>NC_133558.1:20197500-21562500 GCF_048773025.1 Camelus bactrianus
ATTAAGGAGTCCATCTCCAGAAGGCCACTCACCTGGAGAAACCCCTGTCTCCCAGGCGGCTTCGCAGGAGGCTGAAGGCCTGGATGGAGGCCAGGAGGGCCAGTTTTGCAGCCTGGAGGTGCAGCATGTGGTGGGGGGAGAAGCCTGGGGATGTGCTATCCTTGTTGATGCCTCCTCGTGGTGGCTGGGAGCTGCTCTGGTCAAAATGGCCCCCGTGGCTACATTTCCCTGGGTTGGGGAAAGGAATCTGGAGGGTGGAGGTAAAAAGCCCACTGCCTCCTAAGAAAATGAGACCCTTCCTGACCTGGCCTGACCCTCTCATTTCTCAGCAAAGGATCAGCAGAAAATTTTGTAGAGGGCAAATCTGGAGTTAATCTGGAATAGGCAATCATCACAGCACAAGGTGAATCCCCTAGTCCCTCCAATCAGTCCCCAAAAGCTGCCTTCGGGCAATGGAGAAGTTTTATCAACTGAGTAAGAAGCTGCTCCCCAACCCCAACAATCATGGCCACCTCAGTGGGCCTTCATCCGCCCACCTCCTTCCCAACCTCCTCTCCTTTCAGGAAGTGATGCCACAGGAAACAGGACAAGGGCCTACAGAACTGAGATCCCTAGGAAGTGACTTTCTCTCCTTACTTCTGGAGGCTTTCCAGTCTGGTACCTGGAGGTTTGGAAGGATGAGTTCCAAAGTAGCCAGAGGTGAGGAGTGTGAAGCCCAGCAAATTCCCAGGGCAGCTCAACTCCTCACAGTCGGAGCAGGTAGGATCGTCCACTGGGAAGAGAGGGCAGGGGTCTGGTACTCAGGATTCTGTTGCCCCTGACCTTTATCCCTGTCCACCCAAACTTCTTCAACTCTTCCTCCCAACTGGAACAAGGTGGAAGCCCATAGGTACCCGTCAAAGCTACCCTTCTAGGCTTTCTGAACTAAAACCTGGAATTCATGGGCCAGCAATGAGACTCAATATTTGAGACTGGGACTGGGCTAGAAAACCCAGAAGTGTGGGGACCAATCCTAAAGGGAGTGTACCCTCTGTGAGCTTGTGAAGTGAACTTGTAATAGGCAGGAGGTACCTTCCAGGTCATAGTTCAGTTGGAAGGATGAAGGGACAGTGAGAAAGCCCCATGTGATCCAGTGAGGGGAGGAAGCCACATGGATGACAGAGAACTCCCTGAGGCGTAGACCTGGTGCTGGCTCTGTCCTTCCCCGTGTGACCTTGGGGAAGTGGCCTTTGGTTGAACTGAGGGACCTCACAGGTGGTTCCAGAGATGAAGTGATGTCACAGCCTATGTGACCTTAGGATATGACATGGTGGCTGGATGGGCTGAGAGGAGGTGACTCCGTGGGCTCCCCCTCACCCCCGGGGTCATGGCCGCACCTTGTGCCAGGCTCTGGAGCTCCTGCCTTGGCCAGAGGAGTTGAGGATGTGGCTGCTGCCTTCCCATTTCCACCCAGTTGCTGTGACTGTAGAAATCCTGGTCCCAAGGGAAAGGAAGAGAAGGGGAACAAGGTGCTAGTCTGACTGGTCGCACCATCTCCAGCCCTAACTCCCCACTCCTTCCAGTTGCCCACCCTGAAAGCCTTCTACCCTACCACTCCTTCAGACGCCCCAAGTCCCCTCCACTGCTCTCTCCCTTGCCCAGGATAGAGCTTCACTGACGTGGGAGTCTCCCGGTGTTTCTTCCTATCCCACTGCGTCCAACCAAAGGCCTTTCAGTGGCCTGCATGGCCCACCTCAACCTGAGCACTGTCCTCTCACTCACTTGTCTCCATCTGCAATGGCCTCCTGGCTGTTGCCAGGGGATGTGCTGCCAGTTTGGAGGTGGGGACTAGGGAATCGCCCCAGGACATTGGCAAGCAGCACCCAGGCCCTTCTTGAGTAGGGTAGGCTTGACTAAGAGGGCACCATTGGAGAGTAGGGAAGACTGGAAGCAAAGACCCCTCTGACCATTACCCCAGCCCTGTTCTCACCTGCAAGGCATGAAGTGCAGCCCCAAGGCGCTGACGGGCCAGGCTGTGGTCAAGGGCCCTGGCTGCCACCAGCGTCTCCTGTAGAGCCCCCACCAGGCGTGTGCGTCCCTGGCCTAGCCGCTCGGCATCAAAGTGCAGGTCAGGGTCATTCCTGGAAGTTGGCAGGAAGTCCTGGGCGGCATTGGCTCGAGACACCTCACCTAAGGCTGCTCGGAACCGCCGAGAGGGAGACCCAGGTCCAAAGTAGGCAGCAAAGAGGTCATCGGCCAGGAGGGTGTGGCCCTGGGAGAGTGGTAGGGGATAGGGGTTCCAGGGAAGCCCCTTGAATAGGACCACTGCCCACGTTTCCTCAGCACTGGCACTCAGGCTGGGTATGGAAGGATTTGAGGGTACTGGGCCCTAGAGGAAGGGGGACTCCTGGGTTTTAAGCCCAGGACTCCTGGGTATTGTTGCTACTGGGAGGAGAGGAGGGGATGCAGGGAGCGGGGAGAGGGAGGTCCCTTCTCTCAGCAGGCAGGGCCCTTAAGGAGTAGAGTTCCCTGGGAATGGGGGAATCCGGCTGGGATTTGATGGGACCCAGGGAGGCTCACCAGGAAGTCCTCAAGAAGAAGAGGGGGCCGACCTGGTGGCGGCTGCTCCAGGAAGAGCTGCAGGGTGACGTTGAGAGCCGCCTCCTCAGTCAGGTCCTGGTGGGTGATGGAGCCGGGGGCAGCCAGGAGACTCCAAACATTGGGGAAGAAGGCAGATGCCGGGGGCAGCAGTAGCTGCAGCAGCAGCAGCACTGAGGGGCCCAGGTGGGATAGGGGCACGTCCGCAGGGAGCATAGCTGAGACATGGACCTGGGGGACAGAAGGCTCTCAAGGGAGGAGAAGGCAGCAGCAATTCCAGGGCAAGCCTGGCACTGTTTGTCTCCATGGGCACCTGCTTTGTTCCCTTTTTCCGCTTTGCCTCAAGTACCTTATCTGCTCCAGCTGGCTTCCCCGCCCTCTCCCTTCACTCATCCGGACAACCTGAGGGCCTATCAGGCCAACAGGGACTTACACCTGCAGGGGAGGGGCCTGAGGCTCCTCCTCCAGGCCGCCCCTCCCCACCCACAGGCTGACACCCCCCCACACACACACAGAAAGTCTCCTCTCTAGGCCTCTCCCCTACCTGGTTGCTGGGTCTCCGGGCAGGGCCGCCGGGGCGTGGCGTCACAGGGCACTTAGGTCAGAGTTATAATTAACCTAGGCCGACTCAGTGGAGGGGGAGGGATGCCCCAGCACGGTGGGGGCAGGACAGGCAGCACCTGGCCCCTCTACTCTCGCCTGCCTAAGGCCACCAGCAGCAGCCAGCACCAGGGCGGGCCTCTCTTGACTGTCCGCAATGCGGAGGTGAGTGGCTGGCTAAGAGCCTGGAGGAGGGAGTGAGCAGCGAGTGGCGAGCAGCGTGACTCAGGCCTGGCTCAGGTCCAGGGCCAGACCCAGACAGATGCATCTCTCCCCACCAGGACCCAGAGCCCTACCCACGCCTGCTGCTATCCTATTGTTCACACTGGCACCCCTGAGGATTCAGGAATCCAGCCCCTCAGCACTGCCTCCCCAGCCCCACCACACACACAATCAAGAGATGGTTTCGTGGCAAAATATTTTATTGCTGCCATCCCCATGGTGGACTACTGGGGGCTGTGAGGGTTGGAGCTGGGTATATCACAGCATCTTCTGAAACAGGGCGATGGCCTTGTCCACCTTCCTGAGTTCTGCTTCTGTCTGTTGGAGCTGAAGGTGGAACAAGGGGGTGGTGGGTGGTGAGGACCCAGGCCCGAGAGAACCCCAAATGCCCATGACAGGGGTCAGAGATGGGTGAGGATCATGGGCAGGGAGTAGTTCGGGGACCTGTGTGCTTGGCTGGCCTGCTTCCCCCTAATTCTCAACAGCTTCCCCACCATCTCCCCCTTCTCTTCCATCATCACTGGTCTCCTGAATCCTGCCTTTTCCCAGAGTGGTCAGTTCCGAAGGACAAAGGGGCCTCAGAGCTCATGTGCGCCACCCAGTGGCCCAGCTCCCCAGTTGGGCACTAGAGCACTGGAGTTAGGAGCACAGGCTCCCGGGCAGGCCCTTAGCCTTCCTTCATTTGGAAGAAGGCGATGGTCATACTGCCCTGTCTTGAGAGGGCTACTGGACAGTCATGTAAGATAACCTTGCTCAGCCACCAACACTCTGTAACTCAGCCTCCACTCATGTTCCTGTGTCCTTGTGGTTTACCCCATGGCTTCTCCCTGGAGGGCCCCAGCAATCCACTGAGCTTCCTCACTATATTAGGTGGGCCCTGAGCCTAGCCCCCCGACCCTGGGCATGTGGACACCATGTTCTGGGCACCAGGTGGGGCATGAGGGGTCTGGCTGGGAGGCAGGATAACTGGTTCCAGGTCTGCCTGTCTTCAACTTGCTGTGTGATCCTGGGCTGTGCCTCTGCCCTGGCTGTCCTCACATAGGACAAGAGGGATTACAAGGCCACCTGCCCCCATGGATTGCCTGGGATGGGGCAGAGCAGCCGCAGGACGGTGTTTGACAGTGGAGGGAGCGGATGGTGTGGGAAATGTGGAAGGAAACGCCCACCCACTCCACACACCTTGGCTTCATCTGCTTCCTGGACTTTGAGGGGCACCTTGACAGGGTAGCCCGAGGCAGCACGGCGCTCCCGCAGACGCTGGGCCTGCCGCTGAGCTTCATCACGCTTGGCCTGTAGTTTGCCCAGCTCCCGGGCCGGGTCCACCAGCCCCTGCAGCTGCAGGTGGACGGAGCAGCAGTCAGAGGCCAGGGCCACAGCACAGCCCTGGGGTGCAGAAGCCCCCAGCGCCAGGACAGCCACTATGCCTGCGCTGGCCAGCGTCTGCACGTAGCTCGACACTGCCGATGCCAGGGCGCCCGTGGCCTCATCAGCCACCTCCAGGAAACCTGCCGGGGAAGGGAGAAAGGTGAGGAGACAGAAGATGAGGCCACCACACTGCATGCTGGCCCCAGAGTAGGCTGAGGGGACAGTGGGACGTGGGGGCCTGAGGCTCACAGTCGGGCCGGGTCCGGGTGAGACTGTAGTCAGCACGCAGGGAGCGCACAGCTCGAGTGATGCTCAGGGCCAGCTCAAAGGCGGCTTCTGCCTCAGGGTCCTTCCAGGAGCACTGTGGAGTGGATGAGGGGGTGAGGGAAGCTGGGGGGCAGCTCTGTGGAGCTACCCAGAGCCCCTCTCCAGGCCATACCCCTTACCTCCAAGGGCTCCGGGTAGTGGGTAACGCAGAGGCTAGGGGGAGCCTGTGGCGTCCGCCGGGGCAGCCTCTGGAACAGTTCCTCGGTCACGAAGGGCATGAAGGGTGAGAGCAGCCGCAGGCCAACGTCCAGGCAGGTGTAGAGGGTCTGGCGGGCGCACTCAGCAGCTACCTGGTCAACCCCATTCAGCACAGGCTTCAGGCACTCCTAGGGGAGGGGAGGCACGGGGCTCAGGGCTGGGGAAGGTCTGGCCCCGAGCCCTCGCTGAATCAGTGAGGACAGGGAGGGGGACAGGCTGGCTCAGGTCTCACAGCCAACCCCGGGCTCTGCTGCACCCCGTCCACAGGGCCCCCCTCACCAGGTAGACATCACATAGCTCGTAGAGCCAGAAGCTGTACTGGGCAGTGGTGACAGCCGGGAAGTCATAGGCCTGGAACCCTTGATTGCTGAGCCTCACAGCCTCCGTTAGCCGGCTGAGGATCCAGCGGTCCACCAGGCTCTCATGGCCTCCAGGCTTGTGGGGAAGGAGTGTATCAGCCAGGGGGCCACCATATGCCCGGCCAGAGGGAGGGAGCCACAACTCCATGGGACCAGGAATGGTGGGCAAGGCTGCATTCCAGGAGCCCGATGGGTCCAAAGCAACCACGATGTACCTAGTATCTGGGGGAGAAGGTACAGGTACCCCGACATCTTGTGGGAGGACCTCAGTGCCTGAGGCTTTCCCTATGACAGTCTGCCCCAGCTACATGGAGGCTCCTGGGGGCAGAGGCTGGGCTTCCAGACTCTGTTGCTACAATTCTGACAGAGCCAGCATGATGCTGGAATGGCAAGGGTGCAACCTGTGTGGATGCGGGCCACCTCACTGCCCACCAGGCCCTCACCTCGGAGGTAGGTGACGGCACAAAACCCTTCCCAAGGCCACGGAGGGCAAACTTGGTGGCGTTCCAGAGTTTGTTGCAGAAATGGCGGTATCCCAGTATTCGGTTCACATCCAGGTTGATGTCACGACCTGGGTGGAGGTGAATTGAGTTCTTACCCTTCTCCCTTCAAACTGACCCCCAGGGTGGGAGGAGGGGAGGGGGGAGGTAAGAAAGGTTTGGGGAGCTGTACCCTGAGACGTGTAGGCGCACAGTCCAAACCGGAGAGCATCGGTGCCACACTCGGGAATCCCTGCTGGGAAATCTGCCTTCTGCAGGAGAGTCAGTGAGGGGCGTGCCCTGAGCCGGCCTCACCCACCTTCTGCCCACACTCCAGCCCTGGGCCCACCCTCTGTACCTGCCCTTCTTTAGCCTTCTCCACCTCGCTGGGATCCAGGTTACTGTTCAGTAACTGGTCGTGAAGGCCCTGAGAGTAAGGTGGGAGTAGTCAGAGGACCATGGCCACAGCCCCACAGCCCTTCCCGGCCTAACCCAGTGCCCAGCCCCACCTGCAGGGAGACTCCATGGATGACGTCTAGGGGGTCAATGACATTGCCTAGAGATTTGCTCATCTTCCGGCCGTGGGCATCTCGCACGATGGCGTGGAGGTAGACCTGCAAGGCAGGGAAAGGGAAGACCTGTGAGGATGTGTCTCCCCTACCCCAGGGCCCTACATCTATCTGTCTGTCCCACTCTGAACCTCAGGCCCCATGGGGTCCCCACCAGCCTCTTCAGTGCCTTCATGTGGATTAGAGGTGCTGCCTTCTCTAGGAAGCCAGGGCACAGAATCACCCAGTAGAGCCCAGGTTGGCTTTCAGCCCCCCGGCCAGGCCCAACCACAGCTGTCCATGGGCCCTGCCCTGTGTCCACATCCAGGCTGAGCCTGAGCTGTGGCACAAGAGAGCGGGGGAGGGTGGGGACTTGGGGAGGAGTCTCCGCAGTTGCCACACCTCTCTGAAGGGCAGCCTCCCAGTGAGCTTTAGGCCGAGCATGACCATCCTGGCCACCCAGAAGAAGAGGATGTCATGGCCCGTCTCCAGCAGCGTCCCCGGGTAGAACACACTCAGATCCTCTGACTGTAGGCAGAGAAGGGCGTGAGTGATGGGAACCAAGCACTCACCCCACAAACCTCTGCCCCACCTTGGGCTGGCCCTGGGAACATACCTGGTTGGGCCAGCCCAGGATGGAAAAGGGGAAGAGGCCAGAGGAGAACCAGGTGTCCAGTACGTCTTCATCTGAGGGAGGCCAAAGGTCAGAGGTCAGAAAACATAGTGGTAAGGATCAGAGCCCCAGCTCTGCCCCTGACCCCGAGGCCCCGCCTTGCCTTGCTGGAGGCTGATCTTGTCAGGGGACACTCCAAACTCCTTGGCTGCCTTTTCCAGGGCCTCGGCCTCGGTGCGCCCACTCACCCAGTATCGCCCGTCAGGGTCCTGCCACAGATGTAGTGAGTACCCAAGGGGGCACCTCTGCCTGTTCCCCCACCAAAGACCCAACCAACTCAGAGCCCCTGGAGATGTGCCAGTACCCCGCCCTGGCCCAGCTCTCACCTCCCCTGGGGGTACGGCTGGGTCATTGACAGTGATGAAGTAGGCTGGGATGCGATGGCCCCACCACAGCTGCCGGGAGATGCACCAGTCTCTGCAAGGGGCAGGGAGGGGAGGGAATCAAGAAGGGCAGGATGTGCCCTGGCCTGTGCCCTCTCGGCCCCTCGCTCAGTCACTCTCCCCACATCGAGGGGCCTGACGCACCGGATGTTGTCCATCCAGGCATGCCACGTCCGCTGATGGGCCTCAGGCAGGATGCAAAGGTCGCCCCGCGTCACGGCAGCGCTGGCAGCCTGGGCCATCTCCCCACAGCGCACGTACCACTGCGGCCGCAGCAGAGGCTCTACCACATCCTTGGAGCGGCTGCAGGTACACGTGGGTGGGCAGGCTGGGTGAGGAGCACCCTGAGGAGCCCCTATCCTCACCCCCTCCCCGGCCCCACTCTCACTTGCAAAGTGGCACCACCATGGGGTTGTCCTCAATGCCACGGAACAGTCCCTGCTCCTTCAGCGCTGCCAGCACCGCCTTTCTGGCCTCAAACCTGGGCAGGCCCTGGATGGGAGACAGTCTCCGTCATGGACGTGCCCAGGTACCCCACTGTCTCCTGGCCCGGCCACCATGTCCAGCAGTCTCACCAGGAAAGGTGGGGGCACGTTGATGAGGGCCCCTTGGGCGTCCATGATGCTGATGGCCTCCAGCCCGTGCCGCTGCCCAACCTCATAGTCATTCTGATCGTGTGCAGGGGTGATTTTCACCGCGCCTGGGGTGTACATGGGGGTGCCGGGCTCACGAAGGACTTATTGGAGTCCCCCTTTTGCCAGTGGATGTGGCCCTCAGACCACTCCTGTCCCCCATCCCCCAAACACAGTCCCCTGGGAACCAGCCCGAGTCCTGCCTGTTCAGGTGGAGCTTTCTTTTCTCTGAGGGCAGGTGTATGGCAGAGGTGGGCCTCGCGGCTTCTTCTCCCCAGACAGCCCTCGCTCACCTGTGCCGAACTCCATGTCCACAAAGTCATCGAAGACAATGGGGAGGCTCCGAGATACAAATGGGTGGATCACGCTCTTCCCTTTTAGGTGCTGGGGACAGAGGGAGACTTCAGAAACATGCAAAAGGCTAGGCCTGACTCCCTCCTCCTCAGGGCCCTGACAGCCCCACACCCAAATTCCATCTTCACCGCCAGAAAGCAGCCAGAGGATAAGCTTCTAATCCAATTTTCTGTCCTCAGCCAGGGGCTTGGTGCCCATCCTGCCCCTACAAGTAGCATGGGAGCCCTCTTTCAGCCAGCACTCTTCCCCCAGCTGTGGGCAGCACCCCCACCACACCTGGTATCTGGGGTCTTTGGGGTGCACAGCTACGGCCACGTCTCCCAGCATCGTCTCAATTCGAGTTGTTGCCACCACCACCTCCTCGTCACTGTCTAGGGTGACAGGAGGCCTTGTGGTCTCAGAACCAGCCCCTTCCAGCCCCCATCTGACCCAGCCCAGAATCTGGCTGCCCCAGTTCCTACCTGAGTCTTGGACCTTATACGCAAAGGAGACGAGGACCCCAAACTCCACCTTGTCCTTGTAGCCAGGCACGGAGAGCAGGGTGCGGCCTGTCAGCTCCTTCTTATCCACCTGTGAGATGGAGATTTAAGAGAAGGGGCCCAGGGGCTGGGGGTGGGGGTGGAGAGCGCCAGGGGGTGGGCAGGGGCACACCTCAATGTCAGAGATGGCAGAGTTGAGGGTGCAGGACCAGTTGACAAGGCGGGTACTGCGGTAAATGACGCCTTCCTCGTGGAGCCGGACAAAAGCCTCGGTCACGGCTGCTGACAGTTTCTGAGGGGAACAGGGGACGTCAGAGATGGGCTGAGGTGCCAAGGCAGCAGGGGCCAGTGAGACCTGGCCTGTCCAGAGCCCCACTGTCCGGCACACAGAGCCCTTTAAGGCCTGGTGGGGAGAAGTACTTTTCTGGAGGCGGAGAGGGGACCCTGGGAACACAAGGACAGGCAGCAAGCCTGGTGATGCTTGAGATGGCAGGGAAGCCACTCAACTCGGGATAGATGCTAGTGCAGAGAATCCTGGGAGTCCAAGCTCCAGGGAACACAAAGGGCCATGACATGGGGCGAAAAGTGGCATTTAGTAAACTAATCAGTAAGTTGACTAAAACTAGTCAATAAATTTGTTTACAGCTGAGCCCTTGGTGGTTTCCTGCGAGTGGGCCCGCCTCCTGGGGGAGAACCATGGGTGTGTGCTTTCTTCTGTGGGGAGCTTCCCACCCCGGCCCCAGCCCCAAGACCCCTCCTACTCCTACTCACAGGATCCATGGTGAAACAGGCTCGATTCCAGTCCAACGAGCTGCCCAGCTTCTTCAGCTGGTGGTAAATCCGGTCACCTTTCCTGGAAGTGGACAGACAGACCGGGATCAGTGTTCAGGCCTGGGCTGGAGGGAGACACCAGGTGGCTAACGGGGCAGAGTGTGGGGCTCACCCCTCCCTCTGAAATTGACCTGGGCCCAGGAGTCAGCTGACCCTCAGCCTCTGTGAGATGGTCTGAGCCTGCAGCCAGGGTCGCAAGTGACCGAGATCTTATCTGGACAGGGGACAGGGAGGCAGGGCTGTGAGGCCTTCAGGAACACTGCACACTCACTCCTCCTTCCACTTCCAGACCTCCTGCAGAAAGGCCTCTCGGCCCAGCTGGTGCCGACTCAGCCCCTGCTCACGCCAGAGTTTCTTCTCCACCACCACCTGGGTGGCAATGCCTGCGTGGTCACAGCCAGGATTCCACAGGGTGGTCTCCCCACGCATGCGGTGCCTGTGGAGGAGCATGGAGGACCAGACGTGAGTGGGCTGGTGGAGCTGCCACAGAGGAAGGGGCTCCAACAGTCAGTGGACTTGGTAAAGAAAGAGGCGGAGGATAGGGCCTCTCCCAACTGTAAAATTATAGTCGTGCAAGGATGGCCAAGACAATTTAGCAAAAGAAATACAAAGAGAAGGCTTTCAAGTTTGATAGCAAAACATATGAAAAAGTTGATTACTAAAACAAGTTTTCATAGGAACTAGGATCACAGTTATAGATGAAGGAAGCAAAACAGTGACTGGAAATGGATCCAAACAAGTATAAGTATCTGTTAAAGGTGGAATTTTATATCCAGAGAAAAGACAAAGTAGTCAATAAATCTACTTGGGACACTAGTTAATTGGGTGGAAAAATTGCCCTACTTCCCCATATTCACAAAATTTTTTTTTAAATTTCAAAATCTAGATTTAAATTAAAAAAACCCTCAACTTAAGAAAATAAAACTATGAGAAAACTATTAGAAAATGATAGTTTCCAAAATTTTTTTTAAAAAGAAGAAAATAATAAGTGATCATGTTTATAATTTTGAGGCAGGAGAGGCCTTGTTTAACAGGACACAAAAGATAAAGTCAAAGAACACTGGCAAACTGACTAGGTCAAAATGCAAAACCTTAGAGCAATAAAACCTCTGAATTAAAAAGCAAGGAATAGACCATTTTGGAGAACATACTAGAAGCTAGTAATAGTTTGGGGAATTAACCAAGGGATGAATTAGAGAAATAGAGATGGTAATGTCACGAGTCTTCACCCACCATACTCTGATACAAATGGTTCACTCTTAATCTTAAGCTTTATGTTGATGTGGCCCATAGAACATCTAACTGTAATGAACTTTTTCAATGACTCATCAAACTGTACAATAGTCATTACTATATCAGTCTGTTTACCCCCACTAGGTTACATCTCCTTGGGGACAAGAACTATAGCAACTCCATTCTCTTATAGATCATAGATATTTGGAAATGTGCTTATATGCTGTAATGGATGTGAACATTTTCTAACCTTTGAAGACGCGATTAGATATTACTGTTAAAGAAGTTAAGCATAGGAAAGGAAGATAAGAGTATTATTTCAATGAAAGTATCTCTTAGGGACCATATAAACTTGGTAAAAAAAATCAATAATGTCTTGGATACTTGTAGAAAAGTATTTCCTGTTATTCTCTGCTGGAGGAAGAAAAAATAAAAAATACAGACAACTCACTTTTATAATGTCTTCTTGGTGGAGATATTCAAGGCTGTATTTCATATGTTATTTTTGATTCTAAAATGTTGACATAAATCTATTCCGGGTTAAGTAATGGGAGTTTCTAAAATTTTATTTAAATCATGCTCAGAAAAAAAGTTGCTACCTTAAGTATTTTGTAAAAGTATTAATTCTTTTCTCATGTAAATAATTTGGCTGTTATATGTTACAAGTATTTAATACAACCCTGTTCTTCCAACTTTCAATTCCCTGCAAAATGCTAGATCTGATGTTGTATCCCCAGTGCCAAGAGCAGAGCTGGCACATGATCATGTCCTATAAATATTTTTGACCAAATTAATTAAGACACTAGAAAAACTATTCAAAATTTAAAATATAGTAAATAAACCCTGGTTTCTAAAGATAAAAAGCTGTTTTAAATAACCTTTTAAAAGAAATCTATCACTTGGAATAGTAGACTTTGCAGTTGTTAACTAGTTAAAATATTCACAGTAGGGAAAAAATCAAGTGCTAGAACAGGAGAAAACATTTATAATATGTACAATAAAAAGTCAATACCCAGAATATATATATATTCTGGGTATTATATATTATATACATATATAATTTGCTAACAAACCAATTTTTAAAAAAATTACCAAAGAATAGAAAGATGGGCAAACAATAGGTTCAGACAATTCATATAAGGAAAAACCTGACTGGCCAGGATACATGAGAAGGCACAGCCTCACCCAGAATCAGAAATAACAGGACCATTTTTTTGCCCATCACATTATCAAAACAAAGACAGATAATGTCCAGGGTTGGCAAGGGCATGAGGAAACAGATACCCTTGCATGCAACTCTCGGAGGTGTAAGTCAGTAAAGCCGTTTTGGAGGGCCACATGGCAGCTTCTATTCGTACTTAATACAGGCATGCCCCTGGACTAAGCGATTTCAATTTCACTTCCTGGGGGCTATGCCAGAGAAATGCTTCCCCATGAGCTTGAGAAAGCATGTACAGAAAATGTGCATTCCAATAAGGTGCTCAATAGAGAAAAGTTAGGAATAATCATTAACAAAAAAGTGACGCCATTATGGTGTAGCCACATTATGGAAAACTACAGAGCAATGAAGGAGAACGAAGTCAGTCTATGTATAAGGACGAGGAAAAATCTCTCTGATAAACTGGTAAGGGTAAGAAGTTGTAGAGTAACAAGTCTGGTGTGAGCCCTTTATGTTAAAGAACAAAAAAGAAAACCCCCTCACAAAAGGAAAACTATAAATGTCTATGGGTACACGTACACAGAAGTAAGTACAGAGGGAAGATCTGGGAAGATCCGTATCAAAGTGCTAACAGGGGCCAACTCTTAGGAGGGAGTAAATCTGGAGAGGGTGGTCGAGGAAACCCGAAGCTTTCGATTTCTTACATCAAGAACATAGTCACATATTTCTTGCTAAATTCAAAATAAGGTTATTTTTAGTAGCAAGAGAAGAGACCCTGCAAGTGGAAGTGTTGGTTTCTTGACCAGGAGAGGGCATGCTAAGTGACCAGATGTGAACGACCCAGAGAGAAGAGCAGCAGCACTAGGGGGCAGAGCTGAGCGACAACATGGAAGGAGAGGACAGAGGGCCCCAGTCAGTGATGAGAAGGGAGGACAGGAGTGGGGAGCCAGAGAAGAAAGAGGGAACCAGCTGGAGAAGACAGGGGCTCACCATCGGGTCAGGGAGTCCTGGATGGCGTTGGTGAGCGCATGGCCCAGGTGCAGGGAGCCTGTCACGTTGGGGGGTGGGATGCACATCATGAAGATGCCCTGGGGATTTGGTGCTGACACGCTGGAACGCTGACAGGGAGGAAGGATGGGCGGTTGCTAAGGCCTCATGTCACCTCTTCAGGCCCCCTCCCAAGTAAGATATCCTTCAGCCCTGTGCTTCCCTCCCTCATCCCCTCCAGGTCTGGGTGGCAGCACCCACTCACCCCATACTCAGGCCTGAAGAAGCCCTGCTGCTCCCACCAAGGGTACCAGGCAGCCTCCACGTACTGAGGGCTATAGGAGTCAGGCATGGTACCACTGACATCTGGGGGTGAGGAAGGGAGGGATCAGAACCCAGGCTGGGAGCAGCTGGGAAGGGGACGATGGGCCAGCAGAGAAGGACCTGGGCCTCTGCAAATCCTCACTAATCTGCACAGTAGTGGGAGCAAGGACAGCAAGAGGGGTAAAGAGAGAAGGGTGGAGGTGAAGAGTGGGGTCTCTCTTCCCCCTCCTAGTACCTTTCTTTTCCCCAGGTGGGGTTGGGAGGTCATAGGTAATGACCCCAGGATCCCGTTTCTCCCTCTTCTCTGGTTTTGGTTTCTTCTGCTTGGGAGGGCAAAGGAGATAGGCCCAGAAATCAGCCACTCATCACAGCACTGACCCTCCATCCAACTCACCCGTGGCCCCTCACCTCCCCTGGGGGTGGCTGCTGCTGTTGCATCTTCTGCTTCTGTTGGAATTTCTCTAGCTTCTCCCGTTTCTTTGCCTCTTTCTTGAGTTGGGCAGCTGTCTTTGAGTGTGCAGGGACCTCAGGGCCTGGAAAGAGGCACAGAAATGCCTACCTGCAGGGGACCCTCTGTGAACAGTCCTACTATGTCTCAGAGGGGCTATTTCTGCTGCCCAAAGGTTCCCCATGTTGACCTCCCACCCTTCCCACTGGCCCTGCCCCAGGGATTCTGCCATTTCTGAGAAAAAACAAAAGCTGAATAAAAAGGCCCCAGAGAAACCCTTCCCCTCTTACCCCCCACCCTTCCTCACCTGGCTGCTGGGAGGGAGGCCTGGCCCCTGAGTATAGAACCACCTCTCCCAGCACGGCCCGGAATTCTGGCTGCTGGACACATGTGATAAACCAGCGAGTCACATTACCCCATATCCTGCGGGCAGAGGGGTCCAGGACCTGGGATGGGGAAAAGAAATGAACTGTCCTTATTCACCAGTAGTGAAGTCTGAGGGAACCTGCTCTCATTTGCCTAAGGCCCCAGTGACTCACATATCGGAAAGGCAGCAGCAAGGCTGTGACAGCCGCCACGTCAGCCAGAGTGGGGGCCTCCCTGGCCAGGAAGGTGTGCAGCCGAAGCCACTCTTCCAAGGGGCTCAGGGCCCTGCCCAGGGCCCCCAGTGCAGCCTAGCAGGAAGGCAAAGGTGTATTAGATAAGGCTTGGCCCACCTCAATCCCCATCCCGACTCAATCCATTTGGCCTCCTTCCATTCCCACAAACCTCCACATCTAAGGCTAGTTTCTTCTGCACTGACAGAGTCATAATAAAAATATTTCCCATTCATTCAATAAATTCCTGCTGAACAGTTATTAAATGTCAGGTGCAATATATGAAGCACAGGGAGTTAAAGATTACATGAGGCAACACAATAATTGCTTCAGTAAATATTTATTGAGTACCTACTTAATAATACCAGACACTTCTCCAATGAATGAGGAGACAATCTGAATAGATGGAGCCCCTGACCTAATGGAGTTTACATTCTAGTGGGGGAGACAATAAATGTGCAAATATCTAATGCATTACCCAATTTTTCTTAAGTGCTATGAAGAAAATAAATTGGGTTGAGGGGTACAGAGAAATTTCAGAGAGAGGGCCTCGACAGAGATAAGGTAGTCAGGATATGAGGGAGCAAGCCAGGATCTAAGCCATACATGCATTTCATTCATTCATTCATTCATTCATTCAAATACTAAGTATCCACCATGCGCTCAATATGGTGTCATAAGAACCCTAGGGCACAGCCCTTCTCTGGAAGGATTTAGTTATAATCCCAGGTGATTATCTCTCCTTTCCCCTCCTTTCCTTCCTCATTTCATTTCTCCTTCATCTCCCAGCAACTGTCATCTCTCCAGGACTGAATGCCTCTCACCTCTCCTTCACCCAGTCTTTTCCTACAATTCACAGTAACCCCTAACCTTATCAATTTCAGATTCATCAAACTTTTACTCAGAGACTTGAAAGCAACTGGCACTAGATTACATGCATCTTTTAATCTTCTCAACATGTTCTCAATTTTCATTTTCATAGACATAATTAGACCAAGGCTTAGAGAGTTTAAGAAACCTGCCCAAGTTTACCATACCAGGTGGCAATTTGGGATATGATCAATTCTTTTTCGACATCTGACATGCTACCTTCCTGGCGCCTTACCCACTCCAATGCTTACTTCCTTCTTCTAAATTTCCTCCTCCCCTTCTCCGCTTCTTCTCCCCACTCACCTGGGGGTCCTGGGCGGAAATTCGGAGTCCCAAGGCTGGCAGCGTTGCCCCACAGGCTGCTGGTATTAGCTCCGTGTCAGCGTAACTAACCCACTGTTGGACGAGGACGGCTGCCCGACTACCCCCAGGGCCCCCCAAGCCTGCTGGCCACAGCAGCTGGGCGACAGCTGTGGCCCCCCACACCCAGAGCCCACCGGGCCTCTGCTCCAGGGCGGGGAGGCGGGGTGGGGGAAAGGGAGTCCTGCTGCTCGGGGGCGGTTGGAGACAGATGCGGGGGTGGGCTCCTCCCCATCCCGGACCCTCCCCAGCCTCCCCGTAGCGAGCAGCTATAAGAGCTCGAAGGCTGGGGAAGGCATCGGGATGAGGGGAGACGTAGAGGATGGACATGATTATGCAGGAGGTCCGAACGAGATGGAAAAATCCTAGGGAGAAAGAGAAACAGGGTAAGACTGATAGACCCCGAGGAGTCCCACTTGAGTCGATAGGAGACCCTCACGGCAGCTCCTCTTCCTCAGGCGCTCAAAGCCCCCAGGACTAAGGGTCTGATCGGGTCTCAAGAGCTGAGGGCCCAGGTCTTGGAGTGGCAATGACAGTGGGGGACTCCCCATGATCGCGGGTCCCTGGGGAGTGAGAAGCTCGTCGGAGCCCCTCGGCGTCCGGTAGGATGCGGGTTCGGGCCGCTGGTACGTACTGGAAGGGAAGTAGTCACACTGAGCCGAACATCCACCTCATAGCCGGGCGCCGGCCGAAGCTGGACTGGCCTGGCGGCCGAGGCCGAGGCCGAGGAGTAGGGCGGGCAGGGACGGCAGGCGGTTCTCCGGGCGACCCTAGCTCCCTGAGACAGCCGTCCGGGCCGTCGGCGCCCACGTGTTCCCCCCTTTGTGACCGCGAGCGTTTCCGGACCTGCGGGTCCTGGCGCGGGCGGCCGTACCCCGCCTGCGTGTGCGGAGCCTGCCCTGCCCGACCCTGGCCCGGAGACCACACCGCCCGCCGCAGGCCGCACTCGCGAGGAACGACGCGGGGCGCCGGCGCGGGGAGGGGGTCGGGGGAGCACCGCCGGGGAACCTCACTCCCGTCAGGCGCCGCCGCGGGCACCCTGCCTGGGTCCTCGGTCGGGCCGGGCGGGAGGGCGGCGCCCAGCGGGCAGCCAGAGAAGCGGCTGGGAGGATGCTGCCGGTTACCGACACGCAAGGATTGGGGTCCATTTGGCCAAGGCACCTGGCGTTCACCTCCTCCCTGGGGCTCATTTCTTCCTCAGTGAGAAAAGGGAGTCGCACTGGATGGCCCCCTCCGTGCTGAGAACTATAATCTGTAGCGAGAACTCGTTTGCTGAATGGAGTGTTAGATCCCCCTTTCCAACTTCCCACGGTAAAAATTGTGTTTGTCACTTGTTTGTACTTATCTGCTATTTGGCTGGGTTGAGGAAGAAATCTAGCAGCATCAAATGCATTTTGGTATCTCATTGGCTTTCATGTTAATAGGACAGCAAGCACTCCAAGGTACAGTGTAAGCAAAAGACCGGTAGGTAGGTCCTGCAGGTAGGGGCATGTTCAGGAAACATGCTGTAGTGCAGTTGGGGTATTTTATGGTTTATACCAAGGAAAGCAGTAGCAGGTAATGCCAGGATGAGCTGGATTCTTGGCTGGGGTAATGAGTATAACAGGGCTTGGATGGATTTAACACCCCTTTCCCACCTTCCAGCCACCTTCCCAAAACACACACGCAACCAGAACACGATTTTGCATCATAAATTTTATTCCCGATGCGGGACAGATTCCTTCCATCCCCAAAATGAATCACGTGCTACCCTGGAGAGATCTGGGAGATTCTCCCACCATCACCAGGGGAGAAGCGAGAAAGGCAAGAGATGGGGACCGGAAAAGCTTCGAAGTTCCCCAGCCTACTTTTCCTCCCCTTCTTAACAGAGGACAGCAGCTCCCCACTATTATTCCTCTCATCCACTTATCCTTTAAAAAAAAAAAAAGCCTTCACTATGAAAAACAAAAACAAAACCAACACCTCAAGTAAGGCGAGGGAGGTATCCTGAGCTGGGACGTGAGGTTAAGGGTCATCAATGGAAGAAGAGGGAGGGAGAAGGAACCATCACTGTTTCTGCTGCAGGGCCTCCTTCCTTGCTGCATCCTGTAGCAACTGTGTGTCCACCTCATCTGCTGGTAACTGCACATAGCGAACCACTGAGCCCCTGATGAAGCAGTTCTTCACTGATAACTAGACAGAGTAGACAAATGTGAAAACATCCTGAAAAACACCCTCTATCCACCCAAGGGCCTCCTGCTTTTAGAGGTGTTTCCTCTTCTGTACCACCCACAACTCACCATGTGAGGGTATTTCTCAGGGTCAGTGACACTGATGTCAGTCAGTTTGATGTTGAGATACTAAGAAAAGAAGATGAACATCATTAGTACTAGAGACAAGATGCAAGTACCCTGCCTTTAAGCCCTCTCCTCTCCTTCCCCAAGGCCAGATTCAGGGCCCTTGCTATAGCTCACCTGATCCACAGAATGGAGGGTTCCACAGATGCTGTCAGGGGCAGAGAGAGGGAAAAACCAAGTTAGTTTATACCAAAGTCAATGTAGAGATGACTTCAGAGCAGAGATAAGAACATGGTTGGGGTAAGTAAAGGATATGAGGAAACGAGAAATGGTAGAACCCAAAGGGGTCATGCCTGAGCTCTGGAGTGGAAAAGAAAATGCTTCCAGAGCAGTGTGTTTAGACCTCACAGCTCCTCTCCCTAAACCAACTCACTCTTAGTAGCTACCATTAAACAACGGTTATGTGCTAGACCTGTATTCTGCATAGTATTTGTAATCTTTACAGCCACTTCATAAGGTAGCTATTAACCATCCACGGGCTCAGGAAGTTTGTATAATTTGCTCAAGTTTAGAACAAATAAACAGGGACTCTAAGCCTTTCTCTCAGAACCATCAGGTATTTTCAAGTATTTATTGCTTTGGAACCAGAGCCCCATATGTAAAGTAGATAAAGTAGCTAGCTATGTTCTTGATGATGCAGGCATGAGAGATACCCTCTCCCTTCCTCAAGCCTCCTGAAATATTAATAAGGAGTGCTAGCCAAACACCAGTGCTCCAAACCATGCTACCCCTCTCCTAATTCCTTCATTTCTGTCAATGGCTTCAACACCAAGTCTCACAACCCCAAATCCTGTAAGTTGTACTTCTCCACCTCCATGTCCCATGAATCCCCTTCATTTTGCTGATGTCTTTTTAACATTTTTGCATTTCTCTTTCTAGTATGATTTTATACTGCAAACTAGGCTAGTCTCCAACCTGGCTGCCCTCATCCTAACCACCCTGCATATCATCACCAGATTCTAAGTTCCTTAGAACTCTGATTTTCAACACTGATATGTGCTAGTTTCATGAGTCCATGACAAAAGAGAAAACACAGGCTAGCATAGTGTGTATGTAAGGTCCTAAAGGTTGTCAGTAGTTTTCCCCTAAGAATAACTGCTCTCTGCTCTTTAATTGCCCTTCCTATTTTTTGTATTAAAAAAAATTAATGAAATGATTTTAATAAATGGCAGTTTAAAATGTCCTTATCTTGCCAAAATTAAAGATATCAATTCTCTTTTGAGCCCTAATTTTTGTAAAATTCTTATTGTTTGAAATCCAGTGTCTGAGACCAACTGCCTCAGTGGTGGTTTCACCAAATTGCTGGCTGCTGAAAAATGCCTTTGACAGGGCCAACCAACGTCTGCATAAGGAACTGCATAAGGTGGTGTCATTTCATTCAGTCCCTTAGGAATGAGATACCTGGCACAAAAGTGGTCTGACAACAAGCATGAGAGAAAGAGTTCTTCTCCCAACCCAATGGAGTATCTTCATATCTTACAAGTCCTTGCTTTAGGGTCTGGGGCTATAACATAGCAGTTACTCTTGCCATGTGGAGGGCCCAGGAAGGAGAAAAGAGGAAAATCAAACACAAGTCACCTCACAGAACTGCCAAGGATGGTCGTGGCTTCCACACTTATCACTGTATATGGATCCAATATATATGCCATCAACACAAGATGCACTGCCAGTGCCACAAATCAAACTCTCTGATCTAAAATCTCTCCTCCCCCTTCCCCTACTAAAAAATTCTCACAGAAAAATGTAGAAGAAACTGTTGGGAAGAGAATACATTGATTCAAACTTTCTAAAGGACAATCAGGTAATACACATCAATATTTTGAATGTACATTTGTTTAAAGGATTTTTTCTAAAGAAATAAGATGTATACAAAGATGTATGCATGATGATGTTCAGGATGTTCAGGGCAGCATCAGTTGTAAAATGCAAAGACTTGGAAACAGCCTATATATCCAGCAGCAAGGTCTTGGTTAAATGAGTTCTAGCCAGCTAACAAAAATGCCAGTCAGACATTAATAATGTTAAAGGTGAACTATATTAACGTGGAAAATATCCACAACATACTGTTAAGTGAAAGCAAGTTTTCCAACTGCTTAGAATATGCCCTATTTTTAATTAAAAACAAACAAAGAAAAAGGGGGGGACAGAATGGGATTTAAGTTCTGGCTTTGTCTTTTACTAGTTGTCTAGACTCAACCAAGTTTAACCTAGTCAAGCTTCAGTATCCTCATGTGTAAAGCAACCATGTATGTCAGGTAGAGGTGTTGTGAGAATTAAATGAGTTAATAAATGTAAAGTATTCAGAGTAGTGCTTAGTCTATAGGAGGTTCTCAAATATGAGCTAGTTTTCTTTCCTTCAGCACATTTATTAAGCATCTACTATATACCAGGCCTGTGCTAGATGTTAAGTATACAATGGTGAGCTTAAACATGGTCCTGGCCCTTTAGGAAGGACAAGCTCTAAACAGTAAACATATTTCCATAAATCACAATTTGAGGTCCAAGGATACAGCATTTAATGCAAGTCCTGAAAGATGATTAAAAGCTAATGATACAAGGAGGTAGGGGATGGAAAAGCAGCACACACAGAATGGACCACATTGGTCTTCTGTTTATCTTTTATATTTTCTCCAACAAAAAGGAGACTATGCCACATACACTATTTTGCAAAAGCTTTCCATATTAATACATCTTATTTCCATGTGACAGCTGTATTATACAGCTATATCACAATCTAACCTATTCCCTAGTGATGGCTATTTGTTTCCAATTTTTGGCTATTACAAACAAAACCATCAACATCCTTGTACAAACGTCTTTACCTGTGGAACCAATACTTACGTTTCTAAAAGTTGGGTCAAAGGAGCATATAATTTAATCAGAAAAACAAAACTGTTTTGTAAAAAATGTTACTGATGCCTCTGCCTTGACTTCTCTCTAGTGCTTACTCCTTACATATTTCTTTGTATTGTTTTCCAATAGAAGATACAATTCCCTAGCTAATCTGAGAGCTTAAGGCAAAAGTCATTTCTTTTGTGTCTCTCCCACCTTGCCGAGCCCTCAAATACTTGTCAACATAAAGAAGTTCCAGGACGCTAGGTACATCCACCCCCTACAGACTTGTTGGAACAGGTACCTACCTCAGGTCATTCTTGAGTTCCACGACCACGTCCTTGCCCACAAGGGACTTGAAAAAGGAATAGAAGAGCTATTGGGGGAGAGGGGTGAAAATCATCATATGGGAAGGGACATGGAAAGAGGCGTGTCCCCCTGCCAGCATTACCAACTACTGGTATTGGGATCCCCGCCAATCTCTGGCAGTTCCCATAACTTCATAGAGAAGAATACTTGGATGAATGGCTGGAGCCCAGATGATTATGCACTTCCTAGAGTCCCTGACATAAAGCCCCAGAGAGAGGCTCTGCCTTGCACGCCTCGGGCTGTTCTCTCAACAAACCACCTCTCCTGGGGTCCTGCCCACGCCTCCCAGTGAACTGTAGGAAGTATTCCACCCGCACCCTCCCGAAGCCCAGTCTCCGTCAGGGAAATGCTCCTTAAAGTCTAGCTTTTCCCCCTCCTGCTCTCCCTGCCTACTCTCTCGGGTTTTATTTATTTTCCCCTTCATAAGGGAAAAATAAGTCCCATTTGCTCGCGGGTCTCTCCTCAAAGAACTGGAGGCGCAGGCTATGGATGCAGGGAAAAATCCTAGGGCCCAAAGCCAGCTCAGAGGAACAAAGCCCCCAGAGGGTTCCCCCACACAGCCCCGAACCGTCCCAACGGCCAGCGCTCCCCGAGGGCGCCCCCTTGTGACGTCACGGTACCCACCATGGTGCTTGCGCCGCGGGCTGCCTGCGGGACCGGGAAGGCGAGCGCTGGGTGCCGCGGGCCGGAGGCCGGGCGGGAACCCGAGCGCGAGCCCGCGCGTGGGACGGGGCGGGGTCGCGCAAGCGCAGCGGGACGCGCCGCGGAGAGCTCCGAGGGATGGAGGAGAGCGCGCGGCGGACTCGCGGAGAGCCGGTGGTGTAGAACAGAAGAGACGCTAAAGCCGGGAAAGGGGCGGGGCTTCCTGCCTTCCGACTTCCTCCCGGAGCGGCGGGCTCCCATCGCGCAGGCGCCGGCCTCAGCTGCTGCCCGGGTGTCGGAGAGGCCCGCTCACCGCCTCTCAAGAGGTTTTTGTTCCTCTCCATGACAATGAAGTACCAGCGTGATTTGCTCACACCCTAAAGACATTTCCTATTGCAAACTGTTGGGTAGTTTGTGAAAAACCATAATGATTTGCACACTTTTCTATGTTTGTTACACTTAATAAAAGTTAAAAAAATATTGAGTCGTCGAGATCAGGAGCCTGCGTACAAATCTTGAGTTTATCAAAGGTTCCCAATAACTATATTCCTCCCGAGGACCCAACCTCAGTCCATATTTCTTTTACGCTTTTGCCTAGGGCTGTCCTATAAAGGACTGAGTAAAACTAAACAGATTGGCCAGGGGATAGAAATACCAATTCTAGTATTTCAAATGCAAATATTGCCTCCTCAAAGGTTCACAAGTGCAGTAACACATACTTCTATACTCATGTCCCCAAGGCTTTATAAGTATGCGATATTATGACACAGCAGGTGAAATGTTTTTCAATAAGATCATTGAAAATCCTCCACTAAATCCTCCATTTTCATCTTGCATAAAACTACCCGTTTGTTAAGAGTTTGCTGTAGAAACATTTCCAGCATTTAAAGGATGTAATAATGGACTCTGTGCGTGCTGGATCTCCTAGACCCCACCTCTAAGTGACATCAGCACATCTAGCAGAAGTTTGTGCCTCCAACCCCAGGTGGAACCCTAAGCACCTAGATCAGTCCATCACTAAATATTAGCAGTAACTAATTAGGAACTACTCTAACTGGGGTTAAAGGTGCCTTATGATCCAAAGTTGTTTTCCTGCTTCAAACAATTAGCCCATGAAAATTCAAATACTTTGCCCTTACCCGTTTAATCATTCACAATTTGCTCACAAGCAGACCACACATGCTCTCTCTACAAACTCTCCTTTTCCCGAGTTTTCAAGATAAACACAATCTAAAGATACCAGAAGCAATTTGCTTTAGGAACAAATTTACTGAGGGACAAATAACCATCTACACAGGAAGAAGAAAGTTGGGGAGGCCAGAAATAAATAACAGACATTCAAATTCTGCAAATGGTTCAGAGAGGGGCCTAGTTTTCCTAACAGTCTCATTTCAGAGTCAGAAACAGGACATTGGAGTGTGAAAGGTGGTATGAGACTCCTCCATCATGATCCAAAAAGGATGGTAATTTAGGTTCAGGTCAATTCAAGAATCATAATCATGTTTGAAGATGAGGGAAACAAAATTCATCTTAGAGGCACCCTAGAACCCTCCAGCTCCAGATAAGATTAATCTACTTCTTCAATGGTGGGGCCTGTGGCAGCCCTTCCAGGTGTATACCCTGTTCCACATGAAGGCCCAGTGCATCCTCCCTGGTAGAGCTTTGTGATGACTGGGTTGCACACCTGCTCCAATTCCTTTCTCTTATGATCAAACTCATCTTTCTCAGCCAGTTGATTGGCCTCCAGCCATGAAAGAACCTCATTGCATTTATTCAGTATTTTCTTTTTATCAGACTCACTAATCTTGCCCTTCAGGCCTTCATCACTCACAGCACTCTTCATGTTAAAAGCATAGGATTCTAATGCATTTTTGGCAGCAATTTTCTCTCTCTGGACCTCATCTTCAGCTTTATATTTCTCAGCATCCAGAACCATGCGCTCAATCTCTTCCTTGCTCAGCCGGCCCTTGTCGTTGGTGATGGTGATCTTGTTGGCCTTGCCCGTGCTCTTGTCCATGGCTGTTACATTGAGAATACCATTTGCATCAATGTCGAAGGTTACCTCAATCTGGGGCACTCCCCTGGGGGCAGGAGGGATTCCAGTCAGGTCAAAGCGCCCCAGCAGGTTGTTGTCCCGAGTCATGGCCCTCTCGCCCTCATACACCTGAATCAACACCCCAGGCTGGTTGTCTGAGTAGGTGGTGAAGATCTGCGTCTGCTTGGTGGGGATGGTGGAGTTGCGCTTGATCAGGACGGTCATCACGCCCCCGGCCGTCTCCAACCCTAGGGACAGGGGAGCCACATCCAACAACAGCAGGTCCTGTACCTTTTCAGACTTGTCCCCCATCAAAATGGCTGCCTGTACTGCAGCCCCATAGGCCACTGCCTCATCGGGGTTGATGCTTTTGTTGAGATCACGACCATTAAAGTAGTCTTGCAGCAGCTTCTGAACCTTAGGTATGCGGGTGGAGCCCCCCACTAAAACAATGTCATGGATTTTAGCCTTATCTGTTTTGGCATCCCGAAGAGCCTTCTCCACAGGCTCCAAGGTGCCCCTAAACAGGTCTGCACACAACTCTTCAAACCGGGCTCTGGTGATGGACGTGTAGAAGTCAATGCCTTCATAAAGTGAATCAATTTCCAAGTTGGCCTGGGTGCTGGACGACAGGGTCCTCTTGGCCCTCTCGCAGGCCGTGCGCAGCCGCCTCACGGCCCGCTTGTTCTGGCTGATGTCCTTCTTGTGCTTCCTCTTGAACTCCTCCACAAAGTGGCTCACCAGCCTGTTGTCAAAGTCCTCCCCACCCAGGTGCGTGTCCCCAGCCGTGGCCTTCACCTCAAAAATCCCGTCATCTATGGTCAGGATGGACACATCAAATGTGCCTCCACCCAGATCAAAGATTAGGACGTGTCGCTCTCCCTGACCTGCTTTATCTAAGCCATAAGCAATGGCAGCAGCTGTGGGTTCGTTGATAATTCTTAGCACGTTGAGACCTGCAATCACACCTGCATCCTTGGTGGCCTGGCGCTGAGAGTCATTGAAATAGGCTGGCACGGTGATCACAGCATTGGTGACAGTGTGGCCCAAAAAAGCCTCAGCAGTCTCCTTCATCTTAGTCAGTACCATAGAAGAGATTTCCTCAGGGTAGAAAGCTTTTTTCTCCCCTTTGTAGGACACCATTACCTTGGGCTTGCCTCCTTCATTGATTACTTGAAAAGGCCAAAGTTTCATATCTGATTGCACTACAGGATCATTAAATTTCCTGCCAATCAGACGTTTGGCATCAAAGACAGTGTTCTGTGGATTCATGGCTACCTGGTTCTTGGCCGCATCGCCGATGAGCCGCTCGGTGTCCGTGAAGGCCACATAGCTGGGGGTGGTGCGGTTCCCCTGGTCGTTGGCGATGATCTCCACCTTGCCGTGCTGGAACACCCCGACGCACGAGTAGGTGGTGCCCAGGTCGATGCCAATGGCCGTACCCTTAGCAGCAGCCATGGTTTTCCTAGGCCTGTGGAGAGAGAATAAGATAAACTTTTGGCTGAGAACTTTTTAATTTTATTTATTTTTAATTGTGGTGAAATACACATTACATAAAATTTACCATCTTAATCATTTTTTGGCACACAGTTCAGTAGTAAGTTCATTCACATTGTTGTCCAACCAATCTCCAGAATCTTTTATCTTGCAAAACTGAAATTCTAGACCCATTAAACAACTCCTCCTTCCCCTCTTCCCTCAGCTCTTGGCAACCACTATTCTTTCTCTCATCATTTGACTACTCTAGGTACCTCATGTTAGTAGAATTATACACTAATTCTTCCTTTTTGTGACCAGCTTATTTCACTTAGCATAATACTTCAAGTTCCTCTATGTTACACCATGTGTCAGAATTTCCTTCCCTTTCAAAGCTGATTAATTTTCATTGTATGTTATGTGCCACGTTTTGTTTATTCATTTATTCCCTCTGTAGCACTTGAGCTGCTTCCACCTTACAGCTATTGTGAATAACTCTGCCACATACTCTGTGTTCAAATATCGTTACTGTGTACAAATTTTTTTTTTGTGGCACAGTGCTTTTTGGACAAGGTAGGGAAAAGTACTCCTAGCCAGCTGTAAGGGAGTGGGAGACCAACGGCATCCGCTGTTTTCAGTTTCTCACAGGACCTCACTCAACTGCCTGTTTCTTTGTGACAAATTTCATTCTGAGATTGTACCTGTCTCCTGCTGAGCTCAGATTATTTGCAGTTCTGATCGCCCCAGGAGACATCAATCTCCACAAGTGGGTTTAGCTAACCTCCTAGTCTCCTTTTACTCTCTTTAGGGATTGGTGGGAGTAAATCCTGGCCACTCTGAAGATGGCTGCTCGGAACCCAATCAAGCCCTCACGGTTTTCTCAGGCGAGGTGCTGCTCTTCAAGGCAGTTTCTTTCTCTAACCTTTTCACAAATAAAACTCCTGTCATCTGGAGACAAAAACAGACCGGCTCCTCCCTCTTTCCGGCAGTTCTGACCAATCCCAGCCACCTCAAAAGACCTCCCCCCCCACCTTCCCTGGTTGGCCAACGCCCCCATACCTTAGACTTAAACAAACTAGGTAACTTTCCAGCACTGCCTCAAACAAGGACCAACTAGTCTTGCCTTTTCCCAGCTCATTTCAATCAGAGCCCTCTTGGCTCACCTAGTATCCCGCCGCCTTCGATCCAGTTTGATAGGGTTCGGACTGCGGAGCCCCTGTAGCTGGGGGCTCCCTCAATATTCAAACTGCGCAGACGGTGTCCCCCCACCCCCCACCCGCCCGCCCTACAACTCTGACCCGGCTTCAGTCCTATCCTCCAGATTCCCTACTAGTCCGTGACGTCAGAGGCAGTATCTCCATTGTAACGCGACTCGGCGGCAGGAAGCGTCAACACTCACGCCCCACCCTCCTCTCCAAACCCGCCGCCGCCCCGCCCCCGCAGTCGGCTGACCCCACTAACTCTCTACCCCTTCCACCTCCCCCTCCCTGTGACAGTGCCCAGCCCAGCAAGCCCCAGAAGAGTCTGGAGAGTTCTGGGAGGGGCGAGATACAGGACGCTGATTGGTCCCAGAAAGCCAGGGGGCAGGACGTGAGGCGAAACCCCTGGAAAATTCCCGACCTGGCAGCTCCGCCGAGCTCGGTGATTGGCTGAGGAGGAAAAAGGAGGGGCTCCATGAAGAATTATAAACACAGAGCCGCTCAGCCCTAGAGCAACTGCAAGCCCCTGAGACGGGAGTTGCGTTATGTAGTCCGTGAGGACAGCTTCTGCAGACCCACTGCTTCCGAGGACCACCCCGGACGACACCGGCGCGTTCAGTTTAAGGCTCCATAAACGATCCAGCTCCTTGTCACCGATCCCGTCAGCCGTTTTCAGGTCTGAAGCTCATTGCGGGGCGGAGAAAAGGCAGGGCACAGGCATGGCGAAAAACACGGCCATCGGCATCGACCTGGGCACCACCTACTCTTGCGTGGGGGTGTTCCAGCACGGCAAGGTGGAGATCATCGCCAACGACCAGGGCAACCGCACCACCCCCAGCTACGTGGCCTTCACGGACACCGAGCGGCTCATCGGCGATGCGGCCAAGAACCAGGTGGCGCTGAACCCGCAGAACACGGTGTTCGACGCGAAGCGGCTGATCGGCCGCAAGTTCGGCGACCCGGTGGTGCAGTCGGACATGAAGCACTGGCCCTTCCGCGTGATCAACGACGGAGATAAGCCGAAGGTGCAGGTGAGCTACAAGGGGGAGACCAAGGCGTTCTACCCCGAGGAGATCTCGTCGATGGTGCTGACCAAAATGAAGGAGATTGCCGAGGCTTACCTGGGCCACCCGGTGACCAACGCGGTGATCACCGTACCGGCCTACTTCAACGACTCGCAGCGCCAGGCCACCAAGGATGCGGGGGTGATCGCGGGGCTGAACGTGCTGCGGATCATCAACGAGCCGACCGCCGCCGCCATCGCCTACGGCCTGGACAGGACCGGCAAGGGGGAGCGCAACGTGCTCATCTTCGACCTGGGTGGGGGCACGTTCGACGTATCCATCCTGACGATCGACGACGGCATCTTCGAGGTGAAGGCCACGGCCGGGGACACGCACCTGGGTGGGGAGGACTTTGACAACAGGCTGGTGAACCACTTCGTGGAGGAGTTCAAGAGGAAGCACAAGAAGGACATCAGCCAGAACAAGCGGGCCGTGAGGCGGCTGCGCACGGCCTGCGAGAGGGCCAAGAGGACCCTGTCGTCCAGCACCCAGGCCAGCCTGGAGATCGACTCCCTGTTCGAGGGCATCGACTTCTACACGTCCATCACCAGGGCGCGGTTCGAGGAGCTGTGCTCGGACCTGTTCCGGAGCACCTTGGAGCCCGTGGAGAAGGCTCTGCGCGACGCCAAGCTGGACAAGGCCCAGATCCACGACCTGGTCCTGGTGGGCGGCTCCACCCGCATCCCCAAGGTGCAGAAGCTGCTGCAGGACTTCTTCAACGGGCGCGACCTGAACAAGAGCATCAACCCCGACGAGGCAGTGGCCTACGGGGCGGCGGTGCAGGCAGCCATCCTGATGGGGGACAAGTCTGAGAACGTGCAGGACCTGCTGCTGCTGGACGTGGCTCCCCTGTCGCTGGGGCTGGAGACGGCCGGGGGCGTGATGACCGCTCTGATCAAGCGCAACTCCACCATCCCCACCAAGCAGACGCAGATCTTCACCACCTACTCGGACAACCAGCCGGGCGTGCTGATCCAGGTGTACGAGGGCGAGAGGGCCATGACGCGGGACAACAACCTGCTGGGGCGCTTCGAGCTGAGCGGCATCCCACCGGCCCCCAGGGGAGTGCCCCAGATCGAGGTGACCTTCGACATCGACGCCAATGGCATCCTGAACGTCACGGCCACGGACAAGAGCACGGGCAAGGCCAACAAGATCACCATCACCAACGACAAGGGCCGGCTGAGCAAGGAGGAGATCGAGCGCATGGTGCAGGAGGCGGAGAAGTACAAAGCCGAGGACGAGGTCCAGCGCGAGAGGGTGTCCGCCAAGAACGCCCTGGAGTCTTACGCCTTCAACATGAAGAGCGCCGTGGAGGATGAGGGGCTCAAGGGCAAGATCAGCGAGGCCGACAAGAAGAAAGTGCTGGACAAGTGCCAGGAGGTGATTTCGTGGTTGGACGCCAACACGCTGGCCGAGAAGGACGAGTTTGAGCACAAGAGGAAAGAGCTGGAGCAGGTGTGTAACCCCATCATCAGTGGACTGTACCAGGGGGCGGGTGGCCCCGGGGCCGGTGGCTTTGGGGCTCAGGCCCCCAAAGGGGGCTCTGGGTCTGGCCCCACCATTGAGGAGGTGGATTAGGAGTGCTTCCCCTGGTAGCTCATGTTTTGTTATGGAGACGGTTGGGTTCAAGACTTCTCATTGCCTTATATCTGCCTTTCATCAGCTCTCAAGTATGCAAGTTGTTTTGAAGTGAACTGTGTTTCTTGGTGAAGTTACGAACTTGCTATTTTTTCAGAGCCTAAATGTAGAGGTGAATGTATACTGCCATCTTTTGTTCATTTTCCTTTTTGTAATATTCATGTCAACACAGGCTTTTTGTGTGTGTGTGTGTGACTGTTTACTTCAAAGTGAATAAAGTCAAATAATTTGAGTGATGTCTGCTTGTTTTATTTGAGGTCAGAATGGTCTGCCTAGGTTGTCTTTCTTACAGGGTCTAAAATGGGATGGCAATGTGCCTGTTAGATAAGGTTAGTGATCTGGAAATTACGCACTGCATTGTGATCCACTTTTAGGCAAATAGTATCCTGGGGAGGCATAAAACTGTTTGTTTTGAATGGTTTGGGTTGGTGGGCCCCAAATATCAAGGGTTAATTGGCATGGTTGCCTCAAGGCTGCTGAGGGGAGTGACCTTGGATAAAAATGGCCTAAAAATGAGCTTGGTAGTGGCGGTGTTCCTGGAGAAGCAGAAAGAAAGGAGAGGCAGTTAGATGGTCATGGCTGCCTCTTCCTGTGAGTACCTGTGATGTGTTAAAGCCTTGTTACTTAATCTGAATTCTGCATGGAAGAGGTGAGTCCTGAGTTGACAGTGAGGAGGTGTGAATTCGAGCCCTGGCTTGCCTGGTTACACACAAGTAGGTTAGTCACCGTGGTCCCTAGTTTTCAGTTTTTAAAACGAAGGGGTTTGGCCTGATGCCTCAGCCTGTAGTTCTTACTTCTGAAAGAATGCTGAGAATTTCCAGCAGTGGTTACCTACCTACATTTTAAGGATCCCAATGAGTACCTTAGGGAGGTGTCATTGAGTGTTTTATGCCCCAACAGGAGAACTCCAGTATTTAATTGCTCTTGCCTACCAGGCACTGTACTGGGGCCTTGTAGGTGTTTATTAATCCTCATCCCATCCACCTCACTGAGTTTAATTAGTGTTTGACTTGCACAGATGGACATCTAGGAGACTTAAAAGATACTTGCTTAACTAAAATTATTTATTTCAAGGTTAGAAAAAACAACCAGTTCAGCAAAGATGTTGGATCTGGATTCCAGCTCAGGTTGTATCAGTTTTTGTCATGCTGCCCCAAGTGCACACGGCTTTTGTTTGTACGTGTCTGGTTCTGAGTTGTTTCTACCCTAGGTTTTACAATCAGTACTTCATGCTTTTACTCTGTATAATCCTTGACAAATATGTCAAGGGATGATGGCAGAGGATTAGTATTTGTTAAATTAGAAGAGAGAGAAAAAACCTGCAGCCCTGTAGCAGGAAGACTTGCCAAAGACTTCCTTCCCTTTGAGATGCCCTAGCTGCTAGCATGCTAGAAATAATCCACTCCGCAGCTTCTTTTTTGGCACAATTCTCAAGGCTTGGGGTGTGAGCCCCTATAAAAATCAGTTGTGTTGAGGGATTACAAAGATGTTTTTGAACGAGATAGAGGTGATGGTTTTCACAACATGTGTATGAACTAGGAAGCACTAAATTGTACACTTTAAAATGGTTTATGTTATATGAATTTACTTCAAAAACAGTAAAAAAAAATTGTATCAACATTCTATAAAAGCACTTTGTGAATTTGTGTACCTCAAGGCCCACCAAACCTTTCACTAAACACTTGCCTTTGGAGAAAATCCAGTATTATGGGAATGGCACATACAGGTTGACCTTGTCCTGGAAGTTTAGAAATGGAAATCCAAGAAATGCTAGGCTTCCAGGCCAGCTTATAACGACACATTTAACCCTCAAAGTAGTTCAGCTGTTACACTGTGGGCTCTAGCCACAGGTGAATCAAACTTCATGGGGATGTGCACTTGCTGCAGGACTTCCTCTACCCCTTAGAGTTGCAGGAGCATTTGACTGTCATCTACATATAATACAGTAACTCTTCAAGCCAGCACCTACTCCATTATTGGGGGGGGGGGGGGTTGCAAAGGAGGGGGATGGCAGGGGATGGGGAGGGTAGGTAGAAGAGGGTGGAGACTGAAAAGGACAAACACCTTTGCTAAGAGAGGTTAGGGGGGAAAAAGAGGTTAGGGAAATCTCCAGAAATTACCTTGAAGAAAATGAGTTCCTATGGCTAGGTCAATTAAGATTACTGAGTAGGTGTTTTATTAAGAAGTGAATTTTTTTTTAAAAAAGTGAAGATCGTATTGCTTGCATACCCTTGTACAGAGTACTTTGAAAATAATCAGCTTTAATCTAAGCTGCAGGAGATGAAGTTGAGCAAGGAGAATGTAGTGCCATCTCTGGAGGAAGTGGTGTTTTGCATAGCAGCAGGAACTTCGAAGGAGAGGAGGTGCATGGAGGAAAAACAATTGTAGATGAAAGAATTTTTAAAATCTAATACCTTCCCTAATTCCAATCTCACTTATTTCCCTATGCCAGCCCTCAGAAGGCAGGTGGCTCTAGTAAAGTGACTGATTTTATGTCTTTAAAGCCCAGGGTATCGCTTTATTAAATAAGTAACACACATACTGTTATTCCTGGTGTTTAATAGGGTTCTGCTATCAGCAATTTTAAAAATACCAAAACAACAAATAACTTAAAAATGTGAGATAAGTGGGCAGAAACAGGCTTTAGGTTAAAAGAGGTTATTTCAGGTAAAAACCCAATATTGGCGATTTCTGAGGGGCAATCCTCACCGTAAGGATAAGAAATCGTAACTGTCAAAATTCTTAAACCAATCACCTTAAACCCGTCCCCTAGGGTTACTCGTAAAGTATCCACTTTAGTTCAGTGGGACAGAGCAACCTCGCCAGTTCCTTCGCCTTCCCCTAGCTGCAGCTCATTAAAACGATGTTAAGGGGTCTGGTAGCGGAGCGAATTAACGATGAATTCACGATGCCGAGGTAAACCCGCTCCACCCCGCCGGCCCCGATCGCGCCCAGTGCAGAATCGGGGAGGGCACAACAGGGCACACAGGTTGGGAAGACGGGGGAATCCCACGAGACCAGAATAACCCGCGAGGGCCCTCGACCTTTTTAACCCTCTAAACGTCCCCACGGGAACCAGGACTAGAGTAGGGAGGTGAGGTGGCGGCAGAGAGAAACCAGCAGCCTCCCGTCTGTGGCCCGTCCCAGCACAGGGCCAAGGCGCTTTCGCCTCAGGGACGATGGGGACTTTCTCTTCTCGCGTCTGGCCACTCAATTCATCTGGCTTACTTGTATGAGTTACAAAATTTTCTAATGTTTTAGTCTAATAAGTTAGCGAGGTTGAGTGAAACACCACAGGACTCCCCCTTTATTCACTCCTTTAATCCGATTTTGAAAAAACCACCGCAAAACGCCGGCACCAGCCAGGTAGCTCCGCAGCCAGGCAGCTCCACGGCCAGCCCCGCCGGCAGGCCCCAGCGGCGGCCCGGCCCCGCCCCGCCCCTCCCCGCTCGCTCTATCTGGGTCTTGCGGGCTCTGGCTCCTTGCCGGCTTCGGGCTGTTCCTGGAACTTTCCGGCGTTCTCTGGGCTCGAAGGCGGGGACTGGCTCGTAGGAACACTCCTCAACAAACAAACTGTCCACCCAAGTCTCCCCACCCCCCAACGCTACCCTAGAACATCAAGCTTAGTCACGGCTCTACATTTAGTTTCCAGAAGATTCTCTGAACTGTGTGCCAGCCTAGCCATAGTAACAGAGTTCCCCCTCCCTTCCCCTCTTTCTGACTAACCAGTCTGCTATGAAGGGAAGGGGAGGCGGAGCTGGGAGAAGCTGTAAGGGTGGAAAAGGTGGGGGCGATAGTAGTGAGAAGCAGGAGTCAGGAGGGGAGGCCCTGGCGGGTCACAAACCACCGGGGTGCCCCTAATGGGCGCAGAGCCCTGACATTCACTCTTCACTCCCCTCTTCTGTGGCCATTTGTTTTCCTCGTTTTAGAGAGTGAATTGATAGCATCTGTGTCGGTATTGGCAGGAGTCCAAAACAAGGAGCATGAGGACATGTGGGTCAATTACCAGCTCTGTAATTACCTGTCCGGGTGACTAGACCAAGTCACTAAACCACTGATCCTTTGTGCTCATCTATGAAAATGGAAAGATTTGGCTGAATGGCCTCTGCCTGAAAGTTTTTAAGATAGTTTATTTGATAAACTGAAAGTAATACCATAGTCCTGGTAGTAGTCCTCAACCTTGTAAGCACCTCAGTGAGAATGTTTGAGGTAAGAGATGAGAGTGTGGGACCCCCAACAAAAGAAGGGAACTAAAAGAAAACTTTTGAGCACTATAGAGGAACTGTACTGTTATGGAAACGACAGGCCAGCCAAGAAACAAGCACCACTCGGAGGGTTGGAGTACTCAGATGTATTATGCCGGCGGGCTCAGAGGGGCTTCTCCAAAGCTCTGAGCACCTCCAAGATGTGCGCATGAGGTTTTACAGGGTAAAGTACAAGCTTGGGGTATTTGGCCAATAGGCATGGAACAGCCTTAGCAGCATAATTATCACAAAAGTGGAGGCAGGGAGGCAGCAAACCAACATTCCAAAGCCAGATATATGTCTTTGAAAATCCAGCTGGCTAGCAAAAAAAACATGAACAGCAAACCAACACTAATTAACCTAGATTTACAAGTTAGTCTAGCAGAACTCAGATCAGTATTCCAATACTTAGATTTGTGAGTTATCTTGTTAGACCAGCCCGGTTTTTCCTTCACAGTACTAAGGCCTCACCATAAGTATTATCATTGTAATCTTTGATGCCACATTTCTGTGACATATATACTGTTTATTCTAACTTAGAGATATAGAGACTTGCAAGTACTTCATTGTTAAAGAAAAACAGCCTCAACAAGAAAGTGTTCCTGAATGTGAGACAGAAGTAGAGTCCTGATGCAAATCCAGGTCTTCCCTTTCCCTGTTTTTTTCCGATGTTGCTGGAAATCTGCAGGGTTCCCAAGTCATTGAAGCCTTTGCCATTTGGCAGTTAAAAAAAAAAAAAAAAAAAAAAAGCCTGGCTCTTTTGCTTTCTTCGGATAAACCTAGAATTATACCATTTTTTAAAAAATGAATAGAATTGAGGGGAAAAGGATACTGTTTGAAAAACTATAGGAAAAAGGAGAGAGAAGGAAAAAGATCCTGCAGTTACAGGGTGAGGAAGGCTCCCCTCCCCTACACTTCCTGCTGCTGGCAGTCAGCATTCTCCACACTCTCTCTTCACAACCCCATCTTAAATTTTACCTGACATCCCATCTGACTTGGGGAACCTGAGCTTTGATCTTTCCAAACATCAAACTCCATAAAAATCTAATTCCAAAATTAGTCAAATTAAAATGCTGGAAAATCTCTTGGGATTCTTATAATCACCTTGGACACCAATTAAACCTTTAACTGAGTTTCTGCCTTGGGAAACATCCAGTGCAAAAGGAAAGACGAAATTCAAGAGACTTTCTCCTTGTAGGATATGGAAAAGGAGTACAGATGTTTTTGGTTTCCAGGCTAGTCCACAAAGAGAGACAACATAAAAGGTAGATCAAATACAATATGTATGTGACTGCCTCATTCATGGAAAACAGCATTTTTGAACTGCTCTTGTTCTGGTACCCCAGCAGCAGCAAAATTTAATGTGCTATCACCATGTTTACCTGCCAGTGGAGATAGTGATGCCCTTTGCTTCAAGACAGAGGCATACATACAACTGCAAATTTGGAGACAAGAAATGAGTGAATCCACAACTGCTGCTGGTAGCCAGCTGATGGTGAGGAAGCTTGGGGGGTGGGAGTGAGGTCAGGGGTCTCTAGAAGTGTTCATACACTGGGCAGCTAAGATGGAAGTTTGAGGAATCCCCAGCCAGGGACTGCATAAAGAAATGGAAAGTTCCTGAAGTTTGACCAGTTCGACTAGATTAAGGAGGTGAGTCATTAGGGAGTCACATCTGAATGTAAAAAAAGTTACCGCTTACGTACACACACACACACACACACACACACACACACACACAGAGGTTTGTAAAAGCAATCTTTTTACAACATCAGTTTAGATTAGCCTGATCAAATTATATAATAAACAACTGAATACTCTTGGATTCCAGGAAGAAGTGTCTACGTGTGTGTGTGTAAAGCCAACTGAGCAAGAGTGTTCAGAAGCAAGATTTCTCCTCTTCATCAAAAACTGCCTCCTCCTACTTGTGCTCTGTGCTCAAGAGATGTGGGTATGGAAATGAGTCTATTTTGCAGGGTTGTGAGCCCCATACTCTAGCTTTACTAGCCCTCACATTTTCTTTTCAGGCATCTAACAAGGGGTCTTGCATTGCCCACAAAGGGTGAAGAAACAAAGGCCAAAAAAATTTTACCAAATTTGACTGTATTTAAAACAAGGAGGATATGCACAGAAAGTTGAAATCTAGGATAAAAAACTAATTGGATGAATTAAGTGCTCAGCAAATAACCTGAAATTTTTTTGGGGGTAGGGTATATAGCTCAGTGGTAGAGTGCATGGCTAGAATGCATGAGATCCTGGGTTCTATTCCTAGTACCTCAACTAACTAAATAAATAACCTTAATTATACCCCTGTCCCCAAAAAGAACCTGAAGTTTTTAGAAGAGCTGGAACCTGGGTCTGGCCAGTCTCTCCCACCTTACAGCATCGTCCTGACCAATCCGCTTAAAATGGACCACCTGCCAAGGGACTCTAACATATGACGCTGTTAAAGAGGACTGAACGTTCTTGCCCCCCCCCCCCCGCAGGCTCACCACCACACCACATTTATCTAAAAGTGGTGGACAACCTAGGACAGCTGCAAGTGACAGGGCAGAAGACCAAATTCGCGACCCTGAAGTTAACCCTGGCACTACCCATCATCAGAGGCTGAACCGGGAATTAAGAGAGAAAAGAGGGAGGGGAGCGACCCGGATCCCAGGCTGGGAAGGACGAGGAATGGGAGAAGCCCAAAAGGCCTAAAGACAGTTGAATTTCTATAGAAAAAGTTTTTTTGTTTTTTTGTTTTTGCCCTCTAGCCCCAGTCCAGCCCAAGGCAAAGGGAAGTGGCTCTGGACAGGGACAGTGCCCAGCGGATCCAGCCTGGCCTTCCCTCCCCACACTCCTTAACCTTCTAAGGCGTTGTGAATATTCTCCAGTTTAAGAATCGTTTACCTGATTGCTTCTCTTTTGAAAATTCAAACTCCACCATCCTCAGATATTCCATCTATAAAGGGCTAAAGATGACGTCAAAAACTATATTGCATTATCTCTTCCCTTGTCCTTCTCATTTTAAAAATAGAATAGGAAAAACGCCACAGACGGCCAAGACCAAGGCAATCAATCCTCCCGCAGCCCAGACAGGCAGTCCCGCCCCTCCGCGCACCGGCCCAAACCGCGGCTCCTTCTATCAGCGTCAGGCTCCAATTTGGCCCACAGATACCCTACCCTCTTAGAGAAACTCGGGAACTTTCTGTATTTTGGGTGACCCCGGAGTCCTGTAGCCCTTAATCCTACTTTAAACCACCAAACTAGTTTGAGCCCCAGGAGCCTCTCATCGCCCTACAATTACAAGCCTAGTGCTGATCTTTCTAGTCAACTTCAAACTACTTGGCTGACCACTCGCCTGAAAACGGAGACTGTTGGGCGGAGTCAAAAATGACCCTTTCCAGCGCCTCTCCTCCCTCCCCTTAGGACTCTGGTTTCCTCCCGTGAATCCGAGAAGAGTCTGGAGAGTTCTGGGAGGGGCGAGATACAGGGCGATGATTGGTCCCAGAAAGCCAGGGGGCAGGACGTGAGGCGAAACCCCTGGAAAATTCCCGACCTGGCAGCTCCGCCGAGCTCGGTGATTGGCTGAGGAGGAAAAAGGAGGGGCTCCATGAAGAATTATAAACACAGAGCCGCCCAACCTCAGAGAAACCGCAAGCCAGCCACAATCTAGGGAGACTTGTGGCGTAGTCGGTGAGCGCAACTTCGGCAGACCCACTGCTTCCGAGGACCACCCCAAGCAGCACCTGAGTGTTCAGTTTCCGGCTCTACGAACGACCTAGCTCCTCGTCGCCGATCCCGTCAGCCGTTTTCAGGTCTGAAGCTCATTGCGGGGCGGAGAAAAGGCAGGGCACAGGCATGGCGAAAAACACGGCCATCGGCATCGACCTGGGCACCACCTACTCTTGCGTGGGGGTGTTCCAGCACGGCAAGGTGGAGATCATCGCCAACGACCAGGGCAACCGCACCACCCCCAGCTACGTGGCCTTCACGGACACCGAGCGGCTCATCGGCGATGCGGCCAAGAACCAGGTGGCGCTGAACCCGCAGAACACGGTGTTCGACGCGAAGCGGCTGATCGGCCGCAAGTTCGGCGACCCGGTGGTGCAGTCGGACATGAAGCACTGGCCCTTCCGCGTGATCAACGACGGAGATAAGCCGAAGGTGCAGGTGAGCTACAAGGGGGAGACCAAGGCGTTCTACCCCGAGGAGATCTCGTCGATGGTGCTGACCAAAATGAAGGAGATCGCCGAGGCTTACCTGGGCCACCCGGTGACCAACGCGGTGATCACCGTACCGGCCTACTTCAACGACTCGCAGCGCCAGGCCACCAAGGATGCGGGGGTGATCGCGGGGCTGAACGTGCTGCGGATCATCAACGAGCCGACCGCCGCCGCCATCGCCTACGGCCTGGACAGGACCGGCAAGGGGGAGCGCAACGTGCTCATCTTCGACCTGGGTGGGGGCACGTTCGACGTATCCATCCTGACGATCGACGACGGCATCTTCGAGGTGAAGGCCACGGCCGGGGACACGCACCTGGGTGGGGAGGACTTTGACAACAGGCTGGTGAACCACTTCGTGGAGGAGTTCAAGAGGAAGCACAAGAAGGACATCAGCCAGAACAAGCGGGCCGTGAGGCGGCTGCGCACGGCCTGCGAGAGGGCCAAGAGGACCCTGTCGTCCAGCACCCAGGCCAGCCTGGAGATCGACTCCCTGTTCGAGGGCATCGACTTCTACACGTCCATCACCAGGGCGCGGTTCGAGGAGCTGTGCTCGGACCTGTTCCGGAGCACCTTGGAGCCCGTGGAGAAGGCTCTGCGCGACGCCAAGCTGGACAAGGCCCAGATCCACGACCTGGTCCTGGTGGGCGGCTCCACCCGCATCCCCAAGGTGCAGAAGCTGCTGCAGGACTTCTTCAACGGGCGCGACCTGAACAAGAGCATCAACCCCGACGAGGCAGTGGCCTACGGGGCGGCGGTGCAGGCAGCCATCCTGATGGGGGACAAGTCTGAGAACGTGCAGGACCTGCTGCTGCTGGACGTGGCTCCCCTGTCGCTGGGGCTGGAGACGGCCGGGGGCGTGATGACCGCTCTGATCAAGCGCAACTCCACCATCCCCACCAAGCAGACGCAGATCTTCACCACCTACTCGGACAACCAGCCGGGCGTGCTGATCCAGGTGTACGAGGGCGAGAGGGCCATGACGCGGGACAACAACCTGCTGGGGCGCTTCGAGCTGAGCGGCATCCCACCGGCCCCCAGGGGAGTGCCCCAGATCGAGGTGACCTTCGACATCGACGCCAATGGCATCCTGAACGTCACGGCCACGGACAAGAGCACGGGCAAGGCCAACAAGATCACCATCACCAACGACAAGGGCCGGCTGAGCAAGGAGGAGATCGAGCGCATGGTGCAGGAGGCGGAGAAGTACAAAGCCGAGGACGAGGTCCAGCGCGAGAGGGTGTCCGCCAAGAACGCCCTGGAGTCTTACGCCTTCAACATGAAGAGCGCCGTGGAGGATGAGGGGCTCAAGGGCAAGATCAGCGAGGCCGACAAGAAGAAAGTGCTGGACAAGTGCCAGGAGGTGATTTCGTGGTTGGACGCCAACACGCTGGCCGAGAAGGACGAGTTTGAGCACAAGAGGAAAGAGCTGGAGCAGGTGTGTAACCCCATCATCAGTGGACTGTACCAGGGGGCGGGTGGCCCCGGGGCCGGTGGCTTTGGGGCTCAGGCCCCCAAAGGGGGCTCTGGGTCTGGCCCCACCATTGAGGAGGTAGATTAGGGGCCTTATTTTTGCCTTTGTTTTGTTTGAGACAGAGCAGACCCCAAGGATTTTGATGTTGCCCTGTGTTTTAGTCCTCTACTATGTCAGTTCATTGTAAGGTTAGGTTGTAACTTCATATAATTTTCTTGTTTTTGTTATTCTTTGTGTTATAACCAATGTGTTCACATCTCTGCCTTTCACATAAGTGGGTACTGTAAGTGTGGCTTTCCTTTTTTTTTTCTCTGTTGAATCAACACTGCCACCCTCTGTCTTATTTTTTGCTTTGTAAACACACCAAAGCTCATGGAATTTTTAATTTGTATACTTAAGGAATAAAAATAAAACGAAATATATGTGTCTTCTTTTATTTGGAGAGGGGTAATGGACTCTTCTCGGAATGTTTGAATTCCATAGGCCATGAAAGGGCAGTGCTTTTGAAGGGAGTTTTACACATTAGGAGCCATCACCATGGCTATTTGTGCAGGGACTTTATTGGAGGTGCTAAATTACATCTGTGACAGTAAACAAATTCCATGTGCCCATTTTGATTTGTGGGTTTTGTTTTAGGGCAAAGTGGGGATGGGGCTGCAATAGGGTTGTGGGGAGGAGAGGCTGGTGTGGGTTTAAAGGTGGTATTAAGAGGGGTTCGTGTTCCTTATTCTCTTGCACCTAATGTGTGCAGAGCCATTCCTTTTTCATTTGACCTGTGAGTCTTCCAGTCTTTTCTATAAGTTCTAAGCAAATTTAGGGGTGGGCAAAATGGTAAATAAGATACAGAATCACACTCGGTTTTATAAATCCCACCTGGGTGACCAAGTTTATTTAGCATTTTAGTTTAGGTCACCTCCTTGTAAAATACAGCATTTGAATGGCTTCACTTAGAAGTGGGCTATAAGCAAGCAACATCTTCAGCCATGATGACGAGCCGCAGTTACCCACCCAGGAGTCTGGAGAAGTGAGATACTGAGTTTGGGGACATGGTAATAAAGAGGGATGGGCTAAGCACTGTACCTGGTTCTTTGAGTCACTCCCAAAATCCTCAGTAATTCTCATCACACCACTCTCTACCCTAAGTATTCTAAAGCATTTTTCATAGGTTAGCACATGGAGGTGGTCACTTAAGCTATATCCAGGGCAAAATTAGCAACAAGAGATGGTTTTGAGGCCAGAGTTTTTTTCACACTACCTGATCATGGGGGTTGGCCCTGGGTGGTTCCTATCTAAGTGGTGATTTTACCTGAGTTTTAACGATCAGTATCCTCTTTTTCCTTTTAATGGACAATCTCAAAATAATAGCAACTTTAATAGCACATTTAATTATGAAAAGAGGAAATAAAAGCTGTGCAGCATAGAGCTGGGAAGATGAGGAGATGGGCTTTCCTTTCACACAAGCCCTTCCCTTTGGGGTTCTTCTCACCTGAGCAGTTAAATGTCCTGAAGAGTTTCTCTAGCCTGATAGAATCCCAACCTTTCTTCCAAAAACTTAACTTGAGAATATCTACTCCAAATCAAAGTTCCATGTGTTATTTCTCAATAAATGCTTCCCCTCTGGGAAATTAAAACATTTTAAGAATGACAAAGTGTGGGAAACCTTGCAAAGGAAAAAGTACCATATTGGTTCCAGGACCAGTTCCCAAAGGCTGGTTTTACTCACAAGATAGGTGAACTATAATATACCCTCTGATCATAGCATATGGTATATGCAGTTTAATTGCTGCAGCAGCAGAAATGGGGGAGGTGGCTTTCTTAACTTTTTAAAAATTTAATCTGCCAGGCAGTAGAGGGAATTAATCTTTTAACTTCAAACCACTGGAGTCGTGGTGTATACCGAAATCATTTGACGGGGCTAGGTCCCCCAGGAGTCAGAGTCTCTGGGACTGGGCAAAGGCATCATATAGAATTAAAAGTGCCTGGTTGTTCTGAATGTGCGGCCAAGGTTTAGGAAAAACCACTGCACCAGGGGCTACTCCTGATTGTTTTTAGAGGGATGGGGTCACTGGAGAGTAAGGACAGAAAGATGTCAGTGCTTCCAGGAGCAGCAGCTGGTGGCAAGGGGCTTTCTGCTGTGAACCAGAGCCAGAAGGCTTCAAAGGCCTTAAAGTTTTGATTCCCTAGCAGCAGCAGCAGCAGCAGCAGCAGCAGCAGCAGCAGCAGCAGCAGCAGCAGCAGCAGCAGCAGCAGCAGCAGCAATGATAAAGGTTAGAGAAGTGGCCAGCAACAGCAAAATGAGCCAAAAAAGAATTCCTGAGGCTGGCCCAATTAGTTTCATGAATTCTCATTAGGGAAGTAGTTCGTTAGAAAGCAGCATCAGAACATGAGAAGTCATCGCCTATACACTTCTTGAAACTTAAAATCACTTTTCAAGATCAATGATAGGAAGGGCTCAACCCCTGGAAGCTGAGAAATGTGTCAAACAAACAGGTGAATACTGTAGGATTCTTGGAAAAGACTTTGATGGACGCCTGAAGCCTTGGAGGAAGGGAGGGCAGACTGAACAATAATTGCAGGAGAAAAAAATAAAAGGATACATTTCCTGCACCCATGATTGCCTTCATCCAATTTTGCTCTGTGCTCTCTGTGCCTAAATTACGTGGCTCAGAAGACTGATTGCGTGTAACTTGGAACTCCCAAATCATCCTGGTAGATGGGACTGTCTCACAAAAGATGAAGAAAAAGATGTCAACATACATCGCCAAACTCTATCTGCATAAATGAAGAGTTACAGAAGGGGTCAGAAAAGAAGGATCTGGGGTAATGTATGAGTTGATGGATTAAGAGCAAGTGACTAGATTGCTGAGAGAGTGAAAACTAGCCGAGGGAGAATAGGGCCTGTTGCCCTCCACCCCAACATGTTTTGCGTCCAACCAACCTGAAACTTTACGGTGCTATTCACAGTGTACTGAGCACTTCCACCATTTCTGGCCCAGTCCCAGGCCATGCACTACTGCACTACTCATGAAAAGGACATGGGGAAATGGGGAATAGCTGTTTATAGGCACAAATTTCAGTTTTGCAAGATGAAAAAGTTCTGGAGATCGGTTGCACAACAATATGAAAATGTTAACACTACTGAACTGTAAACGTTAAAAGCTTACAATTTTTTTTTAATGTACCAAATTGTGTATTTTAAATACTTGTTCACTATACCTTAATAAAGTTAATACAAAAAAAAAAAAGAGGCATGAAAGTTAATGTGCCTGACAGGTCTACAGGTTGGAATGAGGAGGCGATTTCAGATTTCGCTGGCTAGACGGAGCGGGGTGACAGTCCCTCGGAGTGACCTGGACCCAACCTGGGACAAGTGAAGACAAGAGAGAAGTCCGGGGGTCATTACTCAACAGAGGACTGGACTCGCTGAGAGACCGCCAAGAAGAGCGCTCAGTTGCGCGCGCACCTGACAGCGCTGGGGACTTTGTGCGGCCTGGCCAGTCAAGTCACCTGTTTTTTGTTTTTCAAAACTCGCAAAACATCTCCGAATATTTGCCCAGAAGAGTGTGCAACATTCACCCGTAGCCTCTCTTTCACTTTGTTTCAGTCTTGTTTGGACGAGCGATGGGAAAAATGCTTCGGGTCAAGACAGGCATCTAAGAAGACAGCCATGCCCGTCAGGCCCCCGACCCCACGCCGCCATAAATAGCCCCGGCCGAGCGTTTTTGGGTCTTTTCGTGCGGTGAAGTCGTGGGGAGCTGCTATGGGAGGTGTATGGTGTTTGCCGAGGGTGCTGCGGACCTTTCCCCGAATTAAGGGAAGGCGGCACCCTGCGCCATCTTTGCACAGCTGCCCGCGTGCAGGTACCTCAGGGCCCTGCTGATTGAGGGACCGCACTCTCGGGCTGAGCAGGATGAACTGCCATTACAGACTAGAGTTTCTGATGTCTTTGTGACGCCAGTGCTTGGAACTGACCCAGCCTGGGGCAGGGGGGACTCCTCTGGAGTCAGCCTAGCCTCTGCTGACTCACTGTTTTTTTTCCCCAGGGCCCTGATTTTGGAAGCCGGATCTGCAGCTCCACGGGGGTGAGTGCAGTGTGCGAGATGGCGGTCGCACTGGGGGAGGACGGAGGTGATGATGAACCCAGGTGATTCTGAGTGTCTCGCTGACGCCATCACCGCAGCGCGCTGAACACCCCTATCCCCCTGGCCGGGATTCCTAGTAGTTGGTCTTGGGGAGAAGTTGATGTCCAGGAACCCTTAGTGATCACTTATTCGTGTGTCGTTTTTCCATTAGGGGTTTAAGACGTCCACCAGTGTGTTACCCTTGAATAAAGGTGAGTATTAGGGGTGCGGGCGCTCTCAGCGGCTGTCCCAGATCATGTTTTTAACTTCAGATTTTTGTCTAAGCCCGCTTAAACCTGCTTCCTCCACCCCTTTTTCGAATACAAACTTCCCTTCGTGCTGGGTTCCTCTGGTGGAGCTGGCGCTATCCTCTGCAGTTATAAATTTGTTTTCCATTTCTCCTCTTGAACATCCCAGCCCTGAACTCATAATTATGTTAGATCCTTATACTGGGACCGTTGTTTTTGAATGTTTTAGGTCCCTACCAGTGGTGGCTTCCGTTGATCCAGGTCTCTCTAAGTTGGGAATGATGATTTCTCAGACTAGAGTCTCTGATGCTGGTCCTGATGTCAAAATTAATTTCTGACCCATTTGGGGAACCTGGATACTTGGATTTCTGAGAAAGGCTAATGGAAGGGCTGTAACTGTCTTTTTTCATGAGTTGTCCTGTTTTCATCTTTGTAGCATGAGAGCTTTGGAAGCCCAGCCAGGGGCAGTGCCCCTTCACAGAAACTGAGGGCTAGCCTGGTGACTGAAGGCCTAAGGTTTGGAATTCTTTTGGAGAAGTGCTGTTGGGATGCCTAGGTAATAGTTCCTGCCACTTCAACAGCAGGCTGTGACAAAAAGTGGAGAGCCACATGCCTTCTACCCGGGTACTATGGTAAGTCTCTTTGCTGGTTTTTCTTCCATTCTGAGTGGTAGTGATGACCTGGTTGGACTAGAGTCTCTGAGCATTTCTCTGAGGATCTTTGAAACCACCTGATCCACTCATGCTCCTTTCCATGCTGTGTGGCAACTCCCCTGCCTACTCAGACTTTTCTCTTTAAATTGATTCATAACTGCATTAGCTTTGGGTATATAACATAACAATTTGATATTTACATATATTGGAAAGTGATCGTAAGTCTATTTACTGTTACCATACAGTTGGTCCTTTTTACCCAACCCCCCTTTCCCTCTGATAACCACTAGTTTGTTCTCTGTATGTATGACAGATTCATGCTTTAATACCAGCTATTTGCATGTTTTTAATGTGTTGCTTTTATGAAATTTCAGGATTTTGCTGGCAAAGGATGTCCCCTATCTGGTGTTGGACAGACCCTAGGAACCATACATCTTTCCTGCAGTAACCCTTGTAAGCAGCTGTCAGCTTACTGGAGGAGGGGAAACTGCCTAGAAATTTTGGGGCACTTAAATATCAGACAGCCTTTATTTTGTCTTAAGTACTTTATCAAAAGGATTCCAATAAAATATTTTAAAGCAAATAAAAAATAGATTGGTCTCAGTGAAAACAATATGATACAGAAAGGTTAGGGAGGTGAAGGTTCACCACTAGTCAGTGAGCCTCACAGCTGACGTCTAGCTGGACCCCTTTACAGCTGTGTACAAAAAACTAAGGTTTATTACACGTTGACACTAATGTTAAGGATTTCCAAATATTATATTTGAGAGTTTTATGATACCATTAACACAGGCATCCAATTTACCTTTTGATAGATTTGTGAAAACAGGTTGTTCAGGTATATTTTAAAAGAATATACTTCTGGTGGTTGTCAAGGGCTGGGGAAGGAGGAGTGAGGAGTTATTGTTTAAATGGTAGAGTGTTTTACAAGATGAAAGGAATTCATGGGGATGGATGGTAGTGATAGTTGAATGGTATAATAGATGTATTTATTACTCTCAAGCTGTATGCTTAAAAAGGTTAAGATGGTAAATTTTATGTGTATTTCACCATAATAGAAATTTTGGGGGAAAAAGCATCTCTTGTTCCTTCTTGTCAACATCGCAAAGGTGGTTCCCTACCAGCATGTACAGAGTATGCTGCTGTTAGACTGTACTATAAATTATCCAGTTTGTTTTAGGCGGCATTAGATTTCTGGTCATGCTGTAGTATACCAGTGCTGATTCCCTGTTAATTTGCACCCATATGAAGTTGTGTTGAATATATTTCCAAAAGTAGAATGTCAGTGGCAGGATTTGGGCATTTAAAATGTGTGTTCCATAAGGTTGTCCAGTTTACACTTCATCTGCCCCTTCAGAGTGCTTGTTTCTCCATTCCTGCCCTCACTATTCCAGTGGTAATACTTTTTAGCAACAATGTACCTAACCATCTGCATCTTCCTACTGAGCATTTCCAGGTTGGTCCCCATCACTTGTTAGCAAAGATTTTTTCCCAGCCTTTATTTTCCTTAATCACCTTTGTTAGTTTTCTTTTTTTCCTCTTTGAGATTGCTCTGTTTGGTACTCCTAACCAGACAGGCTCCCATTGCTATTCTCCAGTCAGTCTGTATCATCTTAGCAGCCACCATGTATTTAGTGCTTCGGTCTGTGCTAGGCTTTTTATGTGCTTCACTTTGTTGAATCCTTAAAAAAAAATCAGCCTTGTAAAGTAGACATCTGTCTTTGCAGGCAAGGAAGGGAAAGCTCAGGGATGTTAAATCATTTGCTTAAGATCACAGTATCAGGAGTATCAGTCAGCATTGAACTTCCTGTCCCTTGTGTACCTGTCACCTAGCTTTAAGACTACCAATAACGAGGCAAACCTGCCTTTGATTCAATTTTTCTCCCATGCAGAGGAAACCACCCAGCTGAGTTGTAGCTGTATCATTCTGACTTTCCTTGGTACTCTGAATTCATCCCTAAACAATACTGTTTGGTCGTGTATCTTTTTGAGCTTCATAAATAGGGGCTAATTACGTAGTTGGTTGTTATTTTAATATATTCCTGTAGTTAATTTAGATTTCACCCTTCCACGCACATTTCTATCCATTTTAATTTTTGAAAAAACGTTGGAATAATGGGTGTCTCAGTAGTGTATATGAGGACTTGTATTAGTGCATTTTTGTAGGGTGACCGTATCACATAGGAAGTATAGGGGACTGGTTAAGATTTGGGAGCAAACTGAACACTTACAGCTAGTCTATCACAATTTCCTTGTTTGTAAACGGATAGAGTACCTACTCAGAGTTGTTAGGATTAAATATATGTAAATACACTTTAAACTGCCTACCACATAGTAAACCTATTTAGGTATTGGCTACAATTATATTACTCCAAATAGCTTAGACGTTAGTTTACATAGATAACCTCGTCAGTACCTTGTCTACTCTTAATCCCTGACATGGCTGTTAGATGGTGAACTTCATCTTGTCCCTAGGGTCTCTTCTGTATTCTCTACCTGGACTTGTGTGGTCCAGGTCCTCCTGTAGGTGTTTGGACCCTCCTTCTTGTGCTAGTCTCAGGTTTAGGGTCTAAGATTGAGCTACAGCCATGGTAAAGATGGTCACATGAACTTTTCTTTATTCTAGGCTTGGGAATCACTTTCCAGTCTTCTGCATTCTTGAGCCCCACAGTCTCTCCACAGGGGTGACAGTGATTTGATAAGACCCCTATCCTAAAGCAGTCTTTTTAAATTCACCCCTCAGGCTCTAGGAAGGGAGCAAATTCATAAGAAGCCAGTCCCCTCCCAACCCACCATGCAGATCTCAGCTCTCTACTTAGTCTAAACAGAGACTGGCCTGTCACCTCAGCTACTGAAGACAGTGAGCCTCCCAGGGCCTGGCCCCCCATCCCTGCAATCCTCAGCAACTGGCCAGTGTGCAATCCCCTCCCGAACAATACCTCCACCCTGCCAGCTGCTGTGCCAGGACCCCTGCAGTCTCTTGGACTCTTTGTTCACACCTACTACGTCCAATTTGTCCAAATCATGCTGGCGCTACCTTAACACTAAAATTTGCATCGCTAACCTATGTGACTGCAACAGCCTCCAATGGCTTGTGGATGTAATTTGGTTTGTGCAGAAACCTAGCGCCAAGAAATAAAAACTTTTGGACATTGCTTTTGGGAATGTAACTTTAAAGGATCCCTTTGGAAAATAATTTTTCAGCACCTAATAAAAATGAGGTGGTGTATTGTCTTCAACCCAGCATCTCCACTTCTGGTAATATACCCTAAACAAACTCACATGCGTATGTAAGGGTTATTGGACAGGAAAGTCCTTGATGGTACTGTTTGTAATAGGGGAGGAAAAGGGGAAACAATCCAAGTGTTCTCCAACAGGGAAGTGGGCAAATTGTGGTATATTCATAAAATATACTTTATAGAGCAGCAGTGTGTTACATGCAGCAGTGGTGTGACTAATGTACTATCATGGATTAATCTCAATGTGAAGAAAAAGGGCAAATCACAGGAAAATAGTATGTAATGTTTTAAAACATTTCAAGCTAAACAATGTATTGCCTAGAATTCAGTATCATAATAGTAACAGCAAAAAGAAGTGCATAGGATTGCTAAATGCTAAATTCAACATAGTAGTTACCCAGACTGATGGGGTTGGGAGGGAGAGCGATATAGTCAAGGACTCCACGGGAGGTCATTGTATAATTCATATTTTAGTATTCCTGAATTATTTCTTAGTAAGTTAAAAAACAAGGTTTGGAAACTGTTGGAATGAGTAATCTCCTACGTATGTCCTCTTCTCTGCTTGCCTGCAGCCATAGTGGACATTCTCAGCAGTGGAATTGTGCATTTGTAATTTTTCATAGATAGGCCACATTCCCCTCCATAATGATGGAAATAACAATTTACATCCCCACCAGCCATGTTCCACAGTGTCTCCACAGACTAGCCAACCGGGTGTGGTATAAAACATTAGGATTTTTGCAAATTCAGTGGGTGGAAATAGTATTTCAGAGACGCTTTCTGTAAATGTCCCTCACATATTTTCTGTTGGGTTCTTCCTATTTCCGGGTGCTTTTTATTTATTTTTTTGCCAGGGGTAATTAGGTTTTATTTATTTTTTAGAGGAGGTACTGGGGATTGAACCCAGGACCTTGTGCATGCTAGGCATGGGTGCTACCAGTTGGGCTATACTGTCCCCACAACTAGGTGCTCTTTTTGTACTAGGAACCTTAGATCTTTTTTCTCATATGAGTTGCAAAAATTTTAATTTACATTTGTCATTAAAAGAATTATTCTACAGTGGTTGTTTTTTCCTTCCCATGCAAAAGGTTTAAGCAGTGAAGAACATACTAGTCTGATCTTCCCTGGGAGGGGGGGGGGAGGGGGGGGAGAAAAAACCCTAAACAAAACAAACCAACCAAGGTTTGAGACCTGTGAAACCCAAAGGGCTGAGCAAAAGGACAGGCAAAAGCTAAGTCACCCCTAGTGACTCCAGACTCCAGCGCTCACCCATGGAGTACAACTGTTTCCAAGATGAGCCAGAATAAAAACAAACCCATCCACCCCCAGGAGAACAAATCAACAGGCACAGTAACAGGTGACTTTACAGCTAAGAAACCAAAGATATTCAAAGAGATAGAGAATGCAATCCACTGTACGTGAACAGGGCATTATGGAGCAGATGGATTCGAAAGGGAAACAGCAATTCTAGAATTGAGATAAATGCACAAGAAGTACAAACACACAAAAAGGTGAAATAACAGACCAACTGGATAGAGAATTAGTGAATTGGAAGAAATCATCCATGATGTGGAGCAGAGAAAACATGAATAATATGAAAAGGGAGTTGAAGTGAAGGATGGAATGAGACGCCCCAACAATTGGCATCGTTAGAGCTGCCCTCACCTTGCTGGTTGGTTCTGATGCTGCAGCCACAACAGCCACAGGCCCATCATTAGCTCTGCCCAGTGGCATCTGTGGCCATCTGTTACTTTATCATAGTACTTTCTCATGCATTCTCATCCTACTTTCCCATGATTGTCTTTTTTTCTTTAATGGAGTTACTGGGGATTGAACCCAGGACCTCATGCATGCTAAGCAAGCCCTCCACCACTGAGCTGTACCCACCCTCTCCCATGATTGTCTTTCAATTTTGTTATTTCCCAAAGAGTAAGGACACAGATTATCCTAAGGGCTAAAGAACCTGCTGACTCTTAAAATACTAAATTTTATTGCCCCTTGATGAACCTCAGGTGGAAATGGGTCACATTTCAGACTGTCATTAAAGCATTAAAGTCTCACTATAGTGAAGATAAAGGTGCCAGCCAATAATTCATCCCCTTTATGTGCTGACAGGTACCAAACTGGGAGCAGGAGCTGTCTTTAAAGAGCCTTACAGCGGGGAGGGTATAGTTCGGTAGAGCACATGCTGAGCATGCACGGGGTCTTGGGTTCAGTCCCCAGTACCAACATTTAATAAAGAAACCTAATTATCTATCCCCTCCAAACAAAAACAAAAAAATAAAGGGCCTTGCAACAATGGCAGGTACCACCCTGAAGTACACAGGGAGAGGCTGCGCTCTACACTGGGTTGATTTCTTCCAAAGGAGGCTGAGAAATAAAATACTGTTTTTTAAAATTTTATTTCTTATTTTGTTATTTTTTAGGGGGGAGGTAATTAGGCTTATTTATCTATTTACTTTTTAATGGAGGTACTGGGGATTGAATTCAGGACCTTGTGCATGCTAGGCATGCGCTGTACCACTGAGCTATGCCCTCCCCCATGAGACTTTTAAAATAAGAATAGTATAAACACCCACATACCCACCACCTCATCCAACAATTGTCACTTTAACATATTTGAAAATATGGCAAATGGCAAAAATATATGTGTATATATGTTTACATATACATGCATATAAATATTAAAAATATATGGCAGGATCATTTCAATGTGAATTATAGAGATCATGACATTTTATGTTTAAATATTTCAGCATGCATATCCCCTCTAAGGACTTTCACCTGCATATACACAACACTATTATCATACCTAAGAAAATTAACAATTTCTAATATTAATCAATATTCAGATTTTTTTCAATTGTTCCCAAAATGTCTTTTATGGTACTTGCTTTTAAAGAGCCAGTATCCATTTAATCAAGGATTAAGCACTTTATTTTACTGTTATAGCTTGTTAGTCTTTCAATTCTAAAACAATCCCCTTCTTTCTGTGACAATTGCTCTTTTGAAGAGACTGGACCAGTTGTCTTGTAGAATGTTCCACACATACTGGCTTCATCTAACTGTCCCCTCTTGGTATTTTTTAACTTGTTCCTTAACTTTCTGCACTTTCTTTAACCTGGAAGTTATACCTAAAGGCCTAGTTAGATTCTGGTTACCTGGTTTGGGCAACAATACTTCTTGAATGCTGCTAACTATTCATTGCCTGTAGCTGCTGTAACAAATTACTACAAACTAGGTGGTTTAAAACAACGGATATTTATTCCTTCACACTTCTGAGGGCCAGCAGTTCGACAGTTTCACTGGGCAAAAAATTAAGGTGTCCACGGGCCCTTGCCCCTAAAGAGACACTAGGGGAGAATCTGTTTCTTTTCTCTTCCAGCTTCTGGTGGCTGTTGGCACAACTTGACTTGCGGCCACATCACTCACATCTCTGCCTCTGTGTCATACTACCTCCTCTTCTGTGTTGAATCTTCCTCTGCCTCCCTCTTATAATGATATATGTGATTGCATTTAGGGCCCATCCAGATAATCCAGGATAATCTCCCCATCTCAAGATCCTTGGTTTAATCACATCTGCAAAGACCCTCTTTATCCTTGTATAAGATAACCTTCACAGGTTCCAGGGATTAGGGCATGGATATCTTTTAGGGGATCATTTTTCAGTCTGCCATGTGCTATGTACTTCACAGGGTCTTGTGTCAGGGGGATCATAACCTCTACCTGTCCCATTTTTCTGGATCTCAATTTGGTCACCCAGTTAAAGTGATCCCCAGGATTTCTTCACTGTAGAGGTACTTTTCCCCCTTGTGAGTGGCAAGATGGGTTAATTCTTTGATGCTGTTACCAAACAAGGTTTATTTGCTGGGTGGGCAGCAAGCCAAACTCAAGGATGCCAAGGTTTGTAGCAAAGAGTTTATTCAGAAGGCAGCCAACCCAAGAGATGAGAAAACAAGTATCAAATTCACCTCCTAAAAGGCAAGGGGCCTTGGGATATTCATGGGATAAAGCTGAGGTGTGGGGAGCATGGGGAAAGGTAATTGGAGACAAGAGAAAGGTGCTGTAATTGTCATTTTGTGTGGGTGCAACTAAAGTATAGGCTTCTTCGTGTTCCATGTAGCTGTAGAAGCCCGTAGCTTTCTATGTCCAAAAAGTGGCTGTGTTCTCTTCACAATAACCAAGACATGGAAGCAACCTAAACGTCCATCGACAGATGACTGGATAAAGAAGTTGTGGTATATATCTACCATGGGCTACTTGACTCATCCATAAAAAAGAATGAAATAATGCCATTTGTAGCAACATGGATGGACCTAGAGATTATCATACCAAGTGAAGTAAGTCAGAGAAAGACAAATATATGATATCACTTATATATGGACTCCAAAAAAAAAGACACAAATGAACTTACTTACAAAACAGAAACAGACTCACAGACATAGAAAACAAACTTATACTTACCAAAGGGGAAATCCAGTGGGAGAGGGATAAACTGAGAGTTTGGGATTAGCAGATACAAACTACTATATATGAAATAGATAAACAAGAAGGGTCTACTGTATAGAACGGGACTATTTTCAATAGCTTGTAATAACCTAAAATAAAGAATATGAAAAAGAATATATATATGTATAACCAAATCATTATGCTGTACACCAAAAACTAACACAATATTGTAATCAACATTGTAAATCAACTATACTTCAGTTAAAAAAGTAATTCAAATCACTTCCTATTAGTATGCATCTCTGAAATATAAATGTTACAAGGGCAAGTTTTTTTGCCTGTTATATTCTGATATAGTCCAAACACGTAAAATAGTGCCTGGCATAAAGCAGGGCACAATAAATGTTTACTGAACAACAAAAAAAGAATATCCAGCCCCCATCAACCTTAATTAATGATTTTAGCATCTACTGATGATCGTTGCCTGTGTAGGGGTGGAAAACGTTTTCCCTGACCCTCTTAGGGTCCCTGGCTGGGTCTTTTCAACCTGACATAGATTAACAGGAGAAAAGCACACACATTTATTTAATGTAAGTTTTACATTACACGGGAGACTTCGTAGGGAAATAAAGATGCAAAGACATGGCAAAACCTACTTGCTTTTATGTTAGGTTGAATGAAAGAGGCAATTGTGGATAAGTGTCTAAACTATGTGGGGAAGGCTAATGGAAGATAAGAAGTATTTTAACAAGTTCTTGTGTGTGTGTTTGTGTGCGGGGCAGGTACTAGGTCTGTTTCTTTGTTTATTTAATGGAGGTACTGGGAATTGAACCTAGGACCTCCTGCATGCTAAGCACGCGCTCTACCACTGAGCTATACCCTCCCCAAGAAATACTTCAACAAGTTCTGTTTGTATAGAATTCTTCTCATCTCAACTTCTCATCCTCCTGGTTCAGGGAGGGCATATTTAGAATGGAAATTTTCATTTGAGTTTGCAAAATGATTATTTTCTAATTTGATTATTCTTCCTACACTTATTCACTGACATTCTACATTCCTCTGTCAAGTAAGTAATGTCATCTCATCTACTGGTACTATTACCAAATGCAAGTTCTTGTGCCCTACGCAGTGAGGCCAAAAAGATACTGAACTGTTACAGTTTGGAGCAGAGAAAGATTTATTACTGAGTAAGTGAATGGGTGGCTCAAGCCCCCCAAACCCCTGAACTCCCTGGAAGTTTTCAGCTAAGCATTTTTAAAGGCCAGCTGAGAGTGGCGCATCTCAGGGTATGTGATCAGCTGTGCACAATTCTCTGATTGGTTGATGGTGATCAATCCTTAGGCCCAGAAGGTCTGGGGGCTACATGTTCATGATCAAGTAATTTCTTCTGTTTGATCATGGTTTCTAGAAATATGCATGAGATACTATTATCTGGGTACTTCAGAGAGGAGCTGCAGCAGAGGATATGGGGGAGAGGTCTGTCCCATGAAGGCCCCATAGGGACTTACTTGGTTACAATTCCCTGCTTTTCTTTGATACTTCTCTACTTGAGGAGATCAGGTGTTGGACAAGAAGGGGAATAGTATTTTGGATAGAGAGGTTAATCATAAACTCAGCAGAGGAACTCAGTTTCACTCTCCAATCCTGTTTCATCCCAACCCAAGTCTTCCAGGGAGTGGGGTGATGGCCATTCTGGCCACTTCCTGCTTAAACAGGGCATAGTCCTACCTTGATTTGAGGAATGGACACTGAGTTGGACATATTTCTGAGTTCCCAAGTCCTGGGTCAGAGTCTTGTATGATTAAGATCTCATTCCCTGAGGAATTCAGGAGAATAAGCCTGAAAACCAGTCTTACCTGGCACTTTGGGGGAGATTTGTAGCCAGGTAGCCAGTTGTCTACTTTTATCTGAATAGGTTTTAACTTTTCAGGTGGTATTAACCTATATATAACAAGAGTTATTGGTCACTACACATCTTTTTTCTGCTAATATCTGATCTAAAGCAATTTTATTGTCTAAAAATTTAATAGTTACAAGAGGAGACCTTGAGATCATGAGGTTGCAGCTGCTATAAGCCAGCAGACACTGCTTTGAGAGTGGCTGGTGGTGTCCCGAGTATGACACAGCTCAGAAAATTAGAGTACTTAACAACACAGGAATGTGTCTGAAATCACGTCCACAACGGCCACCTAGTTTTACTTTGGAACCACAGCTACTCTATTTACACTTTCAAATGCATTCTCCTCCTCAGTGCCCAAAGCAGATGTACAATGCATGTCCAAAAGACCATAAAGCAGGCCTCTTTGGTCAGTAAAGTTTAAGCCAAGGCACACATAAGCCAGAATGACTCCCCCATACCTCAATATGTGCAGATTTCCCCATCATTTCCCCTTTTGATTACAAATCTTTCAATAGAAAGCACTGATGATGAGAATACCTGTCCCTCGATGCTGGGGTGGTAGCTCCTGCCCAGGTTTAGATCATGTCCCTTGGTGCTAGGCCTCCTTTATATTTGCCTAGTTAACCGCATTAGGGAAAACGAATCAGACATTGTGAACAGGCTCACATGTATGTTCATCAGGTAACACTTACAGGCTAAACATTTGATCACTCACCCAACTGTTACACAAGCATGATTCATGTGCTTTTAGCAATAAACTTAAAGCAAGCGTTGTTGTACATCATGAGTAGTTACACTCTGTGACAATTCCGTCAGAGAATTCTTTATATCCTAAACACTGGGGGCAATATTGATAGGAAGAAAAACATTTGATAAACAGGTCAATTATAAAACATAGATTAAAAGCCAGTAATACTTCAGACAACCAAAAAATTACAACCATATTCATCAGTTCACTCAATCCTATGCAATCAATCCCTTCAACAGTTTCATAAAATCAGTTTTCTTTAGACTTCTTAAATCTTACCTAGCTCAGTAGTATGATTTAAAAGAAATCTGTACTTGTCAAAAAGTCCTTTTTATGAATCTTCTTTTTTTTGGGGGGGGGGTAATTACGTTTCTTTATGTATTTTTAAATTAATCTTTTACTTTATTTTTTAGTGGAGGTAGTGGGGATTGAACCCAGGACCTTGTGCATGCTAAGCACGCACTCTACCACTGAGCTGTACTCTCCCCCTTAAATTGTATTTTGAATGTTCTTGACGATGAAGTAGTTCTGCAAAGTATCAGCTTAACTGTCTATGAATGACAAAAGACCCAAAAAGACAAGGTAAGAGATCTGATCACAATGTTTTTGACAAAGAAGCTTAATCAGGTTGCTGTGACATACAACATTCCAAGATAACCACCAGAATTATGCCTGACAGCATTATACTAGGACATATCTGAATTTCAGAAACTTTGTATAATTTCTAGAGTGCCCGTATTAACAGCTGTATGATGTATAATCCAAGGAGGTTCATCAGTCATTTGACAATGCTTCCTGTGCAATGCAACATACCAACCAATACCAGTTAAATATTTTTTCTGAGATGTCTCAGGGGCCCTCTGAAGCATCCCAAAGCCAGCTGAAGTCAAAAGAACTTTAATTAGAATTTGATAGAAAGCCTGTCAAAAATACCACAGAAGTTTCACACAATCTGTTATCAGAAGTATTCTAAGTAAACTTGTTCTCTTAACATAGAGGGACCAAATCCAGTCCTGCACCAGCCTACTTTGAATAACAAAATCCATTTACCTAATTAAGTTTAATCTAATCTCAGCCTGACCCTGACGGGTGCTGTTTCTTACAACCTTTCCTCAACTTCCTCTATCCATATTAGTGTGTCCCCTTTTGTCCACATCTAGAACAACCAGCTCTAGGACAAATCACTTTTTTCCCCCTCAACAAATGCAATTCCATTCCTCATACCTTTTTTAAAAATTTTAACTCAAAACACTACTATACACTGAAATGTCTCTCCCATTACTTCCAGTAGCTTCAGTTACATATTTAAATTAGAATCCTCAATTCTTAAAAATCTTAAACTCCAGTGAATGTTTCAGTATCTTATTTTGTTTGGGAATGATCTTGCTGTTCAACTATTCAATAAATTTCCATCATTTAACTTTATTTAGCACAACTCCAAAATTTTAAGTTACCAAATATCTGGAGAGATCATTTTTAAGTAGATATTCCTAAAACTAATTATTTCCAAAGAGTTCACCCAAAGGCTCTTATCTCATATGCATCTCATTTACTTATAAGAATTTCATACCAAGTTAATTTTTTCTTTCTGCTGAGAAACTCTGCAACAGAAACATGAACCTACTGACCTGTAGTAAACCTAGATACAATAAGACATGTCTGTATTGATTATACCAACAAGCTCAAGCTAGCGTTCATATCAGATCAACTCAATATTGAATATTTCTTAGATCACATGAACCTGAAATCTGTTCTGTCTAGCTTCTTTTGTACTTAGAAGTATTTAATTTGCAAGCACCTACCTTCGAGTCAATCAAGTAGAACTCACTTACAAGTTAATTTTTTACATAAAGACAGAACCAGAGACCTCAGTTGTTCCGACTGACTTTTTTTTTTTTTTTTTTTTAGTTTTTTATTTTAATCCTTCCTAGAGGAATAGAGATTTGAATGAAATCGACTGACTTTTTAAAAACCTCTTTTTTCCCTTGACAGCTCAGGTAGATCATCCACATCTCAAAGGCACAGGAAGAGAAATACAAATTTCTCTTCTAACTGCTTTTATAAAACCCAATCATCTTGGCTATTTTCAGGGATTTTTTCCCCCAGTTCCCAAATCGCCACCTCAGTTTAAAGAAAGAACAGTAATAGACAATAATATATGTATCATTCGCTCATATTCACATGCCTCACTTTTAGCAAAATCAGAAAGAGAGAGCAGGATTTGGATTCAGGTACCACTGAGACTCTCACCCCACCCCCACCCCCCGCCAAGATAAAAGCCGAAGCAATTGCAAAAGTCCCTTGATACAATAGCAGACCCATTAGGGGCCATTGTTCTGATCTGAGGGAGTACTGAGCCCAAACAGTGTTACAATAAAAAATTTCATTTATCTTTCATTTTCAGGAGCACAGCTGAAGGCCTCCCAGTTTTGCAAAATACACCCTAGGGGGATGTTAAGATGGAACAGAGCTCCTATCATCCATACTTCGTTATTCACAGCTGATGTTATCAAATATCAAGAAAATGGTCTCTCACGGTCACAGTTCCCTAGCCCCCAAAAGGGGGATTCCCAACCAATGCCCCATCAGAGATGAAGCTGAATGAATGACCAAGGCTAGAAAGGGAAAATCTCAACCAAACATGAGCTACAGGTGAAGCAAATGCAACAGAGAAGGATACCTGGATGTCGTCACCCGTGAGCCCTGTTACTTGCCAAAGATGTCTCAACTGATCAATGCAAGTACTAAAACACACACAGATAACAAATACGGTCCCACAAATAAAAGGTCAGATGAAGTGTAGCCTCATTTCCACTCCCAGACGGAGGATTCCAGAGTGGCCTGGCTCCTAAAAGAGAATGGACCCAGGGTGTCTTGTACTGAGCCCAGAGCAGCTCCCTTCCCACAAGGGAATGACTCCAGATAGAGTGCAGAGAATTCCCAGCCTGTGCAAGCAGGAGCGACTCACCCCAGGCGACACTGAATGTGGACCATAGCTCCGGATGTTTTTCAGCTCCAAACAGCCTCATGCTGTGGGGCAGGTGGCACCTGTTAGGGAGAGTCCCTCCCAGTTCCTAGAGCAAAGAGGCCTCCAGCAGCTGCTGGGACCCAGGATAGAGGCTGCCTTGGGCCAGGGTCGACCTGTTACTGGCACAAACTCCTAGGCTGGCTTTGCCAAAATTCTTATTGATCACAAGTTCTTGTGCCTAATGCACAGTGAGGCCAAAAAGATACTAAAAAGTTGGAGTCTAGAACACAGAAAAGTTTATTGCTGGGCTAAGCAAGGAGAATGAGTGGCTAATGCCCCCCAAACCCGAGCACTCTGGAAGGTTTCAGCTGGGAATTTTTATAGGCCAGCTGAGGTGTGGAGGGCATCCCAGGGTATGTAATCAGCTGTGCACAATTCTCTGGTTGATGGTAATCAATCCTTAGGTGCCAGAAGGCCTGGGGGCTCTTTGCTAATAATCATCAAGTAGTTAATTTCTTCCATTTGGTAGTGGGTTTTAGCATCTGAAAAAACCTCAGGAAATATGTATGAGACACCATTATTGAGTATTTCAGAGAGGAGCTACCGCAGAGGATATAGGGGAGGGGTCGGTCCTGGGAAGTCCCCATAGGGTCCTGCTTGGTTAAGTGGTTAAGTACTTTGTCCAACCTGAACTACTTGTTCCTACTGCAAAGATAGGAGAAAGGTTTAGTCTTTTCCTGTATTTACAGTAGTGTAAGGAGCTGGTGTAAAAGTGTCTTCAGTGGTGGCAAATGAATTTCCCTTCTTTTTTGGTTACATGGGTCCCCTTGTGGGAAATTTCCCTGTGGTCCCCTTGACTTTATCAAGTGCCTTACTGAGACTCAGACATGCTGAGACACTGGCCTTCCTCTGACCTCTCCTTTTAGAACTTTGACTAAAGAACTGCCATTGGGGTTGGCAGGATATCCCAGGGAACCCATGTTAGTTGCTCTCTACCAGGCTCCCACCTCCAATGGCAAGGGCACCGTAATGTCTTACCAATCTTGCTGGAGGTTAAACAACACACGTCCCTTAAACTGGGTAACAGGAACAACGCAAAGTTAGCTGGGCTGAAGACACCAAAGCGGTAAGTTGATTTTGCATCTTCACTCTTCCTTTCATCCTCACCCTCTCTTGATGCACATTGGGTCATTCACTCTGGGTGAGACACGCTGGGACATGGGGCTTGAGCCCTTTGCTCAGTGCTTGCATAGGCTGCGATGTGGGACTCTGGGCTGCAATGCTTGCATTGGGACAGAGCAATAGAAAAGAAACTATTAAGGGACTAAAAATAACTGTGCATGAGCAGTTGGCTGGGGCAAGTTATGAACAAGATACAAAAAGACCCAACACCCAACTGCCACTTTGAGATGCTGGGAGCAGAGGCAGGGTACTGGTGCTTGATCCTTGCACACACCACCACCAAGGGGGTGGGCAGCCCACCTAAGCCACCCCTCCGGCCCTACGCCTGGATCTGCCCCTACCCTCACCCCACTTAAGGGACCAGCTCACCAGGGAGTGAGCAAGGGAAACTGTTACTTATTTTCGCTCCTTTGTGCTGCAGCAGGAGTCCCAGTAAAGTCTTGCCTTAATTTCTCATCTGGCATCTTATCAATTTTTATTGATTAAGGAGGCCAAGAACCCTGGTCAGTAACATGGGCACCGTCTTTGTGGCTGTATTTTGCCAAGTTACCCAGTGATCTCCATTTATCTTTTTCCTTCTATTTATTTACTTGTTTATCTCCCTCTATTTCATTTTATTTTACTTTTTATTTTCTATCTATTATTATATACAAGAGTATATAACAATTCTGTACAATTTAAAGGAGACTAAAACAACATACTCACCACTGAGCTTAAGACCTAGTACTTCTAAATGCGTGGCTTGCAGATTTGAGGGCCACAGGAAACGTGATTTCTGGCATTAGTCCCACAGGAATGTGAACTTTTGTTAGGAATTTTCCAGACACTGTTATTTATTCTGCCCCACCCCCCACTGTTTTTTTCCTCTCTCTATTCACAGCAAAGATGGAGGCCAGTTCACCCACTGAAGATGTGGCTTTTTGATACTTTATTTACAAAGAAAGGTAGCCAGCCTGTGAGCTGTAGTTTCCCAATTTGATTTAAAAAAAATATATTGCATTAGTGGGCTGGAGGTATAGCTCAAGGGTAGACTATATGCTTAGAATGCACGAGGTTATTTTAAAAATATACTGCATTAAAATATGACTTACCTGGATTCCTGAGTTTTTTGGTGTTCTTTTAAATTTTGCACCCTAGGTAGTACTGCTATGTTGTGAGCAGAGCAGGGGTTGGAAAAAGGCTCTTATTTCATTTTGTCACTTAAAAAAAAAAACAGTGCAGGAGGCTGCAAATAAGAATGGTTTATTTGGGGTCTTAAGAATTACAGTTTGGGGGAGGAGGGTATAGCTCAGTGATAGAGTTCATGCCTAGAATGCCGGAGGTCCTGGGTTCAATCCCCAGCACCTCCACTAAAAAAAAAAATTAAGAAATAAACCTAATTACCTTCCCCCACCCCTGGATAAAAGGAAGACAAAGTTAAAAATGAACCTCACATCTAGGGAAAATTTTTTTTTAAATAAAAAAGAATTACAATTCGCGGGAGAGGGTATAGCTCAGTGGTAGAGCATGTGCTTAGCATGTATAAGGTCTTAGGTTCAATCCCCAGTACCTCCATTAAAAAAAATAAACCTAATTACCTCCCCACAAAATGAAGAAAAAAAAAAAAAAGAATTACAATTTGGGAGACACAGGTTTGGGTAACCTTGAAAGAGTGTTCCGAGAAAAGAGTCAGGGGCTCGTAAAGACAAAAAGCCACAGGTTGTTAAAAGTTGCCTGGCGAGAATTGTGATTGACTAAGTCAGAAAACATGTGTCCACAGAGAATCACAAGTTGTTTTAGGGCAGGGGTCTGATAAGTGGACTGTCATGAGTTATTTTACAAGTATCTTGAATTTCTGGCAGGTGTTCTGGATGACTTCATAAGACCAAAAGGTGAGAGTCCATCCAGGCTGAGAGCTGCTTAAGTCATGCTTCCTTAATGGCCTCCTAGCTCCATTCTGGAGCGCTCTCTTAGCAATACTGACTCCATTTTGACTTCTACTCACAACTTACAGAACTTCTCAACACCTTGGTTTTGTACCCTGACTCCAAATCTGTGATCTGCTGAAATCCTGACTTGAGCTCTGAGCATTGACTGATGTCCCCAGGGCAAATGCCAGCTCCAGGGCTCATTTTTCTAGGTTCTTCCTATTATTTATGGTTTTTGAAGATTCTCCTTAGTTTTCACCAGCTAAGCCTTACGCTAAAAATGTGTTTTAAAAAATATTTTATCCAGAACATTAGGAAAGGGAAGACCTACCCTTTCATTGTGGTAATCCTTCCTAATCCTCTTTCGGGAAAAAATGATGGACAACCTCCTGCTTCTGCCTGATAATGACTTCTGGTTGTGAGGACTGAATTAGTGAAAAAGTGCACCTGGTGCCTGGTCCCCGGTATTTGCTGCTCAATATTACTTGTTGGGCTCTCTTTCCATTGTTTCAGAGCAGCCTGGTAAACAGGAGAGCCCAGAGCCCCTCCAATCCTGAGCCAAGGGGCTGGGTAAGGGGTGAGAGTGTGTGCCCAGCAGGAGGGCCCGTGCTGGGGGGTGGGAGCTCCAGGTTAGAATCTGGCTGCTGACCCAGGTGGCACTCACCAGGCTGTAGTCTTCCAAGTCCACTTTGTCCCATTCGTACAAATGAGCACTCTGCCTTCCCCTTTCAGTTTCCTGTCACTCCTTCCAATTCCCCCTTTATATTACAAGAAAAAAAGCCAACCAAACAATCAACAGTTCTTCAACCCTTTCTGCACCCCTGACTTGTGTTCAAACCTGGTTTTCAAACTTGAATATGTATTAGAATCCCCTGGAGGGTCTGGTAACACTCTGAGTGCTGGTCCCACCCCCAGAGCTTCTGACTGCAGGTGTGGGGAAGGGGGCGGTGTCGGGATGGGGGAGGTCAAGCAACCCATTCCCAGGGACGGCTGCCACCCACCTGGGACCACACTTTGAAAACCACTGGCCCAGCTCCTTACCCTTCCTGGGCTTGTCTTTCCTCCCGTATTAAGCCTCCACCATGTGCCAGGTATCATGGCAGGGTTTAAGATGCCCGGATAAGTAGGCAGGTTTGGTCCCTGCCAGCTATTATGGCTATTGTTTGTTAGACACAAACTCTTCCTGTTGTAACAATTTCTCTTTTGAGATCTTTTCTTCAGTGTTTTGAAATCTATTCTTCCTAAGTCTAGGCTAAACGTCTGAGTTTCTCAAAGTGCAGCCCAAAGACCCCAGCGTTAGACTCTCCTGTAGTTCCCTTTAAAAATGCAAGGTTGCAGGGTGGGTAATAGCTCAGGGGTAGAGGGCATGCTTAGCATGTATGAGGTCCTGGGTTCTATCCCCCGTACCACCACTATTAAAAAAAAAATCTATTATAAAAAAAGAAAAAACAAACAAAAAACAAAAACAAGGTCCTGGACAGATTCCAGAGATACTGAACCTGCAGGCAGGTCTGGGGTGGGACCAGGGCTCTGGTTTCTAATGACTCCTCCCCACCCTCTTCTGAGGAGGAGATCCTTCCTTGAGGATCCTCTCTCTTAGCTGAGGGTTCTTGGCTATGAAGAAGGAACACTGTCACTTCCTCATAAGCCCCCCATCACATATACTTCACGAGGCAGTAGCTCATGGGTCGGACACTCACGGTATCATTTCCTCTCTTTCCTCCAATGTTTCTGATAAATAAAATTTTAAGGACTTACCAGATGTGTAATTATTAGTGTCATTAACAGATGTCCCAATTGCTGCATATGCCACCCCCACCATACTTCCTTGGGTCGTATCTGTTTCTCGATTGTATTTGAGAGGCAGACCCCCCACCCCCATGACCATGCTGCCTGTGTTTCTCGCCGAGTTCTTCCTCCCTCAGATGTCCCTGTTTCCTCCGGCAGGCCCACAGATTCTGCCTCTGCATGTGTGTCCTGTGTGGTAACAATGTGGTTTGCTGGCCAAGGTAAAGTATTCCATCAGTTTACTCTGTGAACTGGCAATTACAGGAGAGAAATTAAGCATTTATCCTGCCTTTCCCATGCAAACCACACTTCACGGTAACCCGACAGCCTTGATGAGTGACAGCTTTTTTTTTTAATCTGGAGAATTCTAGCTAATACATGAGGACAAAATAACAGAATTTAAAAACCAGCATTTCCCAACCCCTCATGAAATAACTGATTCAGGCAAAACTCATCCATGAATGAAACTTTCCGTTGGAAGGTTGATGGGGAAATCTTACAGAGGGGGTGAGTCAGGCTATGGCCATATGAACCCATGGCTCAATCTCAGCTTTACTCTGAGAGGGGCAAGCAGACAGTGCTTGCTTCCTTAGGGGGCACCAAAGGAAGCACAAAGCCCCTGCAAAGGAATCTTGTCCCCCCTCAGATGGACTCTGAACCTAGTTAGATCTTTTTTGATAACTGGAAATACAAGGGATGGAGGAAGAAGTTAAATGAGGCTCTGAGGAAGAAACATGAATCCAGGGGGAGGAACATTCTACAGGACAAATGAATTATTTTTGTGTAGATGGTATTAAAAGAGAGAGAAAGAAAAGAGAGGAGGTGGAACTACTGTAGATTACAAAGACTAAAGAGACATCGGGGTGGGAGAGGTATAGCTCAATGGTAGAGTGCATGCATGAGGTCCTGGGTTCAATCCCCAGTACCTCCATATTAAAGAAGAAAAAGACATCAAGATGCAATGTGTTGATTTTCTTGGCATCCTGATTTGAACAAATCAACTGTAAATAAGACATCTTTGAGACATTTGATGAAATTTGAACATCAGCTGGGTTTTAGATTATACCACAGTTACTGTTAATGTTTCGGGTGTGCAATGGCATTACGATTATGTAATAATATATTCCGATCTAAAGAAAGAGATGCATACTTAAGAATGTAGGGGTGAATGTCATGAGGTCTGGGATTTGGTTTAAAATACTTCAGCAAAGGAAGCAGAAAAAAGGGTAAGAAGCAACATGGTAACTTTTTTTTTTAAGTTTGTTTTTTGGAGGGGGAGGTAATTAGGTTTATTTATTTACTTTTAATGGAGGTGCTGGGAATTGAATTTAGGACCTTGTGCATGCTAAGCACACACTCTAACACTGAGCTATACCCTCCCCACAACGTGGTAACATCTTGATAATTGCTGAAACTGGATGCTGTGGTACATGGGGTTCATGAAGCTATTTTCTTTACTTTTGTGTTTTTGAAAATGTCTATAAATGAAAAAAATTCCAGTATTACCCAGTTGACCACAAATTCTGGATAGAACACAACAAAATCTCACCATGTCTTCACAGGCAAGGGGATTATTCCATCTCTTCCATCAGATAGGATATTATCCTAACATTTCTTAGAGAAGCAGTTGAAAGTAACACAAATCTCTGCAAATGAATGTGGCCTTTATCCCTTTATGATAAAGACATAAAGAATGTCTGGACCATTCCTACCATCTTGTCCAGGCACTGCATTTCCTTTCCGTATGGAAAAAAGCTGTGGTTCCCACTCAGCTGCAGGCCGTCTAGGCTCTTTTCACAGCATCTGTGTTTAGGATGAAGACGCTGTTTTCTCCCATAATTGCCACAGTGCTTATTTCTCCGCCAGGCCGGCCTGGGAGAGGCTTCCATCTGCACTTTACACACCTGCTCCCTGCTTCATGGAGGACAGTACCCCATCCTGCCTTAGACATACAGAACAGCCAGTTTTTAAATACCTTATGGGGCTCCCCCTCCTACTCCTCATTACACCTCTGAAGAGCAATCCATTTTTCTGTGATATGAAAGAATGTGAAAGGGAAAGGAGGATTTGATTTGTCAAAGTCAGATTTTTCACAGGCAGTAAGCACACCAGCTTCCTCCCCAAACTCACTCCCAGTCTCGCACGTGTACACAAGGAAAACAGACGTGAAGACGTGCATTGACAGAACCACAGAGACTGCAAATATTCATTCTCCTTCATTTAAAACATTCATTAAGTATAAACAGTTTGATTCATAAATAGTCAAAGTGAGTGGTGCACCTCGTTCCTTACCCTGCAACCAAACTTCCTGCCCTTCCGGGACTTTCACCAACCCTCTTCAAAGTGAAGATCTCACCCCAAAGAGGTAAACCTTTCCAGATTCCCTGAGTTGACAGTTATTTAATGCTACAAGCCCACCAATCCCTGCCCAAGAAAAGGACCAATCATTGTCCTGGGAGGGCAGAGAGGGCGTGGGGCAGACCCAGCAATGTGGAAGGGAAGTGCTCCCAGGTGTGGGCACTCTTCCTGTGGGGAGGAGCCAGGTTTTTAGTCCTAGAGATTTCCCTGTCAAAGAGAAGCTGATTTCCCAAAAGACTAGAATCTAAGGGAAGGTGGAATGGTCTTCTAGGGTCGTCCAGCAGACCCTGTACAGACCCATGGTCCTGAGGCTCAGTCCAGGGCCTCCTACCCCCGTGGCAGGTGTGCAGCTCACAGGGTCCCATAGATGCTGACTTTGGCCAGGGAGATGCTCTCTGTGTACTGGTTCCGGCCTTTCTCATACAGAACATAGAGCTGAGGGGCCTGCTCCTCCCCACCCACGCTGCCCTCCAGGGTTGCCAATGAGGAGTAGCCACTGGGCCCTGGCCACAGCTGGACCGTCTCCTTCCGCCAAGAGGTACCGTTACTGAAGCTCCAGCGCAGGGTCAGGTTCACCCCTGGGGACAGCAGCAGAGTCAGGGGAAGGAGAGTCTAGATGGCAGGGGCTCCCCCGCCGACCCCACCCGGCCGGCACTCACGGAACTCTGGATGGGCAGGGTTGGAGAAGAAGACAATGCCCGAGTTGGTGGCTACGGCTCCTGCAGCGACCACAGGGTCCACGAGCTCGGGGTCAAAGGTCACATCCCGCGGCCTCAGCGTCTCGCAGGCGTCGTAGCTGCGGAGGATGATGCGGCAGCGGCAGTGGTAGTTGTTCTGGTTCCGGGCATTGATGACGACTGAGCCGTCTGGGAGCTCATAGGGCTGAGGGGACAGAATGGGGCTTCAGGAAGACCCAGGGAGAGGGCAGCAAAGGGCCCTGTCCCAGAAGGAGTGAGGCTGTTGGCACAGAGCTGGGAAGCCAGACCCTGGGTCCACGAGTGAACCGCTGCTCTGAAGGACACAGCAGGTTGAGTGGATGGGGAACCGCCCATGGACTCCTGACCTGGCACTCGTCGGGGTTGAAATCGTTTTCCCGCTTGGGCTGGCCGTAGGGGATGCCGCTGATCCCACTCCCATAGCGCCAGGAAGCACCATGGTCATCGCTGAGGAGGCAGAAGACCCCGTCCCGCTCCAGTGTCCCATGGCCACACACGATGAGCCGGCCCTTTCGTGGCTCCTGCTGTTTCTGTGGGAAAAGCCACAGATGGAGACACTGAGGGGGCTCAGAGGCAGGGAAGGGGAACCCAGCACCTCCCAAGTGTGAGGACACACACATCTGGTCCTCATCTGTTCTGTCCCTGCTCGCTGACAAGTATCGCACAAACACCCACTGTCTAATTTAAGAAACTCTTTTGCAGAATAAGCTCCTTCAGGACAACCAGGGTGTACTTTGGACAGGTTGTTCACAGGACAAGGGGCCCAGCCACAGAGTAGATGGGAGCTTAAACCCAACCTGTGCTCACGGACCAAGCTGTGGACCACGGCACAGGCTTGTGTCTGACCAAAGGAAGGCTTTCTAATCTGTATGGGATTTTCTAATTTATTTTCTAATCTGTACATGGCTTAAGCAGCCCTGTTGACAGCCCCCAAAAAGGGAAGCCAATGGCAAAGTCCCACGTTCCTTTGGTAGGGTGTTGCTTCCAGGATGTCCCTTTCTACCAAGGAATCCCATCTAAGACAAAAAGCCTGTCTTCTCCCTGGGAAGGAGTTCACCTGGGGGCAGATTCTCTACAAGACAGCTCCCGCCACCCATCTCAGGACAGAGACCTGAATGCCAGACCCCGGGCCGGGGGCAAACATCTCGGTGCCTATATCCAAGGAGAGGTTCCGGGGTGAGCTCCAGGAAACACCGTCATCCTTGCTCCACACCAACATGGTGGAGGCCACCTGGCAGCCAGCCTTGTGAGCACAGAGGGAGTAGAAAAGGAAGACCACTCCTGTCGTTGCGTCGCTCACCACGGCCCCCAAATTTAGCCCATCTGGGGTCACCCCATCGTCCACAATGAAAGCTGTTGGAGACCATGTGCTGCCTAAAGAAAAAAGGGAGGAAGCCCAGGCTGAGCGCTCTGGAGGTGCCCTTTCCACTGCTCCCTGCAATTTTGACCCCTTGCTAGGGACCAAGGCCTTCTGATGGCCCCTAGGCCTACAAGACCTGCCCCTCCTTACCTCTCTGATCTTATCTATTCTATCCTTGCTCACTCCATCCAATCACACAAAATCCTTCCCATTCCTGAAATACTTCCCCTCCTTGAGGCCTGTGCCCAAGCTTGTGCTGCCTGGTGCACTCTTCCTCCAGGCTCACTGACCTCCTTTGAGTCTTTGCTCCAATTTCATCTACTTAAAATTGCAGTCAAACTCTGGCTCTCTCCATACCTCTTGCCCTGTGTTTTATTTTTCTCCACTGCACTTATCACCTTCTAGCATAATACATTTACTTATTTATTATGCTTATTGCATCTTCCCCCCAGTAGAATATAAGCTCTGTGAAGGCAAGGACTTTTGCTCTATTTTGTTCATAACTGTATTCACAGAACCTAGAACAGTGCCAGATAACTGCCCTGGACACCTTCCCTTCTTAGGTTCTATCTACCCCTCAGGGAACCAGCAGCTTCAGGGCCCTAAAGCAGATCAGGCTCCCAACCCATCCAACCTCTTGCAACCCAGGCATCTTTATACCCTGGTCCATAGACCTCCGCAGAGCAATGAACTTGGCTCCTTTATCTGATGCTGACATTTTTCTGGCCTCAGCGAAAGCAAGAAGAGTGCCCCGAGGAGTGGTGGTGATGAGCGGGATGCGGAAGGTGTCCACAGAGCCGATCTGCTTCCCGCTCACCCACAGTAGCTGCTCCATGGTCACCAGCGGATGAACCTACGAAGGGAGGAGGAAGGGTCAACAGAACAAAGGTGACTTGGGGTTTTAGGGCGAATGAATAGCGGCTCGGAGTCAAGTTCCCCTGGTATTGGCAGGGTGATGGGGATCCGCAGTGGGAGCACGGATCCCAGAACAAGGAAGGGGAACCCTGAGGAAAGTTTGGAGTGAAACCGAAGGCTCGGAGCAGCGGGGGAAGGACTACGAGGGGAGAAGGAATCATTTGAGACAAATTCTCAAAAGGGGAAGGAGCTCGAATGAGGAGACTTAGAAGGAAGGAGGACAAGAGCCCAGAGAGGGAGAGGGACTGGGAAAGGAGGGGAAGGGGTTGGAGAGTCCCCCAGTTAAGAGGGGGATCAGCAGTCCGCGTCCCGAGGAAACAACCACGCAGGTCGGGGATGGGGCTATGCAAAGGGTGACTTACCAGACTGAAGTCGTTCTTTGTCCTAGCCCCGAATGCTGCCGGAGATAAAAGCAACAGGAAGACAGAGGCAAATAACTGAATCCTACAGACTCCCCAGAATCCCAGCATCCGCGGCCTCCCGGGCCTGCCCAGGGGCACTGCGCTGGGTCGCCCCGCAGTCATCTCCACCCCGCTGCGGCCGCGACCCTGGCCCCCAGGACTAGACGCGGGCTGGAGTCGGTCAACTGACTTCAGCCCTTTAAATGCTCAGATGTCATCCCAAACCTGCCCTCGGCCCAGCCGAGCTTCCGCGTCTTTAATTGGCATTCGCAGTCCTCCCCACGTGACCTTCAACTCCTCAGCGCTACCTCTTTCAATTGGCCCTCTTTGAAGCCCCAGAGCACATGATCCAGACGGGAAGCCTATTGGCTGGGGTGAAGGGGGCGGCATTACTCCGGAGGCGCCCTTTGATTGGTTGCGACACCTGGGGCGCGTCACAGGGGCGGGGCCTATTTTAAAGAGCCAGGGCTAGGGGAAAAGGCAGCATGTAGTCCTGGAGGAAATAAAAGAAAGTTTTTGAGAAAGGAAAATATCAATCTTTTAATAAAATCTTTTTACTACATAATCGAGATCTGGAAGGTGAGGTAGGGCTGGGAAGCTGTACAGGACGGGTGCAGTCCCGGATCAGGGCTGCTTCTTTCATTTCTTCCTCTTCTTGTCTCCCTGGGGCGCCGCGTTCTTCTTGCCCAGAATCTTCAGAAGGCTCTTGGACATGTAGTAGGGGCGGTCCACGGAGCCATCGTTCCGCTCCAGGTCTTCCACTGAGCCGTGACATAGACCCGTTAGAGCGGACATTTGAGGGGCCAAACCCACTCCCCGGGAAAATCAGGGACTAAGAGACAGCTGCATGGTTTCCAGGCTGTGCCACCACCGGCTGTTTTTTTCTAGCATTTTTTGTAACCTACTGGGTGGGTTATGTAATATCAGTTTCCTCATCTGAAATGTGGGGTCAATAGTACTATATTTCATACAGTGATTAACGGTAAAAATACATGTCGATTGCTTAGCACAGAGCCTGCTACATACGAAACCCTGAATGAATGCATACAGTAGGGTAGGAAAATCCGCACTCACTACAGCCACCTGCTGGGAAGACTCCTGTGGCTTCCCTAGATTTTCAAGGGGAGGGGAAGATACGGGGTGGGGGGGCCTCTTCCCTGCAATGCTCCTTCTTGGGAGAACCCAGGCACCTGGGAGCTCCCTCCCTCCTTTCTTCCCAAACACCTGGCCTGAGGATGTTAGAAGAGGCTCCCTCTGGCTCTGGCTCCGGTAACTCACAAAGTAGCTGTTTCTAGAAGCACCAAATCTCCAAAAAAAGCCTAAACAATCTGGTACCTTTAAGTTGGGGAGAGGTGGAGGAGGGATATCACTCACAGAAACAGAGGAAGAGAGTATCCACACACATGCCAAAAACGCTGAAGAAGCCACTGGCGATGACATAGGCCCCCATGATGGAGGTCTGGAAGACACAAAGCTGGTTAGGGTTCCTCTGGAGAGTTGGAGGGTGAGGCAGAGTGGCTGAGGGGTGTCACTCACCATGATAGGCAGCCAGTAATAGTTGAGGTGGGGATTCTCAAAGTCTTTACCCAGTCCCTGGATGCGACCGGTGAAAAAAAAGAAGGACAGGACCCCTGTGGGAGAGAGGTCAGTGTCACTCCTCTGAGGTCATCTGTTAAGCTGCCCAGCATCCCTGTCCTCTGTCCACATAACTCCCTGCCCTGGTCATTACCTACACCTCCAACCACGAGCAGCTTCCCAAAGAACAGCAGCAGGTCTGTGACTTTGTCCAAGACGACCACCCTGTACATGGAGTTTGGGTAGGTTGGGGGTGAGAGGCTTTGCAGGGCTGGGAACAGAACTGGCTATATAATTTGCCATGACAGATGCAAAATGAAAATTGTTCACATTTCAAGATGAAGGCAGCAGAGATTAAACCCAGCTCAAGGCACCTTCTGAGCATAGCATGCCCATGAAGCTGGCCTTGAGTGGGAGATCACGGAGGTGGTGGTGGGGGGTGGGCAGTGATAGCCTGACCTGATAATGTTCCGCATGAGCAGCATGAAGGCGTTTTTGGCTGAGACACAGAAATTCTTCCCATAGACGGCAATCTGGGTGAGGTGGGAAGTTCAGAGTTAACCTGTGGTGAGTTACCTGGGCCAGGGTGGGAAGCCTGGGTCAAGGGCCCCCAGAGCAAGGGGTTGGTTAGGGAGTGGGGCTCACCATGATGTATGCATTGCGGTTCAGGAACTTGATAAACTTTTCCAAACACCAGAGGCAGCACTTGAAGCAGCACAAGATACAGCGGGCCATGGGGTTCTGGGCTCCTGGGGGTAAGGAGGGCTCATGTTTGGTCACTGGCCCCTGACAGCCCCTCCCCAAGGATCCAGCTGCCTAGCCTAGCCCTGCCCAGCCCCCAGTCTCAGCTCACCTCTCAGTTTGTGGTCAATGTACTCCAGGATGACTCGGGCTATCTGCACCAGGGTCAGGATGAGGGCTCCGAAGGCTAGTGACCCGGTGTGGTAACTGCACAGGACTTAGGGAGTTAGAGGCAGCCTCAGGACCCCTGGGACTCCCAGGGCCAAAATAGCCAGCCCCTGCCCCAGGCTTACCGGAGTGTGCGGATGAAGGCAGCGCTCAGGGGAAAGGTAGGGATGTCCCGAGGCTTGTGGAAGGCCCAGTAGAAGGAGGCAAAGGCCCCAGCCAGGACACACTGGCCCAAGGCCAATACCCAGTTGATGGTCCAGAAGAGCCCCAGTACCCCATAGATTTGCAAGTTGAAGAGAGAACGTTGTACCAGGCCTTTGGACAAGTAGCCCTGGAAGACGCACATCAGCCCTGGGCACGAGGTGTTCGGGGTCTGGGCCTGGGGAGATGGGCAGAGGAGGCTCGTTCCCAGCCAGCTCCTGCCTCTCCCAGAGCAGAGGGAAGTAACAGCCTCTCCAGAGCTGGAGAAGCTCATTCCTTCCAGGAGATCCATCTCCAGGTTCAAACAGGGTTCAGCTTGCCTACTGTGTGAGTATAATTAGTTTCCTTCAGTCTCCAGCCTGCGGATGGGCACCAGAGCTCCCAGGGCTTGTGGGCTGAGCCTTAACGGTATGAAGGCAGTGTGATCAGGAGCTCTCCCTCCCACTCAGGCAGCAATCCCCTCCCAGAGCAGCCTCTGCAACTTCAACCAAAACACTCCAGCAAAATGGAACAGACTGGGTATCAGGTGATACTAAGGAATTGTTCATTTTGTTGGGTGTGATAATGGTGTAGTGGTTATGCTTTTTAAATATGTTGAGATCCATCTTGATATATTGATAGGAGAAATGGCACAATGTCCAGAATTTGCCATTAGAAACTCCAGAAAAAAAAACTGCAGGTTGGGCAGGGGGTGGATGGGTAGGGAGTTACATGAAGCAAGAACAGAGAGCTGAAGCTTATGAAATCTGGGTACAGGGATTCTCTACGTTTGTGTGCATCTGAAAATTTCCCTCATAAAAAGTAAAAACCACAACCTGGCTCCTAAAGCAAAGGAAATAAAAGCCAAAATAAACAAATGGGACCTAATTAAACTTAAAGCTTGTACCCAGCCAGGGAAAACATCACCATCAAAAAGACGAGCTACTGAACGGGAGAAAGGATTTGCAAATGATGTGACAAAAATCTTGATAATTGCTGAAACCCAATGTTCGTTTGAAATTTTATAAGAAAGTAAACCAGTTTCTACTGTGTAGGTAATTGTGGGTTTCAGTCAGTCCCCACTGCTACATGGAGTCTAAGTAAGTCAAAAGCGAACACATTTGGGGCTTTGTATACCCAGCTCCCAGCACATAGAGAGTCCTCCTTAAATGTAAAGGATTTCCCCCTCCTTCTTCAGTGGGGCTAATGCCTGTGGGCACAGCCCTTGATCCCAGCTCTGATGCAGTGGCAGTATGAAAGCTTTGACCGCTAAATACCCAGAAGTCTGGCCCCAATCTCTGGGAGAGTTTGGGGAAGCAGCTACTTTCCCAGGCCTCCCAGGGAGCCCCACCTGCCTATTGCCTAGGACACAGTGTTCTGAGGGAGGAAGACTGACCAAAAAAGCCCGGAATAAAACCCATCTAGAGTTATCGGCTCTCATCAGATGCCAGGCATTGTACTAAGCACTTTCATGTGCACAATGTTCTTTAATCGTCTCAGCCTCGCTGAGGCACAGATATTAAGATTTATCTTCATTTTACAGGTGGGTGGACTGAGACTGAGAGGGTGAAGTGGTTAATTGTCCTCTTGGCAGAGGAATGTCCTGGGGAGGGATGGAGAACTTCTGGTACCCACCTGCCTGGGGGCCTGGCCCTGCTTTCAGGCACAGCCTGCTTGCTCTTCCAGTACAATGGGTAGCTCAGCGGGAGATCTGGATTCTGGGGACTGCTTCCCTCTCTGGTTCTGCTAGGGGCCTGCTGTGTGACAGTTACTAAGCCCCTTGCCCTCTCTGGTCCTCAGTCTCCCTGGCACAATGAGGGATTTGGAGCAGTTGGCCTCTGAGGTCCCCTTAGCCCTACTGGTGCACCTCTGTGTCCACCCCAAGTCCTCACCAAGGGATCACATGATGTATTCATCAGCGCTTTCTCACAGCCCGGCAAGGTGGCGTTGGGTGCCCAGAACACATACTGAGGTTGTCCCGATGTGGCCAGGTATCCAGAGAAGAGTCAAGGAAAGCATGGTCATATGGGGGTCTCCATAGGTCCCCTCCTCAGCAACCCCTTCCTGTGCAGGCTGTTTGCTGCACAGTGGCTGAAATTTTCTTTCTACGCAGGGCTGCCTGCAGGAAGGGATGCCTCCCTCCAATGGTACTGAGGCACTGCACAAAAAGGTACTGCCCTGTCCCCTACTCCCAAGGACTCCAGGAGGGCCCGGCCATGTGGGCAAAGGATACAGAGCAGTCATGGCCCAGTAGGCAATGCAGATGAGCAGGAGGACAAAGGTGACCAGCGGGTAGAACATGGTAGACATCATCTGTCCTACAGCCCTGCAGGGAGATGAGAGCGGTCCACCAAAGGAGCTAGCCCCCCAATCCCCACCCATCCTCTCACTGGGCTGACCCTGGTACGGCCACACCTCTGTCCTCTCCAGGGCCTGATCCATCCCCCCAGGCTGAGCACACAGTAGGTGTTCTCTGAACAAACTGAATTGAATAAATCAGGCTCAAGGGAACTATAGAGGAAACTAGAGTCACAAGAAACTGCCAAGGCAGCTTCAGGGAGAGTAAGGGCCTGTTTCATGTTCTAGACACTCGACGAGACACTAATTTAATCCTTATGACAGCAGCCCTAGGGGTAGGAAATGCTGTTACACCCATTTTACAGATGGGTAAACTGGGGCACAGAAAAGCTAAGTCACAGCAGTGTTAACCACCATGCTGTGCTGCCCTTCTCCTCCAGCGCTCCCCTCCACAAAGTCAGCATTCCCATCCTGGGCCCACACCCCTGCCCTCTGCCTCTTCTTTCCAGACAGGCCCTGACTTGCTAGCCTCCTCCAGGAGGGAGATGGCGATACGAATCCGCTGCCGGAGGAAGATGAGCATCAGCAGCAGAATGCCTTCCAGCACGGCCAGCACGATCACTAGGGTAGACGGGGCAGAGGGGCCTGGGTCAGGACCAGGGCCAGGCATGGCCCAGGGCCACCCTTGAGTGGCAGGTGGTTCATCGGTGGGCAGGACACTCACAGGCTGCCAGCCAGGTCTCCTGAACTTTGCCGTAGGCGCTGAGGTTGGTGGTGATGCCCAGCTGGGAGATGGAGGCACCCTGGTCCCGCAGCATGCGGTATTCTTTCCAGCAGTGGTAGATACCATAGGCCAGCACGCCCAGCACCCCTACGATCAGCACAAACACCAGGGGCCCGGCCACCAGGCGCAGAAGCAGGATAAACAGCAGGCTCAGGACCAGAGCCACACCTAGGGCACTGCGGGCAGGGCGAGGCAGGTGAGGGTCACCCCACATCCCCCAAACCTTTCCCCTTTCAGAGGTCCCCAGTGTACCCAGATCAGACCCCCTCCACCCCACCACCCCTTATAAATCCTGTCAAGCTTGGGATCCATTCTGAGCTCCAGCTCCTCCTCCCTGGTCCAAAGCCTCTGTTTCAGGGAAGGGAAGGAGAGAACAGAGGTATCTGGTGACTCACACAAGAATCCAATACCAGGATTGGGCAAAGTCTTCAAAGATCTTGACACTGATGTCACGGCCATTGAGGCCATCAAGAAGACCACTGTTGGGGAGACAACGTCAGATGGGGCTGTGTGTGGGATGGGGTGCGGGACAGGGAGGTGGGGGCAGGGGGGTGCCCACCTGATGCCCTGGGAGATGGATGTGTTGGAGATCCCTGTGAGCTCGGGCACAGTGCTATTGGACCATGGGAAACAACGCCCTAGAGCTGGAGGGAGAGAACCAGGTGACTGGATGGGAGGGCCCAGAGCTTTACCTTGAAAGCCTCTGGCCCCCACCCTAGCCGAGTTGAGAGTTGAGAAGGCTTGTGCCCTCTTCAGAGGGCTGCTCTTTTTTCTTTTTTTAATGGGGATTGAACCCAGGACCTTGCGCATGCTAAGCACATACTCCACCACTGAGTTATATCCCCGCACCCTGGGAGTGCTGCTCTTGATTCTGCAGCCAAAAGGGAGCTCCTGTCCCAGGAACCCAGTCCGTGTTTCCTTCGCTGTCTCTTAAAGTTCCTTCCTCCCCTCTCTGCCACTGCCTGCCCTCCTCCCCTCTGGCCTACCTCTTAAAGCACCTCCACCCTCAACCCTGCCAACCTTCAATCCAGCCTCTGCCAGAGTGCCCGGGAGACCATGACCTGGTCTGGCCTGGACCTCAGCATTCCAGGGCTCTAAATCACTCTGCAGCTCAGACACCTCCAGATGCCCTGCCCTGGAGAGTGCCCACATCCACAGCCAGGCTTTAAGACCCTGTTGTCCTAGCCCAGCCACTTTCCCCTCCCCTCTGTACCTTTGCGCTCCCTCCTCCAGAAATCCCATCTGTGATGCCCTATTCAGTTCCATCTCCACCTCACCTCCTCCAGGAAGCCTTCTCACCCCACCCCTATCTCCTGTGGAACCTATCACATGCCTACAGGGCCATTTATCACCACCCTCAAGGCAACTTTACCAGGTAGGCTTGCTTTGGCATTTACATTCTAAAGATGAGGAGACAAGGTTCAGAGAGGCTGTCATTTCCCCAAGACCACACAGCTGGAAAGTGCTGAATTGAAATCCAGATCTATCTGACCTTTGGAGCACTCATTGGAGACACTTCCTATGGCACGCGTATTGAGAGCTGGATATCTTTTCTCATGCTATTGTTAATTTTTTTCTATTAAAAATAACATTTACTATTGCACAGAAGAGCATAGAGGGCAAATAAAAAAGTCAACTGTGATCCCACTGCCTGGCCATACTCTCTTTAACATATTTGGGTGAACATCCTTCCAGTCTGTTCCCTATGCTGATGCACAAAGGCAAGTGTAGGTTCTCACAGCAATCTCATGCGATCTCTTCATGAACCTCTCTGATCGTACCACCTAGAATGCAGTTCAGACGGGGAGCAGTTTTCATCTTCCCTTCACCTGTCCCCAGTGCCCGGCACACAGCAGGTGCGTGATCAGCACTGATGATCTGATTACAGGGTCATACAGCAGAGAAAAAATGAAGGCCTGGTACTCATTCCAATTTTGTCACAGACAAGCTGTGTGACTTGATTTCTCTGAGCCTGCTTTCCTCGTTTGAGGAATGAAAATACAAGACTGGCTGATGTTTGAGGAAGGTATTCAACTTCTCACCTGGAGTGGAAGGGAGGAGGAAACTGGGGCAGAGCTCTAGTTGCAGGCTTTCAAGCACTTCCTGGGGGGTGGGAAGAGGAGAGACAGACACACAGACACAGCAGGATGAAGGAGTGAGTCCCCTCTCCACCACCATGATTATCTACCCAGTTCCCCCTTCCACCCCCGCCTCATTGTGGACCCCCCTTGGCAACAGCAATGATTTTGGGGGCAGCACTCACCATATCCCCAGACACCCCTGGCAGACAAAAGTTCCTATTTGCAGCATAGAAGACCTTCTCAACAGTCTGCGAGAGCTGCTCCGGGTCCACTGTCCATGGGACCACTGGACAGGAGGACACACACACCTGGGGGCAGAGAGCATGCGAAGGGGCTGGTATCCAGACCCTGGGGGAGATCTGGGGGCAGAAGCAGGACCCAGGCTCTGACCTGGGGTGTGGGGCATTCCAGACCATTCTTGGCGACCGCGATGATGTTGGTGGTTAGGACGCAGCTGAATATGTTGAAGTACAGGAGATATGGTTTATCTCTGCAAGAGAGAGGGAAGCGTATGCATCAGGTCTTGGGCAGGCCTCGGGGAAGGAGAGGGACTGCCAGGGCTGCATCTCAAGCATGCAATGGGCCCAGTGTGGCCTAGACACACACCACCCACTTCCTGGCCTCAGGATGCTCAGCCCAGCCAGGGAGGAGGTATGGGAGACACCAGAAAGATTTCCAGAGTAATTCAGCATCACCACTGCTAATAAATGGTTAAGAGCTTAAACTCTGGAGCTAAATCATCACCCAGCTTTATGACCTTGAGCAAGTCACTAAACCGCTCACTACCACAGTTCCAGCATATGTAAAATATTAGTACCTACACCTCATAGGGTTTAAATGAGTCTGTGTGCAAAGTACATTGCCTGCCCGAAACACAGTAAATGCCATCTAAGTGGTAGAGGTTTTATTATTTATTGAACATTTCCTGCATGCTAGGAGCGACAGCGTTGCTTCTGGAATCATCCCTGTGTTTTAGACGAGGAAATCAAAGTTCAGAGAGGTTAAGTACCTTTCCCAAGGTCACAAACCAGAACTTACTTAGCCCAGTTGGGGATTCAAATGCCAGTCCAAAACCCATGACTTCATCATTGATACTACACTGTCTCCCAACTTGGGGGGACTCAGAAGCCACTAACCAGCAGTGGAGGCTATTCAATGTGGCCTGGAGTGGTGAGATTCAGGGAGGCTGAGTGGGGCATGGAAACAACAGGAGAAGGGTCTGGAGCCCGAGTAGAGGTGGGTGGTCCCCTGCCCATCCCCCACCTCACCTCCCTCCAGCCCCCGCTTCTTGCCTTCATACTCACTTGTTTTGCCCAACCCCGCAGTATGCCCCAGTAGAGTTCCTGGGGTAGAGGACTTGCTGGGGGTCTCCATACACCCAGGCTGGAGACAGAGACACACAGATGAATCACAGGAGGGGGCAGGTATTTAGGAAGGAACAGCCATGGGTATAGTCCCTCTCTGGGACAATGAAGTCCCCCAGCCCACCGCCCCAGGTCTGCATAGCCAGAAACTCACCCACAAGTCCCACCGCGATGTAACCCAGAATGAAGACAAAGAAGAGGACACAGCAGATGATATCTGTGCAGCTCCTGGGAGAGAAATGGGGGAAACCTTTGGAGAGGGGATGCTGGGAGTGGGCGTGGTCTGGAGGTGTCATGGTTTGGGGAGTTGGGGGACGCTGGAAAGTAAGCATAGGTAGGTTCCTTTCTTTCTTTCTTTTTTTTTTTTTTTAAGAAAACCCTTTTTTTGGGGTAAGTAAACTGTCTTCTGAAGTTTAACACCAGAAAGTGTACCATTCATAAATGCTCAGCTGGATGAATTTTCTTTCCCAAAGGGCACAGGCCTGTGTAGCCAGCTCCCAGGTCAAGAAATAGAACAGCACCAACACCCCGGAAGCCCCCTTTTGTCCCCTCCACACATGACAGTCTCCTCAAGGCCACCACTGTCCTGGGGAAAGATTTTCTTTTCCCTCACAAGTAGATTCTTACCAATATTTCAGTAAATATGAAGCAAAACCGAGACACTGCCCCTCTCCCCAACTGCTGCTGCCCCAACCAGCGCAGTGCCCAGAACTCACCTGTTCTTGATGGGACCTCGAAAGGAGGGGTCATATTTGGCTGGTTTTCCTGAAGGGCATGGGGAGGAGTGTGCAGAGTGAGGCAATGAGAGGAGTCTCTCCCCCCATTTCCAGTCCCTCCAAATCCTTCCCCACAGCAGGCTCTACCCGGCACCAGGTCCTACCCAGCCCTAGGAGTTTGGTGGGAGATGGACAGGGGCAGGGCTGGCAGGAGGGGACATTACAGAACAGGAAAGGTAAGATCAAGGCTTGGTCAGCAGCTTTACTGCTCACCCACAGTGAACTCCAACTAGGCGGCCTTGGAGGGAGGGGAGAGTGCGGCCTTTTCCAGTCATTTACTGCTCACACCTCAAGGACCTCGGCCAGGGGCCAGGAAACTGCCTTCATCAATTTCCCCAACCCTGGCTCCTTTCTCCAGAGTCTCCCTCCAGCTGGGATGTGGGACTCTGTTCAGCCGTCTTAGTTGCTCTCACACCCCCATCCTTGTCCCTCTCCCCTCCCCATACTCCTGCCCAGGCCAAGGTGGGCACAGATCTGGAGCCCCTCAGGGAGGTCACAGCCCTGCCCTACATCTGCCTCAGCCCATCTCTCTACCCTCTGGCCCCAGGCTGTGGGGAAAGAAGCTGGAGCAAAAGGCATCAACTCCTGCAGGGCCTGGGGAGGGAGGGGGCCCCTGTAGACCCCCCCACCCCAAAGGGACCTTAGTCTCCAGGCTACCGCCAGTCCCTGGGAGACCAGTCAGTGTGACACTTGAGCCCGGCTGTTGAGATTGTGGCCACGTCCTGTTCCTGGTCCTCCCTGAGTACACACAGGGAGGAGGTGGGGCCAGGCAGCCAGGGTCCCATGTGGGCACCGAGGAGGGAGTACAGAGGGCTGGGCAGGAGTGTGGGAAGGGGTGCGGTCCATTCTTCTAGGTGCTCTGGACTCTGTCCCTCCATGATTCTTGGACATGATGTCAATGATTGACCCAAAACCACTCCAGGAAGTCTCCTGGGAGTCCTTCCTCCTCCCTCCCCTCACTCCCTTCTGAGGAAGCCTCGCCTCTGGGAGGCCCCTCCCTTGGGTTCCCTCCTTTCCAGACCAGGAGCTCAGATCCTTCAAACCCCAGGGGACCTCTGCAGGCAGGCCCCAGACCTTACTGCTCACAGGGATCCCAGAGGCTGGCCCCTCTCCCTTCAGACTCCCCCACCTTGCCCCCCACCCCTAGCCCTCGGGACTCCCAGGACAGACTCTCAGCTTTCTGTTCCTCACAGAGATTCTGGAGACAAGCTTCCTGCCCCTCTCCTCAGGCCTTGCCCTTCACAGGAACCCCAGAGGGCCGCTGCCCTTGTTCCTCAGTGTACTCTCAGATAGCCTCCCTCCTAACGGAGACCCTGGGTGCAGGTCACCAGTCACCTTTCCATCAAGATCCGCAGCCCCGACTCTTCACTGGGACCCCGAGCAGAACCCACTCCCCTGCCACTCCTCACAGACTCCAGCGGGCAGAACCCCAGCACCTTTTCCCCTCAGAGATCCAGCGTCCAGGCGGAAATTCCTCCTTGCAGGGATCCCAGCTCACCCGTCCCAGGCTCCGCAGCACGTGACACTCCCAGCCCGAGCCCCTTCCCCACTCTCCCCGACTCTGCCTCCTTCTGTTCAGACTGCTTCCCAGGGCCCAGGCCTAACACCACCCACTCCTCCCAAGGACTCCAGCCCCCACTCCTCATGGAGACCCCAGCTTTACTTCCCAAATTCTCCCCAGAAATGGCCCTCAGCCCCTGAACCCCATCCTCCTCCCAGGACCCTGACTCTGCCTTCTTCCATCAGCTTGTTTCCTGGGCCCTCCCCTCAGGGACCACGACTCCTCTCAGCTCCTCTCCCTGTGGTCCGTCCCAGCCTCCATACGCCGAACGGCCTACCCTCCCTCACAGGGTCGCCTCTGTCATGGGCTCCCCACCCCAGCCTTGCCCGCAGCCTTACCGTAGTTCTCGTCCTGGTCCTGTTTTCCCCCCATGGCTCAGTCTCTGGAGTGATTGGAGCCTGGGAGACCTGGCGGCTCACCTGCTACCTGCCCCGCCCTCCCACACGTCACAGCCCCACCTCCGCCCGTGGTCCCCGACACACTCTAGTTCCTCCTTGACTCCAGCGGAGGGCTGGAAAGCAAGCCTGGGACAGGGTTTCAGGTCAGGGCTGCTTACTGCGGGCCTCATGGACCATGGCCTGGAACACTTGCTCTAAGAAAATCCTTCATGGTTTTTCAAACTACCTCAATCATGGTACTCTCACACCCACACCCTCCTGCCAAAGATTAAGTGTGGAGATGAGATTTGCCCTTGACTAGACCCTGCCCACAGTAATCCCCCACAGCCCCTGCCTCCCCCCAGGCGGCTGTCCACACCAGCCACACCTGTCTGGCCTGCTTCCCATCCCCTCTCTGTGCCCCCTGGGACCCACATTCCTCCGGCCCTGTGTGCTTCCTCACCAACAGTGACTCAGTTTATTACCAAACCCAACGTTTATTGAGAACAAAGGAAACCAGTTAGCATAGAGGCCCAATTTCAATTCATCAAACTTAAGCTGAGGATGGGGGTGGGGGGTGGCCTGCCCTGAAGTCACCCTCCCAGGGAGGAACCAGCTCTGGGAGAGAGGGGCTGTCAGACCTCCAGGGCCTGGCTGGGATCTCTGGCTGAGGAATGTGTGAAGGGGGGGGGGGGGAGATGGTAGCACCCTCAGGTGTGGACTGTGAGCAGCAAGGGCAGAGGTGGCTGCTGAGCAGGTGGCCATGGGGTGGGGTGTGTGGTCCACTCTCAGGGGTTGACAGGGGGCAGGGAGCTGAGCTCAGGCAGCAGCTCCGGGTGGGGGTCCAGGCGGGCCAGGCGGCTCTGCTCCAGGGCAATGGCCTCAGCTGAGTGCTTGCACTTCTCAGAACCACACTGACAGGTAAAATATTTGCTTTTGATGTCCCAGAAGCGGTCACCATAGTCGAACCTGTCAGAGGAGCACAAGAGGTCTGTGGGACCCAGCCCCACTCCAAAGCACCCAGCCCATGGGCTCTAAGCCCTCCCACGTTCTATGTACCTGTGCACCAGCACTGCCTCGTAGGTTGGTGGAAATGAAGACTCTCAGGCCCCATCCCAAACCTACTGAACCAAAATCTGTGAGGCTCAGGACTGTCTACAGTGGAGAAGCTCTGCTCTAACCCACACATGGGAACCGGGCACTCTCCAGCCTTCTGTTTTGGTCCTAGGCTTGCTGCATCTCCCACATCCCTGGCCGAGCCCCAGGACACCTCACCCCAGCTCCTCCCCAGTCCGGATGTCTCGGGAACTGAAGAAGGCAATGCGTGGAAATCTCAGGTCTTGGTGTAACATGAAGACACGGACAGGGATGATGTTGGGGTCACACAAGTGGTTGATGAAGCGGCTGATGTTGCCATAGTAACGGGCATCGATGCAGTACACCTCTCCATCCTGAGGGAACGGTGTCACTCATCACGTCGAACACTACTCTGCTGGCCTGACCAAACTCCCCACCCCTGGCCATCCAGCCCCTCCTCCCCAGGTTTCCATCCTTTGACTGGGGAGGGACAGAGGGGGTCTCTGCCCACCTTGTTGTCTAAGTCGAAGAGATAAGAATCATCCTCCCTCACGTCAGCCTCAGCATCAGAGATCAGCTCTCCGACATACCTGTTGAGCAGGGGTTACTGGGAGCAGGCTCCAGGCCCTGTCTCTCCTCACCACCCCATGAATCCTCTTCCACAGCTGTCCCAGTCACTGTCTGTGAATCTCACAGATCAACGCTGCTGGGGTGGGTGACCCAAGGCACAGTGGGCCTGGAGGACAATGGACATTATCTGGAAGTGGGTGTGTGTTGGGACAGGCCTGAATGGTCTCTTAAATTGGCAAATGGGGCTGAAGGGCAGTTTTTTTTAAAGGCCAAAGGAGATCTAGATTAAGTTTGAAGGCCATGGAATAAAAAGCTGGAGGTCAGGAAGAGGTTACAGATGCTGGGAAGAGAAAGAGCTGATGGATGGAGAGGCCCCTGGGGTAAACAGAAAGGTAGCTATTTATCACCTCCATTTTGCAGACAGAGAAAAAAAATGACGCTCAAAGAGATTGTTACTTGGCCAAGGACACCCAATGGCAGAGTGGGGCTCAACCCAGGTCTGTCTGTCTCCAGCTGGGAAAGGCAGGGGAGAGGGAGGAAGACACGGGCCCTGTGGTCTGGGCAGAGCAGAGGCTTGGAGGATGGGGGTCAGAGGAGGCTGGCTGGAGTAGGGGCAGCAAAAAGAGGTGGGACCCAACAGGGAGGAGAGCAGGGAAGGGGGCCTGGGAGTCAGCTGTGGCACTGCACCCAGCCCCTCGCCCCCAGGAGCCAAAGTATGCCCCCCCCCCCACCGCCAACTCACTCGCAGATGAAAGTCCCCTGGGGAATGGTCTGCAGGGCGCGGACCCCCCAGCCCATCTTGGCTGTTCGGTAGAGCTGCAGTCGCACCCTGGGGGTAGGGGAGAGGGTGATATTGGGTGGAGTGACTTGGAAGCGCCCCATGGGAGGGAAGAGATAAGGGGTGAGGGTGGGCTGCAGCGGGGACCTCACTTGATGCCACTCTGTACTACCCGGTTCTTGCAGTTTCTCCAGCAGGAGCATGCCTGGTTACACTCGAAAATCAGCGGGGGCTCTATCTTGTTAAATTCCTGAAGCAGCCGCCCATCCTGGGATCAAGGGAGGGGAGGACAACGGTTTCTTATGGTGCCCACTTCAGCTGCCCAGGGCTCCCAAGACTTCACAGAAAAATCCACCGCTGGCCCCAACCCAGAGACAGGGAGGACAGGCTGGGGGAGGCCACATATGCTCTGAGTTCAGGGAACAGGAAGCACACAATCATTGCCCTTGATTTGCATAAACCTGGGCCAGGCCCATCTCTGTCCTGGCAACATCCTAGGAAACCCAGGTCTCACCCTGCTCTCTCTGCCACTTCCCCAACAGGGTGGGAGGTGAGGGACAAGGTCACAGGAAGCTGGTGTCAGAGGCCAGCTCCTCCAAAGGAGTGGATAAGCATGTGGCCAGAGCGAGGGCACGTACCTTGTCATACCAGCAGCGAATGCTGAGCTGGCCACACAGGCAGTTGGAGCTGGAGCAGTCATCCACACACGTGCAGTGCTGGGGCAGGAGGCAGGGTCAGCTCATCCTCCCCCAGAATGAGCCCCCCAGCTTCTAGGGCTCCCTGCTCCCTAACAGCTATCTTTTCTCTAGGGTCCACACTGTCCGGCAGTGATAGTGATGGTCTCAGGGTGAGGGGGAATCAAGATATTGCCGATGGGGGTGTCTCCAGGGCTACCGTGAGCCCAGGGGATACCTTCACGTGTCCTAGAAGAAGGACCCTTCCCCAGGTGGACGCAGGCCCACACCGGAGCTCCTTTTCAGCCCCACCACCTTGGCCAGGTACTCTTGGCCCACATCTTGCCCAGCTGTACTGGGCGGCTCTGGGTGTCCCTCTGGCAGGGCCCAGGCCCCGCACTCACCTGCAGGTGGGTGATGTTGCGGTCGATGTTCATGGTGGACGTCTCGCAGTTCTCCGAGATGTACTTGTAATCCTCCGGGCAGGGCTCCCCATCCACGCCGTTGACACAGGGAATGGGCACATTCTCGTAGCCCCGAGCCACGTCCCTGGCAGGAGGAGAGATGGAGCTGGGTGGCCAGAGCATGGGGTGAGGGCTCCCCTAGGTGCAAGGAGAGAGTAGTGGGAGGGAAGAGGGTGGTTCTGGCGGTTCCTCAGGGCATGGGGAATAAAGTTCCCAGATGAAATGCAGAATACGCCATTAAATTTGAATTTCAGACAAACAAGAAATAATTTTTTAGTGTAACTGTGTCCCAAATACTGCCTGGGACACACACTAAAAGAGTATGCACTGTTCATCTGAAATTCTAGTGTAACTGGGTGTTCTCTATTTTTATTTGCTGTATCAGGCAGCCTTAGCTGATGAGTGTGTGTTGGGGAGCAGGGGGTGGTTCTGGGGACCCAGTGGGGTGTGGGGCGGGGCTGGGGGATGTCCTGAGGGTTCAGCAGGGCCTGGGGAAGGGCAGGAGGTGGTTGTGGGTGTGGGGAGAGCACCGCTCACCGGCAGATGATCTTCTCAGTGCGGATGGCCCTGTTCCCCACCCCTAGCCGCAGCTTGCGGTTGAGCTGGAGCGCAAACCACACGTCAGAGCGCTCAGGAGTCAGGTCCCATGCGGTGTCCCCCTCCTTGTTCCGCAGCTCGGGGTTCGCACCACGTGACAGGAACAACCTGGGAGAGGACAGAAGCCCATGGGGTCCGGGGCCGTGAAGGGGGCAGAGGGGCGTCCAGGTGTGTGTAGGGGACAGGGGGCTCACAGCACGCAGTCGTGATAGCTCTCCCGGGCTGCGATGTGCAGGGGCGTGTCCCCGTGGTAGTTGACAGCGTGCAGGTCGCAGCGGGCGTTCAGGAGGACCTCAGCGATGGCGGCGCTGCCGGTGAAGGAGGCCCAGTGCAGGCAGATGTTCTCCTCCTGTGGAGGTGGGAGGGGAGAGGTGGCCCAGGCAGGGAGTCCTGGAACGCAGCCTGCACCTTGCTCAGGGGCTCGGGGTGGTCACCACCTCCCCCATCCCGACCAAAACTCTCACTTACGTTGTCTGTGAGGGTGACGTCGGCACCCCGGGTCAGCAGCATGCGGATCACCTCGATGTGTTTGTGCTCTGCGGCCCAGATGATGGGCGTCCACCCCCCACTGTCCTGTGGGTGGGAAGGGAAGGAGGTAGGGGCTCGGGCGGCAGCTCCGGCCCTTCTCACCCAAGCAGCAGGTGGTCAAGAGCACAGGCTCTGGAGCTAGACTCCGAGCCTGAATCCCAGCCCCACCACTCACAGGCTGCAGGGACTTGGGCAAGTCATTTACCATCGCTGGGTCTTAGTTTTCCCATTTATAAAATGAAACTAATACTGTCTACTGCTCAAGGCTGTGAAGTAATTTTTCTCATTCTAAAAAAATAGGTATTTCCTAGGTCTGCCCACTCAAAAGCCCTAGAAGCAGAGACCCAACAGCAACAACCACCCTAGGAACACAAACTGTAGTCTGAAAAATACTTCCCACTTAAAGGAACCAGAGTTTCTTAGAGAAATGATTGATTCTGAGTCCGGGGCAGGATATGCACTGAAAAGGATGCTCTCAAAGGCTACCGGGTCATATCAAAAGCCATAGGAGCCAACTTCAAGGAGCTTCTCTTGGACAAAGGATGGAACAATTCAAAGAGCAAGAAAAATGCATACCAAAACACATCTAACATGTGAAAAACTAAGAGCTAATAAAGAATCTCACTGGACAGCTCCAGAGATTAAGGCAGCAACTTGTTGTTTTGAAAACAGATAAACAAAGAAAAAAGAAACAAAAATCAGTGAAGAGAAATACAAGTAACGAAGGAAAAAGAGATGGGACAGACCAGAATAGCGTGAAATGCAGGGAAAGCGTCAACAGTCAGATGAAAGAGAAAGGGGACCCGAAACTCCAGGCTGAGCCAAGGACCCCAAGGGCTGAGCCTGAGGCCAGGCTGCTGACCTGGGCGTTGACGTCCACCTGTCCCGTGCTGAGCAGCAGACTGACCATCTCCAGATTCCCAATTTTGGCTGCGTGGTGGAGGCAGGTGGAGCCATCTTCCTCCTGAGGGAGATGCGGACAGGTGAGTCCTCTGGCTGGCACCTCAAGCCCAATCCTTGAGCCTGGGCGCCCGCCCGCCCGGCTGCCCACCTTGCTGTAGACGCAGCCGCCACGCTGTACCATGTAGCGCGCCACCTCCAGGTGGTTGTTCACCACGGCCTCCATCAGTGGCGTCCGCTGCTGCTTGTCCACTGCGTTGATGTTGGCTCCAGCCTGCAAGGACGGGGCACGTGGGCTGGCACCAGGGAGGGCCTGGGTTGGGGAGGGGGTCCAAGGCCCTGATCAATGAGGCGGAGGGCCGGGCCTGCACTGACCTGCAGCAGCACGTGGCAGATCTCCACGGAGCCCTTCTGGGCAGCCGCGTGCAGGGGCGTGCGCTTGCTCTGCTGGTCGCTCTGGAAGTTGGGGTCCAGGTTGTCCACTGTGGGGAGAGCCCGCCACACCGGGAGAGGGAGGGACAAGTAGTAAGTGAGCTAGGGAAGGGTGGCACCTCCTCCAGGAAGGCTTCTCAGGGTCCCAACCTAGGTCAGGGACCCCTCCTGAACCTTCTCTGTGCTCACTTCCACCACAGCACTTCTCAAAGAGTAGGAAGTTAAAGAGTACCAGTTCTGCCTGAATTCAAACCAGCCCTGCCCCTGCCTCTTAGTTCCACTGTGCACTGGGCAAGGGAGTTAACCTCTCTGGGCCTCTGCTGGGAGACTTATGTGGGTGGACCTACACGAGCACTCAGAACAGTACCCAGAGCCTCTGTGCTCATCGCTACCACAGTCCCCATCACCACGGGTTATTTGTGTATCTGTGTCCCCCACGCCACTGAGTCCTTTGGGGCAAGGATGACATCTTCACTGCTGTGCTCCTGGCCCTGAGCCCAGTGGCTGGTATATAATCGGTGTTCAGTCAAGGTCTGCTGAACAAGGAGCAGAGTACTCACACAGCATCAGGATCACCTTCTGCAGCTCCCCCTGCTTCACTGACAGGTACAACTGCCGGGGGTGGAAACGAAGTTTCTTCCGCCTGCCGTGGTGAGGGAAGGGGTGGGCTCCTCAGATTCAAGCATCAGGCCCAACCCCTGCAGATACACATCTCCAGCCCCAGTCCTAGGTGCAGTGCCCTAGAGCGACCCCTACACACCTCTCCGACTCCTGGATGACCAGGGCCTTTTCCAGGGCCTCCCGGCCTGGCCCAGGTGGCAGCCCCACAGCTGAGAGGCAGCCCCCATTGGGCAGGGTTAGGGAGGGCCCCGAGCTGTCGATGGTGTCAGCCAGGGGGTCACAGGGTGGACGCCGGGGCTCCCCATGCCCTCGCATCCGGGCGCTGTGGGAGAAGGTGTGGATGTCTAGGGGAGAAGGGGAGAGAGCAGAGAACAGACACAAGGGAAGGGCGAGGCCAGTACCTGGGCTGGGAAGTGTCTGCTCTCCCAGGGGCATCCTGGGCCAGGGGCGGTGGGGCAGGGGCTGCAGCGCCAGCTGGTGGGGTCACCCCATCCCCCCGGGGGATGGTCACCTCCTGGGCCTCAGATGCATCCTCCCCGCAGTGGGGACAGAAGACCATCCCGTTCAGCTGGGACACACAGGCCTTGTGGAAGCGGTGGGCCACACGGAAGTCGGGGTGGCACTCCAGGAAGGTGCCCTGGGGGCAGGGAAACAATGTGGTCCGGCTCCGGGAGCCCCCGCCCCTGTGAGGCACGCTGCCTGTCTGCCCCACTGGTCACTCACCGCTGTACAGAAATAGCCACAGCCTGGGCAGCAGTGGTGTTTGACCATACGGGCACGGTGTGTCTCACAGAGCACCATGAGTGCCACACGGCTTGATGGTCTCATGGTCTCCCGCTTGAGGATTGCAGCATTGCAGCCCGACAGCTGTACGCAGTGAGGACAGGGGAGAAAAGGTGAGGCCGGGGCCTGGGGCTGGATCCCTGGTGTCTCACCTACCAGCCCTCAGGCCCACCTCTCCATCCACACTCTCTGTGGCCATGCACTTGTGCCCCGCTCTCTCGCTGATGCGGTCTATCTTGGGTGCCTCCATGCGACAGCTGCAGAGGGGCAACTCCTCAAATCCGCGCTCTGTCTCCAGCGAAGACGTGTCATTGGACACCCCTTGGATGGAGGAAAAATCTAGCTGAGGGAGGCCCAGCCCCTCACTCACCGGGACCCCCTTTGGGGCCTTTCACCCCCACCTTCACTTTCCCTCCATGCTCCAGAACCCCCAGAGTCTGGCCATGGACACCCCGGCTTCAGCGGGGTCCCCCTCCTCCCCATTCCCTCCAGCCCCGAGGGCGCCCCCTAGTGGCTCCCGATCCCAGCAATTCGCAATTACCAGCGTGGTTGGGGGAGAGGGTCCCCTCGCTGGGCAGCTCCAGGGACCCCAGAGGGACCTCCATGTACTCACTGGGGCCTGAGGAGCCCACACCATTCACTCCTGACACAGAGACAGAGAGAGTGAGAGTGCGAGCTCACAGGTGCCTGGACGCGTGGGTACATGCGGGTGTGCATGCTGAGCGTGTGTGTCCATGCATGCTTTCTGGGGGCTGGGAAGGGGCTGGAGGAGGAGACCCAAAGCAAGGGAGCCTCCTCACCTCGTGGCTCCTTGGCCCTTGGAGGCTCCCGCTTCCGCCTTTTCCGTGACGGCTTCACCCATGGGCTGTCCTTCCGCCACTTCTTCTTGGCTTTGCGCCGGCCACTGGAACCACTCTAGGGAGGAGGAAAAGAGTTAGCGAGCCTGGCCCCCAGCCCACAACCCGCTCCTCTGAGGACTCAGGCCTCAGGCCCTGCAGCCCCCATCCCTCTGGGAATACCAGCCTCCAGCTCCTACCCTGTCAGACTGGTTGCCTGACTCTTCATCTTCCTCTTCTTCTTCTTCTTCCTCCTCCTCCTCCTCTTCCTCTTCCTCCTCCTCCTCTTCCTCCTCTTCCTCACTCAGTTGTTCAGCCAGAGCTTCAACCTCAGACTGAGAGAGAGGCAAAACAGTGCTCTCAGAAATAGTGACCCACAGGCCACAGCTCTCTTCTGTGGGAACTTGGGAGAGAGGCAGAGCAGGACACAGAGGATGAGGGGGAATCAAGAAAACAACAGCAGCTCCCCAAGGATGGCTCCCTGGTGGAGGTAAGTGGGGGCAGGAAAAGCGAGGAAGGGGTTTGATAAAGAGAGGCGGTGTAGAATATTAAATGGTATTGAAAAATAAGCTGCCATGGTTACATGCAACAACATGTATGAGTCTTGGCAACATGTTAAGGAAAAAAAAAGGTAAGTTCCTAATGACAAAAGTATAGTACAGTGTTCTTTATGAAGTTTGTAAATAGGCAAAACTAAAAACACTAAATGAATTTGTAGCTACTCACTACTATATATAAAATACATAAATCAACAAGGTCCTGCTGTACAGCATGGGGAACTCTATTCAATACCTTGTAATTGCCTATAATGAAAAAGAACATATATGTACAGATGAATCACTATGCTGTACACCAGAAATTAATACAACATTGTAAATCAACTATACTTCATAAAAAAATAAGGCAAGCAAGTAAAATTTCAGAAGAGAACAACAAAACAATCCACAGTAGATGAAAAACTAATCAGAAACTTTATAATGAGGATCAGGCTGACATCTCCTGAATCCACTGATCAATCTTAACTTCACTAATAAAAGACCAGATGTTCTAAACCTGATGTGATGCAACACTTGTACCAGCTATCAAGTCTTACCAAATTGAAAAAAAAAAAAAAAGGCATCTGAAGCTGATCACACTTTTGGATCTATCAGTCTGTAAGGAACATTGGGTAGAGTTATGTGTCAATCCCCACCCAAGCAGCCAACTCCCAATTATGAATTCTGTAGGACAACTGACTTGGTTTCTTCAACAAATAAATAGCAAGAATTTTTTTTTTTTAGAAGACAGGGAACCTATACATCAAGAGAGACCTAAGACAAATAATCAAATCAAGGCGTGGATCTAACTCGAATCAGGACACACAAAACCCGTTTATGAAACAACTGAAGAAATGTTAAGACTAACTAGTAGCAAGGTGATAGTATTAAGGAATCATTTGTAAATTTTTTTAGGTGTGAAAAGAGTAATGCAGTGATGTTAAAAAAACAGAAAGGGGTCTTATGTTTTGAGATACATATTGGAGTATTTCTAGATAAAATGATATGGTGTTTGGGATTTGCTTTGAAACAATCCAGTAGGTATGGGTGCACTAGGGGAGGAACAGCTGAGATGAGCTGTGTATTGATAATCCTTGGAGCTGGGGTGACAGGCTCCCTGGGGGCTATCTATTCTATTTTTGTTATATTTGAAAGTTACCACAATAAAACAAATGAAAAGCAAAACAAGTAAGACCAAGCATTACGTTGCACAGGCAAACATATATGTGAAATAAAACCAAATAATGAGCAAAGGAATAAACAAGTAAACAACAAATAAACCATAAAATGGGACGTTAAACCCTCAGTCCAGGACGTTGACTACCACTGTGGAGAGGGGCACAGGGATGGAATGAGGTAGGGCACACAGTGGAAATAAGTTATAGACAGGGTGGGGCAGTGAATTAGTGGGTGTTCAGAAAAGGAAAGAGAAAAAAGGGGGGCAGGAAGGACTGGAGAGCCAGCCCTGGGCATGGGGGAGTGCTGGCTGGGAGGGCCGTCGGCCCCTTCTCACCTTGCTGTCAGAGTCCACCCGTTCATCCACAGAGTAGGAATCATAGTACAGGCTGAAGTCATCCCCCACCACTGTCTCCCACTCCTCCAGGGACCCGGGGTCCCCTTTCTCCAGGGTCATGTCTCCTGAACCCCGGGCAGAACCCAACTCCTCCGACTAGAAAAAGTGAAAAAAAAAAAAAAAAAAAAAAAAAAGGAAACTGCTGGCATTCCCTCCCTAACCCTCCATTTCCCTTGAGGGTGAGATGGAGCCCCAGCTCCTGGGGTCCCTGGGAGCAGCCCCCCAGGTGGAGAGGCCCTCTTCCCAGCCTCTCCTGGCTCACCAGACCACCACCTGAGTTAAGCTTCCTTCTTTTGGCCACATCTGGAAGGAGAGAAAGAGGAGTCAGGCCTGTATTCTAAACCCTCAGGACAGGCCATATCAAGGCACAGGTAGGTGGGGGGTGGGACTGACCTGAGGTCACCTTCCCCAGCGAGTGCACGTCATCACTCATACGGAAATGCTGCACTTCAGGGGGCCGCTTCTCAGGGACTGGGGGCTGGGGGCCAAGAGGGAATACATTTAGGGTCAGGGAGCATCTATGGTTCTGCCTGGATTAGCCTAGAGCCCCAGGTAGGAATGGGATGGTGAGCCACACCCTCAAAAATGCCATCAGAAGCTCCGTGGCAATAACAAGAACAGTTTCCCCAAGAGGAAGTGTGTTGAGCACATCCCACATCTAATGCTTGCTGAACTCTCTGAGCACACCGCAGCAGGCCTTTTCTCCCCATTTCCCAGATGAGAAAACAAAGGTTAAGGCCTTGACCAAAGCTACCCAAACCATACTTAGAACAACATGATACCAAGAGCCCTAAAAACACTGTTGTAAAGCTTCTGAGATTCTGGGTCCCTTGTCATTTCCCTATGTCATTTCTATGGCTCTCAACTCCTTCTCTATAGAGATTCACAGTCAAACCTTTAAAAGGGAGGAGGGGGCAGTTTCACAGAAGGGAGGGAGAAGGGAGGAGGGTATAGCTCAGTGGCAGAGTGCATGCTTTGTGTGCATGAGGTCCTGGGTTCAACCCCCAGTACTTTGATTAAAAATAAATAAACCGACTGCTCTGCACCAAAAAAAAAAAAGGGAGGGAGAAGTTCCCTTGGGGCTTGTTTTGAGGTAGAAAAGAAAAAGTGTTTGGAAGTTTCTCTACTCATTAACATAAGAGTTATTAAGACATTTACTACATGATTAACTCTTTAACATTTGTATATCTTCTACTCCTCTCTCCTTAAGAATGTAAACCCCAGGATGATAGGAACCTGTCTGCCCACAGATTAAGCCTCAGTCCACAATTTGAGACACAGTAGCCCCTCTGTAAATATGTGAAGCAGTGATTGGGTAAGAAAAGGCCCGAAGCTAAATTGTAAAAGAGCAGCCCACCAGGGATTTCTGGTTGATTACCCCGTATCTCCCACCGGCCACAACCCTGCCCCTAAGCCTCACCTGTCCATTTCCTGGTTTGGACATGGTTTTTCTGGCTCGGTGGACCTTGGGCTGCCCCTCGGGGCTGGCAGTGGCTGGAGGGGGTTCAGGCCCTGCTGCTGCTGCCCCCTGGGCCCCAGGCATACTCAGCAGCCTCATGGCCAAACTCTGGACTGATGGAGGTGATTTTCCCGCCCCTGTCATCGACATCTTGGCTCGGCTGGGACAGGTACCCCCCTTGCTGGGGGAAGACGGGAATGACTTTGTGGCATGGCCTGGAAAACAGAAGGCAGGCAGGAGGAAAGATAAGAGAAATGGCAGAGTCAGAGAAGATCCCACCTCACCCCCAGACTCTTTTGCCTCTCACCCAGCAGGATGCGGCCCCCATGGAGGTCCCCATCTCCCTCAAGATTCTCCGGTTCCTCCCCAATTAGCGGTGTGGCCCCTATAGGGGTGTCTGCCCCCTCATCGCCGACGGTGACAGTAACAGAGGCTGGGGAAGAGGGGCCAGCAGGCTCCAAGGAGTCGGGGTTGACCTTGGGCAGAATCTCCTCACTACGAGGGGTGTCCCCCAAAGAGCCATGAACTGTAATGGAAGAGAAAAAGTTCAGGGCTAAAGGCTCAGAAGATCCTGTGTTGGGGGAGGTGAAGGTCCAACCGGGCCCGGTTCTGCTGCACTCACCTTTCTCGGTGGCTCCTCTGGGCTCCTTCTCCAACACCAGCGCCCCCATCTCAGCGGGGGCCTCCCCCTGGGAGGGGACACAAGGGATAGGAGAGCTGGTCAGTACGGTAGGAAGCTGGGGGGCCCAGGACGCCTGGGCCCTGGGAAGAGAGAGTAGGCTCCGGGGCCTACCTCTTCCTCTGTGGGGGCCCCCTCTTCCGCGGCCTCGGCTGCCCGGAGGGGCCGCACGACCCCTCCCCCGGGCACGCATCAGCCCCCTCCCTCTCGGTAGACCCCTCATCTCAGGGACCGAGAAGAGAGGAGGGGGAGGGGGCGGGGCCTCCGCGCCCCGGCCCCGCCCCCTCCTCCCGGCTGCACGCGCCGCTCCCCCTTTGTCCCCCAGGCCGCGGGGACCCCGGGCACCAACCCCTCCAGCGCCCGCTGCCCCCCAGCCCGGTGGACGGCCCCTCGTGCCCCTCACGCGTGTTCCTGCGGCCCCAGCGCCCGCTGCCCACTCGGGGGCAGCCGGCGGCTGCACGCGCGCCTCCGTGCCCACTCCCCCCACCTCCCACCCCCTGGTCCCCTCATCCGCCCCCGGTGCTGGCCCTCCGGATTGCTGCAAGTCCCGCCCGGGCCCCCCGGCCCCGATGCACCCCCGGAGCATTGCACGGGCGCGCGCTTCCCCCGGGCGCGCGCGCGGGCATGCACCCGCCTCTCCCCCTCCCCTTCCGCACCTCGGCGGCCGCCGCCGCTGCAGCTCCCGCCGCCGCCGCCATCGCCGCTTGCGCGGGGGGCCGAGCCGGCGCGCGGCCGCCCCGGGTCACGTGGGCGGGGGAGGGAAGGCTAGGAGGAGCCTTAAAGGAGCCACTACGCGCTTTCTGGCTATCTTCCCTCGAGAGCGGCCTGGGAGATGGCAGTGGCCGTCCTAAGCTGGGGGCTGCAGTAGAGAATTTCTGCCATTCCTGGCCTCAGCCCAGCGGGTAGCCGAAGGCGAGGCAAGCCTTGAGCCCAGGTGTGGCTTCTCCATTCCCCACCTAGTTTTAGGTAACTACGTAGCGTCTGAGTCTCCCAGCTCTCCCAGCAGTGGCTGTATTTCCAGTCCTACCCGCGTGTGCTTCTCCTGCTGCTGGTTGCTTTCTAGTTTCTGGGTCACTAGATAGAAAGCTCGGCCTCAATTTTGGCCTCGCTTCTCTAACGAGCAAGAAGGGGGCGATGGGGATGCGCGGAGGACACCTTTAATCTTGGCTGGTTCTAGCATGCTGCTTCAATGTCCCCTGGAGCAGCGACCCCTTTTGAAAACCTGGGGCTAAATGTGTTTTCTGTTTATGCCAGACATGTTACGCCACCACAAGCACTAGGGATTCAGGTAAGCCCCCAGAGCCCCGAGTCATTACTGTCTGGTGACAGTAAGTAACCTTTTTTTTTTTTTGGCCAAACACTCAACAAGGATAGCCAGGCACTCCGTGGGTCATAGCCCAGCCAACAGTGGAAGTATGAATATTACACCAAGACACACGACTTTGGCAGTAATAGAGTACCATCCCTTTAGGTATTACATTATGGTCAAATTTTGGATAATATCTGTATTTCACATGCAGTATTTGACACAGGCAGGTGGTTGGGATATAGGGCACCTGAGGCCAATTCAAGGCCTTCTGGGAACTGTAGTTCTTTTTGGTTAAGGATTCCAGAGTTCTCTGGGAATTGTAGTTTTCCCCATACCCTAATCTGAACAGTGGTTTTTAGCTTTCCCAAGGACATGAACCCTTTCCTCAGACCAAAAACGGGCTCAAACACAGGATCCTGCTTACAATTTTGGTGGGCACCACAATCACACCTAGAATCCCATCCCCTAGCCCTGACACTGAACTCTTCAACTAGAGGAGCAGGTTGTGTTAAAGCCTCTGCCAAACAATCATGGAACCTTGTGCTGTGAGGTATCTGCCAGTTGTTCAGGATGTAGAACTGGGGAGGGGGGGGTTCTCTGGCCAGAGGAACCCCCTTGTCACATTCCCCTGTCAAGGCTCCTTCAGGCATGGGCCTGCATGAGTTGTGACCTTGGGGTACTTCGCAAATGGCACCAGAGGGTGAAGTGGGACAGTCATTTACACACAGTTGCCAGACAAAGTATAAAGAAAAAAAAGTTTTTTTTTTTTATTTTGTGGAAAACAAAAGCAGAAAAACTAAAACCCCAAACTCCAGAAAAAATCCTAAAAAATACGTTTTGTTTTCTTAAAAAATACTGTATAAGTCTCTACTCCTTTCCCTCCCCCTCAACAGCCCTTCTTGTGTCCTCTCATCTAAGTGCCCTACCCCCCCCACCCCCACCACTATTCGTAGTTCTTGCTATTGTACCCCGCTTCCCAGTATCTACCCAGGATGCTCACCCCCATGTTCTCTTACCTGCCACCTTACTTTGTTCTCCCTACAATTTTGATGAGCCTTGTACCCACAGTCCCATTCCCCCAGCATGCAAGAACTGTCTCCCCCTTCCTTTTCTGGAATTCAATAATCCTTCCCCCTACCGTTCCCTCTCCCAAGGATCTATTCTAATCAGGAGCACTTAAACTGCCTCCTGCCAAATCCCCTCCCACTTCCCACCCACCCACCCCCTACCTCAAGAAATGTCAGAACCTCTTCCTGGACAGCCTTAGTTAGCCAGAAATAAAACATTTTCCAGCCTTTTCCCCTCCTCATCCCATAGGACCCTTTCCCTCCCTCCACGTATCCATGCACCTCTAAGAGAAGAAAATCTTTCTTTGGGACCCCCTATTCCCTTGGCCTTCTCAAAGAACCCTCTTCCTCTCCATCCTTTTCTTCTGAAGAGGCAGAGTCTTCTAAGGAATCTTCGGCCTCTCCCTCAGGATGTGTGTGTCTGCTCAGGCTCCTCACCGTACCTGTCTGCCCCCGACCCCCCACCCCCTATTCTCCTGGGCCAGGGATCCCCTTTTCCACCTAGCCCAGGGATCCAGTGCCTGCCCCGCTAGTGCTAGCGGATGAGGACGTTGATTTCAGCCACACTGGCCTCCAGCACGTTCTCGGCCGTGGTCTTGCCGTGCTGCTCCTTGAGGTGCCGCCTAATGGCAGGCTTGTGAGCGAAGCGCACGTCGCAGTAGGAGCAGCGATAGGGCCTCGCTCCAGAGTGGAGGTTGAGGTGGTCGTGCAGCGTGGACTTCTGCGTGAAGCACTTGCCGCAGATGCCACACGAGTGCGACTTGACGCCACGGTGCACGTTCATGTGGCGGTTGAGGTTGCTGCTGTGGTTGAACTGCTTGCCGCAGCGCGGGCACATGAAGATGAAGTGCTGTGCTCGCATATGGAAGACCAGCTTCTCCACGCCCTGGAACACTTCCGGGCACTTGGTGCACTTGATGTTCTTTAGGGGATTTCCACTGGAAAAGCCTCCGGGCAGGGGTCCCCGGCTGCCCCCCGCCCCCAGGCTGCCCCCCGCCCCCCGGGCAGCCATGGCCACCGCTGCTGCTTCCACCAGACCTGAGGTGGCCCCCACACTGGCCCGGCCTCCGGGGATCAACAGCAGGCCCTCCCCTTCCGCGTCCTCGGACAGGCTGTAGCAGGCTTTCACCACGCCCTGTGGTGGGGCCACGGTGCTGGGGGGCACGCTGCTCTGGGCCAGCTCCCCAAGGTGGCTGCCCACAGAGCCTCCGATGCCCAGACCTCCTCCCAGGCCTCCGGGAGGTTTGAGCCGGTGTGCCACCTCCAGGGCTGACTCCACCTTGACAATGCAGATATCAGACACGTCCTCGTCCTCGTCCTCATCCTCTTCCTCGGCCTTCAGCTCCAGGTCCTCATCCAGCGGGAACTCTAGCTTTACAGGCCTCAGGAGTGGAGGGGGAAGAGGGGGTGGAGGTGGGGGTTTGGGGGCTGGCTTTGGGGTCCTGGCAGGAGGGAGGAGGGATTTGGTGGCACTGACACTGCTCACAAGGCTGGCATCGCTGACCCCATCCTCTTTGAGGCCTATTTTGGGCTCGATGAACTGGCTGAGGGCGTTCCGGCATTTCTCCACCACGTGCTCCATCTGCAGGTAGGAGGCTGCCGTCAGGTAGTTAACGATGTCTCTGACAGCGAATTCCAGGGCTCCCGTGTAGCAAGAGAGAAGCAGGTCAGCCACTATGCGCGCACTGTGCATCAGCGAGACCTGCAGCTCAGAGCTGGGGTTCAGCAGGAACTGGTCCCGCAGGAACGGCGAGCAGGCGGCCAGGATGACCTTGTGGCCGCGGAACTTGAGGCTGTCGGCCACAATGGTCACGTCGCAGAACCGCTCCTCTGCGCGGAGCTGGTTCATGTTCCGCAGCGTAGCGGCCTCGTGGCCAGGCAGCTGGAAGCGCAGGACTTCCACCCCAGAGGCCATTGTGGCGGGGGTGGGCAACCCTGGTTGGGAAGGAAACCGGTCAGAGACAAAGGTCTCTGGCTTTCCTAAGCCAAGGCTCCAAGCCTCGCACCCCCATTCTTGCCTGGCCCTCCAGCATCAGAGCACCAAGTCTTTAAGCCTCTTCCTCAGTTTCCCCAGCCCCCGGGGAGGCGCTGTCCCTCGGAGAAGAGGGAGGCGTGGTTCCCGGGGGCGGGGCAGCGGCGTCCGCACTCCCCGGCTCCACCGCCCGCGAGGATGGGGCGAGCCCGCGCGCCCACGGGGGAAGATCGGAAAAAAGGGGAGCAGAGGCCTGGGGCTCTAGGGTGGCCCGGGTTGCAGCCTCTTCTCACCCCGCCCCCTTTACCCGCTGCCTCATCCCTCCGCCCCCCCTTGCACGTTTGCACGCGCCTTTCACGTCCTCCCCCCGCCGGCTGCACGCATCGTGCACGCCCCCCCCACGTTCAGAACTCCGTGGCACGCCCCCCCCGCCCCACGACCCTGAGTGCACGCGCCTCTCACCTGGCCCGGTTCCGCGCGGTTTTTTTCCCCCCCAATTTCCCCCACCCCCCCGGGGTCGACTGCGCCCCCACACACGGGCAGGGCCTGGGCAGCGCGCAGGCGCGGGGGTGCACGGGGCGCGCGCGCGCGCGCGGGGCTGGCTCCGCGTGGGCGTAAGGGGGGAGGGGCGGGGGCGGCTTGTGCCGTGTGTTCCAGGCCCCGCGCGCGGCGGCGTCGGCTAGAACTCAGAGAGAAGGAAAAGGGGAGGGAATTAAAGGAGCAGGATTCCCCCTTTCCCGACCCCCCTTTCTTCACCAGCCCCCCCACACGGTTAAAGGGCCGGACGGCCTGGCCTCCCCTTTGGCCGCTATTATTTGTCCGCCAGAGCGGAAATACGTTCCGCACCCCCCCCTCTTTCTGGCTCCCCCTCCTCTGTGCCTCCGGGCCCCGCGGCTGGTCTGCGCGTGCGTGCCAAATGCCGCGCGGAGGCCCGCTCGGCTCGGGCCCGCCCCCCGCTCCCGGCGGCCCGCGGCGCAGCCTGCTCTGCGCCCCGCAAGGCGCGCCCCCGCCCCCTGCGCTCCCAGCCTGCCTGGCTTCCCGCGGGCGGCGCTGCCACCTGCTCATAGGAGGTGGTGCGGCTCTGACCCAGCTGTGCGGAGCGGGGCCCGGGTTGCAACCCCCGCCCTTCCCGGGGTCCCAGAGCACCCGAGACTATCGGGGATGTTGGTTGCTGTTGCCCATGTCTGCATCCCCTGTTCACAGTTCCTCCAGCCACACTTCCAGACTTTTCCAGGCCTTCTGAAGCTACTAACCACCCCAGCACTCCTGTCCTAAAAGATATTTAACTTCCTACGAGGCCAAACAATCCAGTGTCGTTAACTTCCTCTGTCTCAAAATCTTGTGAAATCACACCCGTCCTGCCTTTGCCAACATTCTCAAAATTGATCCCAATTTTTTGCCAAGGCAAAAACCCTCGTACTGTCGATGACCTTGACCATTTCACCCCACTGTACAATTAGCCCTAGTACTAATTGTTCTAATTATGTGAATATTTACATTAATAAGATTCTACTATCTTTAATCTTTCCAACCGCAACCGTCCTTCCCATCCCTGCCCCTCCACCAGATTCACAAGGTCAAAGCTCCACCACCCTCAGTTCTGCACCTTTGCTTTCTTTGTCACTCCCAAACTAAGCTGCAGTCTCCACAACTTCACCACAGGCTTTTATTGAAGACTGAAAGACTGGTTCCCTCTTCCTTGCATCTCTCATACATACACTCATTTCCCCACACATCCAAGTCCAGGAGAAGCTCCTGTTTCCTGCCAACTGGATTTGTTTGTTACATCCTCCAGGACACTAGAGCATTTTCCTTACATATTAATTCTGATGGAACTGCTGGTGATATAATGTGTTCAATATCTGGTTTCCCCATTAGATTGTAAACTTCTTGATTGTATGAATTATATCTTGGGTTATGTTTTGCAAATAAAAGTCATACAATAAATGACTGACTGTTGAAGTCATTTCGCTTCAATTTAGTCAGCATCCACCCATAAAAGTTTGATGCTGACTTAAACCGAATCCTGAACTCAAGGGATGCCCTTTGATGGGGGAGTGGGGGCAGTGTTCCAATGGTGCCTCTAATCTGCCTTTCTCTTTTAAGTTCTTTAACTTTTATGTCTTCACCCAGTTCTCTGTTCTAAAATCCCTCTTTGTAGAAATATCTTTGTTTTTAGGCCACATGGATTCCAGGAAGAATGTTGGCTTTTGTGTCAGACATACCTAAGCTCAAAGCCATATTCCACTACTTATGAAAAGAGGGCCCTTGGGAAATTTACTTAATTCTCTGAATCACAGCATCTTTATCTTTGAATTGGAGGCCCTGGATTCCTTACAGAGCTAATGTGGAGTTATGTGAGCCTGCATATCAGTGAGAGGTGCTGCATCAGTGAGAGCTCCTTTCTCCTTTGACTAATTGAAAAACAGACTTAAATTTTCAAAGAACTGTAACTAAAAATTCTGCTTCCCTCATTAAGACAGGTGGTCCTTGGTAGCAGGTAGAGTTGAGAGCTGGTGACTCTTTCAGGTGCCTAGCCCACCCAGTTACAGTTTTATATGGAATCAAGTTGTGGTGCACAAGGCTGACTCTTCCTGTATAGTCTGGTGAGGAGATGTTGTAGGAGTGTTTTCACATATACCCCACATAGGGATATCTAAATCCTAGGCCTTTGTCCCCCAACTTCTGCCAGTATAAAATGACAGGACTTCTTGCCCTTGGGTGGCAGGACCAACGCCTTAGCCTAGTGTCAAGAACAAATAAATTCAGGATTCTTGTAGGGTTGAGAAATAAAATCTGATTAAGGATTCAAGAAAAAATTAGGAGACAGAAGTTCTGTAGACTTACTATATGATCCAGTAATCCTACTCCTGGGCATGTATCTGGAGGGAACTCTAATTTCAAAAAGATACATGGCACCCCAATGTTCATAGCAGCACTATTTAACAATACCCAAGACATGGAAACAATCTAAATGTTCATCGACAATGACTGGATAAAGAAGTTGTGAGATAGATAGATATATATATATATAATATATATATATATATATATATATATATATATATATATATATATATATATATATAATATATATATAATGGAATACTACTCAGCCATAAAAGAGAATAAAATAATGCCATTTGCAGCAATATGGGTGGAACTGGAGATTGTCATTCTAAGTGGAGTAAGCCAGAAAGTGAAAGAAAAATACTATATCACTTATATGTGGAATCTAAAAAAAAAAGACACAAATGAACTTATTTACAAGACAGAAACAGACTCATAGACATAGAAAACAAACTTATGGTTACCAGGGAGGAAAGAAGGTGGGAAGGGATAAATTGGGAGTTTGAGATTTGCAGATACTAGCTACTGTGTATAAAATAGATAAACAAATTTCTTCTGTATAGCACAGGGAACTATATTCAATATCTTGTAGTAACCTATGAGGAAAAAGAATATAAAAAGAATATATGTATGTTCATATATGACTGAAACATTATGCTGTACACCAGAAATTGACACAACGTTTTCAACTGACTTTACTTCAATTAAAAAAAAAAATTAGGAGACAGAAGTTCTAGATTCTAGCCAGGTTTGAAGTCCTCAAGTCCTCAGAGGTTTCAGTATTCTCTTCAATGAAATGAAGGGATTGTCCTCTGAAGTCTTTTCCAGCCTTGTGTCTACAAAAGTTCAATCTGAAAAGGGGTGTGTGTATTTTTGTGTGTATGCTTAGGAGAAGTGGTCAAGGACTAGCTAGCTCCTGGCTTAGTGAACTGCTCTTGGTTATGGACCAAGCAGTGACCTAGTAGGAAATGTCTAAGTGGTAGAAAATCTTAGACACTTCCCCGTGGCATTCAAAGTATTTTTCGCAGTGGGTTTACTTTTGCAATTGTGCTTAGCCCAGACTGAAATAACTATATGCCTTGAGCAACCAATTGAAAAGGAGGAGGGAAGTCTGCCTGGATTTCTTAATCCATAGGCTGATAAGACTTTCTGGTATTACAACAAAATTTCCAACTTCTCATTTCTGCTTGGACCCACACTCTGCTCTGCCCTCACTGTAGAAACCCTGGTGAAAACTGCAGCCTGTTCAGACAATGGTGACAGGTGCTCACAGCTTGAGAAAAGAAACCATATGACACATTATGCTGTACACCAGAAACTGACACATTGTAACGGACTATACTTCAATTAAAAAAAAGACACCTCAAGAAAACAAAAGGCCCACACCACTCCCATCTATTTGTAAAACCACCTTTCCTAAATTCCCATCTATCTCCTGCAAAGTATCCCATTCCCCAATCTGTACATCCTTCTAGTATTTCATTTCCTCCAGTTCTTTGCAAGCCTCTCACAGCCTCAGCCTCCAGACCTATTCTTCCCCCCATCTCCTGCTTTTGAGAGAATTTAGTTCTCCCTGCAGCCCATGACCTTCCCCCTCCACACCTTCCCGGCCTTGCTCAGCACTAAGTCTGGGGAAATGATGGCGGGTTCTCCTAGCTCCTTGTCAATCCCAGGAACAGGACTCTTCCACTTCAGTCCAAACACCCTTTCCTCCCAGCCTCAAGAGTCCTGCTCTAAAGCTCCCCGCCTCTCTCTCCTTGTTGCCATGAGCAACTCACTTCCGGGCCTGCCAGTGTCCATGCTAATAACCCAATCCACACCCCAATTAAAATATCTTTTTTTTTTACATTTTCTTGGATTCATTTGTATGGTTCAAAATTCAAAAAATATAAAGAGGTACACAGTGAAAGGCCTCCTTCCCACCCCCACCCATAACCCTCCCCCATCCGCAGCCTATATTACTGGGTTCTTCAAAGCTTCTTGGCCTCCTTCCAACAACTTTTACCTCGACTCCATCTCATTCACTTTCTTCCTAGAATCATACTCTGGTGATTATCAGCATCTGGAATTTCATCCTCTCTGAAATTTACAGTGCCAGCATACCATTCTCCAAGGAGCCCTCAGCTTGCTCCCTCCTGGAGGGCAGTGAGTATAACTGCTCTGTTCTCCCAGGAGAACCTTCAGTCGTGGGTCTTTCCTTTTCTATCAGGCCCTCCTCCTTTCTTCCCTTCTTTCCTTTCTTCCCAGTCTAGCCAAGGTACCACTCACAATGCATCACGCAGCTGCTCTGGGCAGGCTCCCTTCAGCTGGGCTCCAGGTGCCACTTTGCCCCCTCCCGCAGCCCCCTTCAACTCTGTCCACTCTCCTGAGTACTCACCCCCCCCAACCTTCTTCAACCTGGTCCCTCTCCAGCTTCCTCTCCTCTTCCCAGCACAGTCAGCATTTGGTGTTCCTCACTCGCCCTTTCCACTCTCTCTTCACATTCATCCTCTCTCCTAAATTTATTGTGATTATACTATAAGCATGGAAGCATGTATAAAATAAACATTTATAGTTAAAGATGAATGTAACAGACTGCCTGGGCACCTGACAGCAGCTTAAGAAATAAATTCCCAGGACATCAGACGTCCTGCGTGCTCCAAGTTATCTGCATCCCATTCCCTCCCTGCAGACTGAACTCCACCCTCAATTCCTCATGTTCCCTTCCTTTGCTTATCTTAGTTTCACTATCTATGCATTGTAAGTATTTCTAAACAGTATATACTGTTTAGATTTCCCTGTTTGATCTTCACATGTGTGGAATCACTCTCCATGTGTTCTTTTGGGGCTGGCTTTTTTACTCAGCATTATGATTTTGACTGTGTAGCTGTAATTCATTCACTTTCTTTCTGCATGCTCACACCACAATACGTCCTCACTCCTATCAGTGGACATTTACTTTGTTTAAGCTGATGGTTATGACCACGATGCTGCTGTGAGCTCTCTTCTACTCTTGTCTGGTAAGTTTCTCCAGGGCAAGTCTTCAAACTAGGACGTGTGTATTTCTGTGATTGGAGAGAACTGTCCAAGAGTCAGGTAGACCTGGAGAAATATAAGGGGACCATTTCAGATGTGTAACACTCCCATGTTATTGTGTAAAAATGTGTTACAGCTCAGTTACGACAGCAACCTGGAGCTGGGCAGCACTCCGGGAGTTGGAGAACTCAGGTTTATTACACCAGCAGACCCAGGACAGTTAACACTGGAAGCTCTGGACCCCAGCTGTAGGTTTACACAGGCTTTTATAGGCTGCCAGTTTTACACTTTGCAACATCATATGCAAATAGAGTATAACAGAAGTTGACCAACCAGGAACAAGCTTTGTAGAAATAGACCAATTAGGAGTGAGAGAAACAACCAATCAGGAGTGAGCTCCATGCAAATGAAGTACTACAAATGGACCAATCAGAAGTTAGGCAAGTGGACCAATCAGAAGTGAGAGTAATAACCAATCAGAAGTGAGCTCAGGGAACCAATAGAATTTTAGGGGTAAGTAAGCCATTTCAGAGGCAAAAAGTGAGATAGAGCCTCTGGGCCAGGGAACTGAATGGTGCTGTCAGGAGAGTAGTGGCCCTGCTTGGGGGGTCCTGCCCGTCTTTTTTATGGGGCTTCCTGCCTCAATGTGAGTTGGGAAGTTGGTGGGCCTGAGAGCCGCCCCCACCCCCCTTAAGGAGTGGGTATTCCCTCCCCCTCCCCTTGTCCAACCCTCCCTTACTACAGAAAGAAGGCACAAGGGGAAATCCAGGAGGGTCAAAACACCAGCGGGCACCAAAGGGACAGTTTCAAAATCTCACCGAGAGAGTGAGTGACCTCATGACACCATTCTGCCAGATACTTTTTCTTTCCTTTCAACAAAATTGAAGGAGGGCTCATTGAGTGTCAGCTGATTGATTTTTTTCTACCATTTACATTATTGAGGTGAAATTCACATAACATAAAATTAACGATTTTTTTGATAGCTTAGGTACATTTTATTGACTTTCTTTCAGAATAAAATTAACGATTTTTAAGTGAGCATTTAAGTGGCATTTAGTCCATTTTCAATACTGAGCAACCATTGAAACATTTTCATCACTCCAAGACATTTTCTATCACCCCAAAAGAAACCCCATACCGATTAAGCAGTTGCTCCCCGTTCTCCTCCCTCAAGCCCCCAGAAACCACCAATATGTGTTCTATTTCTGTGGATTTACCTATTTTGGATATTTTGTATAAGTGGAATCATACAATACGTGGCACTTTGTGTCTGGCTTCTTTCGCATGGCACAATGTCTTTGAGATTTGTCTGTGTTAGCATGTATTAGTACTCCATTCCTTTTTATGGCTGAATGATATTCCAATGTAGGTTTATACCATAGTTTGTTCATTCATTTGTTGATGGACATCTAGGCTGTTTCCACCTTTTGGCTATTGTGAATAGTGCTGTGATGAACATGTATATACATGTATTTGCTTCTTTTTGTTCTTTTTTTTTTTAACATGTATTTGCTGAGTATCTGTTTTCAGGTTTTTGGGGGGATATACTCATAGGAGATGAATTTCTGGATTATATGGTAATTCTATATTTAACTTTTGAGGAACCACCAAGCTGTTTTCCACAGCAGTGGAACCATTTCACCAGCACATTGTAAGGATTCCAATTTCTCCACATTCTAGCTAACACTTTTTATTTTCTATTGTTTTTGTTGTAGTTTAATAGGTGTCCTAGTGGGTGTGCAGTGGTAAACTACTGTGATTTTGATTTGCATTTCCCTTGTGACTTATGATGTTGAATATCTTTTCCTGTGGTTGTTGGCACCATTTTTATGTCTTTTCTGAGAAATGTCTATTCAGGTCCTTTGCTTATTTTTATTTACTTAAAAAATTTTAATATATATATTTTTGAAGTATAGTCAGTTTACAATGTCGTGTCAATTTCTGGTGCACAGCACAATACTTCAGTCAGATTTAAACTGAGTTGTTTGCCTCTTTGTCTTTGAGTTGTAAGAGTTCTTTATATATTCTGAATTCTAGATCTTTTTTAGACATGATTTACAAGCATTTTCTTCCATTCTGTAGGTTGTCTTTTTCACTTTCTTGATAAATGTAAAAAAAGTGAGAGGGTGGGGGTGTATAGCTCAGTGGTAGAGTGCATGCCTAGCATGCATGAGGTCCTGGGTTCAATCCGTGGCACCTCCATTAAAAAATAAATAAATAAACTTAATCCTGTGCCCCCAAAAAGGAATAAAAAAAGAAGTGATAAAAAAATTCATTTAATAATGAACAATTATTTTAATACAGAAAATTGTCCTGTCAAATATAACTCTTAACAAAGAAACCTATCTCTTTAGAAGCTAAAAAACGGTATGTATTGATTGGATACACTTTGCTTCTTCTCTTGTCCAAGTTTGTTTCCCAGGAAGCTAAAACCTTGCTCGTATTTCACTGCCTTTTAAAATTGAATAACAAAATGTTAATTTGTGTAAAAAAAAAAAGACATTTTCTACCGTCAAGAAGACTGTAAATAATAAATAGGCAACCACAGCAGACATAAGTGTGGAGATTGAGGCAACCTGGATATTATGAGGGCTCAGGAGAGACCCCAGAGGGAACTCCCTGGTCTGCTTCTCAACATTTGTCCTGGTCGGGGAGGGTGTAGCTCAGTGGTAGAGTGTGTGCTTGGGGTGCACGAGGTCCTGGGTTCAATCCCCAGCACCTCCATTAAAAAACAAACAAGAAACATTTGTCCTGGTTCCTCGTCCCGACTTCTCTGTCAGCCCCTGGTCTCTTGCCAGAACTACAAATGTCTCCTAACTCCTTCAATTCACTTTCCACATTGATTCCACAATAATAATTCTGAAGCGACCAACCCTGGCTCTTGAGTAAGGTACCTTCTTCACAGTCATCATACTGTGGCCTCCCCTTCCCTCTCCCACCCTAAAACTTCCTGAATGTACTCTAGGGCTCCAGACTCCAAGCCTTTGCTCCATGTACTGCTTTGTCTGGATTGCCCTCTGTCTTTTAAGAACACTCATCTTTTAAAGCTTATCTCCAGTTCCTCTATGAAGCTTTTCTAAACCTCTGGGGAGACGTGATACCTCCCTTTTTGTGTTCCTCTAAACTTTATATGCGTTCCTATCTCAGGTTGTATCAGCCAGAATGGCTAAGTAACACTGGAGAAACGAACAATCTGGCAATCTCAGTAGCTCAACACGAATTTTATTTCTTACAATGCTACCTGTTGGGTCAGTGGAATGGTGCTGGGAGTCTCTGATCAGCACAATCACTCGGGGGCCAGATATAAGGACATTCTGTCAGAAGAGGGCGCTGCAGTGTCTCACATTGCACTGGCAATGAATGCATCTGCCTGAAAGAACTCACATGGCTTGGGCTCATACTTCACTGGTGAAAGCAAGCTGAAATTCAGTCCTACCATGTGCCTGGAAGGCAGAAAACGGCAAGATTGGTGAATGACTCAGTGACTATCACAGCTGGGTTCAGTGCTGACCAGCTTGCATGACTCTCTCCCATGGGACACCGAGGGATCCCAGACATGTCCCAGGGTCCCTGTCCTAGAGCAGTGTGGAGAGACCAGTACACTGTAATTCTCTGTGTTAATGTTACAGTCCAGGTTTGACTGGCGTGTTGCTGGGGCAGAACCCATGAAAGAAGGGCAATGGAACATGGGAGAGGAGGATGGGAGAGGGACAGTCTTAGTTGAGTGTCCCTGGAAGTGGATGGAGCCTGAGATAGAGGTATAGGCAGGTAACTTAGGTGATTCCAGAAAGCAGAAGTGAGGGAGTGTGAGATCGCAAAGGAGGAAAAGCCAACTAAGATAGTGACAGTGATTCAATTCCATTGGAAATTTCTGAGGAGAGAAACAGAAATTGTCCAACTGAGGGACCAGGGGGCATGAGCATGTATCCCCCAGTTTCCATTCTCTGATTAATTGCAGGTTGACTCTGGGGCTGTTTCCCTGTCTTTCTTACATGTGTTGCCCTTTGAGCACCGATGTACCAGAGAAGGCCCAGGCTGGTATGATTTAGTGCAAAGTGAAACTGAGCTGCAAAGACCCACAAGCCTCAGCCACAGCTGAGGTCAGAGGTGGGCGAGGAGATGCTGGGCACCAGCAGCCGCTGCTGCAGGGACTTCATGCTGATTGAGTTACGGCTTCCTGCCAGTTGCTATGCTAGGTGCTAATTTAGTACACCTTACCCTTATTTGGTATAGCATTCTTGTGAGGTAGGGTGTTGTGGTAATTTATAGGAAGACAGAAGCATCATCTAGGGAAGGATGACAGGTGGCTCTGACAGGGTGGTTTTACTTTTCTGTAGTTATTTTCCAAAAGGTATTGCTCTGGGCTTTACGAATTCAGAAATGGGGATTTAAAAAATGCCCGCAAATATGACTGGTCCCCAGGTAACTGACTCATGCTAATAAAACTCATGAAAGACCAATGTATAAATGGCTCATTTATTAATTTCAGTAGTCAATGTGACTTGCAAGATGATTCAATGCTTATGTCCCCTTAGCTTTATCATCCGTTCATTCGATAGTTATGACCGTACCTTTGTGTCTCGTCTGATCTTTTTATTTGTTTAATCTTAGTTGCTCAATGGTCAGAGGGGGTTAAAATATTTTCTTTTTTTAACTTTTTATTATGGAAAATTTCAAACATACACTGAAGTTTGGGAGAATAGTATACAGATCTCCCATGTGCAGATCACTCAGCTTCAACAATTTTCAACTGTATGCCACACTTGCTTCTTCTGGCCTCCCCCTCCCTCTAGAGAATTTTAAAGCAAATGCCAGACATCATATCAGTTCATCTGTAAATACTGCTGTTTGCATGCCTACATCAAAAGAATTTTAAAACATAATCACTATGTGGATGTAATATACAGCATAAGGAATATGGTTAGTAATATACAGTATAAGGAATATGGAATAATAATATTGTAATAAATTTGTATGAGGACAGATGGTTACTAGACTTATCATGGTGATCATTTCATAAAGTAGGCAAATGTTAAATCTTTATTTGTATGTGGTACACCTGAAACTAACATAATATTGTGTGTCAACTATATTTCAGTTAAAAAAAAACCCACAGTGTCACCACAGTACTGTGAGGGGTACACCTACCATTTTGCTGTTTCTTTTCTATATGCCTTATGGCTTTTTTGTCCCTCATTTCCTTCATTACTGTCTTCTTTTGTATTCAGTTGATTTTTCAAAGCGAAATGTTTAAATGCTTCTTTCATTTCCTTTTTGTATATTCTATAGCTATTTTCTTTGTGGTTACCATGGGGATTACTTTTAGCATCCTAAAGTCATAACATTCTAATTTGAATTTATACCAGCTTACCTCCAATAATGTACAAAAACTCTGCTCCATTACAACTCTGTCCCTACTCCTTTTGGCTGGGGATTCCACCACATTATGAATGTATTTAATACTACTGAACTGTTAATTAATATACTAATTATGTTAATATATTAATAACTATAGTTATTTGAATTAACTTCACAACTTAAAAGTGGTGAAGATGGTAAATTTTATGTTATGGGTACTTTACCACAATAAAGCAATTAAAAAATAGGTTTGATATTGCTGATTTTTATTTACTTTTTGGGGGGGAGCTAATTAGGTTTATTTGTTTATTTAATGGAGGTACTGAGAATTGAACTCAGGACCTTGTGCATGCTGGGCATGCGCTCTACCACTGAGCTGTACCTTCTCCTGATGTTTTTTAAAGTGTGAGAACTGTATTATGGTTGTGTTTTCAAAAAAGAGTCCTTATCTTGTAGAGGTACTTACTGATGTATATGTACAGGTGAATTGTAACCTGATGTCTTGGATTTGTGTAAAAATAAATCCCAGAAGGAGTGGTTGGGTACAGAGATGAACCAGGATTGTCCATATATGGACTATGGTTGAAGTTGGGTGATAAATACATGGACATTCACTATACTGTTTTCTCTACTTTTGCATATATTTGAAGTTTTACAAAATAAGACGTAAACAGTCTGTAGAGGGACTGCATCAGGGTCTCTTGTTAGAAATCCAGCAGAATTCTTTTGGTGCAGTGCTACAGGTTGACATATATTCAAGCCTCTTTTTCCTGTAAAAGGCTTTCACAGGGCTTCTACTGAAGACACAGACTGAGGACACAAAGGAGGTACCAGCTCCCTCAGAGATCTCCTGCCTGGTTCCGGGGCTTTCTCCTCGGCTCCTTGTGTTTCCCTCCACCTATTTGAATAAGAATCATTCATACCCAACAAAAAGCTCAAAGAATAATAAAGGGGATTTAATGAAAAGTAAATCTCTCTCCTTGCCCCACATCCCATTTTCCAGCCCCCAGTTCTCCTATCCACGTTCTTGTCCACCTTTCCGGGGAGAACTTTCACACGTACAAAGAGCATACACAACTACATCCTCTCCCCTCCTTTTTTGCATAAATGGTGGCGTCCCATACACAGGGTCTTGACTGTATACTTAGTTAAAAAGTATATGTTGTATTATACATAATATCTTAAGACATTGCACTCATAGGTACAGATAAGCCTTAAGCTTTCAGAGGCTGCATAGTTTCCACCATCCAAACCACAATGTACTGTGTGTCAGTCCTTTATGTAAAGGTCCCTCTGCTGATGGATGCGGGTTATTCCCAAACTTTCTCTCTTGGTAACAATGAAAGCTGCAGTGGATATCTTTGTGCATCACACTTCCACACCTGCAGGGGAGAAGAGCCTCTCATTTTGATCATCCTAATCTAATTCTCAGAGGTAACCGTAAGGGGAGTGTATTTTGCTGTTGGCTCCATGTATGACAGGTGATAAAATAGAGTGAGCAAGGTTGAAATAGCTAATAAATCTGCCAAGCTGAACCCGCAGTTCCAGCCTGTCTTCAATCAAAGCCTGAATTCCTTCCAGCACCCTGGGGCTGGGGCCAGAAATGTGGGCAGGAAGAATCTGCTGGGGTATGACTTTCACTTGAGTCTGACGGGAAAGCAAGGCATGAGTGTCTCTTCTAGACTGGAAATCTCCCTCCCTGCCCCTTGGCAGCACCGGGGTGTGTGGGCAGGAAGCTGCCCAACTTTGAACCTGAGGGCTGCCCTTTTGGTGGGAGGGACCTGGTATCCAGAAGAGAGAAATAAGTGGATCCCCCATGTCCCCACACCAGGATATGGAGGAAAATGTTAGAGAGACATTTTGGATGAAAGAGCAGAGGAATGCAGCTAGGTCTCCCCCAACCAAAGCTAAGTCCAGACATGGAGGGAGTAGGAGTGAGGCAGTGTGAGGGAGGAGCCAGGGAGGTTACAGCCAGAGGCCATCCCTCCCCTTGCCCTTTACAGCTGACCCCTGAGTCCCTGGGCCATGATCACCATCCTCTCCCCTGGGCCATGCTGGGCAGCCTCCCCCTAGGTGGTGAGAAGTCAGGGAGCGGGAATGACATGCACCACTGGCACCCCCAGGACTGGCAGAGCCCAGAGGGATGGGGTGCACAGGGGTGAGGTAGGGGCTGTAGTGTGGGTAGACAGGCACGTGGTGCAGCCCAGGCCTGGCTGTTTCCAGGGGCTGAGTTTCCATCTGAAAGAGACGTGGCCCCTTACAGGAGATCAGAAACAGGCCTTCTGTTTCCTGGGAGGTCCCCACTCCACCCTCACTTAATTCTCAGGCACTGTTTGGGTGAGGAGAGGACGTTCAGCGTCCTGACCCAGAGTCTGGGCTTGCAGGGTAGCCTCTGGGTCCAGGGGCCTGGCAGAGTCCGGGGATGGGAGGGGCCCAGGGGCTAGGCATAACCCTTTTCTGAGGTTCAAAGGGTGCTTTATGTAAAGATTTCTCAAAGTCACAGTTGGGAAATCAGCTCAAAGTAAGTAGGTCAGTACGTGGCAGGATGGGGGTGGTTGTATACCCAGCCCTCTAACAGTAGCCTGTGTTAGAGCAAGGGGGTGGGGTCTGACCCAAAGTAAATATTTTATTAAGGAAGAAGTGGGAGGAATAGAAACCAAAGACACTTCTGTTGCTGATCTAAAGGAAGCTGTTTCCTTGGAGTGAGAATAGGACTGGGGAGGAGGTTCTGCTGGGTATAATCTAGAGTCTGGGGTATAACCTTCAGCCTGACCTTAACCGTGGAGCTCAGTGTTTCAACAACAGCTCCTGGGAACCCTCCTCTGGGGAGGCTGAGATAAGCACACAAGTGACTCAAAGCAGTACATTCTGTGGACAGGTCCTGTAGGAATCTGGAGGACTTTCTGGAGGACTTCCTGAAGGCTGAGGGATTTGAGGAGAATGAAGGTGTTTCAGGAGAAGGAGAAGGAAGAGACAAGCACATAGGGGAGAAAGGCCTTGGGAAGAGCTCCTCTGGGAGCTCAGAAGAGCCACCACAGAGATGTTAGGAAGAGGCACTAAAGCATAAGGGCTACGAGTGTAGACTCAGGAGCCATGCTGCCTTGATCTGAATCCCAGCTCTGCCACTTAGTACCCGTGTGAATCTAAGGCAGGTCATTTAACATTTCTGTGCCTCACTTTCCTCATATGTTAAGTGGGGACAATGATAAAACCTGTGTCTTAGGTTTATTGTGAGGATTACGTGAGCTCCTACTTATAAAGGGCTTAGAACAGCGTCTGGCTCATAGTAATTCCTGTTGATATGATATCTTCTTCCCCCAGAAGCAGCCCTGAGACAAAGATTCAAGTGCAAATAGTGCATTTGAGAAATGGTCTCAGGACATGTGGGTAGGGGGCGGGAAAGAGGGATAGCGAAGGAAGACAGTCAATAAAGTGGGTCTTATCTGTTACGGAAACGACAGGCCAGCCAAGAAACAAGCACCACTCGGAGGGTTGGAGTACTCAGATGTATTACGCTGGCGGGCTCAGAGGGGCTTCTGCTCCGAAGCTCTGAGCACCTCCAAGACGTGCGCGTGAGGTTTTATAGGGTAAAGTACAAGCTTGGGGTATTCGGCCAATAGGCATGGAACAGCCTTAGCAGCATTATCATCACAAAAGTGGAGGCGGGGAGGCAGCAAACCAACATTCCGAAGCCAGATATGTATCTTTGAAAATCCAGCTGGCTAGCAAAAAAACATAAACAGCAAACCAACACTAGTTAACCTAGATTTACAAGTTAGTCTAGCAGAACTCAGATCAGTATTCCAATACTTAGACTTGTGAGTTATCTTGTTAGACCAGCCCAGCTTTTCCTTCACAATCAAGAGAATTTACCATTGTGAATGAGTGGAGATTGGTTCTGCTGAGGAACCCTGGAGTCGTTCAGAATCTCAGCGTTATCCCATGGTGGGGTCACAGTCCTCTGTGACGTGTAGGGCTGGAGGGATGTGTGTGTGGAGAAAGAAAGAGAGACGGAGAAGGAGGGAGGGAGAGAGAAGTTTCTGGTATCCTGGATAATGTCACTTATCCTATTGGATCAGAACCTCAGAACCCCATTCTTATGACCTCATTGAAGATTAATTACCTCTTTACAGGCCCTGTCATCACCAAATATAGTCATATTAGGGGTTAGGCGTTCAACATATAAATTTAATTCAGTCCATAGCAGCAACTTAAAGAGGCACCCAAAATTCAGTGATTTAAGTATTCAGTCAGGCAGGATTCATTATGCCATTATGACAATCTCCCGATCTTGGTTGCCTTAGTGGTTTGCAAAACATGGCTGTACATCTCTACTATTCTGGTGTGTGTGCCTCTTTGCAGTGTGACTTTGCCACTCCTCCCATCAAAAGGTAAAGTTCCTCCCACCCTTAAATCTGGGCTGGCCTTGTGATTTGCTGTGACCAATAGAACATGAGGAAGTGATGTCATGTGACTTCTGAGGACAGGCCTCAAGAGACCTTGCAGCGTATGTGTTGCATCTCTTAGGATGCTGTCCTGAGACTGCCATGATATGAGGGGCTCTGGGTGACAGACCACGGGGCTTACTGTTCCTGCTGAACTCAGCCCTCAGCTGGCTGCAGCTGCATGAGTGAGTCCAGGCAAGAATCTCCTGGCCAACCCACAAAATCATGAGCAGGAATAAAACATTTTTAAAGCCCTAAATTTGGGGTGGTATTTTTTTCCCCCTGCAGCTGTGGTAATGCAGTGGATTAAAACAACAAAAGTTTATTTCTTGCTCACATTGCATATCTGGTAAGGGTCAGCAGGGGTTCTGCTTTTGGTGTCACCCAGTGATCTAGGCTGATGGAGCAGCCACCATCCCAAAAGTAGCCATCCAGAGGGAAAGATTATGAGCCCGAGGAAGACTGCATTGGCTAATAAAGCTTCCATGTACCAGTGGTTCACGTCACTTATACCCACCTTTCATTGGACAAAGCAAGTGGATAGGGAAGTTTAATCCTACTGTGTGACTGAAAGGAGACGAAGCCAGAACATTTGTGAACATCTCAAATGCCCACCACCTTTAATATAGTTTATTTCTCTCTTGTAACAATCTAAGCAGGTAGGCAGGGCTGGTATGACATCAACACAGTGTCAGGGACGCAAGGCTCCTCTGTCTGTTTGCCCTGTCATTCCCAGGGTGCTTCTCTGGAATCACCATCAAATTTATATTCCAGCCCATGGGAAAGGAGGGGGACACTCTCCGTTTATTTTAGGGGCATAATTTGGAAGTTACACACATCAGTTCTATTGGCTAGAGCTGTGTCACCTGGCCACTAGCTGCAAGGGAAGCTGGGAAATGTAGTCTTTAGCTGGGTGACTGTGTCCTGCTGAACATCTCTTACTGTAGAAGGAGGGAGAACAAATACTGGGTGCAGGGAAGGTGCCAGTAGCTCTGCCACAGCAGCAGCTTTGGGACCTCCAGCACTGGGGATCACGGTCTTCTACATCCAGTCAGTTCTGTCCAAGGTGAGCCTAACTGTGTGTGTCTGTGTTTCTGAGAAGTTATTTGTAAATCAAGAGTGTTCATAAACTTAAATGCTCACTTCAGAGATGTTTCATCTTCTTTTCTGGTTGCTTCTATTTACTTATTATATTCCACATTGTTCGAAAAGTTGTTTTTTTTTTTTTAATGGAGGTACTGGGGATTAAACCCCGGACCTCGTGCATGCTGAGCATGAGCTCCCACTGAGCTATACCCTCCCCGCCATTTGACAGATTTTAAAGAGTCTTCTGTGGGGAGGCTAACACACTAGCTTAGAGTTTCTTTGCTTCCAGCACTTCACACAAAATGCAGGTTGTAATTTAAAGACATTATCTCATTTTCAAAAGTACTTTTATTCCTTTGAGTAAACAACCCCAGACTTGTTTATTTTATAAGTTGGGGATTTTATCTACTGGACTTTCCCTAAAAATGTTCTCAATATTTTTCCAGTCTCAAAAACTAAATGTTGATTTCATTTTTGTCCCTAGATTCTCTCTGGGGAAGGGTTGTAGGGAAGAAAAAGATGAGGAATTCTCCTATGTATCAAAAATTTCTAAGAAAATTCGTTTTAATCCCTTGGGGGTTTATATTCAAAAAGACAGTACTATCCTAGACTCTGAGGAAGTAAAATCCACTTGGTAAAACCCAAAAGAAAACTGAAACTTTACTTAAATAAAATGTTTTGCAACATCTCAGCTGGTTGGTGGGTCTGTGTGCTTTAGACTATTCTTGCAAGAGCTTGTGAGCAGGCGGGTCTGCGAGGGGTGGAGGTTTGAAGCGCCACACAAAGCCCGTGATGCAGATCGACAGCTCTATGGATGTGCTGGGATTAGGGAGACAGGGCAAATGTTTCACCACCTCAGCTCAGTCCCCGATCCCTGATTACTTCTTTCCTAATGAGAGAACATTCCCCCTTGCCACTCCCTAGTTTTCTTTCTCTGGCAGCTCATGAAGCGGCTGCTGAGCCAACTCTGGCTTTCGGGAAGTCAGATGACCTTTTCCCTCTCCCAGCACTCTGCCTCTCCCTGCCCCTAAGGTGGACACCATGGACCCACTGATGGCCGTCCTTTGCCTGCTGCCCCTGTACCCAGGTAGGAGCAGGGGAGGGGGATGTGGGGGTCCCGTGGGTGATCCCAGTACCACCCATATGCAAAACTGACAGTCTCTTCTGCTTTCCTTTCCTTATCTGTGCCTTCCTGCTCTCCATTTCTGTGCCATGTCCCCATGCCCACAGGCTTGGCTACAGCCGCTCCCTCCTGCCCTCAGAATGTGAATATCTCTGGTGGCACGTTCACCCTCAGCAACGGCTGGGCCCCTGGGAGTGTCCTCACCTACTCCTGTCCCCTGGGCCGCTACCCATTCCCTGTGGCATCACGGCTGTGCAGGAGCAACGGGCAGTGGCAGGTCCCGAGAGCCATCCGGGTGACAAAGGTGGTCTGCAAACGTGAGCTCCCCGCCGGCGGGCCCCCCCACCCAGGACTTCTATTTAGGAGTTGCTGGGGTGGGGCTTAACCTGACTAGATAGGATGGCTAAGAAGCTTTTCAAAATAGTGGGAAAATGTCAACTGCCCACAGCCAAGCATTGGAGGCAGGCTCTGATGGAGATTGTGGGGAACTAAAGCCAGGGATGATTTTTAAAATACTTAACAATCCACTGCATGGTGCTGACCATTCAGAGTGGCTGCTGAATGATCCTGGAGCCCCCTGTTGTGCCAGGCTTCACCCCTTTAGTCACCCACTCATGAGGATCCCAGGGGAGGGGCTGGAGTGGCTGTGGCATTCAGGGGCTGAGAGAAGTGGCTGTATTTCAATCTACTAGGTTGGTGTGAAATTGCCAATATTCAGCCAATTGCCAAAAGTAGCAATTTCATGGGCATCAACCTAATATTTTGACAACCAGTTGGCTCTTCCCAGGCATCCAAGCTGAATGTCACTTACTTGGTGTCCAGCCCAAGTGTTATCCATCCATCCCCAGTCTCATCCCTGTCTCTCCCTGCAGCTGTTCGCTGTCCAGCCCCTGTTTCCTTTGAGAACGGTGTGTACACCCCACGGCTGGGGTCCCACCCTGTGGGCGGCAACTTGAGCTTCGAATGTGAGGATGGCTTCACACTTCGGGGCTCGCCTGTGCGGCAGTGTCGCCCCAATGGCATGTGGGATGGGGAGACGGCCGTGTGTGACAACGGTGGTGAGTGCCCTGACTGATGGCTGCATGGGGCGGGGGTCTCCCGGGAGTCCTGGAGTTAGATGTGTGCCCAGGGAGCCTCTGTGGGGACAGGGACCTGGTGCTTCTGGTGCCAAAATCACATTCCTGGATTTTGGTAAATTGAGGTCTATAGGTCACACATCTCCGGCTTGTGGGGACCCTGGCCCAAGGCAGTTGGTGCTAAGCTTCAGATCTGACAAAAGACTCCACATTCTCTATCTGGCTTCTGCAAATGCCTCAAAGCCAGATTGGTTTTCAGGCCCCCAGGGCTATTGCAGGGAGGATGCGCTGAAGGCAATCGAGTTTGGGCTTAGGTTCTTGCGAATGGAGCAAGTTTGTGTTACAAGCCCAGCTCTGACTTTGGTAGCCTTTGGGCTAGTTATTTAACCTCTCTATGCCTCAGTTTCCCCATCTGTAAAATGGAGATAGTAAGAGTACCGACTGCCTGGGAGTGCTGGGTGGATCAAGTGAGTTGCGTCTGGAACAGTCCCTAGGATCTAATAAGCTCCACATATACTTCCGTCACGGTCATTCCTGCCCCTGTGAAAGACAACCAGCTCTGCTTGACTGAAGCAGGGCTCCCGGAACCCCTGGAGCCACATCTGTCTGTGGGTTTGGGGAGTTTCCGGGGTCACTGTTCTGAGTACACAATACAGAAGACTCAAGAGTCCACGAAATGGCAGGACCAGGACCTCACCTGGTACCCAGACTTCCTAGTTGGCCCCCTAGTTACACCCTTGATCATTTATTCAAACATAAATATAATTTATTTGAATATGGAGGTTTAATCTACCTAAAACATAGAAATCTTAAGTATTCAGCTTGAGGAGATTTTATACATGTGTCCACCCATGTAATCACCCAAGACCGAGTGCCCATCACCTCGGGAGGCTCCTCCTGTTCTCTCCCATAAGGTGACCACTCTTCGGACCTCTGCCTCCATGGACGAGTTTAGCTTATTCTTACACCTCACACACGTGGACTCATATGCACGTGCTGTTTTGCAACTGGCTTCCTTTAGTCAACATTCTGCCTGGGAGATGTATCCATGTTTTCCTGTGTTTTAGCAGTTTTGTTTTTTTTTTAGTTGCTGTGTGTTTCCATTATATGAAAATATTATAATTTATCTATGCATTCTTCTGTTGGTGGGCATTTGGGCTATTTCCAGTTTTTGGCTCTATGCTCTATGCATGTCCTTGCACACGACTGTGGGTGCCCCTAGACGCTTGTTTCTCTTAAGCATGACACCTAGGAGTGGAATTACTGGGTCATAGGTTGGCAGATGTTTTGTTTTAGTGGAGGCTGCAAACAGATTCCCAATTGACACTCCAGCAATGTAACAGCTCAAGTTGTCTGTCCCACATCATCTTTGACACTTGGAATTACCCATCTTTTTAGTTTTAGCCATTTCAGTGGGTGTGGAGTGTTGTCTCATTGTTTGCAAACAATCTCTGTGGAAGGGTGGGGCTTCTCAGCCAGCATCTTCCCTGGGGCTCTGGGGTGGGTGCAGGCCGACTCTCTGTGTTGGAAGTGGGATACTTTAGCTGGAAACTGAGGTTACTGAGTTCTTTTGTATTTTTTTGAGGCTACTGAGTTCTGAACATCTCCCCCTACTTCAGGTTTTCCATCCACATGCCTGGGAGGCACGTGTTTCCCAAGGGAGAGACCATGGGACCCACAGAGCCTCTGAGGGTCTGGAGGAGGAAGAGCCTGGAGGGAGAGGGTGGAGAAGCAGCATTTAGAGGCTGAGGAGGCGTCCCGGCTCACCTCTATCTTCCTTTGTTCCTTGCAGCCAGCCACTGCCCCAACCCGGGCATATCCGTGGGTGCGGTGCGGACGGGGTCCCGCTTTGGCCTTGGGGACAAGGTCAGATACCACTGCTCCTTGAATCTGGTGCTGACAGGCTCTGTGGAGCGGGAGTGCCAGGACAGTGGGGTCTGGAGTGGGACGGAGCCCATCTGCCGCCGTAAGTAGCTATTCTGATCCTCCTGAGACTCCTGGCCACTGCCCCGGCCCTGGCTGACCCGGTGGCTCTTCCTACAGAGCCCTACTCTTATGACTTTCCTGAGGATGTGGCCCCCGCCCTAGGCACCTCCTTGTCCCACCTCCTTGAATCCACCAATCCCACCCAGAAGAAGAATGGTGAGTTCTCCAGGAGGGGGCGGCAGGCTGCTGGGGAAGGGCGTGCTTCCTAGGGGCTAAGCTGACCGGCGGGGAGGCAAAGAGGCCTGGTAAGAAAGCAGGGAGGAGGAGGAGATCTGAATCTGCCCTTTCCACTTTCCTCCCAGAAAACCTGGGCCGAAAAATACAAATCCAGCGTTCGGGTCACTTGAACCTCTATCTGCTTCTGGATGCCTCTCAGAGTGTGTCAGAAGAGGACTTTGAAGTCTTCAAGGACAGTTCCTCCCACGTGGTGGACAGGGTCAGTAAATAGGAGCCCACACACAGAGGAGGACTTCCTGCGCTCGCCGTCTCTCTCGGTCTCCTTCCTTTCCTCAGAATCACACTCACAGCCCACCTCCTCCAAGAAGTCTTCCTGGATTATATGCATGCCATGCAGGAATCATGGCTTTAATTTATAGGATCCTATTTTTCATTCCACAAACTCTATTGGGCTATATATGTGAGGCCCTGTTCTGGGTGCTGGGGGGACCCCAAAGATGAACAAGGCTGAGATCCCACTTTCCAGGATTTAATCATCTAGAATAGAGGTCTTCACAGAGAGGTACCCAAAATAATCCACCAGGATGTGGCTGGAAAATACTGGTCTCCGTATTGAATAGTTGCAATTTAACTTACATTAACAACTTAATATTTAAAACTTTTTAAAAATTTTCAATATTTTGTTTAGGTTTTAAAATATGTATACTATATTTGAATAGTGATAAACTTTATAAATATGAGTGTACGTTATAAATACATATGTGTATGTTGAGGGATGTGCTCAAAATGTTTTTACTGATGCGACGCATGAGCAGGAGAGCTTGGAAGCCATTGGTTCAGATTCCTTGCCAAGACTGTGCTTGGTAATTATGCTTTTCACAATAGTTTGTGTAGATAAATGTTTTTTCCTCCCGGCTACATTTTAAAGAAGGCAGCTTTTGTACACCTTAGTGTCTTTCTTAAGAAAGTAACTTAAGTGATTCACTAAACCATGAAGGCTGCAAAATGCGACAGAAATGTGCTGATAGGTTCAAATTCCACCTCCACCTCTTGCCAGCGGTGTGATCTGGGGTGACGTAATGGGCCTCAGCTTCCTCATCTATATGATAGGGACCCTCACGACCCCCTCACAGCATTGATGTGAGGAATAAATGAACAGTGAACCTGTCAAAGAGTAGACAGGACCAGCAAATGTCAGGTTCCTGCCTTCTTCAAGCAGCTGTTTCCCAAGAAGGGACCCCTGAAGGCCTTGTGTCTGTCAGTCTCCGTCCAGGCTCTCGGCCTCCTCCAGGGCCCTTTGCGGCTCTCTTACCATCTTCCTTTTGGTTCTGGAGTCCCTCACGCTACCTCTCACCTCCCTTTCTCAGATCTTCAGCTTTGAGATCAATGTTAGTGTCGCCATCATCACCTTTGCATCAAAACCCAAAATCATCATGTCAGTCCTGAGCGACAAATCCCGGGATGTGACTGAAGTGGCCAACAGTCTGGAAAATGCCAGCTATAAAGGTATGATGTCATCCAGTGACAGTGACGGGAGTGGGGCGGGGATGAGCTCTCTGTAGCTGCCAGCTGATTCTAGACAAGTTACAGAGTGAGGCCTCTTGGTGGCATTCAAGTCCCAGGGCTCTGGGACTAAAGTTCCTCAGGTGGGGGTGGCTTCCAAGTCAGGTTCCTGGTGGGGGAGTCCCAGGTCCTACCAACACATGGCTTACTCGGACATGCTGCATGTCCACACGTGCCGTGCATGTTGTCAGCTCCTTCCTGATGCCAGAACCACATGGTCTGCTTTTCATAGTCCCCCTGTACCACTGTGAAACCACGGGAGTGGTAGCTAGCAGGCGGCTAAAACAACCCAAGTGCTTTGGAAACCCCATCTTTGAATCTTGGGACTTTAGAGTGGTCTTTAGTGGGGTTATGCAATAAACATTTGTAAGGGGAAAGGCTTTTCATGTTTAAACAGGCAATGTCTAACTGGATATCAAAGGTCTGAGTTTATCACACCAATTGATATATGCATTTCCAGTGTTTGGGGAAATGGCGTGATTCCCTTCTCCCAGGTGGCAGGCAGGAAGTTTCTAAGAGAGCTTTTCGTCTTTGGATATTCCAGACCATGAAAATGGAACTGGGACCAACATCTACAAGGCTCTAAATAGTGTCTATAACATGATGAACAACCAAATGGAACGCCTTGGCATGAACACGGCGGCCTGGCAGGAAATCCGACACGCCATCATCCTTCTGACAGATGGTGAGTGAGTCTGGCACGTGGAAGGAGCAGGCCCATGGGGTCAGAAGACCTGCAGTCTGGTTCTCCCACTGCCACTTCTGGCCTCCGTTTCTTGTTTATAAAGTAGGAATAGTGTTAATGATGATGGTAATGACCACCATAACAGTGGTGGTGATGTCATGGTAGCTGCCCTCCTTCACTTACACAGTTTTTATGAAGAGCAACTTAAGTAGTTTATGTAAAAGTGCTTTAAGACTGTTAAGTGTTAGCTATTGTTACTACCTGAGAGGTCACCTAGAGTGTGCTGGATGGGGAGGCGTGGCTCTGGACCAGTGATGTCGAGGGGCATGGATGGAAGGGCAGACTGGGTGGTGGATCTGGGCTCTGCCATTTATCTCTTGATTTTGTCCAAATTACACAGCCCCTCTAGAAATCAATTTTTTTGTCTATAAAGTAAGGATACCCTCATTTCCTGGGGTTTCATGAGAATGAAATGAGGCAAAGTATATGGAGCTCCTGGCCCAGAGCCAAAGAACTTCAGTAAATAATTTCAGAATCTTGAAACTCGAGTATGGCGTGTAAGTGCGGAGATTCCCGGGATGGAGGCCTCCTCACTCCTCCAGGGCTGTGGGGAACCTTCATATATCCACCCAGATGGACAGTTCTTTCCCTCCTCGTTCTAGGCAAGTCCAACATGGGTGGCTCTCCAAAGCCAGCTGTTGACAACATCAAAGAGATCTTGAACATCAACCAGAAGAGGACTGACTATCTGGGTGAGCCTCCCCCCCCCCCCGGCCCACCTGTGCTGCCCTGCAGGGGGCACGAGGCCCACTGCCAGGGGCTCCAGCCTCTTGGTTTTCTTTCTATTGAGACCCCAGGCTGGGTTGTTCTGTATGAAGGCAGCCGACTGTCACACTGGAGTCTAGTCAAACTGCCTGTGGTTTCAACCTTGGATTCATCTTCGACTGGCTGTGGCTGTGGGTAGTGTCTTTACTTGTAAGAGGGGCCAGTATAAGGACCTGCCTCAGAGGCCGCTGAAGGCGAACGCTCAAACATCGCTTGGCACAGAAAAACTCGGTGTACGTCAGCGGCACCATCATCATCCTCATTGTCGTGTTTTTTTCCCACCATCTTATGTTCCACAGGCCTCTCCCGGAAGAAGAGGCCTGGACCTTGTGAGGACTGTCCCAGGCACTCTTAGAGCAGTGCACATAACTAACGAAGGCTTTGGCAGTTGCAGTCTCTAAAACAATTCCTTTAATTCAGACTAAACAAAAATTGCACTGACCTTTGACCAGAAAAAAACTTCAAAGAGAAAAGCTCCAGATAAGGGAGGGCAGCTGGTTTTGAGGCCCCAAGTTTTACTTTCCCCTTGGGACCTCTCTTTTCTGTTCATGCCTCTCACTCCATTTGCCCCTTATGAGTAAACAGATTCTTCAAAACCCTGACCTGGAGGAGCAGGCAGCTCAGTGGTAGAGAGCGTGCCTAGCAAGCACAAGGGCTTGGATTCAATCCCCAGTACTTCCATAAAACAAAACAAAACAAAACAACCCTAATTACCTCCCCCATACCTTCCTCCAAAAAAAAATCAAAGTACACAGTGCTGTATGTCAACTATGTCTCAATAAAACTGGAAGGGACAAAAAAGAACGATATTTTAAAAATTTATAAAAGAAAAACAAAAAACTCCCCTGACCTAAGGAAGGCAAAAGCCAAACTTTACATCCTAACTCCTTAGCATCACTGGGCCAAGGTTAAATGCTTGAAAGCATCTTATTAAAAAGAAGCAGAAACTGAAGGGAAATAGTCAGAGAAAACATGTGGGGCCTGACAATTGTCCAGTTCCTATCATAACTGCAAAAAAGGACTGTAAGGGGTACAAAGGGTGGGAGAAGACTGGACTCTTTGAGCCACTCCAAGGCAGTTTCTGATTGGCACCCACATGTGCTCAGAGGCTGGTGTGGATGGTTGTGTGGACCCAGGTTCTCCAGCGGGAAGAGATGGCTTGGGGGCCCCGTCCCAGAGTCTACATTTTACAGAGGAAGACCAGTTTTGAATGCTACATCATAGGTTCTTTTTATCGATGTAGTCATTTAAAAGTCCTCGCTAAAAGCCTCTCCTGGGCCAGTCATGTTCTAAGGATACAGCTGTGAACAAAACAGATGAAAATGCCTGCTTGCATGGGGATGTCACTCTGGAGGGGGCAATGTGTTAGTTTCCTAGGGCAGCAGATAATACAGACTTGGCTGATACCAAGGTCAAGGTGTCAGCAGGGCCATGCTCCCTCTGGAGGCTCTAGTGGAACGTTGTTCTTACCTCCCCCAGTTTCCGGCGGCTCTGGGCTTTCCTTGGCTTGCAGCAGGATCACCCAATTTCTGCCTCTGTCTTCACGTCACCTTCTTCCCTGAGGGTTTCTCTGTGTTGTCACACGGTTTTCTCTCTCTCTGTTTTTGTGTCTAGAGTCTCCTGTTCTTATAAAGGCATCAGGCTGGGCCCACCCTAATCCAGGGTGACCTCATCTTAACTGATTATAGCCAAAAAGACATTCTATTTCCCTATTATTAGTCACAGGTACTAAGGGTTAGGACTTGAACATACCTTTTGTGGGGGACACCATTCTACCCACTCTAGGCATTAAACAAAATAAGAAGGAAACCATATTGCACGATAGACAGTGACATGTACTAAGGTATAAAATGAAATGGAGTGGGTGGAAGTCTCTGGGCCACTGCAGTTTTAGACAAGGAGACCAGGGAAGGCCTCACTGAGATGGTGACATTTGAGTCAAGACTTAAAAAGTTCAGAGAGGGAGCCACGTGGGAAGTCTGGGGGAGGCGTGAACCAAGCAGAGGCGCAGCTCATGCAAAGGACCTGAGGTGGGAGTGTGCCCACCAATTTGAGGAGCTTCAAGGAGGCCATGTGGCTGGAAGAGAGAGAAGGGTGAGGAGTAGTAGGTAATGAGGTCAGTTAGGTAGTGGGGGCAAGGGAGTCCTCCTTATGTGGGGCACAGCGAGTTCCAAATTACAGCCTCCTATGCAACAGGGTAGCCCCTTGGCCACAAGATTCTGGTGATTTCTTCCTTCCCATCAGACATCTATGCCATTGGCGTGGGCAACCTGGATGTGGACTGGAGAGAACTGAATGAGCTGGGGTCCAAGAAGGATGGCGAGAGGCATGCCTTCATTCTGAAGGACACGAAGGCTCTGAGTCAGGTCTTTGAGCACATGCTGGGTGAGTGTGCTTCACCCTCTCCTGAGCAGGGTGCCCAGAGTGGAACCGGCCAAGGGTCCAGGTTGGCAACTGCTCACAGCACCCCTCACCTGCCTCCTTCCCCATCTGCTCCTCACATCCACAGATGTTTCCCAGCTCACGGACACCATCTGTGGGGTAGGGAACATGTCTGCCAATGCCTCTGCCCAGGAGAGGACACCTTGGCATGTCACTATTAAGGTACCAGGAAGGAGGGATGGGGCTTGGATCCCAGAGGTGACAGTGGCCATGGGCCAGAGACACAGCAGTCCCTGAAGATCACCTGTTCCCCTACAGCCCAAGAGCCAGGAGACCTGCCGGGGGGCGCTCATCTCAGACCAGTGGGTCCTGACAGCTGCTCACTGCTTCCGCCAGGCCGAGGACCGCTCCCTGTGGAGGGTCAGTGTGGGTAAGGCAGGGCACGCACCAGCGTCCCGACCCTGCAGCCAGAGTTCCCACCCCTTGTCCCTAGCCTCTGGCCCCTTCAGGAGCCCTGGTCCAGCCTAATCTGCCATATTGTTTTCAGGGGATCCCAACTCCAAGTGGGGCAAAGAATTCCAAATTGAGAAGGCAGTGATCTCCTCGGAGTTCAATGTCTATTCCAAGAAGAATCAGGGAATCCCGGAGTTCTATGGCAATGACATTGCCCTGCTAAAGCTGGCCCAGAAAGTGAAGATGTCTACCCACGCCAGGTGCCGGAGTCTGGGATGGGAGGGTGCCCCCAGGGTGAGTGCTCTGGGGCGCCTGGAGGAGGGGACACCAAGGATGGGCCTGTGTGACACTTCTTCTCTTCAGGCCCATCTGCCTTCCCTGCACGGTGGGGGCCAATCTGGCTCTGCGGAGACCTCCGGGCAGCACCTGCCAAGACCATGGTGAGTGCCGGGCTCAGCGTGCATGAGGACCCAGGGACCGGGGCTTGGGGTGATGACATGGTCTGTGCGGCAGCCCCCAGGTCAAGAGTCTGGATGCTGAGTAAAGAGATCAGAACTGACATCCTTTTCCTTGATGGCAGAGAGGGAACTTCTGAACCAAATGAGCATTCCTGCTCATTTCGTGGCCTTGAATGGGAGCAAGCTGAACATTAACCTCAAGACAGGGTCAAAGGTGAGTGTCTCAGGTCCGGGATGCTATGCAGGGATTGGATTCCCCTGTGGTAGCTCCTGGAACATCTCTCTTCATCCTGTAGCTTGGGCTGCTTTCTCCATCTGACCCCAAGTCACCGCTCCTCCCAGACCTAGCTGCGCTGCCAGCTGTCCCCTGGGCCTGCTCATGCCATCCTTCTGTCCTGTTCCACCCCTACTGCAGTGGAAAAACTGTATCCAGGTCGTCTCTCAAGACAAAGTCACATTCCCCAACTTGACAGATATCAGAGAGGTGGTGACAGACCAGTTCCTATGCAGTGGGACTGAGGAGGATGACAATCCCTGCAAGGGTGAGCCCCTCCCACCCACTTCTCGACCCTCATCCTGGAACCTGGATTCCCAAGGGGAAGGCCACCTGTGTCCCTGTGGCTGGCACGTGTACCAGGACACCAGTGCACTGCCCTGATGCAGTGGTGAGAGTCAGGATGACAGTCTCTTGTCCCTCTTTTCTGGCAGGAGAATCTGGGGGAGCAGTTTTCCTTCAGCGGAGATTCAGGTTTTTTCAGGTGAGGAGGGAAGGGGGATGGAGTTACGGGATCTTGACCTTGGGGGAAGAGGCAGGCCTTTGGAGAATCCAGGGAGGTTGGGGCTTGGAGCTAGGGCTGGGGCAGCCTCCCACCCCATCTTCTCCTTTTTTCAGGTGGGCCTGGTGAGCTGGGGTCTCTACAACCCCTGTGGCAGCTCCAATAAAAACTCCCGCAGAAAGGCCCCCCGTGGCAGGATCCCACCACCACGAGATTTCCACATCAATCTCTTCCGCCTGCAGCCCTGGCTGAGGCAGCACCTGGAGGGCATCCTGAACTTTTTGCCCCTCTAATCATGGCCACCGAGGCCTTTGCTGTCCTGCCGGGACCTGCCATCTCTCCCATTTCCTATCTTTCAACTTTTACCCTCAGACTCCGTGACCCATCCCCTCTCCCTGCTCTGAGTAAACCCCTGCCTCTAGGAACCCGAGGCGAGGCAGCCAGCGGCACATGCAAGCCGGGGAATCCCCAGGGCTCCTGCCGGCGTGGAGATCCTCGGCTTTACTTGGCTCACTCTTTCCTTTCACTTTCACGTGGAATTTCCCAGTTATGAAATTAATAAAAATCAATGATTTCCTCATCTATCTGTGCCTCTACCTGGGTCCTGTGGGGAGAGAAAAGCCAGAATGATTCCAGGAACTGCAAGAAGGCAGGTCAGAGACCCTTCTGGACAAACAATGGCTGGACTCTGCTCCATAACAGAGTCAACAGGGGAACCAGTGAGGGCCTTGTGTCTGGTCCCTAAGGGGTAGGGGGCTTGTTGGGGAGGAACGAAGGCTGAGAGGAGGTGTTGACAGGAAGAATCCTGGATCCTGGGCAGCCAAAGGTGGGATTTTGCAGTTTCTGTTTCCTTGACTGGCAGCTCAGAGGGGGGCCCTCCCGCTCGGACATTCCGGAAAGTGATGTGGGTAGGGTGGGTGGGGCGAACAGCAGGCGCCAGAACACAGGTTGCATAAAAGGCTGGAGGTTGTAGGGGGCAGGGGAAGGGCGCGTGACACAGCCCAGGTCTGGAGCTTCAGCTTGGAAAAGCCCGCCAAGCAGACACATAGCAGAAGCTGAGACAGGCCGTCCTGCCCGCAGCTCCAGCTTCTCCCTGTCTTCCAAAGCCATGGGGAGCAGTCGCAGCTGCCGACCCTGCCTAGCCCCCTTGATCCTGGCCCTCTTGTCTGGAGGTAAGTGCCCTCACAGGCTCCCTCCTGCTGCCCCCAGGATCCCTCCTTGGCCTTGTGAGCCTGGGCTTCACGGGCCTTCCTCTTTAGGTGTGAGCATGACGCCATTGCCTGAGGCTGGGCCCCAGAGCACCTGCTCTCTGGAGGGAGTAGAGATCAAAGGTGGCTCCTTTCGGCTGCTCAAGGAGGGGCAGGCACTGGAGTACGTGTGCCCTTCCGGCTTCTACCCATACCCTGCGCAGATTCGCACCTGCAGATCCACAGGGTCCTGGAGCACCCTGAAGACTCAAGACAGAAAGATTGTCAAGAGGGCCGAATGCAAAGGTTGGAGGGCAGCGAAGGGGGGCATGGGCCAGCAGAGGGACGGAGCAGGTGGTGGCCACGACCCAGACTTGGACAAGATTAGAGTTGTGTTGAGACCAGGCAGTCTGACCAGGCGGGCTGAACAGGGGTGGGAGCCGAGCAAGGGTTGGCGGTGGGATGGAGGGAGCAGCAAGGGGGCTAAACTTTACTAAGCATTGACTGTGTCAGGCAGCCCTGGCAGCTGAAAGAACATTCAGAAATGGGGAGGGTAAGTGGCTGGACTCCTCACGGGTTGAGGCTAGTAGCTGATCCTGTGGGATCGAGAAGACACTGTTTCTCAGTGACAGGGTCCCCGAGACCAGGAGGGATGTCCTAAAGGGCAGCCCTTCCCTCTCGGTCACTTCTACTTGTTCCCCTCCCCCAAAGCAATTCGCTGCCCCAGACCACAGGACTTTGAGAATGGGGAGTACTGGCCCAGGGCTGCCTACTACAATTTGAGTGACCAGATCACTTTCCGCTGCTATGATGGTTACACTCTCCGGGGCTCTGCCAATCGCACCTGCCAAGAGAATGGTCGGTGGGACGGGCAAACGGCCATCTGTGATGATGGAGGTGAGAAACTTCCCCTCTCCCCATGACGGCACCCTTGCCCTGACCACCTCAGCCTGAGGAACTGGCACCAGAGCTCTTGTGCTCCACCTTGCTCTCCGGGCCTCCGGCTTTGGCCTTCACCTCCGCATCTCATGCTTCCGCAGCGGGGTACTGCCCGAACCCGGGCATCCCCATTGGCACAAGGAAGGTGGGCAGCCAGTACCGCCTTGAAGACACTGTCACCTACTACTGCAACCGGGGGCTCACCCTACGGGGCTCCCAGCAGCGCAAATGCCAGGAGGGTGGCTCTTGGAGTGGAACGGAGCCTTCCTGCCAAGGTGACTCTTGAGCTGGACAGTCAGGTCAGATCTTGCTCACCATCCTCACATCCCCACACAAGGGCACTGCCTTCTCCCTACTGCAAGCCAGCTCCTTCCTCACTCTTAAACATCCCTTTAGGACTCCCTCACTTCTGAGCCCTTTCCACCCCAGAAATCCACCATACCCTGTCTCTCTGGTCACTGCGTCCCTGACCTCCCAGACATTTGACCTGATTTCTGACCTCTCTCAGACTCCTTTATGTATGACACTCCTGGAGAGGTGGCCGAAGCCTTCCTATCCTCCCTGACAGAGACCATAGAAGGAGTTGATGCTGAGGATGGACACATTCCAGGTGTGAAGGCAGAGATGGGAAGCGAGGTGGGGGTGGGGTTGGAGGATGAAGGGGCAGGAGAACCATGAGTCTCTCTGGTGGCACCCAGGGGAACAACAGAAGAGGAGGATTGTCCTGGACCCCTCGGGCTCCATGAACATCTACCTGGTGCTGGATGGATCAGACAGCATTGGGGCCCACAACTTCACAGGAGCCAAGAACTGTCTCAGAGACTTCATTGAGAAGGTGAAATCCCCTCCCCTTGAACGTGGGGACCCTGAATGGATCTGGCTGCCCTGCTGGGATTAGCTCTTGGAGCTCCCAGCCGCTCTGAGCCACAGGGTCCCAGAAAATCTCCAGGTCCTGTTCTGTCCTCCTTCACTTTTACTTGAAGCAGTTTCTTGACCTTTAACCAAGACTCCTCCAAGAACCCCAGGGTGACGAGTCAGTCCTTGAATCTCTTACTCTGGCCTTCCCTACCTGTCCTAGCAAAGCTACTGAATTCTCCCACTTGCTTCCCTCACCCACAGGTGGCAAGTTATGGGGTGAAGCCAAAATATGGTCTAGTGACATATGCCACATATCCCAAAGTTTTGATCAAAGTGTCTGATGCAAAGAGCAGTGATGCAGACTGGGTCACAGAGCAGGTCAACCAGATCAACTACGAAGGTCAGAGGTCAAGGAAGGGAATGGTGGGAGGTTCACTTTGGGGTCAGAGGGATCAGAAGTTTCAGGGGTGTTGTGGGGAGTGGGGAGTGAGACCATATAGTGGGGCAGGGAGGACTACTTTTTCTAGCTGGACAGCAGGGTCACTGGGGAGTCTGTTGGAACTGAGAGGGTCACTTTGTCATCAAAGGGAAGTCAGTGGGGGTGACAATTAACTCAGAAAGTTCGAAAATGTGGGTTACTGATAGGCCTCTGGGGACACGGATGGCTTGGAAGACCAGGTGAGGTGATGATTTCTTCCCTTTCCACAGATCACAAGCTGAAGGCAGGGACAAACACAAAGAAGGCCCTCCTGGAAATATACAACATGATGAGCAGGGAAGTGAACACCTTACCTGAAACCTGGAACCGCACCCGCCATGTCATCATCCTCATGACTGATGGTCAGAGGGGCCTTTCTCCTGCCCGACTCCCCACCCTCTCACACCAGCGTATGGCCTTAAGTCCACATGTAACACTGGACTCATGGCTGGGCCCTGACCGCTGCTCAGGGCCCTGAATTTGTCCATCTCTCCTGGGAACCTTTATAAGGAGGGACCCTTTTCTTTAAAGCTATGAGCTGTCACTTCCATCACCTCCCCAATCTGCTCACTCAGCCATAGGTGTCACTCCTTCTAGCCAGTTTCTCTTCCTTGACCCTCTCCCCTCCTTGTCTCCTACCTTCATGGCCCTGTCTCTCCTGCAGGCTTGCACAACATGGGCGGGGATCCAGTCTCTGCCATTCATGATATCCGGGACTTGCTGGACATTGGTAGAAGTCGCAAAAACCCAAGGGAGGATTATCTGGGTGCGTTTCAGTGCCCAGGACCCAGCACCCCACTTTCTCAGCTCCTGCCCACTTAGGGCCTTGACCCTCACTCTTCCTTTTTCTCCCTCAGACATCTATGTGTTCGGGGTTGGGCCTCTGGTGAACCAAGAGAACATCAATGCTTTGGCTTCCAAGAAGGATAAAGAGCAACACGTGTTCAAAGTCAAGGACATGGAGGACCTGGAGAATGTTTTCATTCAAATGCTTGGTAGGCAGATACCGGAAGGGTAGAAGATGGTCAGGAAACTCAGTCCTCTCCAGGCCTCCCAAGGTCACTCATTCGTCCACTCCTCCCAAAGCCCTGGCAGCCTGCAAGTCCTTTCTCATTCTTTCCTCTCTACCTCGGTGTCACTATTCTTGCCTCCTGGCACTGTCCATTCCCTGATTTTAGACTCACAGGGCTCTGATTGAAGTCGGAGAGCTTTCTAGAGTCCCTTGTTTTACAGATGTGGAAATTAAGGCCCAGAGAGATCCAGGAACAGCAGGCTAGCAAGAGTTGGGCCTGAAAGTCGCTGGGTCTCTAATCCGAGTCCCATGTTCTCTTCACGATACCAGTGGTTTCTTACTCTCAGCATAAAGAAGCAAGTGCCCCTGCCCCTCCCTTCCTCCTATGGGCCTCTGCTCCCCAAAGACACATACATGTCCCTCCCCAAGACTGCTGCCATTTGGAAGTGAAGGGCCAGCTTTCAGCACATTCTCCTTTCTTGCCAGATGAAAGCCGGACTCTGGGCCTCTGTGGCATGGTTTGGGAGCACAAGGGAGGTACTGACTACCACAAGCAACCATGGCACACCAAGATTTCAGTCACTGTAAGTGCTGGTGGGGACTCATGGGAGGTGAGGTCAGGGTGAAATGAAGGTGGGGGAAGAGCAATCTGTTCACATTAGGTTGTGGTGTTTGTGAAAGGCGAGCTTCCCCCCTCTGCTGCTCTGTTCCTAGCGCCCTTCGAGGGGACATGAAAACTGTATGGGTGCTGTGGTATCTGAGTACTTTGTGCTGACAGCCGCACACTGTTTCACGGTGGAGGATGAGGCTCACTCAATCAAGGTCAGCGTGGGTAAGGAGGCAACCAGTCAGTCCTGACCTTCAGCCGTGCCCTCTGGGCAGGACCTGCCACTTCTTGAGCCCACACTCCACCGGTCCTCAATGTAGCTCCCTCCCTTGCATGCTGGACCAGTTAGGGATGGGGAAGACTGAAGTTACGGATGACACGGGGCTCGAGGCAGGAGGCTTCTCGCAAAGAAGTGAGTGTTCTACAAGTACCCACTTTCCTACTTCAGGAGGGAAGAATCAGGCCCTGCAGATAGAGGAAGTCATATTTCACCCAAACTATGACCTCAATGCGAAAAAAGCAGAAGGAATTCCTGAATTTTATGACTATGATGTGGCCCTGATCAAACTCAGGAAGAAGCTGACATATGATCAGACCACCAGGTGAGCCAGCTGGATCCCTGAGGAGAAAAGGCCGGGAGAGGGAGGGCTGGGAGACTGGGGCAGGTCCAGAGTTCGCCATCCCTGAGTGTCCCTGTCTCTCCTTAACAGGCCCATTTGTCTCCCTTGCACTGAGGGATCCAATCAAGCCTTGAGGCTTCCAAGGCTAACCACTTGCCAGCAACAGAGTAAGACATATTCTGGGAGAGGAGCAAAAGGGTGAGATTCCAAGAGGCAAATGAGGCATGAGGGGGAGCTGTAGGTGATGCCCAGCCCAGGCTCCAGCTCACACGAAGGGGCTGAGGGACATTGGCTGAGTGACAAAGACAATGGATAGACGGTGGGGGGGTGGAAGGGTGCCAAAATGACCCCGTCTGTCCACTTGTCTAGGGGAAGAGCTGCTCCCTGCAAAGGATATCAAAGCTCTGTTTGTGTCTGAGTTGCCCAAAGAAAAGAAACTGATACGGAAGGAGGTCTACATCAAGAATGGGGAAAAGGTGAGGAACGTGGGATCCTGAAGGGGTCCTTTAGGCCCCAATTCTTCCTAAGCAAGCTCTGTTCTTCACCTCTTCCTCCTCTGTGCTTCCTACCCCACCTACAGAAAACCGCCTGTGAGAGAGATGCTCTGCATGCCCCAGGCTATGACAAAGTCAAGGACGTCTCTGAGGTGGTCACCCCCAGGTTCCTTTGCACTGGAGGGGTGGCTCCCTACGCTGACCCCAACACTTGCAAAGGTGAGAGAAGGCTCTTTGGTTGTGCTGTAAGTTCCTGGGACCCAAGAGTCTCTTCCCCTACAGCTCTTCCTCCCCACAGGTGATTCTGGTGGCCCTCTGATTATTCACAAGAAGAGTCGCTTCATTCAAGTGAGTTTCCCCTTTCCTAACTGTGGGGAGATGCCAGGTGGTCAGTGTTGTGTCCCACAGCAGGAAAGCTCAATGCATGTGGCTGGAAAGCGGAGGGTGGAGCCTGCCCTGCCTTAGGACTCTTCCTTAAACTGGCCAACTTAGGGCTGTGTGTCTGGTCTGTGTGCTGGAGGATAAGACTGAGCTGGGCCCCTGGTCTAGTCCTCCCACGTCAGCTCAAATGCAAACAGCTGCTTCCTGGGATTAGGAAGGAATTCCGCCCAGTGACCGGTGGTATCCCCTCGCCCTCTCCAGGTGGGTGTGATCAGCTGGGGCGTTGTGGATGTCTGCAAGGGGCAGAAGCAGCCACCTGCTCATGCCCGAGACTTCTACATCAACCTCTTCCAAGTGCTGCCCTGGCTCAAGGAGAAACTCAAAGATGAAGACCTCGGTTTTCTATAAGGGGTTTCCTGCTGGAAAGGGGCATGAGATCAAATTAAAACAGCTGCGACAACACCTGTGTTCAAGATCCTTTTGGGGTAAAGGAATGGGGAACGTGCACTGGCCATGTTGTTACAACTGAGATCAAAACTAACGGCTGTTTTTAAAGGCTTGACCCCAGTCCCAAGTGCTGAAAAACCAGAGGCTGAGGGAGATCTGTAAGCTTCCACCTCAGTGTTTTACTGAGACCAGCGTTGGGGCAGATGAGGCACACGGAATCCAGCTTCACTCCCTAGAAGCCGTCCACAAGGTTTTCCTTGTAGACGTCATCACTGTAGACAATCTGGGTCCTCTTGTCCCGGTGGCAACCCTTAGGGCTATTCTGGACAGCTAGGGAGGGAGGAAAGGATTTGTTAAGGTCCGAAGGAGAGCACTGAGGAGACCTGAGGCCCAGAGTCTGACCACCTCAACACCTCTGCCCTCTCTCTGGCCCTTGGCGGCCCAGCCTCCATGCTGCCCTCTGGTGGCTGGATGGCCTTTCTAGCTTTACACCACTTAGGTAAGAAATCTCAAATGTTACTGTTGAGACATGTGAATGATGTTAACCTACTACTTTCAGTCAGTACACCAAAAATTAAAAATTAGAAAACCTTTATAGCCCTTTGTTAACATGCAGATCATTTCTGGCTCCTTCCTCTTATATAGAGTGCCACTCCCACTCTGAACCCCTTTGCACCCATCCCTTTGCACGAAAATCCATTTCAGGTAAAATGAGTTATTTGCCCCATTAAGAGAACTCACTCCAGGTGTAGCTCTGGCCGCAAGAATTCTCCCTCGAGCTGCCTCTCCCCTTCCTCTTTCCTCCCCACACCGTGCCCCTCCACGCTATCTCTGGGGCTAGAGTGAACCCCTCACACCAAGCCCCGTTCTCCTGGAGCTGTGTATCTTGACACTGCTGATCATTTCCTCCCTCTCAAAGCTTGTACCCTTAGGCTTCAACAACCCTCGACGGTGCTGCTCTCAGCACCGTGACCTCTCCTTCTGTCTCCTTTGCTGCATCCTCGACTTCCGCCTGACATGTCGGGAGGCTGGGGATGTGTGGGGAGTGAGGAGGACAGCCCTGCTCCCTAACATAGTCTCCGAATACTCCTCAAGCCCAGTCCTGGGTCATTTTTCCCTCCAAATTCAGTCTCCCCCACCGATACTACCGCTTTGCAGCTACCCTGTGATACAGAGGACTCTGATCTGTGTTTTCATTGCTCACCTCACACCTGAGTTCCAGACCCCTAACGTCAAAGGCTTATTTTACAAAACCAGCTATACTCCATCTCAAAATGAACACGCCACATGAGATGCTCATTTTCCTCACCAAGCTGACTGACTCACTCCCCTCTTCCTCCCTGTGCTGGTACTGCCTTAGAAATTATCTTCAATCCTTTTCTCTCCTTCTCCTGCCTCTAACAGGGGGCCAGACAATTCTTCTTCTCATTCCCGCAGCCGCCACACAAATCCAGACCTCTGCCCCCTCTAGGGAACCCAGAAACATGCAGGGGAACAAAAAAAGGGGTGGCCTAGTGAGGGACAGGATGAGGGAGGAAGAATCCTGTTCTTACCCAGGGAGCCCCAGACAGACTTGCCAGTGGCGGCATCCAGCATGGGCTGTTTTCGGGCAATGCTGACTTTGAGCTGTACGGACTCCACCTGGGTCCCGTTGAGCTGGGGCAGAAGAGGGGAGGGGGCAGCGGATGGGGGGGGGGAACATTACAGACAAACTAAAGGAGGATTTCTAGGCGCTGCCACCCTAGAAGTAGATTGAGTAGGGATCTGAGGGTATAAAGTTTCCTGTGTGAATAGGGAGGGACTTTTTGTCAAGAGGAAATGATTTCCTCCTGGATCCCAGCATTTTAAAAGGAAAATAGGAGGATGGCAGGAGGGATGGGAAGAACAGATCTGGGAAGTCCCAACCTCAGCAACGGCCTGATCTGCTGACTCCATCTTTTCATAAGTGACGAAGGCACAGCTGGGATGAGAAAACACAGGGTCAGTAGAGGGCCTATGGGCTCTTCAGGACCCCGCCAAACCCAGTGTAACAGGCTGTGGAGACAGGCGAGCTTCCTCCCTTAGGGCTCACACCCCAGGTCCTCCTAGGACTTATCATCTTTCCTCATGGTCGTCCTTACTTTCTGGGTGGGTCCATGGAGAGGTCAATGATGTTTCCAAAGGGAGAGAAGGCCCCACGGAGGAGGGTGGGCGTCATGTCTTCTCCATACACATAGAGAGTATTCCCCTTCCGCGGGGCCCGGCGTTCAGGGAATGAGTCCGACCCTACAGGACAGGAATTAGTCATGAGGCCTAGTCTATCTCACCCTCCACTTTAAGAGTCCACTTTAGTGGGACTCACCTAAAACTTATCTGAGGTCACTTCCCCACCAGCCAAGATCACTCACTGCGGAAAGGGCCCTCTCGGTCCCGATCCCTGTCCCGGTCTCGATCTCGGTCTCGGTCCCTGTCCCGATCTCTGTCCCGGTCTCGATCGCGGTCTCTGTCCCGGTCTCTGTCCCGGTCTCGATCCCGGTCTCGGTCCCGTTCCCGGTCTCTGTCCCGGTTCCGCTCACGACTGCGGTCCCGGCTGCGGCTTCGGGGTGGGGAGGCTGAGGAGCGGGCACCACCACGTTCTTCATAACCCCAGTCAAAGCTTCGAGGGGGGCCATCACCAGCCCCTGAGACCTCTGCTTCTTCCCCATCTGGCCCCAGTTCCCGAAGCCGATCACTGGAAGATACAAAACTGCGGAGAGGCAGACAATGAGGATCAAAGGGGGCCTCTACTTCATCTTCCCAGATCCTGTGGAGACTCAACACTCCCTCCGTAGCCCCAGCTCCTCCCACTCCAGTCCCGAATCGTCTAAGGACCCAGGCGATGCCCCCACTATTTTCCTCCCCTCCCCAGCCAAAGGGGACCCAGTCCTATCTTTCTCTAACCTCTCATACAGAGATTTCCTCTGGGGACGTCTGGATGACTGAAAGAGAGACCAAAGACAGGTAAGACGATTCCTCTTTGCTGGCATGTGGCCCCAAATACGTGGGTTTCTCGTCTTTTTCAATCCTGGGCCCCTCAGAGACAGAAAATTGGAAACAATTACCTCCTGCAGATCGTCGTCGGCAGATACACTCCTCTGGAATGGCTGGAAAGTGGGGACTGGCCCCTTCTCAGGGTCCTGGGAAGGTGGGAGAGAGCTACCTCAGCGGGGGGAGCAGGAGGCTACCTAACCATGGGATGGTGGGGGTTCCTCCTCCCTCACCCTCTTCTTGGCTTCCTCTGGCCTATCTTTATTTTCTGTTAACTCCTCTGTACCATTCTTACTTGACTGTGTGGTATTTTTCATAAATGACTTAATACACCCTTAAAGTATTTAGTTTACTTAAAAATTTCTTGAACCTGATGACATTTTCAGCCTGTTCAACTCCTCAGAGTAACAAAATCCAGGAGCTCTAATATGTGGTGAATTAGACTCACAGAATGTGTAAAACAAAGAATTCAGGAGCCACCCACTTTCTTCACCTTACGGATAAGAAACTGGAAGCTCAAAATGGGATAGCAACTTGCGCATGATTGAACAGGCGTCACTTTTCCCTTAAACCTACCTCCATTTCAACTTGCAAGGATGCCCTCTGGAGTCAAGGATCCCCTGAACAACTTTTCTCCTTGTGCTCACCTTTAACTTCCCCTCTAGGGTTCGAGAACGTTTGAAGCCTGAGTTCTTGGTCTCGGCCTTGATGGCACTGATGGCTCCTGACTTCACCAGCTGCTTTGCCTGCTCTGTTGCTGTGGCTGTGTCCACCACAGGCTGCTCTGACAGTGCTGGAGTGGTGAGGGAAAGAGGCATTATGTTAGCCAGGCTGGGACAGAGGTCGGCCCCACGCCGCTCACTTCGTCTGCCCCAGCCCCGTCACTCACAGCGTTTGACACCGCCTTGGCTGGCTGTGCTGCTGCTGCTTTGCTTCTTCAGAGCCAGCAATGCCTTTTTCTGGTAATGACAGTGAGAAGAGAGGGGTCGGTGAGGGCCAGTCCCTGGCCAGGTCCTCTCCCAAGGCCCCTAGGTGCATCACTCCAGGGGACACCTTTCTCAGAGAAACTAATGCACGTGGTGTCCCTGGAATGGTACACTGAGGTAACCTTGCCTCTTATAAGGCCCCCCAGATCATCTATAAGGCCAGCCATACCTAATCTATCCAAACCATGGTATCCAGAGGCTTTCCAGACTCATGTTTTACAAGTTGAAAACAAGGAATTCAGTCACAGACAAGAGCCCTCAGATATAAGCTGCAATTAAGTATAAGCCTACATGCCTTTCTCAAGAGGCTTCATCCATCCGCCTCCTACATATAGAAGGAGGACATCCCACTACTTTGAAACAGGGATATGCAAAAGTATGAGGCGTAAATTTTCCCCTCAAGAAGCTTTCAGTCTAAGAAGTAAGATGACTAGACTGAATTGTCAAGAATAATTATAGGAGGTGCAGACTGTTTGTAGCTGAGCGCAAGTAAGGTTTTTCTGATGCCAAATGACTATTATACTGGGCCCTGGATAGAATCTACATGATGCAGACTGAGAGGAAAGGGGACTGTAGACAAAGCAAACAGGGTGCCAAAGAAGCGGAGATAAGAAGGCTTTGGGAGAGCATGTTTTGGGATTAGGGAATAGTTCTATTTGACTAGGAAGAGGTGCCACATTAAGACTTTGTTTTATAGACATCATGAAACCACGCATAGCTTCTGAGAAAAAGAGGGACAGAGTTTTGTGTTTTCAATGTATCACTTTGACAGGAGTAAAGAAATCTGTCCAAAAAAGAAACTTGTTGAGAGACCATTACAACAGTCTAGGTGAGCATCTATCAGCAAAGACCTGATCTAGAGAATACACAGGAAAAAGAAAACAGGAAATTACTTCAAGGGAAGAATAAAGGTGACTTGGCAAATATTTGGTTGTGCAAATAGCGGAGAAGACGGAGATGAGATTTTAATTCCAAACACACAAGAGAAATGAATGTAGTTAGTCCTATTTGGAAGACCAAGATTAGAATAGTAAGGTAATAACTTCAATTTGAGATACGTAAGGTTATCAATAAGACTCTAGACGGAACTCGAAAAACCGAGCTTGGGGATCACCAGCTCTTAGGTAGTACTAAAAGCCGTAAGAAAGGAAGACAACTCCAAGGCAGACTGCATAGAAAAGAGACAAAAGAAAGTACAAACCAAGACTTGGGAAAGTCCACCTCTGAAGCTACACTGAGAGGTGATATGTCTCCAGGTGGGAGGCAGAAGAACACCCCCACCCCCATCCCCTCACTCACCCCAGGTGTTCTCAGAGTGTAGAGTCTTTGAAAGTTTGGGCCATGCCCACACACACTCCCTCACCTTTTTCTTGAGTTTGTTGAATTTCTTCTGCAGAGCCTCCTCCTCCTCGCTCAGTCCGGGGGGTATCACCAACATGGTGGCTCCTGGTTCAGGGGCAGGGCCCAAGACATCTTTCTCCACTGTCACCGCCCAGGATTCACACGCCGTCCACACAGAACCCAACCCCACCCCTCCAGGCCTGCCTACTCCTGTCTTTTGCTTCTCCCTACACCTTGCTTAAACCAGGCTGCTGTCCAAGCCCCCGCCGTCGGGATCAACCAGCATTCCCTTCTCTCTCCAGGAATCACGGATACCAGCACCTTGGGACACCATGTGGCCCGGGAAGGGAGAAACACTCTCTCCGTCGCGAAGACGATGGCACCAGACCCCCCTACCTCGCTGGGGTTATATGGCAATCGCGGGGTCTGAACAGCAGAGGAAGCAGTGGAACCCGCGCATCGCTCTTAGACCAACGAAAAGGTTAAGAAGAGAAAAGGAGCTCCGAAAAAAGGGGCGAAGGCTGAGAAAGAGAAGGCCTTACCTGAGGGGGCGGCAACCGGGGCCCCGATGGTCTCAGGCGGCGCCCGCGCGGGCAGCGGATTGCGGGCTCAGAGCGATGACGCAGCGAGGGGCGGAGAACGCGGTAACCAGGGCGGCCCGCGGCGCGCACACTTCCGCCCGGCCTCCCACCAGCTTAGGCCCGCCCCTCGGCGGGGGTGTGTGCCGGAAGTTGCCTTCACTTCCGCCCATTTGGGCTACCCCTGACACTTCTGGGCTGCACGGTAGCTGCCGTGGCTGCAGGATGATGGAGACGGAGCGACTTGGTGAGGGGCAGCGGGTGAAAAGAAGGAGTAGACGGAGAATGACCCTTGACCCCTGACCTATGACCTTTCCCCCCGTAGTGCTACCTCCCCCGGATCCCCTGGACCTGCCCCTTCGGGCCGTGGAATTGGGATGCACAGGACGCTGGGAGCTGCTGAATGTGCCTGGGGCTCCAGAGAGCACCGTGAGTGACTATTGATCCTACCCTTGACCCTCATTGAGCTTAAAACTTCCTTCACCTTCCTCACATTAGGATCTAACTTGATGTGGCTCTCCTGTCCCTGGACATCTGTCATCCTGGCCAGGACTGGTGCTGGATAGAGCCTAACCCAGTGGACCTGCGGTGGGTCAGAGCCCTTGAAAGAACAGAGCAGGGAGCCCTGGGGATACCTTAGCTCTGAGAACTGCTCTTTCAAATGTCTTTTCTCCTTGGAGTCCTCTTCTGTCTCCAAGCACCAAGGCCCTTGTTGGTGGTGGCTGAGATGCTAGCCTTTGAGCACCTGGCTCTTCCTTTTTAGGTCTGGGACCCCTTTTCCTAAGACTAGGGATTCTCAAATTTCAGTGTGCCTTATGATTAGTCGGGGAGCTTTTAAACTACAAAGTCTTAGGTCCATCCCTGAGAATTTGAAATTCAAAATCTGTGTTATTAACCAGCACCCCAGGTAATTCAGTTGCAGGTCGTTTGTCCTGACAAATAAAGCAGAATGACCTTTGGAAAATACTGCTTCAGCCCGATTGTCCTAGTCTGCCTGGAACATATACCATTTCTAATCTAAACACCAATCTCATTACTTTCTCTTTTGTCTGTGGCCTACTCTGTTTTCTTCCCTAAATGCCTCTCACCCTGCCCTTGTTCCAGCTTCCCCACGGCCTCCCTCCCTGTGCCCCAGATCTGCAGCAAGAAGCAGAGCAGTTGTTTCTGTCATCTCCAGCCTGGCTGCCTCTACATGGTGTGGAGCACTCAGCCCGGTGAGGGGTCTAGAGAGGCCTGGCCTAGGGAGATGGGTCCCTAAAGGAAGCTGGGACATAGGAGAAAGAAGGCCTGAACATTACTTTCCTTCTGTCCAGAAAATGGCAGAGAAAGATGGATCCCTGGTCTCTCCTGGCCACACTGGGTGCCCCAGTCCCCTCCGATCTACAGGCCCAAAGACACCCAACCACAGGCCAGATACTGGGCTACAAGGAGGTAAGAGGTCAGGGGCCATGAGAAGCAGACTTGGGAGAAGGGATGGGGGTGAGAGGCAAGCTCAGCCTCACTGGTGCTCTGCTCTCTTGCTTCAGGTCCTGTTGGAGAATACAAACCTGTCGGCCACGACCTCCTTGTCTCTTCGCCGGCCACCAGGGCCCATCTCCCAGTCCCTGTGGGGGAATCCAACACAGTACCCTTTCTGGCCAGGTGACGTTAGTGGAAATGGGATAGTGGGAGAGGGATCCCTTAGTCTCCACCCCTCCTGTATCAGTCTTACCCCATGAATCCCTATTTGTCCAACCTCTCCCCAGGTGGAATGGATGAGCCCACCATAACAGATCTGAGCACTCGGGAGGAGGCTGAGGAGGAGATAGACTTTGAGAAAGGTGAGGTGGTAGCAGGATGGCCCTGTGGGAGATAGGGCTCTGAGTCTGGGCCCTGAGGAAGAGAGGCCCAGGCCTATCACCAGGTCCTTGCAAGGCCTTCCATGCCTTTGACAAATTAGGGAAAGGTTCCCCTTCTATAACAACCTTTACTGTCAGCTGTTGGAAAACTGTAACAATAAATATCCCCATCTACGACGTCTACGCTGTGAATGTCCTTTAGGTTCACGTAACGTACAACTTGTACAACAGTGTGCAGTGGCCCCGATTCTCTTTCTTTGTCCCTGTCTTCCAGATCTTCTTACTGTTCCACCTGGTTTCAAGAAAGGCGTGGACTTTGCACCAAAGGGTGAGTTGAGGTTTGGGATGGGGGCACAAGGGAAGTGGTACCCCTCTTCTTCAGAATAGACGTGGACATGACCAGGTCTCTGTCTTTGCTTTGCTCCTCAGATCACCAAGCTCCAGCTCCTGGGTTGCTCAGCCTCAGCCGTCTGCTGGAGCCCCTGGATTTGGGCGGGGGTGATGAGGATGAGAGTGAGGCTGTGGGACAGCCCAGAGGTCCCAGAGGGGACACTGTTTCAGCCTCTCCCTGCAGTGCTCCCTTGGCCCGAGCAAGCAGCTTGGAGGACCTAGTGTTGAAGGTTGGTAGTTCCTTGCGGTTGAAACAGGAAAGAAGGAGCCTTGCCAGACAGGGTGGGCTGGCTTCGTTGGGTCCAAGGGGATGACTGGAGCATCTTTTGGAGGAGTGGTAACAGAGTTCTCTGGCCCTGTCTTTGTCACCTCTACCCTGGACTTTTCCAGGAAGCGTCCACAGCTGTAGCCCCCCCAGAGCCTTCCAAGCCCCTACCTCAGGAGCAGTGGGCTGTCCCTGTGGATGTCACCTCCCCTGTTGGTGATTTCTACCGCCTCATTCCCCAGCCAGCCTTCCAGGTAGTGTAACCCAGTCCTCATGTGCTCCCCCACCTCCTCCCAGCCCACTCCCTTGTGTCCTTTCCCCACCAGACCGCCACATGTCTCCATGGGACCTCAGTCCCAGCCTCGCCTCACTCTGGCCTTTTCCCCACTGTCCTGATTGCTCCATGAGCCAGAGGTAGGAAGACCCATCTCCCTTCTTCAGCCCCCATCTCTTTCTTTTTCCCACAGTGGGCATTTGAACCAGATGTGTTTCAGAAACAGGCCATCCTGCACTTGGAACGGCACGACTCAGTCTTTGTTGCGGCTCACACATCCGCAGGGAAGACAGTTGTGGCTGAATACGCCATTGCCCTTGCCCAGAAACACATGACGCGGTACAGGTCCCCTCCCCAGCCTCCCCCTTTATCAGCCAGCCCTGCTCTCTCCTGCATCGTTTCTAAGTCTCATTTCTTCTCCACCTCCCTACCTCATCGTTTAGATGCGAGGTTGGGGGGAGAAATTGACACGGGCGCAGAGGGAAATGAGATGTGGCGAGAGAGGTTAGCAGAATGACCTGTGTTAGCTGAGGGATGGATTAAGAGACAGTTTTTCTGGGGTCACACCATGAAGGGGTATGTGAGGGAAGTACACGTGAAGAAATGGGGCACCTGAGCTCTGTGGGGCACCTCTGGGAAGGCTCAGGGTAGGAGAAGAGGTGCTGCCCATGGGTCTGCGTGGAGGGACTGGCTAACTTCACGCCTTCTTCCCAGCACCATCTATACTTCGCCCATCAAGGCCCTGAGCAACCAGAAGTTCCGAGACTTCCGAAACACATTTGGGGATGTAGGACTGCTCACAGGGGACGTGCAGCTGCACCCAGAGGCCTCTTGCCTCATTATGACAACAGAGATCCTTCGGTAAGAGATGGGCACTCAACACGGGTGGACTTTTGGTCAGGAAGGTGAGGCTGCTCTGGAGAGCATGTTGGCTGAGTTGAGGGTGGAGACAGGAGCCACGTGGGAGTCGGCCTACCACCTCTTTCCTCCAGCTCCATGCTGTACAGCGGCTCGGATGTCATACGGGATCTGGAGTGGGTCATCTTTGATGAGGTTCACTACATCAACGATGCTGAGGTAAGAGGAACAGGGTCCCCAGATCCTGGGGGACCAGGTCAGCAGCTCCTTTACTGCACATAGCCTGTGAACCTCGCTGCCTTTTTTGCCTGGAAGTGGAACCCTGTGCTACTTCCCTGGGGGCAGAAAGGCAGCCCCCTCTGAGCTGCTGGTAACTTGTCTTCCTTTCCTGTGCATAGCGTGGGGTTGTGTGGGAGGAGGTGCTGATCATGCTCCCTGACCACGTTTCCATCATCCTTCTGAGTGCTACTGTCCCCAATGCCCTTGAATTTGCTGACTGGATCGGGTAAGATGCGTGTCCTGGGCACCTTGGGTGAAGGGGGCTGTAGCATTTGTTGGGTGGGGTCGGGGGGTGAAGACTGTCACAGCAGGGAGAGTGGTCAGGCCTTGGGCTTGCAGATGAGAAAGGGGTGCAGCTGGGGAACATGTCCAGCTCTGGAGGCTATGGGATCCCACTTGGGTCCACATCACGTTGCATGTTGAGAGGTAGGATGATGGGGCCTTCCAATCCAGCTCCCAGAAAAGACTGGCTAAAGCCACAGGGGGACAGTGGTGGGGATGTAGGCTCTTGCCCGCACGCCCACCCCCGCCCTGCTGCCTCCTTCCCACTCAGGCGGCTGAAGCGTCGCCAGATCTACGTCATCAGCACTGTTGCTCGCCCTGTCCCCCTGGAGCATTATCTCTTCACGGGCAACAGTCCCAAGACCCAGGGGGAGCTCTTCCTGCTGCTGGACTCGCGGGGTGCCTTCCACACGAAGGGGTAAGCCGGGGACGGGGCAGAGTCCAGGCTGCCCGCCGGGTGTGACTGTGATTGCCGCCCCTCCCCTGCCCCAGGTACTACGCGGCTGTGGAGGCCAAGAAGGAGCGGATGAGCAAACACGCCCAGACCTTTGGGGCCAAGCAGCCCACGCATCAGGGGGGGCCCGCACAGGTGAGAACTGGTGGGCTGTGTACCTGCCACCACCTGATTCTGCCATCTTTCTCCCCTCGTCCTCCCAGGCTTTGGAGTTGAGCTCTGAGCGCAGCCTGATTTGACTCTGCTCCACCTTCCCCCACTTCGGTCCCCACTGGTTCAGGGACTCAGTCTCACTCCCTCCTCCCCCAGGACCGTGGCGTGTACCTGTCCCTCCTGGCCTCCCTCCGTACCCGTGCGCAGCTGCCCGTAGTGGTGTTCACCTTCTCCCGGGGCCGCTGTGACGAGCAGGCCTCGGGCCTCACCTCCCTGGACCTCACCACAAGTTCAGAGAAGAGTGAGATTCACCTCTTCCTGCAGCGCTGCCTCGCTCGCCTCCGAGGCTCTGACCGCCAGCTGCCCCAGGTGTGGAGCAGGGACTCGGAGACTATGGGGGATCGGGTGTTCCACAACCCCATCCCTGACCCTGGGCCTCGGCCACCCATAGGTCCTGCACATGTCCGAGCTCTTGCACCGCGGCCTGGGCGTGCACCACAGTGGCATCCTGCCCATCCTTAAGGAGATCGTGGAGATGCTGTTCAGCCGCGGCCTGGTCAAGGTGCGCAAGCTGGTGGGAGAGGGACACCCCAGGGCATTTTCTGCCCCCTTAGGGGCTGCCCAGTTGGTGGAGGGACAGGCTTTTAGGCAGGACAATGCAGTGGTTACCAACTTGGGCTCTGGATCTAGACTGCCTGGGTGTGAATCCCAGCTCTGTCACTTACTCACTGTGACCTGGGGCAAATTACTTCAATCTCCCTGAACTTTAGGTTTCCGTTCTTAAAATGGAGACACATAAGATATTAACAGGCAGTAGTCAGAAGAGGAACCAAAAATGCTAACTAACAAGCATATGTCATCATCAGTCACGAGAAAAATGCAAATTGAAATACTCCCAAGAGAGAACTTTACAGCTATTAGATGGTAAAATTTAGGAAACTGGCTAATGCCAAGTGTTACTCGAGACATAGGAGACTACAGGACTACAGGAACCCTATACAGGTGTGGCCAGTCTGACGTGGCACTCTTGAGGCAAAAACAAGTATAGCATACTCTTTATCCCTAAATTCCATTCCTGAGTGTAAATCATAAAGAAATTCTCACCCTGGTCAAGGGGGGAACATGTCTGCTCTTGCCTTTTTGGCTATAATCCTGTGGCAGGGTGTTGGGGTACCAAGGTGCCCTTCACTGGGAGAGTAGGTAGGCCCCACAAAGTGTTCTGCAGCAATGGATCTGATGTAACCACGGGAACATGGGTGGATGTTGAAAACACTACATGGCAGAAAAGAAGAAAACAGGAGATACGTAATTGCCTTTACTGCAAGTTGTAAATTACACACAAAACAAGACATGTTTTATGAAACACGTTAACACAAAAAGATATTCATTAAATACACTGGGATGATTGATAGTGGGAGGGCAGAAGTGGGATATGGGGGTAAAAGGAAAAAAATAGGCAGCTAAATAAATAAACTGAGGAAAACAATGGTACCTACTCTGCAGATTTGCCTTGAGGGTTAAATAAGGTCCTGTGAGTTAACCATCTGGGACCGTGCCTGGGGTCTACTCAGCCTTGGCTACAAAGTGAGGTGGGCTTGGCCAGGGCTGGGCTTTGGTCTGCAGGCGGCTCCCTTGCTGACTCTCTTTTCCCCGTCCCAGGTCTTGTTTGCCACAGAGACCTTTGCCATGGGTGTAAATATGCCAGCCCGAACGGTGGTGTTTGACTCCATGCGCAAGCACGACGGCTCCACCTTCCGGGACCTGCTCCCTGGGGAGTACGTGCAGATGGCAGGTCGGGCAGGGCGCAGGGGCCTGGACCCCACGGGCACTGTCATCCTGCTCTGCAAGGGCCGCGTGCCTGAGATGGCGGATCTGCACCGCATGATGATGGTGAGCTACTGGGGCAGTGCGAAGCCGAGCCGACTTGGTGCACCTGCTGGATTCTCTCTCTTCCAACTCTCTTCTCCCCTCCTTTCTACTTCTTTCCTTTTGCCTGGGAGAGCCAGGGTAAGAGTGAGCAAATCCAAGGATGACACTGGATCTTGTCTCCTCTGGTCTTTCTTTACTGTGAATATGGAACTAGACAGGACCTTGGGGAGTCTATTTATTTAGTTTCGCTCCCTTGTTTTGCAGAGGGGAGCAAGCAGTTTGTCTAGGGTCCTGTGCTTGTGGAGCTGGGAGTGGAGCTGCTGGGAGTGGAGGGAGCTGAGCAGCGGGACCCCCTGGGTCTCACTGCCCTCTCTGACCCGGCCCAGGGGAAGCCGTCCCAGCTGCAGTCCCAGTTCCGCCTCACGTACACCATGATCCTCAACCTGCTGCGGGTGGACGCTCTCAGGGTGGAAGACATGATGAAGAGGAGCTTCTCTGAGTTTCCATCCCGCAAGGACAGCAAGGTGAGTAGAGGGTGACCAGGATACCGTGCAGAATGTAGGACAAGGAAGCCAGGCTGGGAGCAGGTGGGCATCTGGAGGCCCCAGCAGGTGACTATGGGGGAGGTGGCAGGCTGGGCCTGGAGACTATTGTTTCATACCCACCCTGGTTTCTGCCCAGGCCCATGAACAGGCTCTGGCTGAACTGACCAAGAGGCTGGAGGCCTTGGAGGAGCCTGACATGACTGGCCAGCTCGTTGACCTGCCTGAGTATTACAGCTGGGGGGAGGAACTGACAGAGACCCGGAGCCTGATCCAGGTTAGTGTGTGTGTGTTGGGGGGTGGGGGTGATGGAGGCGGGGAGGAAGGGAGTGTGACACCCTGGGTACTCCTGAACCTAGTCCCAGTGTCTCTGTGACATTCGTCCCTTATCCCTGTTGTTCACGCCCCTGCTCTTCAGCGACGCATCATGGACTCTGTGAATGGGCTGAAGTCTCTCTCCGCGGGAAGGGTGGTGGTCGTGAAGAGTCAGGAGCATCACAATGCGCTGGGTGTGATCCTTCAGGTAAGAGCAATGGTAATACTGGCGGACTCTGCATGGCTCTTCCATGATCCCTGCCTGAGGGTGGGGATCTGGTCTCTCCCTCCAATGTCCACTCTTCACATTGCCCTGTCCTGGCCTCCCCAACCTGCCCTAGGTCTCTTCAAATTCCACCAGCAGAGTATTCACAACTCTGGTCTTGTGTGAGAAACCTGTGTCTGAGGACCCACAGGAGAGGGGGCCGGCCTCCCCTGATGTGCCCTATCCAGATGACCTTGTAGGATTCAAGCTGTTCCTGCCTGAAGGTGAGAGTGGGCAGATGGCTGGGTTCCTGACAGCAGTGCAGGCAGGATGCCAGGGCCGTGGTGAGGTTTGACCCTGCTCTCCCCTCTTTACAGGGCCCTGCGACCACACCGTGGCCAAGCTCCAGGCAGGAGATGTGGCTGCCATCACCACCAAGGTGCTCCGGGTGAATGGGGAGAAGATCTTGGAGGACTTCAGCAGGAGGCAGCAACCAAAATTCAAGTCAGAGATGCTGGGGAGAGACCATGTTCGGGGGTGGGGAGGTGGGGTCGGGGCAGCTCCCCCAGCCTGAGGGGGTTCCTCTGGAAGAGAAGCCTCTGCCCCAGGTCTCAGGTCCTGCTCCTTCCTCAGGAAGGATCCTCCCTCTGCGCCCGTGACAACTGCTGTTCAGGAACTGCTACGTCTGGCTCAGGCCTACCCAGCAGGACCCTCTACCCTTGACCCTGTCAATGACCTGCAGCTCAAGGATGTGTCAGTGGTAGAGGGGGGCCTCCGGGCCCGGAAGCTGGAGGAGCTGATCCGGGGGGCTCAGTGTGTGCACAGTCCCCGTTTCCCTGCCCAGGTAGGTACTGGATGCCGGCTCCCAAGCTAGGAGGGGAACGTTTCCTCTGGTTCTCTGTTGACTGGCCACCCCCGTCTCAGCCCTTGTCCTCAGTACACCCCTGCTGAGGGCGAGGAGCAGGCTAACATGCTTCTGCCGGTGGCTCCCTGTAGTACCTGAAGCTGCGAGAGCGAATGCAGATACAGAAGGAGATGGAGCGGCTGCGCTTCCTGCTGTCGGATCAGTCCCTGCTGCTGCTCCCCGAGTACCACCAGCGAGTAGAGGTGGGAGGACGGGGATGGCGCTGGGGGGCTCCTGAAGAAGAGGTCAGCAGGCTCCCAACACCCACCATCCTTCGTCCAGGTGCTCCGAACTCTGGGGTACGTAGACGAGGCGGGCACCGTGAAGCTGGCAGGGCGGGTGGCTTGTGCCATGAGCAGCCATGAGCTGCTTCTCACCGAGCTCATGTTCGACAATGCGCTGAGCGCCCTGCGGCCCGAGGAAATTGCAGCCCTGCTCTCTGGCCTGGTCTGCCAGAGCCCTGGCGACCCTGGGGATCAGCTCCCCAGCACCCTCAAACAGGTATGGGACACCTATCCCCTCTCCCTCCCTCAGCGGTGGCACTCCCAGTCCCCACCGCCACGTATTCCCCACGTGCCCCATCCAGCCCTGGGAGTGCCCCTAAGAGCCGGAATTCCTTCTGGAGCCGGGCCTCCCCTGCTCTGGAGCAGGAAGGTTGAGCTTAACCTCTCCTCTTCTATCTGCAGGGGGTGGAATGTGTCCAAGCTGTGGCCAAGCGGATTGGTGAGGTCCAAGTGGCCTGTGGCCTGAACCAGACAGTGGAGGAATTTGTGGGGGAGCTGAATTTTGGGCTGGTTGAGGTTGTGTACGAGTGGGCCCGGGGCATGGTGAGTAGCTGGGGTTTGGAGCTTTGTAGAAGGCCGGTTGGGGAGAGGTGACCCGGGCTGACTATTCAGTCCCCACCCTGCTTCCCCTACAGCCCTTCTCTGAGTTGGCGGGGCTCTCAGGGACCCCCGAGGGCCTGGTGGTCCGCTGCATCCAGCGCCTGGCCGAGATGTGTCGCTCACTTCGGGGGGCAGCCCGCCTGGTAGGCGAGCCTGTGCTAGGTGCCAAGATGGAGACGGCGGCCACCCTGCTACGGAGGGACATCGTCTTCGCGGCCAGCCTCTACACTCAGTGAATGACCCCTGTGTAAAATGTAACAATAAAACAGCAAACCACCTGTGTGAACCTGAGGTGTTGGGCAGGGATGACTCAGCTCAAAAGACACAGCAGGGAGAACCACCTAGAAATATGCCTTTATCTATGCACACAGAAACAGGACCAGCCCCTGAGAAGCATCAGTCCTTTGGGGAGGGTGTCTTGGGGGGTGACAGGAGGTCCTGGGTCATGGCTTCGACATACCATGTAGGCAGAAAGGCATGCGGTGCATCTCGATGTTCAGACACTGTGACTGGGCCACCAGGCTCCCAGGAGAAGAGGTAGACGAGTCTAGGGGGCAGGTGGAGTCATGAGTTGAGGACTGGAGGCTGAGCTTCAGGGACCCAGAGGGGAGGGGCAGAGCTGAAGGCCTCACCTGGGGTCGTCCTGGACAACTGTGTTCTGGGCAAAGCTAAGGAAGGCAGCACAGAAGTTCATGCACACTGAGGGATTCCAGCCATCACGGTCATTCTGGAGTGGGACCAGGAGGCAGAAGACTGGCAGTGAGGGAGAGGGTGGGAAAGGGGGAAGGTGCACTGCAGCCCTGGACACCGGACCTGTGGTCTTGGCTCAGGGGAGTATGGGCAGGAGCTGTGACACCATTGCCTTACCCTGACGTATTCAAACATCTCCATGGTAGGAAAGGTCTTGAGGGAACAGACGAAACCCTCTGGGTTACGGAAACCAGCAATGACATTTGGGACCCCCGGAAGGAATGACTGAGCCCACCATTTCAGGAGCTTGTGTCTGTCAGGAAAGGCAAGGGGTCAGTGGGACTTCTCCAGCCTCATCCAAGTCCCTTTCCCAGCTGTCAGTTCTAGGCTCTTGTCCACCCCACCCCTCATCCTGAACCTGTAGAAGCTCTTCCATTGGCCAGGGCTGTGCATTTCCTTGGAGGTCTTGAGCTCCACATAGCAGGTGGGGGGCTGCATGGATGGGGCCTGGGGGTCTATGCAGTCTACCTCCCCAGAGAAGAGCAGTGGATGGTTCCCCAGGCGGCTGCGTAGCACAGAGCAGAAGGCCACGTTGGTGTTAACCTCCCCAGAGGGGTCTGGGGAGCCTCCGGGTTTGTCTGCATAAGAAGAGAAACAGCAGCAGGGCTGGGGGTTCTCAATCTCTGGGGAAAGGGGAGGGCGTTTCAGAGCCAGGACAACTCTCACCTGCACACATGTACTGCTCGAACTTGTACCCCATGTACATAAGCTCCCGGAGGAGAGGTGGCCGGGTAAGCCTCCGAACCCGGGCAGCCGGCGTCTCTACCTCACTCAGGTACAGTGTCCCCTGGAACCGGGAGGCTGCCAGCTGCCAGCCCTCCTGCCGCTCATATGGTGTTGTCAGCAATTTTGTCAGGTGCCCCCGCCATGTCACTATGGCCCCTGGGCGCCAGTCTGGACTCCTGAAAGGGAGGAATTAGGGGCTGAAGATCTGACACAAGCATTAGTGCAGATGGCTCCCCCAAAGAATAGCCTAAGTTCCTTCTAAGGATTGAGCTAACTCCAGCTTTGGCTCTCCCAGTTTTAGAGGGCAGGTGCAGGTCTCTAGATCTACTTGTGTGCTATGCTTTGCTCACCCCTCCAGCTGGCCTCGGTGCTCCAGGAGCCAGCGTAGCAGGTGGTCCAGCCTCTCTTGGACCTCCTCGTCCCGGGGCTGGTATCGATCTGGGTATCCGTCTCTGAGGTCAAAGTTGGGTCCTTGTCCATTGGTGGGGGGTGGGCTGTAGTAGCGCAAGGCTCGAGCATCTCCATGGTACTGGCGTTGTGCATCCAGGGAGAAGCAGCCCAGTTCAGAAGGGCGCCGGTAGAAAGGAAAGGGTCCAGAGTAGAGGGCAGGGTCTGTGGGCAGCGAGGGTGCTGGGCGGGGGACTTTGTTCCGAGGCTCAGCTACCTCTATTTTTCCAGCTCCTCTCTTGGTCCCTCTGGGCTCCATGAGGTCCTGAGAGGGGCTGGGTAAGTTCCCCTTTTACAGAGGAGGCCTGAGGAAGGGGGACTCCAGGTCAGGACTAAGTGAGACTCTTGATGGCCAGACTCTGGCCTTGAAACAACCAGGCCCCATCTCCTCAAACAGAACCACGGTCAGATGCACATCTCACCTTTTCCCTTGACCTATCTCCCCACCCCCAGGTCATCCAAACGCAGTGAGGTTAGAAAGGATGTTTGGGCTCAGATCAAGGATCTGGTTACCTCAAAGCCCGCCAACCTCGACTTCCACCTTCGCAGAGCTATGACGTCATGGCAGGTACGTCAGATGTGGGAGAGGGATGCCAAGGTGGTTTTCCAGCTTTCGATGACGCAATCATTCAGCGACAGTAGCAGGCAAACTCCTCTGGGGTGGGGGTGGGGGGGTGGTCTGTGCGCTTTACACCAGCAGGTTGATCTCAACGTGGCCACCGGCGCCCCTCCTCACCGCCTGGGCGTCCCCGGACGTGAGTGCGCTCGGACGAAGCCAATCAGCGGCGGCCGTGGAGCCTCGGCCAATGCGGGTGGTGTTGGTATCCGCCTTGGCACCGCCCCTCCCAGCAAGGGCCCGCGATGACAAATCGACGCCTCTTTGGTCACCACGTCGTCTTACTAACACCGGGCTGACAGGTCTCCCAGGAGGGACGCCCAGGGAGCCCGTGCGTCACTGCTCTGCGCCGGAAGACTCTCTTTTCGTGTTCTCTTCTCTCAACAGCTACCTCTTCCCCGGTACAGTAAGATCCCGGGATATGAGCCGGAAGAGGCATCGCCTGGTCCCGGAGCCCTTTGGACTGAAGAGGCGGCGGGAACGAGGGGATGTAGAGGTCGATTCATTGCGGGGCGAATCAGGTAACCATGGCAACCCCGGGGCGAGGCTAAAGACCTCAGCTGGGAGCGGCCTCGCCTCCGGTAACCCTGTATGTTGGGACAGCAGCGCCTCCCAGAGTCGTACCCCCGCTTCCCTTCGCCCCAGTTCTCGTCTCAGTGGCTCGGTCTCTCCGCTCAGGGTCTGCGCGCGCGGCCGTCGCGGAGCTAGTGCGGCTGTTCCCACGAGTCCTGTTTGAGGATGCGCTACCGCCCATCGTGTTGAGGAGCCAGGTCTACAGCCTCGTGCCCGACCGAACTGTGGCTGACCTGCAGCTGGTGAGGGGCGTCAGAGCGACCGACGAAAAGCGCTTACTTGCCTCGAGAGCACTTCCGATGTTCCCTATCACTCACTCAGTCGGTCGGCCCGCTATTCTGCCATTCAGCAAGCGTTGGGTCTTTCTGGGCCAGACATTGTGCCAGGCACTGTGGTGCCAAGGAGAATGCTGCAGACCCTCCAGCAGTAGAGAGCATGCCAAATCATGATGGTGGAAGAGCGAAGCTTTTGGGGAAACTGCCTCACCGGGCATGGTTCGAGCCTACAGCGCTGGGAATGCAGGCAGGCGTCAGATTAGGACAGGCCTTGTACAACAGTGTTGTTTCCATCTTACGTTGAAAGCAATGAGCTGGCAGAGAATGTTAAACAGGAGAGGCAGCGGTGTGTTGCATGGATTGGAGGTAGTGAGATGAGGCAGGGAGATCAACCAGGAAGTTATTGCAGCTGAGGACTGGTGGAGGACTGGTGAAGGCCTGAATGAGGTCAGTGTAGTGGGAGGGAGAGGATGGGTGAGGGTGAGTGATGTGGAGAGTGGGAAGCGGGAGGAATCAAGGAAATTCTGAGATCTTCTGGATGACTGAGTGATTAGAGTAGAAGAATATTGAATTGTTTGTTGGGGGCAGATGATGTGTTTAATTTTGTTCAAGTTGAGTTGGAGGTGCTGCTGGAGCATGGAAAGGCAAATGTGCATTAGACAGCTGGAGAGAATTCAGGGTCAGTGATATAGAGGAATTTGAGCTGTGAGCAGTGGTTCAGTCTCTGGATGTGGGTGAGATCTATAGGAAGTGAGGAGTTTTACAAACTTTAGAAGATAATGAAAGCTATGGCGTTCTTTCTCTAGAAAAACGCATATATGTCCTATATATATGTCATATATATATGTGGTGTATGTATAATTTGGTGGGGAGGGGGTTGTTTCACAGATCCTCTGAGATCAAAGGTTTAACGACCCTAGGTTTGCAGTGAAAGATAACAGAGCCAAATCCCCAATGCTGGGAGATAAAAAACTTAAGGCAGTCTTTCTCAAAGTATGTCTTTAGTTCTACCTGTACCAGAACCACCAGGACTACTTATTCAAAAATACCTGGGATTCACTCTATGCTCATGAATGAAGATTTCTTGGGCAGGACCTGGGAATCTACATTTTTAAGCTGCTGCCCCAGGTAATTCTTACTGGGCCTTAAAATTTGAGATCCACTGATACAAGGGGAAAACAGAGAAAGACAAGTCTGTGAAAGAGGCTGAGAAGGAATTGTCATTAGGAGGAACCCAGGAAGAGGCCTATTGAGAAAGGAGAAATTTTCAAGAAGGTGGAGTAGTTGGCCGTGTTAGCATCTGTGATTCAAGGCAGTGGTATGTGAAGAGGTCAAGTAAAATAATACCCAATTGGATTTAGCAGATAGCAGGTTATTATGACAACCTGTCAGGAAGAAAAGAGGGAAGAAAAGGAAGATGGGGACTTGCTCCAGTCTCTTAAGGAAGCGAGTCAGAACCACTCCTTAGAGTATTTGGTTGTTTTTAACCTCCTGGTGTTAGCCTAAATTTTAGGAAAGCTTTAAAAGTTGCACAACAGAAAATATAAACACAAAATTTAAAAGAATGTTTATAAAGGAAATACCTACTTAACCATCACCCAAGTCAGACTGTAGGACACGGCCACAGCCTGCATATATTGTTCTCTGATCAAAATGCCTTATGTCCCAGGAGGTAACATACCTGACTGGTATGAAAATGTTTCCCTTGATTTTCTTTATACCATCTATGTGTTTATCCATAAACAACATGCTTAGTTTTACCCACTTTTGAACTTGATTATAAACAAAATCATACCGTATGTGTTGGTTTATATCTTGTTTCATTAGATGAATATTTTTGAGATTCATCCAGATTGTTGCATGTAGCTATAGTTAATTTCATTTTCATACACTTCCCTTTTATGAATGTACCCTTTTCTGTCCATTCTGGTGGAAGAAATTATGTTTTCTAGGAATTTGTCAATTTCATCTAAATATTCAAATTTATTGCTGTAAGGTTTATAATCTCATTTTATTGTCTGTAGAATCAGCAGAAAAGATCCTTTTTTCATTTTCTATATTGGTCATCTGTGCTTTTTCTAGGCTCCCCCATCCATTTTTCTCTGTCAGTCTCACCAGGGTTTCCCAGTTTTAATAGTCTTTCAAAGAATTAACTTTTAGCTTTGCTGCTGTCTCTTGTATGCACGTATTCTGTTTCATTCATGTTTCCTCTGTGCTGTTGGGTTTATCTTACTTTTTTTTTTCCCATTAATTTTCATCCTCTATTCTTTTCTAACAGATGGGTGTCAGGCTGTAGTTTCCCCCTAAGTATTGACATATGTCTATGTCAGTACCTATATCTGTATCTACCAAGTTTTAGTATATGTTTTCATCAGCTTCTAATTTCCTTTGTGATTTTTTTTTTCTTTGACTCATTGGGTTGATTAGAAGTGTATAACTTACTTTCTAACCATTTTCTTATTACCTTATTGTTACCAATTTCTGGCTTAAATGATATTGTGACCAGAGAACAGACACGATATTATGATTTTAGTCATTTGAAACTTACTGAGATGTGCTTAGTGCAATATAGTCAGTTTTGCTAAATATTCTATGTATATTTGAAAAGAATATGTATTATTCAGTTATTAATTTCTTAGTAACTAAAATTATTATTGAAATCTTTTATTTTCCCACTGATCACTGTATCGTCTGTTTGTTCTATGAGTTTATGCAAATTGGATTAATGTACTTTTGTGATTGTGGATTTGTTATTGGTACTTCAGATATTTCCCACACCTCATTATTGCTTTTCTTTCTTTCTGGGACTCCAACTAAACATAAAGTGGATCATCTCTTTGTATCCTTTAAGTCTTTTAGCCTCTTGTCTGCATTTTCAGTGTTTTTGACTACCTTTATCATATTCTGGTTGGTTTTTAAAAAATCTGTTTTCCAGATTAATAGCTTTTTATTTAGCCGTGCCTTAATCTACTAAACCCATTCATTGAGTTCTTAATTGCACCTGCTTTATTTTTGAGTTCTAGAATTTCTACTGAGATGTCTTTGAAGTCCATTATGTCAATTTTTATAATTTCGTGCTGAAATTTTCCATCTTGGCTTTTATTTATTTTAGCATTATAAGCATAGTTTTTTAAAAAAAAGCCTGTCTTTGGTAATTTCACTATACCATGTCTTTTTAGGTTTGTTTCTATTGTCTGTTTCTTTTTTGAGTTTTGTTTCCTTGTGCCCAGTTAATTTTGACTATGTGTTGGATGGATTTGCCTAAATCACCAAATGCACTCCGTGTCCCAATTTCTTCTGTGAGCTCTTGTTTTCACGTAGATATTATATTAGTCTGGTAATTCCTTATTACCTTGTGAGCTCTTTAATACTTAAACAATTTTAAAAATAATATTTTATCCAGAATTTTATGTAATTTTCAGCAAGTGAGTTGGTCTTACTATATTCCTGCAAATGGAAGTCCCAGTTTACTTTTGTTTTAAACATTTTCTCCCATATTCCTCCCCACCTTCCCCCACCCAAAATCTAGACTGTTCATTCCTTGAGGGCAGAGCCTGTGTCTTAATTGCTATTTTATCAGACAGATAACTGATGAGGTGAGTGGATGGAAAACTAATTGGAAAATGCTATTTGATAATCACCTGATTCTCTCCCCATAATTTTTCCTTTACTTAGGGAGAAACTCCCCAATGCTCGCAAACAAAATCTCCCTGCCCAGAAGTTTCCAAAGTATAGCAGAGCATCTTACCCTGATACCCTTCTTTTTATTCTCATCTCTCTGGAGATAGAAGGCACTTCAAGAGCAGGGGGAGATCAGAATCATCCAGCTAGGCTTCGACTTGGATGCCCAAGGAATTATCTTCACTGAGGACTACAGGACCAGAGTGCGTGTGACTGTGTTTATGTCACTGAGGCCAGGGGAGGGGGGTGCCGAGAAACTGGGGAATGCACATGTTAAAAAAAAGAGACAATTACCCCACCTCAAATCTTACTGAGAAGGCACGGGGCTCTGGTTAAGTATTAGTATGAGGAGGAGGAGTATGAGAGGGAGAAGGACTTGAGCAGAAGGGAAAACAGAGGAAGAGACATGTTGCCGTGGGTTCTGAGATTGGTGGAGGGTGAAAGTGGGGCCAGACCACATCTCTCACTTCTGGTTCCAGGTCCTCAAGGCTTGTGATGGGCGCCCCTATGCTGGCGCAGTGCAAAAGTTTCTGGCTTCGGTGCTTCCAGCCTGTAGCGACCTTAGCTTCCAGCAGGACCAAATGACACAGACCTTTGGCTTCAGGGACCCAGAAATCACGTGAGACCTGGGGAACCAACAGAATCAGGCATCTGGCCTATCCCTCCCTCCCTCCAGCTCTATCCAGCCTTGTCCCCTTCTTTTTGGTGAACTAAAGTTCAAATAAAATGACCTAACTTTATGTTCCCCCAAGAGAAGAGGCCTGTCTTACCTGGGGCCTTGGAAAGAGCCCTGGAGTAAAATTCAGGAGATCTGAGTGGCTAATCAGATACAAAGGGAGGTCTGACAGGAACCATAAAGGCCTGATGTGAATTGTGCTGAAACCAAGAAACTGGAGGATGGTAGGAGCTCTGATGCCCCGAAAGCATTCACATTCAAAAGAACAGCAACCAAACAAGGGCTAAGTAAGAATATCATTTCAGGAGCCTGTGTCTGGCTCAAGCTCCCTGCTTCGTAACCCATGGTAGACGTGAAAGCATTTTACACTCCTTTTCAGTACAATGTGGGAAGAGCTATGGTAAGGTCTGCGTAGGTAGTGGCAGGAGCCTTGTTTCTCCCCTGGTGGTGGGACTGAGTGCGTTGGGGCATGTAGTCAAGGAGGGCTTCCGAGAGAAGCTGTCTTAGTGAATGTGTAATAGTAACAAAGGAGTTGGGGGAGGGCAGTCAGGGAGGAGAATGGAGCAAGCAAGGGCACGGGGCACTGAGCAGCATGGTGTGAGCAGAGAACTGCCCCAGGTGGGCTTCTCTTATTAAGTCTCCTGTGTGGGTACCCAGGCTTCTGGAGAATTAGTGTCCAAAGATGACCAGGTGAGGAGGAGAGAGGGTTCTTAGAGCCAATGCCTCATTTCTCCCGCCTCAGGCAGCTGGTGAATGCTGGAGTCCTCACTGTCCGAGATGCTGGAAGTTGGTGGTTAGCTGTGCCTGGAGCTGGGAGATTCATCAAGTATTTTGTTAAAGGTAGCCTGTCTGCAGCTAAAGCCCGCAGCCCCTCAAGAATGCCTTTTGGTGACTCCTCAGGCCTCCAGGCCTCACTCACCTTTCCCCTCTCCTGTGCCACCTCTCCTCCAGGGCGCCAGGCTGTCCTTGGCATGGTCCGGAAGGCCAAGTACCGGGAGTTACTCCTTTCGGAGCTCCTAGGCCGGCGGGTACCTGCTGCGGTGAGACTTGGCCTTGCCTACCACGTGCATGACCTCATTGGGGCCCAGCTGGTGGACTGGTGAGTCTCGCCCCCAGTGTCTGACAGATGACGGGTCCATGACCCAAAGGTTGGATTCCCCCCGACTCACTCTTCATTCACTAGTGAAGAAGCCTAGCTCCTCTCTCATTCTCTGGAACCCAGGCACCTCTGTGGCCGAGTTCTGAGTTCCCCCCAGACCCTGGGCCTAGGCATCTGGCTCCAGCCTTGTCTCTCTTGCAGCGTCTCCACCACTTCTGGAACCCTCCTCCGCCTGCCGGAGACGTGAGGATTCTGCTCGTCATGGCAACCTTCCCCAGAGTGGAGAGAGGGGGGCCCAGGAGTGCTGAGATGGGGTCACCTTGGGAAGGCTCGGGAGCCACGATGAGTGTTGGGCTTGCATCCGTGCAAAGGGTCAGATGTGACTGCTGCTGTTTACTTGGGGTTTAGGCAATGCTCCTTTGCCCTTTCACTGAAGTGGAACCAGAAACCGTGCCAAGGCCATGGCCGCTGCCTTTCATGCAGTGAGGTGCCGCTGCTCTGTCTTGAGATGGGAAGGAAGGGTTCCTGGGGAGGCTGGTGAAGGACAGCAGGGTTCTTCCCCTATATGTTGGCTTGAAACTGCCAAATAAAGTACTTCTGCCTGTGATATTTGCTGGATGTCTTTTGTTTAACATGACAGGTGTGTCCAGGTGCCTCATTTGGGGATAGAGGTAAAGCCAAACTTGGGCCTGAGCTTTGCCTCTTGGTTCAGAGAGTAAAAAAGGACACTGAGTTCAATTCCCCTCACGGGGTGGTGAGGGTGCGCCTGATCTCCTAAACCACAGAGTTTCTGTTAAAGCCTACAAAAAGCAAAAACTTCGCGTAGTTGTTTTTGTGGGGGTTATAGCGAGAGGCAGGTGTCTAAGTACCTTGCTTTGTTAAGACCGACAAAGGAGTCAAGTGGCTGCTTGCTGAGCCACATGGGCCCTCGTGCACCCACGTACGTGTATACGTGCTGTACTCGAGCATGTGTATGCTTACACACACCCAGATAGACCCAGTAGCGGGAGGTGCCCAGGAAACTGGGATGAAAGGGGTTAACAGGGAAGGACTGGCTATCTCTCTGCGCTGTGATTTCCTCAGACTCCCTCAGAGACCCAGGTGTCCCGGGTGCCCCCCCCCCAATACTGGGCCTGGGGCCAGTTGCAGTTCTTGGCTGTCACGTGCTTTCCCGACTTAGCTGGGCCAGGGGAGGAGCAAGGTCCAGAGTCAAATATGCTCCAAGCCCGAGGTTGACCAGAAGGGAGCAGGCAGACAGACGGGTCTGATCCCTCTGGGGTGCTCCAGCCATGAGGCTCCTCCTGGGGCTGATCTGGGCATCTGGCTTCTTCGCCTTGTCTCTGCAGAAGCCCAGGTCCTGGAGGCAGGATGCTGGGTGCTTGAGCAGGGCCAGGGTTGGCGAGCGGACAGCAGGCGCAGGGGGACCTGATTCAGGAGCCAGGGGTAGAGGGGCCCTAGTGGAGGCTGGCTGCTGACCCTCGCCTGTTCTTCCCAGGTTGCTCCTGTTTTCTCCTTCTGTGGTTCACCTAGGGGTCCCCCTGTCGGTGGTGGTGCAGCTCCAGGATGCTCCTCCCGGGCAGGTAGTGACAGGATCAGTGTTCCTGAGAAACCCGTCCAACCATCGTCACCTCTGTTCTGCGGAGGTGGATTTCACCCTCAACTCAGAGAAAGACTTCATACTTCTCAGCCTCCCGGTAACTGGCCACGACGCCCTCTTGTTTCTGCCCAGCATCTCCTACTCTGTTCTCCTCTGTCTTCTTGTAAATGTCTTTGTCTTCTCACTGGCCCCTCTCTCCTTCTCCCACCTAGTCATCTTCCCTGTTTCTGTCTCAGTCTCTCTTTTTCCTTCTGCTCTGTCTCTGACCTGCTCCCTCTCCTGTTCCCTTTTGTGACAGATCTCCCTGAAGGATGCAAAGGACTGTGGCCTCCATCTCCTCCGCAGAGCCCCCGAGGTGCAGCTGGTGGTCCAGTCGTCATGGCTGAAGAACTATCTGTCCAAGCAGACTGACAGGCAGGGTGTCAACCTGTTCTTCTCCTCTCGCCGGGGCCACCTCTTTCTGCAGACTGACCAGCCCGTTTATAACCCTGGCCAGCGCGGTGAGTCTCGGCCCTGGGGCCTCCACCTTTCACTCCTTCCCAGCCCCCTGAGTGAGAGCACCGGGAAGGTGCCCCACAGGAAGGCTGCTTTGCAAATCTTTGTTCTCCTCCTCATCACTCCCTGGAAGGGGTGGGGGGCCCAGGGCCCACCCTCCGTTGGCACATGGCGTCCCGCTCACCTCCTCGCCCTCCATTTCCAGTTCGGTACCGAGTCTTTGCTCTGGATCAAAAGATGCGCCCATCCACTGATACCCTCACAGTCATGGTGGAGGTGAGTTCCCTACCTCTGACCTTCCTGACTGGCCAGGGCTGCTGCTCTGCCCTTCCATCGTGACGACTTCTACCCCCATTGCAGAACTCTTGTGGCCTCCACGTGCGGAAGAAGGAGGTGTATGCTCCCACCTCCATCTTCCAGGATGACTTTGTGATCCCAGACATCTCAGAGTAAGTGCTCCCCACCTAGGGCTTGCCCCCACCTACGCGCTGTTCCCTTGGCTTTCCACCTCCAGCACTTAGCCATCCCAAGCTCCCATCAGCCCCTGGTTCACCCCTGAGGTCCTCTTCCTAGGGAGCCAGGCCACTGGCTCTCCATGGGCCTCTTGTACACATGGGCTGAGTCTCTCCCTTGTTGTCCTCAGGCCAGGGACTTGGAAGATCTCAGCCCGATTCTCAGATAGCCTGGATTCCAACAGCAGCACCCAGTTTGAGGTGAAGAAATATGGTGAGAGCTGGAGACTCCAGGGACAAGCAGCTCCTTTCCTGCAGGGAATAAGGGGTGGGAGGAGAGAGGGTGGGGGCAAGGCAGGGGCAGGGAGATGTGGCTGCCACAGCGCAGAGGGGCAGGGAATCTTTAAAGGGCCCTTTCACAAGAGTCTGACCCTCCCTTTGCCCTGGGTCAGTCCTTCCCAACTTTGAGGTGAAGATCATTCCTGAAAAGCCCTACATCCTGACAGCGCCTGGCTTTCTCAGTGAAATCCAAGTAGACATCCAGGCCAGGTAACTGCCCCCAACCCCCAGGCTGGGCCCTGCTCCCAGGGCTCCGCATTCAGTGTGAACATGCCATGGAACCCCACTCCCCTCTCTTGCCCCAGCCCTCCTCCCTCCCAGACCATTCCATTCTTTCCTCCGGCCCTTAGCCCACCCTCTTCCGAATCTCTCTGCCACGGCAGGTACATCTATGGGAAGCCAGTGCAGGGGGTGGCATATGTGCGCTTTGGGCTCCTGGGAGAGGACGGTGAAAAGACTTTCCTTCGGGGGCTGGAGCATCAGAGCAAGGTAGGAAGGAGGGAGGGGATGCATGCGGTAGGTGAGGAGAGGGAGGGAGGGTGAGGATGTGAGGCTGAAGACTCAAGGTCTCTTCTCATCCCATGTCCTGTCTTCTTTGCCCCAGCTGATAGATGGCCAGTGTCGCATTTCCCTCTCAAAGGCTGAGGTTCAGGGTGCGCTGGAGAAGCTGAGTATTAATATTAATGACCTCCCAGGGCAGCGCCTCTATGTGGCAGCCTCCATCATTGAGTCACCAGGTGAGTGGCTTCCCCTGGTTATAAGCCCAGACCCTCGCCTCTGACCTCTGAGCTGACCCTCTGTTCTCCAGCATTGACACCGCCTTCTTCCCCTCATCTGGGACCCAAAGCCAGGAAAGACCCAGGAGACTATCTCTCTCCAACTGCATTTCTGGGTGGTTTCTGGGGAAGGGGTACCTTCCTCCCATCTCAATTTATTTTTTTTTTTTACCCAAACATCCATCCATCCACCCATCCATCCAATCATCCATCCATCCATCCATCAGACACATGTTACATACCATCTGTGTGCTGGGCCCTGTGTTGGCCTCGGCAAACGTAGAGACCAACAGGAGGTGGCCTGTCCCCTGAAGTGTTCAGTCTTGTGGGTGGGAAACACTCGAGCAGCCTCCCGCTGGCTCTTCTTCCCCTGTCTTCTTGGGTCTCTGTCCTCCACCTCCCTCCACCCTGTGTCTTGCAGGAGGGGAGATGGAGGAGGCAGAGCTCACATCCTGGCGTTTTGTGTCATCTCCCTTCTCCTTGGATCTGAGCAAAACCAAGCGACACCTTGTGCCTGGGGCCCCCTTTCTGCTCCAGGTTTCTTCTGGAAGGGGGAGGATGGGCGGTGGAGGGAGGGGGTGGTCAGGAGGACACAGGGTCTCACTGCCCACTCTTTCCCCTGCCCCTCCCGCACCTACCTAGGCCCTGGTCCGCAACATATCAGGCTCCCCAGCCCTTGGCATTCCCGTCAAAGTTTCTGCCAAGTTGTCTTCTGGATCTTCTTCTAAAAACCAGGACTTTCAACAAAACACCGACAGGAGCGGCCAAGTCATTGTTCCCATTGCTGTCTCCCCAACCACCTCAGAAGTGCAGCTCTTGGTAGGACTCCTCCTCATGGGAGAGGGAGGAGAAGGAGAGAGGGTTCCCGAGCTGAGAGGAGATGTTGGGTACCTGAGTCTTTGCCACTGACCCTGCCACCCTGGCCCCCTCTTCAGGTGTCTGCAGGCTCCACCCACCCCATCACAGGCAGGCTCACCGTGAGAGCCCCTTCGTCACGAAGCTCCGGGTTTCTGTCCATTGAGCAGCTGAATCCTCAACCCCCTAAAGTCGGGGACACCATTAACCTAAACCTGCGAGCCGTGGGCATCAGTGGGAACAGCTTCTCTCATTTCTACTACATGGTGTGCATGCGCTGGGTTGTAGCAGAGGATGGGTGCAGGAGGGTCTCAGGCAGGAAAGGACCCTTGGGGTCGGGTAGCAGTTTCAGGGCTGAGGATGTGCAGTGAAGAAGACCCCACTCTTGCCCCAGATCCTGTCCCAGGGCCAGATCGTGTCTGTGCATCGAGAGCCCAGGAGGACACTGACCTCCGTCTCCGTATTTGTGGACCATCACCTGGCACCCTCCTTCCACCTGGTGGCCTTCTACTATCATGGGGGCCTCCCAGTGGCCAATTCCCTGCGAGTGGACGTTCAGGCTGGGGACTGTGAGGGCAAGGTAACTGGCATTGGGAGAGACAGCATGCATGTGTGTATTGGGGGGAGGTTAAGAGAGAAAGAAGACAGGGTGATTGCAAACAAGGTGTGGGTCTAGTTTGGGGTGCACTGGGGAAGCACATGACTGAAATCTCTCTCTACTCTGACTGCCCTCTACCTCCTGCCTCTGCCAGCTGGAGCTGAACGTGGATGGTAGCAAGGAATACCGTCCTGGGGATACTATAAAGCTCCACCTGCAGACAGATTCTCCAGCCCTGGTGGCACTGGGAGCTGTGGACATGGCTCTGTATGCTGTGGGCGGCAAGTCCCAGAAACCCCTTGACATGGTCAAGGTTTGTCAAGCCCCTCTCCCTCATCCTCCATCCCCTCCATCCTCATTCTCCTGCCGCTTTGAGCCCTGGGCCCAGCCCCTAGATCTCACTCATGGCTCCTCCCAGTCTTCCCGCAGGCCTTGGCCCCTGTGGACTCTATCCCCCTCTTTCGGATTTGTCCATACCCTGCCTTCTCACCTGGAGCTGAGTGGCCGACGTGTCCCACAGCCACACCTGTCTCTGCAACATCTCTGCCTTTTCTCACCAGGTCTTCGAAGCTATGAACAGCTATGACCTTGGCTGTGGTCCTGGGGGTGGGGACAGTGCCCTTCAGGTGTTTGAGGCAGCTGGTCTGGCCTTTTCTGATGGAGACCAATTGACCTCTACCAGAAAGAGTGAGCACAGAGGAGGAGGGGACGTGGGTGGTGGGAAGATGGGGAGGAAGTGGGGCTGGAGGGGGTAAGACAGGAAGAGGAGGGGTGAGAAGGGCTGGGCTGGGAGAGGGAGCAAGGAGAGAGGGTGGGAGGCCACATAACCCCCACGGCTGGCTGCAGTCCTTCTCTCTACCAGGTCTGAGCTGTCCCAAGGAGACAAAAACCCGGAAAAAGAGAAACGTGAACTTCCAAAAGGCAATTCAGGAGAAGCGTGAGTTGTGGGTGCCTGTGAAACCCTCTACTTGGGCCCCAGGATCAGGGTGGGGTTTGGCCTGTCGGCTCCTTGGCTTCTGGGCAAGCCAGTACCTGGTGCTCAGGGCCAGAGACCCAAGTCCCAAGGTTGAAGGTGAGCAGGCGGGAGGCACTCTCCTTCGGCCTCTCTGGAGTTCCTGGTCCCTCAGGGTGAGTCCTTGTGCATCTTGAGGTCAGGCTGGGAGATGAGGCATGTGTCCTTTTTGTTCCCTCCTGCTCACCCTCATCTGGCCCCACAGTGGGCCAGTACGCTTCCCCCATGGCCAAGCGCTGCTGCCAGGATGGGCTGACGCGACTGCCCATGGCGCGCACCTGTGAGCAGCGGGTGGCTCGTGTGAAGCAGCCGGACTGCCGGGAGCCCTTCCTGTCCTGCTGCCAGTTTGCTGAGGGCCTGCGCAAGAAGCTCCAGTCCAAGGACCAGGCGGGCCTTGCCCGAGGTGAGGGGCTGGATAGGGCCAGAGGACTGGCAGGGGCAGCTGGAGGGGCAGAACAGCCCCTCCTCATTGCCCTCCACTGTGGTCCCCCAGCCATGGAGATCCTGCAGGAGGAGGAACTGATCGATGAAGATGACATCCCCGTGCGCAGCTTCTTCCCTGAGAACTGGCTCTGGAGAGTGGAGACAGTAGACCGCTCCTTCCAGTGAGAGCGTGTGGTGGGCCTGGCCTTGTCTCTGGGAGGTGTCTGGGATCAGCCCGGGGCGTGACAGAGTGTGTCATCTTTCCCACTGCAGATTGGCACGGCCGCTCCCTGACTCTCTGACCACGTGGGAGATCCATGGCGTGAGCCTGTCTAAAAGCACAGGTGCAGTCACCCTGTGGGGGCCTATGGCCTTCCTCTGCCATGCCACCTTGACAAGGCTCCCTTTGCTCTTGGTATGGGATGGTGGGGCAGAGACACGAAGTCGGCACGCCATGCACCAGGCCCGAGAAGCCAGAGAGTAGGGACAGGACGGGGTGGAGCTAGGACCCCGATGCTGTGATGCCCCCAGGCCTCTCATATCTGCCCCCTCCATCCATCAGGCTTGTGTGTGGCTACTCCTGCCCGGGTCCGAGTATTCCGGGAATTCCACCTGCACCTCCGCCTGCCTGTCTCTGTTCGCCGCTTTGAGCAGCTTGAACTGCGGCCTGTCCTCTACAACTATCTGGATGCAGATATGACCGTGAGGCCCCTTGGGAGCCTGAGCGTTCGGAGGTAGGGGGTAGGCAGGTGAGGGGTGGGGAGCCTAACTGGGCTGGGGCTCTGGCCCTCCCCATCTTTCTGTCCCCAGGTGAGCGTCCACGTGTCCCCAGTGGAGGGGCTGTGCCTGGCTGGGGGCGGAGGGCTAGCCCAGCAGGTGCTGGTGCCTGCGGGCTCTGCCCGGCCCGTGGGCTTCTCTGTGGTACCCACAGCGGCTGCAGCTGTGCCCGTTAAGGTGGTGGCCCGAGGATCCTTGGAGTTCCCTGTGGGGGATGCAGTATCTAAGGTTCTACAAATTGAGGTGAATGGAACACCCCTGAATCTTAGGTCCCCAGGCTCCCAGAATTAACCCCCACAACCCTGAGCCCCTCTCTACTGGCCAGACCAGAGACCCAAATCCGATGCTCTGGTCTGTTTGCGTCTTCTATAATTCTGATCCGACTCTGCCCCTGAAGTTCAAACTCCAAGTCCTGAGGAGTCTGCATTGGGAGGGGCAGGCTGTGGTCCTGTGTGATCTCTCACAGCTGTGTTTCCCCTGAGACAGAAGGAAGGGGCCATTCACAGGGAGGAGATGGTCTATGAACTCAACCCCCTGGGTGAGTGACCCCCACCCCCAGCCATCAGTGTCCTAAGAGGGTTGTAGGTGGCAGGGGATGTAGACAGCAGGACAGATTACCAACTTCTGTCATCTCCCCAGACCCCCGAGGCCGGACCTTGGAAATTCCTGGCAACTCTGATCCCAATATTATCCCTGATTCAGATTTCAGGAGCTTTGTCAGGGTCACAGGTGAGAGTGTCCTCCCGTCCCTTCCCAGTGGCCCCCCCTTGGAGTCATGTGAAACCTATAGACCTGTTTGATCCCATGACACCATGATCCTCTGACCCTGGGTCCCCCGACCTGCTCTCTGATCCTTAACCCTTTCCCTCCCCTATAGCCTCAGATGCATTGGACACTTTGGGCTCTGAGGGGGCCTTGTCACCAGGAGGCCTGGCCTCCCTCCTGAGGCTTCCCCAGGGCTGCGGGGAACAAACCATGGTCCTCTTGGCTCCAACATTGGCTGCTTCCCGCTACCTGGACAAGACAGAGCAGTGGAGCAAGTTGCCCCCTGAGACCAAGGACCGCGCTGTGGACCTGATCCAGAAAGGTTCTGGGCGCAGTAGCAAGCAGGAACTGGGGCCAGGAGAGGGCAATTAATGGAGGCTAGGCAGCCCAGGTGGCTGGAAGGGGGAAGAGAGAGGGTGCCCAATGGAAATGGGGAGCACGGCATCGGGCACAAATAGTGGGAGAGTCAGTGTCACCTCAGTAGCCACCTCTTCTCTCCAAGGCTACACGCGGATCCAGGAGTTTCGGAAAACAGATGGTTCCTATGGGGCTTGGTTAAAACGGGACAGCAGCACCTGGTGAGGTTGGGAGAGAGGTTCTGGGTTTCCGAAAGGGTCCGGGGCTGGTGGGGGCAGAGCCAGGTACAGTGGGAGGGTAAATTACCAGGTGCCTGGGGGAGTGGGGCCATGTCCCCTGTAGAAACCAGTCTCTATCCCCAGCCATTCCTTTCTCCCCTCTAGGCTCACAGCCTTTGTGCTGAAGGTACTAAGTTTGGCCCAGGAACAGGTGGGCGGCTCACCTGAAAAGCTGCAGGAGACAGCCGAGTGGCTGCTGTCGCAGCAGCAGGATGACGGGTCATTCCAGGACCCCTGTCCAGTTATCCACAGGGAAATGCAGGTGTGGGGCTGGGAGGCTGGGCCAAGGAGCACAGGTGGGAAGAGCCTCCCAGCTCCTGACCCTCCTGGTTGACGTCTTCTCTTCCCCCCACTTCAACTAGGGGGGCTTAGTGGGAAACGATGAGACCGTGGCGCTCACAGCCTTTGTGGTCATCGCCCTTCAGCATGGGCTGGCTGTCTTCCAGGACAGGAATTCAGAGCAGTGGAGGAGAGTGGTAAGACACCCGTGCGTCTGCCCTTCGCGGGTCTCCTTTCTCCTCAGGAACCCAGGTGTCCAGCCCCGAGACCTTCCTCCCCACTTTCTTCTAGGAAAACTCCATCTCCAGAGCAAACACATTCTTGGGAGCAAAAGTAAGTAGTGGGCTCCTGGGCACCCACGCAGCCGCCATCTCAGCCTACGCCCTGTCGCTGACCAAGGCCCCTGAGGACCTGCGGGATGTTGCCCACAACAACCTCATGGCCATGGCCCAGGAGACTGGTGGTGAGGGAGCCTGGGGCTCGGGGGACCTTGGGAACCTTGAGTGTGCCCACAGGGGGAAATTGAATGAAGGAAGGCCCCCAGATGGAATCAGGGCACGAGCAGGGATGACTGGGGTAGAATCAGGAGAGGCTGACAGGGAGCGTCAACAGCCAGGCAACTAGCATCCTCCCCCTGTTCACCTGTGGTTCTCCTTTCACTCCCAGATAACCTGTACTGGGGCTCAGTCATCAATTCTCACAGCAACCTCCTGTCACCCACCCTGGCTCCTCGCAGCCCAGCAGACCCCATGCCCCAGGCCCCAGCCCTGTGGATTGAAACCACAGCCTATGGCCTGCTGCACCTGCTGCTTCGGGAGGGCAAGGCTGAGATGGCCGACCATGCTGCGTCCTGGCTGACCCGCCAGGGCAGCTTCCGAGGGGGATTCCGCAGCACCCAGGTAGAGGCTGCCCTGGGGCTCTGAGGGATGGGTGGTTCTGAGACCAAGTGCCTGAGTCCTGGCCCAACATCCCCAGGACACGGTGATCGCCCTGGATGCCCTGTCTGCATACTGGATCGCTTCCCACACCCCTGAGGAGCAGGGGCTCAATGTGACTCTCAGCTCCATGGGCCGCAGTGGGTTCAAGTCCCACACGTTGCAGCTGACCAACCACCAAGTTCAGGGACTGGAGGAGGAGCTGCAGGTGAACCCTTCCCTCACCTGGGTTTCCAGGACACCTGGGCCTACCTCAGCCAGGCCAGAAGCCATCCCTGGGCCCCGCCCCCATAGAATCCCCAGGGCACCTCTTTCTGATATCTTTGCTGGAAGTCTTACTGGCTGTGTGAACTTGAGAAAGTCACCAAGCCTCTGCGCTTCCTTTTTCTCGTCTGAAAATGATGCATGCAAAGTCTACCCCACAGGGGTTTTAGGAGGCGGCAGTGAGAGAATGCATGTGAAAGTGGAAACTTTGTGGAAATGTGAGATGGGGAGCAGAGGTGGGGTCGTTTTTCGGGAGGAGGTAAATTAGAGCAACAAACAGTGTGCCCTCTGACATCTCTTTCCCTTTTTTGTTTCTGAAAGTTTTCCTTGGGCAGCAAGATTAATGTGCAGGTGGGAGGAAACAGCAAAGGAACCTTGAAGGTGAGAGCTGGCTGGATGCCTGGAGCCAGCAGGATGAAGCTGGGGTCTTGAGTGGGAGACCTGTGGGCACGCCAGGGCTGGCATCCCCTGTGCTCTACCCTGGGCACTTCCCCACTACTCTGGTCTCCACTCTTTCTGGGCACCTGTTGTTCCCTTTACCCCCTCGGTGCTGATGCTCCAACACCTGGCACCTCAGTCCCAGCCTCCCTCCTGAGCTCCGGGTCCTTGTATCCCACAGCACCTTAGACATGGTTGTGCCCTAAGCCCCTTCTTCCTCCTGCATCCCCTTGTCTGGTTGATGGTGTCCCTTCCCTGCAGGAGCCTGGCTGTCACCCCAGGGGCCATCTTAGTGCCCCTACTTCCCGAGCCCCTCATGACCCCAGTACCTCCTCCTCTGCTCCTACCCTAGCCCTGCCCACCCTCCCCAGACAGATCCACCCACCTGCACTGATCTCCTTGCCTTGAATGTGCTTCCCCTGCTTCTTGTCCCCCCTGACAAATTCATTGTCCTCCTTCAAGCCTCAGCTGGAAGCCTTTCCTGAACTTTCCATTCCAACCTCTTCTGTGCACTGTGTAGAATACTCGCCCCCAGGCCTGGTCCTTGATTCCCACTCTCTCACCGTCTAACCCAACACCTGGGCCCATTCCCGGACTGGTCCGGGAAGGGGGTGAGAAGGGGCTGAAGGCCTCGGACTCCTTAGCTCAGGGAGGCCCCTTTGGTGTGGCTCTGGAGAGAGCTCTGTGGCCCCAAATGTCCTCTCTCCACCCCTTGCTGAGCCAGGTGCTTCGTACCTACAATGTCCTGAGCATGAAGAACACGACCTGCCAGGATCTTCAGATTGAAGTGACAGTCGTTGGCCACGTCGAGTACACGAGTGAGTGTTGAGGTCAGAGGCGGTGGATCCCTGAGAGGCTGGTGCCAGGACTGAGCCACGATGCTGTCCCCATGCAGTGGAGGCAAATGAAGACTACAAGGACTATGAGTATGAGGACCTGCCAGCCAGGGATGACCCAGCGGCCCATTCCCAGCCCGTGATGCCCCTGCAGCTGTTTGACGGACGGAGGAACCGCCGCAGGAGGGAGGCACCCAAGGTGGCCGAGGAACAGGAATCTAGGGTGCAGTACACCGTGTGCATCTGGTGAGCTCTGGGAGTGGCCTGGGGCGCGTGGGGCACTGCTGGGCGGGGAGAGGGCAGGACCGAGGTTGGGCCAGGTGACTGCAACCTGGCACGGTTGGGACCCAGACAACAGGGTGCATCTCTCCACAGGCGGAATGGCAAGGTGGGGCTGTCGGGCATGGCCATTGCGGACATCACCCTCCTGAGTGGATTCTATGCCCTGCGGGCCGACCTGGAGAAGGTGTGGCCAGCTGCCCAGAGGGGCCCCTTGTGCCCTTGGGAGCCCTGCTCTATCCCCACAAGGCCCCCAGCTGCTGAGCCCGGTCATGCGCAGGGCCCAGGACTGCCTCCCTGTGACCGGCTCCCCTTCCCCACAGCTGACCTCCCTCTCTGACCAGTACGTGAGTCACTTTGAGACCACGGGGCCCCACGTCCTGCTGTACTTCGACTCGGTGAGCAGGGAGGATGACGGGAGGCACGCATGGCACTGGGTTTCCTGAGCTGGTGCTGAGGTTTCCCAGGAAGCAGCTGTACCTGCGGCTAGTGCTCTTAGAGAGAACTTGTGATGTGAGCAGGGAGACGGCGCAAGAGTGCCCCGGGGCAGTTAGGGGGGCACCGGGTAGGGGGGCCGGTGCCTGCCCGCGGGCAGGGCCAGTGCCAGTCAGCAGGGAAGAGCTTGAGAGTGAGCCTCTCGTAAAGCTGAATTCATTCAGTTTGAGGAGCTACTTTTGTTTTGTTCTCTTGTTGACCTTCCCGTTTTTTTTTTTTTTTTAATATGAAAGTATATTTTGATTTTTAAAATGATAATGGTCCTAGATGAGTTGTTTTTGTTTTTTCGTGGCCTTATTTGGCTAAAACAGAGAGTTATCAACCCTCTGATGGCCCTCCAAAAATGGTTTTTGAACATTTTCTCTAACCTCTTGGAGAAAATGTGAAAAAGGCATGTTAACACTTAGCCAGGTGTTTGTGGATCAGGGAAGACCCTCCCTGCCCAGTGCATGCAGAGGGCACAGACCCTGTTAGCTTGAGAAGCCAGGCAGAGGAGTCTGGTTGAACACAGTGGAAAATGAGGAACCAGGAAGATTTCAAGGCAGGGAGCTAACTGCAGCTTAGGATGGAGACTAGCAGGGTACCAGGCTGGACTGGACTGGTGTGGGCATGAGAAGAAGTTTCTGGGCCTGAATATGTGTGGTGGGGTCACAGGGGCCGGGCAGAGTGGCAGCACCTGCCCTTAGGTTGCGGCAGACTAAGGGAGGCCTTAGTTGTATCAGTGCCCAAGTGAGGCTGTCAAGAGGATAAGTGGGTGGGAGAATGGGGGAGGGGGCAGGCTGAGTGAATTTGGAGAATTTAATACAGCCTGTAAAAATCTTAATGCAAGAAGAAGGCTGAATGTTTGGTTCGGGAATCACCAGCCTGGGAAATTTTGGGGAGAACCAGGGAGCCATGTGACCTCCACGGGGGAGCGCAGAGGAGGGGAAGGCCAGCGGCTGAGACTGTGCCTCTGGGAGGGCAGAGGAGGAGGGAATGTCAGGAATGATCAGATCAGAAGCTGGGTGGTCGGGAAGCTAACCCTGAGCTTAGGAGAATGTGTCCATGATGTGAGACCCTGCAGAGGGGCCCGGGGCACTGGGGACTGGGATAAGAGCACCATGCAGGCAGTGAAGTCAGCAGAGACCTTGGGGAGCAGCTTTTAGAAATCCGGAGGCTGGAAGGTAACCAAGTGTGAAGGACACTGGAGCTGAGATAACAGGAACCAAACAGAGACAGGCCAAGGAAACACATCACAGCAGCCTGTGGGGCCCTGACCTCTCCTCCTCCCCACCTTCCCCTACAACGCCAGGTCCCCACCTCCCGGGAGTGTGTGGGCTTTGGAGCTGTGCAGGAGGTGCCCGTGGGGCTGGTACAGCCGGCCAGCGCCGTCCTATATGACTACTACAACCCCGGTGAGCACTTCGGCAACACTCGGGAGGTTTGGAATAGGTGGCGGTGAAGGGTGACAGGGGAGTCCTGTGGCTCCATGGGACCGGGAGGCAGAGAAGGGGGCATGCACCCTAACTCTCCCCTCTGTGCTCTTCTCCAGAGCACAAATGTTCTGTGTTTTACGGGGCACCAACTAAGAGCAAACTCTTGTCCACGTTGTGCTCTGCCGATGTCTGCCAGTGTGCTGAGGGTGAGACCCAGGGCCTGGGGGCCGGGGTGGGAAGACGGTATGGTTGGGGTCGACACTCTCTCATCTGGGCCCCTGATTTCAGGGAAGTGCCCTCGACAGCGCCGGGCCCTGGAGCGGGGGCTGCAGGAGGTAGATGGTTACAGGATGAAGTTTGCCTGCTACTTTCCCCGCGTGGAGTATGGTCAGTCTTCCTGCCCCGGCCCCAGGCCCAGCCCTGGCCCAGGCCCATCCTAAGGGTCTCTCTGATTGTGCCTGCTCCTCTCAGGCCCCCGGGCAGCCTTTCTGCTCTGCACTGAGGGCAACTAACCTCCCCTCCCTTCTCCTGAACTCCCTCGTAGGCTTCCAGGTTAAGGTTCTCCGAGAAGATGGCAGAGCTGCTTTCCGCCTCTTTGAGATCAGCATCATCCAAGTCCTGCACTTCAGTAAGAAGGGGATGGATAAGTGGGCAGGGCTGTGGGGATACAGGGGAGCTTTGGGGCCTGGCCGCTTGGAATAGTGAAATTTCAGCCAAATCTGAGCTCAGATCACCTCAGCCTCTTAGAAGCTCTGGGCTTGTCCATAAATAGAAAAGCAGTCACACTTCCTTGCTGGGAGTGGTGGGTCAGATGAGAGGCTTGACAAAGAGGCAAAGCCCCTGTCCCGCACCTTCTCCTCCCCCGTGACAATGCTTGTGGATGTGATCCCCTCAGCCAAGGATGCCAAGGCCAAGGCTGGTCAGACCCGAAACTTCCTGGTTCGAGCCTCTTGCCGCCTTCGTTTGGAACCTGGGAAAGAATATTTGATCATGGGTCTGGACGGGAGCACCTATGACCTCAAGGGAGAGTGAGTTCTCTGGGCCCCTTGGTCTCTTGCTCTCCTCATACCTCACGCCGAACCCGTGCCCCCTCTGAAGCGAGGTGCCTCTCATGCTCTGCCGCCTGAGCATTGCCCTGCCCCCTACTGACTGCCCCTTTGCCCCTACAGCCCCCAGTACCTGCTGGACTCGAACAGCTGGATCGAGGAGATGCCCTCAGAGCGCCTGTGCCGGAGCAGCCGCCAACGGGCAGCCTGTGCCCAGCTCAACGACTTCATCAATGAGTACAGCACCCAGGGCTGCCAGGTGTAGCGGCTGCCCTCCCGCCTGCCCCGGGAGGAGCCTGAGCCAGGGAAAGCTCACGCCTGGATGGGTGCTGTGCCCAGTCCCCTGAACATAGCCCCAGGCAGGACCGGGGACTCAATAAAGGCCTTTGGCAGCAAAGTGTCAGTGTGCCTCTCCAGGGCTGGGACCAGTGTCCCCACCGCCCCTTCCAGGTTTGGGGGGCCCAGGCCGGGGGTTGCATAATCTTAGGCTGTCAGAGCTGAGGTGACCCTTGCAGTGTCCAGCTCTGCCTGAACCCTACCCCACACCCCCACAGATGACTCCCTCGGAGCTCAGTCTCTCATAGGACCACCCCAAGCAGACTTGTGACCCAATAGATCACCCTGCACTCTGGGGATCCAATGTCCACACCAAGGCCAGACTGCGCCCAGGCAGTCCGTCACTGCGGCCTTCGGCGGGGCTCGTGCTCACCAGCACCTCAGCCCTTCTGCCTCGGGAGCAGTGTCCAGCCACACGTCTCCCACTCTGGCCTCATGCAGCTGGCAGTCGAGACCTGGCCCGTTTGGCACTCAATCCCTTAATTAGCCGCATTATGTAACTCTCCCAGAAGGTTGTGCAATCCTCAGGTCAATGATGTCTGCATCTAGAGGCTGATTTTAAACAAACCAAAAGGCCGACTTTGGTGTATTTGTTAATTCTCTGCAGGGACTGCTATTCTACTGGGGTCAACCCTTGCCACCTGCCTGTCCGGCTCTTCCCATTGGGTGGCACTCCTTGGGTCTTCAAGGCTGACCTAGAAGTTCATTGAGAAATTTGCTGAAGATTGGCTAATAAAGCAAGAGCCTACAAGAGACCCACTTTAGGGTGAAGGACACACATAGATTGAAAGTGAGAGGATGGAGAAATTTGATGAGTTCAATTTTGATGGAAACAGAGAGCACAACAGCCTGCCATTCAACCATTTAACAGAAATTTGTGGAATTCTCCCTCCATGCCGTGCCTCGTGACAGGCCCCCACCCTCCATGAAAGGTGTGATGTCAGGGAGCTGCAAGGTCCTGTGCGGCACAGAGTTGAGGCATCTGACTCAGTCTGGGGGTATGTGAGGAGTTCAGGGGAGGCTTCCTGGAGGAAGTGACATCTAAGTTAGATTCTGAAGGATAAAGAGTAGGGATAGATGAGAGTGTTTGAGGTAGAAGAAAATATAAAAGGCCTAGAGGCTGGGGACAGGACAGGGCACATTTGGGGCACGGCATGTAGACATTCATGTCTGGAATTTCGATTTGGAGGTGGTATGGAACAGATGGGGCTGGCAAGGTAAATGGTGTCAGTTCATGAAGGGATGGTCACAAGCATGCCAGCATTCCAGGTCTCTCTCCTTTTGAGTGGAGGCCCCCTCCTATCCCAATGCAGCTTTGAGAAGTCCTGACCTTCCCCAGTATTTCAGAGGCTTCCGAGGACTGTTGTTTACATGGCCCGGTTGCTGCCCATCAGATCTCTCCCAAAGGCTGATCGGCCTGGTGGTGGCATAAACCCATTTGTAAGAATGAGAGATTAAGCTAATGCTTGTGTCAAGACGTGGCCTGGGGCTGGGAGGTCAACCACAAGGAAGGTACCAGCTGTTGCTGCCCAATCCCAGAAACCCCACCCCGTTTTCTCCCTCCCCACCCTAGGCATGGTTCTGGGCTGAGCCTCCTCCATCGGGACTCCCAGTGGTTAACGCTTCAAGCTAGTGGGTGGCACAGCCTTGCTTTGGTTAAATCTCTGAGCATCCCAACCCCACTGGGGTCAGTTCATAAAGCCAGGGATGGGGAATTGGGAGATGCATGGGCCTCAGATCACCTCCAAGCCATCAGCCCCACCGCTTAGATGCCCCAACCTTTCACTGAAACCTGCTGCCTCTCTTTGGCATGACCTCTCCCCAAGCCCTTCCTATAAGCCCCTCCACTGCCTCCTCACCTGTAAAAGTGGTCCCTGACAGCCCTACTTGATCCAGTGGGACCCCACCCCTTATGGCTATGGCTCCCAGAATAGGGCTGGAGCCCTGATCCCAGCTGTAGTTATCAAGTTCCCTTCTGGGGACTTTGGAATCGACGGGTATGTTCAGCGAGGAAACCCCACTTGCCCTGGGGCTAGACCTGTAACCTGTGGGCTCTAACACCGAAGGCAGCCCTGTTCTGCCTGCACCTGGAAGCACAAGCAGCTTGACTGCAGAGAGGGAGGAGGGGTCAGGAGGCAAAGAGGAGGGAGGAATGAAGAATGAGGGAGGGGCCCCGTTTCTAAAGCTTTTCTTGTCCCCTATCCCTGACCTTCCAAGGCCAATAGGTCCCTCCTACTTTCCTGCTCTTGGGTTCCAGAAGATGTATTTATAGAACAGTTGTGTTTGGCTCAAGCCAGCTCAAGTGGGTCACTTTTCCTTGCAACCAACAAGCATCAGGCACGTGGTAAGAGCTCCAAATTGGGGGACCATATAATTCTTCACCTTCAACTTTTGAGAGTGAAATGGGGCACTATTAATGATGACACTGGGGCTACAGGTATAAACTGGGATAACCCAGGCTAACCAGGATATCTGCATCCTCTACATGGAAGTTAGAAAAACACACAGATCACTTTCATCTCAGTTTGTTCTTCAGGAAATCCTGGAGGGTGTATTAGTCAGGGATTGTCATTTTCCCTCCGAGACAAACTCCAGAGCAGGAATCTGCTCTAAGGTGGGGTGGGAGCGGGAGCAGGCTCAGGCTGGAGAGTGGACACTTCTTCCTGTATGATTGACGTGTAGCCAGAAAGTGGATTCTAGCTGTTCGAGAAGGTCAGGGTTGTGTTTCCCTTCCTTTCTTCTTGATAGATGAACGGAAAAAGGCCTGCTCTTTGAAATGGGGATTTTCCAAGGCCAAGAGGACTGGTGCCATTCCAGGAATGTGCCACTTTGTGGGCGGGACAGTGGGCAGGGGCCTGAGAGAAGGACTCAAGGGAGGTCTCAGAACCGCCCAAGTAGCCAGATGGATGAGGGTCTCAAGAGCTATAAGTGGCCGGGCCAGGGCCTTGGCATGGGTCTCCAACCATGGTCCCCGTGGGGCTGCTGCTGCTGCCGCTGCTGCTGGCCCTGCTAGCCGGGGCTCGCCTGCTGTGGGGCCAGTGGAAGCTCAGGAGCCTCCACCTCCCCCCTCTTGTTCCTGGCTTCTTGCACCTGCTGCAGCCCAACCTCCCCATCTATCTACTTGGCCTGACTCAGAAACTCGGGCCTATCTACAGGGTCCGCCTTGGGCTGCAAGGTGAGAGGCTGCTCCCTCCCCGGCCCCACTGCAGCAGGGAGGGGCGGTCTGCTCCCTGCTGACCTCCTGTGTTTCCTTTCCCCAGATGTGGTGGTGCTGAACTCCAAGAGGACCATTGAGGAGGCCATGGTCAGGAAGTGGGTGGACTTCGCTGGCAGACCCCAGATACCATCCTGTAAGGGGAGGGGGCGTTTCGGGAAGAAGCAGGGGCTGTGGGAGGCAGGGAAGGGCAGGCCCATGGCTTCCTTGGTCAGTTCGACCCCCCACCCCCAACCCCTACTCACAGACAAGCTGGTGTCTCAGCACTGTGAGGACATCTCCCTGGGGGACTACTCCCTGCTCTGGAAGGCCCACAAGAAGCTCACCCGCTCTGCCCTGCTGCTGGGCATCCGCAACTCCATGGAGCCCTGGGTGGAGCAGCTGACCCAGGAGTTCTGTGAGGTAAGGCTGGACTCCCACAGTCCCCCGGGGTCAGCTTCGCCCCTCTTGGCAGGCCCCCTATTTAGTTCACGCCCCTTTTCCATAGCGCATGAGAGCCCAGGCCGGTGCCCCTGTGACCATCCAGAAGGAATTCTCTTTCCTCACCTGCAGCATCATCTGTTACCTTACCTTTGGAGACAAGGTCAAGGCTCTCTTCCTCTCACAGATGCTTGGGTCCACCCCACAGCCCCTCCCTGGCCCTCTCCTTGTCCTGAACTGAAAGGATCCCATCCTTTCCCAGCAGGAGGAGACCTTAGTACATGCCATTCATGACTGTGTCCAAGACTTGATGAAAACCTGGGACCACTGGTCCCTCCAAATGTTGGACATGGTTCCCTTTCTCAGGGTGAGGAGGCAGAGCCCTGGCACACCTGGGTCCTGGGAGAAAGGGTGGGGGGAACAGGCTTCCTTCCCAGCAGCTACACTCTCTTGCTCTCTGCCCCAGTTCTTCCCCAACCCCAGCCTCTGGAGGCTGAAGCAGGCCTTGGAGAACAGGGACCACATTGTAGAGAAGCAGCTGAGGCGGCACAAGGTGGGAACCGTGTGTGGACCGGGCTCCCCCTCAGCCCATAGCAGTGATGCTCCTGCCCCAGAGCTAGGCAGCTTCTTCGGCATCCCACCAGTCCTGGACCTGTTGCCACCCCCAGAACCCCTGCCCCAAGCCAGGTGCTCAGGCCTGCTCCTCCTCCCCTCCCCAGGAGAGCATGGTGGCCGGCCAGTGGAGGGACATGGTGGACTACATGCTCCAAGGGGTGGGGAGGCCAAGAGAGGGAGAGGGCCCTGGACAGCTCCTCGAAGGGCACGTGCATATGTCTGTGGTGGACCTTTTCATCGGTGGCACTGAGACCACGGCGATAACCCTTTCCTGGGCTGTGGCCTTCCTGCTTCACCACCCTGAGGTATGCTCTGGAGGCAGGCAAAAGGCTCCTTCCTGGCAGCCTGGCCAGGGCAGCAGGAACCCAGCTGGCTCCACCCTGATGTAGGCTGTGCTGGGGGTGGGGGTGGGGGTGGGGAGGGGCTGGGGGGATGGGATGGTTTGGGAGGGGCTTCCCTAATTGGCATGAAGTCTCCTGTGAGTTGCTCCAGGACGTGGTGGGAGGCTGGGCAGCTCCGTATAGGCCAGCGGCAGGGCTTGGACCCCTGATACCAGGCTTGACCCCTTTCCCAGATTCAGCAGCGACTGCAGGAGGAGCTGGATCATGAGCTGGGCCCCAGAGCCTCAGGTACCCGAGTCCCATTCAAGGACCGGGCTCGGCTGCCCTTGCTCAACGCCACCATCGCGGAGGTGCTGCGCCTGCGGCCCGTCGTGCCCCTGGCCTTGCCGCACCGCGCCACGCGGCCTAGCAGGTGACTCCCAAGGGGCAGGGATGAGCGGGGAAGGCCCCAGGGGTTCCCGGCCGGCCTCTAACTGCACCCCTCCCTCAGCATCTTCGGCTATGACATCCCTGAGGGCATGGTGGTCATCCCCAACCTCCAAGGCGCCCACCTTGACGAGACGGTCTGGGAGCAGCCTCACGAGTTCCGGCCGGGTGCGTGGCGAGGCGGGGGCCCGGGGCGTGGGGGCAGCGGAGGCTGGGGCTGGCGGCCGCTGAACCCCGGGTCTGTCCTTCCACCTGCAGACCGCTTCCTGGGCCCGGGCGCCAACCCCTGCGTGTTGGCGTTTGGCTGCGGGGCGCGCGTGTGCCTGGGCGAGCCGCTGGCGCGCCTGGAGCTCTTCGTGGTGCTGGTGCACCTGCTCCGGGCCTTCACGCTGCTGCCTCCCGCGGGCGCCTTGCCCTCGCTGCAACCCTATCCCTACTGCGGCCTCAACCTCAAGATACAGCCTTTCCAGGTGCGGCTGCAGCCTCGGGAGGCGGAGGCCCCGGGTCTGGGAGAGTGCCAGTGACCAGTGACAGGGCAGGACTCGTGCCAGTCACGTGCCTCAGTTTCTCCTTTTATTGCTCCCATACAAACCTCGTCCCTCCCCCCTGTAAACATGGTGCTGTGAGATCGCGGGTGGAGAAGGCTTCTGCTGACGGCTGGATGGTGAAGGTGGCCCCTGGCTCTTCTCTCAGCGCAACCCCTCAGTGCTCGGCAGTCATAGTGGGGCGCTGGAGGGGTGAGCAGCGGCTCAGCTTCCCCTGCCCGGGGGCCGGTAGCTTCTTGGTCTCAGCTTCATTTCCGTGAAGGGTATGGAGAAATCGAAGCCCTTCCAGTAGTACCAGCTCACTCCCTGGGAAGAGGGTTGTTGAAGGAGAGTCAAAGCCAGACAGCCCACCTGCTCCCACCTCTGCCCCCTTTGGGGAGATCGTTCCCAGAAATCAATCAACCATCCTCCCTCCCTTTTTTCTTCATAACCCTCGGCTACAAAGGACTGAGGCTGAATCCTGTGCTGTCCTTTTACATCCAATAAATCATCCCCTCCTCAGGATAAGTTGGTGAGATTGGCATTGTTCCGTTTCATGGATGAGGGCCCAGGAGCACCTAGGGCTCAGTGGCTTGTCCTGTCACACTGTATGTAACACACACCCCAGCAGGCCGAGCCCCAAACACCCCCAGCCCCGGGCTACCTCCCGGCCTCTCACCTGGTGATCCACTGTGCTCCCGTAGAGCCCATTGAGGTTGGCATAGTGGCAGTTCCTGTACCACCAGGCCCCGCGGTAAGAGACAGCACAGGAGATGAGCAAGTTGTTGGGGTCTCGGTCCCGGGCAGAGAAGACACTGCCGCTGTGGTAGCTCATGGAGTCCCCTGGGCAGGGAGTGGAAGGATCCGTGAGGACCTCCCCCACCCCTGCCCCACCCTCGCCCCCACCAGGCCCGCCCCCCTAGACCCGCCCCTCACCTGCGGTGCCATGGTAGCCATCCAGGTGCAGGCGGTAGTACTCAGCAGCTGAGTCTACTTGGAAGGAGTCATACTGGGCAAACACGGCCTCATCCCCATCCCGCAGGTCCACACGCAAGGAGTAGTCGCCAGCTTTGGTCAAGCTGTGCAGGGCCTCATTGCCTGGGGGTGGTGAAGTGTGCACTCATCAGGGTCCTGGTGTCCACAGGGCCCTCATCACTTCCTGGTCCCCCAATCCCTGTGAGGCACTGACCCAGCCAGAACTCCCCAGAGAGGTTCCCAAAACCGTGGGCATAGTCCTCCCAGTCCCTCCAGAAGTCTGTTTTTCCATCCATGCGGCGCTGGAACACCTGGGAAGTGGGTGGGGGCACCATCAGCCTATGCCTCCTGGCACAGCAGCCTTGCCCTGTACAGACCCCTGGGGTTCCTGCTGCCACCCACCAGCCAGCCACCCCCATCCGTCTCCATGTCACAAAACACGTTCAGGGGCCGCTCGCGGTTGCCGTTGAGGAAGATGGTGGTGGTCCTTGAAGTGCTGACCCCATTCTGCATCTCCTCCCCACAGTCCCGGGGGAAGGGGATCCGCAGTCCACCTGGGGAGAGGAGAGTGCCAGCCCAGTCCTTTCTCCAAACCCTAGACCCCTTCTACCCACTCAGCCCCCAGACCTCAGGTCCCAGCGCCTGCGCACCAGTGGTGAAGGAGGTGGACACAGGTGGAGTGAAGCTCTGGCCCCACATGGCCCGCAGCCATGTGCTGTAGGGGGTGGAGGGAAAGAGACCCGACAGCTGGTGAGAGGTGACCCCTCCTGGGAGCAGGATCTCCTGTGGAACAGACAAGGTGCAGGTCAGGGGAGAAGGAGGTGGAGCCCCACTGGGAGCGGCAGAGGTGGCACCTCCTGGACTGGAACACAAGGAGGGGAGTTGGCCAAGGGGACAGGGGCCAGGGCACCTGGATCTGTCCGCCAGGGGTGTTGAAGCTGAGTAGGTAGCCAGTCGGGGTGACTTGGGGTGCAGTCCAAGTGAGCAGGACTGTGCGGGGGGTCACTTCCTTTGCCTCCAAGTTCTGGGGGGCCTCCAGCCCTGGGCAGGGTGGAGGGATGAGAAGATGGAGACGAGGCCCCTCCTGGTTCCCTTTCACCCCCTCTCCCCCACCACCCCAGGTACCTTGCAGGCCATACCTGTGGTGAAGGTGATGCTGGCTGGGGAGGTGAGGTTGGGGCCCCGAAGGCCGCGCAGGGTGGCTGTGTAGTTGGTGTGGAGCACCAGGTCATGCAGGGGGTAGTCCACAGCACTGCCAGGGGCTGAGGCCTGTAGAGAAGGGGCTGGGAGAGGGGGTGGGGCATCAGCTTCTGCCCTGCGGAAGCCCAGCCTGCCCCTTCCGACCCTGAATAAGTCCTCTTCAGAGGCTTCAGCCCTGCTCACCCCCTGGGGCTGTGACCTTGACGTCATATGTATCCACTGGTGCCTGAGGGGGCTTCCAATGCAGCAGGGCAGATCCCTCTGTCAGGTTCAGTGCTCGCAGCTGGGTGGGGCCGTCAGGAACTGGGAGAAGGGAGGGGCTCAGAGCTGTGCCCTGCTGCTCTCCCCACCCCTCACCTCCCAAACTCTGCTGTGCCTCCCCTCCACCACTGGAGCCTCCAACCCCCCCTTTCCCCTTCTGCGTTCACTCTCAACAACCACCTGTGCCCTCATTTTCTCCTATTTCCTGCACTGTCCCATCAGCCTCACCTGTGGTAAGGAAGCCAGTGAGAGGCTCACTCTCCTCAAAGCCACGGACGGAGACCACGGTCACCTCGTAGCGAGCCCCTGGGATCAGCCCCTCTAGTTTCTGCGTCCGGGCTCGGCCGTCCACCTGCATGCTCAGTGGCTCCCCTGAAAACACAATGGGCTTGGGAGGTGGCCCAGGGAAGCAAGGAGGAACTGCAGGGTGGGCAGAGTGCAGGGCGCAGGAGGAAGGGGGCAAGCGAGGACACGGGCAAAAGGGTATCACCTCCATCTGCCAGTTGGTAGGACACTTTGAAGCTGTCCACTCTGGATGGTGGGGGTACCCAGCTGACCTTGGCTGAGGTCTCCCTGATTTCGCTGAACTGGAGGTCACGGGGGCTCTCCAGAACTGAGGGGAGACGGTGCAAAAGAATGACGGTGAGGACATGGGGCAGGGAGGTTCCCACCCCTGGATTCTCACCCCTCCTTCCTCTCCCTGGGCCCCATGCCTCCAGACATACTCACCACCACCCCTTTCCTCCAGACCTAGAAATGGAAGCCACTCTGCTGGTTCCAAGCTCTCCACCACTTACCAACCTCCCCTCTGGCTGAGACACTAGGTCCCACCTTACTATGCAACAACCCCCACTTTGGAGCAGAGGGCATATGTGCCCAGCACAGGGCCTTACCTGGGCTGAGGGTACGGGCTGTGCCCTGGATGCTGTCTGCCTTGTGGGGCCCCCTCAGTCCATACAGTGTAAGGGTATACAGGGTCCCTGGACGCAGGTCCCGGAGCACGGCCGAGCGCCGTGTCCCTGGCACCGTCAGCTCCCGCTGCAGCAGGGGACGTGGATGTGGCTCCAGGGTGCTTGGTGATGGGACCCCAAATCGGAGCAGGAAGGAGTCAAAGGCTTCATGTGGGGCTTCCCAGTTGAGCCGCAGCGAACTGGTGGTCACGTCAGTCACCGACAGGTGGGACAGGCGGGGCCCTGGCTCTCCGGGGCTCAGACCAGCAGGAGCTGGCCCTACAGAGTGGGTGGGAGAAAAGAGTTTGGAGACACAAGCACGTCAGCTAGGTAACTTGGGGCAGGTCCCTTCTGCCACCTCACCTGGCCCCCATTTCCTCATCTGTAAAATGGACCTAATGAGGAGCCCGCACCCACCGGTAGGACCCATAATGGCGGCATGTGTGTGCAGAGCCAAGGGCTACTCGTGCGCCCCTCCCTCCCTCCGTGGGGCCCTCCTCCTGTTATTTCCCTATGGTCACCGCTTCTGGGCCCCCTCTTTCACCCTTTCAGTCCTAGACTAGAGGCAGGTGAGGTGGTACCTGTGGTGCCCTCGGCTGAGACAGGCCCCAGGCGCTTCCCTTCGTGGAGGCCGTAGAGAAAGAATGTGTAGGAGGTGCTGGGCTCAAGACCCGACACCCGGATCTTGTTCTGGTTGCCGCCCACGAGCAAGGCCTGGGGCTGCCCATCTGTGTCCTGATACTGGACCACGAAGGAGTCAAAGGGGCCCCGGGCCACGCTCCATGAGAGACGCAGGGAGTCTGGGGACACGTCACTCACTGCCAGCGCCCCCAGGCGGGGCCCTTCAGGGGGCTTGGGGGCCTCTGTGGCCGAGTGCCAGGGGGCTGGCATGTCCTCTTCTGGGGCTGTGTGGGAGAAACCCAGGGAGAAGCTGGGTGTGGGGGGGGTGCAGCAGGGCCCTCCCACTCCACTCACCCTCCAGAGAGGGGACTCAGGGCTGGCCCAAGGCTGAGGTAGGGACTTTATGATCCTGGCCACGGCAGCCAAGTGGACAGAAGAGAGGGACTGAGGCTCTCCTAGCATCTTTCTTCTCTTGAATCTGCCACATCCCTGCTCTGGTCCCAACTTCTGCCAGCCCAGGACCTCTCTAAGCGCCAACCCAGGGGCCCCACGACCCTCTGTGGGGCTCCTTTGCTCTGCCTGAATCTGCTGTTTGCTCTCCCCTCTTCGCCTCAGTGTCTCATCGCACCCCATTTGAAATGTCTGCATAGGCCCTACTCCCTCCCCAACCCACCAGGGCGCCTGTGCTGAGGGCCTGAGGCAGGACTAACCCAGTCACTCCCTGAGCACAGGGCACGTGGCCCTCCCTGCTGAGAAAAGCTGAGGATGGAACTGGCTGGTGAACTCGAAGGGCGAATCATGCCAGCCAGGTCTGGCCACATACCCGTCGGGCTGAGTCGAGGTGGGTGGTAGTAAGTCTGGAAGAGGAGCCGGCCCCATCAGCATGGCCACTCCTATTGGTTTCTATGCCCCTTGCCTGCTTTGTTTTCCAGTAATTTTCCATTTGAGAAAATGCTCCTGACTCATCCATGGGAGGGGATTTGCCTTTATCTGGGCAAGGCCACCCCGCCGGGAGGTAAGAACTAGTCCATGAGAGTAATGGGGAGTAGCTGGCCGCACGGGGGCCGGGCAGGATTTGGGAAATTAGAGACCACTGTCAGAGCCTCGCCCTGCCACCTGTCCTGGCTCCTGCCTTTGATGGACCCTTGATCATCGCACTGTCAGCGCTGGCTCCGCTGCCCTTCCTCCTCCTGAGCCCTGAGCCCCTCCGCCCTCCACCTGGCCCACTGCTGCCAGTCCTTCAGCACAGAGGAGCGAGGAAACCCACTCAGGCGGGTTTGCCAGGGCCAAACAGGGCAACCTCCTGCTCACCTGTCACTCCCAGGACAGAGATAGGGCCCAGACGCTGTCCTCTGTGGAGCCCATAGAGCAGAAACTTGTATTTCCTGCCAGGCTCCAGGCCCTCTATGGTGACCTCCCTCTGGTCTGCGGCCACAGGCACCACCCGGGGTTGCCTGTCTGTGTCCCTGAACTGGACCACAAAGGAGTCAAAGGGGCCCTGGGCCACAGTCCACAAGAGGTGCAGGGAGTCTGGGGTCTCATCCGTCACAGTCAGCTCCCCCAGGCGGGGTGGGGGCTGCTGCTCCTCCAGGGGAGCTGTGGGGAGAGTGGGGGTGGGGGAGAAACCCTTAGTCAAGAGCTGCCTTTACCTCAGCCCTGGAAACTTCTGGGAGGAGGGAGGGTCTGGGAAGAGTCCCTGAAGTGTGGCTTCAGGGGACACTCACCTGGGGAGACAGACATGCCTGCTTCAGCCCTGCCCTGAATGAAGGAGCCCTGTCTCCTCCTCTGGAGGCCACTGTCCAAACTCCTTCCTGCCCCCTCTCCCTCCCCTCTGTGATCAGGATGCAGTAAACACATGAAAGATCACCCCGTCAGAGAAGGGCAGCTGGGATTGCAGAGAAGGGCTCAGTTTCCCCCAACCCCTGGCCCCCAGAGCAGGAACCAGAGCTGTGGTTCAGAGCTGAGAAAGGCCCCCAGAGGGTGTGTGGGTTGTCAGAGAGACGCCCCAAACAGTCAGGGCTGGGCTGGGCAGCCAGCCAAGCTCATGGGCTCCCATCACCCGGACTTGAACTCCCCTTCATTTGTTATCAGCCTGGGCCCTCCTTTCCACCTGCTTCCTGCACGAACACCACTAGACCCAGACGGCCAGGTGGGGCAGGGTGGGAAGCCAGGGGCAGAGCTGAGAGGGCAAAGGGCAGAGCAGAGCACAAAAGAGATTTGTCTAGGTGGGTGTGAGTGTTGACTGATAGGGGCTGGAGAAGCCTGTATCCAGTTTTCACAATTTGGGGGTTGGGGGAGATAATTATGGAGTCTGAGAGCCCCAAGCCCCAACTGGCCGTGTGCCCCATCCTTGTCTGGCCAAGGTGACTCATGGTCCTGGAGGTGTGGTAAGGGTCAGTGACCCACCTCCACCCCTTCCTTGGGGGGCTGAGTCATGGGCACAAGACACCAGATATTTCCATAGTCTTCTGCAGCCAAACCCGCCCATATTTTCCACCTCTTGCCATAGAGGGAGGAGAATGTGAACATTTATTGAGTCCCAGTAGATATTATTCATAACCATTATGCAGGTGTGGAAACTGAGGTTCAAAAGAAACAAGTGGCTTGTCTAAGGCCACACAGCAGGCAATCAGAATTTCAACATACATCTGCTTGGCTCCAAAATCTGTAATCTTTTAATTACATTTCCAATCAGTGAGTAGAGGAAATAATGCATATAAAATGCTCTAAACAGTGCCCGGCATTCAGTGGGGACGCAATAAAGATTTGCTTTTGGTGTTATGATTGTCATGCCAAGGCTGAAGGCAGGAGAATTGGCTTCATGGGAAAGCCCCAGGGCCAGCGCTGGGTGCTCAGATGAAAGGCAACTCTGGAAAAGGTGAGAGGAGGGCCAGGGCTCACCTGTGCTGCCGTCAGCAGAGATGGGGCCCAGTCGCTTACTGCCTGCCAGCCCGTAGAGCAGAAACTTGTATTTCCTATTGGGCTCCAGGCCCGGGATGGTGATCTCGTGCTGGTCTGAGGCCACAGGCACTACCTGGGGCTGCCCGTCCCTGTCCTTGTACTGGACCACGAAGGAGTCGAATTCGCCCTCGGCGACTGTCCAGGACAGGATCATGGAGTCTGGGGTCACATCCGTCACTGTCAGCTCCCCCAGGCGGGGAGAAGTTTTCATGTCTGGGACTGGAAAAGGGGGAGGTGCATGGAACATGACAGAAACGGAAGCAGGGGCCCCTCAGGATGCTAGGACTCTGGGCACTGGTTCTGGGAGCTGGGAAGGGGCGACCAGGCCACATGTCAGAAGGCAGAGGCAGAAGAGTAGGGAGAAAAGAGGAGCCAGAGAAGAAAGCAGGTCCCTCGGGATGTAGGAGGAGTAGGGAGATGAGATGGGAATGAGGGGGTTGAGGGGTACTCAGGACCTGGATTTCACTGGACCCAGTAAATAAACAGGTCTGGAGTGTGAAGCACAGAAATGTGAAATTCCACAAGGGAGTGGAGGATTGTCAGGAGGCTCCAGGGGCACAGGCAGCCTCCAGCCCTCACTCACGGGTCTTTGCATCTGCAGAGACTGGGCCGTGTCGTTTCTCATCCTGGAGTCCAAAGAGTAGGAACTTGTACTTGCGGGCCGGGGCCAGACCTGAAACCGTGACCTCCCGGAGGTCTCCACCCACAGGCACTGCCTGGGGCTGTCCCTGCACATCCTTGTATTGGACCAGGAAGGAGTCAAAGAGGCCCTGGGCCACGGTCCACAAGAGGCGCACTGTGTCCGAGCCCACAGCTGCCACAGTCAGCTCTCTGAGTTGGGGTGGCAATGGGGGCTCTGTAGTCAGGGAGGCTGGAACAGAGCAGAGGAGGCTGAGGTTAATGGCAGGACCCTGGGCAAGAGAGGGAGTGAGGTTCCCAAACTATGAAATGAACATTTGGAACAAACTTGTGTAACGTGCTTAATGTGTTCCCGGCCTTGCTGTCAGCCATTCACAAACAGTGCACGTCATCCTCACACAACAGATGAAAGAGGTGCTTTTATCATTATCACCCTCATCCTGCCTGGATCTGCAGCGCAGAGAGGTTAAGAAACATTTGAAAAATCACACCATCAGTACATTCAGAGCAGGATTCAAGCCCCTAAAATGCTCAGCCAGGGAGACTGAGGAAGACACGTGGGAACAGCTGAGCAAGTTTGAGGTTCCGGATTGAGAAGGAAGGAGGAAAGCTGAAAAGTGTGAGCATAGGCTGCACGCCCAGCTGACCCTGAACCCAGTCTCCATCAGTCCTCACTCAATTCAAGGATGAGGCAGGATCTTCAGCACCACAGGAGAAAAGAGAGGGACCCAGAGGCCCACTTTGAGGAATGCTGAGATCCAAAGGGGTTAAACAAGAGAGCAACAGAGGGAAACCTGGGGGTCAGGGCCTGTCCCTCACTCACCTGTCACACCCATGGTGGACACGGGACCCACGCGCCGCCCTCCATGGAGGCCGTACAGGTGCATCTTGTACTTGCGCCCGGGCTCCAGGCCCCCAACGGTCACCTCGCTCTCCTCGCCCCCAACACGCACCACCTGGGGCCCGTCCCTGCCCTTGTACTGGACGGTGAAGGAGTCGAAGTGGCCCTGGGGGACGGTCCAGGAGAGGCTGAGCGAGTCTGGGGAGGATCCGGTCACCGTCAGCTCCCCCAGGAGGGGCTCCTCGGGGGACTCTGGGGCCTCCGTGCTGGGCTCGGTGGGGCTGGGCGTCTCCTCCATCTCTGTGGGGCTGGGGGTCTCTTCCTCTGCAGCTGAGAAGGAGACACAGAGGGTGAGGCAGGGGCCCTGCCAGATGTCCTTGGGTCTCCTCCCAAGCCTTGTCCCTGACTGGGGACCCTGAGGTCAGTTCAGAGAAGCCCGTCCTTGGGGCAGGTGGTCCTGCTCAGCTGACATCTCACATACATGCCCAGAGCCTCTGGGGTCAGCTGTGGGGAACAGGGCGGCCACCAGCACAGCTCACGGAGGTCCTTCTCTGCCCAGGAAGACCCGCTGGTCCTCAGGGAGCGGGGTCAGGGGCACAAAGGGCACCGTGGCTCAGCCTCGAGCAGAGAGGCCTCTTCACCCCACTCACCCTCCACCTGAGAGAGGGTGGTCCTCACACTAGGTCCCACCCTGGGGCTTCCGCCGTCCACTCACTTGTCACCCCGATGACAGAGACAGGGCCCAGGCGCTGGCCGTCATGGAAGCCGTATAGGTTCATCTTGTACTTGTGGTCTGGCTCCAGGCCCGAGACGGTGACCCCGTCCTCGTGCCCCGGCACCCGCACCGCCTTGGGCTGCCCATCTCCGTTCTTGTACTGGACCAGGAAGTGGTCAAACTGGCCCTCGGGGACAGTCCATGAGAGGCTCAGGGAGTCTGGGCTGGCGTCTGTCACTGCCAGCTCCCCCAGGCGCGGCTTGATGGGAGGCTCGGGGGCCTCGGTGGGCGGGGCTTGGGTGGTCATAGCTTCGTAGCCTGGAGCTGCCAGAGACATGCAGGACAGGGGAGGTCTCAGTCCTCAGTTCAGCATATACAGGAGTGTATTACAAAAATTAGATTAATAAGGAACAGGAACTGTCTGTCTGGAGTGGCTCTAACTGCTATTCTTTCTGGTCCCTTTAATGTCGGCCTTCTGTCCCCTCACCCGCATCTACTCTGCCCTCACCCACTACTTACCAGCACCCCTGTGACCTCTCCCTCTCCCTCCAGTACACATTTCTCCTCTAGACATAGGCCCACATGGCCACTGGGCCCTGGGCCTCCCTCCACTAGGATCTCATTAGCATCTCAACCCTTTGGCTCACGTCTTAGCTTCCAGACAGCTCAGAGCCGCCTTCTCCAATCAGAAACCTGGAGTCTTCCTGGACTTGTTCCTGTCCCCAGCTGCCATCACATTCAGAGTGTCCCACCCTCTCTCCCAAGTTCCTCCTGAGTCTCCTCCCTCCCCATACCTGCAGCCCCACCATCCGGGTTTGGGCTACCCTTACCTATCACCTGGGTTACCACCTCCCTCCCCCATCTGTTCTCCATCAGGGGCCAGAATAAGCCTTTAAATGCACATCTGATGGTGTCAATCTTAGCTTAAAACTATGCAAAACCCCTCCTTATCCCCAGGAGAAATCCCTGGCTTCTTGAGCTGTCTGTACCTCTCTACCCCCATCTCAAGACTATCTCCCACACTCAAAGGCTTTCATGCAAAATCCTCTCATGTGTCATGATGGTCCTAATTTCCAGGCTTTGTACCAGCTGTGACGATCTGACACACCCTTCATCCTGCCACCAAGCTAACACCTGCCCGACACCAGGTCTCCACCGTCCCATGGGAACCGGTGGGCAGGCTGGCGCAGGCATCTCTGCCCAGTCTTGGCCTGGCTGTGGGGCTTCCTGGCTTACATGCATCCCCTTTGCCTGATTTGCTGGTTCACAGCTTGTCTCCCCCAAACCGTGAGCCCCATAGGATGAGAACTGGTCTCTGCCACATTCCAGGTTTATCTTAGTGAACTTCCACAGTGTTTGGCTGAGGCCCCCACATCTTTGTTGACCCATTGGTGTCATAAGTCTGTTAATACAAGAATAATGAGGCTAGGGGTTCTTTCAGTCAAGATGCTGTGTTCTGAGCACACTCTGTCTTCCTCCACAGCCTACAGTAGACTGAATCTCTGTGAGGAATTAGGGTGCATGTACAGTTTTCTCCAGCAGATTCTAAGAAAGTGTGCAATTCCTTTGTTGTGAGGAGCTTCGCTACTCAAAGTGCGGTCCTCGGACAAGCAGCATCAGCATCACGAAGGATCTTGTTAGAAACACAGAATCTCTGACCCCAGCCCAAAGCTGCTGACTCTGAATCTGCCCTTTTACAAGATTCCCAGGCCATCTGATGCCCAGAGACCTGCTGTTGAGAATATTTACCTTTTCTCAAAGATGGTAATAAAGGGAAAGTCTTCCAGAGCCTGTCTTCCCCACCCTGCACAACCCCACCCCAGTCCTCACTCACCGGTCACGCCCACGGTGGACACGGGACCCACGCGCCGCCCTCCATGGAGGCCGTACAGGTGCATCTTGTACTTGCGCCCGGGCTCCAGGCCCCCAACGGTCACCTCGCTCTCCTCGCCCCCAACACGCACCACCTGGGGCCCGTCCCTGCCCTTGTACTGGACGGTGAAGGAGTCGAAGTGGCCCTGGGGGACGGTCCAGGAGAGGCTGAGCGAGTCTGGGGAGGATCCGGTCACCGTCAGCTCCCCCAGGAGGGGCTCCTCGGGGGGCTCTGGGGCCTCCGTGCTGGGCTCGGTGGGGCTGGGCGTGTCCTCCACAACGTCCTGGGGGGCTGAGAAAAGAGATTGGTGGGTAGAGGCTTAGAGAGTGACTTGCCTGGCTGGTGATGTCAATAGGGACAATCAGGCATGTCTAGCAAAATGCTCCTCAAGGTGTTAGGACTGGAAGCTTGCATAGCTTTCGGATGAGCCACACGGTGACTCTGCTGGAGAGGATGGGACAGCCCCGGCCCCCATCATGTACTGGCTGGCGGGCACCACGAACCTTCAGAAGGCAATTTGGACATATGTGTCGGCAGCCAAAATAATGCTCATTTCCTTTGACCCAATAATCTCATTTCTGGGCAGCTATCCTAAGAAAATTATTAAAAAGCAGGAAAAAGTTGTATCACAGGAGTTCATCTTGGGATCATTCCTGACAGCAAAATTGTGTCAGGGACCCAAATGACTGGTAGAAGATTAATTTTGTTATGGAACTTTCACCATGAAGCATCAAATAACCATTAAAATGATGATTAATGCTGGTTGTGCAGCCACAGGATAAATGTTCTCAGTGTAACTTGCGTACAAAAAAAAAAAAAAAAAGAGTAAGAGCCAAGAATGATATACTGTGCAACCTTAAAACATGCCCTGCATGGAAAATGCAGAAAGAAAGGGTGTGTTACACACATTGTTATGAATGGTGGTTATTGGATCAGAAGTGGTCTGATGAGAGATTTTTTTCCTATTTTCCAAACTTTCCATCATGTTGCTATATTCTTTTCAGAGAAAAATATGGGCTTAAAGAGAAATCCTGGGTTATAAAAATTAGTAAGCCGGTGGAGAGTGTGGAGTGGGGGCTTGGGTCCCTCCATACTTTGCATATACTTGTGATTTGCCACGACAGGGGGTCCCTCCGTCCTAAGTATCTTCAAGAGAGAGAGTGACCCGCACAGAGGCAGTTACATGTCCCCCAAAAAGACTGGCTCTCAGAGGGGCTGAGTTCTTCCACATCCAGAGAAACTCTCATGAAATACCACCACCAGGCATAGGATATGGCTGACAATGACTTAGAAAAGCCAGCCTGAGTGCAATTTTGGAATTTAATTCACCTCGTGATTTTTTTCTCCTAATTTCTTCGGGACTAGAAATTGTAAACTTTAAGAAAATTTAAATGACAGAATAGAATAAAACAGAAAAAAAAAGTACAGGAACATTCTATTCTGTCCCACAAACCATGCATTTCGTGGGATGTGTTTCCTTCCAGCTGTCTTACCATACATGCTATTTTCAAGTGGTTGTGATTTGCATCCTTACAAAATCTTTAAGCCTCTTTTTATTGTAATAATATAAAGTAATTGTCTTATGTTGAAACATTTCAATGATGGCATAAAGGCTCATTTTATAGACATGATTAAGTACTTAATCATTTCAGTGTGGTTGGTTGTTGGATTGTTTCTTTTGTTCTTTTTTTAAAAATTATAACAAAGAATGCTTGTGATTAAGATGGAAAGAAGAGAAAATTCTAGTAAAATCAGGCTTGGCCTGTGCCTGACACACTTCTCTCTTGGAGGGGGCCAGTGGCTGACTGTCAGAAGGAGGCCATGCTAGTGTGGACGGTGAGGCTGCAGGTTGGCAAAGGCCAAGCCACTACTCATGGGTCATGGCCCAGGACCATGAAACAAGGACATAAAAAGGGAACAAGGGCTGGCAAAAGAGCAGAACAGTCAACCAGGTTAACCAGGAGGAAAAGTCTCTGAGACTAACGAGCCCCGTTGTCACTCACCAGTCACACCCACAGTGGACACGGGACCCATGCGCCGCCCTCCATGCAGGCCGTACAGGTGCATCTTGTACTTGCGCCCGGGCTCCAGGCCCCCAACGGTCACCTCGCTCTCCTCGCCCCCAACACGCACCACCTGGGGCCCGTCCCTGCCCTTGTACTGGACGGTGAAGGAGTCGAAGTGGCCCTGGGGGACGGTCCAGGAGAGGCTGAGCGAGTCTGGGGAGGATCTGGTCACCGTCAGCTCCCCCAGGAGGGGCTCCTCGGGGGACTCTGGGGCCTCCGTGCTGGGGTCGGTGGGGCTGGGGGTCTCTTCCTCTGCAGCTGAGAAGGAGACACAGAGGGTGAGGCAGGGGCCCTGCCAGATGTCCTTGGGTCTCCTCCCAAGCCTTGTCCCTGACTGGGGACCCTGAGGTCAGTTCAGAGAAGCCCGTCCTTGGGGCAGGTGGTCCTGCTCAGCTGACATCTCACATACATGCCCAGAGCCTCTGGGGTCAGCTGTGGGGAACAGGGCGGCCACCAGCACAGCTCACGGAGGTCCTTCTCTGCCCAGGAAGACCCGCTGGTCCTCAGGGAGCGGGGTCAGGGGCACAAAGGGCACCGTGGCTCAGCCTCGAGCAGAGAGGCCTCCTCACCCCACTCACCCTCCACCTGAGAGAGGGTGGTCCTCCCACTAGGTCCCACCCTGGGGCTTCCACCGTCCACTCACTTGTCACCCCGATGACAGAGACAGGGCCCAGGCGCTGGCCGTCATGGAAGCCGTATAGGTTCATCTTGTACTTGTGGTCTGGCTCCAGGCCCGAGACGGTGACCCCGTCCTCGTGCCCCGGCACCCGCACCGCCTTGGGCTGCCCATCTCCGTTCTTGTACTGGACCAGGAAGTGGTCAAATTGGCCCTCGGGGACAGTCCATGAGAGGCTCAGGGAGTCTGGGCTGGCGTCTGTCACTGCCAGCTCCCCCAGGCGCGGCTTGATGGGAGGCTCGGTGGGTAGGTCTGTTGGGGCTGGGGTCATTTCTAGGTCCTTTCCTGGGGCTATATCAGGAGACAAATAGATGGGTGGACATGCTTTGCCATCCTAACAGGGGATGGATTCTGGGATTTCTCCCGACATACCAGGGCCCTGCATGCTGGATGCCAGTGCCCCAGGGTTTAGACATCATTTCCCTGGTTTGAACTTTCGGTTTCTAGGGGACAGAACACACACTTGTGGAGACATCACGATGGTAGCTGAATGTGTGCAGCACAAAACTTTTAGGAGCCATTGAGCAAATTCATTTAGCAGGACAAGACTAATGCTTTTAACAGCACTACGCCTAACAGACAGGTCACATCAGGTGGTGCATATGCTCACGTTCAGGAATTCCACTTCATGAGTATTTTCCTTTAATACTGCCTCTGGTTTAGAAGGCTTTTCAGAGCATTTGAGGAACTAATTTAGATTTCACAGTTGAGGGAAAGAGATGAGATGACTTGAGATCATCTTTTTTTTCAGTTGGGTTGTTTTTGGATCTTGTATTAATTCTCTTGCTAACTTATGGCAGAGACAACTCATCACACCCCCAGATTTCTTTCCTCTTTTCTGTTCAGCAGACGGCTTTATTCTGCCTTAATAGCTAAATTACAAAATCATCTTGTTTCGTATCTCTGCTGTGCTTGGGAACCAGGTTTTAAGCATCTAGCGGGCAACAGCTACAAAAGAGCTTAACAAAAGCAACCAACAGCCACATTAGGGACTAATTAATGAAGAGAAAACACCTTGTTAAACTGCACATATGACTAATAGTAACTATTGAATTAATAGTATCGATGTCAGCTGGATTCCAGGTTGATATAGCATATATGGGTATCAGTTTGGGGACTGGGGAACCTGTATAAGTTTACCCACTGAAATCAATAATAATTATGAGAATTCATCCCAAGAGTTTTCAGGAACTAATTTTCATTCTTGGAAGGGGAAGACTGTTGTTACTGAACATTGTATGTGAGCCAAGCCACATTCATGCCCACCCTGCAAGACAGGTGTGGTCCATTCCTTCTGTATGGATGAGGAAAGGGAGGCACAGAGAGGCTGAGTGACTCTCTCGAGGTCATGCAGCTCTAATGAGCTGAGGCTAGGGTCAGCCCCAGGTCTGCCTCAGTCTGTGTTATTTCCCTGGCGCCCTGCCTCTTCAAGGACCCAAAAAGTCCACACGTAAAGGATGAGACAGCTAAGATGACACCAAAGGCTCAGAGTGAAGACACAAGCAGGACTGCCCCCAGGATATTGGGAGGCTCAGTCTGAAGAAGAGTGGGACAAAAACACCTCAGTACTAGCAATAAAAGGGAAACTGAGTCCAGCTCAGGGCAGGCCCAGTGTTCCACTGCACACTCACCAGTTAAACCAATAGTGGAGACGGGGCCCAGGCGCTGGCCTTCGTGGAAGCCATACAGGTTCATTTTGTACTTGTGGTCTGGCTCAAGGCCTGAGACGGTGACCCCGTCCTGATGCCCTGGCACCCGCACCGCCTTGGGCTGCCCATTCCCATTCTTGTACTGGACCAGGAAGTGGTCGAACTGGCCCTCGGGGACGGTCCAGGAGAGGCTCAGGGAGTCAGGGGTGGCGTCTGTCACGGTCAGGTCCCCCAGGTATGGCTTCAAAGGGGGGCTGGCAGGGGGCTCCTCTTCAGGGGCTGGGAAGAGATGCAAACAGAATCATTCCTGCTGGAAGAAAATATTGAGACCCTGCTCTCCTGGATTCAGGCCAGAAAGTGGGCCAGCTCTGTGGGCCTAACTTAAGATCCGCTTCCACTTATGATCATCAAAATCTCTTTGTTGCCTCTTTAGGGTCCATCAGATGTCCCAGCCCTGGCCTTAAGGCCTTTTTGCTGACTGTTTCCTCTGCCTGACTCTTCTTTCCCCAGATGTCTGCATGGCTCAAGTTCACATCTCCTTAAGTCTTTGTTCAAATGTCACCTTGTCTTTGGGGCCTTCCCTGACCACACTATTTACAATCCCAGTTCTCCCAATTGTAGCCTATTTTCCTTCTTTGGACCTGAATCCAGCCACTAATTGCAAAACAACAATTATGACACACTCTAGCACTACCTAGACATCTGGGGATCTTAGGGAATGATTGTTCCTTTTTAAAGGTACAATCATTGTATTGTGGTTATTTTTAAATAGTCTTTTTGAAAAAAGCAGGACACTTAAATATGTAATGATGAGATATAGAGTGTATACAATAAGTTTAAAAATATTGCAGCAACATAGCCACACAACAGAATGCTATTTGGCTATAAAGGAATGAAGGACTGCTACACGCTGCAACACGGATCAACCTCAAAAAGATGCTCCATAAAAGAAGCCGGACGCAAAAGAACACAAACTGTGTGATTCCATTTCTATGTTAAGTCCAGCAAAGGCAAATCTACAGAGACAGAAAGTAGATTAGTGGGGCCTGGGCCTGGGCATGGGTCTGGAGATCAGGCTTCTTCTTGATGTGGTAGAAAAGTCCTACAACTAGGTAGTGATGACAGTTGCACAACTCTCTAAATACACTAAAACTTATAAACTGTATACTGAAAACAGGTGAATTTTAAGGTATGTAAATTACACCTCAACAAAGCTGTTAATAAAGAAGACATTTTAGTTGGGGAGGGCAGGAAGGGAGTAGGGTCTGGGCGAGCCAGACTGGCCAGGGGTTGATCTTTGGTTGCAGCAGGGTGGTGAATACATAGGACATTATATTTTCCCTTTGGGTATATGTTTGAAATTTTATATAATAAATACTTGTTGAGAATTAATCTTTCACGGCATTTGTCCCATCTCCCCAAAAGAGTTCTTTTCAGAGTTCCCAGGCAAAGCAGAGAGCCACAAATTGATCAGTGAGTGACTGCCTTGGAGTCCTCAGTCCTCAGCAGCCTCTCTCAAATGGGCAAAGCACTTTCCTGGGCCTCACTCTTCCTGCCCTCAGATCACACCTGTCCTGATGTGTTGAGTGGATGAGGAGTGGGTTAGAGGTTTGGGGGATTTTAGAGTCCTGGGTCTTCAGTGAAGGAGACTCAAGAGGCTATACTGTGAGACCTTTCCTGAGACCTAAGACTGAGGGCCCTCACTCACCAGTCACACCCACGGTGGACACAGGGCCCATGCGCTGACCCCCGTGCAGGCCGTACAGGTGCATCTTGTACTTGCGCCCGGGCTCCAGGCCCCCAACGGTCACCTCGCTCTCCTCGCCCCCAACACGCACCACCTGGGGCCCGTCCCTGCCCTTGTACTGGACGGTGAAGGAGTCGAAGTGGCCCTGGGGGACGGTCCAGGAGAGGCTGAGCGAGTCTGGGGAGGATCCGGTCACTGTCAGCTCCCCCAGGAGGGGCTCCTCGGGGGGCTCTGGGGCCTCTGTGCTGGGCTCGGTGGGGCTGGGTGTCTCCTCCATCTCTGTGGGGCTGGGGGTCTCTTCCTCTGCAGCTGAGAAGGAGACACAGAGGGTGAGGCAGGGGCCCTGCCAGATGTCCTTGGGTCTCCTCCCAAGCCTTGTCCCTGACTGGGGACCCTGAGGTCAGTTCAGAGAAGCCCGTCCTTGGGGCAGGTGGTCCTGCTCAGCTGACATCTCACATACATGCCCAGAGCCTCTGGGGTCAGCTGTGGGGACCAGGGAGGCCACCAGCACAGCTCACGGAGGTCCTTTTCTGCCCAGGAAGACCTGCTGGTCCTCAGGGAGAGGGGAGGTGGCACAAAGGGCACCGTGGCTCAGCCTCGAGCAGAGAGGTCTCCTCACCCCACTCACCCTCCACCTGAGAGAGGGTAGTCCTCCCACTAGGTCCCACTCTGGGGCTTCCACCGTCCACTCACTTGTCACCCCGATGACAGAGACAGGGCCCAGGCGCTGGCCGTCATGGAAGCCGTATAGGTTCATCTTGTACTTGTGGTCTGGCTCCAGGCCCGAGACAGTGACCCTGTCCTCGTGCCCCGGCACCCGCACCGCCTTGGGCTGCCCATCTCCGTTCTTGTACTGGACCAGGAAGTGGTCAAACTGGCCCTCGGGGATGGTCCATGAGAGGCTCAGGGAGTCTGGGCTGGTGTCTGTCACTGCCAGCTCCCCCAGGCGCGGCTTGATGGGAGGCTCTGGGGTGGTAGAGGGAGATTCTGAAGGTTCATCCTCTTCCTCTCTTGGGGCTGCACACAGGCACAGAGAGAGAAGGACCTGAGAGGGGGGAGTGCTGTCCACCGGGACTCAGCCCTCCTCTGGGCCCTCACTGCCCCTGGGAGGAAGCAGAGCAGGCAGAGTTCTTTTGCTCACCTGTCAGGGCCTCGACGTGGACAGGACCCACACTCTGCCCGTTGTGGAAACCGTACAGGCTCACCAGGTATTTGTGGTCAGATTCCAGGTCAGAGAGGGCGATGTCATTCTGGTCGCCACCTAAACGGACTACTTGGAGCTGCCCATCCTCGTCTGTGTACTGGACCTCAAAGGAGTCAAATTCTCCCTCAGTCACCATCCAGGAGAGACGCAGGGTGTGTGGCGTGGCTTCTTCCACGGTCACCTCCCCCAGGTGAGGCTCAGATGCTGGGGGGCTGGGGGCCTCGGTCTCAGCTTCCATTTCTTCTTTGGGGGCTGGTTCAGGGAGACAGGTAGGGATGGGTGACTGGTCTGTCGCTGCACTAAGATGCTCCAAGAGGAGGGAAGGATATGAAGGCAAGAGGTAACAAAAGGGGACCAATTATTGACACTCAAGGATGAATTTCAAAAGCATTATGCTAAGTGCAAGAAGCCAAATACAAAAGATTATGCATTGGATGATGCGGTTAAATGAAAATGCTTAAAAAGACAAAACCATAATGACAGAAAGCAATCCATGGTTGCCAGAAGTTGGGTTTAGGGAAACTTCTGGAGTCACCAATATTGTCTTATATCTTTGTTGTGGTAATGGTTTCATGACATACATTTGCCCAAACTCACTGAATTATGCACTTAAAATGAGTGAATTCTATTGTATGTAAATTATGCCTCTGTAAAGCTGATCCCTCCCCCACAAAAGGGAAATAGGAAACTCAGAAATCCTGAGGCTCCAACAGACCAGGAGAGCCAGGCAGAAGGAAGGACCGCGTTTCCCCCAGCTGCACTCACCGGTCTCGGTGATGGCGGAGATGGGACCCACACGCCTGCCCTTGTGCAGCCCGTAGAGCAGCAACTTGTACCTGCGGGCAGGGTCCAGGCCCGAGATACTGACCTCCCTGAGGCTGCCATCCACGGGCACCACCTGGGGTTGCCCATCCCTGTCCTTGTACTGGACCACAAAGGAGTCAAACTGGCCCTCGGGGACCGTCCACGAGAGACCCATGGAGTCTGATGTCACACTGGTCACCTGCAGCTCCTCCCCTAGGCGGGGCTTTGACGGATGCTTTGTTCTGGCCTCATCCACAGCACTCTGAGTCCCTGAGATGGAATCACAGAGAGGAAATGGGTGAGCTGTTTCCAGAAGGCTGGGTGACTTCAAAGGGCAGGATTGAGAGGTATAAAGACAGGGCTGTCCAGTGGCTGAATCCCGCAGGGCTGGTGCTTTGGGCTCATCCAAGGAGAAGGGATGCTGGAGCCCAGCCAGAACGGCAAGAGCCAGACAACTACCGTGATGGCAGCCACCACAGTGACCACAGGTGACCTTCCGCCGGGGGGCTCTGGGGCAGAGATGCCCCTGCAGGGGCTGCCCTCACCTGTGGTGCCCTCGGCGCTGAGGGGGCCGTGGCGCTTCTTGCCCAGGAGGCCGTAGAGGAGGAACTTGTACTTGCGGTTGGCGTCCAGCGGGGCCACGGTGACTGAGCGCTCATGGCCCTCCACAGGCACCACCTGGGGCCCATCCCTGTCCTTGAACTGGACCACAAAGGAGTCGAAGTGGCCTTCAGGGACTGTCCAGGAGAGGCGCAGCGAGTCTGGGGTGGGGTCTGTCACCCACAGCTCCCCAAGGCGGGGTGGGGCTCCTAGGCTGGCGTCACCTCGGGCAGCTGACAGAGAGGAAAGGTTCTTGTGTTTATTTTTTTTCCAAAATGACTCCTTGACTGCCTCCCACTGGAGTTGGAAAAACCCAGAGTTTCCCAAATGACCAGTGCTTCTCCCAAATATTTCCATCACCCTCCCATGCCCGCCACCATCCCCAACTGGCCATGCTCTGTCCACTGAACCAGCGCAGGGAGGGGTCTTCTGTCCTCAGACATCTCTGGGACAAGAGATTCCCTAGCTTCCTGTTTATCTTATCCCTCTTGCTGTCCAGCCTCTAACTACCTATTAGAGACTATTTCCCCCGCAGGGTGCAGCTTATCATAGATGTGGTTTGTTCATTTCCAAGGAGCCCACTCTTTGTGATTTGACTGACCCCTGGGGAAATCCGAAGGTCCTGGAGACGTCAGAGGGGGCACAGGATCCCTGATGGGGGCAGATAGCAGGTGGGGAGGTAGGATATTATGACGTAGAGACTCTCACAGGACCTAGCATAGGAGCAGCGGCTGCCTACGTGTGAGGGGGACAGGGGGAAGAAGGGGAGCCCAGACGGGAAGGACCTGGTGTCTGCCCAGGAAGTCATCCAGAGGCCTGAGAAGGAGCTGGCCTTCTGCCTTCCTGGACAGCAAGGACGCTGACGGCATTGTTATTGTGAGAGTTTTCTGGCAACAGGGAGCCCCCAGGGACAGGGGAGGGCCTGGACTCATATCCAGGAAAGGGGCGCACTTGGCTGGGCCCGACCAGACCAGGCTGGGTAGCCAGTCTCGGATTCCTCTGGTCTCCAGTTTCTGAGGCTCAAGGAAGAGGGCAGAAGAGGAAAGGGGTCCTTTGGGGGAGGCTGATGTGGGAGCCAAGGTACCTCACCCAATGACTAGTGAGAGTCAGAGGGAAGAACTCTCAGGAGGTGATGGCTACATGGGGCTGAGGACCCACCACGGCTCCTGGCTCCCTCCCCTGCTTCCCAGCCCCTCCTGTTTCTCATGTTCCACCTTTCAGGAAGGGGTATGAAGGAGCCTCCCCCATTCAGTGGAAGCAGGAATTATGAGAAGAGAGGAAAAGTCAGCAAGGGGAACTAATCCAGTAACTGGCCCCTTTTCCTGGTTCTCATCTGCCTAGGTTGGGGCAGGCAGAGTGGCTTTTCAAATGAAACAGAAGAGGTGGACGGAGGGGAGCCCTGGAGGAAGGGCGAGCAGATGGGGCGGTGTTGGGGGGGGCAAGGCAGGGGCCTCAGGATCGGCTTCCTGGGGGGTCCCGCTCACCTGTCTTTGCCTCCACAGAGACTGGGCTGTGGCGTTTCCCATCCAGAATCCCAAAAAGCAGGAACTTGTATTTCCTACTGGGCTCCAGGCCGGGGACGGTGACCTCACGCTGGTCTGAGGCCACAGGCACTACCTGGGGCTGCCCGTCCCTGTCCTTGTACTGGACCACGAAGGAGTCGAATTTGCCCTCAGGGACGGTCCAGGAGAGGCCCACGGAGTCCGGGGTCACGTCAGTCACTGTCAGCTCCCCCAGGCGTGGCTCCAGGGGGTGCTCTGTGGCTGGAGCTGGAGGGAGGGGAGCTAGGATCCAGGAAGACAAAGAACATGGCTGAACTCCGGCGGGAGAACTCCCCTGTCACAGGGCTCCTGGGCTATGAGGGTCTCAAGGGGGCCTTGAACTCAGATGGGAAACAGTTACATCTCTATTTCCACTGCCCTCTAAGTGAAATGTAGCCTTTCCTTCAACAATGACTATAGATGACTATAGGAAGCCAACCACGGTGGTACTAGCAGTGCCTGTGACTCTCCCCAGTGGGAATCGCCGGTGATTTCACATCACCTTAGCATTACTGCAGACGCTTCGAAGTACTGCTACACTTAGCACTGCTCCTAGACGTGAGCAGGTTATTACACACGCCACTAAGTTCTTGCCATTTAATGAACTAATGAAAAAGTTCCTGTATTACTAAATCATAAATTTGAATTTTAAAATATTTAGATCATTGGCTGTCAGGATAATTGGTTTCTTTTGTAATCCTATGCATTTTATTTTATAGATTTAGAAACATTGCTCTGAAAGGGGTTTGTTCATTTCACCAGACACCATGGCACAAAAATGGTGGCAGCCTGAGCCCAGGAAACAGGAGGGGTGGGAAGAAGCTGGGAGCCAAGAGCAAGGCTGCTTCCCTGAGGGAGGAAGACTCTGGGTCGGCCAGAAGGGAACACTGCTCAGGCCAGGGGGCTGAGGGCCTCAGAGAAGAGAGTCAAGGGATGTGTGCTGTTTAACCCCAACAAAAAGGGGCAGCAGGGGGAGGTGGTAACTGGGTCCAAGTCACAGCAGGGTTGTAAAGTGGGAAGGAAACAGCTGTGGGCAATCAGATAGTCTGGCTGGATTTAGGTCAGATGGAAGGAGGACAATCCTGCCTGGGGGAGGAGGTGGAGTGGAGATGGAGACTGGAAGGCAATGTTCCAGGAGCGGAGGGGTCAGGGAACAGACTAAGATGCCTGTGACTTGGGAAAGGACCTGTGGGGCCACTGAGGCAGGACTTCAGAGGGAGGCTGGGGGATGGGAGCTACCTTTACGCGTCCTCACTCACCCGTCACGGCTACCACAGCGAGGGGGCCCACGCGCCGCCCACCATGAAGCCCATAGAAGTTCATCTTGTATTTGCGTGCCGGTTCCAGGCCGAGGACGGTGACCTCACGCTGGTCCGCGGCCACAGGCACCGCCTGGGGCTGCCCGTCCCTGTCCTTGTACTGCACCACGAAGGAGTCAAACTGGCCCTCAGGGACAGTCCATGCAAGGCCCACGGAGTTGGGGGTCACATCTGTCACTGTCAGCTCCCCCAGGCGCGGCTCCAGCGGGGGCTCGGTGGCTGGAGGAGTCTCTTCTGGTTGTGGAGCTGAGACAGAAATGGCGGAGGCTGTTAGGAAAAGCCCCTCTTCCCCTTGGTAGTAATAATGTCAGTTGTTTTTGTGGTGCCCACGGGGTGGTTCTGATGTAAGACTACACTGATTGGCAACATCTGTCTGGCCAACACACCTTCACTAAGTCCCTGCCAGGATCTGGGGCGGGGCTTCTGGGGAGGGGTGTCAGCCACACCGAGACCCTGGGGAAGTGGCTGAAGTGGCATCTGTGTATCACCGGCTCCAAGTCCTCCCATCCAGACCTTCTCCTGACCCCTGGACTTGTGTTTGCTCAGCATCTTCCTTGGGTGCTTAATTGATGTCTCAAATGCAGCAAGTCCAAAAGTGAACTCAGGGGCTCCCTCCACACATGCTCCCCCCAGAACCTTCCCATCTAGGCAAAACCGCAGCTCCATTCTCAGAGTCCTCCCTGAGTTCCCTTACACCCACCTCCAGCCTGCGAGTAAGTCCTGTTGTCACTGACTTCAGAAGCTTACCCTCCCTCCCTAGCTCCACTGTCGCCATCACCAAGTATCACGGGCTCTTACTGGACTATAGTACCAGCTCCTAAATCCTCGCCCTCCTCCCCATCCCCACTTCACTCTGTTTCCTACCATTAAGGCATTAGTCAGAGCCCGTTCCCGCAACAGCTTCCACTCTCACTCAGAGCAAAATCCAAGCCCTTACTATCACTCCAAGGCCCCAGTTGTTTGCACCTCACATCACCCTCCCCATTCCAAAACATTCCTCACTGGTCCACAGACATTCAGGCTCTTTCCCTCTGTCCAGGATGCTCTCCCCAACAGGCCTAGGGGCTTGTCCTCTCCCTCCTGTAGGTCCTTCCTCAGCGAGGCCCCTTCCCACCCCCTTCCTGCCCACACACCATCTCACCTACTGGGCTTTGCTTTTCTCCCCAGCTCTCATCACCATCGCTGATATATTTGTACACTTTGGAGCCTGTCTCCCTCTGTTAGAATCTGGCTCCCGGCAGGAGTTTTGCCTTGTTCAGTGCTGTGTCTCCAGCACGGGCAGCCGGTGGGGGCTCCACAAATGTTTAAGTTAATGAATGAGTGGTCTGTGTCTGTGCTGGGAAAGGCCGAGCTCAGGACCTGCTGGTCCCCACTGCTCCAGGAGGAGCTGAGTCTGGGATGCCCTTCTCATTAGTGACCCAGCCTGGAAGGTGGTCCCCAGAGGCAACTGGTAGAGGGGTGGCTGGGTGGGTGGGGTTCCCAAGAGCTTGTTTCTCTGGCTCCTTTGGGAGGACAAGGCTAGGTTCCATACAGGTAAAACCTGCTTTAAAAACAGGCTGGTGACCAGGCCTGAGGAGGACACACATAAGTCTGAGTGGGGAGGGCAGGGATGGAGGCAGCTGAAGGTGGGCGGGAGTGACCACCAGCTACTGAATTTCCACCCGGTACAGGTCCCAGGTCAGGCACTGTATTTCATTTGCCTTCAAGCTCTGTTCCTTCCTGGAGCATCCATTTCCTGTTTGTTCTTGCCCTGTCTGTACTTCTTCCCCTGAGAGTGAGAAACTGTCCCTTGCCATCAAGCCTTACTGCTGGTGGTTTGGCTGAACTGGGCCATAAGCATGGCCGTTTCCCTGCTGCATCTGGCATAATCCTTTCCTAATTCAGAAATGTTTCTAAAGCTGCCTGCTCGTTCTCCTCCTGGCAACGGTTCAGCACGTGCCGTGTTTCAGGTCAGCTCAGCGGGCTCCAGCTGCCCGTCACTGACCTGCCCTGGAAACAAGCACCACGCCTGGTCACATGGCTAAGAACTTGGGAAGCCGGGACTGGAACTCAGGTGGTCTGATTCCAAGACTCAGTTTTCCTCTACTGCACCACCTCAGCCAGAGCTCGACACAGCCCATCCTTACCGGGGACCAGTGTGGCCGCCCAGGACAGACAGACGGACAAAGGGTCACCCCAGGAGAAACCTCGGCCACATGTTCTGGGCCCGGCACAAGCTCCACCCTGCTACTCGGGCCGGCAGGACAGTAACTCAGGGAGGCTTTCCGCCTCCCTACTCTGTGCTGACTGAAGAAAGAAAAGAAATCGGGAGTAAAAGTTCTGGAAGCTAAGCCAACCAAGTCCCTGTGAGGCTGGGCTCTGTGGCAGCACAGAAGCCGGGCTCTGGAAATCTATCTGTTTCTCTGCTTTTTAAAATCTCTTCCTTTATAGTAAAGTTGTTTTTGATTTTCTTTCTTTTCCCCCCCACTTAATGGAGGCACAGGGATGAACTCAGGACCTCGGGCATGCCAAACACATGCTGTACCACTGAGCTATACCCACCTCCCCAGTAAAAGTTATTTTTGAAAAAGCTGTGTCTTTGTTTCAGCGAACAAAGGGGAAAAGAGACGCCCTTTGTTGGGACCAAGCTGGGCAGATCAGCAGGAGGGTCCCAGAGGCCTGCCTGGGATCCAGCCCCAGACGCTGGGGCTCTGGAGAGCAGGTGCCCAGGCTGGGTCCTCTCTGGTAGTTGAGTGGCCCTGTACCCTGGCGGAGGCGACATTCCTCCTTGTTGTAGTCACTCACTGGATGAATAGTAAGAAAGTCTCCAGCTGCACTGGTGAGAGGCCAATGTTTCATGCACATTCTGACCATCTAAGAAACCAAACCAGCCAAAGGGAACAGAGCAGACACCAGAGTCGGGACAAATACAGTGATCATAGTGGCCAACACTGACAGCATGTCTACTCTGTGCCAGGCCCATTTGTATGTCTCAACTCATTTATTCTCACAACAGTTTTGTGAGGTAGGCGTTAAAATCCCCATTTTACAGATGAGGAAACAGGCCTAGAAAGTTTAAAACTTGCTCAAGGTCATGCAGCTGGTTGTAGCCCAGTCCACAGTGACCTGTTCTTTCTAGGTCTTCCCCAGGCACGTGGTTCAGCAAGAGGGGGCAATCGCCACAGGGAGGCTGGGAGCCACTGGCCGGAGGAAAACAAACAAGACTCCGTCCTCACTCACCTGTCACACCCACGGTGGACACGGGACCCACGCGCCGCCCCCCGTGCAGGCCGTACAGGTGCATCTTGTACTTGTGCCCGGGCTCCAGGTCCCCAACGGTCACCTCGCTCTCCTCGCCCCCGACACGCACCACCTGGGGCCCATCCCTGCCCTTGTACTGGACGGTGAAGGAGTCGAAGTGGCCCTGGGGGACGGTCCAGGAGAGGCTGAGCGAGTCTGGGGAGGATCTGGTCACCATCAGCTCCCCCAGGAGGGGCTCCTCGGGGGAGTCTGGGGCCTCCGTGCTGGGCTCAGTGGGGCTGGGGGTCTCTTCCTCTGCAGCTGAGAAGGAGACACAGAGGGTGAGGCAGGGGCCCTGCCAGATGTCCTTGGGTCTCCTCCCAAGCCTTGTCCCTGACTGGGGACCCTGAGGTCAGTTCAGAGAAGCCCGTCCTTGGGGCAGGTGGTCCTGCTCAGCTGACATCTCACAGACATGCCCAGAGCCTCAGGGATCAGCTGTGGGGACCAGGGCGGCCACCAGCACAGCTCACGGAGGTCCTTCTCTGCCCAGGACGATCCACTGGTACTCAGGGAGGGGGGAGGTGGCACAAAGGGTACCATGGCTCAGCCTCGAGCAGAGAGGCCTCCTCACCCCACTCACCCTCCACCTGAGAGAGGGTGGGGCTTCCCCTGTCCACTCACTTGTCACCCCGATGACAGAGACGGGGCCCAGGCGCTGGCCATTGTGGAAGCCGTACAGGTTCATCTTGTACTTGTGGTCCGGCTCCAGGCCCGAGACGGTGACCCCGTCCTCGTGCCCCGGCACCCGCATCACCTTGGGCTGCCCATCCCTGTCTCTGTGCTGGACGGTGAAGGAATCAAAGTGGCCTTGGGGGACGGTCCAGGAGAGGCTGAGTGAGTCCGGGGAGGATCCAGTCACTGTCATCTCCCCCAGGAGGGGCTCCTCAGGGGGCTCCGGGGCCTCTGTGCTGGGCTCTGTGGGGCTGGGGGTCTCCTCCACCTCTGCAGGGCTGGGGGTCTCATCCACAATTTCCTGGAGGGCTGAGAGAAGAGATCAGGCTTTATAGGTGACATGCTTTGCTGGTGACATTAATCATGACTATTTATAATAAAGTTCATCCAGCAAATAATACTCTTCAAGCTGTAGACTTAGGGGTTCTTGTAGACTTTGTATTAGCCATTCAGCAACTCATCAGAGGAGACAGGGCTGAGACAGGCCCCTAAAGCCCATCATGTACAGCTGGCCGGATTCCACTGTGGGTTCTGTGGGGCAGTGGTCTCCCCTCATGTCTGAGAAAGGAGGTGAGATGGAAGTGAGGAGACTGAGGAATTATGTACTGTGTTCATGGACAGTGCTACCCTCAGGAACTTGAGGGAGAACTGAGGCCCCTTCCCACCTGTGTTTCTCCCTTTCAGCTCCTGCCACTTCCCCAGGCTTTCCAGCTGCCCCCACCCCACTTACCAGGTCAGGAGATGGGTCGGGCTCTGACTCAGGCCTCCCAGGGCAGCCCTGACCCTCCCTCCACTTCAGACAAGATGGGAGAAAGATCTGGGGATGGGGGTGGGGGCTGGGGTGGGCCAGGCTCTTCCCTGGCTGGGGCTCGAATCACAGCCCTGAGGGCATCTACCCACCACCCGAAGCAGCTAGGTCTTTTCTGAGGCTCTTCATGGGGTGGGGAGACTGGCACGAGGGAAGCCAGCCCTTCTGTGACCCACTCCCCAGTGCATGGGGGGCTGCTTAGGGGACAGGAGGTTGAGGAGGTAGCAGGCAAGAATGACAACTCAGACAGGATGGGGAAGGTGAGGAGGTGAGGAGAAAAGGGTACTGGGAAGTGAGAGAGTCAGGGCAAAATAGCAGATCACTCTCCAATAGCTGTTTTGACGTGCCAGGCACTGGCCTAAGTGCATATGTGTATTAACTCATTTAACTCCAAGAACTCTGTGAAGCAGTTACTGTTATTAACCTCATTTGACAGATGAGAAAGCTGAGGCCCAGAGAGGTTTAGTCATTTGCATAAGATCTCAGAGTTACAATGAAAATCCGGGCAGTTGGCTCCAGAGCCCATGCTCCCAACCACGATGCTGCACAGCCACAGAAATGGCGCTGGCCAGGGGAGGCTGAGCCCTGGAGGAACGCAGGGACCGGGGCTGAAAGTGAGCCCTTTGCCCTGCTCCAAGTTGGCAGGGAGTCGGGGAGTCAGGAGGCTGGGAGGAGGCTGGGAGGAGGCTGGGGAGACGTGGAGCTCACGTCCCTTGGACTCGCCAGCTCTGAGCAGAGCAGTAATGGTGGGAGGGTGTGGGCAGCAGGCAACAGAAGCTCAGAGGTGACCATGGCCTGAGCTAGGGGACAAAGGCCAGCAAAGACAGCGGGGAAAGAACACATTGGCTGAGAACATCTACGGGGAGACAGCCCGGGGCAGAGGCATGATTCCCAGGGCTCAGAATGGGAGAAATGGGGCCTATTAGTGGAGTGGAGAAGCAGGGCCAAGAGGTTAGGGGCTGGAGGCTGGAGGAGAAGTCCTGAGATGTGGGGAGTGGATGGTGGAGGCCTTGGCAGAGTTGGAGCTGAGAAAGAGAAGGTGGTGGGAGGTGCAAAGGATCGCGGGCCAGGTCCCGCTCAGAGGGTTGGGGGTTGGCAGGGGAGGGAGGCCTGTGTGGCTCTGACTCACCTGTGGTGGCCACCACAGACACCGGCCCCACACGCTGCCTGCCATGAAGCCCGTAGAGGTTCATCTTATACTTCCGGTCCGACTCCAGGCCAGGGATGGTGACCTCATTCTCTTCCCCCCTGACGGGTACCACTTGGGGCCGCCCCTGCGCATCCTTGTACTGGACCGTGAAGGAGTCGAAAGAGCCCTGGGCCACCGTCCAGGACAGGTGCAGGGAGTCTGGGGTGGCACCAGTCACCGCCAGCTCTCCCAATAGGGGCTGCTGGGGGGACTCTGGGTGGCGAGGCTCCTCTCTCTTCTCTGGAGCTGCAAATAAGAGGAAATAGGCAGGGCTGAACTGGCAGCCTGGGGTTGGGGCTTGGGAATTCGACAAGCTGTCACACCTAGGGGGTCTCTACTCCACTAGCATGAGCGCTGAACTCCTGCGTCATCTGGCACAGGCCAGGGTATGACATACCTTCTGGGCCTTGGGGAGCAGCTGCACAGGATGAAAGGGGCCCAGCAGTGCGGAGGAGGCTGGCTGGCCCTGAGCCCAAATGCGGGGCCAGGATTCAGAGTCAGTCGTCTCGCTGGGAGGCCCCAGCTGGTCCATGGCTGAGGGCAAAGGTGGGGAAGACTGGGAGGGGTCATATGGGGGCTTAGATGGCTGCCACTCACCAGTGGTGCCCTCGGCTGTGAGGGGGCCATGCCGCTTCCTGTTGGCAATCCCAAACAGAGTGAATCTGTACTTGTGGTCAGGGTCCAGCGGGGAGACAACGACTGAGCGCTCAGGCCCTTCCACGGGCACCACCTGGGGTCGTCCATCCCTGTCCCTGTACTGGACCACGAAGGAGTCAAACTGCCCTTCAGGGACAGTCCAGGAGAGGTGCAGCGAGTCTGGGGTGGGATCTGTCACCCACAGCATCCCCAGGCGGGGTGGAGTTCCTGGGCTGGGATCAGTCTGAGCCACTAGAAAGAGGAGGTAGAGAGAAGGGAGGGACACAGGTCAAAGGAGAAGGGGGAATCCATCTCCCACATGGGGATGCTGTGTGTGGTTGTGCAGGCTGTTCACTGCACAAAGGACCATGGCTGATGGTGCACTGAGGACAGAAATCCAACTAACACTGTGCTTGCCAAGCTGTGTATGTGGGCAGGGGGCTACGCTAACCTAGAAGAAGGGGTGCCTTCTTTGAAGTGGCACAAAAGCACTGCATGAACTAGTGTGACCCTGACTCATTCCACAGTGTGGGGAGGGGCTTCAGAGAGAAGGGAGTCCAGCCAGCCCCTTCCACGTCTCCATAGCCAGGGACATCTTCCAAGACAGCCTCTACTGCTTCCAAGCCTAACAACTAGCTGGTTTTCCCTCCAAAAGAGGGATGCTCAATTCTTGGAGCATTTTAATGTGGGAGAGTCTCCCACACCTGTGCTCTGAGCCCCACTTCCTCCTCTCCCACCCTCACTCCCTCCGCTGTGCCATCAGCATTTACACAAGCTCCTCCACTAGGCTGTACCGCCCTCCGGCCTCCACCCTCCCTCTTTGCTCTCTTTCCAGCCCAGATTCCAGAAAGAGACATCTATACTGTTTGTAGTCATGTCCTCACCTCAATCACTCTCCCAGCCCAGCTCCACCCGCCACCAGCAGCTCTCACCAGGGTCAGTGATGACCTCGCCATTGCTAAGTCCTGTGGACACTGTAGCCCTGAATCACACTTGGGGAATCTGACATGTCTGACCACACCCTGCATTTTGGCGTCCTCCCCACACCACCCCTCAGGCTGTCCTGAGGCTCCTCTTTCTCTGCTCATGCCGTGAATATTGGCCGTCTCCAGGGTTCCAGTGGCCCTCTCTCCCCCACTGTCCCCTGCCTTACCCTGGCTTCTGTCCACTGGGACACCCATACCCCCTCTTCAGGCCTTTTTTTCTGCTCCCCAGGCCCATGAGGGCTGCGTTACTTGCTGCTTGTCTGACCTTCCCTCTCTGGGCCTTGATTCTCCTCATCTATAAAGTGAGCATGTCTCACAGGGCTGCTTCTAAGGACTAAGTGTGATGATACACTTGGAACATCTTGAACACATCTGACACTTCACAAACGCTCAGATGTTTTAACTAAGTGTCCCATGCTGCATTGTTCCTCACATCCGCTGTTCCCTGCCTCAGGGAATGGGGGGACAGTCTGACCCAGATACGTAGGGGTGCCTGGGCCTCCTCAGTTTCTTCACCTCCCACATCCAGCCTCACTGTCACCATCCCAGCCAGGCGACCATCATTTCTTGCCGGTTTTTAACTCACTTCTCCAGCTATCCTCTGCAGCAGCCTCTGAGTTACTTGTAGGATAAATATTGAATCAGGTCACTCTCCCACTTCAAGCCCTTCAGCGTTCCCCTAGGGTCCTCAGATGAGGACTGAGTGCCTCAGTCAGACACATGAGATTAGAAGACCCCTCAGCCCGCCGGGGCCCTGCCCCCACCCAGAGGGAAGAGACTTTGATTCTCTTTCAGGGCCATTCTCACTTCTTGCTCTCCACTGCTCCTTCTGTTTGCACTGCCCTCCTCAACCTCCCTGCCTGACCCACCACAATTTTTCCTTCAGGATTCATCTCAGGCACCACCGCCTCCAGGAACCCTTCCTGGAATTCCCAAAGCACTGGGCAGACCCCCTTCAGGACCATGCAGAGGGCAGGGGCAGGGGTGTATGACCACCCTCACTTACAGATCTTGGCTTCAGTCACCAGGGGGCCGTGCTTCTTCTTGCCCACAAGCCCATACAGGACAAATTTATACTTGCGACCGACATCCAGGTTGGAGATGAGGGCTGAGCGCTGGGGCCCCTCCACTGGCACCACCTGGGGCCCGTCCCTGTCCTTATACTGGATCATGAAGGAGTCGAACTCGCCCTCAAGGACTGTCCAATGCAGAAGTAGGGAGTTGGAGGTCACGTCAGTCACTGACAGCTTGCCCAGGCGTGGCGGGGCCAAGGGCTTCCCAGGCTTCTCCCCATCCCTGTCTGGGGTTTGGGGGGCAAAAGCAAAGCAGATGGGCTCAACCATTGCTGTGTGCCCAGTCTCCTTCCCTCTTGTCTGCCCACTGGCTCATTCCATCCTGGACAGCTCCCTCCCTTGAAGCCTCTACTTCTCTACCCTCGGTCCTCTGTGACTAGCCTTTTGTGGAAGAGTGGCATTTCCTTCAATCTCTGTTCTGGAGTAAAAGCTTTGGACCTTCCCTTGTGATAGCTTCCCCACCCCTTACAAAGGTCCCAGTCCCTCTTCACACCAAGATCTCTGAGGGGGTTTCAAGTCCCCATGGTTCTTCCTGAGAGTTTAGGACATCCCCATTCCTGTTTCAAAACAGTCTGAAGATGCCTCAGGCCATCTGAACTTCTCTCTCCCTTGCCACCCTCTCCCCAGTGGTGAACTGGATCTGGAGTTGTAAGGAGAACTGGCTACCCTAGTCCTATAAACAGGGAGCCAGATGAAATGTGAGAGCCAGGAACTCCAGGCTCCTACACTGGTTCCACAAACCTCACTCATCTCTGAAGTCCTGATGGCTGTGAAGCGCCCTACCCCAAGGAACCTCCACCCCAAGCAGGAACTGGCTGATGGGACCACAGGGCACTGTCCACTGTGGGCCGGGTTCCCTGGGTGTGGGTGGAGGGCAACACCACTGTCCTAGCCTGTTTAGTAAGGGGATGGTAGGGGCTCTGGGGAAGGGAAAGGGAGGAGGAAACTGAGCGTCAGTATCCTCAGTGCCAGAGGCATTCGCACACCCATCCTGAGAGGTCAAGGGGAAGGGTGGGGCAGGGGAGTGACCAGGAAATGGGGGCAGGACACAGGGCAAAGACAAGTGAAGAGCCAGGGGCCAAAGCCTCCCTCCTTGAATCCTAGTCCCATCTTCTGACTTTTCTCCTCTCATCTACTTTTCCTGGAGTTCTCCCCTCCCCAGCCCACCTTATCACTGTTCTAAGACCCCCTCCCTCCCTCTTGCCTCTGAACCCTCAGCTCCTTTTAGCTCCTTGTTTCTCCTATCCCCCTGACCCAGCCACCAGCTCTACCTGTCAATCTCCACCCCATTTCTTATGTCCTAATGGCCTGGCCCCTCCCCCAACCTCAGGACACTAGTCTTGGGCAGAATCCAGGATGTACCCATAATGCCTTGGTAGATGAGAGGGGCAGAGGGCTCGCCCTCCGGGGGGACCCCACGAAGTGACAGCTCATAGGGGGATCCAGGAGGGGGTGAGGGCACCAGAGCCTGATGGACATCCCCTGGCAGTCGTTCCTCATGTGCCCCCGGCCCTTCGGGCACCCGTAGGTGCAGCTGGAAGTGGGCAAAGGTGTCAGGCTGAGCGGTCCAGGCCACGCGGAGGCGCCCTGTCTTGTCTCTGCCCAGCACCCTCAACTCTCCCAGCTCCTGGGGGCGCTGCTGCAGGACAGGGGCCTGGGCCCCTTGAGTTGTTGACGGGCCTGAGGGAGGCGGCTCATCTGTGGCCCCCAAGAGGCCTAAGGGGGAGGAACCTGGGAAGAGGCAGGGCAAGAAAAACAGGAGAGTCGAATGTGAGAGCCAGAAAAGAAGCCCCAGGCCCCAGGTTCTGTCCTCTAGCCCCTAAGAGCCTACAGACCCTCCCTCTTCTCCTAGGTCACCCCCGGGTCATCTCATCCTCCCAAAGGTCCACCACAGCCCTGCACAGACAGGTCTGCTAGTAATAAAAGGAATAAAGTCTGCCACCCCTCCCCCACATGGCTCCTATGACCTCCAGCCCCATAGACCACCATGTCCCTCCCCACAGGCATCCCCCTCCCCACTGGGCGGTGGCCGTGGCTTCCATTAGTGCTGCAGTGAGAAGCCTGGAAGAAAGGAGGAGACGGTGGTGTTAGGGAAGGAGGATGCAGGAGAGAGTGGGTAGTGAGAAGAAAGGGAAGAGGTGTGTGCGGGGTGGACATCCAGCTCAGGTGGCATCTCGGCCCTATGGGGGAAGAAGAGGTCCACAACCCTCCCCACAGAGCGCCCCTTCCCCAAGCCCGGACATCGTTCCTGTGGGAGAGACAAGCGTGGAGTGAGCCAGGAGGTCTGCAAAGGCAGCTCAAGAAGCAGTGGTTTCACCTCTCACAGACACATGCTGCCTGATGGCTTCAAGGCCACCCCCAGGCAGTTCCGATGTGTCCCTCTGAGGTTAGGGGAAGATTGTGGAAAATAGTAACCACTGACCACAGTCTTCAGCCACCCTCACCACAATGAGTCAGAGTGGTGAACCACTGGTTTCACTCCCTACCCCACCCAAACTGCTCCAGTGAGTCTTTGCAGACACTGCCCCTCTCACCAAATGCCTAGAACAGCAATCCTGGCAGAAGTGCCCTATGAACCCAAGTGAAAAATCAGGGCTCTCTCAGATCTCCTTGGCTTTGGGTATCCACCAGGACCTTGGGGGTGGTGATGGCTTCTAGGGACACAGGAAAGTGTGCCTTGTTGTGGGGGAGGGTCCCCTGGATCTTGAAGGCAGAAGGAGGCGGTAGAGGGGTGGCAGTCTGAGAAGTGAGGCAGTGTGAGGGACTCATGGATGCAGACTCCAATGGCAGGTGAGACTGGGCAGGGGATGGGTGGTCCCGCGGCCCCAGCCCACGCTACCTGTAGTGGTGATGAAGGCGTAGGACTTGGAGGTCTGCCCTGCCCGCACCCCGTGAACCTCCACGTGGTAGGTGGTGCTGGGCCTGAGATCAGGTAGGCTGACGGTGCGCGAGGTGCCAGGCACGGTCAGCTCCCCGCTGGGAGCCTCCGCGGGCGGCTGGGGCCGCCAGCGCAGCACCACGCGCTCGAAGTGGCCGCGTAGCCCGTCGAGGGACACGAGTAGCGCGCCGTCGGCAGAACTGCCCAGCACCTCGGGCTTGGGGTGGCGGGGCGCAGCCACCCGGTCGACGCCTTCGGGCGAGAGGCCGTAGATGCCCTGGTTGGAGTCCCGCTTCCAGGTGCCCGAATCGGGGCTGGCGGTGGGGCGAGGGCGACGGGGCGGGGGTGCGGGGGACCCGGTGGGGGCAGCAGCCGCCAGGCGACGCCGCTGCAAGTATTCGTGGATGTGGCGCGCCACCGACGTGTAGGTCTGGTTGGCCCGCAGCGGGTAGCCGTGAGCCCGCAGGTGGTGCTCCAGGTCCTGCACGGTGCCGCGGAAGCGGCCCAGCTCGGCCGTCAGGTTGCCCCACGCCCGCCGAGGGGGCTGGGGTAGGCTCTGTCCTGGCCGAGAGTCCTGCCCCTCCTCCGCGGGCCCCGAGGGCGAAGGCGAGGGCCGAGGGGGCCGAGGGGGGCGCGGGGGCCGCGGGGCCGGCCGGGGCCGGGGCTTGGGGGGCGGGGCTGGGGGGTGCGCCTCCGGGTAACTGTAGTGGCCTGGTGCTGCCGGGGGGCGGAAAAAGGGGGAGGGGAGAGCAGGTCAGTGGCAGCCCCCCACCAATCCCTGCACTCCTCCTCACGGCAGGCAGTCCGTCCCTCCATCCCTCCCAACGGAGCAAGAGGCCTCTTCACTGTGCCCCAGCCCCACCTGGAAAGAGAACCGAAAGGAGTTAGTGTCCCAGGAACCCCTCACCCCTCGCCCTCCAAGCCCGCCAGTGTTGGTGCCCTGGAAAGAAGAGAGAAGCCAGCGGGTGAGGCCCTGTGTCTGAAGGAGAGAAAGGGGCGTGGGAGGAGAGAATGTGAGCTACAGTGAGGTGGGCGTCCCTCTGTCACAGGAAAAGAAAAGAAAAATCCAGGCATCTGTTAAGAGACCTTGAGGGTTAGTGGAAAATTTCTGCTGTGAGCCCTAATCCCCCAAACCCCAGTCCTCCAGTCAACGTGAGTGCTGATCTCTAATCTGCCGAATTCCAGTCTGCAAGATCTGACCACTGACTGAGCACAAGGGCTGTCCCTGTGCCCAGGTTTGGATGGGAACCTCCCCCACCTGCGTGGGTCAGACAGCATTTTCTTATTTCCTGCTTCTCTCCATGAGTCGGCTCCTCTCAAACTCTTACCCACAGCCTTCCTACAGGACTCCTGGCACCTGAGGACTCTGTCTCCCAAGTGCCCTTGGTACAGAGCAAGGCCCCCACCCCTACCCCAGGCAGGTGGTTTGGGACTGCCACACACCCTGTCAAGTGCATTCAGAGGAGCCTGTGAGCCCTAGACTCGCAAGGAAGGGGCTCTTATGCTCCGAAACTTCCCTAATCCTTGGCCAGCCGTACCTGTATTGGCCCTGACGGAAGCCGGGTAGCTTACTGCCTGGCCCCGCTCAGCCGTGACGGTCACCACGTATTCTACGCCTGGCATCAGGCCAGTCAGCAGCGTCCCGTCTGCCTCAGGGGGCACTTCCAGTCGCACTCTCTGGTTGCCAGCACTGACGTAGGACACCACGAACCGGTCCACCTCAGCCTGGGGGCGCATCCAGTTGAGCTCCAGCGTGGTTGGTGTCACTGCCACCACACGGAGGTCCTGGGGGCCATCAATCACTAGCCAGATTAGAGAGAGGAGGGGTCAGGTGGGAGTCTGGTTCTTCACCAGCTTTCCTTCTAAGAGCCTGGCCCCTAACCAGTCCCTGCCTTTGCCCTCTTGAGGGGCATAGTCCCAGCCATCCCTCTCAAATACAGATCTCCACCCAGGACCCCATCCCAAAGCCACAGCTCTCACTAGTGGTGATGGTCTTGGAGGCAGGAGGGCCCCAGTTAGTCCCTCGAAGAGCACGGACAGTGACTTGGTACTCCTGACCGGGGGCCAGTCCTCTCTGGTCATAGGCTGAGGCAGAGCTGGGCACCCGTGCTGTGAACGGGGGGCTCTCTCCCTCTGTCTGCAAGAGAGAGAGCACCAGGTGGATCAGGGCTGGCACTCTTGCTGCTCAATCCCCCTCATCCTTTCTTTTTCCAAATCCAGGCAGGGTCGACACGGGACTGTGTAGAACTTGACCTTGTATGGGTGGTATCAGCAAACACATCTCGAACACTTACTCCATGCCAGGTCTTGTTCAACGCAATTCACAAATACAAACTCAGTTAATCATCTTAAGAATTCCCACTGGGCAGATGAGGAAACTGAGGTACAAAAGGATTAAGTGCCTTGTCCAAGGTCACCAACACCAAGAAAGTATCAGAGATTTCAACCCAGGCAGTGTGACCTCAGAGTTCCCTGTCATGGGCACTACCTTCTTAGCCTGTTCATCATCTGTCTGCCAGAATCCTACATGACACACGCCAGGACTCTCCTTCCGGCTTTCCCCCGGCAACCCTGACCACCTGGGCACGAGGAGGCTTCTCCTAAGCCCGCTCCTGTCACAGCAGATGAAGTAGGTGAGGGATCACTTCAAGTCTCACTTTCTCCTTAAAGCACCTGCCCCAGGCTGAGCCACCCCACAGACACCTGCCCCTGGCTGTGTAATTTAGGTGTGACCCATGTCAAGTCATTTCCTTTTAGGTAATTTTCTTGTCTCCTCAGCAGGGTCATAGGCTCCTCACAAACAAGGCTCACCTCCTCAAAGTTCCACAAATACATTTTCCAGTTTTGTACCTGGCATCATTCTGGGCACTGGAAACACAAAATAGAAGATATGGTCCCTGTCCTCAACTAGCTTATACTCTAGTAGCTAAATGTATGACCATGTCTTATGTTTTATTAGATCCCTACCCAGATCCCCATGTGCAGCACATGTCTGTGAGAGAGCAACCCTCCTTTGAGTATACACTTAAGGTATTATGATCATTTGTGGTGACCCCGCAGGCAATCTGCCAGTCCCTGCTCCAGGCAGGGACTCCTGGAGTGCCAGCCACTGGGGCAATAGGAGGAATGGACATCTGTGAGCCGTCTAAGAGTCCAGCACTTCCCAGGGCTGTCGAGCTAGGACAGCTAATAAGGACACTCTGTTCTGGTTAGCTATGTTGGCTGTTATGGAGACACCTCTGTTCAGCCAAGTAGGATTGGAAATTTCAAAAGGTACTCTCCTAAACTAAGAGAATTGTGGAGAAATCAACATAGTAAATACCAAAGTATAAAACCAGACGAGAGGCCATGTAGAGATTTCTGGGTTGAGGATGAAATAAAGCTTTGTCAGAGTTTTCTTGGCTGAAAAGTTTTCCAGGGCACACAGGATCCCCCATCCCTCTCCCACTCACTCTGCCCTAGGATACCCCAGCCTAGGAGGCCTTGGATTGGCCTCAACTCAAGCCTTGTGGGGTCCCCATCCTTCCCAGAACTTTCTCTCTTTCCTCTTACTCCCCCAACCCACCACAAACACACACACACACACATGCACGCACATCCCTTGAGTGTCTCCTGTTGATGTCTGGTCCTTTCAGCAAGATGAGCTGGTCCCGTTTTCCTTCTCCTTTCGACCATCTATGTGAACCTTTTAGACACTTCATAGTCCCTCCTGAGATCCATTTGGGAACAGTCCCCTGAAAGTCCCACTGTGGGTCTAATTCACATCTCCTAGTACCATCTGTCTGGCCCAAGGCCAATTGTCTCACCAGATGCTGGCAGCTGGCTCTGCCACTTGGTGAAAGCTTGGCTGCTTCTCTGATTGTGCTTGGCAAGTTTCTAACTCTATTCTTGATATCAACCTCATGGCCCCAGGTGGAGGACTCCACCTTGGCTGGTCCCAGGGGTATATACCTCACCCTCATCCCCCTTTTCAGACCAGACCCAAACACAAACTTTTCTGAGGCTACAAGTTTGTCCCAATGAAAACATGGCATAGCCCCAATTTCCAGGCTGCAGAATATACCCAGACAGGGAATATGTGAGCCTCATTCTGTTCAGGGGTTCACCTCCCTCCATTTCCTCATGCTTTCTCTCATATTCATAGAGGAGCCTGCATTTTGCAAATTAACAACATTCCTTAAATTGGTGGTCCTTGGGTTTGGGGTGCATCAGAATCACCTGGAGGGCTTGTTATAACACAGGTTACTGGGCTCCACCCCCTAGAGCGGTTGACTCAGTAGATCAGGGAGTGTAGTCTGACAATTTCCATGTCTGATGTGCCAGGTGATGCTAATGCTGCAGGTCCAGGAACACACTTTAAGAACCACTGAGTCAGAGTAACAATGCCACGTATGCAGGGAAAGGAGGAATGTTCCTCTTTTGTGTTCTGAGAATCATTCCAATAACTAGGTGTGTCCCTTGGCCAGGAATAGTAGACTTTGGGCTTTGAGAATGAAGTGTTTCTGGAAAAGGGGAGGGGATAAGGTAGAGAGAGACTTCTAGGAAGATGGTAGTGGCCAGAGCACAGCCAGCTACTGAATATACTGTGTGCCAACTGCAATGGATAGAGAGTCCTGGCCAGGGCCCAGTCACAGAAAGCATCGTCAGAGGGCCAGTAGCACAGGCTGATGTAGAGTCCAAGAGAGGTGTCCGGAGACCAATTTTCCAGGAGCATTTTCCACACCCAAGCTCAGAGAGAACCCAGAATGTGACAGAGGCCCATACTCAGAGCAGAGCAAATGAGCTAAGAGCATGACCAAGCTGGGCACAGGCCAGCTCAACATCACCCCGGCCCCATCGAGAGGGAGGAAGCCAAGGGCTTTGGCCAAGAAGTCGCACCTTTTGAAAACACCAAGGTTGAGTTCACATTTACTGAGAGCAGGAGACGATGCTGCTCTGCAAGCTCCTTCCATCTCAAGTGTTTATTTTAATTCTTCTTTCCCTGAAGTTTCTTAGGAAAGTTCCCTTTAAAAGTCCTACCCTCTTGAGATTAGAACTATGTAAATAATATACACACAGAAGAAGAGAGTGGGAGAAACACTTAAAAATGTTAACAGGGCTTGTTTTAGTGTGAAGCAGCCAAGGATTATTTGTTTTTTTATCTAGTTGCCAAATTCTTATCTTGTGATTAAATTATGTTTATAACTGAAAAAAAATTTTTTTTTTAAACAGAAGAAAAAAATTTAAACATCTTGATTGTGCAGCAAAGTGGGTATTTCTGCCTCTGCTTCCACCAGGGGGTAAGGAGAGACAGAACATGGTAGGGGTCTGGGCTAAGGGTATAATAAGACTTAGATTGATGTGGCCAGTCGGGGTGGGGATGACAGCCAGCACGTCTGAGCTGTCCCTTCTGTCCTAGAGGCTTCCTAGGTCTGGGCCCTGGGAGTTAATTATTTTTCCGGAGTCCTGACTGTGTAGAGATGACAGTGACATGGCCTACCCACCCATGGCATTTGTGGGATGATGCAGAAAAACAAAAATTGGACTGTAAAAATGTCAGATGATTTGGAACTAGGAGACCAAACACATCATAAAAGCCCAATCTGCATAAAGGGAGATCGCTAATGAGAGGCCACAAGGCTTTGTCCTTAGAGTGCCCCCCAAATATTTTAAGAGTGAGCTAGGAGACAGAAGGGAGGTTTTTCAATGCACTGATGACATGGAGGAGGGGAACCAGCTCACAGACTTAAATTATTGCAACAGCCTAGACAGCTTGGCCCAAACCAAAAAAGATAACACTAAGCAATGCTAAATGCAAAGGCCTATATTCAGGCTACAAAAAGTGTATGTAGTTGAGTGTCTTCTTTTCTCCTTTCTTATTTTTTGTTTATATTTTCTATGCTGAGCTATATGACTTCTATAATAAAAAGTTACTTAAAAAAATCAAAGATGATCAAAACAACTGACAGTTTGTGTGACCGCAAGTTCAGTTGCATCAGTTCTGAGAACAATGTCAGTGTATCCAGAGTTAGTTGGGTGAATGACAGGGCTCCTCTCTGACCCCACACTTTTGGAGGGCACGTGCACAAAGCAGGTGGCATTAGAGGAGGAAAACCAAGGAGTGAAGGATTCAGAGAACCAAGCCTTTAGGAAAAGGGATGGAGAAACCAGAATGAAGGCTGACATAATGGCTGATGTCCCCAATACCTGAAAGCCTGTGGTCTAAGATGAAGGGAAGGCAAAAAACACATTCCAACTGCTGGTGAAGGTTTAGCTAGGGCCAATGGACGGATGTTAGACTGAGGCAGATTTGGATTCAGCAACAACAAAAAGAACTGACTATAGTGATAAGCTGGATGGGACAATCTTGGGAAGCACTGAGCTCATGGTCACCAGGGTGTTCCATCCATAAAGGACCAATGCTGCTAAGGCCTTCTGCCCTCAGTGTGGGACAGGATGAGAAGGCCTTTAGAACAGCTTCAGGAATCAGACATCTGGACTCAACCACTGATTACCTGGAAGTCCTGCTTGAGGTGAGCACCCCCTCCCCCAGCCCTGCCACCCAGCCCCTCCTGGAGCTTGGTTCTCACCGTGGGGATGAACTGAATTTCATAGGCATCCACATTGCCGGGAGCCCGGGTCCACTCTGTCCGAACCGTCGTCTCCTCCAGGAGGTGCATCCTCATGCCCTCAATGGCTGGCACCTCTGCCCAGGAGAATGGGGTATGAGAAGCTGCTCAGCCCAAGGAAGCCCTCCACCCCTACCCCCACCACCACAGGCTCCCCCTACTTAGGCCTCTCTAAGAGATCCCTCCAAGTTCCCACTGTCACTGGGGGTGGGGCAAAGCTGGCAGAGGCCTGAACAGGCCCTGAGTCTCCTTCACTGCCTCCCATCTCCAGGAACACAGAATCTTCCTAAAAGCAACGAAGGGGACCCCCAGTCTGCTCAGCAGAGATCTGAAAGCAGGTCCTGCCTGTGGTCATGCCCCTATGGTTCTGCTGCCCCTAGAGGACAAGGCTCTCTGGCTCCTCTGATTCCCCAACCTCCCCACCCCAATATATGACCTTCCTTCACTCTTCCTCCAGGTTCCTGGGCTTCTAGGCATCAGACTCAGGCTTTTCCACTGGCTCCAGTTTTTCATTCCCTGACCAAGCATATCGAGGAAGGCTGCCTACTCACCTTCCCCGCAGTCCTCTCCTGCATAGCCATCTTGGCAGATGCAGCGGCCCTCTTGGCACTCTCCCCTGCCGCGGCAGTCCCCGGGACACGTCTGGATGGCGCAGTCAGGACCTCGGAAGCCCTCGACGCATACACACTGGCCTTCGCGACACAGTTCCCGGGGCCCGCAGCCCCCGGGGCAGGCGCTGGCGGGAGGCTCTTCTTGCCCACAGTCCTCGCCGCTGTAGCCCAAGTGGCAAACGCATACTCCCTGCACACACCGCCCACGGCCCCGACAGTCGGCAGGGCAGGTGCGGGTGGAGCAGGAGGGGCCTGTGTAGCCTGAGTCGCACACGCAACGCCCGTCCTCACAGCGGCCGCGCCGGTGACAGTTGGAGGGGCAGGTACGGAGGCTGCAGTCCTCACCTGAGTAGCCCTCCCAACAGGTGCACACACCGTCCCGGCACACGCCGCGCTGGCTGCAGTCGCGCGGGCACCGTCTCACCCCGCAGTCTTCGCCCTCATAGCCGTCGTCGCACACGCAGCGCCCCTCCAGACACTGGCCGCGACCTCTGCAACCGCCAGGGCAGCTGCGCGAGCCGCAGTCTTCGCCCTCGTAGCCTACGTCGCACAAGCATACGCCGTCGTCGCAGCGGCCGCGACCGCGGCAGTCCCCAGGGCACCGAAGGCTTCCGCAGTCCTCGCCTGTGAAACCCGGGTTGCACACGCAGCGGCCGTCCGCGCAGCGCCCGCGCCCGCGACAGTCGCCCGGGCAGGCGCGCGTGCCACAGTCCCGGCCTGTATACCCGGGCCAACACACGCAGCGACCATTCTCGCAACGGCCTCGGCCGCGACAATCCCCGGGACAGCTGCGCACGCCGCAGTCCTCGCCGCTGTAGCCCGCGTTACACACGCACACGCCGTTCTCGCAGCGCCCGCGGCCCCGACAGTCGCGCGGGCAGGCGCGCGCGCCGCAGTCAGGCCCGGAGTACCCGGGCCAGCACACGCAGCGGCCGTCCTCGCAGCGGCCCCTTTGACTGCAGTCGCCCGGGCAGCTGCGCACGCCGCAATCGTCCCCGCTGTAGCCTGCGTTGCAGATGCATTCGCCATCCTCGCAGCGCCCTCGGCCCCGACAGTCGCGGGGGCAGGTCCGTGTGCTGCAGTCCTCGCCCGCATACCCGGGCCAGCACACGCAGCGGCCGTCTACACAGCGCCCGCCCTCGCCACAGTCCCACGGGCAGCTCCGCGAGCCGCAGTCGTCGCCGGTGTAGCCAGGGTCACAGACGCAGCGCCCGTCCTCGCAGCGCCCCTTCTGGCTGCAACCTCGGGGGCAGCTCCTCATCGCACAGTCCTCGCCAGTGTAGCCGGAGTTGCACACGCAGCGCCCATTCTCGCAGCGCCCCCTCTGGCTGCAGTCTCGGGGGCAACTCCTCATTCCACAGTCCTCGCCAGTGTAGCCGGGGTCACAGACGCAGCGCCCGTCCTCGCAGCGCCCCCTCTGGCTGCAGCCCCGAGGGCAAGAGCGCAGACTGCAGTCGTCGCCGGAGAAGCCCGCCCGGCACACGCACACGCCCTGCACGCAGCGCCCGCGGCCTTGGCAGTCCCCGGGACAGGAGGGCCAGCTACAGCTGGGGCCGGTGTAGCCAGGGAAGCACACGCAGCGACCACGGACGCAGCGACCCTGATCATTGCAGTCATCTGGGCAGGACCCGGAGGCTGAGGGTGGGGAGGAAGGGGACACCCCGGAATCCATGGGATCCGAGCAGGTAGGCCCACCCCAGCCAGGCTCGCAGGAGCAGGCACAGCGGCTCAGGTCAAACACGCCATGGAGACTGCAGAGGGTCCGAACGTCTGTCTGGCCTGGAGTAAGAAGGAAAGATGGGCCTCAGTCTCTCTGGGGGACAGGCTGCTCCTGTGAGTTGGCCCCTCCAGCAGGGCCAGCCTCATTTCCTAAGGCCATCTTAGTTTCCAGCTGCAACTTGTCTATATATGTGGCCTCACAGTGCCCTAGCATATGCTTGGGAGGAGAGGGCTGATGTCTAAATAGGTGGCTCCTCTCTCAGAGCTGTGCCATGGGCTGCACTCACCACCCCCAAGGGAGAGGAAGGGGTGCCTTTTGCTAATTCATACCAGGGTCTTTTATGGACTAGCGCTGCCCACCCAACCCTAACCATGATCTCCACCTTCCTTCTTTTCCGTGCACCTTCTTGTGATCATCTGCTCACCTGTGCCAGCCTGGGCAGCAGCAGGGCAACATCCCCCAGTGCACTGTTCCTTGAGCCCCTTCACCAGCTCCTCCAGGATCTCTAGCCGGACCCTCAGAGCCTGTACCTCTGAAGCAGGGACAGGGGGCTCAGTGCCTGGGGGACAGCCACAGCCAGCTGAAGGGGGCAGGTTAATGCGGTGGGTGAACACCACCTGCTTCTCCCCTCCTTCCACGGTGTGCTCATACAGCCGAGAAGAGGGGCTTCCCCCTCCTGTGCGGCCCCCTGGCTGGGGAGGGGGCCGTGGGGCTGGGAGTGTCATGTTGGCCCGTGGAGAGAAAGGACCTGCTCTGACTGTGCCCAGCAGCACCAGGAGGGCCAGGTTGGAGGCTAGGGAACATTGAGCTGGCATCATTCAGGAGGCTGCAGGGAGAGAGGGAACATATGAGAGCAGCTTCACAGAGAAGGAGACAAGATGGATATCCCCACTTCCCCAACATACATACTCATTGTCCCACCACCCACAACTAATGTACCCAACTCACATGTATAAAAAAATCCACATTCAGCCCAACCCTAATAGACACCCTCCTTGAGCAGCATTGGTCTCTACCTTGTTTCTGATGCCATTTGGTCACCCTGCTCCCTGTTTTTACATTTTATGTATTTTTTTTTATTGTTCCACCCACACTTGTCTCTTTTGTTTGTTCCACAGACACCATAAGCTTACATCAGCCCAAGGGCCTTTGCACTCTATGTTCCCTCTGTTTGGGATGTTCTTCACAGAGCTCTTAGAGGCTGGCTCCTTCTTGTTTAAATCTTAACTCACATGTCATCGACTCTCAGAGGTCTTCCTTAATGCCCAGGTTGGGCAGCCTTTCATTACTCTCCATCACAGTGTCCTGCTTATGTTTGTGGGCTTTTCTTTTATATTAGCCCAAACTGGAAGCACCTCAAGTGTCCATTAATAGTAGAATATATAAGTAAATTGCAGCATAGTCATACGATGGAATGCTATACAACAATGAAAAACACCCTCTTGTTACATGCAACGACATGGACAAATTTCACATGTAGGATGCTAAGCAAAAGAAACCAGACACACAAAAGAGAACATTGTGAATGATACTATTTATCTGAGGGTCAAAAACAGGCAGAGCTCATCTTTGCTAATACAAGATGGGACAGACTTACTAGAAACATTTTGTACTTTGATTTTTGGGTGGTGGCAAAACAGACGTATACATATTGAAAAATTAATTGAGCTATACACTTTAGATTTGTGCACTTCACTATATGCACAAAATGTTCTTAACATACAAAATATACTTAATTATACAAAAATACACTTAAAATTTTTTCCCTTTAATCTCACCCTCCCTTCAGCCACCAGATATCTATCTTCTCTACTTCATGGCCATAGTTGTCAAAATATTTATCTTTACTTGCTGTTTCTATTTCCCCATATCTCATGTGTGTCTCAATCCACTCCCATCTGACTTCCCCACCTTTCAACCCCTGAAATAGCCCTGCCACAGGTCTCCCAATGATCTCAGTGTCCCAAAATCTAAAAGACATCCATCTTCACCTTACTTGACCTCTCTCAAAATCACTGGACACTGTTGACCACATCTTCCATTTTAGGACATTCTATATCTGTGCTATCTATATGGTAGCCAGGAGAGATATCTGGCTCCCAAACACTTGAAATGTGGCTAGAGTGACTGAAGCACTGAATTTCATTTAGTATTTTTTAAAATCTCCCCAGGTGATTGTAATGTCCAGCTGGAGTTGAGACCTACTGCTGTAGTCACACAGCCAGGTACCTTCATCCAGATCCATGACTTTAATTTCCAAACTATATCTCAATTTATAAACTCTCTCCTCTTAACTCCAAGCAATACATCCAACTTCCTATTTGGCATCTCTTCTTAGGTACCAACAAATTCAACATGTCTAAAATTGACCTTATGATCATTCTGCCCTGTACCCAACCAACCCCATCTCAGTGTTCTCCCTTGCAGCTCATGCCCCATCAATCATTCAGCCTTCCAAGCCAGAAACTAAACAGCCCATTCAACACCACTATATTTCATTCATATTTACCCATATTTTCTTGTAAATTGCTCTTTAATTTGCTTATGTCTCTCCCTCTAAGCATCATTATAGTCCAAGCTACTATCTACCTTTTGCTTGACAACTGCAATTGCCTTCTAGCTGGTCCCTCCTCTCCCATTCTTGCCCCTTGTAATCTTGTAAAAGCAGCTAGATGGCCCTCTCCTGCTAGAAACTCTTCAGTGTCTCTTTCAAATTGTCTTCAGACACTGACAGCCCTACATCATCTGGCCCCTGCTGACCTCTCCCACCTCATCCCTCATAACACTTCCCACCCTCTCTCTACTCCCACTGGCCTTAAGTCCCTCACACTCTTCCCAGCCCCAGACCATTGTATATGCGGTTCCCTCTATGTGAAATGCTCTTCCCTTTTCTCCTGGCTTCCTCATCCTTCAGGTCTCAGCCCCATATCACTTCCTCAGGAGACCTTTCCTGCCCAGGTCAGGTTTCCCCATCATGCGATATTACAGCATCACATAACTCTTATTTGTAGCATTTATAACAATTGATAATCATAAATTTATTTGCAGGATTATTTTATTACTTTCTTGCTCACACTCAATCTTGCCCACTAGGCTGGAAGGTCCGGGGGGCAGGCACAGTATCTGTTTTTAGCTTGGTTGCTGCATCCTTGCATCTGGCACATAGTAGGTTCTCGATAAATATTTATTGACTATATAAATATTTAGTCAACTTATATAGTTCAATTTAAGCCCAGGACTAGCATCAGGGTTGAAATCAAGGACAGGACCAAGGTCAGGGCTAGGACCACGGACAGGGTCTGGGGCTGAAAGTTGGTTAGGAACAGCTGTTGGGGCAGAAGCTGACCAGGGAGCAGGCAAGGCGTGGATCCTGGCAGGGCCACGCGGTGCAAGCACTATGGAAAACCATTTGGCACAATCTACTAAATCTACTAGAGCTATATGCAAACGCTATGCCTTGGCAATTCCACTCCTAGGAACGTACCCACCTTAGCAGTACTTCTCACAATAGCCTCAAACGGGGAACTACCCAAATGTCTCACATCAGTGGAACAGATTACATAAAGTCTGGGTTGTCCACACAGTGGAATAAAATAAAGCAACAAGAACAAACTACAACAATATGCAGTAACATGGATGGGTCTCATTCATACGGGGTGGAGCAGGGAAGTCAGACACAGAAGGGAACATGCTGAAACATTCTATTTACATGCAGTGAGGCAACATTCTTCTGTAGTGTTACAAGTCGCAAGTGTGGTACTCCTGGGGAAGTAGTGACCAGAAGGGGCATGGTGGGGGACTTCTGGGACCCAAAGAATATCCTGTTTCTTGATCTGGGTGCTTGTTACCCAGTTGTGTTAGTTTGTGGAATCCACTGAGGTAAGAATTGGGGGGCACAGGGAGACAAGGGTTAGAGAGGGATAGTAGTGGGGTGCTCAGGGTGAACCATAAGAGGTGCTATGGTAACAGAGGAGTGTGGAGTGGCCAGGCCAGGATTTGGTTCAGGGGAAGGGTGAAGGAGAGGTGTCAGCAGGTGCCCAGTTCTTCCAGACAAGAGAGGCTAGAGCAGGAAGGAGGGTAAGGTAAGTGTGGAAATGCTAACTGATGAGGAGGGAAGGGACAGTGACCAGCATCTCCCCCCAGCATGCTCACATTTCCTGGCATCTTACTCTTAAAATTCTCCTCTGCGTCTGAGAAAAAGGAGTTTTCAGGGCTACCAGCCATCACACCCTGCCACCATCCCACAAGAGACGGAAGGGGAGCTGGACAACAGGGACAGAGTGTTTCCACACTGAAAGGCAACCTGGCCAACGAAGCCCAGGCAGAGAGGTCCCCCAGCCCTCCCCTCAGCTTGGAGCATAGCCTGGGGTCTGAAGTGGGCTCTACCTTCCAATCCTGTTGCCCCATGTCTGAGGCCGTGCACATCACTGGTGCGTGCACACACAAATACACGTACACATACAAATATACTCAAGTGCACTCATCCACAAACACAAATATAACCATACTTCTTGTATACACATACTCATATTCATCCAAGGAAGCCTGCATCTTTGCAGGAACACACGTTGGACGGTGTGCTTGGGCTCACGCGTGTGCGCGCGCGCGCACACACACACACACACACACACACACAGTCTCTTTCTTCTTTATTTCCTTCATACCCATTCATCAAGTGATGCCTAAAAAAGCTGATTTCTCATTGGCTTAGAGGGCAGCTGTGTGAGTCAAAGAACTTAGTTGGAGGGGAATCACACAGGAGGTCCTTCTCCAGTGGGGAGCAGAGGATACGGGTGCCCCACACCTGGGGAGGCCTTTGAGAGCTGTCCAGCAACCCTACCCCCCACAATTGGATTCTGCATCTTTCTCCACATGGTAGACTGAAGGGGGAGGGTCTCTGCAGCAGGAAGGAAAGAAGTGGGAAAGTACTGATGCTTGTCTGAGAGAAGAGGAGTGGTCCCCACAGACCATACCCCCAGAGCCTCCATCCCTGTCCCCCTCTCCTGCCGAGTCTCCACTGCCCCCACCACCACCTCCCATCTCCTGCCTGGCAGCTCCTCACTCCCAATTCTTGGCAGAATTCTGCTCTTCTCTCAGCACTAGGAAAACAGAAAACTTGTGTGTCCCTTGTGTCTCCCCCCATCATCCCTCCTACCGCTGCATCTGGGTGCCTCTGTGCAGTGGAGCGAGAGGGAGAGGGGATGCGGCCTCACCCTCTTGGCATCCTCCCCACAGTTGGAGGGCTGGCAGGGATGGGGGCATCTTCCCAAGCTGTGACTCAGTGTGCTGGGTATTCACGTCATAGCCAACTTTGACACTTTGCTCATCAGGGACTGTAGGTCTCAAGAGGTGGGGAAAGAGCTGGCTTCCTTGAGGGATATTCTTAAGAGGGGGGATTTTGGTCCCATCCCCATGCTTCCCTCTGCTCCTTGGGCCACCAGAGGACTGAAGGTAGAAGGATTCCGAGACTGTGAGATGAAGGAGGGAGATGAGGGTGGGTTCCAGATACTGGGTTGGAAACAGGTGGCAATAAGGTACCAGGAGTGGGGAGTTGGAGGGACCAGATGCCTCTTATTCTGGGGAGCTAATAGGCCAGAGAAATGTAAAAATTAAGAGAAAGGATTTCCAGACCCCCAGTGGGAAAGAGTCGGGGTGGGGGGTGGGGGTAGTCAGTGAGAGATAGGAAGGCGGGTTCTGGTCCTGCACTGAGTGACCTGGCAGGACTTGAGGGAAAGGAAGTTTGCAGAATTGAGGTGTTGGGTCCCCAGGGGTTTGGAGGCAGGGCCAGGGAAAGGGGAGGGGGCTGAGGATCTGGGAAGTGGGTGGGGATTGGAAGTGGACACACAGCAGCTGTGGTGTTTCCGTGTTTCCGAGTTGCTTCCCAGTAGTTCCTCTCAGTTCCATTTCCAGTTGTTTCCAAGCCATTAAATTCTTTCCAGGCGAGATAAGGGGCCCGCCCATCCCACCCAGGGTGTGTCACGTGTAGGGGGAGGTTCAGACGGACAGAAGCAGGGAGAGCCTGGAAGGGGGACGGAATGAAGACGGAGCCCTGTGACCCTGGAGGCATCTCTCAATCATCCCAGCCCCGCTGAACCGTGAGTCATGGGTGCAAAGCTCTCTGCCAAGAACAAGTTTTAGGATTCTCTCTGCAGGCTCCGTGCCCATCCCAGACCTGGGAGTCCTGACTCTGCTCCATTTCAGCATTTCCTAAAGGCTCAAGACCCCCAGACCTCCCTCCCAGGCCTTGTAACCCATGTGTTGTCACCTGGGGAGCTCCCATCTGGATGCTCAAAGAAGCTCCTTCCTGGAGCTCTGGCTCAGCCTCGCCAGCCACAGCACTTGGGGTTCCACCAGCACTTTCCTCCTTCAGCTGGCCACCAGCTCAGCCTGGTCCCTGGTTTCCCCCAGCCTCAACCCCTCCGGGGCCCAGAGCCCCTCCTCACCGATAGCCACTGCCACCTTGGTGCCACCACCGGGTCCTGTCCAAACCCCAGCACCCGCCGCCCTGCACACAAATACACATGCACTGACCCACCTCCCAGACACACCTTCCACAGGGAGTCCAGTCCCCAGTGCATGGTCCGATTTCCTCTGCCCCAAAGGAAAGTCCTTGCTCTGGGAGGCTCTGCTGAGAGCTCTCCTGTCAGCCTTCACCTGTGGTGTGGGGACAGAAGTCCTCACCTCTCCCGGCTCTTCTGTCTCCCAAGAGCACCGTTCCTTACCTGGGTAACAAGCGGCTGCAGTCCCTCTGCACCTGCTCTGTCTCCGACCTTGGGAAGGGGGCGCTCAGGGCAGGGTGGTAGGTGCCCCTTGGCAGCCCTGGATTCCCTGGATGTCCCCTGCTTATTCCCTGCAGCAGGGGCTCACTGACCCGACAGTCGATCTGGGCAGCGACAGTGAGAAGGAGGGAGCCTGCATCGAGCAGGGGGAGGAGAAGGGGAGGACCAGCATGAGGTCAGGGAGGGGAGCGGAGATAGGGCAGGTCTTCCCACCCTCCCGCCCCTGCCAGGCCCTCCCAACGTCATCACATACCACCCCCCTCTCCTGCCATCAACCCGACCCCCCTCCCTGTCTGGGATCACTGAGTCCCACAATACACTCATCTCGCCCCTGGTCTGACCTCCCACGTCCTTTTCTTATCCCATTTTTACTCTTCCTCTTCACCCTAATCTTTATCCAAACAGACATCCCCATCCCTCAAGCCTTTTCTCCTTTCCCCCCACCACTTCCCCACCTGCTGCTCCAGCTCTCTGACCAGATTCCTCCTCTCTTCCAACTCCCTTCCCTATGGCCAGCCCCTCTCCCTCCTCCCTCCCCTGCACCTCCCCACCCTCCCCAGCTGCCACACTGCTCCAGCTTGGATCTTGCCCGATCTGTCTGGGCCAACACCCACTCCTTCATCCCCCCTCACCACCAATTGTCTCCTGGCAGTGCGGGGCAGGGACCAAAGTGGGAGGATGACAGGGGGAAACCTCCCTCCCAAGCCTAAATCCCTCTCCAACATGGAGCCTTCTCCAGGACTCCTTGTCCTCACCTCTGCCCCTGCCCGGCCCCAACTGCTCCCACCTGCGCTATCTCTTTTTCTTCTATTGTCTCTGCTCGCCCTGCCTCCATGCTGCCTGGTCCCTGTCCGAATGTCTGCACTGTTCGGTCTACCTCTGGTTCTCAGCTCGGGATCAATGGCCCCTTTTGATTCTCCCACCTCAGCAAATTCCTAGAGAAATGGCAGATGAGGCTTGGGCACTGGCTGGACAAGGGCTTGGCTGAACCCTGGGTCATAGAAGATCTGGGAAAGATGGTGGAGTTCAGGGGAGACAGGGAAGGGAAGCCTGCAAGTTAGGAGGAAGCTTTAGGGCTGGAGAAAGAGCTAGAGGCAGGGGCAGAAATGGTGGGGCTAAGTTGTGAAAAGTGGAAGGAGGCTAATGTCTGGGTCCTGTGGGGAAGAGGGGCTGGGGTAGGGAGAGAGTTGTGGGCTGGGGTAAAAGGTCACTTTGATCTCAGGCAGAGATAGGAAAACTGACACCAGAGGGCAGGGGTGCAGACACACCCAAATCAGGCTGCTGTGCTGTTTCTCTGGCCTCATTTCTCTGCATGCTTTGCTACCTGGATGAGGGGCTGAAAAGGAGACTTACGCCAGATGAGAACTATCCAGGTTGAGGGAGACCCCATCCCAGGTTTCAACCTGAGGATTAATTCTTGCTGCCCAGCTACAATCCTCACCATTAAGGAGTAGCTTGGCCAAGTCGCAGGTGATGGGTGAAAGCCTGGACGTGCCTGACTCCACTGCTTGGGCTGGGGCACAGGTGTCAGCACCCCAAGTCAGATCCCCGTGGTCGTGGGTGTGTGGTGTTCCCAGGTCATGCTGGGACAGCATGTGGTGGTACCATTTGCCTAGTTAGCTCCCAGGGCTGAGGGCAAAGGCTCGCATGGGCTCTCGCGTGGGTGTCCCCGTGTGTGTCCGTGTGTCTGTGGCTGTTTTTTTCCTGGCTTTGATGGGGAGGATGAAGTCAGCATCTTGGATAGAGCTGGGCTCAGCTTCCTTCCTCTGCGTTGGCCTGAGGCCCCCAGAGCCTGGAATAGCTAACGGCTTCCCTCAGATTTGCAGGCAGGGGTTGGGGGAAAGTAGATGAAAAGGTGAAGGGGGTCTGAAACAGCATCTTATGGGGGAGCAGACAGCACAGAGAACATTTTCTCTGATACCCCCCAATTCCAGTAATTCTGTCCCATGGTCATAGTCTTTCTTTTTTTTTTCATCCTATACCCTACGTCTCGGTTTTATTATTTAGGATGTATGCTCACCATAGGTATACTTGGCCCAGAGAGAGGCCAGGAGACCCTGGAGAGGAGCAAGAGCTGGAAGGACAGCTCTGAGGTATTGAAAGTCCACTGCTGGGGAGAGACAGGGTGCTGGAGTCAGAGCGGGGTGTGGGATTCCAGACATTTACAAGATTACAAGGCATTTGAAGAAGCCACGGAGGCCTGACAGAGATGTAATTCCAGGTTTTCAGATAATCATTATCTAAAATTTGACTCCCACCCTGGATTTCAGGCTCTTGGAGGAGCTCGTGTCTCCTATATGCTTGCATTTTATCAGACAAGCAGCAGGCCTTGCACAGAGCAGGTGCCTGATAAATGCCTGCTGGTACAAGGACTGTGAGGGAAGGCTGTGTGGCAAGAGGGCCTGGCAGGGAGCCCCAGCGGGAAGGCAGGGAGTCCAGTGGTCAGAGCTAGGGCACCTTCACCCAGATGTCCTGGGTGATGGGCAGAAAGGCTGAGGTGTCGTCAAGAACTGTCCAGGTGCTCTGGCTGTTCTCTGAATCCTCAGTCCAGGTGTCTTCAGCTCTGGGCCTCCATCCTTGAATGAACCTCCAAGTTCCTGTCATGACTTCGGGAGGATGTGGGGTATAAGGTATAGCATGGTAGGAAAGGGAAAGCCAAGGAAGACAAAGGAGACTAAGGGCAATTAAGGGCAAGGGCCTGAGGGATGGGAGAGGCAGCGAAGAGAGGCCGGGGCTGCAATCCAAGGAAGCGGTCCCAGGGAGGGGAAGATAGAAAACAGTTGTACTGGGCTTCCGTTTACAAAGCGCTGACACCGCAGCATTTTAGTGCCACTTCGTGCTAAGGACTTGGAGGCTCCCAGGCTCTCAGGGACTTGTCCCAGCAACCTTGCTAGTGGTGGTGAGGGTGGGCCTCAGCCCAGGTTTTCTGATTCCAGAGCCTGTGTTCCTTCCCTTTCTCCAGGAACAGCCATGGGAAGACTGAAGACTTCGGGCAGAAACAAATGAAGGGGGTTCTGGAAGGACTTGTTTGAGAAGGAAGGGTGGATGATCTGGATTTCTGAAACTTCTTTCTGCATCCAGTTACCATGTAGATTCAGTTGGAAGAAATTGCCAAGTATAAGTCACAGGGTCAACACTCCACTATTGAGATTTGGAGGCGGGAGGTGGTGAGAAAGGGGGACGTGGAGAGAGAAGACAGCCTGGGATGAAACATGGGAGAACTAAGAAGCTGAGGCTGAAAAGGGGGCAAGAGAGCCACAGGAGGAAGGGTTTGGACTTCCTCTGCCTGAAGCCATGGGTGTGGGGAAAAGGGAGGAGGGAGGACATTTCTATCCCGTGACAAAAGAAAGTCACAGAATTATTTTGTTCTCTGCTCTGGGGCGGGTGGGCGCCCGTATTTACCAGAGGGACTGAGGTCGCTGTAGCAACCACACATCTGGGCCCCGGAATCCAGATGTGCTGTATCCAGAAGCCATAGCAGAACGATGAGGCAAACGTGTCAGGCTCCCCAGTCCCGGCCCCGCAGCTGGGAAGAGGACAGAGGACTGGAGCGGGGAGGTGAAGGGAGAAGGGGGGAGGAAGGAGGAGAGGGCTGAGGTGGGGAGAAGAGAGGAAGTCGTGGAAGGGGACAAGGAATGTGGACAAAGGAGTGGAGAGGGCAACGGAGGGGGTGGTGTGACAAGGGAGGACGTGTCCAGGGTCAGCAGAGGGAGGGGATGAGAAGACAACGAAAAAAGAAAGGGAGCAGATAGTGAGGCCGAGGGGAAGGAAGGGGAAATACAAAAACAGCGAGAAACAACAGATGAACAGACTAAAGAGTCAGAAAGAGAAGGCGGGGACTCGTGCTGGGTAGAGGGCAAAGCGATGCAGGAAAGAAGCCTAGAGAAAAGAGAAGAGGGAGAGAGAGTGCGTCAGGGGTGGTAAGAGGAACAAAAGGCGGATTCTGAGGAAGGAAAGCAGAACAGAAAGATAAAGAGGGCCTGAGACAGGAAGGAGCCAACAGGAGGCACTAAGTTACAGTGGCCAGCATGCTGAGATGACCAAACGGGGGCTGTGGCTGGACACCCACGTGGGCCTGGAGGGCGGCAGCCCAGACAGACCTGCCTTCACCCCTGCAGCCGACTGACCTCCTCTTCACACCCCTCTCGGGCCTTCCCACCACCCCACTCCCTGGTCCAAAAGAGCCTGATTCCTGCCTGGTTCACACCCAAGTGCCAGCTGTCCCTAGCTGCCACTTCGCAGGAGGAGCTGCAGGCCCCACCCGAGAGCGCCAGGCTGATGCCAGTACTTCAAACACTTTCCCGAGCAGTGGGGGCGGGTGGGGCAGGAAAGAGAAAAAGCAATGGGACAATGAAACAGTGATGGACCCAGATGGGTTAAAAGTGTAACAGAGGAGAAAAGGACAGGTAAATGGAGAGAGAAAGGAGCAAGGGATGAGGGGAGGGTGTGCCCACTATGGACCAGGCACTGTGAACATCATCTTTTATCCTCACATCAACCCTGAGACGTGGGTAGGAGTAGCCCATTTCACAGATGAGGAAACTAAGGCTCAGAGTGTTTAAGTTACCTCTTAAGGAGGCCCACTAATAAAAGGCAAAGCAGGGACTCCCACTCCCACTCAGGTGGTCTGCCTCCAAACTCCTTGTTCTCCTTGCACTCACCGCCTGGATGAGGCTGGATAAGGCTCGAGGGACGTTGGGACAGGAAGTGCTGATGGAGGAGCCAGGACTGCCCTCTGGAAGGAGGTGAGGCCTAGTTCCTGGGGGCCCTGGTTCCAGGTTGCCGTAGTTACTTGGTCTGTTTTCACCCCAAACACAGTAATGGGGAAGGGGGAGAGCCTGGCTGGACACGTGAGGTTCTTCCCCCCTTTCAGGCCTGGGCTTGTGGCCCAGGCGGCCCCTGTCCAGTGATCTGGGCGTTGAGCCCAGGCCTAGCCCACACCCTCCCACTGACCCAGGACACTCCTGCAGGGCCAGGCCGGAGGTGCTGCCGGACAGGAGCTGCTGACAGGGGACCCCCCCAGGTTGAATGAGACTTGGCCCCCCACCCTTCATCCTGTCCCCCTTCCTCCTAATTAGAAAGTACAGCCTTTCCTGCTGGCCCCTCACTCATCCCTTATTTTCAACTGGGTTCTCAATCTCAGTTGCCTCCAGTTTAGGGCTAAGAAGATGTTCTTCAACATCCCCCTTCTCTCCAAACACTGCCCCCTGTCCCCTGTGGCTCCTCCTCTCTGGGCTCACAGCCCTTGGCCCCAGCTCCACTGTTTGTTCAAGCTGCTCATCCTGGAAAGCAAGCGGGGGAGAACCTGCTAGAGGGCCGGGGACCCAGGGAGGCTGCTCACCCTAAAGGGCGTGGGGCCCCCTGTCCTTCCTGTTTACTCAGACACATTCCAGGATCTGTATCCTCTGGCTGGTCACGCCATGGGACATCACTCCCCCGCTCCCCCGTTAGACAGCAGACGTCCAGAGTTGCAGGGGTGGGGTAAGGGGATGACTTGAGGTCTGCGATCGCACACCCTCCCCACCCCAGAGCCAGCTATGTCTTCAGTGCTTGGTTCTGACATACGGGCCCTACAGAAGCCACCTTCCCCCAAATTCCCTGTCATGAGCCATCGTTCCTTCAACTCCCTCCAAGTTGTTTATTTAATAATAAAAAAGAAGATATGCACAAACATCAACCTGGCCTCCCTCCACCATGCCTCCTTTACGCCCAGTAACTAGGTCCCAAATGTAAAAACTCCCCTTGTCCCACCTGGGGACTAAATTCCCACCTCCACCCCCCCAAATAGAAACAAAAGAATAAACAATGTACAGGAGCTCCCCCACCACACTTAACCTCACTCAACACCTTCAAAGAAAGAAGGAGGGACTGGGGGTTCCTAGAAATGAGAGAAGCCCTATATTCCAAAAAGGGGCACGAAGAGAGGTAAAATTCCACCCCACCCCAAATAGGTGCTTAACCCCTCACCTATCTTTCCTTGACCAACTGCCCCAAGCCCAGGGATGGGGAAAATTCAAAACAGTCCCACTAGGTCAGCCCCACCCCTGCCCCCCAGTTCTAAGTCAATGTGAGCAGCAGAGGTCAGGGATGATTGAGGTAGAGGGGCTGATGGGCAGCCGGGGGGGCCTGGCTGGATGCAGAAGCTGGCAAGGGGCCGCCTGTGGCATTGCCCGGGGTGGAGGACGGCTGTTTTCGGAGCGAGGGGGGCACTGTGGAGGTCTTGATGTGAATCACCCGGGTGTCCATGACCTCACACTCGATCTGCATCATCTCCTCATAGTCCCCCGGGGGCCCCCGGCCTGACAGGGTCTCTGTGAGAAGGGAAGAGGTGAGGGAGAGGGGAGGGGAGGCACACAGAGAGGAGGGGTTGGAAAAGTGGTGGTGGACAGGGAGGAAAGGGCAAGGGTGATGAGGCAGATCCCCAGTGGGAGTTCAGTGAGAGGGTAGGGATGGAGTTGGTGCAGGGAAAAGGAAAGAAGTAGGAAGAGAAAATGGCATTTATGAGTGTGAGGTCACAGAGGGGAGGATATCAGGAGAAAAAAGGAAGTAAGAGTCTGGCAGGTTCCCAGCCCACCCCTCGTCTGCCCAACACCTCCACTAAGGGAGGACCCGCACCCTCACTGGCCTCCCGTCAGTCTCCTGTATCTTGTTTTTCTCTCCACCCCTTTCCAGCTTCTCACCCAGGCATCTAGCATCTCTGCGGTATCCCCGCTCTGCTCCCCATTTCCCCCCTCAACTCCGCATGCTAGATCTCCTATCAGAACTTCCCCCTCCCTCAATTTCAGGATCCCTCCCCACACTGGGCAGGGAAAGAATTACCATTGGGGGCCATGGCGGGCATCACCAGGGACATCTTGGGCCGAGAGGTCTTGTTGTGGCTGATGGCTGGGAGCAGCAGGTGGTCCTGGGAAACAGAGGGGCCAGGCCGAAAGGATGGAGAAGAAGATGCCGACAGGCTCCCTGGCCATACTCTACAGCCTCAACCTGCAGACAGACTGCTAGAGAACCCAGGGTGATGGGGACAGGCCAGGAGGAGAAACTCACCCTTCGGAAGGAGACAACATAAAATGTGTCCTCCCGTCGGTCGATTGCATCCAGGAACTCTGGCTGCGAACGGTCTGGGTGGCGATATAGCTGTAGCTGGCCCACAGAATCCCTAGGCAAGTGGGGAAACAGGAATTGTGAGCAACTAAAACCCAGTGCCCAGTTTCCACTGGGGAAAGCGGAGAGGATGAGAGAAAAAGAGACAGGAGACCCCTGGTGGATGAAGGAGGCATAATGCCAGGGGTGACAAAGCTCCAAGCACAGGACGGTCCCTGGGGGTATAGCTCTTTGGAGTGGAACCTCCCTTAATAATAAGCACCCAGTAAAGACTCACCTTTCTGGGGGCCCAAGGGGCTGGGTGGGGACTGCCTTAAATGGAGGTGACTTCTTCCATAGCTGAGACTTCTGGAAGGAGAAGTATCTAAGGATTTGAAGAGGGTGAAGGGAAAAGGGAAAGAGACAGACGGCCCCTGGAAGCCAACGCCACCGCACACCCACCCTTCCACTGCCCCCAACCCCCACAGTTCGATAACTACTTAAAATCCCCAGGACAGTTAGCCCCTGTCCTCACCTGGCTGTCCTTGAAGCAGCCCCATGCCCTCCTACCTGCCTCTCCTGGGCCCTCTGAGGGACCTTCCGCCGGCCTCTCTGGTGGCGCTGGACCCAGCCACTGAGCTCATCAGCAAGCCTGGGGAAGCAGAGGAAGGGTAACACCTCCATGCCCGGCCACTCTCCCACTCTCATCGCCCGAGGGAGGGAGAGGAGGACTGAGGGCAAGGCGAGCTGGTGCTTCAGCACACGGGACAGCCAGGCCGTCTGGGAGCAGGGGGAGTAGGGGAGCTCAGGACAACAGGGAAGGCGCCCCAGTGGTGAATCCCCCACACCTCAGGGACTCAGTTCGGTTGAAGTGCCGGCAATCAGAGGAGAGGAAGAGCTGGTCCAGGTCTCTCAGCAGCAGCTCCCTGGCGCCCCCGGGGAAGGCCGTCAGGTTCCTGGAGTGAGGCAGGGAGGAGGCAATGACCCGGGGCTGCCCCGCACTCCCCCATCAAAGAAGAAGACAATGATGTAAAAGAACAACTCTGGCTCTCCTCAAAGTTAGCTTTGAGGGAGAAGACACACTCAGGACCCCCAAAATAGAGAGGGCCCTCTCCTCACCTGAAGCTTGGCTGGCCTGCAGGGCTGGGCTGGGGCTCCTCGGGGCCCTGAGAAGGACGCTGCGGGGGCTCAGCTCCATGAACAGGCTCTTGGGCCGAGAACCCCAGCAAGTGTCTCCGGGGTCGAGGCTCCTCTCTGCTCATCCGAGGAGAGATGGGAGCTGGAGGAGGCTCACTGATGCTGTGGATGGGGAAGGACAGAGTATGAGGAAGAATTCCAGCTTCAATGAGGGGCTAGTTAAGAGCAAGTGCTCTGCAGACAGCCTGCCTGGTTCCAATCGGCTCTTTGAGACTGAACCTCTTCACCTGTAGGATGGAATGAGAGCAGTCCCTACCCCTAGCCAGCCAGAAAACATGAGAAAAGGAGAGCGCTGAACCAAGAGCCCGGAACTAAGGAAGCACTCGACAGTCACTGTTTTTATCAGTGTTCTCACCGTCATCTACTCCACAACCTATCATTTATGAGAGAAATGATGGAACAAGAAAGGACTGGCTGGATACACCGTCAGTGTCAAGGACACCATAGCTGTCTGTGGGTACGTGGGATGAAAGGGAGGGCGCCAAAGCAGGCAATCAGGCAGCAGAGGGGTGAGCTCCACCCAGAAGGTTCTGGGGAGGCAAGGAGGGTCTCACCTGACAGGCCCAAAGTTGAAGGCAACGAAGAGAAGGAAGACCATGATGCAGACCACCTTCCTGTTTCCGGACCCTAACTTGAGCTCGCTGTTCTAAGGTACAGAGAAAGAGGGAAGCTGGAGAGGGTGAGTCATCCCCGGGAGCCCAACACCCGCTGGTCTCCCAAGGACACCCGGGTCTTACCTCAGCCAGCAGGGCCTCCAGCCGCCGGCGGAGGGCAGCATTCTCCCTCCGGAGCTGCTGGTTGTCGGCCAGCACGGCCTGCAGCCTCGCTTCCAGCCCCTGCAGGTACTCTTTCTTTTTCCTCCGGGACTGGCAGGCTGACTCCCGGTTCTTGATCATTCGCTGCTGCCGCTTCAGCAGCTTCGCCTATGCAGGAGAGGGTCAAAGAGAATGAAAGAGGGGCGGGGCGAGAGGGGAGCCACGTCCTCTGCTCCAGGGACCCGTTACTCCACGCTCTAGGGCGCTACTCTCCTGCCTCCCTAATCTCTGCTTGCACAGCCAGAGAGGGGTTTTTCCTCTCTACTAAAACATTTCAGGGAAGGGGCCCTGCTCTCAACCACTCCGTAATCCTGATCCTCAGAGCTGAGAGAAGTTAAGACTGTAGGAGGAACTTCCTCCATTCTCAGTTCCTTTCCTTGATGGGTGGTCTTTCTTCTCAGTTCTCCTTTTTAGGACCCAACGTTTAAGCTTGCTATAATGAAAGAAGAGTTTACCTAGTTTTCCCTTAGGAAGCAGCATCCCTCTTCCACCACACAGTATGACTGCCCTGACTGATTTACTGAGACCACTCCCATTTCTCCATCTGCAGTGACAGCAAAGGTGAAGAGCCTCAAACTACAAGGAGTTGATACTCTTGTATGAAAGAGGTCCACTCTGACCTTCAGGATCATTTTATGGGCCCACTTCCTCACTTTTTGCTCTCTTTTCACTCTACAGTTCTCTCGCATTACAGTTCTCTTCCCCTCCACTACCATCCCTACTCCTCTCTCCCCAATACTTACATCCACCTCAGGTGGGCAGGAGTTCCCTGGCATAGGAGCTGGAACAATGCTCTTCCTCTCAGGTCTTGGAGCAGGGGGGTTCGGTCCCTCAGGCTGGACTCGAATAGCACCTTGGATGAGGAGGACTGGCGACACTGGGGCAAGTGAGCAGGAGAAGGAGGTCAGAGAGCTGGAAGTCAGGTGGGTTCCTTGTGTCCGCAGCCACACCCGAGCACCCAAGGGTTGGGAGCCTCAGTGGCTGTGAGCTCCCTGAGAGGGTCAATCCAAGTGGCCTCCTTCTCTCCTTTTTCAGTACCTGGGGGTGGCTGGACGAGGGGCTGCAGAAGGACAGCGGTGCTGGGAGGCACAGCTCTGGGTGGCATCGGGACAGCAGTTATCACCACAGGTTTGGGCTGCAGCGGTGGCTTCCGGGCGGGCAGGGCTTTGCCTGAAGAAAGGTGAAAGGAAAGAAGGAAGGAATATGAGGACTACAGTCCTCTTGCCAGGGATCCCAGGTGTCAGGAGGCCCCATTACCTGAGGAGCCATCGGAGGATGGGCCCACGCTGATCTGAACGGCACCAAGTGGGGCGCCTGCGACATCCCGCAGGAGACAGCCTTGAGGGGATGGGGACTCTGTCTTCACTTCCAGTACCTCCTCTCCTATAAAAGCCTATGTGGGGCATTCCAGAAGATATGTGAGTCAGGAGGAGGGCTGAGGAGAAGAAGCTGAAGAAGAGAAAGTGTTCACACTTCTGAGAGTCAGGAGGGACTCACGGGGTGCTGGAGGGAGGCAGGGACGCTGATGCTCACCTGGCTGGAGGACTCTGCAGAGAGCAGGGACGCCTCAGAGTTGATGGAGGAAGATGGAGAGACAGGTTCTATCTTAATCTGGACATCTGTGGGATGGCAGGACAAGACAAAAAGCTGGGTATCAGAGAAGCACTGAAGGAGACAAGGGCCAAGATGGGGAGATGGGAGACATGGTCATTTTCCTTGCACCTGAAAGGAAAACTGTTCTTGCTGAGGAGGGCAGTCCGGGAGGAGGGGAGCCACGGAGCTGCTGACCTGCTGGCTCTCCTCCCCCCTCTTCACCCAGGACCCCCTCTCTCCCTCCATGGCCCCTCTCAGGTGTTTTCACCAGTGCTGAGTTTCCCCCATGGCTGCCCTTGCCCTTCTCTCTCCCTCTTTCTTCCTCATACACCTTGTCCGTTCATGGAGACGAGGCCCAAGCAGGGACTCTGCAGCATTCCTATGGGCCTGAATTCCTGTCTGGTTAGACTTTTACTGCACCCTGGCCCAATGCTATCGGGCATCTCCACGCTAACAACTACCCAGGCTATGTTTCTACCCTTGACTGCTTCCTGGTGTCCTGATTCTGACTCCCAAGCTCCCTGCTGGTCACTTCCATCCTCATGCCTCCCACCCCCAACCCCTGGTCACCCAGATTCAACTGGTCTTAAACAGGGCTCACTGCTTGTCCCTTTATACAGATTCCCTTCGTACTCTGTCAGCCTTCTAGGCACCAAGTTGCAAAGCTCAGTCACCTCTGAGCCTTCATGGCCTCTGATAAATCTCTCTTTGAGACTTGTTGACTGCCCCATGTAGGTGAACCCATCTGAGAGCCAGGTTCAGCCCTCTTATGAGCTTTCATGGCATCTTGTGATAATCTCTACACCTTCCTTGTCTTTCTCCCCTGACCACACTGCAGGATTCTTAAGTCAGTGTGGTGGTTATATGTTCTTCATCTCTGTATCTCCAGCACCCTGTCCAGTATCTGGCATGGAGTAGGTGCTCAATAAATGCAGGTGCTGAATAAATATATAAGAGTAAATAAACTCAATAACACTTTAAAAAAATAGCACAAGTAACGTTATTTGTAGAATCTAGGAGTTGGGTATAGGGTATCCCAACTTTCCTGTATGTTCGAAAACTTTTATAATGAAATCTTGAGGGAAAAGTAACATAGATAAATATGCCCTAAACTGTCCACAAGTTTTTATAAAAAAAAGCAAAGCAATGAGAAGTTCAATCACACAGCAGGTATGAACAAGAAAAGAAAGAAAAATCATCCCCATCTCTTCAGTGCTGCATTTGCTGTGATTTCCTGAAATTCTCCCTCCTATTCCTGGCCTCTCTCCTGGTTATCTGCTGTTTCCCCTCCCACCTTTTCCTCCCTGTCCTGCTGACTGCAGTCCCCCTTCCCATACAAACATGCACACACGCACACATGTACGTACACTCTACCTTGGTGTGGCCTGGGGATGATGTAGGCTGTTATTACCTGAGGGATCATCGGCGGTGGGGCCCACATTGATCTGGACAGTTTCAAATGGGGATGTTGGATCATCTCCCAGGAGGCAGAGTGGGGGTGCCAAGGACTCTGTCTTCACAACCAGCACCTCCCCTACACCAGAGGCCTGGGTAAAAGTGAGGGTGAAGCAGAGGGCACAAAAACAAGGAAAGAAAACAAAGGACGTGTTGAGAGTAAGAGCTAGAACAAATGCTTTAAAGCTTAACTGAACCACCAGTTACTTGACCTTCTGCTTTGAAAGGTACTCAACATCTCCCTAAGCTGTCTCTGGCCCCTTGTTCTCTCTTTCTACTTTATTCCTGGGAGGGATGATGAAGTCTCACGATTTCAAATACTGCCTTAGAGTGGACAACTTGGCTAAGTACAGTTCCAGAACTCTCAGCAGCTAACAACTTTCTTCTTCCTAGCCCCACCATAGCTGCCACATATTTCTGTATATTAAAAAATTCCATTTTCAATTCTAGACAACCAGAGTGTAGATGTGGAAAACGAGGAGATTAAAGAAATGGCAAAGGCGGAAAAGCCCCCCACCCCCACCCCACGACTCAAAGCACACAGATCATTCCCTCAGCATCTGCAGGTGAAGGGAAGGGAGCTGAGTCCCTGCCGCGGAGAGTAGGAGGGAGATGACTCTCTCACCTGGGTGGAGGGCTCTGTGGAAAGATGTGATGATTCAGAGCTGAGGGAGGAGGAAGAGCAGGGAGAGGATGGCTCAGACTTCACCTGAAGATCTGAAGGAAAAGGGGTTAGAACATAACTAGGAAGCAAGAGTCCAAAATGTGTCCAAGGACCCCAGGTAAGGACCCCTCCCTGGGCAAGGGGGAAGGAGCACATATAAGGGATCAAAGACGGAAAGGAGTCTACAGGCACTGGGGTGGAGGAGGCGTGAGGATAAGAGGAATCACATAATTTCTGGGGAACAATGGGAAGATCAGGGTTTCTGGAAGGTGAGGGACTCACAAAGGGTATCTTACCTGGAGAGATAGGCAGAGGGTCCCAGGGGGGTTCGGGAGGGCTGATATCCATCCCCAAGTCCAGGGGGCTGCTGCCAAACTGAATAAGGGAGGATATTAGGCGGCAGGGGTGAGGAGGAAGTGGTGGCTCCCGATGAGCTCTGGCCTGGGGACGAGTCCTGGTTCTGGGACCATTCCCACCCACCCAGGGTAAGAGACTAGGCTTGGGGAGCGATACCGGGACATCCTGCTCCAGGCAACGGAAGAGCTGCGTCTGCTCCTCGGCCACTTCATCCAGGCCGGCGTACAAGGTGCTGTCTGCAAGAGGCGCGGACGGTCATGGGGGTCGTCCGGTAGCGCCGCACAAGGATCCACACTCTGCCCTCACCCCATCCCTCATTGGCTCGGCTCGGCCAGACCCACCGCCCGCCCACTAGAAAAGTGATACAGCTAAAGAACTTCACTCCTCCTTCCCCGACCCCGGAATAACTCCAGATTTCCGCAGGGAGTGCAGGTCTTCCCCAACTCCCGTTTCCTCCCCCAAAGCACAACTAGCCCCTCTGTTCCGCCTTCCTTCAGACAGTAGATTCCCTATTTGCCCAGCCTTCCTCTATGGGCCTCCGCGCCTTAGGGACACAGTATGCCACAGCCCTCTACCCACCCCGAGGCCTACACTCCACACACCCCAGTCCTCCGGGCTCAGCAAATTATCGGTGAAAAAACGCGTCGGATCCGCAATCTCGCTGAGAAGCATCAGCTCCGCCATCTTTCCCCCCCGCCCCCCAACCATGAGACGGTTCCCAAGGCCCGCCTCTCCCCATCAGCAACTAATCAGTTGACTCTTAAAAAGCGAGGGGTCGTCCCGGAAGCGCTATCGACCAGTAAGAGACCTGGGTACTGAGCACGTGAGTCAATAGAAGCGGTGGCTGTACAGGCCCGGCCAATGCGAGCGCGGAAGGCCAGCGCTTCCACAGAACTGGGCAGTGAGGTTTGCGCATGCGCCAGCTGGACCCAGCCAGAAATCGCTTAGGAAATGCAGCTCCCAGGTTTTAAAGGTCTGCCGTCTCCCTCAGCCAGTCCTAAATTTCGTTTGGACGGCTTCTATTCATCTTCGGAGATGGAAAAGCAACCCCCCCCAAAAAAAACCCCATAGCACACATGACATATGGCTTTTTAATGGTAAAAGGGTAAAGAAGCGCCCTGAGACCACTGCTACCTCCCCTAGGAAGGCAAAAGCTGGGAAAGGGATATCGGTGAAACCCTCCCTCTGGCCGTCCCCCCCACCCCCCATCTCACAGCATAGACCACAATTCACAGGTTCCTGTCTCTTTTAAGGTTTAACTTTTAATCAGCCAAACATCTTGCGCAGTCCCTGAGCCAGCCTTGCATCCTGTTTCTTCCCCTGAATGATCACCTTTCCCAGCTCTTCCTGGGCTGCCCGGTTTTTCGGGTCTACTGCCAGCACCTTCTTGAAGTCAGCACTTGCTTTTTCCAGGTTCCCAAGAGCAGCCTGGGCAACCCCTCTTCGGTACAAGGCCTTTAAATGGCCAGGCTCTTGCTCCAGCACCCGATCACAGCTCTGGGCTGCCAAATGGGGCTGCCCTAGCAGCAACTGACAGGCAGCCAGGTTGGCATGAAGGACAGTTCGTTCTGGAGAGCCAGGTGGGGGTAAAGTCAGCAGCAGCCTAAGAGCCCGTCCATAGCATCGGGCAGCCCCTTCAGGGTTCCCAGCTTGAAATAATTCTGTGCCCCTTGCACGTTCTTCCCTGGCCAGGGCCTCCTTCTCGGCGGCCTCCAGCTCCCAGGAGTCCCGGCCCTGAGTGAAGGAGGCCAGTGTGAGCCTGATAGGAGGTCCAGAGCACCCAGGGAGCTGAAGCTCTGCCACTTCACCTTGACACATGGACTCCAAGCATTTTTCTATGAGCTCCCCCCAGGATTCCTCCCGCCATGGGCCTAACCCCATAGTTAGCTCTGTCCAACCCTCTGGCAGCCCTGACCCCAAAGGAAATCCAGAAGCCTGTACCCGGCAGCGGGAGCCCAGCTTGGGTTTGTCCAAGCCATGGCCATGGGTTATGATCTTCTTGACAAAGCTCCCATCAGGACAGTACCAGAGGTCAGAAGCTTCAAGGGGCTCTGGCATCTCACTGGCTGATCCATGAGACTTATCAGAGTCTCCTTCAAGTCCAGCGGCCAGATTTTCAGTTTCTTGAGGATTCTCTAGAATTTGGATGGCTGGATCTGGGCTCACTCTCAGCTCAAGGATTTCGGTAGGAGGGTCTCGGGGCTGCTGCCTAATTTGAGTAGCTGAATCAAAGTTCTTCCGGAAGTTCTTTCCGCATTGTTGCTGCGGTTGAGAGGTGTCCTTCTCTCCCATTGGATTGACTGGTGGCGTCTCCATTTGGGTGCCCGGTCCCTTTCACCGTGGGTAAACAGTTTTGGTCAGAAAGGGATGGCACCTTTGGTCAGCACTTGATTTGAAAAAAAAAAAGTCAAAACAACGCTAACAGCAGGATTCTTATTTAGACGACTTTCCTGTCTTCCTAGGACGCGGTCCCAGCCCTCAAAATCCTCTTTTTCTTTTTTTCCTCCAAAAATCTCTGCTCGGCTCAAGCCTCCCTTCCAACCCCGAACTAACCTAGAACTATAAGTTCCACAATTCCCTGCGGCTTGGGTAGCCGTCCCAACTACGGACAGTCGATCCAGTCAAAAAGTACCTGGCGGCCGAAGCTCATCGCCTGGTGGCAATAGCTGGACCATTCGAATCACTTCTTCCGAAGCCAAGTGCTACTGAGTACTGTGCTCGGAGTCTTGCCCCAAGCGGAGAGAACGGTCTGGGGGGCCAGGGAGCAGCTGGGGAGAGACGCTGACAGCTAACCCTGGAGCCCGCGAGACGGAGAATCTAGTCAAATTCCTGGCAGCCAATCGGGAGGAGGGGAAGTCTGGTTAGCCCGCCTTTTGGACATGACATCATTTCCCACCCCGCCCCCAAACCCCACCACTCCTCCCAACCCCGCAACCGGGAAGCTCCGGGCCTTACAACCGACCTAGGCCAAATCGAACCCAACTAGGCTAGGTTGCCTGGCCAAGCTATTCAGAGTCAAAGTCTGGAGAAGTCCTGGAAAGGGAGATTGTGGCGAATGAGGATAGAGTGGGGAATTGTGGAGCTGGTGGTGAATGATAGCGGCAGCAACCAGCATTATATCTGGCAACCTCGGGCTCACCTGTGCTAATCACCTTATCCCTACGTTCAGGGCGCCCAGCCAGGGTCCACCCGTCTGCTCCTTCTCCCCTTCAATCTAGGGTGCTTCAAAATGAACTCTCTTCCTAACTGTCCCGTTCCCTTGAGGGACCACCTGAGGCTTTCCTTACCTTTCCCCTCATATTTATCAATGCTTTTCCACCTCTTCTTCCTCCAGAAGTCTTAGTGCTTTTCAAACTTTAATGTGTATACGTATCATCTGGTGAACTTGTTAAATAGCAGGTTCTGATTAAGGAAGTCTAGGGTGGGACTTGCGAGTCTGCATTTCTAGCAAGCTCTTGGATGCTGTTGCTGCTGGTCCACGGACCACACTTTGAATAGCATGATTCTAGAATAATCTCATGCCATTCTCTTCACCCCTTGCTCTGTGCCCATTTAGTTTGTCCTATATTTTGCATATATAACTAGTGTAACCTGCTCCACTGGGTGTATCAGTGGAAAACTGGTCCTCCTCTTCCTAATAAAAGGTGTAGGTCCACTTTGTGATTCAGCATTGCTTGTCCAGCTCCCTGCACAGGCTCAGCCACCACAGCTCTTCAGGGAAGGAGAATTCCATTCTCAGTACCTCACTTTGGCTCCCTCTTCCATTTGCTCTCTAACACCATGCCGCTGTGCCCCAAACTACAAGGGCCGCGCCAGGATAGCCAGGAGGGGAGGTAATTTCATCACTAACCACAGACTTGTGCCAAAACAGTCCCCTCCATTTCTGTGTTGAGCCTCAGATCACTAACCTAGACTTCTTTTCCCCTCAAGTTTATTTCTGGGTTCTGTGCCAGAGTAACCTTAGTCCACTGTGACTAAGGCTAAATACTCTGATTCTTAGAATCCCCGTGTTCCTATTGAAAATTAACCTACCTTTTCTCCCTCCCTCTTCCCCTTTTCATTTCAGGGATTTCTGGGAAAGGCAGAAAGTTAAGAATAGTCACAAAAGATTTGATTATACCCTAATCCCTGGACAAAGATTGCTAATTTGTATTATGTGTGCCTTAACTGAGAGGTCCACTCCAATGACCCTTTGAAGATTTGTTTCTCTCAGTTGAAAGAAACTATACTCTGTTACAAGTGTATTGCTTTGTAATGTTCTCTTACTGTTTTCTGTGTGTTTCAGTTCCATCACTGGAACACAATCCACAGGGCATGGATCTTGTCTCTATTTCTTTTGTTTCCTTCTTCTCCATTCATTCATTCAACAAATATTTATTGAGCATCTGCTATGTTCCAGGCAGAATGGTAGGAACTGGGGATACTTAGACAGTCTCTGCTCTCATGGAACTTATAGTCTGGCCATGGAGAATAAGTAATTACAGCGGTATGAAGAAGTGTGTGTGATGCCATGAGAGTGAATGAGAGATGAGGGCATACTTCTTGAGAATGAGGCATTTTTTGCTGCCATCTAAAGAATGAGTTAGAGCTGAACCTCTGAGAATACACCAAAAGACGCCATACTGAGGAAAACTGAATTAAATAGTCAAATTTGTCTCCTTAAGAGAATCCCTTGTCACCATTGTGACTATACATAAAAATAAACATAGGCACTGAAACCCCTAAAAACAGTAATCCAAATCATCCAAAATGAAAATATTTTTATTTTTAAGAAGATGATCCATTAAAATGAAAACACAAAATTTCTAAGTTTTATAAGAGGACTGAGAAGTCCCCAGAGAAGACATTCATGGATCTGTAGGTTCCCCAGGTCTCAGCTTGAGAAACACAGGACTAGGAAGGGGCCAAGAGGTGAAAGCTCAGAAATGGGCAGTAGCCTAAGCTGCCCCCGCAAAGTATTACTGCATGAATGTTGATGGACTCACACTGCTTGCTCTCTCCCAGTTCCCTGCCCCATGAGTCCTATTATGCTAGGGCTCAGTTCTCTGGAGACAGTCACTAAAGAATCAGCAAGAAGGGATACAAACCCGGAGGATTATATCCCCAGGCCTGGCTAGAGAACGTGGGCTCTCAGAGGACCTGGCCATATTCTACTGCTCTCCTTGCCCTGCCCCATTAAGGGCATTGTTTTGCCTTCATTAAAGATCTAGGCTGATGGCAGAACCCAGGGAGATGTTCATGAGCTGGTGTGGGGTAATTGTGAGCTACTGGTGGTTCCATGTTGTTTCAGCACACACAGAGCATGACACTTCCCCTCCAAATGGGTGACCTAAGATTCTGTAAGCAGATAGGGTAGTGGGGTCCCCATAAGAAAAGAACCAGATAATAGCTTTTTAACATAAGAGAAGCCATTTGAGGCCCAAGCCATTTTGTGATCTAAGCCTAGCCACAATGCTTGCCCTTGAACGGGTCTCAATCGTAAAGATTTTAAGGGGAACAATGCAATGCAATACCAGGCAAAAGAAGTAACAATAGCAAAGACAATGAATCAGTTGTAAAGGCTTCCAGTTCTATTCAAGGTCTTTAGTGTTTCCATACAAACTTAAAAATTTCTTTTGTTCCAGTTCTGTGAAAAATGCCATTAGTAATTTGATAGGGATCACATTGAATCTGGATATTGTCTTGAGTAGTATGGCCATTTTAACAATATTGATTCTTCCAATCCAAGAACGTGGTCTATCTTCCCATCTGTTTGTGTCATCTTCAATTTCTTTCATCAGAGTGTTACAGTTTTCAGAGTACAGGTCTTTTGCCTCCCTAGGTAGGTTTATTCCTAGGTATTTTATTCTTTTTATGTGATGGTAAATGGGATTGTTTCCTTAATTTCTTTTTATGATATTTCATTGTTAGTGTGTAGAGATGCAACAGATTTCTGTCTATTAATTTTGTATCCTGCAACTTTACCAAATTCATCTGGTAACATCTTTAGTATTTTCTATGTATAGTATCATGTCATCTGCAAACAGTGGCAGTTTTACTCCCCCCCCCCTCAACTTGGACCACTTTTATTTCCTTTTCTTCTCTGATTGCTGTACTTCCAAAACTATGTTGAATGAAAGTGGCGAGAGTAAACATTCTTGTCTTTTTCCTGATCTTAGAGGAAATGCTTTCAGCTTTTCACCATTGAGTATGATGTTAGCTGTGGGTTTGTCATGTGTGGATTTGATTATGTTGAAGTACGTTCTCTGTATGCCCACTTTATGGAGCATTTTTAATTGTAAATGGATGTTGAACTTTTTTAATGGAGGTACTAGGGATTGAACCCAGGACTTCGTGCATGCCAAGGATGTGCTCTACCACTGAGCTATTACCCTCTTCCTGAGGTTGAATTTTATCAAAAGCTTTTTCTGCCTCTCTTGAGCTGAGCATATGGTTTTTATTCCTCAAATGTGTTAATGTGGTGCATCACACCAATTGATTTGTGGATACTGAAAAGACCTTTCATCCTTGGGATAAATCCCACTTGATCATGTTGTATGATCCTTTTAATGTATTGTTGGAAGACTCCCAGTTCAATTTCAATAATAAGAACTAGCCTGAAGCACTTTCTCGAGCCGTTTTGCAGAATTTAACTTCCCCTTCAAGCACTCAACCACTAGACCAACAGGAACCTAAGGGGTGCTGATGTTGACCTTTTCTGACCCTCTTGACTTCAGTCAACTAAAGCTTGGACTCTGTCAATCTTTGCCCAAATTCTATGCTAAATCCTCCTCTGCTCAAGCCTCTTCATGAATATATATGTACCCTTAGCTTAAAACTTCCCCAATTTTGCTATTCAAGAACACACTGCTCTGGGAAAATCCCTCATGTTCTCCTTACTTGCTGCAAGTGTTAAATACCTCCTTCTCCCCATCTTTGGCTTGGTTGTGTCTTTTGACTCCACATCCACCAAGAGGAAAATTCAGTTTTCCAGGGAACAGTTCTTTTCTTATCCATTCAACAATCCTTACTGAGGACTCAGAATTAGCCAATGACACATGGAGATAAATAGCGAACTCCCCATCAGTAGTCTAACAAGAATAGTGATAGTTAACAAAAGCTCCAGATGCAGGGGCAAAAGTGATCAGTGGCAGGGAAGTTATTTCCAACCGGGGTGATCTGAAAAGGATTCCAAAGGGTTGAGCCTTGGAGGATGGCTGTAACTGTGACATGTAGAGATGGAAGGGATTTGTTGCAGGTGGAGGACGCAGCACAAGGCAGGAGATAAAAGGAAGGGAAGCCACTTTCCACCCATATTATTCGTCTCCAGCTTGTCAGTCTCAGCTTTTCCAGAGTATTCCTGTACCCATTCGCAGCGCCCTGTCAGCAGGCATCAAGCTGGTTGGGAGTTTTTACACCCTCACATTCCCCTGCATTCCGTCCTCACCACATGGAACCATATGCCGCACTTACTGTCTGCCAGTTGTCATCAGCATAAGAGACAAAATTTCTAGCTTTCCAAAGGCTAAATAAATTTCCCCTTCTGTTTAGCTTTGATGGTTTCTGTAGTTTTTAGTTCTGCGGGATTTATGTCAAAATAGTTCCTCTCTCCTCTCTGCTCCTGATCCATTTTGCTTGTGCCTTCCTTATGGGCAGGGTTTTCAGGGAGGATGAGGCCTTGAAAGGCAGCCTTTTCCATTGTGAAATGTCTAATGATGATGTTTAATGATACCACCCCCAACCGTGAATGATGACCACAGTACCACTTGCTCTAAGTGTCTCATGTATGTTATGTCACTTCTCCTCACACAACTCCGGGAGCTACTTCTTTAGTCATTCAGCAAATCTTTATTAAGGGCCTCCTCTGTGCCAAGCAGTGTACTAGTTTCTGGGAATAAGACAGAGGAAAAAAGCCCTGGATCTCTTGTGGCTTATATTCAAGTGAAGATAATAGGCAATCAAAATCAGTCACTAAAATATAATGTCAATTTTGTAGCACAAGGGGGTATTAGACAAATAAATAAATAATAGTCAAAAAGGAAAAAAAAATAAAGTAGCAAGTGCTGTGAACACAATAAAGCTGGATAAGGCAATGGATAGAAAATGCCCCAGGTGTATATGGTGCTGTTTTTAATCAAGTGATGAGGGCAGGCCCCCTTTCGGAGGTGACATTTGTGCAAAGACGTGAGTGTTGTAAGGGAGCAGGCATGCAGCTATCTGAAGGAAGAGTGTCCAGGGGAAAAAAACACGAGTGCAGAGGCCCTGAGGCAGGAGGGAATTAGATTTTTATGCTAAATTCATGGCAGCTAGAAGAAGAGCAAAGGGGCCAGAGTGGGTGAAGCAGAGTAAGCAAGGGAAAGGGTTGGAAGGGATGCAGTCAGAGAGGTGGGGAGAAACTGGGTCAGGTAGGCTTCACAGGCCGAGGTAAGGGTTTTGTTCTAATTGTGCTTGGGGGCCATCAGAGGGTTTGAGTGAGATGAATGACATTATCTGGTAATTTAAAAGATCACCCTGAGGATGGGGAGAGTATAGCTCAGTGGTAGAGTACGTGCTCAGCATGCACAAGGTCCTGGGTTCAATCCCCAGTACTTCCATTTAAATAAATAAATATATAAATACCTAATTACCTATCTCCCCACCCCCCCCCCAAACCTCAACAATGTTGAGTTATACAACAAATAGCTCCGCCCGGAAAAAAGAGTAAAAGATCACTCTGGCTTCTATATGAAGGAAGGACTGTATCAGTCAAAAATGAAAGCAGAAACTTCAATGAAGGGGCTAAGGTAGCATGGAAGCTTGGATTTGGGCAGAAGAGAGGGCCAATTGTAGAGTCCTGAGGCTCTCTAATATTTAGCAGTCTGGAAGACTTATATTATTATAACATGTTTGTATGGTGATGGGAATGTTTCAGCAACGAGGGGAAAACTGATCATGTGGGCAAGATAGGGGATAATTTCAAAAGTCTCATTTCTGAGCAGGTGAGAAGAGATGGGATCCCAGTGCACAGATCGGGTGAGGACTGGGAGAAGGTCAGCTTCTCCGCCATAACAAGGGGGAGGCAATGAATTCAACAGGGATGCAGGTAGCCTGGTAGATCTGGGGGTGGGACCATGAGGAAATTCTCTTCTGAAAGTTTCTATTTTCTCACTGAAATAGGAAGGAAGGTTATCATGTTGTGAAATAGTGGTCTCAGATTTGGGGAATGTGACCAACTGGGGAAATGCAGGCTTGGCCATTTCTGGAGGCCTATAGGAAGCAAGACTAGTAGGTATGACTGTGTCCCCCCCCCACACACACACACACACATAGTCAGTTGTTGGGTGCAGGTGTGGTGCAGACAGGATTGGATGGAACCAGGGATAAAATGTGTGGAATGGGGAGGGGCCAGGAATACAAAGCAAGGGCTGAAAGGCAAATCCAGTGTGGAGACTTGGGAGCTGCAGTAGGTACTGAGGGAGGTGAGAAATGAGGGGATCAAACAGCAGAGGAGAGTGAGAGAGTCAATGAATGGGCGTTCTGGGTGAAGTTGAAGAATTTTTGGAACAGGGGTACTGGGTGGAGGAAGAGGGGGTGACATGAAAAAACTGAAGAGATTTTGGAGGTGTGGCGATTACTGGTTGTAACCAAGTCAAAGATATGATACAGGGCTGGGAGTGGGAAATCATCAACGGAGGTGAGGAAAGGAAGGAACTGACAGGGATGCTGCATGGTTATCTGCATGGATATTGAAGCCGCCAAAAATAATGAAATGGCAGAGGTGGTGGTAGAGAGGAAGGCAGTAAGCTAGATACGGTATCTTCAGTGAGGATTCAATGGGAGCATGATGACCCAGACTGAATCATGGGGAAATCTGAGCTCCCAGTCGGTGCTGGGTGTTCTAGGTGCCAAAGACTCTCCTGGATGATGGAATCTCTGTTGACAGGGGTGCAAGAGCCAAGGGAACCATGTTTGGAGGGAGTTAAGTTAAGGTGGGAGGAGAATTGAATTGAATACACTTTCTGAGGGAGGATTCTCAGTGAGGTGAAGAGATCTGAGAGCAGTCGTTTTCATTTATTTTTTTTCTCTGCTTAATTCCTTTTGATTCAATTCATTTAAAAGATTGGTAGAAGAGGTTTTGTCTAGTGAGGATCTGAAAACCCCAGATAAGCCAGATTTTGCTCCTGCCTTCAAGTAACTCACTAGGTAAGGTGGGGACATCAAGATCTCAGGTGGGAAGAGATGAAGAGATGGGGGAAAAATCCCGATAAAGTAAACAATGTATCTAACTTAGACACAGATCCCTTTCTCCTAAAAAAAGTTGCTGTGGTTGAAGCCACACCTTTTGGTCTCTCCTCTCCTGGTGGTCCTGGAAGTGCCTCCAGGCCTGTGATTCACAGCCTTGGCTGCCCTTTGGAATCAGCTGGGGATGTGTTAAGAGATGTTGATACCTGAGTCCCACTCCCAAGAGATTGTGATTTAATTGGTCTAGGATGTAACCGGGGCTTTGGGATTTTTAAATGCTCCCCAGATGACTCTAATGTATGGGTGAGAATCATTGTTTCAAGGAATGCCTGGAGCTTTTTTTTTTTTTTTCTCAAAGTTTAGATTTTCTTTTATCCCCAGATTCTATTTTTATTTCCCAGGAATTGTTAATGGGCTTTGTTGGTGACATACTGATACTTCCTTTGCCCTTTAGGAATATTCAGTCTGGTAGTGATGCTCAGAAACCCACTGCTTTAGTCCGACTCATAGTAGAGAGAGATTCCTTCTTGCTGTGGTCAGGGGGTGAATTGACCTGGGCCTTGAAGGATAGGTACATTTTGGCCAAGTGGGGATGCAGATGTGAAGCAAGGGAGAACACTGAGCAAAAGCTTAGATGTGGTCTGAAACATGAGAAGCAGCAAGCAGTTTGGTTTGTAACAGGCAGAGACTGGAGAAAGAGGTCTTAGATTTGAGAACAGCTGGGCAAAGACCTGGAGGTGGGAGTGATGATAATACAGCGTGGTTCCAGAGAAAGCTGGATGATTTGAAATTATGGAAGGGGTTGAAGGCCAGATTAAAATTTTGTAAACAGTTGAGTAAGCAACAGGAAATCTTGAAGGGCTTTTGAGCAGCAGGGTTATATAAGGAGTGTGTTTAGGGAGGATAAGCTGACGGCAGTGTCAAGGAAGACTTGGCTTAGGGAGCCATAGGAAAGAGGGAGATCTATTAGGGGAGTTGTTGCAATAATCCTAGGTGGGGTCATTTTTCCAGCAAGAGTTGGGGAAGAGTTACAGATCCAAAAGACACTGTGATGGTAGAAGTGACTTGGCTTAACAGCTCACCAAAGGTAAAGGGAGGAGGGAGGTGGAAGAGGCACCAAGTTTTCAGATAAGGGAGCTGAGAAATGGTGCTGTCAACAGAGATAGGGAAGGAGGTTTCCGATGGTATTTCATCAGTTTGGTTTGGAACATGCTCAGTTTAGGGGACCAGCAGCATGGTCCACGAGGCCAGATCTCCCTCTTTCCTATGGTAGAAGGGGTAAGGGAGCTCTCTTATAAGGGCACTTATCTCATTCATTAGCTCCCCTCCTCAAGACCTAAGCACCTGCCAAAGGCCCCATCCTCACATTGGGGATTAGGCTTCAACACACGCATTTTGGGGGAACACAAACGTTGGATCTATAGCAGAGAAGCATTTGGTTACAAATGATGTCTGAGTTTGGAGTGGATGATATTTTCAAGGGAAATTCTCAAAGAAGGAAAAAAAAAAATCCAGAGATAGACACTTAGGCAAGGGAGGAGAAAAAACAGGTGGGGAGAGAGGAGGAGGAGGGGTGATTTGAGGTGTGTGTGGAGGTAGGTGGGGAGGCAATAAAATGTCCCTGAACCTGAGAAGTCGGGAATCCAGGGTCAAGGGACAAACATGGGAAGGTTCAGAGAGGCAGAGTACTGTGAAAATGCCATTGATTTTGGCTCCTGGTAACTTCTGGTCATTGAATACTATTTGAAAGAACAGTTTCAGTAAAGGAGGGAGTGGAAGCATATTTCAAAGGGTCAGGAAGCAGTGAATATGAAAGAAAGACACATCTCTAACAATAATACACCCTATTTAAGGGAGGGGAGGTGAGTGGGTGGTTGAGGAAGTACAAGCAGCAAACATGAGTTTTTTCAAGAAGTTTGGTAAGGAAGGCATATTAAACTGGAAATGTCCAAAGGAGAACCCATGATTTCTCCTCCTCAGATCCTCATCCCATGTCTCCTATCTCGGTGCATGGCTTTCCTTCTAGATTATAAGCTTCGTGAGTTTCAGCGTTCACACCTGCTGTCTCACCAGCAACCTGCATGGAATTCAAGATAGGACCCTGTCTTGCAGGTGTACAGCTGAAGATACCAAGTCCACTGCTTATGCCACCTCCCCTCCCCAACAGGTCTCCTGGTTGCCCTCAGGATAGGAGAGGACAACTAGCCCCAGAAGGACCTGAGAGGCTATTGATCTCTTCCCTGGTGCTTTGCTGTGGTCAGAATGTTTGTGTGCCCCACCTGGCAATTCATATGTTGAAATCTTAATGTGCAATATAATGGTATTAGGAGTTGGGGCTTTTGCGATTGGTATTTAGGTCATAAGAATAGAGCCTTCAGGAATGGGATTGTAAAAGAGACCTCACAGAGCTCCCTAGCCCCTTCTGCCAAGTGAGGATACAATGAGTCTACAACCCAGAACATGACCCAAACCTTACAGTGCTGCCACCCTGATCTCAGACTTCCAGTAAATTTCTGTTCTTTGTAAGCCACTCAGTGATAGTATTTTTGTCATAGCAGCCTGAAAGGACTGAGGCAGACTCCCACAGCTCTTTGCTCCCTTACCTTCCCTACACTGGAACAAAACACCAAGTAGAGCTCTAATTCAAGTTGTCTGCCACCCTCCAGCCTGCACACAGGAATAGCTGTGGGCAGTTGGCATCTTTTCCCTGCTCCTGACATCCTATCCCTGGCCAACTTTTTCAGAATGGTCTGCCTTCTTTCCACCCAACTTCGTGGCGTTCTAGGGGTAGATCCCTGAGTCTCCTTGTAAATCCTCCCTCTCCAAAGCCCTAAGCCCATTCTGGTACAGAGTGGAAAATGTGTGCTGGGTAAAGAAATTCCCACCAAGAATGGACCCCAAAGTCCTCCCCAGTAAGATTCCTAGGGAGGCCCCCACTCCCATATTTGTGTCTGTTTCTCTAGTGTCCTGGGAATCTATCTCCTCCTGCTTTGTCTTTGTCAGTTTTCTTTTTTCAACCCCCACCCCACAAGGGGAGATAAGGGGAGGTGAAAGGGAAAGCCAAAAGAGCAGGGTCTTTGCAAGGCTGCAGTCTTCAGAATTGCGGGTGATGAATCTACTTAGTCTATTTAATGTTGTCTTTCAGAAATTCACACACACACTCACACACAGATCAGAACAAGGTGGGGACTACCAAGGGGAGCAGGGAGTGTGGAGCGGGCCGGCTCCCTCGCGACACTGGGAGATTTGTACCCTGGGTTCCGTTCTGCCCGACTGCCCAGGAGTTGGGATAGGAGGAAAGGAGTATTTACAGAGAAGAGGGACGTAATCTTCATTTCAGGGTGAAGGTCCCTAAACTGGGAACCCCCTAAATCTCATTCCAAAAAAATCAAAAGTAGATAGAGGCTCTGGGATTAGCAAGAAAATAGGCGGGTATCAGGGTGGAAAAGAGACGGAAGTGTACTAGCAAAAAAACGGGAGTGAGAGTTGCGGCATGGCTACCCCCGAGTTCGGCTCTTGCGCCAGGTAAAGGGGAGGAGTCTGTCGGTTTGAGGGCGAGGCCTGGCGCCACAAACCCAATCACCGGACTGAATCACCCCGCAGGGAAAAAAAGAAGGCGGAGCCTGCCGACCTGGAGGCGGGGTTTTGTCAGAGCCGGGGCGGAGCCTATGGAGGAGGCGGGGCTTTAGGGACCTGTCTCCAGGCTGCGGAGCAGTGACCCAGGGAGCTCGACTGGGGGTGCTGCATTTTGAAGGGGTGGGGGCCTGGAGCGACTGAGGGCCCAGGATTTGGCAGGGATCCCGGGAAGCGGTGTCCCTGATAGTGTGTGTTTTGGCGAGGTTCCTGAGGAACTGGATTCGGAGCGTGCTCGCAAGGCGAGAGTTTCCGTGGAGGCCTAGTTTAGGATGTAAAGAAGTCCGGTGGCCCCAGAAGCGGGTGCGCAGGGCGCCCATTGGATCCGCGGCTTGACGGTAAAACGCGCTTGGGAGGTCGAGGGGCGCAGGGTGGGGCTGGGCTGGGGGCATCCTTACGGATCCCAATAGTTCTCGTGGTGCTGCGCAGCGATGATGATGACTACGGTGAGGATGGTACACAGCACCATGGCTGCTATGCCCACGGCCAGGGAGATGAAGGAGAAGTTCCGGGCCTCGCGTGAAGCGATCTCGGCTGACACCATGTCTCCGCGGGCCAAGGCCGTGCGTACCTGCAGGGGAGGGTGGGGGAGAGCTGATCAGAGAGCTGCTACCTTGGCTGCACGACTCAGAGCTCTAAGATGCTTCCCCAAATCTCCAGCACTCCCTGGGAATAAGACAAACTTAGTGAGCCCTCCTCTCCATACTCCGCCTCCATTCCCTTCCCCACTCCACCTTCTACACACCTGCACTGCCTTGAAGATGGCAATGATGCCCGTAGGCCAGAAGCAGCAGATGGTGGTCAGCACTGCGATGGGCATGTAGTCGTGCGGCGGGCGCCTTGGCTCCAGAAGGGCCAGGCCCGGGCCCTGGGGTGGCGGGGGGAGTGTGGAGGTTACTCCCGTTCCCCCCGGGGTTCCGCCTGCATAGGGCTGTAGAAGGAAGGTTGTGGGGAGAGGATGTCATTCTTACCCTATCTGAGCCCACCAACTTTCCAGCTCTGACAGAGAAAGAAGGCTATTTTCTTCTTTAAAACCTCCTCTGGACTTCTCGGCTCTGTTTCTCCTCCCAGGCCCTGATCTTTGACTCCACTGGCCACCAGACACTACCCCCCCCCCCGCCCCACTCATTCCCAGGCCTTTCCTTAGTCCCTCCTCTCCCTTGGCCCCAGAATACCGCCTGGTACCCTGGCCCCGTTTTTCTGTCCCACCAGCCCCCAGGGTGTCCCCAGTTCCAGGTCCTGTTCCACCGTCCTCCTCCCAGGCCCCTGTCTGCCCCATACTCACCGTGCCCACCGGGTAGACTGGCACGTAGGCAGTGCAAGGCTGCAGCTGTAAGGGGTAGCCAGGGGCTACGTAGCCGCCCAGTGGCAGCGTGCCGACCGCTCCCGTGTGCGTGGGCACCACGAAGCCCGGGGCCTGGGTAGTATGAGAGGGCGCCGGCGGGGGCGGGGCGGCGGCGGCGGGCGGCGGCGGGGGCAGTGGACCCTCGAAGCGAGTCTCCTGCAGGTAAGGGTCGGGTGGCATGCGGGGCAAGGTAGCGCAGCCCGGTGGGGGCGCCCCGGCGGCGGGGCCTGGCGGGGCGTGGTGTGGGGGCCTCGGCAAGGTGGCTGAGGACGAGGGACCGCGCTGAGCACTGGCCCCAGAAGCCAGGCCCCCTGCCCCTAAGCGCGGGAGAGTGGCGGTGCCGGACTGGTGGTAGTGGTGGTGGTGGTGATGGTGCGAGGAAGGGGCTGCCTGTGGGGGCGGGGCGGGAGGTTCGGCGGGGGGCTGGGGGGCATTGTAGGGTGGTGGAGAGGTGTGAGGGACTGAGTCCGGGAGGCCTGGGGGGCGGTGAGCAGGGGAGAGGGTATGGGGAGAGATAAGACCGACGGATGAGATAAGGAGGGGTAGGGGGAGACACAGAGGGTCAGGGATGTGGAAAGATAATAGGAGAGACAGAGAGGAAATGGGTGAGAAGCCATCATTTATTCTTGGGGCAGGAGAGGGGTTGTATCTAGGCCATCAGCAACCCCCCTCCCACACACACTTCTTTTCAATCTAGTTTTGAGGTCATAACTCTCTTATGCTCCTCTCCCTTCTTCAGCAATGGGCACACAGCTTTAATCCGCAGACCCAATCTTCTACACTTTTTGGCTTATGGCTGCCTTTGGGCTTGCCCATCTGAGCTAGTCCTGTGTGTGCACATGGGTAGACATGCAATACTGGGTTAACATGTGCTCAGCCCAACAGTTGTATAAACACATGCAGGAGAACATGTTCCACTCTCCCATTCCTTCAGTGGGGAAGGGGTGCCCTAGTCTTTCTGGGAATCTCAGTACCTCTTTTAGGGCAGGTTAAAGAAGGGTCCTCTGAATTTACTCCCCTTACAACCCCCATCTGCTCATCTCTCCATATTTCCCCACTGGATGTCTCCATGCCAGCCAGTGTCATCTGTCCATCTGTCACTCGCAATGATGCTGCCCATGCAGTACCCGGGTGATGCTAAAGCACTCTTGTACTTCGCTCACCCTCTCAACCTGCCCCCCTACCCATGTTGTTGGCAAGGGACTGAGGCTGAGACTGGCAGGAGGAAAGGAAGAGAAGGGAGGGATATAGAAAGATGAGGGGGCTTGGGGGGGGGGATGTTGAGAGCCGTACAGAAGGGGAATGAAACAGGACCACCATTTAGGGAGGGGTAAGGGAGGGGTTTGGGGCCAAGGGGTAGGGAGAGAGTCCGGAGACGGTAGAGAGGGCTGGAGGTTTTGTTGTTGTTTTCTACCTGACTTTTCGGATGACATGCCTGCGGTCTCCCTGGGACAGGATCCGTGCAGCCGGAGTCCAGAGTCGGGGTCCCTGGCTAGCACCGGAGTCTGGGTGCGCAGATTGCGCAGCCGGCAGCAGCGCAGAGATGGAGAGATGAAGACAGTGGCGGCGGGGGGCGGAGGAAAAGCGGGGGGGGGGGAGCTTAAAGGGACCGAGGCGAGGGAGGGGGAGTGCTTCAGACGTACCCCCGCTTGGTCTCTCTCCTCCTCTCACCCCGGCATTCAAGCCCCCAGTTTGGGCTCCTTTGGAGTTGTCATGGAAACAGGGAGGCAAGCAAGACCAGGCAAGGCGGGTGGGACTAGGGGAAGGAAGGAGGGAGAAAGAACTCTCTAGAGTCTTCCCCTCCAAGACTGGCTGTAGTGATTATATTATGAGAGGAAGCCAAGCAGGTGCTCAGTCGATTCAATACCCCAGTTCCCTCTGGGTCTGGTTCACCCCAGTCAGGCCTCCCCCTTCTCAGCTTCCCTCAGAGTCCCTGTAAGATCTCAGGATCTTCTCCCAAACCTTGGCCTTAGTTCTCCCCTCTGAAGGAGAGATAACTGTATGAGAGAAAATGGCTTGCATAGCGGAGACCAGAGATGGCCTGGAAAGTTCCCAGGGTTCTGGCCTCGACCTGCCACCTTGGCCTGGGATGAATGGGGAGGGAAACCGAGAGGCTCCAGTTCATAGCAGTTTGGAGGTAGCAAGGTCTGCGGTGTGGTGGTGGTGGTGGTGGTGGGGTACGACTGGAGGAAGCTTAGGGGATAGAGATACCTTCTTCCTCCACGGCCAAGGAGCTGAAGCGCTTTGGGAGGAGGGGATGAATCAACTGCTCATTGCTAGCAGCTAGGTTTGGGAATACGTGCTTTGTCCCCCCTCCCCTCCCCCTTGCTTATTGGGCTTCTTAGAGTTTCCAGGGGCCTCAGTGTTCAATCCATTCCTTTAGTCCCACCCACTCACCACCCCCGCCGAGACGCTGCGCCACTGCCTGAGTCAACCTGGGGCCACAGCGGTAATTGCAGTCTTTTTATTTTGCTCTTTTCATCTCGGGAGCGTGTACGTGGGGAGGGGAGGTGAAGATTAGCAGTCTACCGAGATTTACCAGCGTTGGCGTTTTGCAAAAACATTATTACCCGGAGTCGCTATTACCCACCCCATCCTCCCCCCTTAGACTAGTACTTCCCAGTACCCGCCTGAAGCAGTCGTTCTCCGGAGCTGTCCTTCCGCTCCGAGTCCAGGAGGAGACTACAGAGGTGTAAATGAGGAGCTCGCCTGGGCCAGTCCCAGGCGCCAGAGATTTAGATTACGGCCCCATCCTCGCCGTTCTGGTTTCTAAGGGGTTCGTGTGAGCCCCTAACCCCACTTCCGCCACTCCATCATCATGACTCGGGCGCAAATTGGTTTTATTGGGAGATTTAGACTGGCAAAGACTTTGTAAACAGAGGGAGGGGTTCTGATAAGCAGCAAAATCCTTTTATCAAGGGAAGTGTTTTAAAATGCTAACTAAAAGCCCTAACCCAGGCACCAGGATGTCCGTAGGGGTCAGAGGCGGGGAGGTGCGGGACGCCTGGAGTTCAGAAGTTCGATTCGGGTGGGAAGGTCTGAGTAAGGAGCCGCCCACAAAGAACTCGAAATTCAGGGGGGAGGGGGATTGTGAGGGTCGCTCAGGTCGAACAATTGGTCGAATCCAAGCGAGCGTGAGTCAGCGCGGCCCTACAGGCCGTCCGTCCCCTGGTAGGGGGTGGGTCGTATATTGGCAGTGGAGTAGAGTAGGGCAAAAGAAACTGGGCCAAGCCGCACTTTTATCTCGAGGGACCTCGAGGACTCTCCGTGTCTCTGGAGACAAGGGCACTACAAGCACTTCAGGATGGAGAGTTGTAAGATGCAGGCCTGGCGCGGGCGGGCGGGCGGTTAGGGGTTGGGGGTAGGGTCTGCCCGGTCTACCTTAAGCCCTACTCTGGCGGACGACAAAATACTGAGGACTACCTTTCCCCAGTTTGTTTCCCCAGCGTCTCCCTGGGGAGAGAGCTCCGTGTTCCGTTGCGGGTCGCCTGAATTGGGAAGTAGGGTGAATCAACCGAGAAATCGGACCCCCGAGTCGCTGGTACCGCAGGGCCTGAAGAGGCCACCTCTCAGTTCCCAGGATATGTTTGCTGCTTCTCCCTCTCTCCGCCGCTCTAAAGAGATCGCTCCGCCTATTTCCTCCCCCGCTCTTAGGGCGCAATGGATTGTTCCATTGCCCCTCCTGTCTGGGGCCTGAGTTGCGGAGGACGCTGGCACGGTTGCTAGGGAAAGCCCCGGACGTGACGGCTAAGCGCGACCCCGAGCAGCCTCCCCTCCCGGCCGTCATTCCCCTGCGCGCGTTTTCCTTACACCCTTCCCCTCCCCCACGTGGGTTCCAGGCTGGGGAGAAGTAAACAGCGGGCGGGGCGAGGCTCGCGGACCAAGGCCAGGTGGGAGTTTGCACACTTAAAGGGGCCTGCGCTGCTGCTCAGGGGTCTTTTCTTGCGAAACCCCGGTCGTGCATGGCTAGGATGATGCATTAGGAAGATCCTGGGCCTAGAGATAAAAGTACCCGCTGAGTTGGGGGTGGGGCTTGGGTGCGCATTGGTGTGCGTCTACGTTTGTGGGGAGAGGACTGGAGGAAGTTAAAAGTAGGATATTCTGTGACAAGGTGTGGGAACCGGCAGGGGAGGCTTGATTGCCAGCCGTCTGTTCCGAAGGGAGGGGCTGTTGTCACCTCTCTCACAGGCCCCCATCTCCCTCTTCTCAGGCGGGAGCATGCCGGGGCTCCGGGGGCTGCGGCTCCCCCCGGCAGGGTTCCTGTTCCTGTTGCCATTCCTGCTGCTGCTGCTGCTGCCCGCAGCCCCCGCGCCCCATCGGACTTCCTACAAGCCGGTCATCGTGGTACACGGGCTCTTTGACAGCTCGTACAGCTTCCGCCACCTGCTGGAATACATCAATGAGGTCTGGCAGGGGACACCCGGTTGTGGGGCTTTGGAAGTGTCTACAGTGGCTGGGGAAGGAGAATGGGGAACTGAAAGCTGCCCTTCCGGGCCTGCCCAGTTGCTCGGGGAGAAAGTTGGGGGCCCGAGATCCCTGGTTCTAGCTGGGCACAATAGGCATATGGGTGCTGGCCAGGGGGCGGTGTGGAGGCGCTTCGTAGTTCAACCCCAGTTGCGGCATTGCCCCTTTCCCGCAGACACACCCCGGGACTGTGGTGACAGTGCTCGATCTCTTCGATGGGAGAGAGAGTTTGCGGCCCCTGTGGGAACAGGTGCAAGGGTTCCGAGAGGCTGTGGCCCCCATCATGGCAAAGGCCCCTCAAGGGGTGCATCTCATCTGCTACTCCCAGGGTAGGCACCCTCTCCCCACCCCAACTCCTAAGCCCTATCTGAGGCTCAGTCCTTACCTAAGTGTTCTCTTTGATGAATCACCTTCCTCCAGCCAAATCCCTGGTACTCGAGCCCTCCTTTTCTGACCTCCTTCTGCACCTAGGTCTTATCTCTCTGTGTGACCTCCCTGCACTGCTGCCCCTTTCTTTATCCATTACCCATCGGTCTTGGACATAAGGGACAGTGGGACAGTAAAGAGCACCCTAGAGTTAGTCAGAAGCCCCAGCATGGAATTCTGGCTCTGTCACTTACAAGATGGGGGATGTTTTGACAGGGTGTGCTTGCCTCCTTCGGGCCAGGTTTCCTTTATGTACATTGTGTGTGTCGGGGGGCCGGTGGAATGGGGGGACTGTTGGCCTGGCAGTCCCTAAGTCCCTCCCAATGTTGTGTTCCGCCGCCAGGGGGCCTCGTGTGCCGGGCACTGCTCTCAGTGATGGATGAACACAATGTGGATTCTTTCATCTCCCTCTCCTCTCCACAGATGGGACAGTATGGAGGTGAGTGGGCACTTGCGGGCTCCATAAGGGGGCCCTGAGTTTTGTGAGTACAAATGTTTGGGGTCACTTGGCCCTGCTGTTCTCTCGCCAGACACGGACTATTTGAAGTGGCTGTTCCCCACCTCCATGAGGTCTAACCTCTACCGGATCTGCTATAGCCCCTGGGGCCAGGAATTCTCCATCTGCAACTACTGGCACGGTGAGTAAGGCATGCCAAATGGAGGCCTCCATGGAAAGGGCATCCTGGAGGGTAGGGCCTGCTGTTCCCACCTGTGCCATAACCAGCAGCAGTGATAATAATGATGGTGGCTTACATTTACTGAGCACTTACTGTGTGAACCTGCACTGTTTAAAACGTTTTATGTGTATCACCTTACTGCCTTAGCCAAATCTGGTGCAGGGGTTGGCAGACTTTGTCCTTAAAGGGCCAGATGGTAAATATTTTTAGTTTTGCAGGCCATCCAGTCTCCACCACAACCACTCAGTTCTGCTGCAGTAGTGTAAAAGTGGCCATAGACCATATGTAGATGAATGAGTGTGTCTCTGTTCCAATAAAAAGTTATTTACAGAAACAAACGGTGAACTGGATTTGGCTAATGAGTCATAGTTTGCAAATGCCTCGTATAGTTTTTAAGACCACGGATACTGGGTCCAGACTTCTTGGGTTGGAAGCCTGGCCCTGCTGGGTGACTTTGAGCAAGTTTCTCAGGCTTTCTGTGACTCAATTTTCCTCATTTATAATGATGACATTTATATATCCTCATCTAAAATAATGATATAGTGCATACCCTTATAGGGTAGATATGGATTAAATAAACGAATGAATGTAATGTACTTTGAATAGTATCTGGCTCATGGTAGGTGCTAGATAAAGATGTTTGCTAGCACGTTTACAATTACTATTATTGATACCATTGTATTACTGTTCACCTTGTCTATTACTGTAGCCTCTTGATTGTTCTTTTAGCCTCTGGTCTTGCCTCCTCTCCCTGCTTCTGACTGTCTTTCTAACTGCTGTTTGTACCCAGACCCCCACCATGATGACTTGTACCTCAATGCCAGCAGCTTCCTGGCCCTGATCAATGGAGAAAGAGACCATCCCAATGCCACTGGTGAGACCCTGGGCTCCTACCTGGGACCCATTTTCTGCTTCTCTGAGCCCCGATGTTCCCCTTTCCAACCTGGCCTGACCCCTATGACTGACTAAGGCTCTCTTCTTCCCACCCTGCAGTGTGGCGGAAGAACTTTCTTCGTGTGGGCCGCCTGGTGCTGATTGGGGGCCCTGATGATGGTGTCATTACCCCCTGGCAATCCAGGTAATAAGAGACTGTGTGGCTTGAACATTGCCTCAGGACACCCCCAGGCCTCATCAATCTTTTATATGTTTTCTGAAACTGGCTCACTCCTCCCACTCTCTGTTGAGTTAATACCCCCACCCTCCATCCGTCTTGTTACCCAAGACCAAAACCTGGGAGTCATCTCCCAGCCTCTCATAGCTAGCCGGTCACTAAACCCTGCTGACTGTACTGCCTCTCCATCCCTACTATCCCCCCTTGTAAAAACTTTTAACTTTAAAATATTTACAGGCTCATAGGAAGTTGCAGAGATAGTTTAGAGAGGTCCTGTGTAGCCTTTGCTCAGTTTCCCCCAGTGGTTGCCGCCTATGTAACTATAGCGCAATATCAAAACCAGGAAATGGACTTTGGTAGAATATGCGTATATAGTTCCATGCCATTTAATCACATTTCCTACCATCTCTTTTACTTACCTGGACTATGTCCCCTCTATCCTATTCCTCAGGAAAAGCCAGAGCTCCTGGTACTATGTGGCTGCCTCTGATCATCATGACTGATCTGAAATGTCACCTGATCTACTTTAGTCACTCAACACTCATTGAACACTGTGCCCAGGCATTTTCCTAGGCCCTGGGGATGCTCCCATAAATGAAAGAGAAGTCCATACAGTCTAGTGGGGGAGACAGATAATAAATGTAAATATATATGCCAGGTGGTGATAAAGTAAGGTAAGGGAAGGGATTAGAGTATGACTGGGGCCTATTTTATTTTATTAAAAAATTTTTTGGGGGGGGATTAGGTTTATTTATTTATTTATTTGTAATTAGGTTTATTTATTTTTAACAGAGGTACTAGGGATTGAACCCAGGACCTCATGCATGCTAAGCAAGTGGTCTACCGCAGAGCTATACCCTCACCCGACAGGGGCCTTTTTAAGATAGTGGCCAGAGAAGTCTTTCTGGGAGATTTGCCATTTGAGCAGAAGGAAGTGAGGGAAGGAGTTGTTCAACAACCTGGGGGAAGAACAACCCAGGGAAGATGAATAGCACCTGCAAAGGCCCTGGGGCAGGTGTGAGGAGTTAAGGAGGCCCCTGTGCCTAGAATGCAGGGAAGTGTGAAGAGCAGGTGGGAGGTACAGGGAGCTAGTTACAGAGAGCCTCTGTAGGGCAAAGTAAGGCCCCCCCCTTTTTTTTTTCCCTAAAATATACATAGTATAAAATTTACTCTTTTTGAGTGTATAGTTCAGTGGCATCAAGTCTGTTCACGTTCTTTTTTAAAAATTAAAAAAATGTCTTAAATATGGGATGCTTCACAAATTTGCATGTCATCCTTGCGCAGGGGTCATGCTAATCGTCTGTCTCTGTATCGTTCCAGTCTTGGTATATGTGCTGCTGAAGCAAGCACCCACTCACAATCTTATGTAGCCATCACCACTATCTCAAGAACTTTTTTTTTCTTCCCAAACTGAAACCTCAAACCCTTTAAATGCATCCCTGCTTCTCCCTGGCTCCTGCCAACCATGGCCCTTGATTTTTTTTTTTTTTTTAAATTCTAAGTGAGATGGGAACATCTTGGAGGATTTTGAGTGAAGGAGTAACATTCCTTATAAAGGTTAGAGATGGGATTTCTTTTTATCTCATTTCACATCTACTAGAATCCTATGCAAATAATAATGGCTCAAGGTTATATAGCACCTTTATGTCCCAAAGCATTATTCTAAGTACTTTTCAAATAACATTTATACATGCATAGAGTTAGTAAGTGGTGAGGTCAGGCTGTGTGACTTAACCACAGTGTTTTAGTTCCTGTCTACAAAGGAGGTATTATAGGGCAAAGAAGACCAGCAGCATGATCAACCACACACAGCGGGGAGCGTGTGGCAGAGCTGGAGTTCAAATCCAGGTCTTTGTGCCCCTACTGCTCTCCTACACTTTATGAGATCCAGCCCTCCAACCCAGCACCTCCATGTACCCAGCTGTGTCTTACCTCTGTGCCATTGCTTTTGCTGTTCCATTTGCCTGGGACAGCCTTCCCTAGTCCAAGGTCATTGCTGGGAAGCCTTTGTTGATGCTCTAAAACTAGGGTAGTGACCTCTCCTCTTTGTTCCCATAACCCACTGGACTTAACACTATTAGATATTTCTTTAGTTATCCTTGGTCAGTGTCCACGCCAGTTAAATCTTCTTAATTTAAAGAATGTTAAGACCTTTATATTTTGAAATATCATACTTAAGAAGTTGCCAAAGTAGTACAAAGCAGTCTTGTATATCTTCACCTAGATTTCCCCAAATGTTAACATTTTGCCAAGTTTACATTACATTACCCCACCCCCCATATATATATGGAGGATGTGTATGAACCATTTGAGAGTAGACTGCAGACACAATATCTCTTTCCCTTAAAACTTCAATATGTCCATGTCTGTTTCCTATATACAGGACATTTCTTTTATGTATCCACAATATAATGATCAAAATCAGGAAATGAACATTGATACAGTACTCTGGAGACCTTATTCAAGAATCTCTCCATTGTCCTTATAGAAAAAAATGTCCAGTGCAAAATCCAACCCATGATCACGTGTTGCCTTTACTTGTCTCTTTTGCCTCTTTTAATCCGGAAAGCTCCCTCAGTCTCTGGCCATGACATTGATATTTCTGAAGCATATGAGCTGGCTATTTTATAGAATGTCCCTCAGTTTGGGTTTGTTGGCTAGTTTGTCATGATTAGATTCAGGGTATGCATTTCTGATGGGAATTCTGCAGAAGCGATGCTGTATCCTCAGTGCATCACTTTATGAGGTACATGATACCCAGTTAAATATTTTGAGTGTCCTTGCTGCCCATGTCCCCAACAGGCCACGCGTTCCTGAAGGACCCTAGCCCACCTTGATTTTCTCCATCTCTCCTGATAACCTTCTCTTCCTTACCCTCCAATCTCTTTGTAGCTTCTTTGGTTTCTATGATGCAAACGAGACGGTCTTGGAGATGGAAGAGCAACTGGTGAGTCCCCTGGAGTTACTTCCCCTTTCTGCATGCACTGTCCCATCTCAGTCTGTGGCCCTCCCTGCCACTGACATGTGAGCTGAAGGGTTCACCCTGTGGGGAAGGGGTCTGGGATACCAGCAGGAACTCACTTTGTCTCTCCCTGTGTCTTTCTTCCATGTCCCTTCACCCTCCTTGAAGGTTTATCTGCATGATTCTTTTGGGTTGAAGACTCTCTTGGCCCGGGGGGCCATAGTGAGGTGTCCGATGGCTGGGATCTCCCACACGGTCTGGCACTCCAACCGTACCCTCTATGAGACCTGCATTGAACCTTGGCTCTCCTAAGGGGTCCCTCAGGAACTCCTCAGCCCAGAGACCAAGTGGTAGCCTTGGACATCAGGCCCTAGTGTGCCTGTGACCACCTCATCGCTCCCACACTGCCCCCCTCCAACCAGGGCTCCCAGGCCCCCTTCCCTGCACCTCTGTGAATGACAAGTCCTGGTCTCCTCCATCTCTTCTCTCATTTGGGGGTTGCTCCATGCTCTCCCATCCTCCCAAGCCGAGGTTGGGAAGTGAGAAACCAGGTTTTTAACTTGTGGCTGCTCCTACTGCTGCTGCTCCCCTGTCTCTGGCCGTACAGGAGGAGAACCCAGCCCCTGCCCACCACAGGGGCCTCCTTCCAGGCCACTCAGGATATTTTTAGCTTCTGTTTTCCCTATATTCTCTTTTCTCTGAACTCCCCTGTGGTCAGCCCTCCCAAGCCCCAGGAAGGACCACCCATGAGAGTGGGGTTCTGAGGCTCCCCTATGGGGACGGTTCCGTTCTTGAAGTGTCAGTGCTGGGGAATATCTGTGGCCTGTGAGGCCCATCTCAGGTTTGGGGATCCCCCAGTCCCTATGTTCAGTATTGGGGTGCCCTCTGGGAGCCTAGTTTCTTTGAGGCTCCAGCCCCTCTTTTAGCTATCCTTGAATGGGTGTTACCCCTATATTTATGGAAATAAAGTTTCATTTACTCAGTGTGGCTTGACTCATTTCCAGGTGAGGAGGACCCGACTCCTAGGGAGGGTGGGGATGGAGAGCCTGAGGCGTAGGTGCCCGGATGCCTGGTCTGGGGTGGGACCCCCTTGGTGTTTCCGCTCACTCAATGCCCATTCTGTGTGGGTTCCTGATTCTCTGTGGGGTCTTTCCTGCTGAGGACAATTCTCTTCCTGTCCCAGCCTATGATTGGGGGGCTGAGCCCAGGGCTCCAGTGGTTTGTGCCCCAGCCTCATGGGTGGAATGTGCTGGCCACCCCCAGGCTAGACGAGGGGGCTGAGGGTCAGGGTGGGCATTTGTTGCGCCCCTTTTCGACCTTTGTAGGCCAGAGCTGGGTGAGGGGCTGGACAATGAGCCTCCTCTTCCTTGAAAGAAGGAATCTTGGTGGAGACAATAAGGCCCTGTCTGCCCTGGCATGGGGGTGGTGGCTGACTCAACTCTGCACCCTTCCCCAGGCACTAACAAATGTCATCAAGAAATAGGGGCAATTTTCCCCTTAGTTCCCTGGGCAGCCCCCCTCCCACCCTGCTTTGTGGTGTCTTGCCCTTCTTTCTTTCCTCAGCCTATCTCGCCTTTCTCCCATGACCGGACCCCACTTTGTTCTCTGCCAGCTCTGCCTATCCCTGCCCCTCCAGTACTTCCCCAGGCTGTGTTGGGTTGAAGGGTGGGGGGCAAGGGCCAAGGATACTGCTGGTGTTATAAAGCCAGTAGCTTCTGCTGATTTGGAGGGCTGGTCCAGAAATAAGGGGCCTCAGAGGGTTGAGAAGAGACTTCTAGTGGACCCTTTGCTCAGCTGTGGGTGAAGGTGGTGGGATTTGGACCCCACTGAACTCACTGCGCTCCAGCGATGGAGGAAGCTTGTGGGAGGGGGCAGGATTGGGAGGGCTCTGTCTGGCCCCGCCCCTCTCCTTTGCAGCCCGCCTGGCCCGCCACCAGTCTGAGTTGCTGCTGAGGCTGGTTGTCCTGAAGTCTCCCAAGAAAGGGAAAGACAGGTGGGGAGAGAATGTCAATGGGGAAAGAGTAGGGGGTCACTCAGAGTCTTAGAGTGAGTGTGAGTTGGGGGGTGTTGTCTGAGTAAGGGGAGTGGGTCCAGGGTGTGTGTGGTGGTGTGGGTGTGTGAGGGTAGCAGGAATGTGTTTAAGGCGGTGTGTCCAGGTGTATGAGTTTGTGTACAAGTTGTGAAGGGGTGACTGTTTGAGACTTTGAAAGTAGGAAGATTAGAAGAGGGCAGGTGCAAGACAGGGCCATGAAGGGAGGTGGAGGGTGCGTGTCGTGGTGTGAGCTTGTATGATGCTGCATGGACGATGATGTGCTAAAGGAAGGGGTGGTGGTAAATGTACATGCAGGTGTGCAAATGTATGTCCTGGCCCCCTTAAAGGGAACCTGCAGACTGACTGCTCTTGTAAGGGCCAGCACTGGAGAAGTTAACAGGAGAGGGAAAGGGCCTCCATTAACCTCTTCTTGCCTGCAGCTGGCAGAGCCTGGAGTCAAGGAGAATCATGGGGTCCAGGGCTGAGCTGTGCACTCTCTTAGGCGGACTCTCATTCCTCCTGCTCCTGATGTCAGGCGAGGGGGCCAAGGGTGGACCTCTCAAAGAGAGGTGACAACAGCGGGGGCAGGGCCAGGGGTGAGGGCTTCATGAAACCTGCTGGGGGTGGGGCTTCACAGGTGGCAAAAGAAAATTTAGAATGGGGGTGAGGCTGTCTCTTCTAGGGAGGGTGGGGTCTCAGGGGAGCCTTAAGGGAAGTGGAGCTCCAGGCCCCCCAGGGCCTGGCCCACTTAATGTCACCTTCCCCAACATGGGTGCAGTCAGGGGGTCTGCTCCAAGCAGACGCTGGTGGTCCCGCTCCGGTACAACGAGTCCTACAGCCAACCGGTGTATAAGCCCTACTTGACCCTGTGTTCTGGAAGGCGTGTCTGCAGCACCTATAGGTAAGGATGGGGAGCCTGGACTCTGGGGTCTCGCAAGAGGAATCCCAGGAACCAGGGACAGGACCCATATGCCAATGTCCAGGGCCGGGTCGGGTGCTGTGTTCCAGGACCACGTACCGCGTGGCCTGGCGAGAGGTGAGGAGGGAGGTACAGCAGACCCACGCCGTGTGCTGCCAAGGCTGGAAAAAGAGGCATCCCGGGGCGCTCACCTGCGATGAAGGTGAGGCTGGGTCTTTCCAGGTCTCGGGGAGAGGTGCGCCCCCTCGGGGCTGGGGAGCAGGGCCGTTGCCCGGTCTTGAACCCCACTTCCCGTGCCTGCAGCCATCTGCGCCAAGCCCTGCCAGAACCGAGGCGTCTGCATCCGCCCCGACCAGTGCGAGTGCGCCCCGGGCTGGGGAGGGAAGCACTGTCACGTGGGTGAGTTGGCCCGCCCCCCCTCGGGGGTGGTGCCAGGACCTCCCCACCCACCGCGGCGCCCATCCCCGCCCCACCCCCTCAACCTCCTCCTCTTTCCGGGAACTAGACGTGAATGAATGTAGGACTGGCGTCAATCTCTGCTCGCACCGGTGCCTCAATACGGCAGGCAGCTTCACCTGTGGCTGCCCCCAAGGCCTGGTGCTGGGCCCAGACGGGCGCACCTGCGCAGAAGGGGCTCCAGAGCCCCCAACCAGTGCCAGCATCCTCAGCGTGGCCGGTGAGCGGGCGGGAGCTTGGGACATGCGGAGTGCCTGGGGCTGGAGGCAGGGCCAGAGCCGTGGTCACGCTCGCTCTCCTACGTCCCAGTTCGGGAAGCTGGACAGGATGAGCGTGCCCTGAGGCTGGAGATTCACGAGCTGCGAGGGCGCCTGGAGCGGCTGGAGCAGGTGAACTGAGAACCCTGGGGCAAAGCCTGCAGAACCAGGCAGACCCCATCCCCAAGACCCTGAGGTGTCTCTTCCTTTGCAGTGGGCCGGTCAGGTTGGGGCCTGGGTCCGAGCAGTGCTGCCCATGCCACCGGAAGAGCTGCAGCCCGAACAGGTGGCAGAGTTGTGGGGCCGGGGTGACAGGATCGAGTCTCTCAGTGATCAGGTGCTGCTGCTGGAGGAGAGGCTAGGTGCCTGTGAGTCCCCATACCTCTCTGCTGGGACCCTCCATCTCCCAACAATTGCTCCTGGCTCTTCCAAACACCTTTCCCCAACTCAGTTTTCATTTTCCAAAACCTCTTCCCCTGCACTCACTTGCCCCATACTTTCCCCAGACTTCTGAACTTTACCACTCCTTCTTCTGGTACCCTGTCTCCAACTGGGTGGTTCCACTTATTGTTGGGTGAGCCTGTCAATGTCTTCAGTGCTCAGGGCCCACTCCAGGCACCCAAGAAATCCACAGCCAGTGTGTCTGCCTGTCTCCCTGTCATTAACCAGGCTCTTGTGAGGACAACAGCCTCGGCCCAGGCCTCAAGCGGCGGAGATAAGGAGCCTCTGCAGAGCCCCTGCCCCCCTAATTTATACAGAAACTGGACCCACTAATCCTCCAAGATTTGCGGCTGGGGAGCTGCAGATAAGGTCATCTGCCACTAAGGAGCAACGAACAATGGAAACTTTGGAAAGCGGAAGAGAGAAGGCAGGCAGGTTGTCTTGGCCTGCCGAGTCTTCCGGCTGGGGCAGATGCCTGGGTGAGAACTGCTTTTTTAACTCTTTAACAAACACAGCCAGAAAGTGCCCATTTCGCTCTCAATCTTTATTCTTGGTTTCTTGCTGTTACCCAGATAATTAATAAAAATCAATCACGCAAAACTGGGTCCCAGCCTCTCCTTTTGCTCCCAGCCCACCTCCCCAGTTGCGGGCACAGGTCTGGGGTGGGGGGGCTGAAAGTGGCTAATGCCACAGGGAGGAAATGAAAACTGGCTCAGAGAGGGGAAGCCCCAAAAGAAAGAGAAATAAATTAAAAGCCTTCCCATCCCCTCCAGCCAGGGTTCAGTTCCTTTCTCCAACACCCCAGGGAGACACGAAAGCAGCATTGACATCTGTCTCCTCCCGTGTCTGGTTAGAATGGTACAGAGGGGCTGCAGGGGGCTGGGTGGGGCCAGGACCACTGAAGAATGTACCAAGAGGATGAGGGGAAGCAGAAATGTGGAGAGCAAACTGGCCTCCAAGAGTGTGCTCAACCCTGGACACCTGGACACGGGCAGGGATGAGACCTCTGAGTGAGAAAAGTCCAGCCTCCACAGACAGGAGGCTCCATAGGAGGGAGGGTGAAGGTGCTGAGGAATGTTCCCAGTACAAGCCTGAGAGGAATGTTCCAGGCATCGGCTTCCAGCCAGTGTGAGGAGTCCTCACAAATGGATGAGTCCACTGAATCCATGGACTTCTGGACTTGGGGGTGAGGAATTGTTCCACAGAACAGATGAGTCCACTGGCCAATGTGGGGTGGAGAGGGAGAGAGGACCACAAAGGACGAGGGTCCACTGGGGACAGGATGGAGTGTTCCTACCCTGGTGTAGACTGAGCCACTGGAGATGAGGGGGAGGCAACTGTCCCACACACAAGATGGCACAGAAGGTGGGGGTCAGAGGGGAGATTGCACCTAGGCAAGAGAGTCCGTGGTGGGGCTGGGAAGGGGGCAGGGGGCGGTGCTATAACCACGTTCACTTCAAAAGTTGAAGACTCCAAAGAGGAGAACAAGTGGGGAGGAGGGGAAATGAGGAACAGGGCTTGGCCTGGTTTCAGGCCCACTGGGCTGGTAGGTGTGGAGAAGGTGGGGGGTAGCCGGGAGGGGAGCTCAGAGCCGGGCCTCGCCCACCCCTCCAGGCTTCTTCAGATAGTCACCACCACCCCTGCCATCGGTGGAGATTTCCCGGAAAACGGTGAGCATGGAGTGCCGGACTCTGTCAGCCAGCGCCGGGACGTCGTCTGGTGTCAGCCCTTCTGTGGGCACTGGGGGCAGCACCCGGACCTGACATTGCCCTGGATCGGGGTAGGGGGCGGTGAGCACCATTGCGGCCTATCTACTGGGACTTTGATCACAGGCGGAGCCTGGTTTCTGAGCGCTCCTGCTACTTACTCTCCTCCTTAACCTTTCAGTTCTCTTCCCCTTGCCCTGGACAGCTGCCCTCTGCTCACCAGCTGCCACCTGTTCTCCGAGGTCCTCCTGTACAAAGTCTTCCTCAAACCCCAGTCCAGACACCTCAGTGCCCTGCCAGCCCCTGCTGTCTAGGTTTAGCGTTTACTGCTGAATATTACAGCTTGGCACATGTAGGCTTTATCCTTCCCGCTAGACAGTAGTGGCCCCTCTTGGAGGGACCAAGCGTTACCCACCTAGCAGGATGCAGTGGGTGCTTCATAAATACTTACTGGCTGATGTCACACTAGATGAGCCTGTGGACATCTCACAGTTCTGACACTGCCTGAACCTCCTGCCTCCCAGGGACGTCCCTCTAGCCTCTCCCAGGCCTTCCTGGCCAGCCCCCAATCCCGGATCTGCTCAGAGCCCTCACCCGAAGTGAAGCGGCGCTCCTTCTTGCAGTAGAAGTCTTGATAGGAGGACATGACTATGGGGACGATGGGAACCTGAGGAAGGCGAAAAGCGATCAGCCCACAGCTCCCTTCCGAGGCCCCCACAACAAACCTCTGCCAAGAGAGGAAGGGATGGTGGGGGCTGGGGGCGCAGCAGTAGAAGGGGAAGTAGTAATCACCTGGGCCTGCACTGCAAGGTGGAAGGCGCCACGTTTGAAGGGCAGCATGGAGCCGTTGTGGTTTCTTGTGCCCTCAGGAAAAACCCAGACTCGTACCTGGAAGGGGTCAGAAAATGGCTGTGATGCTGTAATGGGACTTCTGAGGTCTGCTGGCCCTGCACATCAGTTTATTTACAACTGTTCTACTCCTTAACCCTCCAGTTCCCCAGGGTGACTCACGTCCTGTGTGAGCAGGGTCTGGGCGACCTCAGACATGACACTGATGGCATCCCCAGTGCGCTTTCGGTCAATGAAGATGACTCCTGCCAGCCAGCAGGCCAGCCCGGCAGAGCCAGCCCACAGTAGCTCACGCTTGGCAATGGGCACACAGCGCCCTGGCAGTACCTCCATCATCCCTAGGGCAGAGGTGGGGATGAGGTAAGGACCAGAGTGTCACAGGAAGCAGCCTACCTCACCCAGGTCATCACCCACACTACCAGGGACTGGAGATAAAGGAAGAGGCAGACTGAGGGGAGGGGGCAGGGAAGCCCCAAAAAGGAAGAAAGGGCAACTAAAGGTCTATTATCCTGCTTATGAGGGCAGCTCTACTCCAGGGAAAGAGGCCTGGGGAGGGAGCAAGGGTGCAACATCCCAGGTGAGGGAGGCTTGAGGACCTCTGGGGGATGAGATCCCGGGGAAGGTTCCAGGAGGACAGGCATGGCTAGGGGAGGCTGCTCACCAAGCAGGTCCAGGGAGCTCTGGTGGTTGGAGACGACAACGTAGGGCTGGGAGGGAGGGAAGTGGTGAGCCCCTCGCACCTCCACTCGGATCCCATACAGGTACTTGATGTGGAGCATCATCAGACGCAAGATCCTGCGGGGTCAGGGAAGAGGGTTCCAGCGGAATCCGCTGACATCCACCTGCATGCCTCACCTCCCCTCAGCCCCTACCCACACCGCCTTTCTGGGCATCTTTGCATCTTCTCCTCCTTGTCCCTGGGCTCTCTCAGTGTCTCCACATCCGATACCTTCCCCATCCACACTCACTCACGACACTTAGGCTCCCTCATCACCCAACACTCCGACCCTCACTTCATGTTCTCCACGTTGCGCCCTCGCACGGCGCACACGGGGATGGCAAGCACAGCCAGGAAGAGGATCCAGCCATTGTAGAAGGCCATCTTGAAGAAGTACTTGGCACTGGGGCTGCAGAACCATAGAATGGGCAGCAGGAAGAGCAGCAGCAGGAAGAGCAGCAGCAGCAGAGTCCATGCCCCTGGCCACAGCTCCATGCTGGTCACCTGCAGGGGATGGGGCAAAGGACAGTGGGCCTGGCTCCTGGGAGGGGGATGGGGCAGGCAAGGTGCAGAAGGCAGGGTCTGGTAGGGCTCTGGGGACAAGGGCCAGAGACACAGAATAGGGCCAGAACTCTCATCAAAACCTGTCTAGGAAGCCTCTCTAGGCTGGGGGCAGAGGGGATGGGAGCTCAGGCCTGCTCTCCTACCCCTCGCCCTGAAGGCTGCAGATACATTCAGACAAGAGACACAAGACACGGACATCCACAGACACGCAATAATAAAAGGACATTAATAACAACAGCTAACAGTTGTAGCTGGTAAGGATCTTATAATGGTCTAGCCCGCCACTGTCCAATATGGTAGCCACCAGCCACATATGGCTACTGAGCACTTGAAATGTGGTCTGGTCTGAACTGAGATGCCAGAAGTGTAAAATACACATTGGATTCAAAAGACTTTGAATGAAAAACAGAAGGTAAAATATCCCATTAATCATCTTTTATATTGGTAACTCTGAAATTTTAAACTTTCGGACATACTTGGTTCAACATACTAAAGTAAATTTCACCCTGTGACTTTTTACCTTTTTTATGTAGCTACCAGAAAATTTAAAATTACATATGTGGCTTGCATTATACTTCTGTTGGACAGGGTTGGTCTATATATTAAGTTAAGCTTTTCAATATGAACCACACAATTTACATTTAAAACTAAATAGGCCCAGAGTGGTTAAAAAACTTACTTGAGGTGATATGATTCCTAAGAGGCACTTCCTAGCTTAAACCTAAGTGGCTGTGCTTCTAACCACTCGGCTACACTGCTGCCTGTCTACACACACACACGTGTACACACAGCAGGGACAGGGAAACTGACAAAACACTCACAGACATTCTCAAGGGCCGACTGGCAAGAATAAAGTCTCCGTCACAAACGCAGACACACACAGGCACATAGGCTGACCTGTCCACACACACACACAAATTTATTATCACACCCATGGCAGATAAAGGATTATAAACGCATACCCAGAAGAACCCCTCTCCACCTAAGCAGGCTCCCTTGTCCCCTTATCTGGACACGACATACCAGGGGTGGCTCTGTCCATTAATCCTGCCTCCACAGACAGGCAAACAAATCCCACCAGTCCCTTCCCTCCCTTCCAGTGACGCTGGAGCACTGTGGTCAGGCAGGTAGCTTGTAGGTGAAAAAAAGAGGGCAAAGAGTAAAAGGGACATCACACCACCTGCCGGGGAGAGGAAAGGGCTCAGGAGGAAGAGGAGCACGCACACAGAACCTACTTTCTAGACTTTTCCTCCTTCCTCCACTCTGTCCCACTGTTGGGGGCAGGGCCACAATTCACAAAAAACAGTGTTTAGGCAAATAACTGTCACTCACATCAAGGCCAGAGGCACTCCCTTCCAATGACAGAAGGGCTGTGCTCTAAGGTAAGCCCACTGCCAAACAAGGGTAAAGGTAACAGGCAACAGAGGAAACAGGACTCTGCCAGCACTAGGGCAGCAGCGCTGCTCGATCCTACACCCCCCGCCCCCCAGTTTGGATGAGCACTGCTCCCCTGGATTATCTGCAACTCCTAACCCCTCCCCTTTAATCTGTCTTCCACCACGGCAACCACCGATGTTTCTGTTAACAGACCTCGGAGCATATTTTGATCTTGCCTAAAGGCCCTTCTCGACAAGCTTACTTCTGCTTACGTCTTTGGCCACACCGCCAAAAAAGCCTCTTTTGCTCCAGTCAAACTGATTTACTTCAGCTCCTCAGACACACCGTGATCTTTCATGCTTCTGTGCTGTGAACACGCTGTTCCCTCTGGCTGGAATGTCCTTCCGCCTCTTCACTTGTCTCACACACTTCAGTGGCACTTTTTGGAAGTCTTCCTGAACCCCTCCAAGCCTGTGTTTTCATTACACTTTTATCTTAATCACTGGTTTTCAAAGTGTGGAAATGTAGATTCTTAGACCTCACCTCTGATCTGCTGAATCTTGGACATTGGGCCCATCAATCTGTATATTATTTTAAGAAGCCCTTCAGATGAGTCTGATGTGCACACAGGTTTGAGAACCACCCATCCTGACACAAGGCAGGGTGTAACTGCTCAGGGCATTTTTATTTTCCTCCCCAACCTATAAGCAGCTTGAGGACAGGAACTGTCTTATGCCCAGGGCAGAAGGAAGCAGAGAAGACACTCACTAAACATCTGCTGAACAGATTCTACTTCTGTATACATACCCACACAGCCATAACTAAGGACAGAGACAATGGTTCTAAACAATGAATCAGCTACCCTCCTGAGGACTATCAACTATGAAAAGGCACCAAGAAAGTAATGAACACACCAGACCAAACAGTAACCTACTCTGAATCTACACATAAGATACGGGGTCACGGTGAAGGCAGAGGGACAACAATCAACACGGCACTTACCATCTCACACACAGTAGAAGCATACAGAATGGGGATTAACATGCCACAGGGGAAAGATGCTGCTGTCATCCAACAGATGCCAACAGTGCAAAGAGTGAGGGACAGACAATGGGCACGGCAGGGCTGACCCTGCGGTGTGCACTGAGTTTCCCGGACAGACGGTTCACAGCCACTGGAGGCAATGTGGGTGAAGAGACAAGAGCCTGCGAGGTCAGCAACGTAAGGCACATGGGGGTGGTTCTTTAGGGACATGGAGACCCAGTTACCTTCTTCTCTAATATTCGACATCAAGTGACCCTCTCCAGAGCAGGACTGTCTGAGGACTTATAAGCCCAGTGGAAGGCAAATGAGGTACTGAGCATACCGCTCATAAAATATATTGTCAATAAAATCATGAAATAAATAGTACGTGTAACCAGAAGCAAGAAGCTATGGACATGTCACGTCAGCACATCATGTGAAGGGACACACATATGTGCACTGTGAACCGAGACTGGGAAAACAAACGTGGTAAACAGGCCAGTCTGATCACAACACGAGTGTGCGCTGGTCAGCTAAGCCACGAGATCCCACACAGAGACGACTGCCTGTGGCAGGGCTGTGGACATAACCTGTGAGCCCGAACAAACTAAAGTATAACCTTTACAGGTTAAAGTAAACATGCAAAACCATAAAATGTGTAAGAAACATGAAACCACATAATAGACGCAACAGATGAAAAAACACACACACGTGAACGTGTTAAGACTGGACAGGAGACATGGGCATCAGATATGAGAACAGGAGATTCTGATGGAAAAGAACACATCATTTCTTCACAGCCCATGGAGAGCATAGGACAACCTAGCTGCACCCAAGCCATTAAACATGTCAAAGGCACACGGACTCCATGTAGAAAACATGGCCCCCTATGAGGCACTGCATGTCAGTAAGGGTCTACAACAGTATATAAGGCCACAAGAAACAAGAGGTCCCGTGCCTAGAGAGAAACAGAGGTGTCTGAGGGCATTCGTAGGAAGCCAATTCTGCTGGGGGAAGGAGGGCAATACACTGCCTTCTGCCTGCCACAAGCCCCCCAAGATCATGTGGGGCCAAAGGGCAAGAAAAGGAATTGGGAAAGTGTCGGGAATTCCCTCTCCAAGATTCCCCGTCCACACCCCCATCCCAAATTAACAGGGTCTCCATCTCTCCTTCCTCTTGTGTCTCTTCCATCCTTCCTCCCTCTCAGGCCCCCTCTCCTTTCCCCAGCAACCCTCTCCCCAGTCGGCCCTTATCCTTTTCTCACCAATCCTCTCTCCGGTCCGCCCTCCCAGACCCAGTTTTTCCCCCATCCCCTCCTCCACGTCCCTTTTAACACCCTCCTCCCTCCTCCGCCCATCCCTTTCCTGCCCCCACCTCAGTGGGGTGGGGGGCCTGGGGGGCTGGCCCCCTCCCCAGCCGGGCTGCGGCAGCGGTGGTGGCGGGTGGCTGTGTCTCTGCCTCAGTCGGGGTGTCGGTGCCAAGGGGGCGACAGGATTTGGGGGTGTCCTAGCCCCGGCCGATGGAGGGGAGGTGAGAGTGGGAGGCTGGGCCCATAGCGGTAGGAATGGTGGGGGGTTGTCCCCCCAGCTCCCTCCCTCCCTTCCTGCTGTCTCTCTGAGGGCTGGGGCTGCTGCTGCCGCTATCCCCCGCCACCCCTCCCCACGCCCGCTAGTTTCCGGGGCTGGCCAGGAAGTAGGGGGCGGTGATGGGCGCTGTGTTTTGCCAATCGCCTCCCGGGGACCCAGGCATCTCCTCCCCACATCTTTCAGTAGTCTCTTGCTAGCTCCTCCCCACGGGAGCTCGCCCTGGCTCTGCCTCCCTCGCTCTGGCCTTCTCTGCCTCCAGCTGTATCTTTTTTTCCACAGTTTCCCTTCAGCACACATGCCTTGGATGCCCCGTGGTGCTGTATTCCTTCCGTGACCCGGTCCTTCTCATTCTCCATCAGCTCTCCTCTTAGTGTCAATTGGTTTCTTCGTTTCTCCTTAACGCCCACATCTGCTACTTATTCCCTCCAATTCCAACCCTTCTCCAACTCCTTCCTCCTGTTCCCTGTTCAAGTCCAAATATTTATCAAGCACCTACTATATGCCAAGCACTGAGTTCTTCACCTCTCTCTTTCTCTCCAGGGCTCCATCTCACCGCAACTTGCCCTCCGGCCCTCTTGCCTGGTCTCTCTGCCCTTTGTCCCCCCACTATCTCCCAGCAGTCCAGCTCCCTCCTCCACCCACTCCCTTCCTGGTCTTTGGAGAGAAGGGATACTCTCAGGCCCTCTCCCTGCTCCTGTCCTCCCCCCATTCCTTAACTTAGTACTTCTTCTTTTCTAGTTCCTTTCCTTCGTATCAGTCTCCTTACTCACCGAAGCTGAGACAACTGAGCTGTTTTGCGATTGGCAAAACAGAGCCCATCACCGCCCCCTCTCCGCAAAGCAGAAAAGTACTCTTTTCTTCCAATGGAAATTGGGCATTAGGGTTGCTTTCTTGAAAAATTAAGTGGGGAAGAATGCTGATTCTTCTGGGATGAGCATGCCTCCTTAATTTTGTCATCATGTACCTAGCTCTCTCTCCAGCCCTCTTCCCCATACTCCCATCATCCCTTTACCAAGATTACTCCATCACTTCTCCCTTCTTGGTCTCCACCTCTCCCTCTCAATAACTGCCCCTAGACCTCTACATGCCTCCTGAACCTTTACCTCCCCTGCCTTAGACAACTCCCAACTTTTTACCTTTCCTCACTTGAGTCACTTGGACCTTTTATAAGGATGTTGAATAGGCCTCAGCTTGTGTCTGGCCTCCACGTCCTCAGACACCTTTGCCCTGAGAGTTTACACGCCCTGAGCAACAGGATGTAAAGAACACTAATAATGAGAGGGCTGTTACCTAGTCCTGCTCCTTGGGCCACAGTGAGGGCCACAGACTGTAGAAAAGGCCCAAACTCGTAGGAAAGGCCCAGACTCTAGCAGCTAGCCCAACTCCCAGGGGTCCAGCCCGGGAGGAAGACCCCCGGACACAGTACGAGAAGGAAGGGGCGGGCCTAACCCCATTCCGCCGCGGGTCGCCTAAAAGGGGGAGGGCCTTGCCTCTTCTGCACCCTCACAAGGGGGCGGAGCTAGACCTTTTCTGCTCTTAAGATTTAAAACGGAGTCGAGGTCAACTCTGTTCTACTGTGTCACATTAGAAAGGGGGTGGGCATTTAGTTCAGTTCTACTCTGTAAATCACCTAGAGATGGGCGGACTGAGTCGTCCAGATGAGGGAGATGGGTTAACACCAGCGCTGCAAATCGAGGTTGGCACCATCCAAACGTCGGGCTAATCCCAGTTCTGCTCCCTTCTTCACTAAGAGGGAAGGGCAGACCCAAGCTCTGTTCTCTACGTCACCGAAGGAGGCCGGAGCCATTTTGAACCCTGCGACCCCAGTATTTGTCCTCTTTTCCAGCTCTTCGCCGTCTTTTCCGATCTCGGCCAATCAAGGGCGAAAGAAACGGCCCAATCAGCCGAGAGTCCACAGCCGGAGGACCCGGATGAGGCCGAGCCGAGGCCTTTGAACCCAAACCCCGCCAATTGTAGAGCAGTCACCATGGCGACAAGAGAGAGGTGAAGGGGTGGGACCCGAGGAGGCTCAACCCTTACAGGATTGGCCCACCCCTTCCCGCCGCCTGCTGCGCACGCGCATTTTACCTAGCCACCATTTTCCGTCGAGTTCTAGCCAACCAATTGCTTTGGAGTCATACGCTCCAAAGTCCAATAGGAATGCGGACGTTCTCTGAAAGAGGAAGTAGAGGCAAAAAAGGGGTTTTGGTGGGCGAGGTCTATGTGGTCTTGAGCCAATTGCCTCTGGCCTTTGGTTATGACGGGCAGCTACTCGGACGAATAAAGCCTTCCCTGGCAGTGCGACAGGACGTATGGAGTTGTTACCAATCCCTTGGCACTGCATACTGACTTCGACTGTACCAGCCAATAGTCAGTGTGCAAGGGCCGGACCGCGCAAACCTCTTTCCACCCCCACCCTTTGGACCAATCCTTTCTTTAGGCCCTGTGTGATTGGCAGGCACTCAGGCCAATAGTGATTAGAAAACCTTGAAGCCTGCCCAAAGATCGTGGGCAGGAGGCGGTTTCTCGTTTGCTGGGGCGTTTGTATGTTTGTTTCGGGGGATTGAGGGGTACGAGGGGGCGAAGCAGAACTGGTCATGGCAGCGGCGGAGGAGGAGGACGGGGGCCCCGAAGGGCCAAACCGCGAGCGGGGCGGGGCGGGCGCGACCTTCGAATGTAATATATGCCTGGAGACTGCTCGGGAAGCTGTGGTCAGTGTGTGTGGCCACCTGTACTGGTGAGACTCTGGGACGGGCGCGAAAAGGAGTGGGGTTCACCTCCATACCCGGGAGGCTGGGGGCGCGGGGACCATACAGTCATATGGATACTCGGAGGGCACAGTCTCATAGGTGAGGCCTGAGGAGGGGGTCTTACGTCTTTTTGGGCATGTGTGGGCGAGAGGGTCACGTCTGTACAGAGAAGACCTGGGAGAGGGGAGTGATAGGAATTAGGAGCTGAGGCGTATGGTGTGTTAAGAAGTGTGGCGCCGCGCCGGGGATGGGCACCAGACATCTGTGCAGGTGAGACCCTAGCCACCTTACCCTTGGGAAGGATCTTAGCTGTACAGGTGGATACGGACTAGACTCAAAGGTCAGGAGAGGCACGCATCAACTGAGTTGGGGGAGATCTAGAGAATCTAGGGAATGTGAGGTTACATTCAGGTGAGAGATGGGAAGAGGTGGTATGGCAAACTGGGGACAAGGGCACTGTGGAGGGGCAGCCCCCAGGGGTTAAGGAATTGTGGAAATAGGGATTTTATTGGGCATAGGAGAGAGGAAAAGGAGTAGTGGGGTAAGTGCTAGTAAAAGAGGGTTTGGTTTGGGAGTGATGAGGGCAAGGATGGGGACTGGGGCTGAAAGAGTAGATCTGGAAAAGTGTGCTTGAAGAGTGGAAATTAAGTCCAAAGACAGAGAAGGGAGGGGGAGAATTTGTGTGTGTGTGTGTGTGTGTGTCTTGGGGGAGAGGAAACGGTTGAGCATGTTGAGGATGGATGTACCTCTGAGGGGAAGTCAGAGAAGCAGGAAGGCTGAGTTGGCTGGCCTGGTAGAGGTTGTGGAAAATATGAAAAGAAACAGCAGGTAATACCTGGGAAGAGGGGGCGAGATGGGACTGAGGTTGGGTCTGTGTCTCTCTTTTGTGTAGCTGGTTTGACCTTTCTTTTTTCCCCCTTCCAGCTGGCCCTGTCTTCATCAGGTGCGTACTCAGAGGATATGAAGAGGGAATTGGGGAGGTCTGAGAAGCTGGAAGACCCTTCTGTGTACTGGAAACCACTACATTTTTTCCCCCCAGTGGCTGGAGACACGGCCAGAGCGGCAAGAGTGCCCAGTGTGTAAAGCTGGGATCAGCAGAGAAAAGGTTGTCCCCCTTTATGGGCGAGGGAGCCAGAAGCCCCAGGATCCCAGGTGAGAGAGGGGAAGTGGTGCCGAGGGAAGGTGGAAGCTTCTATCCTGGGAGTGGGTGTGGAAGAGGAGGGAATATTTCCTGTTGATAGTCCCTCTCCTCTTCCTCAGATTGAAAACCCCACCTCGCCCCCAGGGCCAGCGACCAGCTCCGGAGAGCAGAGGGGTGAGTCTTGTCTGATTGTGTTCCTTCCTGGCCAAAGACTTGTCCATCTCCCTACTGACTTTCTCTACCTCTCTAGGGATTCCAGCCATTTGGTGACACTGGGGGCTTTCACTTCTCATTTGGTGTTGGTGCTTTTCCCTTTGGCTTTTTCACCACCATCTTCAACACCCATGAGCCATTCCGTCGGGGTACAGGTAAGAGACTTCCCTCAGCTATTACCAGCAAGCCCTCTGAATCCCCCCAGCCCCCGTCCGGGCCTACAAGTGGATGCTCTTTCCACAGCTTTCCTCTCTCCCACAGGTGTGGATCTGAGACAGGGTCACCCGGCCTCCAGCTGGCAGGACTCCCTCTTCCTGTTTCTCGCCATCTTCTTCTTTTTCTGGCTGCTCAGTATTTGAGCTGTGTCTCCTTCCTGCCCACCTCCAGCCAGAGGAGAATCAGTATTGGGGGTCTCTGCTGACCCTTCCTTAACCACGGACCCTCCCCTCAACTACTCCCTTTCTCTTGGCTAAGGCCAACCCCGGCCACTTTCTGGGAGGGTGTGGGGAGGAGGAGTGACATCTGTGCATAGGATGGGAAAACCTTTGCTCTGAACTGCTCCGTCAGTAGCATCAGAACTCCCAGCTCTGAGAGAGGAGGACGGACGGAAGAGACTATCTGTCTCTCCTCTCCCGATCCTCCACTCTCCCCAGCATTTCTTGATTTGATGTTGACAGGTGGGCAAGGCTCCCTCTTTCTCTTCCCCACAGCCTCCTTGTTGATTTAATTTAATTTTTCTCTCCCCAGTGTCTAACGTGGGTTCTGACTCTTAAGTGCTTCCTTCCCCTCACTACCTCCTTTACTACAAATTCAATAAACAAGGTGAGATCTAGTCATGGGAACTCTGCCCACCTTGGCCCGTCCCTCCTTCCTTCCATGACAGGAACATCTTCTCCCCAACTTGCGTAGATGTTGGTGTGGTGTGGGGAAGCATGCGCTTGAGCCCCTCTCCTTCAGGGCTCTCAAGCGTGCAGGGGGTGAGGGTGTCTCACACACACACACACACACACACACACACACACACACACACACACACACACACACACACACACGAGTGAATGGGGCAAGACGTGTCAGGTGTTTACTCATCGCAGTTTGTGGGAGGCTCTGGTTGTGGAAGAAAGTCTGGGGAGGTGGGGTAGAGATTATACAGCGGGGAACTGGTCTGGGGCCAGAACACAGGGTGGGAGAAGGAAAAGGGAGCTGATGGTTGGGGTCAGGCTTCGGGCCCCTCAAGGCCCTCCGGCACTGCTCTCCGCTGCCTCGGGCTCCTCCTGCTGATTCAGTTCTGCACGCTCCTCCTCTTCCTCCTCCTGGTTTTCTGGGGCCTTCCTGGGGAGGAGGATTGGGTGGAGTCCCGCACATGGTTTCTGGCGCTCCATCATTCCTCCCCCCACATCCCTCCTTGCTGCCTGGAAGCCCTCCGTCTGAGGTGTCTGGCTTTTCCCACTCACCTCTCCTCTCCTCTGCGTTGCCGCCTGTGCCACACAATGACCCCAATGAGCAGGGCAGCTGTCCCCAGGCCTCCCAGGATCCCCAGGGCCAGGGCTAGAGTTCCCAGCCCTGGCTCTGCCACAGAGCCTGTAGCAAGATGGGGAGAATTGAGGGCACAGCCCCCTACTCACAACTCCTTTCTCCTCGACCATCCCCTCAGTGACACTAAGGTCTGTCTGCTTCTCTCTGACTTTATCCAGCACCTCACCTGCAGTTGGTCCCTCTTCGCCTGTTTCTAGAAAACAAAGTCAGAAGAAAAGTCTTCAGTTTGAGAGTGGGCTATTCAGTGGGAGCCCCAGTGGGGTCTTTTCCTTTCTTAGGTCAGTTCAGAGGAGAGGGGACAGGCCGGGCCGTTCTCTGGTTACAGTTTGGGTCAGGCAGAGGAGGCCTGGGTGTGGCTGCACTGAGGGAAGTGTGGGGTGGCCCCTGGGGACTGTACCAGAATGGAGAAGGGAACTGGAGCCTGCACTGTCCCTCAGGGTCCCTGGGATTTGGAGAGAGGTCTTCTCACCAGTAATGCTGATGCTGACAGCACGGCTCTCCTGGGGCCGGTGGCTGGGATGGGTGGCCACGCAGCTGTAGGTTCCCTGGTCCTCAGGCCCGACCTCAGGGAGGAGCAGCACAGGGCTGGTGGGGAGGGGCAGGGGCATACCCTGGCGGGGAAAGGGGGACAGGGAACAATCAAAACCCCTGTCCACACACCCCATACTCCTGCCGCTGCCTCCACATCCTCAGACACCCTCGTCTTCCCCAGCTCCCCACCTGCCTCTCTCTCCATGAGCCCTCTGCCCTCCTCCTTGCCAATTATGTATCCCTCTACCTCCCAGTCCCCTCTCCTGGTCACTCACATCCTTGATCCAGTGGATTTGAGGCGGGGGCTGGGCAGGGGCTTCACAGGTCAGGGTCACGGTACCACCGGGAGCTACTGCTCCACCTTCTGGCTCTACCACCAGCTGGACCTCCTCCAGTGGTACAGGCTCTGGGGGTTGAGAGTCACACCTGTGTGTGGTCACAGCGACCATCCAACCATCCGTTGGCTAAACCCTCCCTTCCCTGAGGGTCATACTTCTGACATGTGCTCACCCAGGCTTGGGGCCCTCCCCACCTCTGCTCTCACCCAAGACGCTGAGCTGGATGGGGGCCGTGTGCAGGGCTCGGCGCCGTGGAAGGCCAGGGCTGAAGCTGCAGGAGAAGGAGGGGTGGGGAGCTCCTCCCTGGGCTGGGGTCACCATCAGCTCCGAATGGAGTGTGAAAAGCCCCGTCTCAGGGTGTCTCCTGGTCTCTTCCTTCACAGACACTCCTACAGTGGGTGGAGAACAAGGCAAGACATTCCAGGGGGGCATGGGGGAGGGGTCAAAAAGAAGGCAGCCAGGAGGGGGGAACTTGGGGCTCACCTTTGCCATCAGGTGTCAGGGTTTTCCCATCCAAGTGCCAGCTAAGAGTCCCTGCAGGGTAGCCCCCCTCGGACACACATGTCCCCACCTGGGGAAAAAGACCTCATCATCTTTGAAAATAAGAGAATCACAGGGGAAAGGTATAGCTCAGTGGTAAAGTGTGCACTTAGCACACACGGGGTCCTGGGTTCAATCCCCAGTGCCTCCATTAAAGCGGAAATAACAAACTGAATTACCTCCCCCACCCCCAAGGGAAAATAAAAAGGAAAATAAAAAATCCATACACATACACACAGCTACACCCCCCTCCCATCCTCAGGACCCCTTCCTATGCCTCCCCTTTTCTTCCACTACCTTACTGGGAACACCAGCCATGAGTTCGGAGGCAGGATCAACAATTTCTGGCTTCCCAGGAATCTCTGAAGGAGGGAAAATTCCAATCAGAGGTTGTTTGCAGCTTTGAAGAGTCGCACACCCCGGGTGCGGGAATAGGGGGTGCAGCTGAATCAGGGTCTCACGTGCCAGGGCCAAGGAGTCAAGGGCTGGGGTAGAAGGCTTTTCCTTAGATGAGAGGTGGGCCTTGAGGAAGGCCCTGGAACCTTACGGTAGACTCGGACTCGGTAGTTGGACTTGGTCTCCTTTCCATGCCGGCTCGTTGCCCGGCACCGGAAGGTCCCCTCATCCTGGATCCCAACAGCTGGCAGGAGGAGGGAGCCGTTGGGGAGGACACGGGCCACGCTATCCCAGGGCCCTCCCTGGGGAGATAAGACCTTCCAAGCTTCTGTCCGGCCTGTGTTCTGGGAAGCAGAACAAGCCCTTCAGGAAAGGACTCACAAGGCAGACAGGTGGGGAGGAGGGGATGTGAATCGTCACCCATCTCCCTGGAAATGGGGAGACTGCGACAGGAGCCCCACTTACCAGTTTCCATTCCAGCTGCTGCGGTGGTTTCTTGGGGGCCCCCTTACAGTTCAGCACCAGTGGCTTCCCAATCCGGGCTGTGATGTTTCGATCCCCTACTACTGCCCCTGGGAGACAGCACCACGATAGAGGGGCAGAAAGGGAGATGGGAGCTAGTAAGACTAGAACAGGGTGCACGAGGGAGACTGGAAAGCAGTACCCAGGTTCCCAGAAAGTTGTGGGGAGGTCTGGGGAGAGGGGCAGAGTGCTTTCTGCCTGGAGAATCAGTGTGTGGGGAGTGGCTCACCCCACAGACCGAGGACCAGCACCCAGGCTCCAGCTGCTACCATCCTGCTTCTGTCCCAGGTTCTTGGCTCTGTCTGCCCCTCGCTGCTGTGGCCACCACCCTAGGTGGGGCTTGTACCCTCTCCCCAGCCCCCATCTCTCCAGTCCTGTCCCGTCACAGGGAATGCTAGGAATTTGTGCCTCTTGGACAAGAGTCCTTCAGGTACTAGGAGAAACAATTGTCACCCCACCCCTGGGCACTGCCAGCCTCTGGGCACAACCACATCCACGGGGGTGGGGAGTACATCTCTTTGGGTAATCCCCCAGGGCCCAACGTATTCCATCAGTCCACTGAGGGCTGTCTCTTGGAGGACTGGACCCCTATCTTGACTAGGCAAGGTTGCTAGGCAACAGGGTTCAGGACTGGCTGTTTCCTGTGGAGAGGAGGCTGGGGTGAAACCTGGGGCCTGTGTGATGAGGGCAAGGCTGGGGGACTCAGGGGGAACACTTGTTTGGGGGGCTTTATGAGAGAAAAATATTTTTTTCTGGGGTTTCTCACGTTTTTGAAAAGAATTCTCAACTAAACCCAGGGAAAAAAGCAATTTCTTTATTCAAAACTGCGTTTTTTGTTTTTTTGTTTTTCTGTGAAACTACAAGTTTACAAGTGAGGAGAGAACTGCCCCCGGCCCATGCCTCCCACCCCAACCCATCACACTCCCAACCTGCCCCCTAATCCTGCCCAGATCTCTGACGAGAGGGGTTCCCCACTCTTGTAAAATCCTGAGGATGTTTGAGGGGTTCAGATGGTAGGGTTCAGGGCCAAGAATGGGACAGTGATTTTACTTTCCCCACACCTGGCTTCTTGCGGCCTCCCTCCTCTCTCCCCACCTTCTTGATTTTGGATTGAGAGAAAAAAAAAGATACCTTATTTCTGGGGAAATACACAAACACCCAACCCCATATTTAACATATTTGGCAATAACCCCCTCCCCATTCTTCCCCCTCCAATCTGCAAATAGTTAAAAAAAATTTAAAGACGTGTCACTCACAGGGGAAGGTGGCATTTGCTCAAAATGACTGAGTCCAGCCCTGCCTAAAGATTGTGGGAAGAGAGGACAGGCTGGCAGAGCAAACCCCTGACTGACCTTGACTGCCTCCACACCAGGTGCAACAGAAAACTGCCTGCACAAGCAAAGAACACCTAAGTGACTTCACAAGCAAAGGAGAACATTCCTAAGTGATTTTAGGGGGGCAGGCTTGGTGCCCTGCTAAATGCACTTCCTGACAGACAGGACTGGAGCCAGGCAGGCCTCTTCACCAGTTCTATTTGTTCCCCTTTCTCTTATCGTGACCCCTTTGGCTATCACCCCTAATATGGGAAAGCAATAAAAAAAAAACATTTATAAAAACATCTACTTCCCCAAACTAAATTAAAAATTAAGAACCATCACCACGAACAACACCCCCCCCCCAAATAAAAAAAAAATACAGATGGATCCCAGGGTTATTTTTTCTTTCCTTTTAAAAAAAAAAGTTCAACCCCAAAGCCCAGTCAACAATTCCCTAAAGTAGCAGAAACTCCCTCCGAGGTAGATATCTGAGTCAGACACTCTCGTCCACCGAGCGATTCTATTGGTTTAAGATGAGCTGCGTATGAGGTAATAAAGCCGTCTGGAGGGGCCGGGGGCGGGGAGGCACGGGGGGGCGTGGCCCATGTCCTCTGTCCAGAAGTCGAGTCCCCATTTTTGGCATCTCTGGTCGGGCAGGGCTGGCGTCTCCACAGATCCCAGAGCAGATAAGTGGGGTGGGTGAGGGAGAGTGGGGGAGCCCAGAGAGAGAGAGACAGACAATAGTTGTATGTGTGTATGAGAGAGAGAGGAGAGAAAGATCTGAAAAATAGGATTCTATGTGTGTGTTTCTATGGGAGAGAGAAAAGAATGGAAAAAGGGGAGACAGACTCCACTCTCCCCTTAGGGGACCTCATCTTCCCTGCCATGTAGTCAGCACCCCCAGCACTGAGAGAGTCCAGCCGGGGATGGGATGACCCCGCTTGCCCTTCTCTGTCTTGTGCTTCTCCTGTGTCTGGGTTTTGTCCTCTGGATGCCTGCGTCCTCTTCAAGAGTTGCCTTGTGAGCCCCCACCCCTGTGGCCCTGAGGGGCGAGATCAGTTGGAAGTGTCAGAGTGAACGCTCCCTGGTCCCTCCGTTGGGGATGTCACTGAGGATGGGGTCACAGCCTCCTGCCAGCCGCCATTTGCCTGGAAAAAGAGACAGACACCCATTGAGTTGGGGGAGGGCTTTGGGAAACCCAGCATGGGGGATAACACTGCCGGGGGAAATGCCCTCTGGTCCAGGCTAGAGAGTCCTGCTGGTGCGAGGTGGAGAGAGGGGGCTTCAGGTACTCACTCACCCTCATTTCCCGAGGGCTATATATCTGGCCTCCCGCGAGGTTATCCCCATAGCCCCCTGGCCCCATCGAGTGTCGGAGTGATTCCACCTGCAGACACAAAGTGACAGTGAGAAGCCTCAAAAGAAGAAAGTCTCAGATCCAAAAGTAGGGACACTGAGTTTGGGAAAGCCCTGCTCAAGGGGAGATGGACCACCTGACCTGGGAGGCAGAATAGGAATCTCCGTTGAGCCCGGGCATCCCCAGAAACATGTCACCGGATCCTGAGAGATTGAAAGAGCCGCCAGAGCCTGGGGGGAGCAGAGAGGGAGTTAGGGAGGAGTGTAACAGAGCCTGTGATGGCAGACAGGAGACTCACCACCGCTCTGAGTTTTCAAAAAGCTCTCTCAATTAGCGCTGAGGGTGCGCCACCATACACAAATTACCCACAAAGCAACACTACAACACTATGAAAGAGCAGACCGTTCCTGAGTCTCCCCTGGCCACTCTCTGGAAGAAAGGCTAAAGTAATTTCACTGGAGCAGCCTCTGTTCCGATATCCTCACCTCGTCTCAGCTCCGTCCCTCTCACCCCAAAAGGCGCCCTCCTCTCTGCTAGGATCCTGCCTAGTTAGGAAGTGGGAACAAAAGCAGGAAGTGTGCAAAACAGCCAGGCAGGCTGGCAGCGGGATCCACCTGCGGAGGAAGGGGGTGTTGGGGAGCTTGTGCGGCTGTGGCCTCCCTGGGTGACTGACACAGCGGTCTTGACAGCATATATATTTGCCTCCTCTTGGAACTTTCCAATATTTTTCTTATAGCGAATCCGCTTGTTGCCAAACCAGTTGGAGACCTGGGGGGTGTTGGGCAGAAAGGAGGGTCAGGTGGGAACCTGTCCCTCTGTAAACACCTCAGTCAACAGGATTGGAGAGCCAGCTTTTCACCCCAAAACTCCTCCCCAAGCCTCCCCAATACCTGAGAGACAGTGATTCCACACTTCTTGGCGAGCTCCTCCTTGGCCTCCTCACTAGGATATGGGTTACTCAGGTGGGAGTAGAAATACTCGTTCAGGACCTCAGTGGCCTGTTTGCTGAAGTTACGGCGTTTTCGTCTGCAGAGGAGAGGGGGGTGATGAGGAGGGTGTCGGTGTCCCAGCAGGGCCACTCAACTCCAGAGGGCACCACTGTCATAGAGTAGTGTGTGTAATGCAATGTGGTGGCCCAGAGGCTTGGAGTCGAGTGAGAAGGAGCGTGGTGCTGGGGGCTGGCCTGGGGCCCTGGGCCCCACCTGGCATCCAGGAAGCGGGAACGCAGGATCATGACAGCCTCGCAGGTGCTCTGTTTGAGCTGCATCTGGATGGCGCTGAACTTCCGATGGATGATGCTCACCATGCGCTCCATCTCCTTGGGGGCCACGGGCCGCGTGCGGCTCTGCTCCCTCAGCAGGTTCATGACATGGGTTGTGAACTCATTACATGCCTGCAGGGGGTGCCCGTGGCCTGGTGAGGAGGAGCCCTTTGGCCTAGGCATCCCCTCTAAGGGCCACTGCCTCCACCCACTCCAGCTGCCGCACCTCACCTGCTCATACTTCTCCAGCTCTGAGTGGTAGATGTGGCGGATCTGGGCAAGTTTGCTGCGATAGTCCGAGTGTTCGATGGAGTTGTCAGGGGACACACCGCCCCCGGAGGCTGCAGCCGCTGCAGCTGCGGCCGCTGAGCCACCCCCTTTCTCCGGCCCAGCCACACCCTCTGCCAGAAGCATGTTGTCCAAGCGCATCAGCTGTGGGTCCACAGGCTCCTCCTCTTGGGAGCTCCGAATGCTGAGGCCTAGTGTGCAGGGGAGTGGACTCAGGGGCCCAGGGACCCCACACCCAGCTCTCAGCCCTCCTGGTGCCTCCTAGAGACCCAAGTTTCCAGGTGTGTGTTCCCTCCCCAACCCCCCTCAGCAACCTGCCTGACCCCCACTTTCCTCAGGGCCCCAAGTTGTCAAACTCTTGGCCTGAGCCCTAGAGTGAACAGGGTTCTGTCCCAGAGTTGAGGAATCAGAGGGGGGCCCTACATACCGGTTTTCTCCTTGATTTCACACAGGACGCTAAAAAGAGCAGGCTTCATTCGGTGGCAGTTTAGGGCATGTTTCCTTGGAAGGAATGGGAGAGAAAAGTTGAGAGGCTACAGAAATGGTGGGGGGAGTGGGAAAGACACAAAACCACAAAATGACACACCCATGAATGTGAGAGAAGGGAGCCTGCGGATAAGAGGAAAGGTGATGGGTAAATGTGCGGCAGGAGAAAGCAGGGTTGGGGGCAGAAAGGAGTTGGGGGTTCTTGGTAAGAGATCAGCTCCCAGAATGTGGAGATGCCAGGGAAGCTGCTTGGCTTTGGGTGGACGGAGGGACGGTGCAGCAGGCTAAAGGCACCACGGCCAGGCTGAGGGTGGTGGGAGACAGTCTAGAAGGGTAGAGAGGGGGAGTCTGGGGGTGACTGCAGAAATGAGGGTGACTAGGTAGATTTCAGAGGAACAGAGGAGGAGGCTGGGGAGGAGAAGAGGCAGAGTTGGAGGTGCCAGAGGGGGTTCAGGGTGCTGAGCTGAAGTGGGGAGTTCAATACAGAGGTGTGTGAGGGGTCCTGGGACTGAGCAGGCTGGGAGGCGCTGATGCTCGCAGTGTCAGCTGAGCAGGGGCAAAGGGTGAGGAGGACCCTTGGAGGCTGGGCCATCGGTGGAGCAGTATGGAAGGAACTCTAGGGAGGGGTATGGAGGCCCCTAGGATGAGGGTGAGCTAGAGAGTTAGGGGAGAAGACAGCATAGCACTTTCTTAGTCTGGGAGCCAGAAGGAGGCTCTGGAGATGGGAGATGTTCCAGGGGAGTGTGGGGGGTCAGTGAGAGGCTGGGGGGCATAAGACCACCTAGGGTTCCCCTTTTTGAAGGTTTCAGGGACTGGGGGTGAAGGGAAATTTGAGAGGGATTGATTATCTCGGGGATCTCGGGAGTAAGGAGAGGAGAGGAGAGCTGTAGGATCCTGGGGAGGGTCCTGGAGTTGGGGGCTCCCGTAAGATTCAGACCTTGTGAATGGGGCTTCTGCTAGGTCTGTGTGGGGTCCCGGGTTGGGGGCACTCACTTGGCCTGGGCCTCGTCCAGGCTCTGGTCGGTGATGGTCATTATCTGCTGCAGAATGTCCCCGATGTCTTGCTTCCCTCGGCCTCCCGGGACCCCCCCGCTACCCCCACCGGGGTCTCCGCCACCGGGAGGCTCGCCAGGGCCCCCAGGCTCCCCACCCACCAATCCCAGGCCCCCCCGGCCCCCGCCAGGAGGGGGCGGCCCCAGCAGCCGCTCGTCCATAGTTGGGGGGGGGCCTGAGGCCCCCTCCCTGCTCCGCCCCTCCCCCCCGCCTGGTTACTTCCCCCCCCCCAAACTCGCTGGGGCCGCTGCTCCCTCCGCCCCAGCCCCCGCCCGTCTCCCCACCTCCCGGCTCTCCCGGGGGTTCGCCCCGGCCCTGAAGGGAGACCTGGGGTACCGTCTGGGCCCCCCACAGGAGACCCCGGCCCCCGGCGGCGGAGAAAATGGAGCCGGAGAGAGAGAGGAGGCCCAAGCGGGGGTGTGTGTGAGAGAGAGGGAGGAGGGAGGAGGGAGGAGGGGGGAGCGAGGGAGGGACGCTGGGGGAGGGGAGCCGGGGAGGAAGAGGAGGGGAGAAGAGAGGAGGAACAGGGAGGAGCTGGGGGCGGAGAGAGACACACAGAAACAGAGGAACTGAGACCGAGTGGAGGAGGGGAGAGGGGACGAGGGGAGGAGACTAGCCCGTGGGGAAAATAAGGGAAGGCCCCAGGGGCTGGACTTCTGTGGCCTTGGAGGAGGGCGTATTGGGGGCTGGGGGGTGGGGGCTGCCACCTGGGTTCTCAGTCCGGGATCTAGCAGAAGTGGACTCTGGCCGCTGGAATGCCTGGGTTCACAGACAGCTTAGTTCATATTTCTTATCCTAATGACTCCCCTCCCTGTTCTACTTAATTAAAACCAGGAGAGGGGGGCTGGGGGGGATAATTAGGGAGGTCTCCAGCCGCTGCTTAATGAGCCAGTAATTAACCAGCCAGGGAGGGGAGCTGGCCTCTGGCCAGACTGGGGAGAGTGACGGCCTCTGGTCTTACCTTCCTACCCTCCACCCCGCCATCCCAGACACCAGTCTTCAGTCCAGAGGGGAATTACATTTATTCATGTCACCAAACATCAGACAGCTCAGAACAGCAATGGGGAGGGAGGGTGGGCAGGGCTAAATGTCCATTCACAGCCTATAGGCCCCTCAGTCCTGGGGCTGGGGGGTGCCGGTGATGGAGGTGGGACAATAAGTCTTTGCTGTGCCCTCTCTTCCTTTCTTCTTACTGAGAAGGAGGGTGGAACTGTCTCTCAGGTCCAAACCTTGGGAGATTTGCCTTTTCTTGGGAGGTGGAGGCCTGAACCCTCAGATCCTGCCTGGTGTCTTGAGTATAGGGAGTGTCCCCACAACTCAAGACCAAGACTCCCAGTTCCTCCCTGAGACCAGAGGAGAGGGTGAGTTGTCCCTCTGTGGCCGGGTTCCTCTCAAGGCCTTCAGCTCCCATGTACTTGGTCACAGAGGGAGTTAAATGTCCATCCTACCTTGACTATTCCCAGGGTCTGAGGACTTGCAACCCTCCAGCTCCCAGGAAGGGTGGATGAGGGCGATGACTACTGAGATTTCTGCTGGGTCTTCCAGTCTCTGGTGCCTCTGCCAGGCAGGGTTGAGGGCATGCAGTGGGCTGCCCAGCTTTGAGCCACAGCAGTACAGAGGGGCTGGTGGGGGCTCAAGTCTCAGCAGGTGTGTGTGGGGGGCTGGGACCTTTGCTCCTCCATTCGACCCCCACCCTGAACTCTCAGCAGCAACTCCAGGAGCTCCTGTCCTCCTGGGGGTAGGGGAGGCTCTGACCGCTGGGCTTCCATCCGCTGGCACTGGAGGAGTGGAGGGAAGGGAAGTTGTTGGTGAGCTTCTAAGAGGAGCAGGCCTTGAAAGGAGCCAGAGCTGGTGTGAGGGGCGTATAGGACACCTGTGATGGGGATGGGGATGAGGGGACTAGGATCTGGTGAGGGGGCAGATGCCTGGGGAGAAGGAGGGGTAGGGCCAAAGGAGAACAGGGGCCAAGAGACCAAGAAGCCTGGGCCTTGCCTCCTGGGGTGGGGGTGGGGGGCGTCTCACCTGGTGACTGAGGATGGTGCTGTAGAGCTGTTCTCTGTCCTCAAGAGGCCGGGGTGGGGCTCGGCCTAAGCTTGGGGGGTTTTGAGGGGCATGGAAGGTGGCCCTCTGCTCCTCTAGGCGGCGGGACTGGGCCTCAGCCACCAAGTCCAGAAGCAGCTCAGTCTGCAGGGAGAGCAGGGAGGCCGAGCGGGGCCCCAGGGCTGGGGAGAGGAGGGGAAGGGCTCAGGGACCCATAGAAGTTGGCAGACAGGGTGGTGGATGTGGGGGTATGATTAGGGACGTGGGGTCAGAGCTAAGGGGGTGTGATGGGGAGTCTGGAGGTGGGGAGAGAGCCCATGATGGAGTGGGCCTTGGTAATGGGATCAGGAAGGATGTGGGCACCAGGGTCAGGGAGCCCCCTGGGTGAGGGGGGTACCTGTGTGGCGGGTCCCTGGAGGAGGAGGGGACGGAGGAGCAGATCGCCAAGGCCGAGTACCGGTGTTCACAGGGGGCCAGCCACGCTCATCCTGAGGGGGGCCCTGATGCTGAGAGACATCCGTTCCAGTCAAGCAGGGGTGGGGTGCGCAGAGGACTAGGCCAGCAGCCCATTTCCTCTCTTGGTGTCTCTGTTCCTGCCTCAGTGTGCCCAAGCCCGTCCAAGTCGCCTGAGTCCACCATTACTCAGTCTCTGCCTCAGGTCCTCTCACCTCCCTCTCCCAGTGTCAGCCTCCCAGACCCGGTGCCCAGCTCACCTGCTCATCATCCTCTTCTTCCTGGGGTCTCTCAGCCTCCATCCCCTAGAGGGGAGAAACTGGTGGGGGAGGAGTAGCTCTGATTTGGGAGGAGGGCCGGAACCCTGAGTTCCTGAGGGGAGTAGGGGCTGAAAGGGGTGGGGGTGAGCCGGGGGCTGGATGTCTGGGTACTGAGCAGGAAGCTGGGTTCCTGGTCAGCCCCCCCACGGGCCCCGCCCATCTCTGTCAACTTCCTCCAGTTCTCTTTTCCCACCCAAACTGCATGCTTGACCTCTCTCGCCCCAGGGGAACAGAGACTGGGAAAAGCTCCTCCAGCTGCAGTAGTGATGGGGGTGTCAGGGAGGGGAAGGACTTTGGCTTTCTCATCTCCAGATCCTCAGTAGTCCCCCAGCCCCCGGCTCTGTTCCTTCCACCCCCCTCCTCCCCTTCAGTTCTGTCAACACAGGAACTAGCTACAAAGGAAGTGGTTTCACTCCTCAGAAACCCCCCTCACCCCCTTGCCCCAGGTACCTTCCCCAAGAAGGACCCTCCCCCTGCTTCTCAGCTTCCCTCAGACTTATTGGGACTGGGAGAGGCATGGTTCCGGTGGGAAGCAGGACTTAGATCCAGGGATGCCAGGGCCTGAAACATGTATACATACACCCCTAGCACTGTGTCTAATAACTGTGTTGAATAGTAATAACTGCCTTATAGGTGCTTACAGTCTATTCAGGGGACAAGATATGCACCAAATGTAAGAGACAAGGGGCAGGGGAAGCTTTCCTCTAGTTATGAAATGGAAAAGAGAGAGGACCACAACCTGGCTTGGTCTTTGATCCACGTTGGTCAGGCTGGCTGGCACCAAGGTGGGAAGAGGACAGAGACATTTTGGACCTCTAAATGGCTGTCATGTTAGCTCAGTGACTTTGAACGTAAAATATGATAGAGAGATCAGGTTCTGCCACTTAATGCTTTGCAATTTGGGGCAAGTGAAACCTCTGCCTCAGTTTCTGAAAGAGTAAAAGGGAGGTCTTATAAAATTATTTTTTATAGTGTTGATGTAAGGATTAAGTGTGATATTAAGCATTTGGCACATAGTGAATGCTCCAGCAATGGTAGTTATTAGCTTTCAAAATACTTCATGCCTCCATGTCTCAGGTCCATTGCTATGAAAGAGGTATAACCAAGTTGCTGAATGGAGGATAAAGTTGGAGATGCTTTCTCCATCTCCCTCTACTTGAGATCTCAGGAATCTCCTAAGTGGCTATAACTAAATGCCCTTGCAAGAGGAACAAAGGGTAGGCCTGGTTTAGTGTGTGAGTCGTTTCTCCCTGAGCTACTAGAGACTTTCACCTTTTGATACCCTAAATTAACACAGGACCCCCAAGTCTACTTATTCTTGCTGTTAACACTATGCTCAAAGCTTCCATCCAAATGTTGAACCTAGGGCACAAAATTCTGAAAACACTGTGCAGTTAATCCCATATTTTTTCCACTTCCCAACCCCTCCAAAAAAAGGTAACACTTCAAGTCAGCTTTATTATGGGTTGACACATGTGAGGTTCTTAAATAGAGTGGTGGCTATAAGAGTGGCACTTCATGCCTGCAGTGGTTTGTTTGGGGGTGGGGGAAGGTGGAGAGAATGCAAGGAGTCATCAGCTGGAGTGACCCTTGGCCCTCCCTTCAGCACCAGCACAGTGTCTGGCACACAGTAGGTGCTCAATAAATATTTGTCAGCCCTTTGTGAGTGGTCGGGGTTACAGGCGATGGGGCTCCCCCTGGGAACCATATATAGGAAAGGACATCTTACATCCTGTTTGCAGTTTTTGGTTCCAGTTCAGGGGTACTTCTCCCATTCCCCTCCATCCTCCTGTAACCTCTCACCCTTATTTTCTGGGAGAGAGGATGGGCCTGCTTCATCCCAGCACCCTAAACTCCTTTTCCAGGGCTGCAGTTTCTCCACGTGTAAGACGATGTGGCATACACTCACTTTGGGAGGGACACTACACTCATAATCCCTCAAGTTTGGGGCTCAAGGATCTTAAAATCTGGAGACCTTCCAGACTGCCTGTCATTTAATGAGTACTCACTTTTAGAATCCCTCCCTGCCATGTAGCCTTTTATTTCTGACCCTCACCTCCCGCATTTAAGGGTACTACTTGGTGGGCTGGGGAACACCAGGCAACTTGAGGGGATCCCCGCTCCGGGGACGGAGTAAGGCAGGGAGGCGGGATTGGAGTGTTGGAGGCGGGGCCGCAGGCTCCTAGGGCCACCCAATTGCAGGGCCAGTCATCAGCTGAGGCCACACCCCCGCTCCCGGCCGCGACCCCGGATCTTCCTCGCTCTATTGCAGGGTTGGGTCGAGGCCCGCGCATGCCTGTAGAAAACCTACGGCCGCGGAGGGGCGGGCCGCCTCCTGCTGCTCCTTTCGATAGGCTCCGGCTATGCGAATAGGCCCCGCCCCCACGCGCGGCCAAGTCTACGGACAAAGTCCGAGCTTGCGGACAGGCTCCGGCCGACAGCGTCCGGCAGCGGGGCAGAGCCCCGCCCCCGCGCGGGGGCACGCTTCCCGACGGAGTTCTCGCGCGCTGGTAAGCGCCGACCTCGCGGCCCGGCGTGGCTTTGTGACGCGCCTCCAGTGGTCCCGCCCCTTCCAGCAACGTCAGCAGATCCCAGTGGTTTCGCTGGCGGGCGATGTCCCCGGGCGCTAGCCCGGCCTGGTCCCGCAGCCCTCGGGCCGCCCCCAGCTCCAGCAGCAGCTGGGCTACCTCCACTGCCCCTTCCCGGGCCGCCAGGAACAGCGGCGTCTGCTCCTGCGCGGGAGGAAACAACCAGGGGGCGAGGTCAGGGAAGGCCACGCCCCACAGGGCTGGCCCTCCTCCTGCTCGACCGCTGGCCCCTCCCCCTTCAGGTTTTGCGGAGTTCCCGCGCGTTCCACTTCTCCTGGCCCGTTTTATTGCGGGGAGCCCTCTACCCGGTCTAACCCTGCCATCCTGTGCGTCTTTATCGGCTCCGGCCTGGAGAAGGGAGCGGGCGGCCCTGGCGTTGTTCACGGCGGCGGCCCAGTGCAGCGCGGTTTTTCCTAGGGGACGACGTGGGAGGTTGTTAACCCGGAGGCTGGGGGCCAGTCGCCTGGGTTCCTGTTTCCCACGGATTCTGGTCTTGGGGGAAGGGCTATTCGGCCTGCCGGGTACCTCAAAAGCGGAAGCGTTGCCCGGGTGACCGCCGGCCTGCAGGAAGCGTTGCCCCTGGTGACGTCACCGGCGCGCGGGCGGGACAATGGGGCATTGTTCTGGGGTCGGTGGGACCGGCAGACCACCTCCCTCCCACGAGACCCTTCCCCCTTCTCAGACATTTCCCGCATCCTAGTTCCCAGTGGACTAGAGCAGTGTGTGTGTTTTTGAGGATGGTGAGGAAGACTCACGTTCTGCGTATTGCCACCGCACCGCAGGTTTACCACCCTCACAGCAGAGTGGGAGGGAATGCCCCAGCCTCCAGCTGGTCCCTCTGCTGCCCCCCTCCTTGGCATCTTACGCCCCATTTGCTCAACTTCTTTATAGCACAACATCAGCTTCCCCAGATCCATACCCCATTTATCTTTGGCCCCCACATCTGCTTTGGCTGCAATCAGTTCTTCAACCAGGTCCTCAACAGCCAGCCTGGCAGCCAGCATCAGGGCTGTGGTCCCATCCTCTGTCCGTGCATCCACTAAGGTCTGTCTGCTGCGGAGTAAGAGCTAGGGGAGCCAGAGAGGGCCAGTGATCCTTGGTATATCTGGACTTCTAGCTAAGGTTTATCACACTGTTAACCACCCCCCAGTCCGTATTCAACCATCTGTTCTTGTTTCCCTTTCAGTCCCCAATCTCACATCACCTTCCTCTGCCAAACCCTTGAGGATGCTTTTGCCTGACTTTAGTTGCAAGTTTGCCCCGTTTCCTTTAGCGACTCCATTGTGCACTGACTGACCTGGCAAACCTCCCGGGCATCAGCAGCCACAGCGGTGTGAAGAGGGGTGCGCCCTGCCCGGTCAGGCTGGTTGGGGTTGGCTCCTGCCTCAAGGAGGCGGCGGGCAGCGGTTGGTCGGGAGAATCGGGCAGCTAGGTGCAGGGGAGTCTCCCCAGTGCCCAAGGTGTGAACCTGGGGACAGGCCCCTCCACCCAGCAGAGGTTCCCAGGGCTCAGGGCTTCCCAGCCATGTCCCCTGATAGGTCCTGGACTCCACTCCCCCACAGCAGACTGCTGACATCAGGGGTGTCACCCCATCTGTGTGTAAGAGACATGAGGAATGGGAGACAAATCAATCAAAAGGACATAACTGGGGGAGGGGAGAACACGGAGGCTCAGGGAAAATCACAGCCTGAGGTGTTGGGAAGCCCAGCTTGGGCTCACAATTTTGTGTGGCTTTAATCAAATGACTTTCCTTTTCTCTGGACTTCGGTTTCCTGATTTGTAAAAGGAAGCAACAGGCCATAGTACTCTCACCCTAAGGCAATGGTTCTCAAACTTGAGTCCTGGATCAGACTCACCTGCAGGGCTTGTCAGTATTTTGAATTTCTGAATCAGTAGCTGTGGAGTGGAGCCTGAGAATTTGTATTTCTAACAATTTCCCTGGTGATGCCGATTCTTCTGTCTGAGAATGACTGCTCTAAAACACTAACTCTAACATTAGTTTCTCCAGTTCTGATAGCAAAGGATTTTCTGATTCTAAAACGGTCAGAGGGAGTTTTCATTTTCTTGGTCTGAGTTGCATACATACCAGGTCCACGGGTGTCCACGTCAGGGACGTCCAGTTCAGATTCCTGGGGAGGAGTCAGCATGGCTGCCTGGGGGAGCTCCTGACAGTCACCACTTAGAGGCCAGAGCTGGCACTTGGAAGGTGAGGCCATTTCTTCAGCCTTGGGGATCAGAGCAAGGATCAGTGAAGTGGCACTGACTTTTCTCTTCAACCCTTCCATCACCTTGGGACCATTCCTGCCCCAGTGCCTTCACCTGGCCCACCTCCTCTCCTTCCTCGGGGCCTGAGCACATCACAACTCCATCTTCATCAACTTCTCCCTCTGGTTTCAGTGCCCTGGAAGGAAGAGGGTGGGTGGGTAGAGAACCTTCAGGGTCTCTAAGATTTCCAGCAGCCTTCCTCCTCCCTCACCTTTCTTGTCTTCAGCTTCTGCAATAGCATCTCTCATTGCTTCTGATCATAAATATCTCCATGGGAAAGAGCCCCCACCCTGAGTCCCGGTTCTTCCTCACTCTCACTTGAGGCCGATGCTGTCCTCGCCCAGAGGGGGCCGGCGTCGGCGGGGAACTGGCTGAGTCCGAGGCCTTCGAGTGAACCCAGGGGGCAGCCAGAGGGCCCCATGCTCTCGGCGCCGCCGGCGGATGAGCTGGAGGACAAGCAGGGCCCCGAGAGCCAGGAGAAGCACCCCGGCCACCGGTGAGCACAGTACAGGCCAGGGAAGCTGGTTGGCGGGGGGCACTGGTGGAAGAGACACAGTCAGGAAAAGAGGCCATTCCTGGTGGGGCTGGGTACTCCTGTGAGACTTTGGGCAAGTGCAGTCACCTCTTTTTGCCACAGTTTCCTCAACTGTAAAATGGGAATAGTAAGAGTACCTCCCTCATGGGGTTGTTGGGAGGATTAAATGAGTTAATACTGTAAAATGCTTAGACCGAGGCTGGCACATAGTGCTATTAAGAGTTATTATTCTTTCATGTACTACCAACTGTTTGACGTGGGGATGATTGGATACTCTTGGTCTCGTAGAGAGGACAGACCAGAACCCAAGGTTTGTGGGAGGTGTACGATAGAGGTTAGGCTAAAGTACTTGGGGAAATAAGGAAGGAGACTGCAGAGCAAATGGGCCATGAGGAGATCTAGTTAGAGAAGGAGGTTAACAAGGGTAAGTCTCCGTAAAGAACACTTGGGGTCCCAGCGATTCTGTTTCATTTGATCTCCATTGCTTGTTGTTGGCATGAAAGCTAGCCCGGGAGCAAAGTGAGGGGAAATGACAGGGGGTCACCTACCGGTGTCTGCACGAGGGTGGGCAGCCAGCAGGGGTCCTGGCAGTAGGGGTTCCAGGGCCCCCACTGCGGCCATCGCAGCAAGGAAGCGGAGCAGGAGCCCAGGGTCCCAGGGACAGCGGGATGCAGGGTGGTCCGGGCCACAGCGGGACAGATCCACACCCATCACCACCACGAACCTGTGGGGAAGGCACCTCAGAGGCCCCTGTGTTGGTCCCTGGCTCCCTTCCCTCCATGGGTAAAAAAACTAATGTCTGCCCGCTGCCCCCAGCTTCTTACCCAGTGCTGAGGGAGTCTGTCTCCTTGCCTACAGGCTGTGTTTGAGGGGCTGCTCTCTGGTGAGAGGGGTCTGGGGTTCCTCCTAACTCCTCTTCGGCCTGGGCCCCAGGATAGGGGTACACCATATCCCTGCCGTCACTATCCTTTCTCACCCAGAGCCCTACCCTCAGAGTCAGGGACAGCACCCGGGCCAGGGCACGCAGCTGCTGGTCCAGGGTTGAGGGGTTCAGCACCACCAGCAGGGCCAGGGAGGGCCCCCACTCTGCATCCCCGTCTCTGGGCCTGCAGTCACCCCCATCCCAGCCACATTCTGCAGTGTTGCAGCCCTTCTCGCAGTGTCCGTTGTGGAAGTGATCGTGGCAGTACTGGTCGTAGGCTGGTCTGTGGGGTGAGGAGACAGGGACTCAGGACCCCCAAGGAAACCTGACTCCCTCATCCCAGAGAGGATTCCTGATATTCCACGGCCTCTAGGGCTCTGGTTGTTAAGTGGGGGCAGCTCTGGGGCAGTGGGCTTAGTCCCTGGATGGTAGGTAGTCCAGATACCCTAATATCTGCTGACACCCTTGTTTCCTAGGACCATCCCCTAGGTCCCCATAGGTCCCCCAGGACCGTTCCCAGAAAACACTCTGCAGCTAATCTCCCTCCCTTGGGACCCTCCCAAGCTCTCCTGTCTCCCTGAAGGGGAGCCCTTTTCCCTTAGGGGTGCTGGTTGCTAGGGGAGATCCTCCACAGCAACAGGGCTTAAAGAGAGAGCTTGAGATCAGAGCTCCCACATCCCTCAGAGAGGAGCCCAGACAGAGGCAGCGCCCTCTTTCCTGGTCCCCACATTAAATATTTATGCTGCCCCCATTCCCTCGGGTTAGAGTCCAGCATCTTATACCCCTACTTAGCAATGGGTATTAGGGTAGACTCTCCCTGGGGCTTTAGGCTGTGGTCACCCTGTAACTCAGAGACCTCTGTGTCCTTCCTCCTGCCACCCCCCCCCCCAGCCCAAGGCAGGGCTTCAGGCTCACGTGCAGGCTGGAGGAGTCTCACAGTCGTAGCCATCAAACAAACACTCTTCAGAGTCACACTGTGGGTGGCACTGCCCATCCCGGAAGAGAAGCCAGCACCGAGAATGGGAGGGGCAGCCCTTCCAGGGGTCTGGGACCCCCAGGGAGCAGTCCCCCCCATCCCAGTTTCCTCCTGGGCCACTGCAGCCAGCGTCACAGGCCCCATCTCCACCTCTACCCTCACATCCCTTTGCTCCGGGCCTCTGACACCGGGGCCCTGGAGAGCTGGGAGGGCAGGAGCATCGAAAGCCTGGGGCCCCCAGCCCAGGCGTCTCTGAGCAGCTGCCATTGTGTAGGCATGGAGAAGGAGGGCCGCAGCCTTGAGGAGCGGGTGGGGTCAGGCAGTCAGGGCCCCCATAACCACTGAAGCAGGCACAGCGGGGCAGGAATCCAGACTTGGGGGAGGGCAGACAGAGGCCACCGTGGTGGCAGTGATGAAGGCCGCAGGAGGGGGCTCTTTGGCTACAGGTGGGGCCTTCAAAACCCTGTGGAGAGGAGAGATATTGGTGAAGGACCTTGTATTCTTCCCACTTCCTCTCAAGCAAATTCCTGGGTTAAGATAACTCAGAGGATCCTAGATTCTCATCTGGAAGGGGCCTCAGAATATTAAGTTCATTTTACAGATCCCCCCCCCCCCCACAGTGGCATACTACATAGTGGGGGAGAAGGATGGACCACAGCTCTACACAACTACATGGGTGAATCACCATGCAAGTCCTGGAAGACTGTTAATAGAGTGATAGTAATTGAACTAGCACTATATTATCTTAATCCTTGGAGATAGGATTGTATACTTTCTCTTCTGGATAGAGGAGGACATAAGTATATGAAAGTTATTGTTAATATTGTAATTCCTTGGTTTGGTTCATGGGTGTTATCTTTTTAAAAATTTTTTATTTTTCAGGGATATTATCTTGTAAGTATAATAAAGTAAAAGAAGGCTGTGCAGAAACCAGTGTTAGTTTGTACGTTAGTGTATCAAGAACCAAGTTTTTAAGATTAACCCAGTTTGGTGCATCTGAGGTCAATAAACAAATACACAGAGTTAAAAGAATTTATCCAAGGTCATCCAGCTTGACCTGGGGGAACCTTCCCTTAGGCAATGCCCATACTTCTGATAATTCCATTCATGCTCCCACTGGATCCTGCCTTTCCCCACTACTGCTTCTGAGAGCCACTTACCACTGTGAACAAGAGACAGTTTTCTTCAATAATTCCCACTCCGGTGCTCCGCCAGGTTCTGGCTCAGACATTCTCACCTTGCGTCAGCATCGGGGCGACAGAGAAAGCAGCTCTGTGGTCACTCACCTGGGGGCAGTGGCAGGTGAATCCTGGGGGTGGTCCTGGTGTGGTCTCACAAGACCCTCCGTGGGAGCAGGGCTGGCTCTGGCAGGGGTCTATCTCCTGTTCACACAACTGGCCTGGGGGCGGGGGTGGGATTAAACATAACTCTACTTCACTGGCTGCCTCCTTCCTAGCGCATTCCTGGGAGTCAGCCCAGCACTGGCTGCACAGACAAAGGGATCATGGGGCATATTCTCTGGGTGGGGGGGGGCATGGAGGCAGGGGGATAGACCAGATGACTAGGCTGCCTCGTGGGTGGGGATTGTCTGGGTTTCCATGGTCAGTTCAGCTGTGCACAGAGATGCCTACACCCCTCGTCCCAGGCCTTACCTGTGTGTCCGGGCAGACACTGGCAGTAGAAGGCATTGGCCAGAGAGTGGCAGGCTGCAGTGCCTGTGGGGTGACAGGGCCGGTCCAGACACTCATCCACGTCCCCCTCACAGCGCAGCCCCACAAAGCCTGGAGGGCAGGCACAGTGGAAGCCTCCAGGTTTGGGGGTGCAGGTCCCATGGTTGTGACAGGGTTGGGATTGACAAGCGTCGGGCTCCTTTGAGCAGTTCTGTCCACTGTAACCTGGTGCACACTTGCAGGCAAAGAGGGTCAGACAGGGAACCAGTAAATGAGCCCATCCTGGCACCGTAGGGGACTAGCTCAAGACAGTCTGCCTAGCTCCCCGCCTCCAGCTCAAACCATCACTCAGCTCAGCATCCATCACAGCCATGGTAGCTTAACCCTTTATCTCAACTCCACATGATACACAGTTGTTCAATAATATGAAACGTAATCCCTTCCCAGCCACAAACAATCTCTATGCTACATTGCCAGTAAATATAGTTCCGTTTTTGGTCAAACCTTCCTCCCTCAACCACACACCTACCGGGCTCTGTCATGCTTTATTAATTAATTTATAAACCTTCATCGAATGCCTACTTTGTGCCAGGCACCGTTTTAGGCACTAGGAATACAAAGAAAATAAGAACACATCCCTGCTTTCATGAAGTCCTCAGTCAACCAGAGGAGAGAGGCAGCTAGAATTTATTGCATGCTTTGTGTATATAACCTCACAAACCTTCCCAACAACCCTCTACATGGGCCATCTCATTTGATTCTCACTTTACAGAAAAAGGAAACTAATTCCTTGACTTGGGCAAACCACACAGCAGTAGGTGGTAGGGCAAGTCACGGACCCCATAGCTGATGCCTTAACCGTTTTCCAGTTGTTTCAGATCTTTCTGCTAGTGAGAGAGGGCCATTGATGAGGGCTGTACCACGTGCAGAGTTCTTGCAGGGGGAAGGAGGGTATGTGAGAATGGAGTCCCAACAGGGCTTCAGAAATATGATGGAGAAAAAGGGATTCATAGAGAATCTGAGGAGCTGCCAGAGGGCTGGAAGAAGCAGGCAAGGGGGGTGTCTTGGAAACTTTGGGAAGAAGGAGTTTCATGGGCAGGGAAGCAGAGCTGAGTATTAGGTGTATGAGGGTTCACTGCTAATCAGCACACTGCTTTTGTGTCAGTTTGAAAATGCTCATAAGAATAAGGTAAAAAATAAAATTTAACAGTTAGAGAAAAAGGGCAGTTGGTGGACCTGCCTCATGCCTTCTAGCCAAAGTCGTGGTTCTGAGTACAAGGATCAGGTTGCTTGGACTTGAACCCCAGCTTTGCCTCCCTCTCCTACTCAGTGACTCAAACCACCAAGGAGGGGCCGTAACCCAGTCTGGAGAGAAGTTCGGGACATTTTCCTGAGGCAGACGCCTCCGGGGCACCATCCATTGGGAGAGGGGTGAGGAAGGCCATCAAAGAGCCAGTTTGGGGTGGGGGGAAGCCAGCAGCAGTTTTGTGTTGCAGGAGTAAGGGAGGAGGGCGGGGGTGGGGAGAGATGAGGCCGGAGAGGCAGGCGGGGCTGGGTTACACAGGGCTTTGGACTTCATTGTCAAAGAGGTGGGCAGCCACTGAAGGGTTTTAAGTAGGGGAGCGACAGGTCAGCTTAATATTTTCAACGAAGCTCCCTGGTAGTGGCGCAGAGGCTGAACATTTAGGAGGACAAGTGTGAGGCTGGACGATAGTTAGGAGGCTGAGATCTGGGTGGAAGGCAGTGAAGGCCTGGACAAAGGCAGGGCGATGAGGGTGCGGGTGCAAGGACAGAGCTGAGAAGTACTAGGAGGTAAGCAGCACGACTCGGTGGTTGGTGGGATGTGTGGGGGAAGTGAAAGGAAAATGCCCCATCCTCCATTCTGACCCACGACTGCCATTTCCCACAGCCAGCCCACCTTTGTCTCCCCCAGCTCCTCTAGACCCTCTCACCTGGCAGAGATAACCATTGGGTTGGGCCACGCAGGTGGCCCCGTGCTGGCAGGGCCTGGACTCACATGGGTTCACCCTGTCCTGGCAGGTACTGCCTTGGAATCCGGGGGGACAGTGGCAGAAGTAGGAGGGGCCGTTGTCAATGCAGATGCCTCCATTCTGGCACAGGGAAGAGATTTCTGTGCCTGGGAAGAGAGACAAACGGGGACTGATAAAGCTAAATGGGGTGGAAGGATGCTCAGGGGCCCCAGACGCTGAGCAGAGAGGAGAGTGGGGGCCACTAACATTCCTGGAAGCCTGAGGAGTCAGTAACTCCTGACGCTGAAGAGGTTAAAATACCAAGTTCCCCCTCCTGCCTGTTTTGTCAGATGGAGAGGAATACCTCTTCTTTGGCTTATCAGAGCATTATAAGCAGCTGTATTCTTGGCTTTAAAGAAATCTCAACTGCCCTTTTTCTCTAACTGTTAAATTTTATTTTTAAGGTGGGGGCATGTGACTTAACTAATGGCCTGTCTGTCCCCTGGGTTTTGCATCCTCGCATATTCTCTCCCAGTGATTCCCACTGACCATCCCCGGACCCCACAATAGTCTCCTGAGTTCTTCTCATATCAAAATTTATTTGATCAAGGCGGGGGTGGTATTCTTGTACCAGGGGTTGGCATAACATCCAAGTGAGCAGGGCATGGTGAAGTATGTTGAGCATAGTTGGGTTAAATGTGGTTCACTGCAGTTGAGTTATGGTGATAATGGCAATGTTGAGTTGTTCCACACTTTCTGTCCCAGGTGGTTGTGTTAAATAGGAGTCTCGTCGACTGGGCTGGTTGATGTTGCTTGAGTTGTGTTGAATGTGGTGCTAGGAGCTGAGTTGTGCTAGGCTGTCCTGGGTGTTGAGCTGTGGCACCGTGACTGGTTGGTCTGTGTTACTTGGACTCTTGGTTGTTTGGCTGAATGTTGTGTGTGGATGTCCTTAGGGATGAGGTAGAGGAGGACACCCTTTTCTCTCCATCTGCTCCCTAGTCGGTCCTTGGGTTGGTACCTTGGCTCAGAGCAGCCCTCTGGCAGGAGGACAGCGGAAGGTTGCAGAGAGGCCCAGTCCATCCCTGGAGGCACAGGCACTGGAAGGAGGGCCCAGTCTGGATGCAGTGGGAATTGTGTGGGCAGGGCTTCTGGGCACATAAGTCCATCAGCGTCTGAGGGTCAGGAGGGAGCATGAGGCAGGAAAGAGCATCAGGTTCAGAGATGGTCCTCTGCCAGCTCCTCAAACTCCCTTATCTCTAAAACTCTTTCCTGGATGGTCTGGGACCAGGTTACCCTCTCTGGTTTCCTCTGATACTCACATCCCAGAATAGTCCCTGGGATCAGAAATCCTCTCAGTCCCTCAACTCCATACAAATCTCAAGTTAGACCCCAACTCCTAGACTCCCAAACCTCCTTTCATGTGGACACCTCTCCTAAGATTCCCTGCTGCCCACCTTTTAATACCTGAGACCCTCTCACTGGAGCTCTCTAGCCACCCCCTCCTCAGCACACCTGGCTCAGTGCCCCTCACCTGGCAGCTACCTCCTGTGTAGCCAGGGGGGCAGAGGCAGTGGGGACCCTGAGGGCCATCTTGGCAGGTTGCCCAGTTCCTACAGGGGCTGGATAAGAAAGAAGGCGTGGTAGGAGGAGGGTCTGGGAAACAAGGGGAGGGAGTGTGTGATTCTGGGGGGGCAGGAGGGCCTCGGTGAGGGGGAGGGGAAAACAGGAGGGAGGGCGGAGTGAGAGGGTGTGGGGTATAGGAGGAGAGGCAGCATGGAGCCCCGGAAGAGATGGAGAGGCAGGGTGGGAAGGGCTCCCTCCCTTCCTCCAGGGGTCTCTGTGCCCTGCTCACCTGTCTGCGCAGCTGGGACGGATCCTCCCCTCACAGCGTGGGCCCTGGAAGCCCGGGGCACAGAGGCAGGAGGAGGTGCCGGGCCTATTCACACAGGTGCCCCCATTGAGGCACGGTGCTGGAGAGAGGAGGCTGTGAGGGGTTGGGTTCCCTGCCTGTAACCTGGCCTGTGACCTCAGTCACACTGCACACAGGACAGCGCTCCCACCGCCACTTCCTCACCCAAACGCCGGCTTGCGGCATCCAGTTAAGTTTTTAAAAATTATGGCACAAACATACCCTGACCAATTTTTGCATTGTCCTGTGGCCCAGCCCCAGACACGGTGGGCACTCACCAGAGGCACAGTGGTCGACGCTGATCTGGCAGCGGAGCCCAGTGTGGCTCGGAGGGCAGGTGCAGGAGTAGCCCCCAGGGCTGGGGCTGCAGGAACCACCATTGAGACAGGGCCCTGAGTGACAAGCTGTCACCTCCTCGCTGCACGTGGGCCCTGAGGGAAGTGGGTAGGGTCTGAGAAGGGGACTTGTCCTTTTCTCCTCTCTTCCTCCTCTTCCCTTTCTCTTTCCTTCCCCTCCTCATCCCTATCACCACTCTTCTCCCCCACCCAACCTCTCTTCTTTTGTCACCACCTCCCACACATCACCCATGTCCCCTGCTGCCCGTGCCCAGTTCTTGGTGGTGACTGAGACCCAGAGCCCCTGGACACAGGCCTCCACTGGTCTTGCCCTTGATTTAGAGGGTGGTCATCCCAGGGTATGTGTGGTTTAGGGAGCAGCTCACCTGTGAAGCCTGTGGGGCAGGTGCAGTTGTAGCCAAAGGGCTGGGGGTGGCAGGTCCCTCCATGGGCACAGGGCGTGGAGACGCAGCCCCCCAGCTCTGAGTCACACTCCGGTCCTGTCCAACCCACATCACACACACACGAGGATCTGGTCACAGAGAGGAAGGGAAGGGTTTTCTCTTCTGATGTTTTTCTCTTCTCCCCTCCTCATTGGTCAGACCCCTATGACCTCTTCTTTTGTTGGCCCTGAGACTCTGGCCTTTCCTCAGTGGCTTTGCTCTCAGCACTGTCCCCCTTCTGCCCCAGCTGCTCTACCCATTTTCTCCAAGTACATTTCTCTTTATATTCCGTCCATAGCTTGTTTATTGGCTGTCTTTGCTCATTAGAACCAAAGCACTATGAGAGCAGATACTGCATCTCTTTTGTTCTGCACTGTTCTCCAGTGCCTGGAAAAGTGTCCACACATAGACGCTCAATAACTATTTGTCTAAGAAGTGGTGAAATGAATTGGTCCTGGGATTTAATACTACTCTGCTTTCTGCTTTGACAAGCCCCAGCCCCAGTCCTCTGTTTCCCTCATCATTTATGAACTCTCCCCTCATTGGATAGCACTCACCAGCTGAACCCTCCCATTGTCTGTGACCCCAGTACTTTGCCATCTCCTTCCTAGTCCCTGTTGGCCATTTCCTACAGGCTCGCACCTCACTGGCTGTCTTCTCCTGCCCTATCTGAGGAGGACCCAGAGGAGACTGTAAATGGGGAGGGCCTGGAAGATGTTACCTCTGGCAGTGCCCATGGTGGCAGGTGCAGTTGTCTGCAGCGGGGGCACAGCCAGGGCTTCCATTGGGGCAGAGACAGGGGGCCTTGTCCTCCTGATCCTGGCATGTTTGCTTGGGCTGGCACAGGTCGGGGGCACACAGGGGAATTTCACAGAGATGACCTGGGTGGGGAGATGGGTCAGAGAGAAAACAGAGTCCCTCCCTGTCTTTGATGGGGCCAAAGGCCACTTCTTATGCATGACTTGCTTCCTCCCCAAGGACCTGTCCTTCAGTGGCTCCCTGTTGCCTTGGGATACTAACTTCCTCAGAATGACACGTGGGGCCCTACACGACGTGACCTTCCTGCGACTGCTGCATTTCTCACCTTTGCCCCACTGTACCCTAAGCTCTGGGCTCCTACAGTCCCTTGAGTCAGGTACGCTTTTCTTCCTTCTGTGCCTTTGCACACGCCGTCATCTGCAGCTAAAACATGCTGTCTTGCATTCTGTCTCAACAAACTCCTACTCAGTCCTTCAGACTCTGTTCATGAAGGCTTCCCATCTCTAGTCTGGGTTAGCCCGTCCTTTGTGTTCCCATAGGATCCTGTGCATTCCTCTCTCAGAGCACGTCTCTGGGCCATAATCAACGAGAGACTTGGTCTCTCTGCAGTAGATTTAAGGTCACTTGGGGACAGCATCTCTTACTCAACTTTGTGTCTGTGTCTGTGTCTATTAAGTGCATAGTAGGCACTTAATAAATGTTTGCTGAATAAGCAAATGAATGTTTTGCCTTTGAATCCCATCCTCCACTCCTGATCCCCAATCATGCCATTCACTTTGGGCCCGGTGTGGGCCCTACAGTAACACTTGCCCTCAGCCCCTGTATGGTTGTGCAGGTTTTGCACTGCAGAACTTTAAGGGGTCCCATTCTCATTCTGTTCTCACATCCCAGTCCTCCAACACCCATCAATGACCTCTGCTCCACCCACAGTGGATTTCATTATCCCTCCGGTTCTTTCCAGTGCCTCCCCTGCTGACCTGTGAAGCCAGATGGGCAGAGGCAAAGGAAAGCTCCTGGGAGATCGAGGCAGCTGGCTCCAGCAGGGCATGGGCCGCTCAGACACTCGTCCACCTCCGCCTGACAGCGCGGGCCTCCAAAGCCTGTGGCACAACAGGAGGGCCAGGGGCTGCACGGACTCTGCCCCTGCCCCTGCCCCTCTCTCTCCTCCAGTGTTTGAGCCCCAGTTTACCTGGGAGACACTCGCAGTGGAAGGATCCAGGCTGGTCCCGGCACTGCCCACCGTTGGCACAGGGAGAGCTTCTGCACTCGTCTATGTCCTCCTCACACCGCGGGCCGGTGAATCCTGGTGGGGCGGGAAGCCGGGGGGAGGAGAGGTGGCAAAGGTCTTTTTTTTTTTTCTGTAGATGTATTAGAGAGTTTGTTACAAGTGTTTGAGCTTTACAGGCATGATTTCATGGATTCAAACAAGAAATTGAGAGTTGACACTGCTGTTAGTCTTCTCTTGGCAAATACAGAAACAACATCGCTACAAATGGCAGTGGAGAGACTCTTGTTTCAAATGGTTTGGTTTGGGGTTTTGTCTAAATGTATCATGTAATAAAGGGACCAATTTGGGGGCTTCTCAAATAGTGATGTGGATTTCAGGACATAATGGAGCATAACTTGGTAATTTTATTCTTCATTTAAATAAGGCATAACTGGATATGTGTACTAATGTTGAAAACACATTTTACCGAAAGCATAAATACAAGTCCTGGCCCTTCCCCTTGCCAGGAAAGAGGAACCTGGAAACCTTTCCAGAGAAGACACCTAGGGCAGGTCGAGGTGACAGAAGGGTGATGTAGAAAAGGTGAAGCTCAACCACCTGCTGGCTGTGTGACTTTGGGCAAGCTACTCAACCTCTCTGGGCTCCACTGTAAAAGAGGAATAATGACAGAACCTACCTCATGATACCATTGAAAGCATTCAAGGAGACAATGCCTGAAAAGTACATGGCCATGTGCCTGGCCTGGAGTAAATACTCAACAAACCTCAGTTATTATCATAGCAGGGAACACAGGGGTGTTCCATGAAGCTGGAGAAGGCAGGCCTGGGGCAAATTTCCCTGCGTCCCTGGAGGGCAGACCAGCCCGGCAGCCCCGGCAGGCAGGGAGAGCATACAGGGGACTCTGAAGGAGGGCTGGAGAGGAGGGACATTGGGTGATCTGGCCGGACAGAGATGAGGTGGGCGAGTAAGCAATGGAGGATTTGGGGGATGTAACGGAAGAGAGCTTGGAGAGCAGAGGAGAAGCTGGAGAAATGGGGGACTCCTTGGCCAGGCTAGAGGGAGCTTCAGGAGGCCCCGGGCGATTGTCAGGTCTGAACTGTGGAGGTTCAGGAGCCCAGGGGGCTGAGGGGGCTGGACTGGAATCTGCACTCACCGGGCCGGCAGACACACTGGAAGCCACTGAGCAGGTCGTGGCAGTCAGCCTGGTTCAGGCAAGGGGCAGAGGCACACTCATCTGTCTCCACCTCACAGAGCTGCCCTTCAAAGCCTGAGGGTGTAGAGGTGCGGTCAGGGGTGAGGCTCAGCCACGCCAGCCTTGCCCTGGCTGCTCACCCCTTCTGCCCGGGAGGCCCGGGTCCCAGAACCAGCCTGGTCCCTGACTTGCTGTGTGTCTCCATCAGGCAGCCCCTCCCAGGGTGCCATCTGCATGGGGGCTGGAGAGGTGAACCCGAGGCTCCGCTGCTCTGCTGTGTGTGGCTCTGCTCTCTCCAGTGTGAAAGCTCAGGGAGCAGGGCGCCTGTGGGGACCTGTGGGAGGGCTCCTGGGAAGTGTCTTTTGGGGCTATTCCTCTGTGCACAGAAGGCAGGGCTCACTCGGGATGGGGGGGAGGGTAGCTGATCAGCCCCGGGGGGTTCTCGAGGTGCCAGTGTGACAAATGAGCATCTACTTGGAGGTGGCTCACTCCTCTTGTTCTACCTGGACAGGCCTCTGTGCCAGGGAGACCAGGGATCCCCAAGGTAGGCATTTGAAGGGCATCTGGGAAGCTGTGTTGCTCCCATATTTGTCCTGTGTCTTTGGCCTCATCCTGGTCTCCACTGTCTCACCCTGAACTGAAGCTGGACCAGCCTCTGGACCTCAGTTGCTTCCCTCTTCTTGCCTGGGGAGCCTGCCTCTGAAGCTCCTTGTTATCTACAACCTTGTCCCTCGGATTACTGGGTAGTTTTCTCAGCATTTTTTGTTGGATGCTGTCAGCATAGAAAGGCTGTATAGTGTAGTGGTTAAAACTATCAAAGCCCTGGGTTTGAATCCTGGCTCTGCCACTTACTAGCTGGGCAACCTTGGACAAATCGGTTTCTTCATTTATAAAATGGGCATAGTAACGATGTTGACCTCATAGGGTTATTGTCAAGATTAGATAATGCGTGTAAGAGGCTCAGGCAATACCTGGCATAGAGTAAGCTGTTATTTTTCTGGTTTCATTCAGCTCCTTGATATTGGCTCTGTTGCTGTCTCCCTGGGGAGATAATTCCCCTCTTAACACTAACTTGTACGTAGGCGCAGCCTTGCAGCATTCTTTCCCGTTGTACCAAATTCAAGCACAAGCCCTTGGGGTTTTAAGGGTTTACTCTTGATCTCTCCAGGGGAGAGTTTCTGTGATTAGAAGGACCATTCTGGGTTGGCATGAGCAGAGGCTGCAGCGTGAAAAGCTGTTAACCGCTATTCTGCTTTCCCCTGATGGGCCTCTGGGTCCAATGGACCAGGCTGTGCACCCTTAATGACTTTGAAGTGAATACGTCCTCTTCCCCCAAGAGTAGAGCAGTGCACAACCTCACTACGTCTGTGGCCGCCCTTCTCTTAGGGGCCATCGGTTTCCAGAGTTTTCACCTGGGGGTGGGGAGAGGAGGAGAAACATTCTTTGGTAACTGACCCCAACTGACCTGAGGCTATCTAGACTCCAGAGAGGTCACACCCCGTGGGTTAGTGCCCTGTCTTCTCTACCCGAGGCCCCATTCTGCTGGTACCTGGTGGGCAGAGGCAGTGGAAGGTGGCAAGCAAGTCCAGGCAGGTGCTGCCCGGGTGGCAGGGCTGGGACAGGCACTCATTGTGATCAGCCTCACAGCGGGATCCCGTGTAGCCAGGGGGACAGAGGCACTCAAAGGAGCCGGGCGTGTTGAAGCAGGAGCCGCCATGTTCACAGGGACTAGGGCCTTGCTGGGCTGTGGGGAGAGAAGAACCGGGGGTCCACAGGGGTCAGGGCGGGAAGGCAAGGAGGCCAGACTGGCAGGGACACTATGGGGGGTCTGTTTGTGGCAGATGAGACCCAACTGGGGAAAGGGCTTGTGTCTTTAAGAAGGAGAAGGACTCATTGGGGCCTGGAGGGCTGAGCGTTGGTGAAAAGACTGTGTAGGGAAGAGATGCCAAATCTGGACAAATTCAGGAAAGAGGAGATGTTTATGTTTTTAATTTGAAAAGCAATTTGCCTGTTTCTCTCTTCAGTGCAGAGCCTGTCTGGGGCTCAGAGTGGGTCTGATGAGGGGTGCCTCACCCATCTGACACTCGTCCAGGTCCTGGTGGCAGGTGGGCCCGGTGTAGCCAGGCTGACACAGGCAGAGAGTGGAGCCCGTCAGGGGGTTTGTGCTGCACTGGGCTTCCCCATGGCACGGCCGGCTCAGACACATGTCCTCCATGTGGCACAGGAGGCCTGGAGGGCAGGTGGGAGAGGCTCTCAGAGGCTGCTTGAAGCCCCCAGCTGCCCTCCTCATGCTTTGCTCAAGTGCCATCCCCACCTCCCACCTCCCTGTGCCCCCCACGCCACACCTGTGCGGCCAGGTGGGCAGAGGCAGGAGAAGGAGCCCACACGGTCGATGCAGGTGGATCCTGGGGCGCAGGTGGCTGCAGCACAGTCATCCAGGTTCTCCTCGCAGCCCGTGCCTCCCCAGCCACTGACGCACACACAGTGAAAGCTGCCAGCTGAGTTCTGGCAGGTCCCTCCATTTTTACAGAGAGGGGGACCCTGAGCCTCACATTCATCCACATCTTCAGAGCAATCCCAGCCTGCAGGGGGCGGGAAGGGGACAGGTGCTGGAGCTGGGGCCCTGTGGGGAGGGGAGAACAAGGGACGACCGTCTGGGCCACTGGTGCCATCGACTTGGCTTCAGTGACTCACCTGTCCAGTCCTCTGGGCAGAGGCAGGTGTAGGTGGCCAGCCCATCCTGGCAAGTGCCCCCGTTCTGACACTGGTGCCCCACACAGTCATCTGGATTCACCTCACAGCTTGGGCCTGTGAAACCTGTCAGGGTCATGTGATCAGCTGAGAAAGGGGGACCCACGGGAGACCACCTGGGTGCCCAGAAGAGCCCTGTGAGGACGCACCTGGGGGACACAGGCAGAGGTGGAAGGTGGAGTCTCTCCCTGGAACCAGCTGACAGGTGCCCCCATTGAGACAGCCGCTGGTGGGGCAGGGTCCTGGCTGGAGCTTACAGCGTGGCCCCTCCCGCCCGGTGGGGCAGAGACACTGGAAGGACCCCAGGGTGTTGTGGCAGGAAGTGCCCTTGGGGCAGGGTCCTGGGTCCAGGAAACACTCGTTGATGTCATGTTCGCAGGCATGGCCCTCGAAACCAGGTGGGCAGCGGCACTGAATCTGGGGGTAGGTGGTCAGACACACCCCTCCGTTGATGCAGGGGTTGGCTGAGCAGAAGTCCCGAAGCTGGCACTGCTCACCTGAGGTGAAGGACAGAGGAGGCACAAATTCCAGCTCCTCTGAGATGACCCAGCTCTCCCTCCAGGTTATCTGTGTCTAATTTCCATATTTACTTCCCTTCCCTCCCATACCCTCTCTGCCTTGTTCCCTCACCCTCAGTTTTACCATTCCTTGGGAGGGTTCTATCTGGAGTGGCTACCTTTTCCAAACTGAAAACAGTACATGGAGCTGTTGGTAGGAGTACTGCACCTGAGCCCTGCTGGACTGGGGACGCAGGGTCCCTTCAGTAGTGACCTTGGTGGGGAGATGAAAACCTGCAGGCTTTGCAGGCAGGAGACAGAGCCCCTCGCTGTGGGATGACCGGTTATGTGCCCTTGGGCAGTTGGCTTGCCTTTCTCATCTTGATCTTTTTTTTTTTTTTTTTTTTTTTTTTTTTGGCAGGGGGTGGGGGAGGTAATTAGGTTTATTTATTTATTTTTAATGGAAATACTGGGATTGAACCCAGGACCTCATGCTAAGCATGAGCTTTACCAGTGAGCTGTATCCTCGCCCCCAAGAACTGGCTTGTTGATTCTCAAGACCTCTGTCCTCAAAGGGCTCCCAGTCTCTCAGTCCCTAGTTCCATCCTTCCCACCCCATCACCCCATAGCCCAGCCCTTGTCCTGCCGGCTGTTCCTCCCTACTCCCGCCAGTGCTCACCTGTCCATCCTGGCAGGCAGGAGCACTGTGGGCGGCCCGAGGCCTGGATGTGGCAGCTGCCCATTTTGGAACAGAAGGAAGAACAGGGGTCCTTGAGCTGGGCCTGGCACCTCTCACCAGTGAAGCCAGGGGGGCAGGTGCAGAAGAAGCTGGGGGCGGAGGGTGAGGTAGGGCTGGGGGAGCTGGGAAGGGTGGGAAGCAGGGCTCGGCAGCTGCCCCCATTCTGGCAGAGCTGGGCATTCTGGCAGGGGTCGGGAAACTGGCACGTCTCACCCAAGAAGCCAGGGGCACACCTGGGCAGGGGAGGAGAGGAAAGCTCACATCCTGGCCCCTCTGCCTTCTCTCCTCCCTCCTGTTCATTTGTTTCCCTTCAACCGCCTCCCTTTCTCCCTTCTCCTTTCTTTTCACTTCTCCCTGCTCTCCCTCGCCCTTTCCAGTCTCCCATTCCCACGAGGTACACTCACTGGCAGGTCCCTTGCCCCTGAGATAGGCTCAAGCAGGTGCCTCCGTTAGCACAGGGTTCTGGGAAACTCCCACACCGCAGCCCTAGGGATGGAGATGAGGATGAGAAGGGAGCAGGGAGCATTATGCTCCCCTTTTCCTCCTCTGATTAATCCGGAGGGACCTGACCACAGCCGCCCCCCACACACGTGCTCTAAACCACCATTGCCTTTGTATCTGTGTTTCTAGTCTCCACGTGGCACTTGCTCCCCAGCCCCCCAGATCCCAGGCCTCTCAGTTACGAATCCCCACCCCCTCTTTCCTGTTTATTCTCTGGCCTCCTAAGTCCAGCTTCAGGATCCGTCCCTCGGAAGCAAGGCAACAGAGATTGGGGGGGGGGGGCGCTGAGGGGACTCCTGGGAGGTGAATGGCTGAAACATTGAAGGGATTTCCTCCCGGAAGGGCCCAGCATTGAGCCATCAGGGGTGGGGACAGCTGGACCAGGAAAGGGACTTGACCTTCCCATGTCTCCATCTCCTGCTCCCCTAGCAGGTGGTTACTCTCTTTCCTCTTTTCCTCCTAAATGTGATCACAAGACCCTGCTGTCCCCCAGCTGCAGGGCCAACTGGGTTCTCCCTGGGGGTGGGCACCCTCTCACCCATCCCCCTACGGTCACCACCCCTGGCATGAGGCCTATAGCCTTGGGCTGTATAGCTGCAGAGGCAGAGTTGAGTCTCCCTACAGGCTATTCCATCTGGGAGATGAGAAACTCCTCCATCCAGGGCTTGGCCGTCTGTCCCCAACCCATGGGAAATCGTCCTAAGGTCCCGTCTTGGTCCCTTCACCTCTCCCACCCCGTGCCTCACCTCTGGTCTTGATGACACACAGCAGCAGCAGCGGCAACAGCAGCAGTGAAGGGGGCTGCATCCCAGAGCCCCTGCCCCAAGATCCCCTCTGCCTCCTCTGCAGGGACCCTCCGAGCCCCCACTGAGGCCACAACCACCTCCCCTGCTCCCACGGCCCCTTCTTCCTCCTCCTCAGCCTGTAGTGAACCTCACGTCTGAGCTGTTTCCTGAGTCACACAATGTCCTGGACACCCTGGTGATGGGGGGGAGTGGAGGAAAATTGAGGGGGATGAGGGAGGGGCCTCTGTCCCTGACAACCCCTGGGGAAGTGGGGCGGGTAGGACAGCGCTGCCAGAGGGCGTGTGGTAGAAGGGGAGCACTGGGCTGCTGGGGCCCTGGGAGCAGCCCCGCCTTCTGCTGTAGATGTGTCCTCTCCTTCCCAGAGGGGGGACTGCAAGGTGGCTGCAGGGCCCTGGGGCGGGGGAGGGTCAGGGCCTGGAAACAGAGGTGGGAGGTGATGGGAGATCTCCTGTACCTCTTCCTAGGAGAGGAGGCTTTTTTCATGAGGTCAGGACGGATGCTTCTCAGGGAGTCTGCCCCTTTCTATGACTTGGAACCACTAATCTTGGCAGAAGGAACCCAGAGAACTTTGGGGTCTCACCTTGGGCTTTACTGGGGACTTAGTTTTCTCCTTTCGGGGGAACGGGCAAGGCGCTGGGCTGGTTTTGGGGGAAATCTTGGCCTTCTTTGGAAGGGAATGTATAAGATTGTCATCAATGAGAAATAAATGTCGTTTACACTGAATTTTTCTTTGATTTTTTTTATTGGAGTACAGTCAATTACAATGTGTAATTTCTGGTGTACAGCACAGTATCCCAGTCATGCATATACATACATATATTCGTTTTCATTTTTTTCTTTAAAGATTATTACAAGTTATTGAACATAGTTCTCTGTGCTACACAGAAGAAACTTTTTTTTAAAATCTATTTTTATTTATAGGTCTACACTGAATTTTGTAATCTGTATTGTCCCTAGCAAACACTGCATTTGGGTAGGTGCCCCTCCCCCCATGGCTCCCTCCATCCACCACAGAGGTCCCTGGGAAGCAAGGAATGCCAGTCATTGAATTAAAAATCACAAAAGAGAATTCATGGCCCTGACTCATCCAGCGTTCTTGAGTCAACCCAGGACAGCTTTGGGGTCAGCCACACACCCAGTTCCTCTAGTTGCACAGAGAACCGAGAGTCCAGGGTGGCTGGAGGTGTTATCAGTGACTGTGCACGGCCCCAGCATCGAGGCACGCCCGGCCACAGCCTGGTGCGTCCTGAGCCTTGGTCCCCCGCCAATGAATACACTTTGCCAGCACCATTCTTTTTATTATTATTAACTTTTTATTTTGAAGTAATTTAAAACTCACAGAAAAGAGGCAAGAATCCTAAAAATAATTCCAGGGTACTCTTCACTCAGATTCACCAACTGATTTGACCACATTATTTGTGGTCATTTGACCACATTATTTCTCTAAATACACAGTAGCATTCTTTTCTGAACCATCTGAGACCAAGTTGCACGCAGTATCTCCCTTTCCTTGTAAACACATCGATGTGAAGTTTTTACGAACAAGAGCCTTCTTTTACATAACCACAGTACGACCATCAAGATCAGGAAGCTTAGACTGATACAAAATTATTATCTGACCTACAGTTCATATTCAAGATTTGCCAATTGCCCCATAATGTCCTTTATAACGATTCTCTTTTTTTCTTGGTCCAGGATCCAACCTAGGATCATGCATTGCATTTGTCTTTTCAGTCTCCTTTATTTTAATAAAATAAAAAGATACAATTCCTTAGCCTTACTTTGTCTTTCATTATATTGACATTTTTGAGGAATACAGGTTAGTTATTTTGCAGACTGTTCTTTTCTTATATTTTTATTTTAGTTTTAGACGGTTCTTAAATTTAGGTATGTCTGATGTTTCTTCAGTTTATGCATCTTTTGATTGCCACACAAGTGATGCTGAGTCCTCAGTGTATCACACCAGGAGACACATGAGCCAACATTTTTTTTTTTTTGCATTTAAAATAAAAAAAAATTAATTTTTAATTGAACTATAGTTAGTTTACAATGTTGTGTCAATTTCTGAACATCATTCTTTTTTTAAATATATATTTTTATTGAAATATAATCAGTTTACAATGCTGTGTCAATTTCTGGTGTACAGCACAATGCTTCAGTCATGTAGGAACATACATATATTCATTTTCATATTCTTTTTCACCATAAGTTACTGTAAGATATTGAATATAGTTCCCTGTGCTATACAGTATAAACTTGTTGTTTATCTGTTTTATATATATTAGTTAGTATCTGCAAATCTTGAACTCCCAATTTATTCCTTCCCACCCCCTTCACCCCTGGTAACCATAAGTTTGTTTTCTATGTCTGTGAGTCTGTTTTTGTTTTGTAAATAAATTCTTTTTTTAAAAATTCCACATATAAGTGATACCATATGGTATTTTTTTCTCTCTTTCTGGCTTACTTCACTTAGAATGATATTCTTCAGGTTCATCCATGTTGCTGCAAATGGCATTATTTTATTATTTTTTATGGCTGAGTAGTAGTCCATTGTATAAATATACCACAGCTTCTTTATTCAGTCCTCTGTTGAGGGACACTTAGGTTGCTTCCATATCTTGACAATTGTAAATAATGCTCTATGAACATTGGGGTGCATTTTCTTTTGCACAGATAAAACATCTGTTTACATACCTGTGAAGGACATGAATCTCAAGTTTCATCTCATTTTTTAAACTTTCTTCTCGCATCTTGGTCAACCACCTTGTCGCAAATAAGAATGAACATTATTCTTAATGGCTGATTAGTATTCCACTGTTTGGTGAACCTAGTTCATTAAACCAGTTTCCTACTGTAGAGCACTTAGATGGATCTCAATCTTTAAAAATGTGGTAAACTATGGTGCAATAAATATTCTTGAACATACATATTTGCAGGGTTGTCTAATTATTTCCTTAGGTTAAATTTCTAGAAGGGAAACCACTGAGTCAAAGGGTCAAAGGATAGACTTTAAAAAGAAAAATCTGACTTTGAGAAGAATTAAGACATGTATCTATTTGTAAGTCACCCTCCTTTTTTCAGTCCAACGTATTTTTAACATTCACTGCAGTTAATTATCCTGTGTTTAGCACTAGTTCTATTTTTCTAAAACTACAGTCATTCCTGACCACGCTCACACATACCTGCACCCATCAGTAATATTATTTGTTTTATACATTTAAAAAAATCTACTCCCATTTTCAAACTTAGATTTTAAAAGGAATCTGTAGGTAAGCTCTGTCTGATTGTAAATAGAGAATTGCCATAAAAATAACTTCAGTGAAAACAAAGTAATGCTAGTAAATTCTAGATTGATTCTCTTCTCTGCAGAAGGAGACTCCAAATGAGGAGAGACTTAGCTTTAGAGCTTTTGGTACCTAAGTGTCATTCTTCAGAAGGCAGTACAGGACTTTATATTCTTGGAAGTAGTGTCTCTGCATGCCCTTACCCTCACCAACTCTGGAATCCGAATTCATGCCACTTTGATAGGCGAAATCCCATCTCATTGTTGTACAAACTATTACGTATAAAATAAGCTACAAGGATATATTGTCCAAACGGGATATAGTCAATATTTCATAATAACTATAAATGGAATATAACCTTTAAAAATTGTGAATGACTATATTGTACACCTTTAACTTACATAATATTGTACATCGACTATACTTCAGTAAAAAAAAGAAAGAAAATCTCATTGTTTTAAGTTGCATTTTGTTGTAGGGATCACATTCTTTTTATCTGTTTACTGGCTGTTTACGTTTCTTCTTTCATGAATTGCCTGTCCGTGATTCTGTTCCATTGTTCTATTGATGTCATTGTCATTTTCCCATCAGCTTTCTTGGTTGAGGAGACAACCGTGGATGTAGAGATCTCAGCAGAAGAAATCTAGTTTGAAAAGTTCCTTCTTTTGCACTGTCTGGCTTGTGAACTTGGGAGGGTGGATTTAGTGTTCGTGAGAAATGAAAGTAAAGTAGAAAGGCATCAAGCTTCTTGAGGAACCATGAAGACCTGAGTGGAAAGAACTAACCTCTCCATTTCTACCATGTTGCTAGCCTCACAGTTTTTGTGGAAAAGTAGGTTGGGGCCCTAGGCTGTGACTTGAGAGAAAGAAGAAGAAATGGTAGCAGGGATGGAGAAGGAGGGTTAGGAGAAGGAGAACCAAGGGTGTGGTGGGCAGAAGTGAAGTTAAGGACAATGTCAGGAAGGGGCACAGCCCACATCTTGCGTTATCCCCACCTAAGGGAAGGCGGCGTGCACCTGCTCAGGACCACACAGCCCCTCTGTAATCTCATCCAGTCTTATGCTTTGCATCAGATTTTTAAATATCCCCTATGAAGGGAATCTATCTTTCCACTGATGACTCCCAAATTTGTGTTTCTAGAGTAGACCACTCACTCCCCTTAACTGCAAACTTGTACTTCCAGTGTTTAAGGAGTACCTCAAACTCAGCATGCCCAGAACTGATGTGATCTTCTCCAAGCTTTCTCCTCCCTGCTGATAGAACTGGGCTTTGCAATTTTGTTCTTTCAGTTGTTCGGACCCAAATCCTCAGAAACATTGCTGATGCCTCTCTTTTTCTCATATTCTACATTTAATCTGTCTTAAATCCTTGTGGCTCTACCTTCAAAATAAATCCAGAATCTGACCACCTCTTATCTCCTCTGATCCCCACTGTTAATACCCTAGTCCAAGCCACTATCATTTTTACATATCTTAACTTAGCCTTCATGGAAAAATACCCAAAAGAGTACACATTGCATGGTTAATTTATATGATATACTTAAAATGGCAGAAACGTAGAAATGGAGAACAGATTAGTGGTGATCTGGGGTTAAGGAGAGGATGGGGTGGAAAGGAAGCAGCTGTGGCCATTAAAAGGCAACATGAGAGATTCCTGTGATGATGGCAGTGTTCTGTGTCTTGATTGTACTGATGTTAACATCCCAATTTTGATTCTATAGTCCAGTCTTGCAAGATGCTAATATTGGGGGAAACAGGGTAAAGGGTACACAGAATCTCTCTGTGTTATGTCTTACAATTGCATGTGAATTTGTAATTATCTCAAAACAAAGAAAGTTAATTAAACAGAAAAAAATAGGCAAAAAATTAGTTGCAGACAAAAAGATGTCTAGTAGGAGAGCATACGAGGTCAAGGGAAAAAAGTTTACCTTATTATTATAGAAAACTCAAACATACAGTTAAGTGGAAAAGCTCCAACTATCCACCATCATGAATTCAAGACCACTCTGGTTCCACCTCTACTCCCACACTCCACTCTAGATTGAACAAATCCTAGACATTATATCATTTCTGTCACAAATATTTTAGTATCTCTAAAGGATAAGGACTCTTAAAGAAAATAACCACAGTGACATTATGATGTCTAAAAATTCATAATTATTCCTTACTATCCTAAAATATGCAGCCAATGTTGAAAATTCCCAAATTTTCCAATCAATATATAAATATATACGCAGTTCATTTGTTTGAATCAAGATCAAAACAAGATCCACTCATTGCCTTTGATTGATATGTCTCTTGAATTTTCAGTCTTCTAAGGAGAACTGTTTTTAAAAATAGTTTTAATTTTATAGAAAAATTGAGATGAGAGTATAAAGCCATGCACCCTGCACCCAGTGTTCCCTATTATTAACATTTTATGTGAACATAGTACATTTGTTATAGACAATAAATCAAGATTGATAGCTTCTCATTAGAATCCATACTGTCTTCAGATTTTCTTATGTATGTTTTTGCTCTTTATCTGAGCCAGAACCCCCTCCAGGACACATTATATGTAATTGCCATGTATCCTTGGGCCCTTCTTGGCTGGGACAGTTCTTCAGACTTTTCTTGTTTTCAATGAACTGGACGGTTTTGAGGAATACTGGTTAGGTATTTTATAGGATGTTCCCTCCCTTTTGGAATTTGTTTGGTGTTTTTTCTCATGGTTAGATTAGGAGCTTAAGTCTCTTTAATCTTTCTTTCCTTGACATTTATTTTTTGAAGAAACGACTTGTTTCCTATAGAATATTTCACATTCTAAAATTTGCTCATTGCAATCCTATGTCATTTACCATGTTCTTCTTCCTCCCTCATTTTTTCCTGTAAACTGGTAGTTAGATTTACAGACTTGACATGATTCAGAATCTATTTTTTGGCAGGGGTATGTCATAGGTAGTGTTGTGTTGTGTTTTTCCATCAGGAGGCATATAGTTCTAGTTGGCACCCTTTGATGAGTGTTGCCTAGGTCCATGGTTTTATTAGGGGTTGTAAAGTGGTAATATTTTAATTCTATCATACTGTCTTTGTTTATTTTATTCATACAGAGAAACTATGCCTTGTCTTCTATTTCCATTCGATTTATTTAGGAAAGGCAGATTAGCACCTTTCTTTACTCTTTATTTACCACTTTTCAGGATAATGAGTTCATTCTCTAGCATCCTCCAAAGGGGAACCAATGAGTTTTTATTCAGTATAACCATGAATAAATTCATTTTAATGTGTTTTATTCCCTCTCAGTGATTATTTTTTATTGATGCTCAATTTGTCCCATATTTGGCGAGTGTAAGCCTCAAGTTGACACGATTCTAATACCTTTGATGGCCTCCTGGCCCGCAGGGTCCACTTGTACAAATACTGCTACATGGTTCTTTTTTACTGGGAATGGAAAAAGAGACCTTGATTTGGGTACTAGGGAAGGTTTCTGCTTATTTATTTTTTAAGATAGAAAGTGTAACATGTTTTCTTGCTGAGGGGTGTGATGCACTGCAGAGGTAAAGGCGATGTTGTGGGAGAGAGAGGGTTGCTGATGGAATGTCTGTGAGTAGGTGAGAAGAGATAGGGTCCAATGCCCAAGCGGAAGGTTGGTTATTAGTTGAAAATGAAGAGGAGGGAGGTTGTGTAATGAAGAAGAATGAAATGGGAAATAATTGCCTTGAAAGTTTGTGGGTGACCAGGAAGATGCTGGGCACTTCTAATGGCCAACGTGAAGTCTGTGCTTGTAAATACTCCATGTTTTATCCAACCGCTTCAGCTTCATGGAGGCAGGCGTGGAGCAGGTGGGAAGCTGGATTTAGCCAGAGCCAGGCTTTTGCCAGGCTGATATGATGAGGGGCAGTGAGGGAAATGGGATTTGAGCAGGCAAGTTGGCGATTATAACAACAGGTCATAAAATCTAAGTGGGGTAAGGTTGGAAGGCGGTAGGATCTCTTACTATCTGAGTCAAAGGGGTTGGAGGTTTGGGGAGTAGAAAAATTGCTGGCGAGAGAGTGATGTGCAGAGACGGGAGGTGTTGGGCACAGTGTGGGATACTTACAGCTGAGATTATGATGTTACAGGTCCAGGTAATGACAAGACCAAGGTATGACTGCGGCGCAAGAGGAGCGGTGCAGGGAGGACATTGTCATCGGATGAGGCGATCAAGGTCAGGGTGTGACGGAGCGGTGAGTGGATTGCCTTGGCTGATAGAGGACGCACCAAGAATGATAGTAGCAGTGAACTGTTCCATGGCCAGAGGGGAGGGGTGGTGGGAAGGCTGCTGAACACTGGCACCTGGAGAAGCTGAGGGGGGTGTAGGATGGCTGCGTGCACGTCGGAGTGGCTGAGGCCTGCGGTCCCCTCCACCACCAGGTAGAGTCTTCAGCGTCATCCCCCACCTTCCTGGGACTCAGCCTTTAACACCTCCCTCTACCTTTGAACCTCTGATTCCAGCTCTCCGGAGCCCATGCCTTCTCAGCAAGGAAGACGCCTCCTCAGAGAGGTCAGGCTCTGACCTGCCATTTTCAGTTTTGTTCAAGGGAATTCAGAGTTTCCCCGGGCACCAAAGCTGAAATCGGGGGCACTCCTCCAGGAGCTCTGCCCACGTCTCCCTGAGGTGTGACTTCTCTTCAGTACCTGAGGGTTGTCTTGTTTTGTGATTTTTCTCCACTTCACCTCGTGTCCTGTCAGGTGGCCAGGCTGTGAGGCTGCCTGGGGCAGGAGACTTTGTCTTCTACAAATGCTTGCAGCTGTCAATAAATGCGCACTGAGCCAGTGAGTGTAGGGAGTGTGTCCTGTAACCTTTCAGCAGGGATGCCAGTAGAGGTGGAAGGGGAGGGGGCAGGTGGAGGGGGAAAGCTGTTGTTTTGGGGGAAATGGGAGAGCAGACTGGGTCTTTTGCAAAGTCAGGAAGTGTGTGTGTGTGTGTGTGTGTGTGTGTGTGTGTGTGTGTGTGTGTTTGGGTGGGGGTGGGGGTGGGGGTAGGAGTGGGAGGGGTCCATCCTTACCTTCCCAGGCTTCAGGGGAACAGTGAGTTTGGGGAGCATTATGGGACAGACCAATGAGTGGGGATTTGGTTGGACAGAGATGCTGATGTCCGAATATTCTTCTAAGCAAACAGTTTTATCCTTAAAATGAATATTATTGTATTAAAATAAATAAAATAAAAGTAATAAAGAATATGAATAAGAGCTAACTCTTCAGGAAGTCCAGATGCCCTTCACAGGGGGTGTACAGCTCAGTGGTGGAGCCTGTGTTTAGCAGGCATGCGGCCCTGGGTTCAATCCCCAGTACCTCCATTAAAAATAAATAAATAAAAAAAACCTAACTGCCCCGCCCCCCCAAACAAAAGAGCAAACAAAGAAACAAAAAATGTAAGGACTTCAGTTAAGCCCCGGGACACTGCGGGTGTCCCTTTTCTGTCCTAACTAGACTTCAGCAGGTCAGGGTCTCCTCATGCACTTTGCTGTTCTTTAACTTCATAGACCAGGAATCCTGCAGCGTGCAGGATTTGTGTGCGGTTTCCTGTGCTCCTGTCCACTTTTCTAAGATTCCGTGTCTGCGTCTCCATTCCTCCCTCAGTGTCCTCCCCAGGGAAGCGCTCTTTCAGTTCACCGCGCCGACCACTAGAGGGCGGCAGAATCCGATGGAACGTGGGCTGACCCCGCAGAGCAGCCACTCTGGGGGCCCCTGGGTTACTCCTCCCACCCAGGGAGCTTCTGGGCTGCGTCCCAGGCAGCTGCTGCAGGGTGGTCCTGCTGTTTCCCCCTCTGAGACCTGCTGCTTTGGAGAGGATTTCCGGAGTGAAAGTTTAGAGACAGGGTCTCTGAACTCTCTAGATCACGCACTCCGTTCAATAATGTATTTGAACGTGCAGCTATCTTATACGCACAAATGTTACACATATTATAAAAACATACAGACAATATCTTAAAAGAAATAACATTAAAGCATTTATCATAGAACTTCTAATATTTTTTCTGCCTCCCTTCTTGCCCCCAGATCCCTGGAGCACCCCTGGGGCTGGTCATCCCTCTCTGGTCCCCTGTTCAGAGGTCAGCTGAGCTTGGAAGGGCCTGGCTCCTGTGGGTTTGACACACGAAGCCATGACCCTGGGCCTCCGTCTCCCAGCTGTAACATGAAGAAAGGAAGACTTTCCTCAAGGAGCGTAGTACAACATTCACTGAAATCAAGGATGTAATGCTGAGAGTGAAATGGCACTGGGAGCAGGTGGGCTTGAGTATTTGGTGACGGTCTGCAGAGGGCAGGGGCCCGGCCTCAGGGCTTCAGCCTACAGGTCAGTCTGCGGAGACCAGTCTCCCTGACATGAAGGAACAGGGTGTCGGGCATCCTGGGGAGCTTAGAATCAGCTTCTCAGGCTTGGTCAGGTCCTCTGTTGCCTTTACTGCCCCAGGCTGCTCTCCTCTGATTCTCAGAGGCCAAAGTGCCAGGCCTGCGGGCCTTTCCCATGACTTGGCATTGAACTCCCTCCTGTCAGGAGTTGTCTGTTTTAGCCTTGACCCCGGGTGAGCCTGACCCATGTGGGTCTGGGAGAGTGAGTCAAGTCTTCCCAGGTTGCTGACTGGGTCACCCACGTGGGGCAGTAGAAACACTCACACCGCAACTCACACACTGACATGTCAGTGTCTGGGGAACGTGCTTGAGACACCCTGGGCAGATGTGCCCATTCTGGTGTCCTGTCTCAGGTACGTCAGTGCCGAGGGCCAGGAGGATCCTACCCCTTCCTTTTTCCCTCTTTCTCCCTCTCGCCTTCCTTCCATCCCTGCCTCCTTTGCTTCCCTCCTTCCTGCTCTTTCTTTTCTTACACTATCTTTCTCTCTGCTTCCTTTCCTTTTAATTTCCTGTTTCTGTTTTGCTTAATAGTGCAATAAAATTTATTACATGTTTGCATTCCCCCCAGTCTCACTCATTTTCATTTATACCCCTCAGGGCTTGGTGGGAGTGCTGCCCCCTCATGTGCCCTGGAACCTCAGACTGTGGAAGCAGAGTGGATTGCCTACTCAGAGGGGATCGGGTAGGTGCTGTGGGCCTGGTGGGCCGGGGCAGCGCCGACTCCTGGGAGCGGGAGAGGGTCCTTAGGACGTCCCTGAGCCACATTTGTTTGGATATTTCAGTTTGGAGATGACAGCCTATTCTCTGCCCTCACTAGAGGGGCAGAAGTCCAGGTTCAGAGGATGGTCCTGTCCCCAGCTGTGCCTTTGGGGACTCTGCTCAGCAGCTCCCTGGGTAGAGTTCCCCACCATCCAGGGTCATTGTGGTTAGAGAAGGAAGGAAAAATTTTAAAGTTGAACCAAGCCATTGCCTCCTGTGTGAGTGTGTGTGTGAGCCTGATTTTTTATTTTTCAGAAAAAGAGCAGGTAGAAATAGTTGTTTTAACTTTCCCTGCAGTGTAATTTAACCCCGTGAACACTTCGATTTAAGTGTCTTTTAAAACAAGCTTTATCAGATTGTGTGTTTTTAAAAAAGGGAGATTATTCCTTCCCATCCAGTAACATTGAAAAATCACAATGTATTTTATGTCACCGTTGTTTTATGGCTCAGGTATTTATCTGAAACTGTTTTGAAAGTACTTGAAGCAAGTAAAAGATAAGAGGTATTATATGGCTGTTAAGAAAGTAAAATATTAACCGCATTAACATTAGGAAAATTTATATTTCGAGAAAGAAAAGTCATCTGTGGCTAGTGAGCAGTCTTTGTTGGTAAAGCAGCCGGAGCATGACCCTGATGCCTGGCAGAGGGCGGCGAAGCTTGCTGTTTTGTCCCTCTTGCGGTTGTTCAAGTGTCCTTCCCGGTGCTTGGGGAAAACCTTCCCTGTACTTTGTCATTTCCACCCCCTCTCCCTCCCCGTATGGAATCCAAGGGCTGGCATTCAGGCCGAGATAAGCTTTCTGGCCAGATCACCTCGGGGCATTTCGGAGTCCAGGGTCCGCTTTCTGCCTGTCCTTCGGGTGGAGTTGTGTGGCGCTGGGCGTGGGCAGGGGGCAGTCTCCCTGCAGCTCGAGCCCCTCCCTCCTCTTCAAAGCTAGTGGACTGAGTGTACTCAGTGTGTGGTTGTGAATCTGTGAGACGTGGTTTCCTCTACTGCACAATGAGGATAATAATGACAAGCACTGGGCAGAAGGCAGGTGGAGTGGGAGAGACACGAGCCAAAGTCACTTAACCCATGACCCCCGGGCACAGGGCAGGCTGGAGGGAGCATGCAAGGTGGAGGAACCTGACGTTTCCCACTGAGGGATGTAGTCAGTGATGCATTTGTGTTTGGGGTAGATGGGAAGATGGAGGGGGGCTGTGGCATCCAACCAGGGCTGACTCCATTAGCTCAGAGGTAACAGTCTTCATGTTTCTCAGTTTTCTTTGTGTTTTCTCAGGCCTAGAATATTTTCTGAAAGTGGATGAGGCTGAGTAGCTCATGTGCTGTGGAAGGGACTCCTGCAAACGAGGACAACTTAGGTTTATCGAGTGTCTTCTACGTGCTGGACCCGTGAACAGCACACACCGTGCCTCCTCTCCTGGATTCCAGTCATTCCCCAGACGGACACAGGTGAGGGCTGTGGAGGAGACAGGGTGCCAGCAAAACCGCAGCAAGCACGTGTGTGGGGCACATAATGGGGATCAGGAGGTCAGCAAATTCCCTGAGCAAGGTCGTCTGAGCCAGGCGAGAAATGAGAGGAGCGTGGAAGTAGCTGCTGGCCATCGACATGAATTTGTGAAGTCTCTGGAACTTTCCGGTAGGTTGGAAGTAGACTGGGTGGGAGAGGAGAGTGTCAAAAGAGTGCCCCTTTGATTCTGTTGGAGAAAACTGGGTGACCACAGGTGGCCTTCACCGAGGTGAGGAACCTGCGGGAAGGGAGGGGCTGGAGGAAGGCCCGGTCTCCTTGGTTTTCCTTTGGAGACCACAGAACCGGGCCTTTCCTGGTGTCCACTGGGGCCTGGCAGGGGTGGGGGGTGGGGGGCGGTCCTGAGTGGCTGTACCAAGCCTTGGGTGATATTAAAATCTTAACAAGCCTTAGGGCACTGTCCCATTGGTCTGGGCAGGCCCAGTGTCCTGGAGCGGGTCCTGGAACCTCCTGATGCCTGGGGTTAACCCCTTGAAGGAAAAGGAAATGAACTAACTTCCCTGATGCTAAAACTGTTTGCTGACTCTTTGTAAGGCATCCTGCAGTTTGCTTTCCTCCCTTACTGCTTTTGTGCTGCTGAGTCCCCCTGGGGCTTCTCCCTCACACTCTTTACAACAGCTTCAGCCCAGGGGCTGTGCTCCAGGAAGAGGGCAATGGGCCCATAGTCTCAGAAGAATGACCAGACCCTCTGCAGTTCCCCCAAGACAGGACGGTTCATGGAGGTTGAGGGGAATGTAGCAGCACCCTGTAAAGCGCCCTGATTGCTATCACCTTTTCTGTTCCATCCAGTTTTTTCCAATAAAACCTCAAGACCCCAACTCTGAGATGGATTCACAGTGTCTAAGGCATGAGCCTGCCGTGGCTCCCTTTGCCTGGGAAAGCAATGAAGCTGTTCTTTTCTGTCTTTCCCAAACTCTGCCTCTGAGTGTCAATCCGTTTTCGGGGCACAGAGGCCAGTTTGGGGCAGGACCCTCAGTTGCCAGGTTGAGGGGAGCTCCTGGGTCATCGGTTGGGGAAGAAAAGAAACAGCCACATGGGGCTGTGTTTGTGTGCAATTTACCAGCAGACATGGAATCATCTCAGTAGTGAGCGGCTGGTCCGGACAGAGCCAGGCACGGGGCTGGGTACGGTCCTGGCTGTGCCACACACAGTGCCCTCCTCTGAGGTTAGAAGCCAGCCGTCCAGGAGGGCAGCACGTGCTCACACTGCGGTTGTTGAGTCTGTGCCTGTCTGTCCCCCTCAGCGTTGTTTCAGGGCACCTGGACCTCCTCTCCGTTTGCTGCTCTGATCATGCTGTTTCCGTCTTGATAGCTGGGGTGACCGTCCAGAGGGCAGGGCAGAGTCTGCGGGGAATGCTTTTTGCAAGTTTCACTTTCAAATAGTGGAAGGAGTCAGAGAAGGGCGGACTCCACTGTCCGGGATCGTTCTGACGGGGTCCCCGTGGGCTGGTCTCTGCAGGTACCCGTCAACCTGGGCCAGACTTGGCTTCTTGTCCCCTCTCCTGGGAGTCCCTCACCTCTCAGACTCCGATTTGGACCTGGAGTTAGGATCTGGGGCTCTGAGCCACTAAGTGGAGGTGCAAACTGTGCGGGCAGATTTGGGATCTCCTGGGGTCCCTGAATCTTCTAATGCTCCTGAGATAAGGGACGCTTCAGAAGTCCCAGCCTTTCTAAGCTGGTAAGTTGGTTTTGAAGTCCCTTGTGAGCCAAGAAGAGGAAGCAGGGAGCAGCTGGCTGTGAGGAGGAGGCTGAGCACATGGTGGGCCTGGGGGCAGGTTCTGGGTGGTGCTGGATGACAGTGTGGCCTCAGGATGACCCAGGACAGCCACAGTGAGGGTTGCACCTTCATTCATTTAATTCAATGTTGTATCTGTAGCACTTCCTAGGACCGGGTCCTGTTCTAATTACATGTAGTGACAACAATATAAATTCATGTGATTCTCATTAAAAGCTTGGGATGGAGATGCTGTTAATATGTCCATTTTGTAGTTGGGGAAACATGCAGAGAAAGTCAAGAAACTTGAGTGAGGTCGTCACAGAGAGTGGCCCAGCCTTGGAGGGAACCCAGTACTCAGGCCTCAGAATCTGCCTGCCTAGGACCCTAAGTTGCCTCCTCCCCCACCCTGAGCAATAAGTCATCTGGGGGTCTCTTCTGTGACCAGGACTGATTGTACCTCCTGCGCTGCTGTGTTTCCACTGGGTCTTTTACGCTGATGCAGAAATCTTCTTGAAAGATATTGAGGATGGGAGGAGGGTACAGCTCAGTGGTAGAGTGCGTGCCCAGCATGCATGAGGTCCTGGGCTCAACCCCTGGTCCTCTGTCAAAAATAATTAAAAAGTAAATGAATAAATGAACTGAATTACCTTCTCCCCCACCAGTAAGTAGATAAAATAAATAATTATAAAGAGAGAAATGTAAAAAAAAAGAGATTGAGAATAAGGATTAACTTGTTAGTGGGACTGACTGGGCACCTGGGTGCAGGACCATGTCTTTGGTCCCTCGCAGGAAAGGGCCAAGTGGACTGAAATTCAGGTGAACTAAACAAGGAACAAAGGCAGCACTGGGTGCCTGTGACGGGACCCATTGTCTCCTTGAGGAGGAGACACACTCCGAGGACTCTCGGTGATTCCTGGTCCCAGGTCAGCCGCCGACAGGAGCTGGCATGTCCTCCGTGGTGAGGGGCCTGCGTCCGGGCCCTCTGTCCTGGGGCAGCACTGGTGGCTGTGAATAATGGAGAGACAGAGGCCGGTCTCTGCCCCGGGGCCCCCGGTGCTGAGAAAGGAAGTGCCTGGCTTTCTGGGCAGAGTGGGCTGTGCTGCAGGTGCCATTGGGGTGGGCAGGAAAGGGGTGTTTTTTCCCAAGCCGACCTAACGGTTGTCTAGCACCACAGAGGCCTTTTAAAGGGCTGGGAGGAGCCCAGGCCCAGTGTTTTCCTGGAGTCCGGGTTGTGGGGGTCCCGCCAGCTCATCAGCATAAGGATCAGGAAGGGAAGGCCCCTCTCCTCCTGGGACTGTTGCCAGCCCTCCCCCTGCCCTCCCCCTGGGCCCCCGGGCTCTGGGCTGGCCCTGCCTGCTGCCCTGTCTCTCTCCCCAGCCCCGAGGAAATGGAGGATTTCTGCAGCCACTCTGTGCTCTGCCATCTCACCTGCCTGCTCCTCCTCGTCCAGCTGCCCACTGCGGGGTCCGTAGGTGAGTGTCCCCATCCCTCTTCCGGGGCCCTCTTGGGTGGATGGGAGCCACCCAGCAGCTGGGCAGGTTTGTCCATCAGGAGTGGGTGGCTGTTTGAAGAGTCCCTTCTCTGGAAAGATTATGCTCCCCTAGCCGGTAATTGTAATTAAATATTTAAGAACAATCTAAACCATAAAATAAGGGTAAGGGACTTTGATAATTGCCCAGTGAGGAGTTTATGATGTTTTCAAAAGTCAGCTATCAAAAATGTGACAATTCCTTTCCATTCCTTTATTGTTTCCTGGCTTCATTTTATTAAGCACTTACTCCTTCACTCCTTCATGCCATTCCACATACATTTATAGGGTGTGGACTTTGCATTAGGTGCTATATTTGAACAAAACAGGCACATTTCTATTTTTATGGAGACTACAGTAGAGCAGGAAGCAATGAATAATAAAAGAAGGAAACAAGTGTAATCTCCATTTTGTTACAAGAGATGAGAGGAGGGGCAGTGAAGTAGCCCCCGGTGGGGCGGGCAGGGGTGTGGGAGGTGGGAAGCGGGCCGGCAGCAGTTTTCAGTGAACACAGTGACATGGGAATAAAGACTTGGAGGAGAGGGAGGTGAGCCTGTGAGGATACCCTTGCGTGGATGGTTTCTGGAGGAGAGAAGAGTCAGTGCAAAGCTGCCTGAGTTTCTGGGATGTTGAAGGCCTGTGGAGGCTAGTGTTGGCTGGAGCTGAGTGAGCGAGAGGGAGAGAAGCAGAGCCGGGGGTCAGAGAGGCCCTGGGGGGCGTCCCTCTGGCCTGTGTTTCACTGGGGTATCTGAGGAGCCATTGTTAGGCTGTGAGCTGAGTAGCGACGTGAGTTACAGTGAAAAGAGCTGCAGATGTGGGAGTGGGGAGAGGAAGACACGGGGAGACGCAGTCTGCTGTCATCCTCCAGGGGAGAGATCATGGTGACTCAGGCCAAGTTTGAGCGGCTCAGGAGGTGAGAAGTCAGTCTTTGTTTTGTTTTTTTGTGACGGTTCCGTGTATAGGCAGGAGGTAATTAGGTTCATTTCTTTATTTTAATGGAGGTACTGGGGATTGAACCCAGGACCTCGAGCATGCCAAGCATGCACTCTGCCACTGAGCTGTACCCTCCTCCCTGAGAAGTGTTTCTTTGGATGTCCAGCGGGGCTCTCCTGAAGAAGAGTCGTGTCATGGTCCATCCTCCAGGTCTCAAAAGGCCAGTGGCTCTGAGAAGATATCAGTGGGGTGAATACTTTTTTTTTTTTTTTTAACAAGCTGAGATACGATTTCCTGTGGGTGATGAGAGTGAGGGCAGGTTTTAATGGAAATAGCACTGGTTTTGCTTTTTGGTGCATGTATGATGCAGCCGAGGAGAAAGACATGAACAGAAGTAGTAAAGTTTTAGGGGTGGCAGTGGAGATGTTCCTGGGTGTGGCTGAAGGATCTGGGAGGTCTGACCTAGTCGCAGGTATGCTCTTTGCTCAGGGCTCTATCTTATCGAAGTATCTGCGTCTGGGCGGTTCTTTAGAAATGCACATGCTGGTATCCAGCCCTGACCCGCTGGGTGAGAAGCTATGGGAACAGGGCCCAGCAGTGTGTGATTTATAAGCCCTCTTGCTGATTGCACTGCATGCTGAAGGCTGCAAACCCCTGCATCACAGCCCTCCATGAAAGGACGTGAAGTCAGGAGTACAGATGAGGGGATTCTCTGTGACATTATTTCTGGGTCACAGAATTGTGGTTGGAAGATCTTGCCCATATTTAGAGTGTTCACAGCTCAGTCCATCAATTCACTGGTCATCTCATCTGACACCGGGGTCTACCCACCCGATGGTGTGTGTTCCCTGCCCTCGGTCTATGTCTCTCCTACTTTCTTGCTCCTATGTCTGTGTCCACAGAGGAGTTCCTGGTGGTTGGCCCCTCGGAACCCATCGTGGCAGTGCTTGGCCAGGATGTCGCACTGCCCTGTCGTGTGTCCCCGACCATGAGTGTCGAAGACATGGAGCTGAGGTGGTTCCGCTCCAAGTTTTCAGAAGCCGTGTTCATCTATCAAAACCGACAGGAGCAGAATGAGGAGCAGGTGGCTCAATATGTAGGGCGGACCTCACTGGTGAGGGATCTCCTCACTCAGGGGGGAGCTGCCGTGCGCATCCATAAGGTCCAGGTTGCCGACAATGGGCTGTTCACCTGCTTCTTCAGAAAGGGAGGCTTCTACGAAGAGGCCATTTTGGAGCTGAAGGTGGCAGGTTGGTGACTTGATATTTTTGAGTTGCGGAATATTGGGGTTGGGAGGAAGTTCAGGGACCACGTAAATGGACCACTCAGTTTATAGATGAGGAACAGGAGGTACATTAATTCCTTCCATTACTCAGTGCAAATACATAGAAACCCTACTGTGTGCCATGTCATCTTCTGTGAACCTGGGACACATCAGTGGACCAAACAAAGTTCCCTGTGCTGTGGAGTTTATGTTCTAGAGGCAGTACTTAAATACTTAGATCAAGAGGTTACAGAGGATGTTATCAGGTGGTAAGCACTTAGGATAAAAGGCCAAGTCAAACAGTGGAAGAGGACCAGGATGTGGGTGAGGAGGGCTTCAGTGTTACATGGGGGCTTGGGGTGGGACTTACTGACAATTTGAGCAGAAGCTGAAAGGAAGTCAGGATTTAGCCAAGTGTTCCCAGCAGAGAAAACACCCAGTGGGAAACCCTTGAGGTAGGAGTGTGGCTGGTTTTCACTGGGCACACATGGAGGCCATGATGGTTGGTAAGACGAGTGAATGGGAGGGTGATGAGAGGTGGAATGATGAAGAGATGTTCCTGGTATGGGGTGTGCAGAAGGGGTTGCTTCATGCTCTCCGAGATGGTCAGGAAGAGTTTATAGGTAATACACTCGAGCAGGCACTTGTATTCACCAGACAATGTTCCAAAGATCCCTTGAGGTTGATGGATGGGAACGTGAGAAGGCAGGGGGCGCATACAGCATGTTGATCATAGTTCTTAGCAGTTAACCATCGAGTCCTCGGGGCTGGAGTATGTCGTCCAGGAGGGGCACAGGTAGTGGGAGTTGGGAGGAAGACGAGAGAAGGTGTTTGGGAGGGAAGGCAGATGCCAGGTCATCGAAGACTTTGTGTGCTGGGCTATGGAGTTTTGTTTCATGGCTGAGGAAATTTTAAAGGGAGCAGGGCCAGGAATGTCCCCTTTGTCAGCTGTGAGGAGGCTGGATGGAAGGTGAGCAAGGCTGCAGGCACGGATGCAGGGATGGGGCGGAGAGGATGCCTCAAGTAGAGGCAGTGACGTCACGTAGAGAGGGACAGGAGGGATCACACATCAGAGGTTTAGAAAGTAGACTCAGCTGAGTGAGTGCATCTAGGGATACAAAGAGTGTGGAGGGGAAGGGGGGTTGTAGAAACTCCCAGGTTTTGCCTTGGCTGTTTGTTGTTAGTGGTAGGGATATTGAAAATTATGTGTGTCAACTGAAGAAACACATACAACCTAAGAGCTGTGAGCTGAGTTTATTTCAGGATCTTACTGAGGGCTGTACACTCTGGGAAACAGCCTCTCAGTAGCTGTGAAAAACTGACCCAAAGCGGTAGGCAGAGCAGTCAGTATATATAGAATTTTGGCTAGGGAACGGGTACAGTCAAGCATGCATCTCGGTACAAATTTATTGCTAGTCACGAGGATCAGAGACCTCAGTTAATGATTTTAAAGCTTTGCTATGTATGGGAAGATGCAAGAATCTAGGTTCAGTAAATTTTTTCCCCCCTGAGATATTTGTAACTATCTAGGGGGTCTGTTTTTCCAAAACACAGACTACCTTATCCTGTTTTTCATCCTGAATTCCTTTTGGCATGTACTGTCAGTGAGTGACTGCAGTGGCTAATGACTTGATCCTTGTAGAACTGGATGGTGGGCAGCATTCTTTATTTTACATGTGTTACTTATGTGTTAGTTACCTGTTTCCATAATAATGCTGTGTAACAAAGAGCCACAAAAATCACAGTGGCATACAGCAATAACCATTTATTTACTTCAGGCGTTAAGGAAGTACAGCTGATTTGGACAGTAGTTGACTGACCTCACCTGGGCTGACTTATACATCTTTAGTCACGTTGGCGAAATATAATTAAAAACAAAACCTCCGAAACCAAAATCCTCTTGACAAAGTTAGTAGAGAAAGAAAACAGTTATATTTTTAAAAGGGCATTAAAGCAGAATGTGATACACATGGCAGGCAATCTACCAAGAGATGGCAAAGACAAAAAGAAATCTCCCCCTTTTATAAAGCCAAGCAGATGCAACCGATTACCTAACTAATCCTCAAGTCATAGGACTTGGAAGCACCATTTGCCACGTGGTTCACCCTAAATTTTCCTGGTATTTGAGGTAATCATCCATGTTAGCTAATTGGCTTTACCCAGAGGAAAATAAATCCTCATATCTTTATGACGGGGGAAAGCTTTACACGTTGGAGCACAGTGCCCCCTGAAGTTAGGCTCCTACCCTCCCACAGGGAAGGGGAAAGTGGGAGAACCAGCTCTCCTGATGTTTATTTTTCAGAGAGATGGCCCCCAGGTTCTAGAGAAAGCCATTCCTGGGTCACAAAGCTGGCAGAAGCCTATCTAGCTTTTCCAAAAGGATTTATGTACGTTTCAAAGAGGGGAGAAAGTACCTACAATTACAGGTTTCCCAAAGTAAACGATTTAAGAAAAAGAGGTGGTAAACCTCTTCCCTTGAATGAAGCCTCTTACTTTAAAATTTTATTTGTCCTTACAGTCAGCTGAGGAGGTCACATGAGGACCTTGGCTGGGTCTGTTCACAGGGGTTTGTTGAAGTGACTGTAGGAAAGCTTCAGCTGCAAAGGCTGCGCTCGACCAAACAGGTTCTTCCTGAGGCGGAGGCAGCCCAAGGCGCAAGCCCTTTACAGCCTCTGCTCGAGTCACATGGCTGATCTCCCACTGGCCGGTCAAGTCCCATGACCCAGCCCAGGGGCACAGTGTGAAGGCACTAAAAAGTGTGTAGCAGAGGGCGAGCTGGACATGAAGATAAGTGAAGATCCTGCCTAATTTTCATAACCTATCACTGACAGGGCAAAGTCACATCCTTAGTTCTGGGACTCTGAGGTTGAAGTGGGTGTGAGGAAGCCCAGCAGAGGTGAACTGTAGGTATAAGAGGGTTCCTCAGGGGACAGCGTCGTCAGCTGATCTAATTTTGGTGATGATTTACAGAGAGGCAGTGGGTGTGGAAGCAGGCGCCCTGGGAGAGTGTGTGAGGTGAGGATCGTTAGGACAGGGATGGAACCCTGGGCCAGATTCCTCCCGCTGTTCACCTGGGTGTCAGCCGTTCCACCTGCTGACTGGGGAGAAGGGCCCCAGCCCCCGAGTCCCTGTAGGTCTCCTTCCTTCTGTTCCCCGTGTCAGGGCCACTGCCTTGCTCCTTGCAGGGGGCAGCCTGTCCCCAGAGTCCCCAGAATGCAGAATGAGTGGCTCCCCCTGCAGTTGTGTACACGTAACGCTGCCAGGGTCGCCTGGAGCCAGGCGACCCCCCCTGGGCTGTACATGTTCCCTCCCGCAGGTGTGGGCTCTGCCCCTGCAGTGCGCATCACAGGCCCGGAGGAGGACGGGGTCCGCGTGGTGTGCATGGCCTCGGGGTGGTTCCCGAAGCCCCAGGTGCAGTGGAGAGACCTCCGTGGAGGGAAGTTCCTGGCGTTCTCTGAGGCCCACGCCCAGGATGCTGAAGGGCTGTTCAGTGTGGAGGCCACTCTGGTGGTGAGAGACAGCTCTGTGGGGAACGTGACCTGCTCCCTCCTCAACCCTGTCCTGGGCCAGGAGAAGGCCATGGCCATTTTCATCCCAGGTCAGCGCTGCTCCCAGCTTCCGGCAGGGCGGGAGGAGGGTCGGGCGTTCCTGAGTGTGCCGGGCTGGGCCGCCCCGGGCTGTGGCCCTGACGGGGTCTGTGGCTGGGCGGCAGCACCCTTCTTCCCCCAGGCGTCTCCCTGGAAGCTGGCTTTCCAGGTGAGCCTGACTGTGCTGATGATCCTACTCCTTGGGGCTGGATGTTACACCAGGAGAGAACATGCCACAAAGTTACAGGAGGTTGCGAAAAAGAAGAGTCTCTGCCTGGATAAGGAGCAGGACCAGCGGGAACAGGAGGAGGCGCGGAAGGAGATCGGTAAGACAGGACAGCGGCCACGGCTGGCGAGTGTGGCAGCCTGTGCTGAGAGGGCCAAGCTGACCGCAGGGCCGAGTCCTGGGCTCCAGCCCTCCAGGGAAATCCAGGCCCGGAGCGGGTGGCTGGGGAGATGCAGGGAGGACGGCCGGAGCCGTGGAGGCTCGGACGGGTCTGGAGTGGGAACGTCTTCCAGGTCACATACAAAGAGGTTGTTTTTGTGGATTCTTTTTCTCAGGGATGGGAGTTCATGCGTTTTTTTCACTCTCTTTCAGGTGAACTCCAGGCACAACTTGGTGAGTCCTGCTTTTCCTCCTGAGCTCTATGCATCCCCGTCGTAGGAGACCTGGTTCTCAGCTCATGTGTTTCCTGTACGTTGCCTTTCAGCCTGGAGGAAGTCAGTGTACCTGGCTGGTGAGTGACTCTCCAGATGTGCTTGGGTCTCCTTTCCTGCCTGTGCCAGGGCACCGCTGTCCTTGTTTCTGTCTAGACACAAACATGTGGACCCCCTCCCCTGGGGTGGATGTGGAAGCTGGTGGGAGGCAGAACCCAGCTCCAGGGGTCTCCCCGATCAGGGCTGCTCTTTGCTACCCAGTGCTTCAGAGCGTGGCTGTGACGGTGACCCCTGGGGCCTGCCATGCACTGGGGTCTTATTCCAACACTGACTGACCCGCTATACGGATAGTTTCAAGCCTTGAATGCATCTGGTTTTCAGTCAGTACTTGGAAGCCAAAACCACGTGCACTGAGATGTCATTAAAGGAGCTATAAATGAAGGGGGTGATTAAGTTTAGGAGTGTGACTTTCTGTCTCCACCTCAAAACACCATCCGAGAAGAGTATAGTCTGTCCAGTTTCTGTGGGTGCTGATCAAAAAGTGATTGTTAGGAGAGGGGGCGGACTGAGCTGACCGTGCATGGAAATGTCATGGGCTGGGCTGTCAACAGCCCAGAAAAATGATGTTTATGTCTAGAAATATTTCATCTGAGAACGATTGGCCACTTTTACCCCAGAGCTCACCTCACATTCCTGTGCTTATATAATTCCCATTTGAAGTGATTTCCCAAAGATATCTTTGCCAGAAAAAGACTGGATATGAGAATTCTTTCTTAGAACAATGTAATAATTTGTCTTTTATTTGTTTGATCCTTAGTGGCAATAGTGAATGCAGATTGTATATTAATTTTTGAGGTTTTTAAATGTTTTAGTGGAGGTACTGGGGATTGAACCCATGACCACAGCATGCTAAGCATGTATTCTATCACCGAGGTATATTCCTCCTTACCAAAAATGTTTGAGGTTTTTTAGGCACAGAACAACTAAGTAACTTGCCAAAAGTCGCATCGTAGGAGCGGGACAGTGGAGGAACTCAGCCTGCAACGCAGGCCTCCTGCCCTGTGGTCCAGGGGATTCCGCGTGGGACCTGCTGTCTGCACGTGGCAGGAGGTCACCTTGTCTCCAGCCTCTCCCCCACTGCAGTTAGTCTCACCTGCAGAACAGAGGGGAGGCAAGGGCCAGCGGAGTCACGCTGAGTGGGCTGGTTCTAGCTGAGGTCTCACCAGGGTGTGTTCCCTTTCAGCCTGGAGGAAGGCCCAGCTATATGCAGGTGAGTGGCTCTGAGTTCCTGTGGCCTCCCCTTCCCAGCCCGGACTCTGCCCTCTTCTCCATCAGGGGCCCCCACACCAGGGAGGGGTTGGTGATCTGTCTCCTTATCACTTCTGTAGTCTCCATCTGGAGTCTGCAGGGACTTCTTGTGGGAACACAGGGCTGCCTCCATTCTGGGCTATCCCCCCGCAGGTCACTGTTAGGGTTAGCAACACTCTCCCCAAACTCCTTGTCCAGCTGCTACTTCTTGTTGGTGCAGAGACAATGGAGACGTCAGTTGTGTGGGGAGATGGCAGCAGGATAATGACTCAGGAATCTCTCATCTCGAGAAGATTCCAGAAACCATGCTTGCCTGCTTGGGACTCAGGTTTTCCTAAGGGAGCCTTTTGGTTCTTGATCCGTGTCGCTCCAAAACTCCTACTCTTTTGGATCTACTTTTGGTTTTCCCGCTTCTTCCTTGTCCTCTGGGTATTGGTGTTCTCTCTGCTCCTTATGCTCTGACTCCCTGTCCAGGCTGTGTTTCTTCCTCCAAGCCTCCTTGGTTGCTGAAGAATTAGTTGTTGTAGAACAAGTTTTCTGAATCTGGGGTCCAGAACCCGTGGGATGTTTATGGATTCTTAGGATGAGGGTCTGTGAAAGATCAGAAATTATACGCAAAATCCTATGTATATGTTTGTGTAACAGGAACCAAATGTAATAATCATTCTCTCTCCTTTTCTGTGAAATCTTATTTGCTGATAGGCTCATTCCTTGTTGGGCTTATTAGGGGCAATGTGTGAGGACTGGGAAAGGAGCAACCTAGGGGAATCAAAATTGTTTCCCAGAAAAAGGGTGGGGAGAAAATCAGGGAAGATAAGACCAGAAGGAGGAAGAGAGGAGGCAATGATGAGGAAGTAGAGTGTCTGAGATTCACCTTATAGAGATTTGGGGTGGCTTGGAGGGTGGAAGAGGGACCACAAGTCACAGCCATGTAGCTCTGAGTTGGGGAGCACACGGCACATGTACAAGTTACTTCGGTGCATAAAGGGTAATCAGCTCCTCGATTCCTCTTTGAGAAATTTCAGTAAAGACACTTATTTTAAAACCATTTTAAAGGAACTGCCTAATTGATTTTGTCTCTGATAATGAGACCACCTCAACCTTCTTGTGGTGGTTGGGGCAGGAGTGTGGTGCGGGGGATGCTACTGCAAGGGGGGTTGTCCAGAGGCCCCATCAGCTTTGGGGTGAGTTAAAAATCTGTATCCTCTGAACCTGTGTTCAATGCCCTTTCCTAGCTTGGAATGTTTCTTTTTATGGTCAGAAATATAGACTGTGAGGGATGGAGAGAAGTATTCCAAGGGGTGAAGGCAGCCTGGGGACCGGAGGTGTGAGGAGTGAGGATCTCGCCTTCGGGATTGTTACTGATTCTCCCTGGGATTTATATGTTAAACCTGAGGGTCAGATAGTCTTCTTTTAGCATCTGCCCCCTTGTCTGCCTGATTAAAGAGTGTGTGTTTTAATGTATACCTGTATACACCTTTCTATTTCTGTAAGGACAGACCCCATTACACTAGAATCAACATTTTTATATTGACAGATTAATGGTGTGAGGTGATGAAAAGTCTGACGTCTTTAATTCACAAAATTGAAAAAATGATTTGCAACTTACTGATTTTCTGTGAAAATTAAGTGAAGAATAGCAGAACACTGGACACATTGTAGAGTTTCACAAATGCCAAATCTCTTTTCTCCTCCTCCTCTTTCTTCTTTGGTAACCTCTGCTGGCTGTGATATAGAAGTTTATATCTGGTATCAACTAGTGCCTTTGTGAAGAACAAGTGAATTAGAGTTCATTTTCTTCTCAAAGGGTCACATGAGTCAGGCCATTTTGTGTGATCTTATTTCCATCAAGCAAATCAACAGAGATCGAAATGTGAATTTCTGCATAAACCTGTCTTAAGTGGAAATAGTGGTCATATATTTATACCCCAAATGTGCAAGAAAATGTCATTTACTTATTTCTATAAAGGTTCTAACCTTGTTCCCCAGTCTCCACCCTGTTGGAGGCAACAGCTCTCCCAGTGCAGACATTTCAGGGTCCTATGACTTTTATAGGTTTTGCTATGCCCCACAAGCTTCTTTTCTTCTTCCTAAAAGGGAGTATGAAGGTTGGAAGAGATTATGTGGCTCTGAGTCAGTGGGGTAGGGGTCCCTATGCTGTCCTCTTAGTTGCATCCGGCCATCACCGTGTGGAGACTAGCCTGAGCTGGCCCTTAAGACGCTTGGCTTGGGGTCTGCTGAGGAGTGGCAGGTCCTGTGCTGCTATTTGGACACTGTTGTTCCCCCTCTACCCGTGACCCCATCTCAAGGATCTTAATCACGTCTGTAACGTTCCCTTTGCCACAATGTATTCACACATTCTGGAGTTTAGAATATGGACATCTTTGGGAGCCTAGCACATTGAGTTTCTCCTGGAAGCTTCCAAACTTTCTGGGCAGTTATCGGGGGCAGCAGATGACTAGATCCAATATTTTGGGTTCTCCTTTCTGTATAGGGATGTTTTTGCTTCACTACCCTGTGAAAAGGTGAAGAGAATTCGTTAGTGTCTTTTCCTCTCACTGAATATATGTGTTTCTCACTTTGAACATCTCTCTCCTTCCTTGAAACCTCTCTGTTGCCTCCAAGCTGGGGAAGACCTCTCTGATGCTCTGTCCTGGATTGTTTGTACTCAAGGCTTGTAGTCATCCTTTGAGTTCAGTTCAGCCAAGTTGTATTCTGTCTACCGATGTCTTGGAGGTAACCTGCACATTCAGCTCAATTAGTTCTTGATCATTAAATGGAAGCCTTGAAAATTATGATCTCCCCAGTTCTTTCTCAAGAAAACCTAGCTTTCAGGATAGCTGTATGACTAGGGCCTTGAGAAAGCATTAGTTTATAGTGAAATCTGGGCAATGATGTTTATGTTCAAATTGACATCAAGCCTCTCAGTCCCTCGGTATTAAGGTTTGTGGCTTAGCCTTCATGGGAGGCTGCAGCATGATGGTTCTCTGTGTGTGTGTGTGTGTGTGTGTGAAGAAATAAATGCATCAGTTGAATGTTTCCAAGGCATTTCTCCCTATATCTCTCTCATCAGTAAGTTTCATTAGATTAGGTACCGACCCTAATGTGTATAGTCTCTGAAACTCCCTGAAACGAAGCCCATGGTTCTCTTGTAGATTGGCGGAAGGAGAAGTTCCAGGCCTGTGAGTGACTTTGTGTCCTTTCTGAGTATTCCTACTGCTGTCCCGTGGCCTCCCCTTCAGTTGTCTGTGATGATACAGATGCCAGTGTCATCGGTGGTGGTGGGGTGGGATGTGGCCGTGATAGTCACATAGTTGGGGCTGGTGGGTGTGGCTGACTTTGGGTGCTAGGTAGAGATGTTTCAGCCCTTGGAGTCCAGGCTGGTCCTAAAGGGCCCTGGGACATACCTAACCCCCAAATCAGCCTTGTGGTTCCTTCTCCAGCCTGGAGGGCCATGGGCTTGATTCACAAGTTTCTAATCTCAGGCAGCTTAGCCTTCCCCCCATGCAGTTGGGAGTCCAAGCTGGGGAGTGGTTGGGAGATCTTGTTATGGGGCAGGGGAAGGCCTTGTATGACAGGCAACTTTCTCTGCAGGTCCTGTCACTCTGGATCCAGGATCTGCCCATTCAGACCTTGTCATCTCTCATGAAATGAAAAGTGTGGCCTGGAAGGACTGCAATAATCCCTCATCAGACATCTGCAGCGTACTGGGCTTTGAGAGCATCGCAGCCGGGCGCTGGTACTGGGAGGTGGAGGTCAGGAATGGAGACAGAAGCGAGTGGGCTCTGGGAGTCTGTAGGGAAGGTGTGAACAGGAAAGGTTGGTACGCAGAATCACCAGATAGGGGGTTCTGGGTTTTGGGTCGATTTGGAAGTGGATACTGTGCCCGTACTAACCCTAAAACTGAGCTCTCCTGTAGGCAGGTTCCCCACAAGGTGGGGGTGTTCCTGGACCACGAGGAAGGGGATGTCTCCTTCTATAACATGACTGACGGCTCCCACATTTTCTCCTTCCCTCAGGCTTCCTTCTCTGGGGCCCTCTTTCCATACTTCATGTTTATATCAGGAGATGTGTCCATGACTGTCTGCTCCACGGCGGGTGGGTCTGAGGGGCTCCCTGTGCCCCTTAACAGTTCTTCTCTGGAGGAGCCTGTGAGCCTCCCAGAGGAGGGGTTCTGCTCAGGCTGTGGTGCTGATGCTCCCCCGGGGGTTCAGTCTCCATTACTCCCCTGCAGCCCTGGGGCTGCAACCCCATAGGGCCCCCTCACTGTCCCAGACCCCTCACTGTGGCCTTTCCTGGAGCTGGAGATCCCATGTGATTAAGGCCTCAGAGTGGACTGTTGATGGCTGGGAGTCTTGCCCACCTGCTCTGGAGACAGACTCCTGGGTGCATGGTTAGGAGAAGAGTCAGTTCATGCCATGTGCTCAAGTATCAGATTATAAAAGTTGACCCTTGGAGCTGGTTTGGGGATAGGGTGCATTTTATTTTGGGAAGTTTTTTTTTCTTTTGGTAATGAAAAATATTTCATGAGGTTTTTATACTGTTTGAATAGGATAGGTGATGAGAGTTTGAATTACTCTGCAGAATAAAGTGGTATTTCCTTTATCCAATTTGAGTTTGTGCAGAAGAACCCAGAGGCTGACAGTGGGTCCCTGCTCTATCTGAGAGATCTGCACTATCAAGCCAGAAAAGGTGACCATCGAAAAATTTCCAGGGAGTTGGGTGGCTCCTGAAAGTAGTGTGATATTTTTATTTTATGTATTTCATATTCTGAGATGGATAAAACACACCCATTTTCCTTTTTTTTTAAATTGACCTGTAGTCAGTTGACATCGTTGTGTCAATTTCTGGTGTATACAGCATGGTATTTCAGTCATACACATACATGCATATATTCCTTTTTATATTCTTTCTCACTATAGGCTACTACAAGTTATTGAATATAGTTTCCTGTGCTATACAGTATAAACTTGTTTATCTATTTTATACATAGAAGTTAGTATTTGAAAATCTCGAACTCCCAATTTATCCCTTGCCACCCCCTTTCCTCTGGTAACCGTAAGTTTGTTTTCTATACCTGTGAACCTGTTTCTGTTTTGAAAACAAGTTGATTTGAAACACACCGATTTTCCCAAACCTCAGTAAATTTCCATTACCTGTGAAAAACTTGTACTTTGTTTATTTAAAGAATTGAGGAGAAAGATGTGGGTTTTTAATTTTTGTCAATAGCAAGTGGAAAATAGAGAATTGCTGTGTGAATTAAGATATAAATGAAGAGAAAGCTTTCAGAGGCCGGGGGAATTGCAGAAAGGTTTGAGCACGAGCATGGAGCCAGCTATCAGCGTACTGTCTCTCAGGACTCCCGAGTCCAATGGTAAATGTTAATGGAAAACTACAGCAAAGAAAGAGAAGCAGGACTGTTGAGGACTGAGACCTTTGGGAATGGAGGTGTGGTCACTCAGCCAGGTGGAGAACTCTGAACCTGCTCTGGTTCTGGGTGAGAAGACACAGAAGGTGGGAAGTGGAAGAAGTGATGGGTCCCGATTCTGCCCTGTGACCAGTGACAGAAAGAGGACTCTACCAGCCTTGCATGTTTTCTCTTTCTTGTCATGTGTGAGTGCGTGTTGATTTGTGTTCATGTTCCAGTTTCTTCCTCTCCCTTCTTCTTTCCCTTATGCTTATATTCAAGTTGTTGGAGGTCATGTTTTTAATATAGTCTTTGGGGACCAGAATGATCCAAGGCATTGTGACTGTGTTTGAGGTATGGATAACAGAGCAGTGTTGGCTCCAATTTCTGCGACTGTCTGTCTCCTCATTTTGGGGAAAGGGTGAGAAATTCTGCATTTGTAAGTGGAGCTTACAAATGGGTGAGAAGGCAGAGTTGTGTTATTATGTGGAAGTTCAACTGTGTGTGTGGCAGCTGAGTGGCCAAAGTGTGGACTGTGCTCCTTATGAATTTGTTGCCTCTTGGTCCCCAATCTACCCTGTATTTCCCCTGCTTTGTGGTACTGGAGCTGAACCCCATAAACATCTCCTCTCGCATGTGGCGCAGTGTCAGTAAGTGAAGGGGACACCGCGGACATAGCAGAGGGCAGGGCTTGTGTTGTCAGTCTGATGCTTTTCTTCTGGATCCTACGATGGGACAGCCAGTGGCCTGCACAAGGTCCAAGATCTCTCTTTTTTCGTGAACGTGTCTGGCATTGCAGCAGGCTGTTTTCCAGAGGCTTGCTTCCCGTGGAAACTTGCAGTCCTCCAGTGGGTGATGTCCTGCCCTGCAGCCTTGGCTGGTGACACATTGCAGAACTTCTTCACTTTCCAGGGGGCTGCAGTCCCCTTTTGCCCAACAAGCTCTGAATCCCAGATCCTCTCTAACGAGAGTTTTCTCCCAAATTTCTCCTTTGCTTGGGTGTCTGCCTCAGCCCTAGAGGGAACGTGTGCCCCCCATGTCTGCTATTTCTCTATTCCTTAGTGTGGTTTTTTTTTTTACCTCCTTTAATAGTTAACTACTTTTTCTAGTTAAGAATTTCTCATCTAATTTTCCCTGTTCAAATGACTTATGTGGTTTCTTTCTCCTGACTGGGCTCTGACTGACGTAAAATCTGAAGTGCAGTGTAGGTTGGAGCGGGGCCCTGCCCTGCCCCCAGCGTGTGGAAGGAGTAGTGGAGGCACTGACAAACTCATTAAAGTGGTTCAGCCCAACAACAAAGTCACACAAATACATTGTTGGAGTGTTTGTGTGAAGTTTAAGTATTCTGTATGTTAATATATTTTGCATTATGCTTATCCCCACTTCCGTTTGTCTTGTACCTTTATGATAGTGTAGTACTTTTGGATGAGCTATGGGCATATTTCCTTCAAACTAGAGGAAAAAAAAAGAAAGGTACGCGTGTGATATGAATCATCCACACAAAAGAGGAATAATCTTTGTAAACAAGAGGACTAGTTGCCTGAGTAAGTCCAGAAAGAATAGTAAGAAGTTCGACTATGAATTTTCTGCCAAGGGAAGAAAAAAGAACCAGGCAAAACAAGGCAGCGATGTAAATGGAAAACTATTTCACTCGAGTCAGGACGTGTCAGCCTTGGTTTCAGTGTGAAAAGGGAGATGTTAACTTTTGTTTCTTATGAGACCTCTGTTCCATCTGAGTTGTTCAAGCACTGAATATGATTTTCATGTTTAAAATGCATGTTTCATTTGTTGCAACCCTATTTATAATGTTATGTCCATTACTGTAAACTTTATACATTATATGCCTACTTTATGCATGGGGCTGTCCACCCCAGCCATGGAGCTGTACTTGAGGAGAAAGATAAAGGATTTTTAATAGTCATTTTGACCATACATAAGATTTGCCTTCCCAGGAACCACACTCTTTGTGTAAGATGGGGCTACATACCAGTGACATTGCTGTGGAGAAACAGACTTATTTTTTACTTTGCCCTCACCCCTGAACTCTTTCTCTGGTTCATTGCTACTCATTCAGTTGATGCTCAGGCTCTCTCTCCAATTTAAATGGAATGTTTTCCATTAGTTGGTCTCACAGAATACTGTTCCTTAACTTTTGATTAGTTATTTCAATTTACAGTTACTCCTGATTATTTGATTGATGCTGAGGTCTCCTCCAAAATATAAGTCCCATAGGGGACATGCATCCCAAAGCCCAAGGTTACAATGGCTGTTACATTATGGTTACTTAATAAATATTTGTTGAATGAATTTAACTGCTCATGTTTCCCTCCTTGTGTTTGCTGCTAGAAGTTCAGGTCAATTTGTGTCTTATATATTTCTAATAATTGTAGATTTTCGATATATATTCTCTCTTGATTTTATTTTATATTTTCATTTTGCTTGATTTAATCTCTTCAGTTTATTTGTACTCATTTATTTATTTGGATGGAGGTACTGGGGATTGAACCCAGGACCTTGTGCATGTTAAGCATACATTCTACTACAGAGCTATTACCCCCACCCCTTCATTGTTGTTTTGATAGCATTTTTAAAGAGTTGTTCAAAATTGTTATTTAGAATAAGGTACCGTATAAATAAATATGCAGACATACAACCAGCCAAACATGAGTGAAATATCTCATCTAGCTGAGGAATTGGACTTTCTTGATCAAAACCTTCTTCTCATTTTCTCCTTTTTGGCTCTGTAATGTCAAACCCTTCCACTCATCTGCCTCAATCATTTCTTTTTCTTGCAGACTCTCCTTGTACTGGCTTTTAAAATGTTGTTTCCTAGGATTTAGTCTTAGATTCTCTTCTCTTTTCCTCCTGGATGTTATTTCCCATCCATACTCTAGAAGTCAGCTCTCACCCACATACTCGTGACTTCCACAGCTATGTCTCCTGTTCAGTCCCTTTGTCGAACTACAGAACTCTGTTTTCATTAAATTTCTAGATACCTGATGCATCATGTGTCTATAAATACAAGATTTTGTTTTCAATTTCTATTAAAAGAGGAGGTAAGTTAATTGGTAAATAATTTCCAAATTACATTTTAAAATTTAACATCACTTCTCAAGATTACACATCATAATTAAGTGGGGTTCATCCCAGGGACCCAGGGGTGGTTCAACATATGCAAATCAATCAATGTAATACATCCCATCAACAAGAGAAAGGACAAAAACCAGACGATCATCTCAATAGATGCAGAAAAAGCATCTGATAAAATTCAACACCCATTTATGATAAAAACTCACCAAAGTGGGTACAGAGGGAACATATCTCAATATAATAAAAGCTATATATGACAAACCTACAGCCAGCATAGTACTCAACAGTGAAAAACTCAAAAGCTTCCCACTAAAATCTGGGACAAGACAAGGCTGCCACTCTCACCACTCCTATTCAACATAGTCTTGCAAGTCCTAGCCACAGCAACCAGGCAGGAGAAATAAAAGGGCCCCAAATTGGAAAAGAAGAGGTAAAAGTGACATGTTACTATATATAGAAAACCCTAAAAGGTCCACACCAAAACTACTGGAGCTGATTGAAGAATTCAGCAAGGTAGCAGGTTACAAGATAAACGTTCAAAAATCAGTTGCATTTCTATACACTAACGAATCAACAGAAAAAGAAAGTAAGGAAACAATCTCCTTTAAAATAGCACCCAAAGTAATAAAATACCTAGGAATAATTCTAACTAAGGAGGTGAAAGACTTATACATGGAAAACTATAAAACACTGATTAAGGAAATTAATGAAGACTTAAAAAATGGAAAGATATCCCGTGCTCCTGGATTGGAAGAATCCATATTGTTAAAATGATCACACTGCCCAAGGCAATCTACAGATTTAATGCAATCCCTATCAAATTACTCAGGACATATTTCACAGAACTAGAACAAATCATAATAAAATTTATATGGGACCATCAAAGACCTAGAATTGCCAAAGCATTACTGAAGAGAAAGAAAGAGACTGGAGGAATAACTCTCCCAGACTTCAGACAATACTACAGAGCTACAGTAATCAAAACAGCATGGTATTGGTACAAAAACAGACATATGGACCAATGGAACAGAACAGAGCGCCCAGAAATGAACCCACAAACTTTTGGTCAGCTAATCTTCGACAAAGGAGGCAAGAATATACAATGGAAGAAAGACAGTCTCTTCAACAAATGGTGTTGGGAAAACTGGACAGCAGCATGTAAATCATTGAAGCTAGAACACTCCCTTACACCACACACAAAAATAAACTCAGAATGGATTAAAGACTTAACCATAAGACAAGATACAATAAATCTCCTAGAAGAAAATACAGGCAAACATTATCTGACATACATCTCAAAAATGTTCTCCTAGGGCAGTCTACCCAAGCAAAAGAAATAAAAGCAAGAATAAACAAATGGGACCTAATTAACCTTACAAGCTTCTGCACAGCAAAGGAAACCGTAAGTAAAAAAAAAAAGACAACCTACGGAATGAGAGAACATTTTTGCAAATGAAACCAACAAAGGCTTAATCTCCAGAATATATAAGTAGCTCATACGACTTAACAAGAAATGGGCCCATCCAGAAATGGGCAGAAGACCTAAACAAGCAATTCTCCAAGGAAGAAATACAAATGATCAATAGACACATGAAAAAATGTTCAATATCACTAATTATCAGAGAAATGCAAATCAAAACTACAATGAGGTATCACCTCACACCAGTCAGAATGGCCATGTTTCAAAATCCACAAATGACAAATGCTGGAGAGGCTGTGGAGAAAGGGGAGCCCTCCTACACTGCTGGTGGGAATGCAGTTTGGTGCAGCCACTGTGGAAAACAGTTATGGAGATTCCTCAAAAGACTAGGAATAGACTTACCGTATGACCCAGGAATCCTGCTCCTGGGCATATATTCAGAAGAAACTCTACTTCAAAATGACACCTGCACCCCAATGTTCATAGCAGCACTATTTACAATAGCCAAGACATAGAAACAGCCTAAATGTCCATCAACAGATGAGTGGATAAAGAAAAAGTGGTGTTTTTATACAATGGAATACTATTCAGCCATAAAAACTGACAACATAACGCCATTTGCAGCAACATGGATGTTCCTGGAGAATGTCATTCTAAGTGAAGTAAGCCAGAAAGAGAAAGAAAAATACCATATGAGATTGCTCATATGTGGAATCTAAAAAAAAAAAAACAAAACAAATACAAAACAGAAAAAGACTCATAGACATAGAATACAAACTTGTGGTTGCCAAGGGGGTGGGAGGTGGGAAGGGACAGACTGGGATTTCAAAATGTAGAATAGATTAACAAGATTATACTGTATGCACAGGGAAATATATACAAGATCTTATGGTAACTCACAGAGAAAAAAAGTGACAATAAATATATATATGTTCATGTATAACTGAAAAAGTGTGCTCTACACTGGAATTTGACACAACATTGTAAAATGGCTATAACTCAATAAAAATATTAAAAGAAAAGAAAAGAAAACAAACAAACAAAAATAAAATCACTTTCTCATACCACAAGTAATTAACACCTAGGTTGTTCAAAACATAACATGTTACTCCCTCTCCTGATTGCAGAATACTACTTTTTACCCCTGAATTCTCTCTTAATTCATGTTCTTACTAGCAACCCTGGTGTCTATGTCAGAAACCTGGGAGCCATCCTCATCCCGAATAGCTACAATCTTGAGAACAAAGAACAAAAATATGGGTATCACACTCTAATCTATATTTCAAAGCTTCAGGAATCAAAACAGTATAGTACTGGCACAAAAACAAACTCATAGATCAATGGAATGGAATAGAGAGCCCAGAAATGAACTGACCCTTATATGGGCAATTAATCTACAACAAGGGAGGCAAAATAGACAATGGGAAAAGACAGCCTCTTCAGTACATGGTGTTGGGAACACTGGACAGCTACATGCAAAAGAATCAAACTGGACTACTTTCTCACACCATATTAAAAAACTAAGCTTGAAGTGGATTAAGGACTTAAATTTAACACCCCAAACCATAAAACTCCTAGAAGAAAATATAGGCAATGTGCTGTTTGACATTGATCTTGGTAATTTTTATTTGATATGTCTTCTCAGGCAAGAGAAACAAAAGCAGAAATAAACAAATGGGACTATATGAAACTAAAAAGCTGTTTCACAGCGAAGAAAACCATCAACAAAACGAGAAGACCACTTACTGAAAAAGAAAAGATAATTGCAAATTATATACCTGATAAGGAGTTAATCTTCAAAATATACAAAGAAGTCATACAACTCAACATCAAAAAAACAAACAGCCCAAGTAAATATTGGGCAGAAGACTTTAATAGATATTTTCCCAAAGAAGACAAAAGATGGCCCAGAGACACATGAAAAGATACTCAAAATCACTAATCATGAGGGAAATGCAAAGGAAAACCACAATGAGATATCACCTTACATCTGTTAGAATGGCTATTATCAAACGTATAACAAATAAGAAATATTTGCAAGGATATGGAAAAAGTGAACCCCTGTACACTGTTGTTGGGAATGTAAATTGGTGCATCCATTATAGAAAATGGTATGGAAGTTCCTCGAAAAATTCAAATTAAGACTTCCATATGATCTAGCACTTCCAATCCTGGGTATGTATCCAAAGAAAACAAAAACACTAATTCAAAAACACAGATGCACGTGTATGTTCACTGCAGCATTATTTACAATAGCCAAGATATGGAAGCAACCTAAGCGTTCACCGATAGACAAATTGATAAAGAAGATGTGATATATATATAATATATATATAAAATATATAAAATGGAATATTACTTAGCTGTAAAGGAGAATGAAATCTTGCTATTTATGACAACGCGGATAGACCTAGAGGGTGTTATGCTAAGTCAGAGAAAGACACATACTGAATGATTTCACTTATATGTGGGATCCTAAAAAACATGAATGAACATAAAACAGAAACAGAGCACGAGTTACAGAGGACAAATAGATGGTAGCTAGAGTGGAGTAGGGGAGGAGATAAATAGATGAGAGAGATGAAGAGGTACTAACTTCCAGTTACAAAATAAACGAGTGATAGGTATGAAATATACAGTGTGGAGAATAAAGTTAATAATAAAGTAATATATTTCTTTGGTGACAGGTGGTAACTAGACTCATTGTGGTGATCATTTTGAAATGGATAGACATATCCAATCACTATGTTGTGCACCAGGAACTAACATAGTGTTGCAGCTCAATTATGACTTCAGAAACAAAGAAATAAACAAAACCCAACAAACTCATAGAAAAAAATTTTAGTTTTTAGGTTACTCTACTGTGGAGAATGAAGATACAGGCAGACCCACAGGAGACTAAGTCATTCAGATGAAAACTCTAGGAATCCTGTTCTCAGGCAAGGGTAGAATGGAGGGCTTGTGGATAGGAGATAGAACTAACAGGACTCGGTACTGGTGGAATGCACGTGGTCCTGAGAAAGGAATCTGGGATACTTCCCAGTTACTCTGCAGGGGGATGTGGTACTGAGACCGGGAGTTCAGGAAAAGGAGCGCAATTTTTTGCAGCTTAGGCTAAATCAGTTTATGAGTCAAAACCTTTGCAAGGCTGGTTGTCAAGTTGTATTAATGGGCTTAAGCCATGGGTGGAGGATATAGCTCAGGCAGAGGTTTCACTGTCTGTTGATCTTTTCTTCTGCTTGATCTGGTCTGTTGAACCCTTCTAATGAACTTTTCAGCTTGATTATTGTGTTCTCCAGCTTGTTAATTCAGTTTAGTATTTTGAAATATTTCTACCTCTTGGCTGAAATTCTCACTTTATTCGTGCATTGACCTGGGTGAGCTTCTTAGTCACCTATTTTGTTTGTTTGTTTTTGGGTGAATGGAGGCTATTTCTTAAACACAAATTATATTCAAAGGGAGCGCTGTGTAAGGGTTTGTGGAGTATTTCCAAAATAATGACCATATATGATTTAAGCCATGCATTTATTACAAATAGCAGGATGGCTGTTAAGGAAAATACACGTCAGCTATTTTGAATTCTCTGTCAGGTAAATTACATAGCTTCATTTCATTAGGGCCACTTTCTAAAGATTTATTTTGCTCCTTTGTTTGGAACATCTTTGGCTGATTCTTTATTTTCCTTGACTCTATGTTGGTGTCTGTGCATTAGACAAAGGATGAGGGGAAACAGTGAAGAAGGAGGGTTGTGAGGGGAAAGAAAGTATGAGAGGTTTGGGGAGTAGAAAAATTACTGGCGAGAGAGTGATGTGCAGAGACGGGAGGTGTTGGGCATGGTGTGGGATACTTACAGCTGAGATTATGATGTTACAGGTCCAGGTAATGACAAGACCAAGGTATGGCTGCGGCGCAAGAGGAGCGGTGCAGGGAGGACATTGTCATCGGATGAGGCGATCAAGGTCAGGGTGTGACGGAGCGGTGAGTGGATTGCCTTGGCTGATAGAGGACGCACCAAGAATGATAGTAGCAGTGAACTGTTCCATGGCCGGAGGGGAGGGGTGGTGGGAAGGCTGCTGAACACTGGCACCTGGAGAAGCTGAGGGGGGTGTAGGATGGCTGCGTGCACGTCGGAGTGGCTGAGGCCTGCGGTCCCCTCCACCACCAGGTAGAGTCTTCAGCGTCATCCCCCACCTTCCTGGGACTCAGCCTTTAACACCTCCCTCTACCTTTGAACCTCTGATTCCAGCTCTCCGGAGCCCATGCCTTCTCAGCAAGGAAGACGCCTCCTCAGAGAGGTCAGGCTCTGACCTGCCATTTTCAGTTTTGTTCCAGGGAATTCAGAGTTTCCCCGGGCACCAAAGCTGAAATCGGGGGCACTCCTCCAGGAGCTCTGCCCACGTCTCCCTGAGGTGTGACTTCTCTTCAGTACCTGAGGGTTGTCTTGTTTTGTGATTTTTCTCCACTTCACCTCGTGTCCTGTCAGGTGGCCAGGCTGTGAGGCTGCCTGGGGCAGGAGGCTGTCTTCTCCGAGTGCTTGCAGCTGTCAATAAATGTGCACTGAGCCAGTGAGTGTAGGGAGTGTGTCCTGTAACCTTTCAGCAGGGATGCCAGGAGAGGTGGAAGGGGAGGGGGCAGGTGGAGGAGGAAAGCTGTTGTTTTGGGGGAAATGGCAGAGCAGACTGGGTCTTTTGCAAAGTCAGGAAGTGTGTGTGTGTGTGTGTGTGTGTGTGTGTGTGTGTGTGTTTGGGTGGGGGTGGGGGTGGGGGTAGGAGTGGGAGGGGTCCATCCTTACCTTCCCAGGCTTCAGGGGAACAGTGAGTTTGGGGAGCATTATGGGACAGACCAATGAGTGGGGATTTGGTTGGACAGAGATGCTGATGTCCGAATATTCTTCTAAGCAAACAGTTTTATCCTTAAAATGAATATTATTGTATTAAAATAAATAAAATAAAAGTAATAAAGAATATGAATAAGAGCTAACTCTTCAGGAAGTCCACATGCCCTTCACAGGGGGTGTACAGCTCAGTGGTGGAGCCTGTGTTTAGCAGGCATGCGGCCCTGGGTTCAATCCCCAGTACCTCCATTAAAAATAAATAAATAAAAAAAACCTAACTGCCCCGCCCCCCCAAACAAAAGAGCAAACAAAGAAACAAAAAATGTAAGGACTTCAGTTAAGCCCCGGGACACTGCGGGTGTCCCTTTTCTGTCCTAACTAGACTTCAGCAGGTCAGGGTCTCCTCATGCACTTTGCTGTTCTTTAACTTAATAGACCAGGAATCCTGCAGCGTGCAGGATTTGTGTGCGGTTTCCTGTTCTCCTGTCCACTTTTCTAAGATTCCGTGTCTGGGTCTCCATTCCTCCCTCAGTGTCCTCCCCAGGGAAGCGCTCTTTCAGTTCACCGCGCCGACCACTAGAGGGCGGCAGAATCCGATGGAACGTGGGCTGACCCCGCAGAGCAGCCACTCTGGGGGCCCCTGGGTTACTCCTCCCACCCAGGGAGCTTCTGGGCTGCGTCCCAGGCAGCTGCTGCAGGGTGGTCCTGCTGTTTCCCCCTCTGAGACCTGCTGCTTTGGAGAGGATTTCCGGAGTGAAAGTTTAGAGACAGGGTCTCTGAACTCTCTAGATCACGCACTCCGTTCAATAATGTATTTGAACGTGCAGCTATCTTATACGCACAAATGTTACACATATTATAAAAACATACAGACAATATCTTAAAAGAAATAACATTAAAGCATTTATCATAGAACTTCTAATATTTTTTCTGCCTCCCTTCTTGCCCCCAGATCCCTGGAGCACCCCTGGGGCTGGTCATCCCTCTCTGGTCCCCTGTTCAGAGGTCAGCTGAGCTTGGAAGGGCCTGGCTCCTGTGGGTTTGACACACGAAGCCATGACCCTGGGCCTCCGTCTCCCAGCTGTAACATGAAGAAAGGAAGACTTTCCTCAAGGAGCGTAGTACAACATTCACTGAAATCAAGGATGTAATGCTGAGAGTGAAACGGCACTGGGAGCAGGTGGGCTTGAGTATTTGGTGATGGTCTGCAGAGGGCAGGGGCCCGGCCTCAGGGCTTCAGCCTACAGGTCAGTCTGCGGAGACCAGTCTCCCTGACATGAAGGAACAGGGTGTCGGGCATCCTGGGGAGCTTAGAATCAGCTTCTCAGGCTTGGTCAGGTCCTCTGTTGCCTTTACTGCCCCAGGCTGCTCTCCTCTGATTCTCAGAGGCCAAAGTGCCAGGCCTGCGGGCCTTTCCCATGACTTGGCATTGAACTCCCTCCTGTCAGGAGTTGTCTGTTTTAGCCTTGACCCCGGGTGAGCCTGACCCATGTGGGTCTGGGAGAGTGAGTCAAGTCTTCCCAGGTTGCTGACTGGGTCACCCACGTGGGGCAGTAGAAACACTCACACCGCAACTCACACACTGACATGTCAGTGTCTGGGGAACGTGCTTGAGACACCCTGGGCAGATGTGCCCATTCTGGTGTCCTGTCTCAGGTACGTCAGTGCCGAGGGCCAGGAGGATCCTACCCCTTCCTTTTTCCCTCTTTCTCCCTCTCGCCTTCCTTCCATCCCTGCTTCCTTTGCTTCCCTCCTTCCTGCTCTTTCTTTTCTTACACTATCTTTCTCTCTGCTTCCTTTCCTTTTAATTTCCTGTTTCTGTTTTGCTTAATAGTGCAATAAAATTTATTACATGTTTGCATTCCCCCCAGTCTCACTCATTTTCATTTATACCCCTCAGGGCTTGGTGGGAGTGCTGCCCCCTCATGTGCCCTGGAACCTCAGACTGTGGAAGCAGAGTGGATTGCCTACTCAGAGGGGATCGGGTAGGTGCTGTGGGCCTGGTGGGCCGGGGCAGCGCCGACTCCTGGGAGCGGGAGAGGGTCCTTAGGACGTCCCTGAGCCACATTTGTTTGGATATTTCAGTTTGGAGATGACAGCCTATTCTCTGCCCTCACTAGAGGGGCAGAAGTCCAGGTTCAGAGGATGGTCCTGTCCCCAGCTGTGCCCTTGGGGACTCTGCTCAGCAGCTCCCTGGGTAGAGTTCCCCACCATCCAGGGTCATTGTGGTTAGAGAAGGAAGGAAAAATTTTAAAGTTGAACCAAGCCATTGCCTCCTGTGTGAGTGTGTGTGTGAGCCTGATTTTTTATTTTTCAGAAAACGAGCAGGTAGAAATAGTTGTTTTAACTTTCCCTGCAGTGTAATTTAACCCCGTGAACACTTCGATTTAAGTGTCTTTTAAAACAAGCTTTATCAGATTGTGTGTTTTTAAAAAAGGGAGATTATTCCTTCCCATCCAGTAACATTGAAAAATCACAATGTATTTTATGTCACCGTTGTTTTATGGCTCAGGTATTTATCTGAAACTGTTTTGAAAGTACTTGAAGCAAGTAAAAGATAAGAGGTATTATACGGCTGTTAAGAAAGTAAAATATTAACCGCATTAACATTAGGAAAATTTATATTTCGAGAAAGAAAAGTCATCTGTGGCTAGTGAGCAGTCTTTGTTGGTAAAGCAGCCGGAGCATGACCCTGATGCCTGGCAGAGGGCGGCGAAGTTTGCTGTTTTGTCCCTCTTGCGGTTGTTCAAGTGTCCTTCCCGGTGCTTGGGGATAAACCTTCCCTGTACTTTGTCATTTCCACCCCCCTCTCCCTCCCCGTATGGAATCCAAGGGCTGGCATTCAGGCCGAGATAAGCTTTCTGGCCAGATCACCTCGGGGCATTTCGGAGTCCAGGGTCCGCTTTCTGCCTGTCCTTCGGGTGGAGTTGTGTGGCGCTGGGCGTGGGCAGGGGGCAGTCTCCCTGCAGCTCGAGCCCCTCCCTCCTCTTCAAAGCTAGTGGACTGAGTGTACTCAGTGTGTGGTTGTGAATCTGTGAGACGTGGTTTCCTCTACTGCACAATGAGGATAATAATGACAAGCACTGGGCAGAAGGCAGGTGGAGTGGGAGAGACACGAGCCAAAGTCACTTAACCCATGACCCCCGGGCACAGGGCAGGCTGGAGGGAGCATGCAAGGTGGAGGAACCTGACGTTTCCCACTGAGGGATGTAGTCAGTGATGCATTTGTGTTTGGGGTAGATGGGAAGATGGAGGGGGGCTGTGGCATCCAACCAGGGCTGACTCCATTAGCTCAGAGGTAACAGTCTTCATGTTTCTCAGTTTTCTTTGTGTTTTCTCAGGCCTAGAATATTTTCTGAAAGTGGATGAGGCTGAGTAGCTCATGTGCTGTGGAAGGGACTCCTGCAAACGAGGACAACTTAGGTTTATCGAGTGTCTTCTACGTGCTGGACCCGTGAACAGCACACACCGTGCCTCCTCTCCTGGATTCCAGTCATTCCCCAGACGGACACAGGTGAGGGCTGTGGAGGAGACAGGGTGCCAGCAAAACCGCAGCAAGCACGTGTGTGGGGCACATAATGGGGATCAGGAGGTCAGCAAATTCCCTGAGCAAGGTCGTCTGAGCCAGGCGAGAAATGAGAGGAGCGTGGAAGTAGCTGCTGGCCATCGACATGAATTTGTGAAGTCTCTGGAACTTTCCGGTAGGTTGGAAGTAGACTGGGTGGGAGAGGAGAGTGTCAAAAGAGTGCCCCTTTGATTCTGTTGGAGAAAACTGGGTGACCACAGGTGGCCTTCACCGAGGTGAGGAACCTGCGGGAAGGGAGGGGCTGGAGGAAGGCCCGGTCTCCTTGGTTTTCCTTTGGAGACCACAGAACCGGGCCTTTCCTGGTGTCCACTGGGGCCTGGCAGGGGTGGGGGGTGGGGGGCGGTCCTGAGTGGCTGTACCAAGCCTTGGGTGATATTAAAATCTTAACAAGCCTTAGGGCACTGTCCCATTGGTCTGGGCAGGCCCAGTGTCCTGGAGCGGGTCCTGGAACCTCCTGATGCCTGGGGTTAACCCCTTGAAGGAAAAGGAAATGAACTAACTTCCCTGATGCTAAAACTGTTTGCTGACTCTTTGTAAGGCATCCTGCAGTTTGCTTTCCTCCCTTACTGCTTTTGTGCTGCTGAGTCCCCCTGGGGCTTCTCCCTCACACTCTTTACAACAGCTTCAGCCCAGGGGCTGTGCTCCAGGAAGAGGGCAATGGGCCCATAGTCTCAGAAGAATGACCAGACCCTCTGCAGTTCCCCCAAGACAGGACGGTTCATGGAGGTTGAGGGGAATGTAGCAGCACCCTGTAAAGCGCCCTGATTGCTATCACCTTTTCTGTTCCATCCAGTTTTTTCCAATAAAACCTCAAGACCCCAACTCTGAGATGGATTCACAGTGTCTAAGGCATGAGCCTGCCGTGGCTCCCTTTGCCTGGGAAAGCAATGAAGCTGTTCTTTTCTGTCTTTCCCAAACTCTGCCTCTGAGTGTCAATCCGTTTTCGGGGCACAGAGGCCAGTTTGGGGCAGGACCCTCAGTTGCCAGGTTGAGGGGAGCTCCTGGGTCATCGGTTGGGGAAGAAAAGAAACAGCCACATGGGGCTGTGTTTGTGTGCAATTTACCAGCAGACATGGAATCATCTCAGTAGTGAGCGGCTGGTCCGGACAGAGCCAGGCACGGGGCTGGGTACGGTCCTGGCTGTGCCACACACAGTGCCCTCCTCTGAGGTTAGAAGCCAGCCGTCCAGGAGGGCAGCACGTGCTCACACTGCGGTTGTTGAGTCTGTGCCTGTCTGTCCCCCTCAGCGTTGTTTCAGGGCACCTGGACCTCCTCTCCGTTTGCTGCTCTGATCATGCTGTTTCCGTCTTGATAGCTGGGGTGACCGTCCAGAGGGCAGGGCAGAGTCTGCGGGGAATGCTTTTTGCAAGTTTCACTTTCAAATAGTGGAAGGAGTCAGAGAAGGGCGGACTCCACTGTCCGGGATCGTTCTGACGGGGTCCCCGTGGGCTGGTCTCTGCAGGTACCCGTCAACCTGGGCCAGACTTGGCTTCTTGTCCTCTCTCCTGGGAGTCCCTCACCTCTCAGACTCCGATTTGGACCTGGAGTTAGGATCTGGGGCTCTGAGCCACTAAGTGGAGGTGCAAACTGTGCGGGCAGATTTGGGATCTCCTGGGGTCCCTGAATCTTCTAATGCTCCTGAGATAAGGGACGCTTCAGAAGTCCCAGCCTTTCTAAGCTGGTAAGTTGGTTTTGAAGTCCCTTGTGAGCCAAGAAGAGGAAGCAGGGAGCAGCTGGCTGTGAGGAGGAGGCTGAGCACATGGTGGGCCTGGGGGCAGGTTCTGGGTGGTGCTGGATGATGGTGTGGCCTCAGGATGACCCAGGACAGCCACAGTGAGGGTTGCACCTTCATTCATTTAATTCAATGTTGTATCTGTAGCACTTCCTAGGACCGGGTCCTGTTCTAATTACATGTAGTGACAACAATATAAATTCATGTGATTCTCATTAAAAGCTTGGGATGGAGATGCTGTTAATATGTCCATTTTGTAGTTGGGGAAACATGCAGAGAAAGTCAAGAAACTTGAGTGAGGTCGTCACAGAGAGTGGCCCAGCCTTGGAGGGAACCCAGTACTCAGGCCTCAGAATCTGTCTGCCCAGGACCCTAAGTTGCCTCCTCCCCAACCCTGAGCAATAAGTCATCTGGGGGTCTCTTCTGTGACCAGGACTGATTGTACCTCCTGCGCTGCTGTGTTTCCACTGGGTCTTTTACGCTGATGCAGAAATCTTCTTGAAAGATATTGAGGATGGGAGGAGGGTACAGCTCAGTGGTAGAGTGCGTGCCCAGCATGCATGAGGTCCTGGGCTCAACCCCTGGTCCTCTGTCAAAAATAATTAAAAAGTAAATGAATAAATGAACTGAATTACCTTCTCCCCCATCACTAAATAAATAAAATAAATAATTATAAAGAGGGAAATGTAAAAAAAAAAAGAGATTGAGAATAAGGATTAACTTGTTAGTGGGACTGACTGGGCACCTGGGTGCAGGACCATGTCTTTGGTCCCTCGCAGGAAAGGGCCAAGTGGACTGAAATTCAGGTGAACTAAACAAGGAACAAAGGCAGCACTGGGTGCCTGTGACGGGACCCATTGTCTCCTTGAGGAGGAGACACACTCCGAGGACTCTCGGTGATTCCTGGTCCCAGGTCAGCCGCCGACAGGAGCTGGCATGTCCTCCGTGGTGAGGGGCCTGCGTCCGGGCCCTCTGTCCTGGGGCAGCACTGGTGGCTGTGAATAATGGAGAGACAGAGGCCGGTCTCTGCCCCGGGGCCCCCGGTGCTGAGAAAGGAAGTGCCTGGCTTTCTGGGCAGAGTGGGCTGTGCTGCAGGTGCCATTGGGGTGGGCAGGAAAGGGGTGTTTTTTCCCAAGCCGACCTAACGGTTGTCTAGCACCACAGAGGCCTTTTAAAGGGCTGGGAGGAGCCCAGGCCCAGTGTTTTCCTGGAGTCCGGGTTGTGGGGGTCCCGCCAGCTCATCAGCATAAGGATCAGGAAGGGAAGGCCCCTCTCCTCCTGGGACTGTTGCCAGCCCTCCCCCTGCCCTCCCCCTGGGCCCCCGGGCTCTGGGCTGGCCCTGCCTGCTGCCCTGTCTCTCTCCCCAGCCCCGAGGAAATGGAGGATTTCTGCAGCCACTCTGTGCTCTGCCATCTCACCTGCCTGCTCCTCCTCGTCCAGCTGCCCACTGCGGGGTCCGTAGGTGAGTGTCCCCATCCCTCTTCCGGGGCCCTCTTGGGTGGATGGGAGCCACCCAGCAGCTGGGCAGGTTTGTCCATCAGGAGTGGGTGGCTGTTTGAAGAGTCCCTTCTCTGGAAAGATTATGCTCCCCTAGCCGGTAATTGTAATTAAATATTTAAGAACAATCTAAACCATAAAATAAGGGTAAGGGACTTTGATAATTGCCCAGTGAGGAGTTTATGATGTTTTCAAAAGTCAGCTATCAAAAATGTGACAATTCCTTTCCATTCCTTTATTGTTTCCTGGCTTCATTTTATTAAGCACTTACTCCTTCACTCCTTCATGCCATTCCACATACATTTATAGGGTGTGGACTTTGCATTAGGTGCTATATTTGAACAAAACAGGCACATTTCTATTTTTATGGAGACTACAGTAGAGCAGGAAGCAATGAATAATAAAAGAAGGAAACAAGTGTAATCTCCATTTTGTTACAAGAGATGAGAGGAGGGGCAGTGAAGTAGCCCCCGGTGGGGCGGGCAGGGGTGTGGGAGGTGGGAAGCGGGCCGGCAGCAGTTTTCAGTGAACACAGTGACTTGGGGAAAAAGACTTGGAGGAGATGGGGGTGAGACTGTGAGGATCCCCTTACGTGGATGGTTTCTGGAGGAGAGAAGAGTCAGTGCAAAGCTGCCTGAGTTTCTGGGATGTTGAAGGCCTGTGGAGGCTAGTGTTGGCTGGAGCTGAGTGAGCGAGAGGGAGAGAAGCAGAGCCGGGGGTCAGAGAGGCCCTGGGGGGCGTCCCTCTGGCCTGTGTTTCACTGGGGTATCTGAGGAGCCATTGTTAGGCTGTGAGCTGAGTAGCGACATGAGTTACAGTGAAAAGAGCTGCAGATGTGGGAGTGGGGAGAGGAAGACACGGGGAGACGCAGTCTGCTGTCATCCTCCAGGGGAGAGATCATGGTGACTCAGGCAAAGTTTGAGCGGCTCGGGAGGTGAGAAGTCAGTCTTTGTTTTGTTTTTTTGTGACGGTTCCGTGTATAGGCAGGAGGTAATTAGGTTCATTTCTTTATTTTAATGGAGGTACTGGGGATTGAACCCAGGACCTCGAGCATGCCAAGCATGCACTCTGCCACTGAGCTGTACCCTCCTCCCTGAGAAGTGTTTCTTTGGACGTCCAGCGGGGCTCTCCTGAAGAAGAGTCGTGTCATGGTCCATCCTCCAGGTCTCAAAAGGCCAGTGGCTCTGAGAAGATATCAGTGGGGTGAATACTTTTTTTTTTTTAACAAGCTGAGATATGAGTTCCTGTGGGTGATGAGAGTGAGGGCAGGTTTTAATGGAAATAGCATTGGTTTTGCTTTTTGGTGCATGTATGATTCAGCCGAGGAGAAAGACTTGAACAGAAGTAATAAAGTTTTAGGGGTGGCAGTGGAGACGTTCCTGGGTGTGGCTGAAGGATCTGGGAGGTCTGACCTAGTCGCAGGTGTGCTCTTTGCTCAGGGCTCTATGTTATCGAAGTATCAGCGTCTGGGCGGTTCTTTAGAAATGCACATGCTGGTGCCCAGCCCAGACCTGCTGGTTGAGAAGCTCCGGGGACAGGGCCCAGCAGTGTGTGATTTATAAGCCCTCTTGCTGTTTCCACTGCATGCTGAAGGCTCCAAACCCCTGCATCACAGCCCTCCATGAAAGGACGTGAGGTCAGGAGTACAGATGAATGGATTCTCCGTGACATGATTTCTGGGTCACACAATTGTGGTCGGAAGATCCTGCCCAGATTCAGGGTCTTCACAGCTCAGTCCATCAATTCACTGGTCATCTCATCTGATACCGGGGTCTACCCACCTGATGGTGTGTGCTCCCTGCCCTCGGTCTGTGTCTGTCCTACTTTCTTGCTCCTATGTCTGTGTCCACAGAGGAGTTCTTGGTGTTCAGCCCCTCAGACCCCATCGTGGCAGTGCTCGGCCCTGATGTCACGCTGCGCTGTCGTGTGTTCCCGACCATGAGTGTCGAAGACATGGAGCCGATGTGGTTCCGCTCCAAGTTTTCAGAAGCCGTGTTCATCTATCAAAATCGACAGGAGCAGAATGAGGAGCAGGTGGCTCAATATGTAGGGCGGACCTCACTGGCAAGGAGGGACCTCCTCACACAGGGGGAAGCTGCTGTGCGCATCCATAATGTCCAGGTTTCCGACAATGGGCTGTACACCTGCTCCTTCAGAAAGGGAAGTTTATACAAAGAGGCCACTTTTGAGCTGAAGGTGGCAGGTTGGTGACTTGATATTTTTGAGTTGCGGAATATTGGGGTTGGGAGGAAGCTCAAGGACCATGTAATTGGACCACTCAGTTTATAGATGAGGAACAGGAGGCACATTCACTCCTTTCATCATCCAGTGCAAATACATAGAAACCTTATTGTGTGCCACGTCCTCTTCTGTGAACCTGGGACACATCAGTGGACCAAACAAAGTTCCCTGTGCTGTGGAGTTTATGTTCTAGAGGCAGTACATAAATACTTAGATCAAGAGGTTACAGAGGATGTTATCAGGTGGTAAGCACTTAGGATAAAAGGCCAAGTCAAACAGTGGAAGAGGACCAGGATGTGGGTGAGGAGGGCTTCAGTGTTACATGGGGGTTCGGGGTGTGACTTACTGACAATTTGAGCAGAAGCTGAAAGGAAGTCAGGATTTAGCCAAGTGTTCGCAGCAGAGAAAACGCCCAGCGTGAAACCCTTGTGGTAGGAGTGTGGCTGGTTTGCTCTGGGCACACATGGAGGCCATGATGGTTGGTAAGACGAGTGAATGGGAGGGTGATGAGAGGTGACAATGATGGAATAACGAGATGTTCCTGGTATAGGGTGTGCAGAAAGGGTTGCTTCATGCTCTCTGTGGTGGTCAGGAAGAGTTTATAGGTAATACACTCGAGCAGGCACTTGTGTTCACCAGACAATGTTCCAAAGATCCCTTGAGGTTGATGGATGGGAACGTGAGAAGGCAGGGGGCGCATACAGCATGTTGATCATAGTTCTTAGCAGTTAACCAAAGAATCCTGGGGTCTTAAGTGTGTGATCCCGGAGGGGCACAGGTAGTGGGAGTTGGGAGGAAGACGAGAGAAGGAGTTTGGGAGGGAAGGCTGATGCAAGGTCATCGAAGACATTGTGTGCTGGGCTATGGAGTTTTGATTCATGGGTGAGGAAAGCTTAAAGGGAGCAGGGCCAGGAATGTCCCCTTTGTCAGCTGTGAGGAGGCTGGATGGAAGGTGAGCAAGGCTGCAGGCACGGATGCAGTGATGGGGCGGAGAGGATGCCTCAAGTAGAGGCAGTGACGTCACGTAGAGAGGGACAGGAGGGATCACACATCAGAGGTTTAAAAGGTAGAGTCAACTGAGTGAGTGGATCTGGGGACACAGAGCGTGTGGAGGGAAAGTGGGGACTGCAGAAGCACCCAGTGTTTTGCCTTGGCTGTTTATTCTTTAGTGGTCGGGATATTGAAAGTTAGGTGTGTCAACTGAAGAAATATATTCAACCTAAGAGCTATGAGCTGAGTTTATTTCAGGATCTTACTGAGGGCTCTATAATCTGGGAAACAGCCTCTCAGCAGCTCTGAAAAACTGACCCAAAGTGGGTGGCAGAGAAGTCAGTATATTAGGATTCTGGGTAGGGAATGCTTATAGTCAAGCATACATCTCGGAATAAAGTTATTGCTACCACCAGGATCAGATAGCTCAGTTAATGATTTTAATGCTTTACTATGTATGGGAATATGCAAGAATCTAGGTTCAGTAAATTTTTCCCCCTATCTACAACTGTCTAAGGGGCCTGTTTTTCCAAAACACAGAGTACTTATCCTGTTTTTCATCCTGAATTCCTTTTGGCATGTACTGTCAGTGAGTGAGCAGCGGCTAATGACTTGATCCTTGTAGAACTGGATGGTGGGCAGCATTCTTTGTTTTACACGTTACTTATGTGTTAGTTACCTGTTTCCATAATAAAGCTGTGTAACAAAGAGCCACAAAAATCACAGTGGCATACAGCGATAACCATTTATTTACTTCAGGCGTTAAGGAAGTACAGCTGATTCGGACAGTAGTTCACTGACCTCACCTGGGCTGACTTATACATCTTTAGTCACGTTGGCGAAATATAATTAAAAACAAAACCTCCCAAACCAAAATCCTCTTCACAAATTTAGGGAGAAAGAAAACAGTTTAATTATTAAAAGGGCAATAAAGCAGAATGTGATACACATGGCAGGCAATCTACCAAGAGATGGCAAAGACAAAAAGAAATCTCCCCCTTTTATAAAGCCAAGCAGATGCAACCCATTACTTAACTAATCCTCAAGTCATAGGACTTGGAAGCACCATTTGTCTCATGGTTCACCCTAAATTTTCCTGGTAGTTGAGGTAATCATTACCTATGTTAGCCAATTGGCTTTACCCAGAGGAAAATAAATCCTCATATCTTTATGACGGGGGAAAGCTTTACACGTTGGAGCACAGTGCCCCCTGAAGTTAGGCTCCTACCCTCCCACAGGGAAGGGGAAAGTGGGAGTACCAGCTCTCCTGTGGTTTATTTTTCAGAGAGATGGCCCCCAGGTTCTAGAGAAAGCCATTCCTGGGTCACAAAGCTGGCAAAAGCTTAACTAGTTTTTCCAAAAGGATTTATGTACGTTTCAAAGAGGGGAGAAAGTACCTACAATTACAGGTTTCCGAAAGTAAACGATTTAAGAAAAAGGAGGGGGTAAACCTCTTCCCTTGAATGAAGCCTCTTACTTTAAAATTTTATTTGTCCTTATGGTCAGCTGAGGAGGTCACATAGGACCTTGGCTGGGTCTGTTCATAGGGGTTTGTTGAAGTGACTGTAGGAAAGCTTCAGCTGCAAAGGCTGCACTCAACCGAGCAGGTCCTTCCCGAGGCGGAGGGCAGCCCAAAGGCACAAGCCCTTTACAGCCTCTGCTCGAGTCACGTGGCTGATCTCCCACTGGCCGGTCAAGTCCCATGACCCAGCCCAGGGGCACAGTGTGAAGGCACTAAAAAGTGTGTAGCAGAGGGCGAGCTGGACATGAAGATAAGTGAAGATCCTGCCTAATTTTCATAATCTATCACTGACAGGGCAAAGTCACATAGTCAGTTCTGCGACTCTGAGTTTGAAGTGGATGTGAGGAAGCCCAGCAGAGGTGAACCTGTGGGTATAAGGAGGGTTCCTCAGGGGACAGGGTTGTCAGCCTATCTAATTTTGGTGATGACTTACAAAGAGAGGCAGTGGGTGTGGAAGCAGGTGCCCTGGGAGAGTATGTGAGGTGAGGAGAGTTAGGACAGGGGTGGAACCCTGGGCCAGATTCCTCCCGCTGTTCACCTGGGTGTCAGCCGTTTCACCTGCTGACTGGGGAGAAGGGCCCCAGGCCCCGAGTCCCTGTAGGTCTCCTTCCTTCTGTTCCCCGTGGAAGGGCCGCTGCCTTGCTCCTTGCAGGGGGCAGCCTGTCCCCAGAGCCCCGCAAAAGCAGAGTGAGTGGCTCCCCCTGCAGTTGTGCACACGTAACGCTGCCGGGGTCCACAGCAGCCAGGCGGCCCCCCCCCGGGCTCTACATCGTCCCTCCCGCAGGTGTGGGCTCTGCCCCTGCAGTGCGCATCACAGGCCCGGAGGAGGACGGGGTCCGCGTGGTGTGCACGGCCTCGGGGTGGTTCCCGAAGCCCCAGGTGCAGTGGAGAGACCTCCGTGGAGGGAAGTTCCTGGCGTTCTCTGAGGCCCACGCCCAGGATGCTGAAGGGCTGTTCAGTGTGGAGGCCACTCTGGTGGTGAGAGACAGCTCTGTGGGGAACGTGACCTGCTCCCTCCTCAACCCTGTCCTGGGCCAGGAGAAGGCCATGGCCATTTTCATCCCAGGTCAGCGCTGCTCCCAGCTTCCGGCAGGGCGGGAGGAGGGTCGGGCGTTCCTGAGTGTGCCGGGCTGGGCCGCCCCGGGCTGTGGCCCTGACGGGGTCTGTGGCTGGGCGGCAGCGCCCTTCTTCCCCCAGGCGTCTCCCTGGAAGCTGGCTTTCCGGGTGAGCCTGACTGTGCTGATGATCCTACTCCTTGGGGCTGGATGTTACACCAGGAGAGAACATGCCACAAAGTTACAGGAGGTTGCGAAAAAGAAGCGTCTCTGCCTGGATAAGGAGCAGGACCAGCGGGAACAGGAGGAGGCGCGGAAGGAGATCGGTAAGACAGGACAGCGGCCACGGCTGGCGAGAGTGGCAGCCTGTGCTGAGAGGGCCAAGCTGACCGCAGGGCCGAGTCCTGGGCTCCAGCCCTCCAGGGAAATCCAGGCCCGGAGCGGGTGGCTGGGGAGATGCAGGGAGGACGGCCGGAGCCGTGGAGGCTCGGACGGGTCTGGAGTGGGAACGTCTTCCAGGTCACATACAAAGAGGTTGTTTTTGTGGATTCTTTTTCTCAGGGATGGGAGTTCATGCGTTTTTTTCACTCTCTTTCAGGTGAACTCCAGGCACAACTTGGTGAGTCCTGCTTTTCCTCCTGAGCTCTCTGCATCCCTGTCGTAGGAGACCTTGTGGTTCTCAGCTCATGTGTTTCCTGTACGTTGCCTTTCAGCCTGGAGGAAGTCAGTGTACCTGGCTGGTGAGTGACTCTCCAGATGTGCTTGGGTCTCCTTTCCTGCCTGTGCCAGGGCACCGCTGTCCTTGTTTCTGTCTAGACACAAACATGTGGACCCCCTCCCCTGGGGTGGATGTGGAAGCTGGTGGGAGGCAGAACCCAGCTCCAGGGGTCTCCCCGATCAGGGCTGCTCTTTGCTACCCAGTGCTTCAGAGCGTGGCTGTGACGGTGACCCCTGGGGCCTGCCATGCACTGGGGTCTTATTCCAACCCTGACTGACCCGCTATACGGATAGTTTCAAGCCTTGAATGCATCTGGTTTTCAGTTAGTACTTGGAAGCCAAAACCACGTGCACTGAGATGTCATTAAAGAGCTATAAATGAAGGGGGTGATTAAGTTTAGGAGTGTGACTTTCTGTCTCCACCTCAAAACACCATCCGAGAAGAGTATAGTCTGTCCAGTTTCTGTGGGTGCTGATCAAAAAGTGATTGTTAGGAGAGGGGGCGGACTGAGCTGACCGTGCATGGAAATGTCATGGGCTGGGCTGTCAACAGCCCAGAAAAATGATGTTTATGTCTAGAAATATTTCATCTGAGAACGATTGGCCACTTTTACCCCAGAGCTCACCTCACATTCCTGTGCTTATATAATTCCCATTTGAAGTGATTTCCCAAAGATATCTTTGCCAGAAAAAGACTGGATATGAGAATTCTTTCTTAGAACAATGTAATAATTTGTCTTTTATTTGTTTGATCCTTAGTGGCAATAGTGAATGCAGATTGTATATTAATTTTTGAGGTTTTTAAATGTTTTAGTGGAGGTACTGGGGATTGAACCCATGACCACAGCATGCTAAGCATGTATTCTATCACCGAGGTATATTCCTCCTTACCAAAAATGTTTGAGGTTTTTTAGGCACAGAACAACTAAGTAACTTGCCAAAAGTCGCATCGTAGGAGCGGGACAGTGGAGGAACTCAGCCTGCAACGCAGGCCTCCTGCCCTGTGGTCCAGGGGATTCCGCGTGGGACCTGCTGTCTGCACGTGGCAGGAGGTCACCTTGTCTCCAGCCTCTCCCCCACTGCAGTTAGTCTCACCTGCAGAACAGAGGGGAGGCAAGGGCCAGCGGAGTCACGCTGAGTGGGCTGGTTCTAGCTGAGGTCTCACCAGGGTGTGTTCCCTTTCAGCCTGGAGGAAGGCCCAGCTGTATGCAGGTGAGTGGCTTTGAGTTCCTGTGGCCTCCCCTTCCCAGCCCGGACTCTGCCCTCTTCTCCATCAGGGGCCCCCACACCAGGGAGGGGTTGGTGATCTGTCTCCTTATCACTTCTGTAGTCTCCATCTGGAGTCTGCAGGGACTCCTTGTGGGAACACAGGGCTGCCTCCATTCTGGGCTATCCCCCCGCAGGTCACTGTTAGGGTTAGCAACACTCTCCCCAAACTCCTTGTCCAGCTGCTACTTCTTGTTGTTGCAGAGACAATGGAGAGGTCAGTTGTGAGGGGAGATGGCAGCAGGATAATGACTCAGGAATCGCTCATCTCTACAAGATTCCAGCAACCATGCTTGCCTGCTTGGGACTCAGGTTTTCCTAAGGGAGCCTTTTGGTTCTTGATTCGTGTCGCTCCAAAACTCCTACTCTTTTGGATCTACTTTTGGTTTTCCGGTGTCTTCCTGGTCCTCTGGGCTATTCGTCTTCTCTCTGCTGCTTTTTCTCTAACTCCCTGTCCAGGCTGTGTGTCTTCCTCTAAGACTCCTTAGTTGCTGAGGAATTAGTTATTCTAGAGCAAGCTTTCTCGATCTGGGAAACAGAACACGTGGGATGTTTATGGATTTCTGGAGTGAGGGTCTGTGAAAGATCAGAAATTACATGCAAAATTTTGTGTATATGTTTGTGTAACAGGAACCGAATGTAACAACCATTCTCTCTCCTTTTCTGAGAAATCTTATTTGCTGATAGGCTCATTCCTTGTTGGGCTTATTAGGGGCAATATGTGAAGACCGGGAAAGGAGCAACCTAGAGGAATCAAAATTGTTTCCCAGAAAAAGGGTGGGGAGAAAATCAGGGAAGATAAGACCAGAAGGAGGAAGAGAGGAGGCGATGAGGAGGAAGTAGAGGGTCTGAGATTCGACTTATAGAGATTTGGGGTAGCTTGGAGGGTGAGAGAGAGACCACAAGTCACAGCCATGTAGCTCTGAGTTGGGGAGCACACAGCGCATGTACAAGTTACTTCGGTGCATAAAGGGTAATCAGCTCCTCGATCCCTCGTTGAGAAATTTCAGTAAAGACAGTTATTTTTAAGCCATTTTAAAGTAACCACCTAATTGAGTTTGCCTCTGATAATGAGACCACCTCAACCTTCTTGTGGTGGTTGGGGCAAGAGTGTGGTGCGGGGGATGCTACTGCAAGGGGGGTTGTCCAGAGGCCCCATCAGCTTTGGGGTGAGTTAAAAATCTGTATCCTCTGAACCTGTGTTCAATGCCCTTTCCTAGCTTGGAATGTTTCTTTTTATGGTCAGAAATATAGACTGTGAGGGATGGAGAGAAGTATTCCAAGGGGTGAAGGCAGCCTGGGGACCGGAGGTGTGAGGAGTGAGGATCTCGCCTTCGGGATTGTTACTGATTCTCCCTGGGATTTATATGTTAAACCTGAGGGTCAGATAGTCTTCTTTTAGCATCTGCCCCCTTGTCTGCCTGATTAAAGAGTGTGTGTTTTAATGTATACCTGTATACACCTTTCTATTTCTGTAAGGACAGACCGTATTACACCGGAATCTACATTTTATATTGACAGATTCATAGTGTGAGGAGACCAAAGGTCTGACCTGTTTTTTTCATAAAATTGAAAAAATGATTTGTAACTTATCGATTTTCTGTGGAAATTAAGTGAAGAATAGCAGAACACTGGACACATTGTAGAGTTTCACAAATGCCAATTCTCTTTTCTCCTCCTCCCCTTTCTTCTTTGGTAACCTCTTCTGGCTGTGATATAGAAGTTTATATCTGGTATCAACTACTGTTTTTGTGAAGTACAAGTGAATTAGTGTTAATCTTTTTCTCAAACGGTCATATGGGTCAGGCCATTTCATGCGATCTTATTTCTATCAAGCAAATCAACAGAGATGGAAATAATTTTTGCATAAACCTGTCTTAAGTGGAAATAGTGGTCATATATTTATACCCCAAATGTGCAAGAAAATGTCATTTACTTATTTCTATAAATGTTCTAACCTTGTTCCCCAGTCTCCGCCCTGTTGGAGGCAACAGCTCTCCCAGTGCAGACATTTCAGGGTCCTATGACTTTTATAGGTTTTGCTTTGCCCCACGAGCTTCCTTTCTTCTTCCCAACAGGGAGTATGAAGGTTGGAAGAGATTATGTGGCTCTGAGTCAGTGGGGTAGGGGTCCCTATGCTGTCCTCTTAGTTGCATCAGGGCATCACCCTGTGGAGACTAGCCTGAGCTGGCCCTTAAGATGCTTGGTTTGGGGTCTGCTGAGGAGTGGCAGGTCCTGTGCTGCTATTTGGGCACTGTTGTTCCCCCGATACCGGTGACCCCATCTCAAGGATCTTAATCACGTCTGTAAAGTTCCCTTTGCCGCAACATATTCACACATTCTGGAGTTTAGAATGTGGACACCTTTGGGAGCCTAGCACATTGAGGTTCTCCTGGAAGCTTCCAACCTTTCTGGGCAGTTATCGGGGGCAGCAGATGACTAGATCCAATATTTTGGGTTCTCCCTTCCGTATAGGAATATTTTTGCTTCACTACCCTGTGAAAAGGGGAGGAGAATTCGTTAGTGTCTTTTCCTCTCACTGAATATATGTGTTTCTCACTTTGAACATCTCTGTCTCTTACTTGAAATCTTTCTGCTGCCTCCAAGCTGGGCAAGACTTCTGTGATGCTCTATCCTGGATTGTTTGTACTCAAAGCTTGTAGTCATCCTTTGAGTTCAGCTCAGCCAAGTTGTATTCTGTCTACCAATGGCTTGGAGGTAACCTGAACATTCAGCTCAATTAGTTCTTGATCATTAAATGGAAGCCTTGGAAATTTTGATCTCCCCATTTCTTTCTTAATAAAAGCTAGCTTTCAGGATAGATGTATGACTAGGGCCTTGAGAAAGCATTAGTTTATAGTGAAATCTGGGCAATGATGTTTATGTTCAAACTGACATCAAGCCTCTCAGTCCCTTGTTATTAAGCTTAGCCTTCATGGTAGGATGCAGCATGATGATTCTGTATGTGTGTGTGTGTGTGTGTGTGTGTGTGTGTGTGTGAAAAGAAACACATGCATCAGTTGAATGTTTCCAAGGCATTTCTCCCTATAACTCTCTCATCAGTATGTTTCAGTAGATTAGGTACCGACCCTTATGTGTAAAGTCTCTGAAACTCCCTGAAATGAAACCCGTGGTTCTCTTGTAGATTGGCGGAAGGAGAAGTTCCAGGACTGTGTGTGACTTCGAGCTCTTTCTGAGTATTCCTTCTGCTGCCCTGGGGCTTCCCCTTCATTTCTCTGTGGTGATGGAGATGCCAGCGTCATCGGTGGTGGTGGGGTGGGATGTGGCCGTGATAGTCACATAGTTGGGGCTGGTGGGTGTGCCTGACTTTGGGTGCTAGGTAGAGATGCTTCAGTCCTTGGAGTGTAGGCTGGTCCTAAAGGGCCCTGGGACATATCTAACCCCCAAAGCAGCCTTGTGGTTCCTTCCCCAGCCTGGAGGGCCATGAGCTTGAGTCACAAGTTTCTAACCTCAGGGGGCTTAGCCTTACCCCATGAACTTGGAGTCCAGGCTGGGGGTGGTTGGGAGATCTTGTTATGGGGCAGGGGTATTCCTTGCATTACAGGCAACTTTCTCTGCAGGTCCTGTCACTCTGGATCCAGGATCTGCCCATTCAGGCCTTGTCTTCTCTCATGAAATGAAACGTGTGGCCTTGAAAGACTTTCGTATGTTCCCATTAGAGTTCTGTGCATACTGGGCTTTGAGGGCATCACAGCCGGGCGCTGGTACTGGGAGGTGGAGGTCAGAAACGGAGACAGAAGTGAGTGGGCCTTGGGGGTCTGTAGGGAAAATGTGGAAAGGATAGGTTGGTACTTACAATTCCCAGATGGGGGTTGTGGGTTATCCATAGATGTGAATTTGGCTATTTTGCCTGTACTTGCCCTCAGACTTGGATCTCCCTTAGGCAGTTTCCCCACAAGGTGGGGGTGTTCCTGGACCACGAGGAAGGGGATGTCTCCTTCTATAACATGACTGACGGCTCCCACATTTTCTCCTTCCCTCAGGCTTCCTTCTCTGGGGCCCTCTTTCCATACTTCATGCTTATGTCAGGAGATGTGTCCATGACTGTCTGCTCCACGGCGGGTGGGTCTGAGGGGCTCCCTGTGCCCCTTAACAGTTCTTCTCTGGAGGAGCCTGTGAGCCTCCCAGAGGAGGGGTTCTGCTCAGGCTGTTGTGCTGATGCTCCCCCGGGGGTTCAGTCTCCATTACTCCCCTGCAGCCCTGGGGCTGCATCCCCATAGGGCCCCCTCACTGTCCCAGACCCCTCACTGTGGCCTTTCCTGGAGCTGGAGATCCCATGTGACTAAGGCCTCAGAGTGGACTGTTGATGGCTGGGAGTCTTGCCCACCTGCTCTGGAGACAGACTCCTGGGCGTGTGGTTAGGAGAAGAGTCAGTTCATGCCATGTGCTCACGTATCAGATTATAAAAGTTGACTCTTGGAGCTGGTTGAGGGGTAGGGTGCATTTTATTTGGGGAAGTATTTCTTTTGGTAATGAAACATATTTCATGAGGTTTTTATACTGTTTGGATAGTAGATGATGAGAGGTTGAATTACTCTGCAGAATAAAGTGGTATTTCCTTTATCCAATTTGAGTTTGTGCAGAAGAACCCAGAGGCTGACAGTGGGTCCCTGCTCTATCTGAGAGATCTGCACTATCAAGCCAGAAAAGCTGGCCATCAAAAAATTTCCAGGGAATTGAGTAGCTCCTGAAAGGAGTCTGATATTTTAATTTTATGTATTTCATATTCTGAGATGGATAGAACACACCCATTTTCCTTTTTTTTTTTAAAAATGACCTATAGTCTGTTTAGAATGTTGTGTCAATTTCTGGTGTACAGCATTGTATTTCAGTCATACACATACATGCGTATATTCCTTTTCATATTCCTTTTCACTATAGGCTACTACAAGTTATTGAATATAGTTTCCTGTGCTATACAGTAAAGTTGTTTATCTATTTTATACATAGTAGTTAGTATTTGAAAATCTCGAACTCCCAATTTATCCCTTGCCACCCGCTTTCCTCTGGTAACCATAAGTTTGTGTTCTATATCTGTGAACCTGTTTCTGTTTTGAAAACAAGTTGATTTGAAACACACTGATTTTCCCAAACCTCAGTAAATTTCTGTTACTTGTGAAAAACTGTACCAAAAGATTGAAGAGAAAGATCTGGGTTTTTAATTTTTGTTAATAGAAAATAGAGAATTGCGATTTGAATTAAGATATAAATGAAGAGAAAATTTTCAGAGGCCGGGGGAATTGCAGAAAGCTTTGACCACCAGCATGGAGCCAGCTGTTAGTGTAGTGTCTCTCAGGACTACCGAGTCCAATAGTAAATGTTAATGGAAAACTACAGCAAAGAAAGAGAAGCAGGACTCTTGAGGACTCAGACCTTTGGGAATGGAGGTGTGGTCACTCAACCAGGTGGAGAACCCTGACCTGCTCCGGTTCTGGGTGAGAAGACACAGAAGGTGGGAAGTGGAAGAAGTCATGGGTCCCGATTCTGCCCTGTGACCAATTACAGAAAGAGGACTTTAGCAGCCTTGCGTGTTTTCTCTTTCTTGTCATGTGTGTGAGTGTATGTTGATTTGTGTTCATGTTCCAGTTTCTTCCTCTCCCTTCTTCTTTCTCTTATGCTTATATTCAAGTTGTTGGAGGTTATGTTTGTAATACAGTCTTTGTGGACCAGAATGATCCAAGGCATTGTGACTATGTTTGAGGAGTAGGTAATGGAGCAGTGTTGGCTCCAATTTCTAGGACTGTCTGTCTTCTCATTTTGGGGAAAGGATGAGAAATTCTGCATTTGTAAGTGAAGCTTTGTCTTGATGGGAGAGAAGGCAGAGTTGTGTTATTATATGGAAGTTCAACTGTGTGTGTGGCAGCTGAGTGGCCAAAGTGTGGACTGTGCTCAATATCAGTTTGTTGCCTCTTGGTCCCAAATCTACCCTGTATTTCCCCTGCTTTGTGGTCCTGGAGCTGAAGCCCATAAACATCTCCTCTCGCATGTGGCGCAGTGTCAGTTACTGAAGGGGACACTGCAGACATAACAGAGGGCAGGGCTTGTCTTGTCAGTCTGATGCTTTTCTTCTGGATCCTACGATGGGACAGCCAGTGGCCTGCACAAGGTCCAAGATTTCTCTTTTTTTTGTGAACTTGTCTGGCATTGCAGCAGGCTGTTTTCCAGAGACTTGCTTCCCGTGGAAACTTGCAGACCTCCAGTGGGTGATGTCCTGCCCAGCAGCCTTGGCTGGTGACACATTGCAGAACTTCTTCACTTTCCAGGGGGCTACAGTCCCCTTTTACCCAACAAGCTCTGAATCCCAAATCCTCTCTAACGAGAGTTTTCTCCCAAATTTCTCCTTTGCTTGGGTGTCTGCCTCAGCCCTAGAGGTAATGTGTGCCCCCCATACCTGCCATTTCTCTATTCCTTAGTGTGGTTTTTTTCCCCTCCTTTAATAGTTAACTTTTTGCTAGTTAAGGATTTCTCATCTCAATTTTCCCTGTTCAAATGACTTAATGTGATTTCTGTCTCCTAACTGGCCTCTGACTGACGTAAAATCTAAAGTGCAGTGTAGCTTTGAGCAGGGCACTGCACTGCCCTCAGTGTGTGGAAGGAGTAGTGGAGGCACTGACAAACTCATTAAAATGGTTCAGCCCAACAACAAAGTCACACAAACATATTCTTGGAGTGTTTGTGTGGATTTTAAGTATTCTATATGTTAACGTATTTTCCATTATACTTATCCCCACTTCCATTTGTCTTGTACCTTTATGATACTATATTACTTTTGGATGAGCTATCGGCATATTTCCCTCAAACTCAAGAAAAAAAATAAAGAAAGGTAAGCATGTGATTTGAATCATCCACACAAAAGAAGAATAATCTTTGTAAACAAGAGGACTAGTTTCCTGAGTAAGTCCAGAAAGAATAATAAGAAGAAGTTCAACTATGAATTTTCTGCCAAGGGTAGAAAAAGGAACCGGGCAAAAACAAGGCAGCAGTGTAAATGGAAAACTATTTCACTCGACTGAGGATGTTTCAGCCTTGGTTTCAGTGTGAAAAGGGAGATGTTAACTTTTGTTTGCTTATGAGACCGCTGTTCCATCTGAGTTGTTCAAGCACTGAGTATGATTTTCATGTTTAAAATGCATGTTTCATTTGTTGCAACCCTATTTATAATGTTATCTATTGTTGTAAACTTTATACATTATATGCCTACTTTATGCATGGGGCTGTCCTTCCCAGCCATGGAGCTGTACTTGAAGAACAAGATAAAGGATTTTCAAGGGTTTTTTTTGACCATACATAAGATTTGCCTTCCCAGGAACCACACTCTTTGTGTAAGATGGGGCTACATACCAATGGCATTGCTGTGGAGAAACAGATTTATTTTTTACCTTGCCCTCTCCCCTGAACTCTTTCTCTGGTTCATTGCTACTCTTTCTGTTGGTGCTCAGGCTCTCTCTCCAGTTTAAATGGAATGTGTTCCATTAGTTGGTCTTACAGAATACTGTTCCGTAACTTTGGAGCAGTTATTTCAATTTACAGTTAATCCTGATTATTTGATTGATGCTGGGGTCTCCTCCAGAATATGAATCTCGTATGGGACATGTATCCACAAAGCCCGAGGTTACAATGCCTGTCATATTATGGTTACTTAACAAATATTTGTTGAATGAATATAACTGCTCATGTTTCCCTCCTTATATTTGCTGCTAGAAGTTCAGGTTAATTTGTGGCTTATATATTTCTAATAATTGTTTATTTTGGATATATACTCTCTCTTGATTTTATTTTATATTTTCATTTCTGTTCTTCATTTTCCTTGATTTTATCTCTTCAGTTCATTTTTATTTATTTATTTAATTGGATGGAGGTACTGGGGATTGAACCCAGGACATTGTGCATGGTAAGCATGCATTCTACTTCTGAGCTATTATCTGCACCCTTTCATTGCTGTTTTGATAGCATTTTTTAAGAGTTGTTCAAAATTGTTATTTAGAATAAGGTAGCGTATAAATAAATATGCAGACATACAACCAGCCAAGAGTGAGTGAACTATCTCGTCTAGCTGAGGAACTGGACTTTCCTGATCATAACATCCTCCTTCTCATTTTCTCCTTTTTGGCTTCTGTAATGTCAAACCCTTCCACTCATCTGTCTCAGTCATTTCTTTTTCTTGCAAACTCTCCTTGTACTGGCTTTTAAAATGTTGTTTCCTAGGATTTAGTCTTAGATTCTCTTCTCTTTTCCTCCTAGATATTATTTCCCATCCATACTCTAGATGTCAGCTCTCACCCACAACTCGTGACTTCCACAGCTATGTCTCCTGTTCAATCTCTTTCTCGAACTACAGAACTCCTTTTTCATTTAATTTCTAGACACCTGAGGCATTATGTGACCCAAAATTTTGTTTTCAATTTTCTTTAAAAGAGGAGGTAAGTTAATTGGTAAATAATTTCAAAATTACATTTTAAAATTTTAAATCACTTCCTCATACCACAAGTAATTCACACCTTGCTTGTTTAAAACGTAACATGTTACTCCCTCTCCTGATTGCAGAATACTACTTTTTTTCCCTCTGAGTTCTCTCTTAATTCATGTCCTTACTAGCAACCCAGGTGTCCATGTGAGAAACTTGGGTATCATCTACATCCTGAATAGCTACAATCTTGACAAAGAAGAACAAATCTGGGTATCACACTCTTAAAGTATACTATAAAGCTTCAGTAATCAAAAGAGTATAGTACTGGCACAAAAACAGACTCTTAGATCAATGGAACAGAATAGAGAGCCCAGAAATGAACTGACCCTTATATGGCCAATTAATCTATAACACCGGAGGCAAGAATATACAATGGGAAAAGACAGCCTCTTCAGTACATGGTGTTGCAAAAACTGGACTGCTACATGCAAAAGAATCAAACTGGACTACTTTCTCACACTGTATTAAAAATAAACTCAAAATGGATTAAAGACTTAAATGTAAGTCCTGAAATTATAAAACTAGAAGAAAACATAGGCAGTATACTCTTTGACATTGGTCTTAGTAACTTTTTTTTTTTTTTTGGATATGTCTCCTCAGGCAAGGGAAACAAAAGCAGAAATAAACAAATGGGACTATATGAAACTAAAAAGCTTTCTACAGTGAAGAGAACCATGAACACAGATAAAAGACCTCTTACTGAAAGAAAGAAGATAATTGCAAACTATATACCTGAGAAGGGGTTAATCTTCAAAATATAGAAAGAAGTCATACAACCCAACATCAAACAAACAAACAAACAAACAAAAACCAAAAAAAAAAAAAACAACCCCAGCCCAACTAAATACTTTAATAGAGATTTTCCTAAAGAAAACAAAAGATGGCCCAGAGACCACATGAAAAGATACTCAAAATCACTAATCATCAGGGAAATGCAAGTGAAAACCACAGTGAGATATCACCTTACACCTGTTAGAATGGCTATTATCAAAAGTATAACAAATAACAAATATGCAAGGATATGGAAAATGTGAACCCCTGTACACTCTTGGTGGGAATGTAAATTGGTGTGTCCATTATAGAAAATGGTATGGAAGTTCCTCAAAAAATTCAAAAGAAAACTTCCGTATGATCTAGCACTTCCAATCCTAGGTATTCCAAAGAAAACAAAAACACTAATTCAAAAACATATATGCACCTGTTATATTCTCTGTGGCATTATTTACAATAGCTAAGATATGGAAGCAACCTAAGTGTACATCGATAGATAAATTGATTAAAAAGATTTGAGATTTTATATATACATAAATGGAATATTACTTAGCCATAAAAATGAATGAAATCTTGCTATTTATGATAACATGGATAGACCTAGAGTGTGTTATGCTAAATCACACAGAGAAAGACACAAACTGTATGATTTCACTTATATGTGGAATCCTAAAAAATATATGAATGAACATAAAACAGAAACAGAGCATGAGTTACAGAGAACAAATAGGTGGTTGCCAGAGGGGATGAGGGTGTAGGGAGGAGATAAATAGATGAGAGAGATGAAAAGATACTTTCAGTTACAAAATAAATGAGTCATAGGTATGAAATATACAGTGTGGATAATAAAGTCAATAATAATATATTTCTTTGGTGACAGATGGTAACTAGACTCATTGTGGTGATCATTTTGAAATGGATAGATGTATCCAATCACTATGCTGTGCACCAGGAACTAACATAGTGTTGCAGGTCAATTATGACTTCAAAAACAAACAAACAAATAAAAACAAACTCATAGAAAAAGATAAGTTTTTAGATTACTCTATTGTGTGGAGAATGAAGATATAGACAGACCCACGGGAGACTTAGTCATTCAGATGAATACTCTAGGAATCCTGTTGTCAGGCAAGGGTGGAATGGAGGGGTTGTGGATAGGAGACAGAACTAACAGGACTTGGTACTGGTGGAATGTATGTTGTCCCGAAAAAGGAATCTGGGATACTTCCCAGTTACTCTGCAGGGGGATGTAGTGCTGAGACATGGAGTTCAGGAAAAGGAGTGCACTTTTTTTTTTTTTTTTTTTTTTTTTTTTTTTGCAGCTTAGGCTTAATCAATTAATGAATCAAAACTTTTACAAGGCTGGTTGTCAAGTTGTATTTATGGGCCTAAGCCATGGGTGGAGGTTTCACTCTCTATTGATCTTTTTTTTCTGCTTGATCTAGTCTGTTGAACCCTTCTAATTAAGTTTTCAGTTTGATTATTGTGTTCTCTAGCTTGTTAATTGTGTTTAGTATTTTGAAATATTTCTACTGTTACAGCAAAGTGTCACAGCATAGTGTCACAGCAGAGTGCTACAGCAACCTGGATCCTGCTGAGAGATTAAGCGACACTTGGATGGTTGGAGAACTCAGGTTTATTACACCGGTGGGCCCACAGGATTTAACACTCCAAGCTCTGGACCCCATTTGTAGGTTTACACAGGCTTACAGGTTTACAAAGTCAAGACTTTGCAACATTTTGCAACATCATATGCAGAGTAGGTATTAGAAATGGACCAATCAGGAGTGAAAGAAATGGACCAATCAGGAGTGAGCTAGGTTTGTGCCCTATGCAGAGTAGATGTTATAAATGGTCCAATCAGGAGTGATCTTTGAGAATCTTAGAATCTTAGGGGTAAGTTCTGCTTTCCTAGAAATAAGCCGTTTTACAGAAGAAAAAAGTGAGATAATGCCACAGGGCCAGGGAACCAGTCAGTGCAGGCAGGAATGTAGTGTCCCTGCCTGGGGTTCCTGCCAATCTTTTCATGGGGCTTCCCACCTCACTACCTCTTGGTTGAAATTCTCACTTTATTCATGGATTATTCTCTTGACCTCAGTGAGCGTCTTTTCCTCAGCTCTTTTGTTTGTTTGTTTTTGGATGAATGGAGGCTATTTATTAAACACATATTATATTCAAAGAGAATACCTTGTAAGGGTTTGTGGAATATTTCCAAAATAATGACCATATATGATTTAAGCCATGCATTTATTACAAATAGCAGAATGGCTGTTAAGGAAAATATACGTCAGCGATTTTGAATTCTCTGTCAGGTAAATTACATAGCTTTGTTTCATTAGGGCCACTTTCTAAAGATTTATTTTGCTCCTTTGTTTGGAACATCTTTGCCTGATTCTTTATTTTCCTTGACTCTGTGTTGGTGTCTGTGCATTAGACAAAGGATGAGGGGAAACAGTGAAGAAGGAGGGTTGTGAGGGGAAAATATTAGAAAATAAAGTGGTAAGGGGAAGCTGGGAAGGGAGAAGGCAGTGAGGGAGAAACTGTGAGGAATGAGAGGGCTTGAAAGTGTAAGGAGAGAAGGCAGCGAGGGGAAACCTAAAGGGGAAAAGGCAGTGAGGGGGACACTGAGGAGAAAGCAGGGAGGGGGATATTGCAGAGAGGAGGTTGTAAGGGCAAATTGTTGTGAGTGAAGACATGAGGGGAAAACCGAGGGGAGAAGGCTGTGAGGGGAAAACTGAAGAGAGAAGGTGGTGAGGGACATTGTGAGGGAAGGGGGTCTTAAGCGGAAAATGTGAGGAAATAAAGTGGTGCAGGGAAACTAGGAGGGAAGGCAGTGAGGAGGAAACTGAGGGAGAAGGCATTGAGCAGGAATTTGGTGGGAGAGAAGGCTGTGAGGGGAAACTGACAGGAAGCTGTGAGAACTATGAGGGGAGAACACAGCGCGGTAGAAACTGAGGAGAGAGAAACAGGAAACTGTGGAGAAAAGAGGCTTGAAGGAAAGTTGTGAGGACAGAAGGCACTGAGGGAAAACGTGTGAGGGTAGAAGGCGGCGAGGGGGTAATTGGCCGTGAGGCAGACACTGACAGAAGAGAGTGAGGGGGAAAATGTGCGGGGAGAAGGCTGTGACAGGGACTCTGTGATGAGAGAGGTGGAGGGAGAAACTGTGGGGAGAGAACACCGGGAGGGGAACCTAGGGGAGAAAACTTGGAGGGAAAAGCTGTGGGGGAGGATGAAGTGAGGGGCAGTGAGAAGAAACTGTGAGGAGAGAAGGCTGTAAGTGGGAAAGTGTGTGGGGAGATGGCAGCGAGGGGGAAACTGTGGAGAAGCTGGTGAGAGGACAGTGAGGGAGAAAATGAGAAGGTGGTGAGGTGAAACTGTCAGGGGAGACAGAGGTGAAAGGATAAACTGAGAGGAAAAGGTGAAGATAGAAAGTGGTGAGGAGGAACCTGTGAGGGGAGCAGGGACCTGAGAGAAAAGTGTGAGGAGAAACGTCTGTGACGGGACACTTTGAGGGGAGAAGACAGTGAGGGAAACTGAGGAGACAAGGCGGTGAGGGCGGTGAGGGAAACGGGGGAAGCCGGGAAAGTGTGGTGAGGAAGGGGTGAAAGTCAGAGAGGAATAAGGTTCGCGGTGGGGTGGGGAAGACGCCAGGTCGGCGCGCGGTGGGCGGGAGCCCGGCGAGGGGCGCGTAGCACCCGGAGCGCGAGCCGCAGGACCAGCGCTTCCCCGAGCTGCCTCAGCCTGAGACTCGGGTCCTGTGCCGGGCGCGCGCCTGCTCTGCTCCGGGTCTCCACCTCGAGGCTATGAGGGTGCCTTCTGGATCTTCCCCGTTAGACCCACCACGCCAAGGAGGTTTGGCTTTGAGAGGAATTCTCTGAAGGGTCAGCTTCGGAAGAGAGACTTCGCTCGCCTCTTCCACAGCGTAAGTTCCTTCTCCACCGCTTCCACCTCTTACAGTGGTCCTCGCAGTCTGACTAAACCTGAACAAATGCAGTTCTTTTTGACTTGTACTTTTTCCCAGAACAGCAGGTGTAGGACTCTTAGGACTCTTCCTCCCTCCCTTCTTTCTATAAACCTTTTTATTTTGAATTAATTTAAAACTTACAAGTAGTGGCAAAAATAGTGTAACCAAAACAAAGAAGCCAGCAAACAACCAACTCCCTCCCCCAGAGCTTCCGCCGCCACAAAGTATCTTCCACCCATCTGTCCCCAATGATAACATTTTACATGATCATACATTTTTCAAAGCCAGGAAACTGACATCGGTACGGTATTATTAAGTAAACTACAGACCTTATTCAGATCTCACCAGTTTTTATATACTTTTTTGGGGTCTATGGTACTATGAAGTTGTATCACATATGTAGGTTTATGAAATTGCTACTGCTGTCAGAATACAAAATAGTTTTATCGCCACAAAGAATCTCTCTCATGGTATGTTTTTAGTTAGACCTTCCCCCAGCCTTAACCCTAGACAACCACTGACTTGTTCTCCATCGCTGTAAGTATGTCATTTTAAGAGTGTTATAAATAGAATCATACATATGTAATCACTTGAGGTTCAAACAGCGAATCACCCTGGAGGTCCATCCAAGTTATTGTGTGGATCAGTAATTTGTTCCTTTTTGATGGCTTATGGTATTTCATTGTATGGATATGCCGCATTTTGTTATCTATTTGCCCACTGAAGGACATTTGGATTGTTTCCAGCTTGAGGCTATTACAAACGAAGCTACTATGAATGTTCCTGTATTTTTTCTGTGTGGTCATGTTTTATTTCTCCAGGATAAATATCCAGCAGTATGATGGTAGCTAGATTGTATGGTCACTGTATGTTTCACTTTGTAAAAAACTGACAAACTGTTTTCCAGAGTTGCTGTATCATTTTACATTCTCCTACCAATCTGTAAGAGTCAGTTGCGCTAATCGTTTTAACACTTGCTGTTATCAGTACTTTTAAATTTTAGCCAGCTGGTAGATCTTTAGTGCCACCTCATGTATTTAAATTTGCATGTCTTTAATGTCTGATGTTGTTAAATCTTTTCATCTGTCTCCTCTTTGGTGAAGTGTCAGTTCAGGTCTTTTGCCCATTTTCTAAAGAGATTGTTTGTTTTCTTAACGTTGAATTTAGAGAGTTCTTGACATATTCCGAAGACAAGCCATTTGTTGAATATGTGTTTTGCAGATGTTTTCTCCCAGCCTATTGCTTGTATTTTCATCCTCTTGACAGGGAATTTTGAAAATCAAAGTTTTAAATTTTGATAGAGTCCAATTTCTAATTTTTGTTTTATGGATTGTGTTTTTCATGTTACATCTAATCACAATATTTTTCTCCTATATTTTCATTTATAATTTTTACGGTTTTTAGATTTAAATTTATGATCAACTTTGACTTATTTTTTTAAAATAATGTGTGATATTGAGGTTGAGATTAATTTTATTTTTGTTTGGTGGAAGTCCAGTTGTTTCAGCCACACCATTTATTGAAAATGCCATTTTCAAAGGATACCAAGATTGCCTTTGAATTGCTTTTGCACCTTTGTGAAAAATCAGCTGGGACTAGGAGTTGGGTTCTTCTTCTGTGCTATCATGTTCTGATGATACACGGTTCTATTCCTCTTCTGGTACTATAGTGTCTTGACACTGTAGTTATATAGTAAATCTTAACATTGGTTTGTGTGATTCCACCTATTTTATTATGATTTTTCAATAGTGTTTTAGTTATTCTTGTTCCTTTGCTGTTCCATGTAAATTTTAGGACCAGCTTGTCTGTATATACAAAAGAAAGTGTTTGATACAAATTATGCTAAACCTATAGATCAATTTGGGGAGACATGATATCCTTACTTTGTTGAGTCTTCCAGTTAACTAACACTGCATGTATTTCTAATTAGATCTATTTTTATATCTTTCATCAGCATTTTGCAGTTTTTAGCATTCAGATTCTATATATATTTTGTTTGATTTATACCTTAGTGTTAGTTTTCTTTGCAGTGGTTGTAAATGGTATTGTGCTTTAATTTTGGTTTCCTATTTTTTGCTAGTTTATAGAAATATGATTGATTTGTATTTTGTAGACTTGCTAAACTCCCTTAATAGTTCTAGAAATGTTTTTATAGTTCTTTGGGCCATTTTCTCTGGATATAAACTTCTGAGTTGACAGTTCTTGTCTTTCAGCACTTGAAAACTGTTATGCCACTTTCTTCCAGCTTCATGGTTTTTGATAGGAAGTCCACTGTCATTCAAGTAGTTGTTCTGTAGGTAATGCTTTTTTTTTTCTCTGAATGTTTTCAGTATTTTTTCTTTGTCTTTAGTGTTCATAAATTTGATTATGATATGACTGAGCATGGATTTCTTAGAGTTTATTGTATTAAAGAAAGGTTGACTTAGTTTCTTGAATTGCATGTTTATGTCTTTCACTAAATTTGGGAAGTCTTCAGTAATTTCTTCAGTTTTTTTCTAGCACTCTTCGTCCTCTTTTTTTGAGATTCTGATGACAAGAATGTTAGGTGGTTTGTTATTTCCCACAGGTGTCTGTGGTGATCTGTTAATTTTTTTTTCTCAGTTTGGATTGGGTAATTTCAATTGATTTATCCTTAGGTTTGCAGATTCTTTCTTCTGTGACCTCAATTCTATTATTGGTAACCCCATCCAGTAATTTTTCATTTTGGTTATTTTATTTTTTAATTATAAAATTCCTATTTGCGTCTTCCTTACATTTTCTATTTCTTTACTGAGATGTTCTATTTTTTGTTACAAAGGTGATCACAATTGCTTGTTGGAACATTTTTATGATAGCTGCTGCAAAGTCCTGGTGAGATAATTCTAACACCTGTGTCATCTTGGTGTTGCCATTGTTTGCATTTTCTTACTGAGGTGTGATTTTTGAGGGTCTTGGTAATGACAACTGATTTTTTGACTATATGTTGGACATTTTGGATATTATACTATGAGACTCTTGCTTCTATTTAACTCTTCGTTTTAGCAGGCAGTCAACTTGCTTAAGTTTGGAATACACATACTGACCTACTTTTGTGGGCCGTGGTCAAATGTTAATGGTTTTTAAGGCCTTTGCAATGCTTTTCTGGCCTGCCCCAGTTGTGTTTTATTCAGAGGCCAGTTTGAAACCTGGTAGTATTCCAGATCAATGTTCAGTTCTCAGATCCCTTAAGGTGTCATTTCTGGTCAGTTTCTTTCTTTCTTTCTTTTTTTTTTTTTTAGGTTTTCTACACTAAAAATTAAAAATTTTAAATGGAAATATAGTTGATTTACAATGTTGTGCTAGTTTTTGGTGAATAGTCTGGTCAGTTTCTTAGATGTACCACTCAGAAGGATTTCATACAGAGATTCAGAATATCCCCATCTCCCTTCCTTTTTATCCATCATCTTTCTTGCCCCACATTCTCTAGTTGGGAGGAAAACACTGCCTTGTCATTGCAAAGTAGGGGTTCTACACCCAGTCCCCATAGCTGCTGTACCAGATAAACTTTGATTTAGGAATTACTCTTTTGAGAATTTAACCCCTTTTTTATGTCTCTTAAATTTTTTTTTAATTGAAGTAGAGTTGATTTACAATGTGTTAAATTCTAGTGCACAGTGTAGTGATTCATTTATACATCTCTATATATTCCTTTTCATATTCTTTTTCACCACAGGCCATTATAAGGTATTGAATATAGTTCCCTGTGCTATATACTAGGACCTTATTGTTTATCTATTTATATTTAGTAGTTTGTATCTGTTTATCACAAACTCTTAGTTTATCCCTCTCTCTCCTTTATACCCGGTAACTGTAAGTTTGTTTTCTATATCCGTGAGTCTGTTTCTGTTTTGTAAATAAGTTCATTTGTATCATATTTTAGATTCCACATATAGTGATATCTTATATGTCTTTCTCTGTCAAGCAGTACTTTCTTAATATTAAGCCTTCCCTGATCTGGTTGACTAGGTAGAAATCTTCCTATTACAGGTCATTTTAAGAATAATTGTTGTTACAATTGCAGTTTTACATGTTTATTATTGGATTAATATCTTTCCCTTTGGAATGAGTTCCATGAGAGCATGGGCTGTATTTAATTGTGCCTACCACTGCATTTTCAGCACTCAGGGCAATGCCTGGCATGTAACAGGCACTTGATACATGTTTGGTCAATGAATCAATCAAAATGGAGGAGTAAAGTATGCAGTTGGAAATATAAGCTTGGATCTCATAGAATTAAAAAAATGAACTCTACTTTGGTGTTATGTTATAATGGTTATTATAAAAAGTCTCTCAATTATATATAGTATCATAATTACTATAGTGCAATAGTGTGAAGCCATTATTTATTATGTCCCAACAGTTAACAAATAACTTACCTTTTTCCCACTGAATTTCCCTCCTTCTATGATTGGTGCCTTCATCTTATCAGTTACCCAGGTTTGTCAAAACCTTGGGATCATCTTTGAGGTTCTCCATGTCATATACATTCAGTTAGTTGTCAAAGTAAGTTCATTTCTCTTTCAAGATAATTTTCACATCTGTTTCTTTCATTTTATTCTCATCACCTCCAAATTAATTTAGTCTCTTGTCTTTTTATGGCTGTATCACTACAATAGTCTTCTACTGATCTCTCATCCTTTCTCATGTCTAAACCACCAAATTACTCTTCCTGAAAGACATCCCAGCTTATATTTCTGTTGCCTATCAAATAAATGAAATAAAAGTTCAAGTCCCTCCAAAACCCTGGTTTTTAATTTCAACCTTATTTTCTTCTATTACCCTCAGTGTTGCCAATTTCATTCATATCCCACCACTTTTCATAATTGTTGCTGTGTCTAAGTACATACAAACTGTACTATTTTTTATTCAGTATTTTTCTTTAAATTGACTCATCATTTTACTTAGTCTCATCCTAATCTATAATTTCTTCAAAATCATGGGCTTGATGGACTGTATACACCTTTTTTTCTAATTCATGTAATAATAAATATTAAGTTTTATATTAAAATATTTACCTGTGTACCACCTGAAATCATCCTATGCATTATTGGTGGTCTGGGGAACTAAACTTTGGGGAGCTTTGCTGCACACAAATTCTCTGCTCTTCTCCCTGCATTTAGAATACATTTTTTCATGTCTAACCTTTTTCTTTTTTGTTCCCTCATTTCCTTTCCCAGTCAATTCAATTTAGTAAAGATTGTAATAGGCACTGAGGATGAAGGTAATGGTAAGAAACAGATTTTCCTTCAAAAAGTTTATACTCTGTTAGAGGAATTACTAATCCACAGTCTCAAACAATATAAAACTCCTGTCTTTGATTGATGCCCAGCTCAAATTCTACTGCTGTTAAAGTCCTTCATGTATCACCTCTGTCCAAAGAGATTCTTCTCAGAGGGGAGGGTATAGCTCAGTGGTGGGGCATGTGCGTAGCATGCACAAGGTCCTGGGTTCAATCCCCAGTACTTCCTTTTAAAATAGATAAGCCTAATTACCTCCCCCTGCAAAAAAACAAAAACAAACAAACAAAAAAACAAAGAGGTTTTTCTCTTCTGAATTTTTCCTATTGTATTTACTGCTCAGAATCATTTTTTGGATATTCATATTTTTAACATTGTTTTAGTCTTTTCATTTATATTTATCTTCTTCATGAAGATGTTTTTGTATTCCTCTATGGATGTTGCATTTAGTAGGGACTAAGTAAATAGCTATTTGATTAGGCAGGGAAATACCATACTTCATTGAGAAAAAGAGTTCTACTTTTCTTTAATCAGAGTTTTATTTCAGAAAAATTGTAATTTCCTGACAGTGATGCATCATGCACATACATTTTGAAAAATTTACACTTGGAAGCTGAAGTTTGAGACTAAGAGACCTAAAAAGAAAAAAATTTCTGAAGGATCTTTTGCCAGATTGCAAGCAAAGGAGTAGAAACTTTGTGGCTAAAGAAAATGTAAGGAGTCTGTCATTTTAATTGATACTTTAGAAGACTGGGAGCTAGTTTTGAAGTTGATGTGTTGGAGTGAATTTATTCAATTTTATTTTATTAGTTTATAAAATTTGGTGCTATTTTTCTTCAACGTGACCTTTTTTTACTGTCCCTTTTCTTCCTGGAATCTTCTTTTTGGTTTATACCCTTCTCCTCTTTACTTATTTCTGTTTTGTCCCTTTTATTCTTAGACTCACCTTTGATATTCTTGCTCTCCTTTTTGTCCTTGACTCCCTTCTTGTCCTCTGTCTCTGTCTTTTTGTCCTCATCTCCCTTCATGCCCTTGTCCTCTGTCTTGTCCTCATCTTCCATCTTATCCTTGTCCTCTTTCATGTTCTCGTCTTCCTCCTTGTCCTTGTCCTCTGTCTTGTCCTCATTTCCCTTCATGCTGTTGTCCTCTGTCTTGTTCTCATCTTCCATCTTATCCTTGTCCTCTTTTATGTTCTCGTCTTCCTTCTTGTCCTTGCCCTCTGTCTTGTCCTCATTTCCCTTCATGACCTTGTCCTGTGTCTTGTCCTCATCTCCCTTCATGTCCTTGTCCTCATCTTCCTTCTTGTCTTTGTGCTCATTTTTGTCTTCATCTCCCTTCTTGTCCTGGTCCTCCTCCTTGTCTTCATCTCCCTTCTTGTCTTTATTTTCCCTGTCCTCATCTCCCTTCTTTTTCATGTTCACCCTTTGTTCCCCTTTTTCACCTTTATCTTTTTCACCATCCCCTTTCTTTGGTTGGTCCTTATCTATTTTCTTTTCCTTGTCCATGTCCTCCCTAGTATGTTTCCTTTCATTGTCTTTCTCTCTCTTCTCTTCTTTACCCTGAGTTTTCCCAGGAAGCTCTTCAACTTTCACTCCAGTTTTCTGTTTTTGTTCCTTTTCATAGGTCTCCTCAGGGCCACCTACTTCTCTTTCATGTTGGTGCTTAGGACCACTTTGGCTATTTTGTGGTGGGACTGCCTGAATTCTTAAATGAATATCCTGTTTGGAGATAGCATTCCTTGTTTCTCTAGTGCCACTTTTTACCTCTGTTTTTGAACCTTCTCTCAAATTACCTGAAAATATAATAGAGCATATAAGTGCATAATTCATATCTTAAGTAATTTTTATCTGCTTGCATTTTTTGTTATCAGACACTTTTACTTTGCATTAAGCTTGAATCAATAAATTTGTCTTCCCAATAATATAAAATTTGTGAAGCTGTATACACACAAAGGATTTGATAAGAGGTCATTGAAATGCAGACTCTTTTCAGAAATTGAATTGAGAAAAGGGAAAAATATAACACAAAGGAATTGGTAATTGCTTAGTAGAATATGGCTAGAGTGTATGATTAAAATTATTAGAGATGTAAACTGAAAAGGGGAACTTTTTCTGAGAAAATTATATTATTATATAATGTTCATGATTTCTTAAGGAAGCTTCATTTCCCTTTGAGTGATAAGAATTGCTAAGCTAGTAATTTGAGAGACAGTGAGGCTGGAACTTTCCTTAGTTATCTCACAGGTTTTCATGGAGTCTGCATTTAAAGTGATTTAGAGATGATAGCATGACTTAAGGTCAAAAAACATTTGGTTCTTGTAGGGCCTATGCTAAAAATAGGAATATTTACTGCTGTGTGATACATAGCAAACTAAAATTAATATTTTTATAAATATGAAAAGTAAAGCATGATTATTTTACTGAAATACAGATTCTTTTAGTTACATTTTGTTATTAATTTATCTTTTTATTGATCTTGAGTGTTTGCTTCTGTCATGTTTCAATACCCTTTTCTTATTTTAATATAGAGGAAATAGGACCAGTAGTTACTGAAATGGGATAGAAAATATAATTTAAGCAAGTAATGAGAGTTACAGGTCTCCCCAAATTGGGAGTGGGTCAAGAATTTAATGAGGCCTCATGCTGTGCTTCATAGTGGTGTCCCTTGATAAGAGTTCCTAGATACTCAGCACTGAGCACTCAGATTTATTCAGTTGGTTCTGTACCTGTGGATGACATACCCTCTAACTGGCTCTTCCCTTTGGCTGAATTCTAGGTGGGTGTTTTGTGTTTGGGTGTTGTACTATCTGTACTGGGTACCCCCATATACCCATTTCCACCCTTTCTGTATTTTATTAGCAAAGGAAGGTTAACATTTGCACAGTGGGAACACACAGCTGCTTGAAAGTTGTGGGAATAAGAATAAAGTAATTTATAATTTGTGAAACTGGACAGGTGATGTTGAGGGTAGAGAGATAGGGGAGGATAACTATGAAGAACATTCTAAACAGGGTTTCCATCCTAGAATGTGGACATTGTGAAATAGTCTTGTTTCATGTTTTGAGAAGGCTTGTTGGACTGAATTCAGGATAGTGGAGAGATCATTGGATGAGAAGTAAAAAAATATTTGAGTTCTATTATTTATTATTTGCCAAAGACCCTTAATCTTTTTGTATCTTACCTTTTTTATTTGTATAATGAAGTTAATAATACTGGCCATATTCACCTCACAGAGTTACGTGAGGACAAATGGAGAAAAAGTACATCGATGTCTTTTAAAATTGCTAAAATAGTATGTGACAAATACATGAGATTAACTATCTGTAGCACAAGGGAAATTTTACTGTAAAAGTAATTACTACAGTGATCTTTTAATTAAAAAATATTTAATGGTTCTGTGTCAATAATATTGATTGATATGATCATTTAAGTGTTTACATAATATTCTATTTATATAATCTCAATTTTAAAACAACCTCCTATTAATAAGTATTATTTTCAAGTTTTAATTATTATAAATAATTCTGCAATAAACCACTTAATGTATATTCCTTTGAAAAGCTGCTCTTTTTTTCATAGAAAACATTTCTAGAGGTATAAATTCTTAGTCAAAGGATGTGCACATTTTGTATTTTGAAACATATTGCCATATGCACTCTTGAACATTAAAGCCAAGTTACCTTAATATCAATAGGGCATAAAGAGGGGAGGATGTAGCTCAGCAGTAGAGTGCCTGTGTAACATGCATGAGGTCATGGGTTCAATCCCTAGTACTTCCATTAAAAAAAAAAAAACACCCTAATTACGCACCCCCCCAAAAAACCCAAAAAGAAATGGGGCATAGGAATAGAAATGTGGCCAAACCCTAAAAACATTATTCTCTGTAAATATCTTTGATCTTTCACAAACTGATAGATTAAAAAAAATAGCTCCTCTTTATCTGTATTTTTTATTAACTAGTAGTTTTGGATCTTTAGCATTTATTATTGACCTCTTTTGCTTTATTTATTTATTTTCCCCCCAGAGATCATTATATATTCAAGAGAGAAAATTTTTGTCTGGTATAAGTGGTTTTGTTTTCCAAATTTCTATTTGCTTTTCAACTTTGTTTTTGGTAATTTCTTTAATATAGAAGATAAAAAAGAGATGTAGTCTAATTAATCAAACTTTTAAATTACAGTTTCTGTATTTTATATCATTCTTAGAAAATAATCTTGTTCCTCAAGAGAGCACTGTAGGATGTTAGTTTACAAAGTAAAAAAATTATTTTTTAATGCATATAAATAACCTAATAATCATTTAAAAAATGATATGAAACATCTTTATAATGGAGGATATTGATTTTTTAAAGTTAGATTTTTAAAAATTATTTTTTCTTCCAGTTTTGTTAAGATATAATTGATATACAGCACCGTATAAGTTCAAGGTATACAGCATAATGATTTGACTTATTTACATCATGAAATGACTACTGCTATAAGTTTAGTGAACATCCATCATTTCATATAGATACAAAATAAAGGAAAAAGAAAAAAATTCTTGTGATAAGAACTCTTAGATATACTTTCTTAACAATTTTCATGTATAACGTACAACAGTGTTAATTGTATTTACCATGTTGTACATTACATCCCTAGTACTTATTTATCTTATAACTGGAACTTTGTGCATTTTCACTACTTTCATACAATTCCTCCTCCCCTTACCCCCTTGTCTGGTAACCACAAATTTGATCTCTTTTTCTATAAGTATGTTTTTGAAGTATAATTGACCTATGACACTATGTTAGTTCCTGGTACACGACATAGTGATTTGATATTTCTGTGTGTTACAAATGATGACCATAATAAGTCTAGTTACCTCTGTTACCATACAAAGATATTACATTATCAGTGACTATACTCCCCACACTACATTTCATACATGTGACTCATTTATTTTGTAACTGGAAGTTTGTACCTCTTACTCTCCCTCACCTCCACTATAATGGAAGATATTGATTAATATTAAGGACTTCCCAAAACTTCCAAACTTTGGGCTTGCATTTTCCTAGAAAGAAGGCTAGCATTGAAAAAAGAGAACAAAATCTGAAGTCAAAAGAACTGGTTTGAAATTCAGGTTTATCACTTAGCAATTAGGCAACCTGTAGAAAATCACTTCCCTGAGCCTCAGATCTGTTAAATATGTTAAAGGCATACTCGTTACCTAATCATAAATTGCTGGACTATGGCCAAGCAGGGTAGGGCTGAGTCCATAGAGGGTTGGGGCTACTTGTGGTGTGGCAGATAGAACCATGTTTGGTGAGATTGCCACCAGGAAGTGGGCCTGCCTTTTGAAAGCAGCTATCCTCAGTCTTGGGGTTTACCTACTACCTGGATCCCAAATCTCCACAAAAGGCACATTTGTCCATGAATGGCTACCAGTTAGTTTGTGTTGGGGAAGCAAGCTGGTGACCTCCTATTCCACCACATTGTTGACATCACTGTGCTTCAGACTTTTCAACAACCACCTCTTGCTGACAGAATTAGACATGTCTGCATGCCTAATTCTAATGTAGACATTGTCTAGAGAACTAGACTTCTGAATGACATAGAAGGTACAACATTAACTGGCCTCAATAACCATATTATCTTTCTTTAAGATAAACACTTAGAATTGTTCACTGTACCTAGAAAAAATTATATATCTTGCTGGTTTCCTGTTGTTGATAAGCATTTAAGTATTTACCAGGAGAATTTTCCTGTTATTTCTTTTGTTATTTCAGTTAATTAAGGGAATATGTTTTTCCTATAACACCATTAACAACTTGATAATGAACAAAGTGTGGGAATTATACTATCAGGTTTCTTTAGTGTTAGTAATGATGGTTCCCTCTAGGAACTATGAAAGAACAACAACAAAATTGTAGTTTAGGGGGAAAATAATGTGAGTTCATGGGTATGATTTTACTACAGATTTTTGTAAAATAAAAACACAAAGGTGACTTGGTCACAGGCTCTTGAATATGGTTATAAAGATGTACTTCTTAGGAAAGAAACTCCAGCCTCTGTGTCTGTGGAGGGATACCCTTGCTCAAGGTAGAGTTTTAGGAGGAGGCAGAAGACATAAGTGGGTTTTATCATCTTTTTTTCTCTCAGCCCCTATAAGAAATGGAAACCTATCAGAAACTGTTCAAATGTCTCCTTTTGAAAAATTTGCTGCACTGAATTTTATGCATCTTCTTTACTTTTTAATTCTCTCCCCTGCTCCTCATTAAACTCAGGTGGTTTAGTTTTTAGTTTCTGCCTACAACTTACTGGAAGCAGTTCTAGAAGATTACTTGCTTACTTTTTTTGTCTTAGGTAGGTGAAATCTCTGTTTTCAGACTTAATCAAGAAGTTAAGGGGTTACTGGGTAAATATCTAGAAGTGAAATTAGTGAGTGCAGAAAATATTGAGAAAGATGTTTTTATAGATGCTGGAACTGAGGATTAAAGAGCTTACCAGTGGGTACTGAAGGTTCCGTGGAAGGAAAACCCAAAATAACAGGTTATTTTTTGTTGAACAACCTAGTTTATTCAAAGTGTTTACTGTAAGCTTTAGATGTATGACTTTTAGGGAGAACCAACCCTTCCAAGTCACTAAGTTGTACTGTACTGTGTGTGATAGGGACTTTAGAAAGGCTCTGTACGGTGTCTCCATAACTTCGATAGCGTCAGCCAACTAAAATAATGTGGAGTGAAACCCTTCCAGTGTGTTTCTTCCCGCTCAGTCTAGAGGTAAAACTCTTTGGAGATTGTTTTGGGGTCACCCCATTAAGTACCCTCTTCCTCTAGTTTCCATTATCCACCTTTCCTCTTCTCTTTCCTCCATTCATTCTTCCTGACAATCATGTCCTTTAAAACATTATCAATAACTTAACTGTATGGTGAATGAGGAGAGAAAGGGTTATGTAGAAACATCCTTTTTTTCAATATTAGAAATGGTATTTTCCTGCAGGAACTGGAAAATGCAAATAATATGTGTGTAGTTACTACTAGATCTTGCTAAAATATAAATGTAAATGTAAATATAAATATAAATACATATATCTTAGTATGCCATGGTCAGAAATGTGGACTATGGTCTTAATACTATCCTTAATCAAGAGGGAAACTCCACCCTCTCCATGTCTGTGTCTGTGCTGCCACAGTCCCATTCCATATAGTACTTCAGGGAGAGGAAATGGAGGGGAACACGCTCCATCCTCTCCTTTCACTCTCTTCTAGAATTGGAGACCTATCAGAAACTGTTAAAAACTTTATCTTATAATACCTCTGTAAGAAGGTATTGAATGAAGAAGTGAAGAACCTCTGAGAAATGAAACCTTGAAATTTGGAATTTTCAGCAGAGGCATGAGGTGAATTGGTCTGGTCATGGTCTAGTTTGAATAGCATCATTTGAGACAAGACTTTTGGGCAGGATAGAAATAGGAATTTCTTCTGCTTCCCCACATGGTGATCAGAGGAAGATGGCACTGGAAAACATTCCATTTACATGACTTTGTGAATATTTCTTTTTCCCTGCCAGACTTGGAACCATATTGCCTAATTTTTTCATATACATGATGTCCATTTCAATAAATCTGACATACTTTTGGCCAAATGGTCTAAGTTTCCTCCAGTGTTTTTAAATGTTTCTTTTTTACTGAAGAGAACCATAATTTCTCAAGCTATGGCAGTCTTCTAGGTTTATAATTGGAACTTTTGAAGTTGGCTTTCTTAAAATTTAGTCTAGAATATTTGACAATCTTTAGCTGTTTATCCTCAGATAACACAAAATCTAAGCTCATGTGATCTATTACTTTTAAAAAATACTTTTTCTTATTAGTACAAGTCTTTTTGTTAGTATGAATTGGGTCAATGGTAACTCTATGTGCTTCTTCTATTCATTAAGATACAATATAGTCAGTTTGATTCTTTTGCGCTTTGCTGTTTCCATTTCCCCATCTAATTTATCTTTTTTTTTTCAGAATTTCTCTTTTCATCCTATTTGTAATATTAATCCTAATTGATTCTATTCTATTAATTTTGATATCTTAGAATTAACATGGATATAGTCCATTCTTTTATTCTCTTTACTTGTTCAGACACTCAACTAAATTTTTGGATCCTGTGTGTCAGATTTAGAAGATTTATCAAGGTATTTAAAAAATTATTCTTCCATATATTTCTCTATTTTTTCTTCTCAGCTTCAACTCATTTTTATCCCTAGTAAGAACATTCTTCTTTGTTGCAGGTAAGTCAGTTGACTTGACTAAATGATAGTGTACTTCTGTATTTACTCTTTCTATAAATCATTTGGGTTTAATTTCAAGATAATTGTCAAAAAGAGTAAAATTCTTGACTTTTGCTCCACTGGAAAATAACAACCACAGAGCTTAATAACAGATCTATGCATGCAGCAATAGACTACATCAGTAGAATTATAAAATATTGTACTTACTAGGAAGTGGTGAGGTTGAGGTTTTTGCTAAAATAAAAACACAATTATTATTATTATTATTATTATTATTATTATTATTATTAATTATTTAGCTATTAAGTATACAACACATTTCCCTTGTAAATATTCCTGGTGAGGGTCTTATAAAATAATATTCAAGAAGCACAAACATGGGGAGAGGGTATAGTTCAATTGGTAGAGCGTGTGCTTAGCATGCACAAGGTCTTGGGTTCAATCCCCAGTACCTCTTCTAAAAATAAATAAATAAGTAAACTTAATGACCTCCCCTCTCAAAAAATAAAATAAAATAAATTTAAAAAATAAAAACATTAAAAAAGCACAAACACTTTTGCATCAGTTAATTTGATTTCTAGTGGGATGGATGGTCCTATATGAGACATAAAATTCACACTCTCAGGACTGAAGAGTAACTTACTTCTTAGGTCTTCTTTTTACCTTTATACCACAACATCTTTTTTATTAAAGTATAGTTGATTTATAATATTATATTAATTTCAGGTGTAGAAATAGTGATTCAATATTTTTATAGATTATACTCCATTTAAAATTATTGCAAAATAATGGCTATATTTCCCTGTGCCATACAGTATGTCCTTGTAGCTTATTTATTTTATACATAATAGTTTGTGTCTCTTAATTCCATATTCCTATCTCACTCCTCCCCACTTCCCTCTCCCCACTGGTAACCTATGGTTTGTTCTCTGTATTGGTGAGCCTGTTTATATTTTGTTATATTCATTCAATTGTTTTATTTTTTAGATTCCTCGTATGAGTGGTAACATAGAGTATTTATCTTTCTCTGCCTGACTTATTTCACTAAGCATAATACTTTCTAGGTCCATCCAAGTTGTTGCAAATAGCAGAATTTCATTCTTTCTTTGTTGCTGAGTAATATTTCATTGTACATATATACCACTTCTTTATTCTTTTTCAACACAAGAAAAAAATGTAACTATGTCTGGTAATGGATGTTAACTAGACTTACTGTGATGATCATTTCACAATATGAATGAATATTGAATTATGTTGTACACTTGAAACTAATAGAAGTTATATGTTAATTATATTCAATAAAAAACTGTAGGAATAACTTCCAGAGTGTTATTTAAACTGAAAGACATAATAGTGAGGAAAAGAAAAAAAACTTACCAATTGGTTTAGCAAATCCTGATTCAGAGAAAAAACAATTGTTAGTTCTAGTTATAAAGTCATATATTATCATATTAAAAACCAATTCTTCTATGGCATTTGGACTCTCTTCTCGATTTTAGCCATGATATTTACTTACTTGTAAATATATTTCTAGAAATCGTGTTCTTTTCATTTGTTTCATATCCTTAGTAATGCCCAAATTGAAACTATGGGCTAAAACACACAAATAATGAATTATTTTGAAGACTTGTACTTACCTTTAAATCTAGAGATAACTAAATCTAGAAACACACCTGAAAAACTCTTTTTTTCACTATAACATCTTGATTTTTGTTTATGATCATGTAATACATATAAGAAATACACTATAGTAGTTAAAATTAGAATTCATTTAGTGACTGTTGATGTTTAATATTTCTCCATATGTTTACTGTTTGAATTTTCTTTTGGGCAAATTAACGGTACATGTTCTTCAACCATTGTCAACAGAAAAATTATTGACCTATAAAAATGGCACAAACAGTTTTGGTAGGTCAAACTTGCACTAGCATCTATGGTATCATTTCTACTCTGCTGCTTTGAAGAAATCTGATTATATAGTTGATGTTGTTGGTGCCTCTGTTGTATTCTAAGAGAAGACCTGATGGATGGAGTGAGGGCTCCTTTTCTCTGGTAGAAGGGCAAAGCAAATTGTCTTCCTTGAGCCTATTTAGCTATTGTTTTCTTGCCCATTGTCATAGGTTTATACTATTTTTGGACTTGTCAAGAAGTCATACTACTTAATCTCCCTTCTTCTTTTTGTACTTTTATTAACTTTCCTTATCTCTTTTTTTTTATGCTTATGAGTATCACATTGGTGCAGTATCAAAACTGGTTTGATAATAATATTTCTCATAATAGGTATAATCTATTAATTGTTGATTAATAGATCTTCATCTTTTACAGTATCATCAATTATTTATCTGTATCACACAGAGAAAGTGTATAGAAATATTAGCACTGAGATTTTAGACTGCTAACACTATAATAGCTATAGGGAGTAAAACTGGCTTACCTTCTACAGATTTTAGGATTTGAAAAGGAACTTACTGATGGTTGATGCAGGTACTTTAAAACAGAAAGAAAAATAAAGATGTAAGTAATGTGTGGCATATGAAAATATATTCAATCAAGAAATTTATCTAGGTGTGTGGATGTTAGAACAAAATTGTCACTCATGAAATTTCTAGAGAGTGTTCCAAAAAACAAAAGTCAAAGGAATTTCAAAACAGTTGAGATTATCTGTGTTTAATGGAAGATCATTTTAATATCTGATTAATCCCAGAATTTTGGTGTTCTGTTTGAAGGGACTCTCTTGAGAGGCTATTTTTCTGTGTACTTTACCTTTCTTATGCAGGACAAAGAAATATTAAAATCTTTTAGGAAGGTGGTATGATGTTGCAGTAGTTGGAGTTTTACCTATCACTCTACTTCTCTTTCAAAACCGGACTCTTGTCTTCTGTATAGATTCCTTTTACATTTTGTTTTGAAAAGGATTTTTATTTGTTTTGTGGTATGTAGTCTCACAATGCGTATTTTTAAGCTTTCCTGCAAATTGTTAGTGATCTATAAAGAAGGCTCACTAACGTGAAGGGAATATAGAAAGTGAAATAATAACATTGGAATTTGCAAAGTTGATTATGGCCATAGTTGGATTTATCTATGAAAATGTCTTCATGCACATATTTTCCGGATACTAGTCACAGAAAAGTAACTTAGTGGAAATTTTCTCAACAGTTCCAAAAAACAAAAATAAAGGAGAATGTTTGACCTACTATCTTAGGCCTACCCAAAATACTTCTTTATGTTGTTTTAATACCTATCTTTTAAACTAGCTACAGTTATCTTTTATTTTGGACATCTTAGCAGAAACATAAGTATATGAATCATTCTTGTATTTACCTTCTTCTCAAATTTCTGTCTTTTTAGTGACACAATGTAATGCATATAAAGTTTAGTTATCTCTTTGGTTAGTTCCTTCTTCCCCCTTTAATTCTGTGACAAGTTTCCTTCTCGCTTCCATTACATCTCATTTAAAATGGTGTTTTTTTCTGTCCTAGTATGGATATGTTAACTTTTAAAGATAGACAAATCAGTTTTCTTGATATAACAATATATTTATCAGTTTATGCTTTCTACAAACCATTGTGGTTCATTATAAGTTAATCACCAACAACTCTAACTTTTGATCTTCTGAAAATGAAAAATCTATTAATAAAATCTCACGCATCCTATAGTAGTCCAGTATATACTAGTGTTATAAATAAGATAATATTCAATTTCTTGTAATAACATATAATAGAAAAGAATCTGAAATATATACATGTATATGTATAACTGAATCGCTTTGCTGTACACCTGAAACTAACATTGTAAATCAACTACAGTTCAATAAAAATTTTTTTTAAGAAAAAAAAATAGGATAATGAACTTACTAGTAGGTGGTATAACTCTCCCTGAAATACAAAACAAGCAAGCGTTAGCTCATTTCATTAGCCTATTATTGGACTTAAGGTTCCCCTGGGGAATCTTTTGAAACGACATGCAAGAAACACCAAACCTACAGTTATCTTGTTAAAAAAGTTCACTTTTCCACTTTTCATGAGCCCTCCTTTTTTTTTTTTTTTTTTGCTTTTTGCCTCCTTATTTCTCTGGCTAGCTTCCTTTTCGTGATTCCAATTCATTTCACCCAAAATTTCTTGGTATATACCTTTTCTTTGGCTGAAACTTTTTTAATATTGGAAAGTCAGTTGACCTAACAAAGTCCTTTTCAGTTTATTCAGTAAGACTAAATTTCAGAGACATTGTCAACAATTTGGTAAAATGCTAGCTTTGCACTATTGAAAAAGAAAACTGTCAATTTAACAAAAGTCCTACATCATGTATCACTACAGTAATATGAAAATTACAAACAAGATAACTTACTTAAAGGTGGAGCTGGTTTTGCTGAAATATAAATACAAGCAAATAATTTTTGTCAGTCTTTTGTGTGTATATTTACTCATTGTTAATCTTTCCCCAAGGGTCTTTTACAGTAATACACAATAGTTAACAGAGAATTATATTTAATTTCTTGTAACAGCCTATAATGGAAAATAATCTGAAAAAGAATAGATTTATATATATGTGTGTAACTAAATCACTTTGCTGCATACCCCAAACTAGCACAACTTTGTAAATCAACTATACTTCAATAAAAAAAAAAGAATAAAAATAATATCCAATAAACATCAAAAGTGCTACATCAATTACTTTGACGTTTTAGCCTCAGAAAATGAAATCTTTTGTGAGTAAAGTATTAAATTTGGAGCTGGAAAGTGTTTTACGACTTCATGGTCCAGCCACTAACCACAGTTGTATCCCTCTGAAGTCTCTCCACCAAGTGACAAGCCTGTATCAGTGTCTCTTTATCAAAGGGAGTTTCATCCCATTCCATGGTCATCATTTCTTCTTGGGCCCAGACTTGCTGTCACAGAGTTCGTGAATACATGTTAGAATTTCTTCCCATTCTCACTTGGACTTGGAAAACTTTTACAATTAGGTAAAATACTAATCATTTAAACCTAATAGTATGAAATAAACAGTGTGATTTGACTGGTAGGAGATTAAGACTCAAATTACTGTTCTAAGAGTTGTTTCATATCTAATTTTTTAAAATCCTGAAAGTTTCCATACCGAATACTGTGGATAAGCAGAGAAGAGATAACATGGTTTCAATGTTTGGCTGTATTTATTTATTTTTTTGTTTGACAGTGATTTAAAAAATTTCCAACTAATGAATAGGATTGTGAATATGGAAGAAAGAATGAGTGAAGAGTGGTCCCTATGCTTCTGGCATTACTCCCTTTCTTTTACCCCTAGGCAGCTTTTGATAGTTTATCCTTCTTTCTTAGCATTTCCTCCCCTGGCTTCTGGGGCACTACTCTCTCTGGAGACTGTTCTCCTCACTCACTCCTCATGTTTCTTCTGATCTCCTCTCGGAGTTCTCAATTTCTAACTTTTGGAAGGCCCCAGGGCCTCGTTTTCCTTTCTCCATCTGCACTAACCTCCTAGATGTTCTCATTTTGGTTTCAAGGGTCTAAATGCCATTTATATGCTGACAAATTCCAGATTTATATCTTTAGCCTGGATCTCTTCCTTGAATTAAAGAATAGAAAAATGAACTTACCTGTGGATTTTACTTTTCCTAAAATAAAATACAAGGAAGTGAGTGTGAGAGGGTTTGTCACTGGGGAGAGTAAAGATCTTGATAATGTCTTTGGGCTATGACACACTTAGAGCATCCAAACATCCAATACTAATAGCCAACATTTGGTAATCGTAAGTGATTAGATAGCAGATATTGTTTGAAGTATTTCTTTTCATTTAAATGATTTAATCCTATGGGTTCTGAACTCTTATTCCAATTTTATAGAGCAAGAAACTAGTCACAGAGAGATTAAGTAGCTTAATCTCTAACATTGTCTCTTTTATTTTCTCCCAGTTTCTAGCAGCTTTAATTGGTAGTGATTTGATATGAGCTAGGCAGAGGTGCACTGGAGGTCATCTTAACGTCATGTGTCACAGAATTCCATGTTGACTATTTGGCACTGGTGTCCCAGACATTAACCTAAGTTTCTTTCTTAAACTTAATTTCCTTCACAGCTTCTTATACACTATTTTACTCTCATTTCCTTTATTTTCTTTTTCATCTTTTCAACTCTTCTCTGAGACAGAAGAAGGTTTTAATTTGGTCACAGTCTCCAAGTTTGTAAGGTGGCCAATCGGACTGGAATCAAAGTTTGTTTGACTTTATAGTTCTTGTGTCAGTTTACCTTTTCCCTGAGTGTATAGAAAAGGGTGATATTTATTTAATAAATGTTTCTTAATACATAAGATGCTGGTGATAGAAGCATAATAAGAACATTGTGCCTGACTTTGAAAGACTGGACAGTTTAGGAAAGGAATTGGTTATTTAAACTATAACTGCACAGATGCAAGACTGATAGAGGTAAGTTCAACATACAAAGGAGCACACAGTACAGACTGCACCTATGTCTCTTTATAGGAGACTGTACAGTGGGAAGAGCCAGGTTTTGGGGATGAAAGTCCTAAATAGGAAAGGTAAAATAATAAATCTAATGGAAGAGAAGAGGATACACACTAGTACGTTCATCAGAGTGTTTGTGGTGCTAGGAAGATGGGGGCAGCTAAGGATCCATTACAACAAAATTGGATGGGTGTAGTATACCCATACTCCCCACATTTTAGAGTGTGTGCCCATGGTGGAAAGGGGATTGGGAGTGGAGGAAAGGGTGAAGGAGAAAAATAACATTAAAAAAGAGCCTGAGAGCATGCACTTTTGATTTATTTTATTTATTTATTGTCTTTAGTTTCAAGCTGTTTGCTTGCAGTTGATAATTTTTTTTTAAACTCTACTATGTCTCAGCTTCTTCATCTATAAAATGATTCTAAGCAGTATGTGATTTGTAGAATTATCCTGAGATTTAATTAAAAATACATATGAAGTATCTAGCATTTAAACATGCTCAATTAATGTAAGTTTTTGTTTTCCCTCTCATCTTCCTTTTCTGACCCCACATCACTTCTGTTCAACCTTTACATTATTTCAGCACAGCTACATGGATTTTTCACTTAACCTCATTTCTTTTATTGTTTCTTTCTGCTTTTACTCTCAGACTCTAATCACAGAATGTACTGTTTTTGGCTGATAAGCCAGAATAATCATTCCCAGGATACTCATCATTCCTCCTGTGTACCACCTCGAGCTCCTCCACCCCTGCGCTTCCCAATTGGGCTTTTATTTTCTAAAAATTCAAATTGAAACACAGAAGTCTCAAAGTTTTATAAATGGAATTAAAAAGAGCTAGTGCAAGAAAGGGTCCTAGACATACCTGGGAACACTAGAATTTAGATTAAAAATACTTACCAGGGGATGGAGAAGTCATGCCTAAAAATAACACAGTGAAACAATTTAGATAATAATCATCCAGATTAGTAACTCAACTCCTATTCATTTTATTTTTAGAGAAATGTCATATATGATTTCTTAAGGTAGAGCCCAAACTCCCAAATCAGATTTTGGGCAAATGTTTCAGTATTCTCTGCTTTGCTATGAGAACACCTCTAGTTCTTTTGTTTCTGTGAACATTCAATTACAAACTCCCTCAGGGTGTTGGGATAGGATAGTCTATTCCACTTTTTTTTTTTTAAATTTATCTCTGAGCTCTGATCTCTATTTAAGGGACTCACAAGTATTTAATATATCCATTCTTCTTACTATTTATTCTGTTTATCTTTCTTTTGTCATTTCTCAGCTATATCCTTATTCTATAATATTTCTGTTGCTGAATAGTTTAGTATAAGATGCCATTTTTTTTGTTGTTTGCAAGATATTTTCAGCATTTCCAGGATATTTCCCCCTCTATATTAATGCTTTCTATCCATGAAAGTTGTATATATTTTGTAAATTGGCGTCATTAATTTGGTAAGAGAGAGGGAGGAGTGTGGCTCTGATCTGTTATGCAAATGACTGTGTTAGCTTCTCATCCAAGGTTCAAAACCAAATCACTTTACATGAAGTCAATTGAAAAGGAAATTGTTTGGAGTAATTTCAGTTATTTTTAAGATAAAATGCATATATATTATCTTCTGTGTCTGGTATTTGGTAACTATAGCTCCTGTTAATAATCTTTTTTTCCTTAGAACATCAGGTCCTAGAGCCACCAAATTACCTCATGACAAATTCTATGATATTGCAGCCCTTGTCAATGCAGACTTTTGAAAGGCTGAGAAAGAAGTCACCCCAACCCTTCCTTGCATTTAATTTAAGAGAGTTGGAATGCCTATTCAAATTCACCTCTGGAGACATATACCTTGTTGCTTTCTTTCTGCTAAATCATTGGAATTTTACTTTCTGAAAAATCGTGAAATGGGAGAATTCTATATAGAAGGAAATCTGAAGTTCTGAACATATAGAGCCATAGCCCCAGACTTTATGAAAGACTGAAATATATCAAAAATAAAAAATAGAAAAAAACTTACTTTTAAATTCTGAAACTCTTTCTGAAAAAGAAAACATTTTCATGTATGCGTGCACGCACACACACACACATTAGTGTTGGGTTCTCTGGATTAACAACAATTTCTTCTGATATTGTTCTGGAAGGAACATACTACATTCACAATGCACCAGTTTCTTCCAGTAGATGATGGGCATTAAATGTAATTTTCAGCAGTCTCATCTGATGGTTCTTCAACTTGCTGGACCTTTGGAAAGTGTTATGAACTCAGTGTTTGTGTCCCCGCAATTCATATATTGAAGCCCTATGGTCAATGTAATGGTATTTAGAGTTGGGGCCTTTTGAGAGGTAATTAAGGTTAGATGAGGTGTTTATGGTAGGGCCCTCATGATGAGATTAGTACCCTTATAAGAAGAGACACCAGGGAGCTTGCTTGCTCTCCTCTTTCTGCCAAGTGAGGACAGAGTGAGAAGGCAGCTATCTGCAAATTAGGAAAAGAGTTTCCTTGTAAACAAATTTTATTTCTCTTTTCCTCTGCCTAGATTTTGACTCTGTTTTATTTCACTGAATATTCTGTGTCTATTTCTTCTTAGTAAAAACATCAAATTTATTATTGATAAACCAGTTGACATAATTCTCAATGTATTCTTTCTTAAACCAGTGGGGCTAAATAGCAGATATACTTTCAATTACTCATTAAAATGCTTAGTTTCTGTGCAGGTATAAATGAAAATAGCCAGAGTAAATAAAATCCTTTGTCACATGTGCACTATTATAGTTACCAAATAGTAAAGTAACTTACCAGTAGATGGTCTATGTTTTCCTGAAATACAACACAAAACATACTTTCAGTTGATCATAATCTCTTTCAATAATCTTTTTCAGGATGGCTTTGAAAAATGACACTTTTTAGAAAAGGCACCATAATATTTGCATCATTTATTTTGAAGCTGTTGACCCAGATAAAGAATTCCTTGATGCAGTACTAAAGTATAGTTTAAGGATTAGAAGGGATCCTGGGAAACCCAAATGTTGTTGTATCCCCTGTGCAATATCTGTATCAAGTAAGAAGTCTGTGCTTCTGACCTAAATAAAAGCTTAATGTTTCTCATTAGCCATTCACTCTATCCTTAAACAGAGCTGAGAGGTATAAAATTCATTTATATGCATTTGAAACTTTCTTTTCAGTTTTCTTGGACTTTGGCATATTTCTATGGCAAAAAACTTTTTTGTGCCTGCCTGTTATAATTTTTTCCCTCTTATTTTTTCTATTCTCTCATTTTGTGTCTCTGCCTACTTCTATTCCACCTATATTCTATTGGATTGAGAATTTCCGCTTTTTTAGTTAGAATAAATTTTTTTGTCAAGCTCCTAATTATTTTTATCAATTCATTTCTTTCTTTTCCCATCTAAAATTCGTTAGTTACTTAAGAGGATGACTATTATTTAGAATGAAAGGCAGTTGAAAACCATATTTTATGCAAGTAGAATTTATAGCAATCAGTGAGGGACCTTGTTCAAAATTCTTGAACCTAATACTTCAAAAATTTTTTAAAGTATGATTGGTAAACAAAAAGCTATATTTAATGTATACAACTTTGTGTATCTGGAGGTAAGTATATACCCATGAAACCATTGTCACAGTCAATGCCATGAGCTTATCCAACACCTCCAAAAGTTTCCATGGACAAAGAACCTGAGTAGACATTTCTCAAAAGAAGACATACAAATGGCCAATAGATATAATGAAAAGTGTTCAATATCTCTAATGCTCAGGGAAATGCACATCAAAACAACAACAATGAGATATCACTTCATATTTGTTGGATGGCTATTATCAAAAAACCCTAAAAGGACAAAAAATGTTGAGGAGGATGTGGAGAAAAGGGAACTTTGTACATTGTTGGTAGGAATATAAATTGGTGCAACCACTATGGAAAAAGATATGGAGTTTCATCAAGAAACTAAAAACAGAATCACCATATGATCCAGCAATCTTAGTTCTGGGTATATATCTGAAGGAATTGAAATCAGGATCTCAAAGAGATATCTTTACGCCCATGTTCTTTGCAGCATTACTCACAACACTTGGAAGCAGTCTAAATGTCCATTGATGAATGGATAAAGAAAATGTGGAATATACATACAATGGAATATATATTGGCCTTTAGGAGAAAGGAATCCTTCCATTTGTGACAAGACAGATGAACTGGGAGGACATTATGCTAAGTGAAGTAAATCAGAAACCGAGGACAAATACTACATGATCTTAGATATGGAATCTAAAATAGACTCATAGAAGTGATTGACAGGGGTTGGGCGATGGGGAGGTGGAGAGTTATTAGTTAAAGGGTATGAAGTTTTAGTTATACAGGATGAGTAACTTCTGGTGGTCTGCAGCATAGTGCCTATAATCAACAAATATTGTATTGATACTTAAAAATTTGCTAAGAGGGTAAGTCTTATGTTAAATGTTCTTATTACCAAAAAAACAAGAGAGATGAAACTTTTGGAGGTTTATAGTACAGATTGTGGTGATGGTTTCATGGATGCACACTTATCTCTGAACTCATCAAGGTTATACATTAATTATGTATAGCTTTTTGTTTGTAAAAAATTAAACAAAAGGAAATACTTATAAAGAAATCATATCAATAAAAAAGGAAAGGATATAGTAGAACATGGAAATCTAAGAAGGAGCAAATCTTTCTTTTTTAAAATTTTATTTTTTTATTGATGTATAGTTGATTTACAGTGTGTCCATTTCAGGTGTATAGGAAAGTGATTCAGTTATACATACCTATATATGTGTGTGTATATATATATATTTTTTTTCAGATTCTTTTCCATTATAGGTTATTACAAGATATTGAATTTAGTTTTCTGTGCTATACAGTAGGCCCTTGCTGGTTATCTGTTTTTTATGTAGTAGTGTATATAATCCCAAACTCCTAATTTTATCCTTCCCTCCCACCCCTTTCCCTTTGGTAACCATAAGTTTGTTTTCTATGTCTGTGAGTCTATTTCTGTTTTGTAAATGAGTTCATTTGTATCATTTTTTAAAGATTCTACATATAAATGGTAGCATATGATATTTGTCTTTGTCTGACTTTCTTCACTTAGTATGGTCCATCTATGTTGCTGCAAATGGCATTATTTCATTCCTTTTTTATGGCTGAATAATATTCATGTATATATACACACACACCATATCTTCTTTATCCATTCATATGGACATTTAGGTTGCTTTCATGTCTTGGCTACTGTAAATAGTGCTGCTATAAATATTGGGGCACATGTACTTTTCTCTGGATATATGCCCAGGAGTGGGATTGCTGGATCATATGGCAACTCTATTTTTAGTATGTATGTATGTATGTATGTATGTATTTATTTATTTATTTAACATTTTTTTATTGAGTTATAGTCAGTTTACAATGTTGTGTCAATTTCCAGTATAGAGTACAATTTTCAGTTATACATGAACATACGTATATTCATTGTCAGATTCTTTTTTGCTGTGAGCTACCACAAGATCTTGTATATATTTCACTGTGCTATACAGTGTAATCTTGTTTATCTATTCTACATATGCCTGTCAGTATCTACAAATTTCAAACTCCCAATCTGTCCCTTCCTACCCCCACCCCCTTGGCAACCACAAGTTTGTATTCTATGTCTGTGAGTCTGTTTCTGTTTTGTGTTTATGTCCTTTTTTTTTTAAATTCCACATATGAGAAATCTCATATGGTATTTTTCTTTCTCTTTCTGGCTTACTTCACTTAGAATGACATTCTCCAGGAGCATCCATGTTGCTGCAAATGGCATTATGTTGTTGTTTTTTATGGCTATTGTATACTATTTATACAATAGTATTCCATTGTATAAATATACCACTGCTTCTTTATCCACTCATCTGTTGATGGACATTTAGGCTGTTTCCATGTCTTGGCTATTGTAAATAGTGCTGCTATGAACATTTGGGTGCAGGTGGTCATTTTGAAGTAGAGTTTCTTCTGAATATATGCCCAGTAGTGGGATTCCTGGGTCCTAGGTAAGTCTATTCCTAGTCTTTTGAGTAATTTCCATACTGTTTTCCACAGTGGCTGCACCAAACTGCATTCCCACCAGCAGTGTAGGAGGGCTCCCTTTTCTCCACAGCCTCTCCAGCATTTGTCACTTGTGGACTTTTGAATGATGGTGATTCTGACTGGTGTGAGGTGATACCTCATTGTAGTTTTGATTTGCATTTCTCTGATAATTAGTGATATTGAGCATTTTTTCATGTGCCTATTGATCATTTGTATTTCTTCCTTGGAAAATTGCTTGTTTCGGTCTTTTGCTCATTTTTGTATGGGTTGTTTGTTTTTTTCTTATTAAGTCATATGAGCTGCTTATATATTCTGGAGATCAAGCCTTTGTCAGTTTCATCTTTTGCAAAAATGTTCTCCCATTCTGTAGTTTGTCTTTTTGTTTTACTTATGGTTTCCTTTGCTGTGCAGAAGCTTGTAAGTTTAATTAGGTCCCATTTGTTTATTCTTGCTTTTATTTCTATTGCTTGGGTAGACTGCCCTAGGAAAAGATTTATGAGATGTATGTGAGATAATGTTTTGTCTATGTTTTCTTCTAGGAGGTTTATTGTATCTTGTCTTATGTTTAAGTCTTTGATCTCCATAGTGGCTGCACCAATTTACATTCCCACCAACAGTGTAGGAGGGTTCCTTTTTCATAAGGAACAATTCTAATGTGTCAAACAGCCACTGTAGAAATTGATCTACCTTACTATAATTCAATAAAATTTTTGAATTGTGTATTTAATTGAACAATAATAAAAGATCAAAGGAAAGGGTCAAATATCAATTGATATTAAATAATAAAACATTTCTTGCTATGAATTCACAATATGGTAAAACACTATAAGCTTTCCAGAGCTTATTAAGACATGATTTATTTCTATTTTGATTATGGTGTACATGTAAGCTTGAATTTTTTCCTACCATTTATTACATTGTGGAGGCTAGACTTAATTATCTTCATAATTGTCATTCCTAATTATAATAAGTTGGGTTAATCAGCTATACTCTACCCACCTATTCAGAGTTATGTGTTTGTACTCTTTGCTAGATTTGTTATAAGATAGCACCTTCTCCTAGAATTATGAATGTATCTATTTCTTTGTAAACATACCAACATTGGGTTTTGTGTTTGTTAATCTAATATATGATAGGCATTGTATGTTTAATTTTAATTTCTGTAATAGTAGTCGAGGTTACTATTTCTATTTCTGTTGTTTTCTGTTGTGTGAATTAACTAATGCCAGGAGTGCATTTCTCTTATTGATACCATCTATTAATTAGTGTATTTTAATTTCCCTGAAAATCCTCTAATGTGTATGCCATGGAGAAATTGTTAAGTAATAAATATTAATTTTTTTTAACAGTAGGAACCGTAAATAGAAGTAGGGAAAATGATAATTCAAGCCTAATGAACTTTAGAAGGCAATTAACTACTGGATTATCAAGTTTCCTTTAAGAACCAAAACTAAAAAGGAAAGAAATATCAAAATATGTTTAGGACATGGAAAGATGTAAAATAAAGGAATTACTTATACGTTTCCTGGGTTATAACAAAATTGTCAGTCATGCACTTTAGTGGGGTACCTCACAAAAAAGAATTTTAAAGAATTTTTGAAAGTACAGATCATTATGCTCAAGAAAGATAATTAAAAGAAATGAAAGCTTCTTATCATTTAAAGAGTTGACCTATTATGTGGGTTGCATTGTGCTTCCTCTTTGGTGGATCTTTGCTTATGAAGATACAGACTTTAGCATACTTTTGCATTCTTATCCAGTGCAAAGATAAGGTTGAAGTATTTAGCGAAAGTGGTAGAATGTTGTGCTCTTTTTCATCACTCCTCTCTCTTTTTCCAAACTGGATTCTCTTCTCCTCATGTATGCCAGTTACAATGTATGTTTTTAAAAATGACTTTTAAGTTTTCTGTTGTTCTCTCTTAATCAATCAATGCAATTAAAATTTCCTGTAGACTGTCAGTAATCTACAAAATGCTGACTAATGGGAAATAAAGTGGACTGAGAAATAAGATTTGCCAAGCTTGATATACTAAGATCAGATTTAAGCAAAAAGCCTTCATAAGCTTTGATGTTCAGAAACCATTCAAATTAAGAAATGGAAGTGGAACTTACTGAGGATGCTCTCGATATTTCCTAAAATGCAAACATAAATTAATAAGTTAGTGTGGTTTGACTGGTAGAAGATTAAGGATCTTCGTAGCATGTTTATCTCCATCAACGTTAAAATCCAAACCTTCCAATATCTGATACTATGAGCTAGGAGCAAAAAATCTTTATCTTTACAGTTAGATTATATTGATGCTTTTTCATTCATGAATGTAATTAAAATTTTACACTAAACAAGTTTCTGAGAAAGGAAGAGAGGAGATGAAAGAAAATATGAGCTCTTATATTTGAAAAATTAGACTTATTTAAGTTAGAGTTTGCAAAAGTTCCTGCTAATTCTAAATGGTAAAAGGCATTAGTTAATGAATGCAAAACTTACCTGTGGTTGCTGAATATCTTCCTAAAACAAAACATAAGCAAATAAGTATGATATGATTTGCTAAAATGCTTGATAAAAACATTGTTTAGGCTTAGATTATCTTGGAGTACTAAATAATATCAGATCATTTTATTGGCAAATTACCATGTGCCAAGCACTTGTCTAAGAGCTTTATGTGATTGATATTATTTAATCCTCAGCAACCCCATGATGAAGATTCTGAGCACAGAGATTATCAAGGTCACACAGCTAGTAATTAACGGAGCCACAGTCTGCTCCAAGCACTCAGGATCTAGTCTTGCTTTGAAAAATATTTTTTGGTCAATTTGACCCCATAATCTCAGTATTGGTCTGAGTCTGTGAACTTTTTTTGGATAATATCATGCTCTTATTTCCTTTATTTTCTTTAATGGTAGACCTGGACCTGGAATCCAGGTTTATTATACTCTATAGAGTTTTCGTGTAATTCAACCCCTTTTCAAATTTTTTAGAAGAGATGGTCTACTTTCATTTATTCCACAGATGTGTATTGAATATATGTATGTTCTAGGCACTATGTTAGGTGCTGGACATAGAATTCAAGATGGAACACTGAGCTGACCCTTGAAGAATTGAATAGTCTACCAAAGGAATCAGCCATCATAATAAATTATTCCATCAGGGTAGTGAGTACTCTAATAGACATGTGGACAAGGTGCTTTAGGAACATAGAGGAGGAAGTATCACTCTTATTCCCTTTTCTCTCAGCCCTTCTGAGGAGTTGATACATTTTGGGAATTGTTGAACTCTCCCCTTATGGCTTGATTGTAAAGGAAAAATGTTTCTTTAATAGGAGACAAGGAGGGATAGAGTACAATGGGAAGGCACTGATAGATGCTTTAAAGAAAAAAATGAAAGGTAAAAATAATATAAAAGTAATGGAAGAAATTGTAGAAGACTATCTCTTTGAGGTTTAAGTTAGGTAAGAATTCAAACCACCATAAGCCAAACCATAATGTGAAAAACTGAGTTATTTGAGTACATAAAATTTTAGGATTTCTGTTCAGTGAAGCACACAATATACAGATTTCAGAGATAAACAACAGACTGAGGTATCTTCAATATCTAAAACCTGAAATACAGTAATTGAGATGTATGAATGGCACCTGAAACCCATAAGAAAAAGACAAAAAGTCTAATAGAAAAGTGGCAACTGATATGCATTCAAGCTCACAAAAAGGAAACAATGCTTAACAAGTATGTGTTGAAGTGCACAAATCCACTGAGACCATAGGAGTACAGATGAAAGCAACATTGATAGACTCTTCCTCCATCTGATTGGCAAAATTTGCAAGCAACATGATTCAAGATATTGGTAGGAAAGTGGTTCAACAGTCCTGGATTACAGGTGGGAATATAAATTGTATAGCAATTATGCAAGTTACCTGGCCTATGCTGTATGCCAGATATCCATTTGCTGAAAATATATCTCAAGGAATTCTAACTCAAGTCCTCAAGGGATCACATATCAGGATGTCCAATTACAGTATGTTTGTGACATTAGAGTGTTGAAGGTATAATACAAAACTTCTCTATTGAATTTTTTGTCTTTTTCTTACTCATTTTCAGGTGCCACTCATACATCTCAATAACTACATTACATTAGTGATGTGGCTACCACCAGGAAAATGGAAATATGAGAGACAGTTTCTGTAATACTTCACAAAACTAGAAACAGAGTATGGGATGTACATACAGCAATATGGATAGATCTTTAGAGTTATTAGCAGCAAAAAATGAGAAGAATGAGATTAACTGATGAAATTAAGTATACATACATGTAAATAAATGCTACAGGTTATTTAGGTATTGAAGGATATTTAAGGACAAACAGTAGTTGTATATACTTGTGAAAGGAATGGGACTGAGAGCTGTGAGTGAAGGTGAAATATTAGAAAAGCAGAAGAATTTGAATTTTTCTTTTTACTGCTTTGCCGCCCTTTTTAAAAAAATTGAAGTATAGTCAGTTTACAATGTTGAGTCAATTTCTTGTGTACAACATAATGTTTCTGTCATCCATATACATACACATATTCCTTTTCATATTCTTTTTCATTATAGGTTATTAAAAGGCATTGAATATAGTTCCCTGTGCTGTAACAGTATGAACTTGTTTATCTGAGTTTGAATTTTAAATCCACTTTGATCTGATTTCAGCCTTGGATTTGCTTAAGAACTATATGGATTTGAATACATATTTAACTCAATATGCATGATTTCTTGCCTCTAAAATAAGGCAAATGATAGAATTATATTGAATTTAAGAAAAATAATATATGTAAAGTCTTCTTATGTGCTCAGTTCATATCCTTTCCTTTTCATCTCTTTCTTTCCATCCCTCTCTTTCTAGGGATGCCATTTCTGTTTACCTGATGTTATTCAAACATCACTACATTAACTTTTATTTAATCTTATTTTCTTTATCTTCTGTTCTTTCTCATTTTGCTCTGTTTTTCTTCTGTTTTTCTTTCCACTCCCACTGCCCCTCATACATATTTATACATTTATTGTTTTTGATGATGAACCACTATAATCATTTCAATGAGATTGCTGATTTAATCTTTTCCTGTCTCTGGAGTTAAAAAAATACCTCACTATGAAATATTTCATGCATATATAAGAGTTTAGATATGTTTGTGTATAGTGTAAAGAATAATAGCCATCTACCCAACGTCCAGGTGCCCTGAGCTGTGTGCTTTCCCTGATTGCATTTTCCTCTTCATTTCTTTTTCTTTTCTTCTCCTTTTTTTTTTTTTTTGCTTGCTTGAATTAACCAGGGTCCTGAATTTTGTTTTAATCCTTCTTGATTTACTTTCCATTCTTTTTATTAGTAAGTTCTCTTCATTTGCTCAACATTTATAAGCAGTCTAATGAAATTCTGATTATGTAAAATTAAAAGAGGTGAAAATACCTGAGTCTAAATTTGAGTCTATCCAGAAGTGAAAATAGAAAAATTCAAAAAAATTCCCTGGAAGACTCTGAGAAAACCATATTTGAGAATGAAAAAACTTACTAAAAGATGCTGAAGATATGCCTAAAAGTAAGCCAAAAAAATAAATAAAGTTAGATTGTCTGAATCAGTTACCCATGTCTTATCTAATCTTTGCATGGGAAACATACACATTCAGGGGTGCCACATCTTCAAAGTTACTCAATTGTAAGAAAATGTACTGAGTGCAGCATCTCTAACTTTAAGAATAGCTCTAGTTCTTTCATGTCTATGAACATTCAGTTTGGTAGACCTTGAGGGATGCTGGGGTGGGTGTAGCCTCTCTTCCAGATTTTCAGATCATTTTTAGCCCAGAGTTAAAAGACATAGCGAATTAAACTTAAAATATTTACTGTATCCCTACTTCTCACTATTTTTTTCTATCATCAACTCTTTATTCTCTCTCTATTCTTATTCTGTCACTGAATATAGAAATGTGTGTAATAGTAATTTTTGTTGTTTAGGAACTACTTTCAGCTTTATCAGAACATTTCCCTTTTCACGTCAGAGCTATTGTAACTTTCTAAATGTATTAGTAACCTGTCAGGAAAGAGAGGAGACTTGTGGTCTAAATCTTTTGTGTGACAATGCTGGTCTATCATACAGTTTTCAGAGCATTCTGCAGGAAGTCAATAAAAAAAGGGAAGCTATTGGGAGTTACTACAGATATTTCTAAAATAAAACACATTTAAAAATCTCTCCCATGTAAGCATGGTGAAGTAGTATGTGTTGATTATATTATTTCATAGGGCCACCAAATCCTTCACAACAGATTCTGTGGCATTTTTGCCTCTACCAGGAAAAAGACTTCCATCCTTTTCCTTCAGTTTTTGAAGACAGTTATTGACTATTAAAAATGGCCTTATGTAAAAATTTTCTGCCCCTGGTTTCTTATTTCATTCTTTTTCTTCTCTTATTTTAAAGTTTGCTTTCCATCTCCTTTTTCCCCTCATCATTAGTTTGGAAGTTTCAATTAGTAACCCATTACAATCAATCTTTGGAGACATTTCTATTAATTCTATTCTTTTGGCCAGTTGTTGGGATTTTTGTCTTCTAAATGTTCTCAACGAATGGAGAGGATTTTACGTACTACAAAACCAAAGGAAATAGAGAACCATGTGTCTCAGGTCATTTAGAGCCAGAACAGAAAATGATTAGGGTGTGGAGTGGTTCTGTTGTGTTCTGAAAGACTGAAATACACCAAAATCAAGAAAGAAATGAGCAACTTACTACTGTAAGGTGAACAGGTTTCTAAAAGAGAAAAAAATACACATGAATTAGCCCTAAAAAATTACTGTTGCATTTTGAGATTAATAATATTTTCTGTAATATTTTTCCAATATAAGCGTAAAAAAGGGTTATTTATTTATTGTCAATGAATGATGTTTGACATTGTAAGAGATTGGCATTTCACAGTAATTCTGAATAACCCCTTTGTGGGATTCAGTGGTCATTAGCTTGGTAGAACAGTAGGGGATTAAATAGATGGAGCTAATTATTTCTTTCTTCATCTGCTGAATAGTCTGCTTCATATCCCTAATTTTCTTTCTCCTTTATGATTTTTTTCCCTTTTTACACACACGTGTTTTCTGAATGGCAAGTGTTGGTTTATATTGTTAGTCTCTAGAAATCCTTTTCCAGACTATTGTTATTCCATGTTATTTTGTTTATTAGAAGTGATTATATTTTAAAGAAAATGTTAATAATATACCAGAATTCTGAAGAATGAGGCACTAGGAATGAATATTAAACTTTTGGAAGGTTAGAAATAAAGGCCCCAAGACACTGTAGAAGATCAAAATATACTTGGACAGCAACTTATCTGTTGTTTTTACTGAAATATAATACATATATAGATGTTTTTGGTCTAAGAGTATATTAGACTTTAAACTCTTTAAAGTACAGTAGATTAAAAATTCATATGATTTTTACATTTATAATTTAGTTTTATGAAAGTAATACATATATATTCTTAAAAACTTCAAATAATTTTATAAACATAAGAAAAAACAGCAATATCCTGACCCACTCCCTTTATTCCCATTTTCTTTCGTTGGAAGGAACCACTTTTAACATTCTTATGTTGTTTTTTTCTTGTGTTTTTACATCTGTTTTTCTAAAGAACACATTTATAAGAGCTATTTCTTGATTTATAAAATTCCATCTTAATTTTTGACTTCTTACCAGGCTTTATTTCTTATATTCTCTCTCCCTTCCCCCACAATGCACTTTTCCTTCTCCAATTCTCCCAGTATATCTTGTTACAATTTTTTGGTTAAATTAATATATTCAGTGATTACATCATCATGACACCAACCTATCTCCACAGCTAAGGCATGTACTACGCTATGGTTATATTGCTTACTGTACAATTCTTTGTATTGCCTATAATTAACTTTTTCCATTTTGTTTTTTAAAACAGGTTGCCTAGATTGTCCTTTGGGTTTTATGCCATTTTAATGCCTTAACTATCACTTCTGTGCATTTAGAAGGCACTCATTTCACTAGAGTGGGTAAAATGAGTGTGTTTGAACTGTTATGTCCTCTGAAGTCTCCTTTAATACTTTTCCCAGATGGTTTTACAAGTAGATCTGGTAAAAGCCAGAGGAAGCAAAAGCCTTTCACATTATTAGGTTAAAGTACATGAGAGATGAAAGTTGAAAAGGATATCAAAACAGGGAAATGCAAATCAAAACCACAATTACCTCACACCTGTTAGAATGGTTATTATAAAAAAGGCAAGAAATAATAATAAGTGTTGGCAAGGATGTGGGGAAAAGGGAACCCATGTGCACTGCTGATGGGAATGTAAATTGGTGCAGCCAATATGGAAAACTGTATGGAGTTTCCTCAATAAGTTAAAAGTAGAACTACTGTATGATTCAGCAATTCTATTTCTGGGTATTTATCTGAAGAAAATGAAAAACCTAACTTGAAAATATATATGCACCCCCATGTTCATTGCAGCATTGTTTACAACAGTCAACATGTAGAAACAACCTAAGTGTCCATTGATGGATGAATGGATAAAGAAGATGTGGTTTAAATATACAATGGAATATTATTAGCATAAAAAAGAATGAAATTTTGCCATTTGTGACAAGATGGATAGATCTTGAGAGCATTATACCAAGTGAAATAAGCTAGATGGAGAAAGACAAATACTGTGTGATCTCACTTAAATTGGAATTAAAAAAACAAACAAACAAACTCAAAACCCAATATACAGAGCATAGATACAGAGAGCCAATTGGTGATTGCCAAAAGACGAGGGCAGGGGATGGGAGAGCGGGCAAAATGGGTGAAGGGAGTCAAAGGTGCAAGTTTCTAGTTATAAAATAAATGAGTCATGAGGATATAATGTACAGCATGGCAGCAGTTAATAATACTATGTTGCATATTTAAAAGATGCTAAAAGAGCAGACCTTAAAACTTTTCATCACAAGAAAAAAATTCTGTAACTATAAGTGCTGAGGGATGTTAACCAGACTTATTTTCGTCACAATTTTGCAACATATACAAATATTGAAACATTATGTTGTACACCTGAAACTAATATAATGTTCTATGTCAAATATACTGCAAAAAAAAAAAAAAAAAAAAAAAAAAAAAAAAAAAAAAGAAAAAGGAACCAGGTAACAGGTTGTGGGGTCTTGCTTCAACATAAATAAAAGCCTCAATGTAGTTTGAAAGTAGATTGTTCTTTTCTTCTAAAGATTCTCTTCCAGAGTAAATTTTAAAATCAGAAATAATAATTAGAGTAATAGGATTTCCAAATAACTAGGGGACCAAATTAGATATAAGAAATATAAGAGGAACTTACTTGTGAGTGGTTCTTTAGTTGTAACTAAAATACAAACACAAAAAATGTTTAAAAAAATACAAACACAGATAAGAGGAATAAGTGTTATTGTATGGGGAGAAGAATATGGCTCCCCTAAAAGTCTTTCATTATCAGCAAAATGTATAATTATATGAAATTAAAAAATCAAATTTTCATAATATTTATGTATGTGTTTTAAAAATGAAGTTTTATTGGCCTTTTATGAAAATTAGCCTTATGACTTACTCCCTATACTCCCAACTCCCTCCCCTTAGTGGCAAACACTTCCAAAAAACTTTTAGGTGTTGTTTTGTTTTCTGGTGTCATCTTTTTGCCTTTTTAAAAAAATTATTGAAATATAGTTGATTTACAATATTATGTTAGTTTTAAGTGCTACATAGTGATTTGACATTTGTATACATTACAAAATGGTCTAATTATCATTTGTCCCCAAAGTTATTACAACATTAATAACCACATCTCTTATGCTTTATTTTACATCTCCATGACTTACTTATTTTTATAACTGGAGCTTTGTACCTTTTGATCCCCTTTACCTATATTGTTCAACCCCCACCTCCCTCCCCTCTGGCAACCACCTGTTTGTTCTCTGTATCTATGAGTCTGGTTTTGTTTTGTTTTTTGTTTGTTTTATCTTTTAGATCCTACATATAAGTGAGATCATGTGGTATTTGTTTTTCTCTGACTTATATCACTTAGCATAATACTCTCTAGATCCATTCATGTTGCATATGGCAAGATTTCATTTTTAATGGCTGAGTAATAGTCCACTATATATATACATATATATATATATATATACACACACACACACACCACATCTTTATCCATTTTATGAGTATAAGATCTCATCTCTTATGTGTCTAATTTAAGCTTTCATTTCCCCCTCCAAATTTCTTGGTTTTCTCTAATTTCTTACTTTCTGCATGATAGTTTGGTCCTTCATCTTTCAAGGTAGAATATTGTCCTGCAGTGTATTGTGATCCTTGGAAGTCCATTTATATTGAAAAATAAAGCTCTAAGTAGGTGATATTAAGTATCATTAAGTATCAATTGTCACCTGAGCCTATTAGCTTTACTGGATGAACCTCATTATACCATTTCAGAATCTCTAAGTCTTTCCCTTAGTATAGTTTATCTTATTCCAAGATATATTCTGTACATTTCTTGTACGAAGAATGTAAATCTGACTGTCAAGTTGCTCTGAGTACATTGAGGGGAAAAATGTAGATTGTAGACTCTTATTTTGTTCCTCTATTGTTCTGATGTCACTCTGATTTTACCTGTTTGTGGAATCCCTTTGATACGTAGAGTTCCTTTGATTCAACCTGTCCTGAGCATTCACTTCTTTTCCTCTATTCAATTACAGTGTGGGTACAAGAGTGGAAGCCACATGGAAAATAGTGGAAGACATGATTTATATAGACTTACATAACAAATTTTAAGCTAATCAGTTTGTCTTCATCCCCACCTTCACATGCTTCACTAAAATGTTACTTGGGCCCTGATAATCCTGAGCATTTTTAATTTTGCCATTTAGGATTAGCCCTCTTGGGTTTACTTAGGATTCATATGTGTAGATCAGATTAGCTAGTTATTACTCATCTGCTGTCAGCTTTAAAAATTTTGTTTCAAATTTTCTTCTGGTGCATTCTTCTGTTATTTCTTAGACATCATAGTTTAGTATTTTAAAACATGTCTTTTCTCTCAGTTTAGTGTGTTCTCAAGAGTACATGGAGGAAAATGGAATTTTAAAAGTTTTAATTTTCAACTTCAGTGTATCAGTGATACTCTTTTAATAATGAGAGTTATAAAAATTGTAGGAAAGGAAAATTTTTTTTTTTTCCTAAGAGAGCAAATCATTGTAGTGATAAGCAATGTAGAGGAACTTACCGGTTTGTGTTGAGATTGTTCCTACAGAAATAAATACAAATAAACATATAAGCTAACTGAAAGATGTTATAACAATTATTTCTAATTTTTAAACAGCAGATACAAATATAGAAATGATGATAGCTAGAGAATACAGAGATCCAGTGTTAATTGATACATAAACATACAATATTCGAGATTCAAAAGAGGAACTTACTGACAGGTTTTGAAGTCACAACTGAAATAAGAAGAAAGATAAAAATATAGGCATTGGTTGACCATTAGAAGGAAATTAGTTTTCCTTATTATTTTTCTAAAATCACTTGATAGAATACCAAAGTTATATAAGTTATTTAAATTGAGCTTTTCTTATATCAAAGTTCATATATCTATTTTAAAAGTAAGATTATATTATGTAGGTAAAAACAGCAGTTCTCTGAACAATCCCTTCCTGCCCCCAATTTCCTTTACATTTACATATTTTTGGACTGGCAGTTTAACTACTATTTGTTTATAGAGTGTTTATTTTATAACTTAAAAATATGGATAATGTATATAGACTTCCTACTATGGACAACTGGGCTTAGCCTCTTTTTCTACCCTTCTCCAAATCATCCCAAGATTATTTAGTGAAAAGGATAAAGAAAAATACAAGTTTAGTGAATATTTCTCTTTCTAATTTAGGTTAGAATGACTTTAAAAATTGAAGTTATAACTTCAAGAACTCAAAAGTCTTCCTTCCAACAAGTAGAATGTGTAGATATGAAAAATTCAAAATTAACTTATGGATGGATTCTGGAGTCTCAACTAAAACACAAACAAAACAAACAAAATTATTTGCCTAAGAAAAGAAAACTTTTTTCTTATAATCTTTTTCTTACAATTTTTCTTACAATCTTTTTGATTAAGTCACAATGTAAAATGGACATACTCAGGTGTACTATTAGAATTTACTTGTTTATGAAAGTCATATATTTTCTAATTTTAAAGTCAACTCATGTTGTAGGTGTATAGAAAAGTCATTAGTTCCCTACTGAATATATTCACAAAATTTTCTCCCCACAATTATTCAATATTTGTGTGTAATCTCTTCTTCTGGAATTTATAGAAATATTTAAAAACTGCTTTATCAAAATGCAGTTTCTTATATTTTTAGTTTAAAATGTCATCTACTGACTTCTTACTCTCAAGATTAGGCTTTCTTGTTCCTCCACCTAATGTATCACCTCTTTTACCTTTCTGTAATAGCCATATTTTAAGATAAATCCAATGATTTATATATAGACCCTTATATAACACACTCCACTTGAGTGAGAATAGAACCTATGACTTGTGTTTGGTCAATAGCATTTGGCTAAGGTAATAGGATAGTCACTTCCATGTTAATGTTACATAATCTATGGCTTGGTTCTAGGTGATTAGATTGAGAAATTCTGCTAGCTTTGAAGACGTAAGCTTCCATGTTGTGAGAGTGCCTTTGAGAGGGTAATGTGACAAGAAACTTTAGAAGTCTCTAGGATCTGACAGTGGCCTCAGCTGACAGCTAGTGAGAAAGTGAACATCTCAGAAAAGAGACATATAGGATATTACAAAATAGCCTAACAAACATGAAATTTCAGTTATAGAAGTGGGATAGAAAACAAGTTTATACTGTATAGCACAGGGAGCTATATTCAAATCTTGTAGTAACTTATGGTGAAAAAGAATTTGAAAACTTTAGTTGGTTTCTGAAGGGAAGAGAAGAAAGTGCCCCTCTTCAATTTACCTATTATGGCCTCTGACAGTTTTTACCTGGATGGTTTTACAAGCAGACATGGCAATATCTAAAAATCTCCTTCACCATTAGCAGACCAAATCGTCTACATTTTAGAAACTGGATGTGAGGGCACTGATTCATTCTAAGATCTTTCATACAAGTAAGTCCATCAGTTTGATTTGCCTGAGAGGAGATTAATGTTTTGTCTCCCTCATCTATTTTAGACTGATTAATAAACTTGAAGTTATAATAGCCTGAGAATACAAAAATTTTTGTGCAACTAGGAGACCAAAGCAGATTTGAGAAATTGAAAGTATACTTTGGATAGACTCTGGAGTCTCAACTAAAACACAAACAAAACAAACACAAAATTGTTATTTATCTGTGAAAAGAAAACTAGTTTTCTCTAAATAGCTTTTTTGATTTGGAACATGATACACAATTGGCATATTCAAATGTAAATTAAAGTTTACTTGTTTTCATGAAAGTAACATTTAATCTAATATTAAAAAGTTAATTTTGTAGGCTTATAGCAAAACAGATTAGTTTCCTACCTTATCCATTTATAATCATATTTTCTCAAATGAGAAACATGGAGTATTTAAATGTAGGCCCTTTCTCCTAGAAATGTATGTAAATATTAAGAATATGTATGTTCATGTATGACTGAAGCATTATGCTGTACACCAGAACTTGACACAACATTGTAAACTGACTGTATTTCAATTAAAAAAAATATATATTTACAAAAAAAAAAAAATGGGATGGAGAGAGAAGGGGCATGCACGAAAGGGAATGTTAAAGGAGTCACATCTTTGTGTAATCCCTTCCACAAAGTGTGTGTGGAATCTGTGACTTGCTTCCAGCCAATAATATATAGCCAAAGTGAAAGGATAGTCATTCCCATGGTAATGCTACGTTATGTAAGACATAATCTTAGCAGACTAGAACAAGAGATTTTGCTCCTGGCTTTGAATAAGTAAGCTGCAATGTTGTGAGAGGCCCTTGTGGTGAGGAACTGCAAGGGTCTCTGCATCTGAGCGCTCTCTCCAGTTGACAGACAACTAGCAAGAAATCATACACCTCATAAAAGAGTATAGAAACATATGGAATATGGGGAAAAGTCTAACAAACATGATAGTAGCCATAGAAGTAAAGGAGAGATAGAATGAGGCAGAACGTGAAAAGATGTTACAAGAAATAGAAAAATTTTCTGATGGATACATGTAGTTGCTTGAAAACAATTACAATAGAAAAGCAAATTTGTAGGTAAGTAGAAGCAAATATTGACTATATAAAGTAATAATAATGTTTTGTGGGGTGAAAAGGCAGAGGTAGAGTTTAAGTGTTCTAAATCTTTTAAATTATGAAATGTTAAAAGTAGTAATTTATATTAAATAAGATTAGTATGCATGCTTTCATCTTCATGAAAGCTACTAAAAGCATAGCAAAAGAATGTATAACTGACATGGAAAGGAAGGAGACAAGGGAATTATAAAAAACAAATTAATCTAAGAAATTGGAAGAGAGAGAAAGGAATAGGATATAGGATCGGTGAGACAATTAGAAACATATAATAAGATATTTTAACCCCAATATATAAATAATTAATTACATTAAATTTAAATTGATAAATATTCCAACTAAAAAAGATTTCAGACTGGAGTAAAAAATCCATATCTATCTATATCTATATACGTATGTCTATCTTGCAAGAGACACATTAAACATAATAATGTAGAAAGAGTTTAAGTGGGGGGTGATATCAGCATCATGGTGATGTAAGACATTCCTCCTCTCCCCTCCTCTTTCAACAAAGAATTAGATATCCATTCATGAACAAAAGCACCTTTGTGGGAGCTGTGGAATCTAGCACCTTAGGCCAAGGGACCTGGGATGAGTCTCGCCCATATGTGCATCTGGTAATAGACAGACCTCAGTTCAGACTGTGGAATCAGTGAAGCCTTGAAACTGCCCCAGCCCCTCTTGCTGCATTTGGAAAAAATCTGTAGAGTGTTGTCCTGGGAAGATACTCATAGAAAAGTGAGAAATTGCAGAAGTCCAGCCTTCCTTAGGGGAGATTTTAGCATGCTATAGGAACCCCCCCCCCCGCCGCCCCAAGCTTAATTTGGTCACAGTGGAGATGGTAAGAAGAATTTTACCAGTGTTGTCCCCAACCTGCCACCCCTGCAAATCCCCCAAAGCAACACTGCAAGGAACCATACTATCAGGCAGTGGCAGAACTCTCCTACAAGAGAAAGAGTGGTGAGGGAATGCCTGGCTACCCTTGTGGTGTGGAATGCAGTTGGAGAAACCCATTTCTCTCTAGCAGCACTGTGAGTACTGAGGTGGGAGAAGGAGGAAGATTGATAAAAGGGCAGATAAGTATATCAAAGAGCATTAAAGGGATGTGGTTTCTACTGACTGTGCTTAGCAAGAAGTCCATTCGCAAGCCTCTAGGAGGACCACATCTGGGGATCTTTCTACCCCAGTGCACTGAGTGCTAAACTCACACCTGTCTCTACCCTGTGGCTGGCTCCTTATACTTACTCCTGAGTGCAGTGGCAAGAGCAAATTTCAGTAGTCAGGGAGTGTACTCAGAAAACAGGCCAGGGTCTGCAGACAAGGGAGAAATAAACTTGAGATATAATACTACCTTCTGGAAAACAAAAGAGTGATTTCCAGTGGTCATCCAAGTAGTTGTAAGAATTAAAAAAGATATTAAAGTTTAAGAATTTTGCCACATGAAGAAATGAGAAGAGTGAAAACAGGTGTACCTGTATAAGACAGAGAAAACCCCAGTTAGTAACACCACCAAGGAATAGAATACTCTATCTGTAAAGAGCAAATATTTAGGTAGATGCCTGCTACTTCAAATGTGAAAGCCGTATTGCAGAACTACAAGGAATATGAAAAATCAAGGAAACATCATCCCCAAAGGATAATAATTCTGCAATAACCAAATGCAAAGGCATGGAATTTTGCAATCTAGCTGATAAAGAATTCAAAATAGCTATGTTGAAGAAATACAATAAGCTACAAGGAAACACAGAAAGATAATTCAATGAAATAATGAAAAAAGTTTCAAAATGAGATATTTAACAAAGAGAAATCATAAAAAAGAACCAGTCAGAAAATCTGAAGCTAAAGAACTCAATGAATGAAATAAAAAAGCAATAGAGAGCATCTGAGGTCCAGCAGAGCAAATGGAAGACATTACAAGTGGATATTGGGAGGAACGGGCATTGTTGGTGGCTTTTTATCATAAGGCAAATTGGTGTCCAAGTTTATTTGTTTTGCTTGAGGTCTCCATTTAAAATATTTTAAAAAATAAAAATGTTTAAAAATAAGACTATCATAAGGTATATATATAGGCCTTTTCTTTGGGGAGTTTGTTTTTTCCCATAAAAAATTCTCTAAATTTTTTCCTGGTAAGCAAAGATATGCCTGGTTGCGGTTGTACCAAGAACTATGTAGAACCTCTCTAGCCATTAAACCATTAGGGTTCTTTTAAGGTGGGGTGTTTGCCTGGCTGTGAAGGGTGGAGCAGGGTGTTCAAGGTTCTGATAAAGATTTTTAGTTGGTCATCCTGTTTTTAGTCTCACCCTGCACATCTGCCTTCAGTTCTTGAGCCTCTCTAGAATTCTCCATTTGAACTGATATTCTTGCCTTTCTCTGCTGTTTGGACTCAGGCTTCTTCTGTCTGCTAAGTTAGTTAGTCATCTGTTTTCAAAAGTTTCTCAACACTTAAAAATTGCTCTCTTTTCCTTTCCTCCTGTTCTTTATCATCTGTGTGTATGCTTTTTCTATCTCTTTATTTTCATTCCAGTGAGATTTTAGCAGGGAGTTGAGATAAATGCCTTGTAAACCGGAACTCACCCACTTCTGCCCACGCTGAACACATTTTGGGGCTCATATTTAAACATGATAGACATGGAACTGGTAACAATCAGTGAGGTAAAAAATCTTCCACACCATTAATACTAAATCAATCACAAATAAGAAACAAACAAGAAAGAAACTTACTGCTGGGGTCTGATATCTTTTCTGAAATATAAATGTAAACATGTAAGTATCATTTGCTTAAGGGAAGGAGACCCTAGTTTTCTTTAATATTACTTTATTATATGGCATGTAGGACTGAAAATATTAGTAATTAGAAAGATCAAAAGCTTTTAAAGAATTAATAAACTGAAGTCCATTAGAGTTAAGGAACAGTTTGGGAACTTGCTGAAGATTCTGAGTCTTTCATAGAATACAAACTTAAATATACAACTGTGGTTTCCTTCATAGAAGGAGCCCAATGTCACGTTTTCCTCTAATACTTCTTTTGGGGGAATTAATTTAAAAGTTAGACAATTTTGGGGCCCTAAGTCATCTCTATTTTGTTCTTAGTCTTCATAGTAGAAATGTCATAGGTCTGGGAAATCTGTGCAGCCATTCTGTATTCCCTTTCATCTCTTTTCACTTCAAGGACTGTTGAGATTTCCATAAATTTGCTGAGAAATAAGAAAGTAACTTCTAGTTTTGATCAGAAAGGTTTGCCACAAAAGTGCGAAAGTTTTTTTTTTATCTGCTTATGTTTTTAATTAAGAACAAGGCTTCTATTTACACTTTTTAATGTGGAACATCAGAAAAATGAACCTATAGTATTGTATCAGAAAAGTCAACTTCAGTGGAATTAACCAGTTTGTGCAACCCCTATTGTGATTTAAGAACAGTGCTAATCTGATGGTTTTAAGATTTCTTAAGTTTGTTAGATTGAAGACAATAACATCCATAAATATTTTTCTGTACCTTTGATTGAAACTTTTCATTATAGGTATAAGGCATTAGAACATGCAAATCCTGCTGTATTCACATTTTCATCGTATTCTTACCTGTCCTCTATTTGTTAGGCAGCCCAAATCAGAACTTCTCAACCACATATGGATTGTAGAAAAATAGATTTTTAAACCATTGTACTTAAATACTCCTTCCCATTGTTAGTAAGTTAGTGCATGCTGACTATTGGACAAGGGAAAGAGGGAATGAATTATAGGAACATCAAGATTTTGGTAATATCCATAGTTATTAGTACTACCTCTGACTCTATGACGGATAAAGAAAACTAGAGATGTGAAGTAGATAAAGAATTGCTAATAGTTCATGCATGTTTTTTTCCCTCTCTCTAAAACACATACTGGAATAAATAAATATGGTTTGCCTTTGGTAAGGAGTTTTTGTTTTTTTTTTTTTCTCCTCACCTTTGCTTTTTTCAAGCCCATAATTCTCTTTAAGAGTGAACTGAGATTTGAATCCAGGCTCTGAGACATTCAGACACTACAGTTTATTGTATTTCCACTTCTGTCTTCTTCTCTCTGTTCTGTCTTATTTTGTCTCTCGTGTTCTCACTGCCTCCTCACACCATCCCCACCTTCACCCTACCCAGACTGAATATTTGTTGTTGAAAAGGCAGTATAAGTAATCCTGAGAGGTAGTCTTAGTATGGTCATTGTTTCCTAGGCATGATACCTGTTTAGTGCGAAGGGATTCCATGTGTTGGATTTTACTTAGTGGCCTCTTTTCTACTGCTCTTCAACAATGTTTAGCAAATGTTTATTGTTTTTAAGTATAAAAGATAGTGACATATAGTGATGTGAGTACATTGTGACTCTCTGTCCTCATCTTTGAGGATGCTGATTCTATAGAGATCTTTAGGGAGAAAGGGTAGGAACAGCATTTTCCTATGATACAGCCTGAGTTATTAGTTCTAGAGGTGAGGACTTTTCTCTCCTTGAGGCCTGGGGAAAATATCAGGAGTTTATGATTCTTTGAGGGAGCTTAACATGTGAAAACCTGTGAAGCCCATTGGAAAAGGCTGTTCTTTTATACTCTTTTGTGCTCCTAGGAGAGTATCCTTGATCCTGCCCATCTTGCTGGGCCAAATTGCTCCCAGTTCTTGTGGTTAGGAAAGATCTGGTTAGGGAGAGACATGGAAGCAAGGATCCTCCCCTCCTGTGTCAAATATAAGAACAAGGATTTTTCACTTTGTACACAGACACATGAGCAGGCCCTGTCATGACTTCAATGGCATAATGATTGTCAATAATGAGAAATCCTGAGTCTGATAGTTAATCTGATGGCTTAGGGCAAATTAGCCTGAATAAGCAAAGAGATATTTCACTCAAAACCAGAGGTAGGAAAACCAAATTAAATATCTAAAGTGTGTCTCCCAGGGAAGTAGAACTGATAAAAACTCAGATAAGAATATCAAGAAAAAAAATAGAGGAATCAAAATAAACCTAACAAAAAAAGATATCTGGATTTAACATGGGTTTGATGATGACTTCTTGGTTCAACATGCCAAAGGCACAACCCATGAAAAAAATAATTGATAAGTTGGACTTCATTAAAATAAAAAACTCTGTTCCGTGAAAGACACTGTCAAGAAAGTGAGAGACAATCCACCGATTGAGAGGAAACATTTGCAAAAACATATCTGATAAAGATGTGTTATCCAAAATATACAAAGAACTCTTGAAACTCAACAATGAAAAAATAAACAACCCAATTAAAAAATGGGTAAAAGAACTGAAATGACACCTCACCAAAGAAGATAACAAATGGCAAACAAGTATATGAATAGATGCTCCCACACCACATGTCATCAGGGAGATTCAAATAAAATTAACAATGAAGTACCACAACATACATATTAGAGTGGTCCCAGATGCTGACATCATCCAATGCTGGCAAGGATGTGGAGCAAAAGGAACTCTCATTCATTGCTGATAGGAATGTAAACAGCCACTTTGGAAGACAGAGCAGAGGTTTCTTACAAAGCTAAACATACCTTTACCATATGATCCAGCAATCATGCTCCTTGGTATTTACCCAAAAGGGCTAAAAAACCTTGTGTCCACACAAGAATATGCACATGGATGTTTATAACAGCTTTATTCATAATTGCCAAAACTTTGAAGCAACCAAGATGTCCTTCAGTAGGTGAATGGATAAATAAACTGTGGTACATTCAGATAATGGAGTATTATTCAGCACTAAAAAGATATGCACTATGACCTCAAACCTCTAATGGGTAAAAAGAAGAACAAACTGAGCCCAAAGTTAGCAGAAGAAAGGAAATAAAGATTAGAGCAGAAATAAGTGAAATATAGAACAAAAGACGGTAGAAAAGATTAACAAAACTAAGAGCTGATTCTTTGAAAACGTAAGTAAAATTGATAAACCTTTAGCTAATCTAACTAAAATCTAACTAAAAAAGAGAGAGGATCCAAATCAACAAACTTATAAATGAAAGAGGAAACATTACATCTGATACCACAGAAACACAAAGGATCATAAGAAGCTACTATGAAAAACTGTATGCCAAGAAACCAGACAATCTAGAAAAAAATGGGAAAATTTTTAGAAATATGTAATTTACTAAGACTGAATCAAGAAGAAATAGAAAATCTGAACAGACCAACTACTAGTAAGGTGGTTGAATCAGAAATCAAAGCTCTCCCAATGAAGAAAAATCCCAGGACCAGAAGGCTTCACTGGTGAATTTTACCAAACATTTGAAGACTTGAAGTCAAGGATGAATCATATATCTTTAATATGATCATTAAAAGAATGGTAAAGTAATGTATAAATAACAATCTAATAGAGGAGAAAACAGAATAATTAAAATTGTCCATCCAAAGAAGGTTGAAAAAGATATGTATGGCGGGAATAGAAAGCAAGTAATAGGATATGTTTAAGTCCAAATATGTCTGTGATGACACTGAATTTAAATAAATGAACTATTTCATTACAAATATAAAGATAATTAAATTAAAAACACCTTTATCATAAGGGACCCATCTAAAACAAAGATACAGGAAAGTTGTAAGTGAAAGAACCAAAAGGAAACATAATCCAAACATTATTCAAAAGTGAGCTAGAGTAACTACATTAATTTCATACATAGTATACTTTCAGGCAAAAAGCATTACTAGATATAAAGAGGGTCCTTTCATAACGATAATCAGTTCACAAAGATTATATAACAGTTCTAAGTTAATATGCATCAAGTTAAGTTGTCTAAAAATATGTAAAGCATAAATTGACTGGCAATCAATGTACATACAGAATAGATGATTAAATCCCAGTAACAGAAGAAGCAGAAAAAAAATGAGTTTGATAAGACAACATGAATAATATAATTAAAAGTCTTGACTTATTTAATATGCAAAAAGTATTACACCCAGCAAGAGGAGAATACATATTTTTACCAAATACACAAAATATAATGGGCTAGGAAGCAACTCACCATAAAATTCAAAGATTAAAATGAGTGTGTTTTGCCCACTATGGAATTAGATTGGAATTTAATAAAAAAAAAGAAAGACAATTAGAAGATCTCTATACATCTGGAAATTAAGAGTTACATCTTAAAAATAAACCATAGGTTAAATAAGAAACTAGAATAGAAATATATATGTTTTTAATAAAGGATAATGAAAATCTGTATTTCAATACTTGTGGGATCTAGTTTAAGCCTTAATTAGAAGTAAATTTAGAACTTTAAATGCAAATATTAGAAAGGAAAATTGGTTGAAAATCAATAATATTGTTATTTAACTCAAGAAATTAGAAAAATAGCAAATTAAGCCAAAGAAAATAGCAGGAAAGTAATAGCAAAGATAAGAGCAGAAATTAATTAAATAGAAAATAAATATACAATAAGGAAGATGAAAAGGAAGATACAAAACGTAAGAAGAAATGCAAAATCTGAATAAACCTATAAGATTTAGAGCAATTGAATCTTAAATTCTTATCAAAATACTCCACACCCAAGTGGCCTCCTAGTGAATTTTAAAGCCAGAAGACAATGAAACAGCATCTTTAAAGTGCTGAGAAAAAAGCCAACCTAGAATTCTATACTCAGAAGCAGTATCTTTCAACACTTAAAGTTAAATAGATTTTTTTCTGACAGATAAAAGCTGAGAGAATTTATCTCCAGCAGATTTTCATATAGGAAATATTAAAGGCAGGTCTAAAGCCAGAAAAAAAATTACACCAGATGTAAATTGGATCCACACAAAAGAAAGAGAAGCTCCAGAAATAGTAAATATATGGGCATATATAAAATTATCTTGTTTTCTTATTAAAATTTTTTAGAAAGATAATTGACTAACACAAAACAGTAATGTATTGTGGGATTTAAAATGCATGTAGAAGTAAAATATATAATGAAAATATCGCAAAGGACAGGAATGGGAAATGAAAATATATTTTAAGTTTCTTACATTATATATGAAGTGGTGTAAAATTGAAGTGTAGTTGATTTACAAAATTTTGTTAGTTTCATGTGTACGGCAAAGTGATTCAGTTATATATATATATATTTTCAGGTTATTTTCCGTTATAGGTTATACAGGATATTGAATATAGTTCCCTGTGCTATAAAGTAAATTCTTATTGCTTGTATACTTTATATACAGTAATTTGTATCTGTTAATCTCATAATCCTAATTTATCTCTCCCCTTCCCTTTCCCCTTTGGTAACCATAAATTTGTTTTCTATGTTTGTGAGTCTGCTTCTGTTTTTTATATAGATTCATTTGCATTATTTTTTAGATTCCACATGTAAGTGATATCATGATATTTGTCTTTCTCTGTCTGATTTATATCACTTAGTATGATCATCTATAGCAAACACCAGGAGAAACAGAGATAACTAGTAAGACAATATTCGAGGCAAATTGGAAACTTAAAAAGTATCCAATTAATCTGAAAGGAAGGAGGGAAAGAGAAGAAAAACCCTGCAGAGCAATTGGAATAAATAGAAAGCAAATAGTAAAATGATAGGTGTAAACTCAACAATATCAGTAATTCATAGAAGATAAGAACAATACTATCAATCAACCTAGTTGACACTTGTAGAAAATCCACCTAACATAACAGAAAAATGTGTATTCTTTTCAAGTGCATTTCAAGTACCCTAGAATGCTCCCCATGAAACTGCTGCAACAATAAAATTGCTACTTCCCCTAGAGCATGGCATGGCAGTCTTTAATCCCTTTGCCTTTCTTTTACTTTTTCTACTTCACTCAGCATTTCAAGTATATTTGGAGTATTCACTAAGATTGACTATATCCTTGGCCACAAGACAAGTAGCAGTAAATTAAAAAAGATTGAAATTATATGAATGTTCTGTAATAACAGAATTAAATTAGTAATCAATAACAGAAATCTATCTGAAAAAACCCCCAAATATTAGGAACCCATAAATTAAAGAAGAAATTACAGAGAAATTAGAAAACATTTAAAACTAAATAGAAATGAAAATACAACATACCAAAATTTGTGATGTGCAGCTTTTAAATATTGTGCTATTTTAAAATATTAATTAAATTGATAAATCTGTAGAATTAGATTATTAAGAAAAGAGAAGAGGACACAAGAATATCAGGAATGAGAAAGGGGTAATTGCTACAGATCCTACAGATTGGAGGGAGGTATTATGAACAACTTTAGGCCAGCTAACTGGACAACTAAAGCAAAATGGACATATTCCTTGAAAGACACAAGTTATTAAAACTGAATGAAGCAAAGATAGAAAACAAAGTTTATTTCACATCATAAACAAATGGCTAAATAAGTGTGAAAGAGAAATGAAAAACTGAATATATGTACCGTAGTAGTGAGGGAGTCCATTTTGAAAGCCTGGAAGCTATCAAGGATAAGGTAGACACATCTGACTAAATGCAATAAATTTTTGTATAGCAAGAGATATCTTTATTCCACTTCATTTAATATATTTTTGTTGAACATCTACTATGTATAAAACACTCTGATAAGCACTGGAGATTTAGCAGTGAAAAAAAACAAAGTCCCTGCCTTCTTAGAGTTTATATCAAGTAGGGGCAGAAAGTCAATAAACAAATATATCATGAGGTAGTGGTAAATACTAGGCAGAAAAGTAAGAACAAAAGGATAGAAAATGAGGAGTACTGTTTTAGTTAAGATAGTCAATTTTATCAACATCTTAAAGAATAGAGGAAGTGAGTTGTGCAAATATTTGAGGAGAGTATTCCAGCAGACATTGAAGTGGGTACATGTGTGGCAGGTGTGAAGAAAAATGAGGCCACCAGTGTGGCTGCAGCAATGGGAGAGAGAGTGGGAGAAGAGGCTGGAAGGGAAGCCCTGGCTGAATATTATAAGGTCTTGAAGTCCATAGGAACTTTAGATTTTTGCACTGAGGGGATTGGGAAGCCTTTGGAGGGTCTTGAACAGAGAAGTAACATGATCTAATTTATATTTTTAAAAATACATTTTTATTGAAGTATAGTCAGTTTACAATGTTGTATCAATTTCTGATGTACATTTTAAAAGTATGAATCTCCATGTATGACTGAAGCAGTGTGCTGTACACCAGAAACTGACACAACATTGTAAACTGACTATACCTCAATTAAAAAAAAAGTATAAATCTGACCACAGTAAAGCAAATACCCTGGGAGTGGGGAGTGTGCTCAAGAAACTCAATTTGGAGGCTGTCACAGCAGTACAGGTGAGATATGGTGAAGGCTTGGATTACTTGATGAAGGAAGTGAGAACTAGTCAGATTTGGGATACAATTTTAAGGGACAGTTTGAATAGAGAAAGAACAAGTAGATTGGGAAAACATTTTTTCAACACAAATGGAAGATAAGACATTAATTGACAATAAATACCTATAAATTGAATAAGAAAAGAACAAACCACCAATTTGAAAAATGAGTAATTTGCAAAGGAGGAAGTACAAAAGATCAATAAGCCTGTGAAAAATGCTCAGTCTCACTAGCAGTCTGGAAAATGCATTAAAGCAACAATTGGATACCACTTTTCTCATTAGATAGACAAAATTGAAAGATAGCTACTGTTTGCAGCACCAGTGAGAGAGTTTGGGGAAAACAGAACTCTTACACATTCCTGAATTATTACAAATTGTGGGGAAAGTGGTCAGGTAATATCTATTAACATAAAAAATACGTATTTTCTTTGATACTCCACGTTTGGAAATCTAGCCTAGAGAAGTAAAATCCTCATCATGTCCAAAATGTTTATTACAGCACCATTTGGCAATTGCAGCACCATTTGGCCAATGGCAAAAAGCTAGAAACAAGTCAAATGTCCAGATTTAAGGAAATGAATAAGCAGTAATTCATCCACAATGTTGGATGCTACACTATGACAATAATTGTTTAGAGTGATATATATCTACCTGGAGTGATGTACATGACAATTTTAGGTGAAGAAATCAAGTTGCAGAAGAATGCATATAGTTTGACTTTATTTGCATATTTTATATGAGCATGAATTAAGATATGGAGAGATTCATAGGAAGTTAACACTGATAACATGAGTTTTTAATTTTTAAAGATAAATTTAATAAAAATTTAAATAAAATATTTTTGAGACTTGGATTACGATGTGTATAATCTGGAGTGTGGTTTGATTTCTCAGTCATGGCAGATGCTCAGGCTTCTGGATGATGATGGATAAGGGTATCTTTATTCCTTAAACACTAGAAAAATATGCTTCTATTTCTTTAAAACCTAATTGGAACCTCCCAGGTAGAGGAGGACAGTGGTTGTTTTTCCTGCTCTTAATTGCTTTAAAGGGGGAGAGTAACAGAATTTAATCAAATATAAAACTAAATATTCAGATCAATTTTTCAGTTTATCCTTTTATCTCTTCAATCCTGTTTTAAAATTCTATACTTTCCCCCTTTCACTAGCTCCCTATATTTACTTCCTAGATATGTCAGTTATTATCTGGGGTGAGAGATATTTGGAAATAATGGGAAATTATATTTTTAATGCAGTTCCAACCCAGGAAATCTTTAACTGAGATAAGAATCACACTAATTTTACATAAATCATTTATTTCCAAGTATCTTTGCATTTCTTATTCAGCTTTGTTATTTCAAAAGTCACTTTCCTGCTTTTCTTTACTTATGCTTTCCTCCTAAACATAAAATGTCTAGTGGTAAGCCTTCCACGTATTTTTTTCTTCCCATCTTTACTGAGGTATAATTGAAAGATAAAAATTATATATATTTAAGATGTGATACTTGATTTCACTCCCAGTTTTACTGAGATATAATTGACGTATAACATTGTGTATGTTAAGGTTTACTATATATGTGTATATATATTGATTGCTATCACCTTACATAGTTTCAAATTTTCTTATTTCCTTTGATGAGAACTTTTAAGATCTACTGTTAGCAGCCAGCTTGAAGTTTGGATGTATGTTTCTGCTTGTTCTTGTGAACTGGGTACTTGACATTTGTGTTAGCTTATTTGTAAAATAAAATTTACCATTACTGATTTTCTGTTAAGCCCTACATTTCTACCTTTATATCTAAACTGTCTTGAGAGTACATATGTTCATTTTACTAATATTTGCATCATTTTGCTAAGCATGGTGCCATTTTGATAGCTCACCCTTTTCCCCTTCGTTTTTCTGAGGTCCTTTAAGATTTCCATTCCTGTATACTTAAGGGAGGATTAACAATTGTTTTTAACTGGCCTGCTTTTTGGTGGCCTTTAGAGAATAGTTTACAAAGTTTTCATAGTTAGAGTTTCCTATTTATTATATGACTTACTTGCTTCAAAGAAACCTAGTGGAGATGAAGATATTTTGACTGCAAGTTAGAAGTTACGGAGAAGATACAGGGAAGTTTTTATGGATCTATCCTTTCTGAATCCTTGGTTTGGAGAGATATACTCTTAGATATGGAGCCAGCTCAATGGATTGCTAAAGTCTGTCTACTGTTTTTCCAGTAGTTTCCCTGGCAGGGTCCCTGTTTCTTAGCAGAAATCCTAGAGAAGATGCATTAGTCAGAGCCTTCTAACTCCTACCAGCTAGCTGCCAGATGGATGAGAGAGAACTATAGAAAAATGACATAAGGATCATGAAAACCTAAATATTTTAAACTATATGAAAAGCTTTCTGGTCATATTTTTCCCTGATAATAAGCATAATATATGCAAGTGATGTCAACTAAAACTGGTAAAAATCTCTAAATGTGTATATTCCAGAGACATATATTTAACTTACAATATAAAAATTTCATGTTCCATATTTGTCCTTCCACCTTCTCTCCTTTTGTTTTCAATTCAGGCTTGCTAATAAATCCATGTGGTTTATCAAAGATCTTAGAATTCTGTGATTTCTAAAAGTAATTTAGGTTCTACAGCAGTTGCAGAGCTCTGAGCACACGATAGGGATCCACGAGTGCTTTAAATTGTACTAGAAGCTGTGGAGCTGCTGTCTTCAGCTTGTGGTTAATAACATCAATCATTTGTGAAACATTTTATACTTCGGGCAAGGACTAAAGTATAATTTCTCAGTCTCTCTCTTTTCGGTCAAACCTCTTTAAAGAATCCTAGCATATTAGATTAGTTTGAAAAGTTTCCTTGGAAGACATCCAGTTAATCCAGAAGGATTTTACATTTAGAATTATAGACTCATATTTGGAAGAAGCCATAAAGAAAATCTATTCCAGCTACTCAGCTGGTTCCTTAGAATCTCCTCTGCAGCATTCCCAGTGAATGATCATGCATGCTTCAACTCTTGCTCAAACTTTTTAAGGCATCCCACTTCTTTTTATAGCTGATATAAACATCTGTTACTTTGAACCTTCTATTCACTGGTCTTATTTCCTTGGGGATATACAAAATATTCTAATCCATGATGAACCTTCATATATTTGAAAATAATTCTCATTGTCTCCTTTGTGTCCCTCCCACCACCCCCAGGTGAAACTGCGGAATTTTCTGCTCACTTGAAATTGAGTCCCCTTACCATCATAGTCTTTCTCTTCTGAAGGCACTCTAGTTTATCCATATCCCATAACAGAACTGAATGTAATATTCAAAGTATGAGCTAACTAGCACAGAATATAGCAGTATGAAAATAAAGTTCTTAAAAACTATGCTTTTAAATTAGACTAAAATTGACTTTATTATAAGCCATACCTTGCAGCTACTTATTTGTGTCTCTATATTTTGCCTGCTTAAATTTCTTCTCCTAGCTGCCTCTTTTTGGAAAGTGCTTTTTTACAAGTGCATCAGCCATCTCCAAAACAGCAACTACAATGGTTTCTTTCAGTTCTTATTCTCCTTGATGTCTCAGCTATCCTTTAATCATTCTTTTTCTTAAGGCACTTGAATCAAATGATTTACTGAACCAAATGAAAACACACAGCAAGAAGAAAGGGGAAAGAGTTGGGGACAGGTTAACATACTTGGGATAGATTACACGAGGTGTGAAAGGACCACCAGATCTGAATCCTGACATATAAATTGACCTGATAGCCTCTCTCTCTGCTACATCAGACTTTCTAATTGAAGATGTGGTTAAAAGTTACATTGAACAAGAGGGCTCAGGGAAGGTAGATACCTGGAGCCAACACATTTTTTTCTGTTTAGGAACAGGACCTGGTCAGTTGCTGTCATTTTCTCATGACCTGTTGAATAACCTTGCCTTTTCTCTGTACATGTAGTGCAGAACACATATGGGACCAACATGTGTGTCACACCCATGATGCGTGTCACAAATGGGTGGCTGACTTAGCGATAATCATCCTTTCTTTTTGAAATTCTCGTCTTCCTTAATTATCATAACATTATACAGATTCTCCTTATATCTTCCCACAGCTTTTTTTTTCTTCTTTAATCTGTTCCATGTAGCAGGCTCAGTTCTTAGGCCTCTGCTTTTGCTAGCTCTGTGCTTTCTCTTCTGGGGAGGTCATTTACTCTTACGGCTTCAGTTGTGACCTCTATTGGACTGACCCCTCAAATGACAAGTGTTATTGTTTGTCCCTTTAAACTCATTAGTTTGTTTTTCTCTTTCTGTCCCACAAATTAGCTCCCAGTTTGTTATTGTCACCACGTTTCAATAGTTATGGAGTCAATTATTTTATTTTTCCTTTTCCTTTCTCATATGTAGTCAATCATTAGGAAATAGTGATTCTTTTTTGAAAAAAATATATCGTATCTGTCTCTTTTATTTATTCTCTTTCCATCACTTACTATCCCAAGCACCTCTTAACTAGATTTACGACTTATGACATTTCTCTTCTTCAATTTATTTGGCACAACCACAAGATTAACTTAAAAAAAAAAGCGACCTTATTCACTTCACTCTCCTTCTCAAACACCCAAGAAGGCTTCCAGTTGCCTGATGAGTAAAATATAAATTCCTGATTTGTTTTTAACATCCCTTTAGCATCTTCTTCTCACCCTCGTTTTCAAAATTATATCACCAAATGCTTCTCACGAGTCTACTGCAACAATATTACCTACTTCTGCTAGAAAATGACATGGCAGTCTTTAATCCCTTTGTTTTTTTCCTACTCTTCCACTTCACTCAGAACATTGACATCTTATCTATCTTTTGAGACACATCGTATACCACCAGTCCCTTCCCCATGAAGGTATCCCCTTTACCTTCTCATCCCAAGAGGTTGCTAACTTGTATTTTATTGTTCATCTAAACTACATCTTGATGCTTAGATTTTACTTAAAAAATTGTCATTTATATACATATTATATCACTATATATGTTGTAAGCTATTGATTATAGGGACTCATACTTTTCTGTGTACCCCTTATTGCTAGGACAGTGCCTTGCAAACATTAGGCCCATCAGGAGGAGTTATTGGTCGGTTGATTGGTTGGACTATTATAAAGATAAAATACTTCTCAAAGGAAATTATTAGAATTTTTTAATCAAAATGTTTTATTTCAGAAAGTATGCAGTCTTTCTTGACTAAATAATATAAGTATCAACTTATAAAACAATTGGAAGCTGAGGTTTGTGGTGGCTGAGAGATCTAAAAATGGTGAAACTTCCAAAGAGTAGAAATCTCTGCAGATGCATAGATTAAAGGGATTCTACAATTATGGTCCAGTTAGGTGGTGACTAGGATATGACTTGTATTTGGAAGATGGAAATCACAATAATCAGTTGTCTTATGGGCCTTCCTTTTATTTATCCTTACTCTTCCTTTTTGTTATACTTTACAAGTAAGGGAGGTTTTACTTGCCCTTGCGCCTTAGTGAAACTTCTGCTTTTTTACCCTTTTTTGATTCATTCTTTCCTTTAACTTTGTTCTTTCCTCCATCATCTTTCTTGTTTTCAACATCATTTTCTTCTGTATCTTTATTCTTTCCTGCATCTCTCTTTTTATTGTCCTGCTCTTCTTTATCCTCAAAACTCTCCCTCTTTTCTTGGGTTTCCTGTCCTTTTGATATTCCAGTCTCACTCTTCTTTACTTTGGATCTCTGTCCTTTTGGTATTCCAGCCTCACTCTTCTCTACTTGGGCTTCCTGCCCTTGTGGTATTTCAGCCTCACTCTTCTCTGCCTGGGCTTCCTGCCCTTGTGGTATTTCAGCCTCACTCTTCTCTTCTTGGGCTTCCAGTTCTTTTGTCATTCTCATGTCACTCACTTTTACTTGGGATTCTTGTCTTTTCATTATTGTGGCATCACTGTCCTTTACCTTGACCTCCATTCCTATTTCACCTTTCTCCAACTCAATGTCTTTTGCTTTCCTTTTTGACTCTCTTTTGTGCATTGATGTCAAGCTTTTATCAGAATCTGTGAATAAAATTTCCTTCTTTAGTGCTCCCTTGTTTTGTTGGCTACTCTGAAACTTTGTAGTGCCTCTACTTTTTAGAATCTGGTCTTTGGAATCTGATTTTTTTGCAAGTTCTCCATCCACGTAACCTGGAAATATAACTGAGCACACAACAAAAGTGCACGATTCAGATATCAAGTATTTTCTCTTTATTCCTACTTTTTTCCTGATACTGGTTTCTCTCTTTCTTTTTGTCTTAAAACTGACAAATGGGAGATAACTTGAAATATTCCTGAAAATATAAAGTGGTGGAACTATACACATAAAATTATATAAGTACTGATAACATTCCAGACTCTTTTCAATAAATTGGAAGATTAATAAAATAAAAGGTAAAATATGCTATAAATGAACTGATATTTGTTCAGTATATGATGGCTAGTGAATAATGCTTAATAGCTAAAGGAGGGTGTACTCTGAAAGGAAACAATTTAATTTTAGAAAATTTATGGAAAGAAGCAGTAATTGTTTTTTAAAATAGAAAAAGAAAACTCAAAATGTGCTTTCCATATTGAATAAAAGCACATCTCATTATGCAAAAGTAGTACTAGTACTAGCTGACAGTTACTAAGTGCCTACCATACACCAGGCATTTAACTGTTCTGAGCACTTTGTATGTATTACCTCATATAATTCTCACAACAACCATAAGGTAGGTACTATTATTATCCCCATTTTACAGATGAAAAAATTGAGACACAAAATTTTAAATGAATGTCCATATGGTCGTGAAGTTAGTAGGTGGTGGAGCTGGAACTTGAACCTGAGTAGTCAGATTCCACATTTCAGTTTTAACCAATACCCTAGACTGCTTCTTGTGATACCTGTTAACACACTATGCAAAAATTTCGGGTCCCTTTTGTCATGTATAGGTAAATTAACTCTGCTATGTCTCAATTTCTATGTGATAGAATAAACTTGAATTTGTTTGCTGCTGCTGCTGCTTTTTTTTTTTTTTTTTTTAGTGATTTAGTTCCCTGAATTAAGAAAAAACAGTATCTGTGTTGCCAAGGAGAATTGTGTGGGTTCTTGCTACGAAGCAGTCATATCTTTCTTTGAGAAAACCTAACATTTAATGTAGTATAAAGAATACTGAATTTAAGAGCTAAATCAGAACACCTGGGTTTAGTATCCCTGTTAACTGGGTTTATTTGGGTAAATCAGTTAACCCCCAGAGACTTATTTTCTTCATATTTAGTCTGCTCTGCCCACTTTGTAGGGTTATTTAAGGATTCTAGACAATGTTTAAGGAGCCTGGCCTTTAGAGACAGACTGGTTTAAATCCAGGTCCATACCTAGCTAGCTAGCTGGCTGATCTTGGGTAAACTTCACTTTCTTACCTGTAAAATGGGAGCAATAGCAGTAGCTACTTCACAGAAGTATAAGGAAGATTAAATAATATCTAAGTAAATCACTCAGTACAGTGCATGGAATATAGTATGTAGTCAGTAAATATGGACTATTATTACTATCAAATGAGATAGTACAGGCAAAAACTGTCTCTGATCTAACAAAGCATTTTTAGTTCCAACCAAATAATTTAGAAAAATGGTTAATTGTGTCAGAGAAAGATACATTGCTTAAAATTTAACTTTTTTTTTTAACAGAGAAAGCTTTCTGGTACATTTTGAGTTAGATGTTTGAAAAATTGACATTTACTAATTGTTAAAGTGAAACACATTTGTATTAGGTAAGAAGGTAACTATAAATCAAAAGGGATGTTGTAGTTCAGTGTTTTCTGTTTGGTTTTTTAAACTTTTGACACCAAAATAAAAATAATATTAGGAACCTTGCAGTAGTACTTTCTGAGCCCTTTTGTATGTTTTCCTCCATAGTGCAGTTCAATAAGAAATGAGTACTTATATTTTATTTTAGACAAACTCATTTCCAGTTTTTTAATTGAAAAAATCAATAGTAACATATCCCAAGCATTTCTATATTGAGAAAGACAGTCCAGAATATTTTGATGTTTGACAGCACTATCAGTTGACACTTATTTTGTTTAGGGGTGTGGTATGGTAAAGAGCATGTTTTTTCACAGAAGCTTCTAATCTAAAATACCACTAATTAATCTAGTCACTTCTAATAGTATCTTCATACCACTGATTGCTTTAATCTTTGTTGTATATTTTATATTTTAAACTTAACACAAATTAGATTTTCTAGGATTTATTTTTTAGAAAACTAATTATCCCATAAAGTGAGATCCACTCTTATTTCAACTTTGCATTGCAGAAGTAAGCCACAAGTATTATTCCACCAAATTCTAAGCTCCTCTCTCCATTCTTCCATATTTCTAGATAATACATAAATCTTTTCTTTCCTTGAGCCTTATAATTTCCATAATATAAAAATTTTAAGCCCTGGTTGAAAGTCTGTTTATTACAGGCAGTAGCCTATACAACAAAATTATAATAGAGTCAAAACTTTTAATTAAGACCTTGGTGATCATTGTAATGTATTAAATTAAAAATTTAAGGCTGATTAAAAATTTTAAATTGGATTAATTTTTACTAAAGTTGAAAGATATCATAAAATGACTATCACATTAATAATTCTAATCATGTGATACTTAAAATCATGTAGAAGAATATAGACCATGTGCTTTATTAGGATATTAATCTTACTAGATTCTTAATCTAGTGACTTGTCAGAGCACAATCAAATGTAGACTCTAAAAGATCTGTTAAGCATTAGAGGTGAATCATTCTAGTTCTCAGGTTTTGAGTTAATTTAACAGATCATATACTTATTAGCAGAATGTGGAGGTAAGAAAATAAGAAACTCAACTCGAGAGGATGATGAAGTTTGATGGGCAGATCTGTCTTAAATCTTTCTTTGAACAATAAATTAAAACTAGACCTCCTTTTACTGAAAATACCAACACGAAACAATATGTTTGAAATATTGTCAATAAAAACATATCTTTCACAAGAAAAGAATTTAAAAGATTGAACTGTTTTTTCTGGTAATTAAAAATATATTTATTAAAAACGATCCCTTTCCATCTCCCCCTTCCTTTTGGTTAGGAAACACACACAGTCTTATTACCTTCCCCATGTGAGGAGGGCATTTGAGGGACGCAGACACATCATGAATGCTCTGAATGCATATTGTTTCTTATTTTGTGAATCAAAAGAAAATAATTTTCGCTTCCAACTTTGTGTTTTCTCCCCACTCACAAACCCACACTCCTTCTAAGTGTGAACTGAGAACAAACAGTGAGGCTTAAATATGATTATAAAGACATATTTCATGTTTGTCAGTGAATGAGATACTTGAAATGTATCTCACTACATATAAGTATTACTTCTTATGATTAAATATTTACAGAGTTTTAAACATTATTATTCTATTTTTATATGATTTCCATGAAGAACTGAGCCATTAATTAAATAATCCTGATATAGAGAAGTCTGAACTTAAAAGTTAAAAGCCAAACTGATTTAAATGAGACATCTTCTATTTTAAAAGGATGATTTATGTGTATTTAATTTTACGGCTTTTCTAGTAGATGTATATTTGTATTTACAAACATTTGATTTATAGATAAGATTTCAGGTCTAATCACAAAAAAGGCATTTGTGATTCAGTATAGGAGGCAGTGTGTTGATTTGGAAAGAGTAGGTACTTCAGAGGCAGGAAGTCCTTGGTTTAAATCCTGACAGTGCTGTTTACTAATTCTTTAAACTTGGGCATGTCTGAACCAGTTTCCTGATCTGTAAAGAAGGGGATAATAATAGCTACCAGGCAGGGCTATAGTAAAGAATAAGAGATACTGTTTTTGAAAATGCCCAGCACAGTGCACAGTACATAGTAGGTGCTCAATACCTACTATCCCTCAAAGGTAAAGTTATTTACAAGGCAACAGGAAGCAGGTAAGATTTTGTTCTTAAATAGTTCTTTTTCCTATTAATATGATTTAGCAGGCCTTCACTTATAACTAAAAAAAGAGTTCTAAATTACCAGCAAAGAACTAACAGAATTCAGAAACCAATCTTTCTTTTATTACATTTTGCTGAGTCAGTAAGGAGATTCTTTTTCAGAGCCTAGAAGATGGCCAGAGACTATGGCACCCTTTTGCAGTCTCTCCAAAAATAGTTATTTAAAATATTGGAAGATTCTGGAGAATAGGGACATTTAAAATGACCTTACAAGCACAAGACTATTTTGTGAGTAGAAACAACCAGTTGAGAAAATAACCATAAACCATGTAAAATATCAGAGTTGAGACTAGATAATGAACTTACCCATAGGAGATAGTGCTAAAAATAAAATACAAAAGAAAGGTCAGTGGGAATTTTCTAACTCAAGGAGAACCCAATTCCCAATGATACCCTTTGTTGGTGAATGCAGGAGTAGGATCTCCAGAGAGTATAAAACCCTGTTTCATCCTCTGGGAAGCTGCTGGCCAAACCCCCACATCCTACTCCACAGGGGAGGTTATCTCTAGGAAACCATTAGTGTATGGGATTGAATCCTTGGGTAAGTAATATTTATTCCACCAAAATTCAAACTATTGCATTTCCCACTTTTCATTGTTCTCTCACAAGTCAGTTTGTTACCCACTTTGCTTCATTTAAGTTTGAAAAATGTGTATTTTGGTCAGTTATCAAAATCACCATCTAGTCCTATTCTTTGTCAGTCTTAGGGGATTTTCCTTTTTAATAAAAATTATCTATTGCCAGATTATAGCACAAGGAAAATAGGCTCTTTTTCGATGGACTAGCTGGGAATATATGCTGCCAATAATGTTTGATAGAAAATAACCAGAACCAAATATAAGACCATTATATTTTGTTTCAAACAGAAATTAGAGAAAAGGAAATAAAAATATGAGAAAATCAGTTATTTAAGACATAGTGACTATTCTAAGGCAGAAGAGCTTGGAATACAAAAATTTGGGGGAAAACTCAAAGGACTGAGACACAGAAATGGGTAAAGCAATGAAATGAAATGATCCAAACTTACTGATTTTTCCAGAACTGTCCATTGAAAGAGACAAAACAAACAAACAAACAAACAAAAAAACAGTAGGTATTGGGTTTTCCCTTCTTACCCAACCCTCAAGCCTCTATACTGGTTGGAATCTGTGTCAAAAACAATTAAGTTCCATTTATTTAAATATGGAGAACCTCCATTTCCCTTCCCTCTTATCTTGGTCTGTTGTGATTAGCTACTTTGTTAAAAAATTTTTAAACTGAACTATAATTGACATATAACATTACACAAATTGAAGGTATAACAAATGTTAATTTTTTAATTTTCTTTTTTTATTGAAATATAATTGATTTATAACACTGTGTTAGTTTTGGGTGTATAGCAAAGTGATTCAGTTATACATATACATGTATATATATTCTTTTTCAGATTCTTTTCCATTATAGAAAGGAATTCCTATAATGTAATTATTATCACAAGATAGTTAATATAGTTCCCTGTGCTATACAGTAGGTCCTTGTTGTTTATCTATTTTATATATAGTAGTGTGTATATGTTAATCCCAAACTCCTCTAAGTTATTCTCCACCCCACCTCTTTCCCCTTTGGTAACCATTTTTTTTCTCCATCTGTGATTCTGTTTCTGGTTTGTAAATATGTTCATTTGGGTCATTTTTTTTTTTTTTAGATTCCACATATAGGAGATACCATATGATATTTGTCTTTTCTCTGAGTTACTTCACTTAACACAACATAATTTGATACGTTTATGTATTATAATATGACTGACATTGTAGTGATAATTAGCACCTCTATCACATTACATAATGATCCTTTTGTTTTAGTGGTTGGAATCCTTATATTCTAGTCTCTTAGCAAGTCTGACAATTATAATATTGTTGTCTATATTTACTATATTGTCCATTAAATCTCAAAGGCTTATTGACTACTTGTTGCAAGCTTGTAATCTTAAACATGTCCTATACCTGCACTCCTCTAATTCTCTAGTAACCACCATTTTACTTCTGTTGTTACTAATTTGGCTTTTTTAGATTCCACATCTGGATGATACCATGCAGTACTTCCTTCCTGTGTCTGACTTAACCACTTAGCGTAACATGTTCATGGTCCATCTGTGTTGTTGCAAATGGTGAGATGTCCTTCTTTCTTATGGCTGTGAATCATATTTCATTGTATACATAAGTCATCCCTCAGTATCTCCGGGAATACTTTATCCTTCCCACCCAAATCCATGGAGCTCAACTTTCTTATATAAAATGGCATAGTGTTTGCATATAAACTACAAACATCCTCCTGTATACTTTAAATCATCTCTAGATTGCTTAGAGTACTTAATGCAATGTAAGTGCTATGTAAATATTTGCTGGTATGCAACAAATTCAAATTTTGCTTTTTGCAAGTTTCTGGAATTTTTTCCTGAATATTTTCTATCCATGGTTGGTTGAATTCATTGATGCTGAACCCATCGATACAGAGGGATGACGGTATGCCACATCTTCTTTATCCATTCATCTGCTCATGGGCACTTAGGTTGTTTCCATATCTTGGCTATTGTGAATAATGCTACAATAAACATGGGATTGCATATATCTCTTTGATACCTTGTCTCATTGCCTTTGAGGTATATACCTGGAAGAGGAATTGCTGGATCATATGGTAGACCTTTTTCTAATTTTTTGAGGAATCTCCTTATTGTTTTCCATAGTGGTTGGACCAATTTACGCTCCCATCAACAGTCCACAAGGGTTCCCTCTTCTCCACATCCTTGCCAACACTTATTATCTCACATTCTTTATATACATATATATATATTTAGATATAGTCAGTTTACATCATTGTGTCAATTTCTGGTGTATAGCATAATGCTTCAGTCATACATGAACATATATATATTCATTTTCATATTCTGTATGAAATATAATTCCTTGTGCTATACAGTATGAACTTGTTTATCTATTTTATATATATATATGTTACTATCTGCAAATCTTGAACTCCCAATTTATCCCTTCCCACCCTCTTCCCCACTAATAACCATAAGTTTGTTTTCTATGTCTGTGAGTCTGGTTTTTTTTTTTTGATTCCACATATAAATGATATCATATAGTAGTTTTCTTTCTCTTTCTGGCTTACTTCACTTAGAATGACAATCTCCAGGTCTATCCATATTGCTGTAAATGGCATTTTATTCTTTTTTATGGCTGAGTAGTATTCCATTGTATGAATATACCACAACTTCTTTATCCAGTCATCTGACAATGGACATTTAGGTTTTTCCATGTCTTGGCTATTGTATATAGTGCTGCTATGAACACTGGGGTGCATGTATCTTTTTGAATTAAGGTTCCCTCTGGATATATGCCCAGGAATGAGATTGCTGGATCATATGGTAAGTCTATTTTCAGTCTTTTGAGGAATCTCCATACTGTTTTTCTTAACGGCTGCACCAAACTACATTCCTACCAGCAGTGTAGGAGGGTTCCCTTTTCTTCACACCCTCTTCAGCACCTATAGCTTCAGATTAAAATATAAATTTCTTAGTGTGTTATTTCCATAGCCTTTCCAGTGATCTGACCCCAGACATATTTTGCCAACATTGTTTTCCTGTTTCTCTTCTGTAACTTAATTCTCTAACCAAATGAACAACTTTTTATTTTTTTTGTCCTTGACATGTTGTTTCTTGTTTCTGTGGGCCTTTTAATTTACTGGAAAACCCCCCAAAACTCCAAATCCCAAGACTGTTTATAATTAAAGTAATACTTAAAAATGTGGAAGAAAAGAGGTAGAAAATAGTCTGATTTTCAGGGTTCAGACTGGTCAGATGTCAAAAGTATCAGTGCATTAAAGGACCCCAGATGTTACAGATGACCAGAGGAAAGAGAGAAAGACAATTGGAACTTACCAGCTGCTACTGGACCAATTACTAAAAAAGAAAATAAAACAAATTATTATTTAAAAAATTATGTACTCAATTCCCATTGAAAATCCAGTTGGAACATCAGAAAAGGGACTTTTAGGAAACATTGCATCTTGTATGAATGTGCTATCTCTTATTAATTCAATATTAACTCCATTTAAATAACCTAAACATCCAGGCTATTTTGGAAGGCCTGTTTGATAGGTTATATGAGTGAGACTCACTTTTCTAATGAAATAATTTTTAAGATTGTTAACTAGGGCAAAGGTCACAACCTTTCAGGAGACTGGTTACCAGTTCAAGATTACTAATTTAAATTCCCTTTTCCTTATTCTTTTTTTTAAAAAAAAATTATTTTAATGTCTTCTTTATTTTTATTTTTAATTTAATTTTATTTATTTATTTTAAAAATATTTTACTTATTTATTATTTTATTTTGGTGGGAGTGGGGGGAGGTAATTAGGTTTATTCATTTTTAGAGAGGGTAGTAAGGATTGAACCCAGGACCTCATGCATGCTAAGCACGCGCTCTACCACTTGAGCTATACCCTCCCCCTATTTTATTTTTTTTAATTGAAATATAGTCAGTTACAATGTTGTGTCAATTTTCAATACTTCAGTCATATAGGATCTTTTCATTTTTTCTGTCTTTCAACGTTCTCTCTCCCTTTCAAAGCTCTACCACCATCTCAGCACTCATCATATTCCTTTTGTAGTGCACAAAGTTTATTTATAATTATGAATTTTAAAGCTTTTGTAATGATAATTTTTCAATGTTTTTTCCTTTTTGATAATTTCTGGAGTTTAATCAGAATTTTAAATCTAGTTTAAGAAATAGCATGTAAAACTTATAACCATGTAAGACAAGCATTCTTTCTTGCACATCTTCAGGGGTATAGGATAGGGCAGAGCCAGGATCACTTATAATGACAGATGAGAAATTCCAAGAGCTTCAATTTCCTGATCTTCTATAGTCCTCAATCTTTCATATCTTCAGAGTGGGCAAAATGGAGTTTAGTCTTTCTTCCTTTTCTTCTCAATTTTTATGAAAATTTAAAACTCTTCAAGAGCTAGCTATGTTTATTTAAATTTTGCTCGTTTTATTTTTCTTTCTATTTCAGTCTCTATCTCAGAATGTGTCTGTTTTATTCTTTACCTTCCCTTATGTAATTCTTCTAAGTCCATCACTTTACTATTCCTTGTCTTATTTAAAAAATATCTGAGCTAAAGTCTTTATTACTTTAGGACATTTGTTCTATTAAAATTAAGGCCATATTATGTCTGTTCTTTTTATTCTATTTATTTTTATTCTATTTATTGCATCAATAGATTTTTCACTTATCATCAGTAATTTTGAGAAATGCAGAAAAATTTAAAAGTGAAAGAGATGGGGAAACATGCCACTTAGATTTTGCATTAACAGGCATGATTATAGAGAATCAAAGAACCCTGTGGGAGGCCAAAGGACACTAGGATTGACAACCAGACAGTATGTTGATGGGTTTGGAAAAGAACTGTACCTAACCTAACACAAAATTCAAGCTTCTGAAAATTCAGTTACTAATCATATTCTCTATGGTGGAAGAGGAAAAGAATTCCTGAAACCACTCTTCCTCCTAAGAAGGAAGCTGCAATGAAGCATCATTAATTAACCCCTCTGTTGTTTTTGTCCTGTAATCTAGGGCTGAAGGGCAAAAGTGGAGGCATTAATATACCCACAACTTCATATAAGTTGCAGGTAATAGGAGTGCTGGGAGATGGCATGCAGTAATGATTATTGTTCTGGTATAGAAGTTATTGACAGTCAGATACTAGTTTCCAGTTAGTATAATGTATTGATTTCACACAATTATTATAGATAAGCATTATTTATGACTTACAAACCAACAGTGACTGTAAAGACTATTATTATAATAAGTTGAAGATTTATTCTTTGCTCATAGGTCATTTAGAAAAGAGTTGAAATATAGTTGTTAGATAAAAATGGCTGGCTTTGTATGTGGAGGGGATACGGTAAGCTGCTGAGAAATAGGCAGCTGGTGAAATTATACATAAAATCTCATCCAAGTCAGTCACACCTCCACCTAGTGTCCTGAACAGAATATGTCTTAATGCTATTGCTTCTAAATATAGTAAAAAGGGACATTTTATCATCTGATTAAAATACGAAGCCTTTTCACAACACTTAGCACTTAGCTAATGTCAACCTGGAAGAAGCTCTTTATGACTGCCAAATAAAGAACTACACTACTACAGGTACTTTGGAATCTTGTGTCAAAAACATAAAAATAGATCTCTCTACGGGTGTTTATTTTGAAAGAATAACTAACATGGTTTCCCTGACTTAAAGAGTTAGTAAGGTTATCATCCTATATAAATGGACATGAAAAATTTAAGTTTACTTTAGGAGACATAGGCAAGGATGGGAAAAGTATGTATATATACACATATTTCTTAGGAAATCAGGAAAAAAGAATTTCACATTCATGTGTAATTTTTGAAAAACTGTTTCTCTTGAAAGTCCTCCACTGAAAAGTATGTTAAAGTAGACCCTTGAAGCATAGTAGGAGAAAGGAATTAGATGTTGCTCCATTTGAATTTAGCTCTCACAATTTTTCTGCCTTCTCTCTTTTGGCTGAAAGACCTGATTTTTCTGCTCCCTTCTCTCTTCATCATCAGATTTCCCTCATGGCTTGATCTGTGTTGATAAAATGTTTAAACTGTCCCCAGCACTTGTTTCCCCCTGTCTTTTTTTTTCCCTTCAGTAGGGGTTTATGCTTTCCTCTAATTTATAAATAAATAAATCAGTTGTTTCAGTAATGTGGATTAAGGAGAATGAGAACATCAGATTTGCAAGTAAATAATTAAAGATAATACCAAATAAAGATAATACACATTAAATTTTAAGAGAAATTAAGTAATTTACCCACAGCCACATGTCTGGTGTTTTAGCTGAGATTTGAACTTAGGTCTGTATGATTCTTTTCTTAATCACTGCAATATATTACCTTTCCATTTTCTTTTACCAGTTAAAATCATACAAATGGTTTTATTCCATATTTAGAATCATTCTTGAGAATATATATATATATATATATATATATAAATGGAATTATGAATTTAAAGGATACTATCATCTGTAGAGCTTGCAACATACTGCACATTTGCTTTCTAAAATGGTTATATTAATTTAAATGGAATCAGTGATGTATCAATGTATAATTTTTATCACAGCATTAGTGATATTTTTTATCATATTTAAATTTTTCTCTTCATTGGGTAAAAAGTACTACCTCAGGGTCATGATTTTCTATCCTTTTTTTTAAATTTTACCAGTCATTGGGCACACTATAGACTCTAAATTCATCAGTAATTTAAGGGTACTAGATAATGGGACAGCAAAGGGGGTTGTAAAATGTGAATTCATTTCAGGGAAACTTTTCTAAAAGACATTAGAATTAAAAACAGATGAATAATAACTTACCAATAGGTATTGGAGTAACTGGCAGGACAACATGAAACAAAAATATATTAGCAGAATTTTTGGATCAAGAATATAATTTCCTTCTTTGCTCTTTCCAGGGCAACAGAGAGATATTTGTAAGACATCAGACCTCCCCCAGAAAGATGCCCATAATGGAATAAGAGGAATTAGCATTTCTCTTGTGGTAAAGGAATAGTCCTAGTCTGATACGACTGGTTTCAGTGTATTATGATGGAGTAGAAAGGCAGGGTGGGCTAGTACATATATGCTTACATCATTCTTTTTCTTCTCTAGTATGGAGGATTTAAATTGTACAGAGAACTTTCAAAAAATTTGAATGCTAATTGCAGTTATTCTCTTTCCTTTTTTCACATCTAACATAGTGATTTTTCTCCTCTGTTCCTTATTGGTAACTCCATATTGACTATATCCCACCCTATATATCTTTCTTTTTTGCAGTATGAAAAGTTTTATTTGTTACTGAAAGCTTTTTGAGTTTTTTTAGAAAACAAAATGTTTCTTTTATATTTGGCCTCTTAGTGAAATACTCTTTTCATTGAGGAATTAATAACACAGCAGGTTGCCAAGGAAGAAGGAGAAGGAGATTATTTATAAATAAAAGCATTAAGTGCAGCTATTCAGAATTGGAAAAAAGTTCTCATTTTGGGATCCCAATTTGTACCAGATTTATGAAAAGAAAAGGAACTTACTGATAGGTACTGCTACATGTGCTAAAATCCAAACAGAAATTATTAGTATGGGTTGACACTGATAACAGAATTGACACTGATAGTAAAATTCTTACTGATACTGTTTCCAGACAGGAATTTCTGGAATGGAAAGGATGAGCAAGCGCCAAGCCTTTTACGTGAGTTACTTTAGTGTCCCTTTTACAGTTACACAGTAGTTTTGACAGGTGGAGAAGGGGTGAGTTAGTTTCCTTTTATCAGCCAGTTTTGCTTGGAAATTGAAATATCACAGAGCCGGAAAAGGCTTATTTCCTTTCAATTTTGCTTCCATTTTCATTCTATTCCCTTCTCTCATTGCTTACTCTTTCATGAGTTTTCCCACTTTTCTCTGTCATTTCTCTCTTATAGTTAGTTGAAAATATATTTTCTTGAAATTCAGTAGTGCTAATCCCAAGATTTTCATCACATTCTTAATTATTCCTGTTTATCAGTTTCATTTTCCAGGTATTATTCAGTAATCCAGGTGGAAAGAAGTGGGTTTATGTATATGCAAAGATATATGACCATGAGCAGTTCTAGCTGTCAGAAATGAAGACAGAGTTCACTTTTTCTGACTCCCTCCTCAGGCAATAATATATGATGTTTATTACATCCATATCGTAAGTCTTTTTAAGTATACAAAAATGGTTTGTTTTTAGTAGGACATTTTAACTTACTAGGAGAAAAATCAGTCATGTTTATTTTTTTCACCTATCTTTGTAATCTGTGCTTTGTATAAAGTCATAAATATTCTAGCAGGATTCTGAAGAGAGGATATAAGAGATATAAATGTCAATCTTTCCCTTGAAATGGAAACAACCATGTTTAGGAAAAAGCCCACAATGGATACATAACAAATATCAAATAGAAAGGGAATTTCTTAGAATTGCAGGTGTCATCAATCTGGATATAGAGACCATGGCTCTCTTGTTTATACTGTTCAGTGAATGAAGACAGAAATACATTTTACTTCTTAATACTACTAAAACATACTGGTCAGATGCAATAGCTCAATTTCTAGAAGAAGTGAGAGAAATAAATTACTTTTTCTTCCAATTTTCCTCAACTTCTCTGGATGAGAAACATGTCAAGAATGTTCAGATTTATATATAAACTCTGGGAGGGCAGTATCTTCTGTTTTGGTCCTTGCTGTATTCCCAGAGCCTGGCACACGGTAGGCCCTCAATAATTATATATTTCTGAGTGAATAAGATCTCAGTGAATTTAACTTTGCCAGTTCAATTTTATTTCTGTTACCTACTTTTAAAATTTCCTACCAAAATTATTTATAAACTCTAATAATAAAAATATTAGTAGCCAGCTTTTTTCCATAGGTGACAATTTGCAAAAAATGTTCATAAGCATTATTTCTTATTTCAGGTCATCTTTAACCAGCTGAATATTTGACTTGCTATCTGTGGTTTTTTACTTTCAAAATATTCATCAGTAACTTTAAAGGAATTTATCCAATGTAAAAACAAGAGAAATTGGAAAAGTTGAATGTCAAGGCCTTACATGTTCAGAAAAGGATGTAATCGATACAGGAACCAACCCTAGAATTAATGAATAGGTGTAGAACTTACCTGGTTCTTCTTGCCTTACTGTGAAAAGGAAATCAAATAATTAAATGAATGGGAGGTTTCTGGGTAAAGAACAGAGTTACTTCTCAAATATTTTATGCTGAAAGTTTTAGAAACAGGACTTTAAGAGACCACCAAACCCTCTTTTTAGAGTCAGTTAAATATAGTGGGGGGGTAAGTACCTTCAGATTATTTTGCTCAAGTCCCTTTTAATTTGAGAGCCTTTTTGGAAAGAAAGGCAAGAGTGGAATCATTCAGAAAGGCTATTTTCTTCCTTCTGATTTCTCTCTGCTAATTCAAACCTTCAAAAATCATCAACTGGTAAGATTTTTATATAATTTACCCTTTATTGCCTCTTCTTCTTTTTATTCCCCTTTTTTCATCACTTCTTTGGAATTATTGTATGGATTTATCATGGTTACCATGATTCTTCTATGCTAATTATTATTTTTTAGATTAATTTTAGAAAAATTTTTATTTTCCCCATAAGCATAAATATTTTAGGGCTAGTGACTGTATTTCTCATTTGAATGAGATGGAGGCACTGCTTAACTGTATACAAACCTGAAATTGAATCCCAGCTTCTGCTGCTCATAATTATGGAATCAAAGGCAAGTTACCTAATCTATTTCCTTCTTTTTTTATAATAGGAGTAGCAATACTTATCTGATATAATGTATGTGTATATATAAAGCTCTGAGTACAGTGCCTGGCATATTATAAGTACTTAATACATATTATTTATTATTGTAGTACCACATTAATTACTAATTAGATCCAGTTATAGCCTCCAAATGGAAATTGATAGTTGAAAATGGAGCAAGATGCTGAAAATAGGAATAGGGAAACAAGAAGACAGAAGGTGAGAAATGCTGAAAAAATTAAGTAAAGCATAGAGTCAGAAATATAAATCTTAAACCTTGGCACATTCACACTAAAAACAGACACAAAAGGGCTTCTAGATACTCTAAAAAACCAATGATAACCGAATTGAGAGAAACATGGGACTTACTTTTAGGTTTCTCAGGTCTTGCTTTAATAAAAAAGGCAAATGAACAAATTAGTGTAGTTGTCTGATGAAACAAAAACACATTATCACTGATGTCATTATTAAGATGAGCATCACAGACTGAATAGTAGTGAAAAGAAGAGAGATTAAGAAAGGACCACCTTGCCTTGAGAATGTTATGGAAGGAATGGTCCACAGCTAGTGATGGAGCTCACTCTTTCCTTTCCCATCTAGGTCTCTGATTGTGTGAAATCAGGAAATGTGTCACATCCCCACCTGTTTCAGTTGAGCTACTTTCTTGGTCTTTGCCATTTTTCTCTCCCAATCTCCACCCACATTCTTAATCTCTGTAGTCCTCACCACCGTTCCTCACTGGATTTGCCCAGGTTGTCGCTCCCTTCTCTGAGAGCAAGTTCTGTGTTCTCTTCACTAGTAAGGGCAGCTTCTTCAAATAGCCTCATGGGCAGTCGATAAAATAAAGGAAACCAGAGGAGGTTTGTTCTGATAGAAGATTTCAGTGAAGATGTGGAGTTATTCCTTTAGAGATTCCAAGAACTTGAAGGGATAGGTTGCACTGCAAAAAGGGCTGAATCTTTTGCAGGTGGACACACTGGTAATCTACAGACATATTTGTCATGATTACCTGCTTCCTCATGACTTTATAGTATATTTGTTTTATATGCTTTCTTTTCATTTTCAATTATTTTAAGAATACTAAAAATCACAATATCTCAGGAACTAATAATTACACTACCTGTAATGTAACATTTGTCACATTTGTTCCCAATTTTTCTTTCTAGAAAAAATAGTACTGACATGGCTAAAATTCCTTTGAATCACCAATCCCAGGTTTATTTTCTTCCCTCTGCTCTTTGGAGGCAATCACTGTTATGAATTCATAAATTTTATTATTTATTTATAAGTAATTCTGAAATGAACATAGGGGTGCAGATAACCCTTTAAGATAGTGATTTTGTTTCTTTTGGATATGTACTCTGAAGTGGGATTGCTGGATCATATATTAGTTCTGCTTTTAATTTTTTGAAGAAGCTCAATTCTGTTTTCTATAATGGCTGTGTTAATTTACATTCCCACCAACAGTGCACAAGGGTTCTCTTTTCTCCACAGCCTCACCAGCACTTGTTGTCTTTTTGATAATAAGCATTCTAACAGGTGTGAGATTATGTCTTATTGTAGTTTTGATTTACATTTCCCTAATGGTTAGTGAGTTGAGAGACTTCATGTACCTATTGGCCATTTGTATATCTTATTTGGAAAAATGTGTATACAGTTTTGCTGCTCATTTTTAAATACAATTTTTTTTTGCTATTGAGTTCCATATATATATTTTGGATATTAACTCCTTAGCAGATTAGACAGTTTAAAAGTATTTTTTCCTATTCCATAGGCTCCCTTTTCATTTTGCTGATGTTTTCTTTTGCTGCAAAAGTTTTTAGTTTGACTCTCTAGTTGAGTGAATTGGTAGTCAAATTAAATTTTTCGACTGTGCTGGTTGGATGGAAGGTTCTATGTACATCTCTTAGATCAAACTTTTAAAAACTGTGTCAGCCAAAGCTTCTCTAGCCTTAATCATTATTGCTTTTTTTACCTATTTTCTGAGGCGGGTATTATAAAAATATCCTCATATTTTTTTTACATTTTTTTATTGAGTAATAGTTATTTTACAGTGTTGTGTCAAATTCTAGTGTAGAGCACAATTTTTCAGTCATACATGAACATGTTTATATTCATTGCCACATTTTTTTTTCGCTATGAGCTACCACAAGATCTTGTATATATTTCCCTGTGCTATACAGTATAATCTTGCTTATCTATTCTGCATTTTAAAATCCCAGTCTGTCCCTTCCCCCCCCCCCCGCCCCCTTGGCAACCACAGGTTTGTATTCTGTGAGACTGTTTCTGTTTTGTATTTATGTTTTGTTTGTTTGTTTGTTTGTTTGTTTGGTTTTAGATTCCTCATCTAAGCGATCTCATATGGTATTTTTCTTTCTCTTTCTGGCTTACTTCACTTTGAATGACATTCTCCAGGAACATCCATGTTGCTGCAAATGGCGTTATGTTGTCGATTTTTGTGGCTGAACAGAATCCCATCATATAAATATACCACATCTTCTTTATTGAGTCATCTGTTGATGGACATCTAGGCTGCTTCCATGTCTTGGCTATTGTAAATAGTGCTGCTATGAACATTGGGGTGCAGGTGTCATACTGATGTAGGGTTCTTTCTGGGTATATGCCCAGGAGCGGGATTCCTGGGTCATATGGTAAGTCTATTTGTAGTCTTTTGAGGAATCTCCATACTGTTTTCCACAGTGGCTTTCCTTGCTTCCCTCTCCCACTCTTAATGAATTAGATGTCTTCTTTTACAATTTTGTGTTTATTCTTTTTGTAATTCATGGCAGCTATCTCCTTTCCAGTTATAAGTTTCTCATTTTTGTAGCATCCTGCTTCTTTTCCATTTAGAGTAGACCTGTGAATATTTCTTTTAGCATGGGTTAGTGTTGCTAAACTCTTTTAGTTTTTTTTTTTTTAACATTTTTTATTGATTTAGAATCATTTTACAATGTTGTGTCAAATTCCAGTGTTCAGCACAATTTTTCAGTTATTCATGGACATATACACACTCATTGTCACATTTTTTTCTCTGTGAGTTATCATAACATTTTGTGTATATTTCCCTGTGCTATACAGTGTAGTCTATTCTACAATTTTGAAATCCCAGTCTATCCTTTCCCACCCTCCACCCCCCTGGTAACCACAAGTCTGTATTCTCTGTCTGTGAGTCTATTTCTGTCCTTTATTTATGCTTTGTTTTTGTTTGTTTGTTTGTTTTTGTTTTTGCTTTTTAGATTCCACATATGAGCGATCTCATATGGTATTTTTCTTTCTCTTTCTGGCTTACTTCACTTAGAATGACATTCTCCAGGAGCATCCATGTTGCTGCAAATGGCATTATGTTGTCGGTTTTTATGGCTGAGTAGTATTCCATTGTATGAATATACCACCACTTCTTTATCCAGTCACCTGTTGATGGACATTTAGGCTGTTTCCATGTTTTGGCTATTGTAAATAGTGCTGCTATGAACATTGGGGTGCAGGTGTCATCCTGAAGTAGATTTCCTTCTGGATACAAGCCCAGGAGTGGGATTCCTGGGTCATATGGTAAGTCTATTTCTAGTCTTTTGAGGAATCTCCACACTGTTTTCCATAGTGGCTGCACCAAACTGCATTCCCACCAGCAGTGTAGGAGGGTTCCCCTTTCTCCACAGCCTCTCCAGCATTTGTCATTTGTGGATTTTTGAATGACGGCCATTCTGACTGGTGTGAGGTGATACCTCATTGTAGTTTTGATTTGCATTTCTCTGATAATTAGTGATATTGAGCATTTTTTCATGTGCTTTTTGATCATTTGTATGTCTTCCTTGGAGAATTGCTTGTTTAGGTCTTCTGCCCATTTTTGGATTGGGTTGTTTATTTTTTTCTTATTGAGTCGTATGAGCCGCTTATATATTCTGGAGATCAAGCCTTTGTCGGTTTCACTTGCAAAAATTTTCTCCCATTCCGTAGGTTTTCTTCTTGTTTTACTTCTGGTTTCCTTTGCTTTGCAGAAGCTTGTAAGTTTCATTAGGTCCCATTTGTTTATTCTTGCTTTTATTTCTTCTAGGAGAAAATTTTTGAGATGTATGTCAGATAATGTTTTGCCTATGTTTTCCTCTAGGAGGTTTATTGTATCTTGTCTTATGTTTAAGTCTTTAATCCATTTTGAGTTGATTTTTGTATATGGTGTAAGGGAGTGTTCTAGCTTCATTGTTTTACATGCTGCTGTCCAGTTTTCCCAACACCATTTGCTGAAGAGACGGTCTTTATTCCAATGTATATTCTTGCCTCCTTTGTCAAAGATGAGTTGACCAAAAGTTTGTGGGTTCATTTCTGGGCTCTCTATTCTGTTCCATTGGTCTATATGTCTGTTTTGGTACCAATACCATGCTGTCTTGATGACTGTAGCTCTATAGTATTGTCTGAAGTCTGGGAGAGTTATTCCTCCAGCCTCTTTCTTTCTCTTCAGTAATGCTTTGGCAATTAATCTCTTTTAGTTTTTGCTTGTCTGTGAAATTCTTTCTCTCTCCTTCTGTCCTAAAGGATAGCCTTGCTGGATATCCTAGGCTGCATCTTTTTTTCATTCAGGACTTTGAATATATCTTGCCACTCCCTTCTGGCCTGTAGTATTTGTGTAGAGAAATCAGCTGAGAGCCTTATGGGGGTTCCCTTGTAACTCACTCTATTTATCTCTTGCTGCCTTTAGGATCATTTCTTTATCCTTGACTCTGGCCATCTTGATTATGATATGTCTTGGTGTGGGTCTGTTTGGGTTCTTCCTGTTTGGGACCCTCTAAGCCTCCTGTATTTCGTTATCTGATTCTTTCTTTAGGTTTGGGAAGTTTTCAGTCATGATTTCTTCAAATACCTTTTCAATCCCCTTTGTTCTTTCTTCCCCTTCTGGAACCCCTATTATGCATAGATTAGCACACTTTGTATTATCCCATAGGTCCCTTATATTGTTTTCATTGTTTTTTATTTGTTTTTCTCTCAGCTGTTCTGATTGGGTGCTTTCTGTTGTCCTCTCTTGTAGGTCACTTATTGGTTCCTCTGCATTATCTAGCCTGCTTTGTACAGCCTTTAAGTCAGCTCTCATCTCAGCAATTGAGTTTACTAATTCTAGTTGGTTCTTTATAGCTTCTATTTCATTTTTGACATATTTTATATCTCTGAACACTATTTCTTTTAGTTTCTTCAGTACTTTGATCACTCCTTTTTTGACATTTTGATCTAGTAGGCCATCAGTGTTTACTTCCTTGATCGTGCTTTCAGGGGATTTCTCTTGATCTTTTAATTGGGAGTGGTTCCTCTGCTTCTTCATATTGCTCATATCTCTCTGGCACTGGGGCTTAAGGAGTATCAGTTATCTAGTTCTCCTGGAGACGGTGTGCTCTTAATGATTTTATCAAGAGGTTATTGTGTCTTCACCTTGTTTCGTGAACTCAGCTTGGTGTTTCCAGAGGCCCTCTGTTGGCACCCTCGTCTTTGCTGCTCCCCATGGCTGTTGGCTAGCAGATTGCACCCCCTCCTAACACTGGGTCAGGAGCTGAGCTCTTACTCGGTGAGCGGGCAGGTCACTCCCCCTCCCGATACCTCAGTCAGATGCTGCACTTGGGGGGAGGCAGGTGGGCGGATCGTACCCCTTCCCAGCACCATGGTCAGGTGCTGCGTTCCTGTCAGAAAGGGGGGTGGCCCCCCACCCTCTCCTGGTGCCGGTCGCTCCGCTGCTCTGTGCAGCTGCCCGCTCTGCCTTGGGTCGACACTCTGGGCTCGGGGAAGACCATGGAACGGCCCTGCCCCTGCTCCTTGCCAAATCTCAGCTCCTTGTTTGTCTTGGCGGTGCAAATTCTCTGAGGTGCCAGGGCAGAAAGATCCTACCTGCCTTGGGCTGTAGACAAGTCTCAGCCCTGCCTAGGAGGTTGCGAAGCCCCCGGATTCAGGTGCAGATTCATGTCTCGGCCCCTCCCCTGCCCGGGCACTGCGCACAGGAGGAGATAGTGGCTATGGCTGTGCCCTGCCTCTCTTCTCACAAGATGCGCCAGTAATGGCGGTGCAGGTCTGAGGAGACAAAGGCTACAGTGCCCCTCCCTCCAGGGCACACCAGCCATGTTGTCTTGCTTTTTTCCGCAATTTGTGGGGAACCGAGGTTGTTCTGCTCCATATCCCCTCCCAGCCGTGGCATGCAGCACCCTGCAGTCCCCTGGGGTTGCCTCAGTGCAGCCGCCCCAGTCCTCCGCCTGGCTCAGGTGGCCTATCCCGGCCCCAGCTGCCAGCTTGTCTCTCAGGCTGGGTGTGGCGGGGACCCTTTGTGCCCATTTAACTTAGTTCTGTTGGTCAAGGGGTGCTCGGGGCAGATCTGAGCCTTGGAGGCTCCCCTTCCGTCCCACTGGCCTCTCCATTGGAAGGGGGGTACCCAGCGAATGAGCGCCAGTCCTCGTTTGCTGCTCCCTCCCTGCGGGATCGGTCCTGTAGTTTTGCTTTTTCTTCTTTCTTTTTTCCTTTTCTCCTACCAGATTTTTGGCATCTTTGTCTTTCGAAGACCGCGATGTTCTGTCGGAGTTCAGCAGGTGCTCTGGTTGGCTGAGTAGGTCCGTAGATGTGAGTTTTGGTGTATTTGTGGGAGAGGGTGAGCTACAAGCGTCCTTCTCCTCTGCCATCTTGCTTCTCTCTCAAAAATATCCTCATTTAATCATAAATATATTGATTTCTTCTTTGGTATTTTTCAGTTTTGTTTTATATATTTTAAAAGTTATGCTAATAAGCACCTTTGAGGTCATGACTGTTACACAGTCTGTTAAATGAGGTATACTGTGGGGAGGGAGCTACAGGGCTCTGGAATAGTCCAGACTGGAGTCAGTACTTCCACATCAGAGACTGTACAGTGGAGCTCTCAGAACTGGGCAAGCACTTGGAGATTCCTTCAAAGAAGTAAAAGGTGTGTTCTATAATGCTTTTGGGTGCCTGCCCTAGATGACATTGAAAGGCAGTCAATCTTATGTCCTCAGAAAAAAGGACCTACAACTAACACAATAGGGAAATTACATGCCTAATTAAGTAAAATTCATCTTCTCAGCCTCAGCTCAGGGGGAACTGGAACCTCAAGAGAGTGGACAGAATGAAGAAGCAGGTTGAAGAAGCAGGCTGGGCTACAATACGTACCCCACAACAGGCCCTTTGTACTTGCCCCTTGTGTCTGGAGAGCTCTTTCTTCCTTCTGCATACCATCTTTCTCTAGTCTAGTTGTTTACCCTGCTTATATTTCTTCATGGCATTTATCTACCTGACATCTATTATATGTTTATTTGCTACTATTTTCCTGGTTTAATCTAAAATGTAAGTTCCTGGAGTGCAGGGCCTTTGTCTTTTTCACTGCTATATTCTCAGTGCCTAGGATAATTCCTGGCCTGGATTTCTTCATACATATCATAATTTTGGGGTGGGTAGTCTCTTATTCTTTGGGAGTTATCTTTTTGGATGTTTTATCCTGTGAATACTCTGTGTTGTGGATTCCTTCTTGTGGGGAATTTTGTGGTTGCTGTTGTGCCTGTTACCTGGGTACACATCACCCAACCAGATATCAACTGTTTTGGCTTGGGATTCCCGCACTGCTTGGATAGCACACTTCCAGTTGAGTTTTGCGCCCTGGGTAGATTTAGGTCCAGACCTGTGCTGTTGGCTCCGTTTTCATGGCTGGGGCAGATGGGTGAAATTATTTTGGTTCTTCTCCTTGGACAGGAAGTGTATTTTCTGCCTCCATCTTCAATCAAGGAGGCCCAATTCCAGTTCTTACCTGTTGAGTCCTGGGGCTTTGGCTGCCATTTTGTAGCAGGTGTTGAAACTCTAGCTCTGTTTCTGAGGTGAAGCTGCTATCTATATTCCTCTGTCCCTTCACCTTTCCTGCTGAGGGCTTAACTTTACTTTTTCCTCACAATGTATTCCTATTTGGTTTCTACACACTGGAAATCATTCTAACACCCTCCTCCCATTTTTATGCTTAAGCTTGGCTGTGTATTTTTAATTAAAAAAATTAGCAACCAAGGCCAAGCCAGCCCAAAAGAAGGTGGCATAATCCTGAGTTCCTTTGGTATAACTTTTTTCTTCCTCCCAGTCCTTTAGATCTTGAATTTTGACATCTCTTTCCTGTCAATCCCTAATGCCTCCATTGAAAACTACATTATTCATTCAATTCAGATTATGGAGTATAATTTCTAGCTGCATGACCACTAATCCCTTCTGCTGACCACAGGTGAGCCTTTGTCTCTGTTCCCAGTTAAAAGGTCTGTGCCCAAACATGGATATCTGAGGTTTCCAACCTCATCCTTGGGTTTGCACAATTGACTCTGTAAAGTAAGAATTATCATCTGTGCAGTAAGAGTCTTTACTAGTCAGCCTCCTTGCTCAAATTTCAAAAAGGATGTATAGATGGGAACTTCAGAAGGACACTAGCTCATTCTCTGTTAGCATTTCCAATATTTCCTCCTTACTTACCAATCCTTGTGTCCTAACATTATTGAAATTGTTATTATAATAAAAATATATTCAGAATGTGTTTTTGCAACTATGGGGGGGTGTATAAGCATGCTTACAATCTGTTAGAATGATGTATATATCTATCATGTTTTAAAAACTTGAGAGATTTTACCTAAAATCTGGATTAAGTGAGATGCTTTGGCAGCTATAGATCTTTTTTTTTTTTTTTTTTTGGTGGAAAAATTGGCTGGAGCTGAGCAGCAGTTATCTTCTTTAGACAGTATGTGACCTTCCCATTCTCCACAGTTCCTAGGGGATGTACCTCACCTCATTTACATTACCTGCCTGAGTTCTATCAGCATCTGAATTTTTAGCCTTGATGGGAACTTTGACTTTTAATATTAATATCATTTAACTTCAACCAGAGGAACCCCAGGAGATATTGGGATTGCATAAAAATAGCTTGTAGTATAGGTGTGAGAACCAAATTTGAATTATGGTATATTAGAGCATAACGTGAAATGTGGCTTCATGAATTCTATATTAATTATTGCCATTATCAGTGCTTGATCCGGTTTAAATATTGAGTTACTGTATGTGTCTGTTACCCGAGAATTTGAGTTAAGAACTGAAATAATGGGAGTTCCTATAGTTATGAATCAAAAATGTTGTTTTGCATTCCCAATCTGGAGGTCTTTGGATAGTGTGGAAGCAAACAAATATGAGAAACATCAGTCTCAATCTTTTGTGCTGTTAGAACAGAAACATCTAAGCTCAGAAGTCTCACACATGACAGGTTAAGAAGTAAAAAAACTTACTTGAGGTTCTCTGTGAAATCACTAAAAAATAAGCAAAAAGAAATTCATGTAACTTTTCTTAAATAGGAAAAAACCATTATATTAAGTAATATATTCTGCCTTTGTCTGTGAGGGGAAGACTTGGGTGAGAATATGAAGAAAGCACCCCAAATAGCCCTAGAGCATAGTTGTAATGCAAAACTTAGGTGTAAGATTAAGCAGTGATGGTGTAATGATGAAGTCAAAGTTGGGTTTCCTTAAAAGCCTTCTTCATTACTGGACTTGAACAACTTTGGGTATAGCACCAGGTAAAGACCACGGGATCTTTCTGTTTCCTTTGAATAACAGTGTATTCTTTTAGGAAACACTCAAAACTCTATCTCCATTTAAACATCATTTTTGACTTCCTTTCTCTCAAAAATTCTGCCTACCTCTGTTATTTCATATTATTCTTCAGTTTTTTTTTGTTGACAAATGCTAATTTATTCTTTCTTCTAATCAGTATTTTCTTAACTTGTCTGTAAAGTAGGGGATGGTGGGTAATAAGGAAGCAAGAGAGCAGTGAGAAAGTCAAATCACTTTAACAGAACAAAGTCCCTCAGACTTTGAAGACCAGAGAGAACCAAAGTAGAGAAACAGGTGTAATACTTACTTATGGGTGCCATGGGCAGACCTAAAAAACAAATCAGTTGTTAGTGGATATTTGTTTGAAAAGAACAAGTTTCCTTCTAAGGAGGAATATTTGTGTAGGGGAGAGGCTTATGTGTCACACAGCTCTTTGTTTAAATGATTGTTCTATGACTGTGTATTCTTGGGCAAGGATGTGGCCTCAGTTTCTTAGTCCTTAGTCGCAGGTTGCTACACAACAATTAGTAATGAGTAGGGCAGGGACATTTCCCAAAGCCTTGTAGACAACAATAACAACAGAAAACAGTAGAAAAACAAACTAAACTTACCTCCGGGTGTTGAAGATGGACCAGCTGAAAGACAGAAAAATATCTTCACAACTCTTTTCTTTCCCACTGTAGTTCCCCCTGCTACTTAAAGAGTTCCTTCTTGGTAGGTCATTATAATAACAGGGAAAAAAGTTAACTTTGGTCTTTATGTATTTTTAATGTAAGTGAGCAGGATTTGAACTTTCTAAAAAATCATTAATCACAATGGAATTTTGATCATGGGAAGGTAAGTGGTTATGGAAGCATGTACCCCATACCCAGAAATCCTAGTATAGCTGGGGAAAGGAGAGGTTTCCACAGTGGAGGAAACATGGAATGACTTACTGAGGGCTTGTGGAACTGATCCAGCTGGAAAACAGAACAGAAAAAACCGTCTTTTCCCCCTTTCTTCCCCATTCAATTTGTTTTTCATTTTGTGAAGCCCTTTGTAACATGTCATTTTTAACTGCTGGGAAACTCTCCTCTCTGCTCTTTATTTTTTATGTAGATCAGTGGAGTTTGTCTTTTTCTGCAAAATTATTAAAAAGCTTAGAAAATTATTGGTAATGTGAATGCAAGATGTCAAAGAAATAGGAACTTCTAGTCCCTAAAACCCTATAGGGTCAGGAAAATTTTCCTCAGATATCTTGAAGTTCAAATGTAGAAAACAGACTGAGTAGGGCAGGAGGTCCAAATGAAAACTGTCTTAGAAAATTCTTATCCCCTCCTTTCTCTCCCATCATTTTTCTCTTCGCTGTAGACAGTCTTGTGTTGGTTTCTATAACTAAGCAAAATTTATTCTCCCCTCTTCATATTTATGTAAATTAGTAGTGTTAGAACTTTCCAGTACATCATTAGTAACCCAGAGGGATTTTGATAATGAGGTAGCAAGAGGTCAGGATGTACCTCAAGCCCTTTGTATCCCAATATGGCCAGATACAGAATTTTGGATCCCACTAGAAACCAGTAGAACCCTGTGGAAGAGAACAGAATGAACACACAGACTTACTGATTGCATGAGGAGTTGATCCCGCTGAAAAGCAATAAGAGAGATTTTGTATTTCCCCCTTCTTGTTTACTCTCCTATTCATTTTTTCCTATTGATACATTTCCTAGTGATATAATTGCATGAAAATTGTTTAAAATCAGTTTATTTGAATTTTCCAGCAAACATAATCAGCTGGTGGAATTCTGGTTAATGGAGAAGCAAAAGGGGGAAAAATAGTTTAAAATTTCTGTACTGGAACTCAAATTTCAATAGACATTGCTGGACTTCGATAAGTGCACAGCAGAGACAAATAAACGACTTACTATTTGCTTGTATAGATGACCCAGCTGTAAAACAGAAATATTATCTATGTCTTTTTCTCCCATTCATTTTTCCCTTCTGTATGGAAAGTCCCTAACTGACAATTCTTAGAACCACTGAGAATTTTTTTCTCTGCTCTTTAATTTTTATGTAACTCAGTGAATATTCTAGAAACTTATTAATAACCTAGTGAGATTCTGAGTATTAGAAAAATAAGGAGTCAGGGAAATAGGAGCTTTAAGCTACTGCAGTCTCAATATGGATGGATAAATTTTGATTCAAGTAGATCTGTGTAGATACTGCTGGAGACAATTGAGTTCCATCACAAAGGGAGATACTCAAACTTACAAGAGGATCCTGGAGCTGGAAAACAAAGAGAGAAATCAGTGTCAAAATGCCAGTGAAAGATGGTTTAGATTTCCTGCTGCTGTTCTGAGAGAGATTATTAGAAATATCTGTGGAGAGAGAACCCTTGTAGGTGTTGTAATGCAGTGCACTGTGGTGAGGAATACAATTGCCATCATGCCTTGGGGGATTCTGCCGCCACCTTAGTATGGGAGGCTGCAGGAAGGGAGATGGTTGATCTCTTCCCTTTTTGCATTGGCTGGTCAACCACTTAAAACTACCAGGGGTTGGTAATTTATGCTGTGCTGCCTTCACATTTTTTCTTCCTATTTCTGCTATCTGGCACAAGCTCTCATTCACTCATACAAATATGCTCCCTCCCTTGCTGATAAGTCACAATAAACTTGAGATAGTTTCCTCTATTTAAAAATATAATGTAATACATATATCTGTATGTACATATATGTATATAATATATATTTTGAGTTATTAAATGGGGTTTGTATTCTCCTTAATTCATTCATTCTTGGAGTGGGGTGCAGCTAGATAGTGGAATAAACAAAAGACAGGGATACAAATTTCTATTATCTAGACCCTATAGGAAGCTGAAGATGAACATCATATAAGAAGAGGCATGGAACTTACTGGACATTTCTGAAGTTTCAGCTGTTGGAAAAATGGAAAGAAAGAAAAAGGAGAAATCAGTGTGTGTAGAACCAAGAGAACTCAGTTCTCCCATGATGGGCTTAAAAAGAGTAATGGCAGAGATGATGCAGGGAGCGCTGAAACCTGCTTATTAGCTCAGAGCGTTGTCTGGGCTTAAGCACCCATCCCTGTACTTTGCATCCTCAGGCCTGCTGCTCCTGTCTGGGGCAGGAGAGAGGCCATCCGTTCTATTCCTTTTGGGTATGGTAAATGTTTGAAACACTTACAGAGGTTCATACGGTCTAGAATTTGTACTTCTATGTACTTTTGCCGTTCTTGTTTTCACTAGTCTTTTTCCTACCTGATCTTTTAATTGGTTTGAAAAGTTTTCTTCCCATTCCTCCTCTTACTAGTTCCACTTGGACCACTCATTTTTGTTAATTAAAAAAATTAATCAATGCCTTTTGCACTTTCTCCAAATCACCTGTAATTTAGGGGAAAGCTAGGAAGGAATACATGTAGCAGTATAATTCATTTATACATTACTATATATTTAAAAGCATTTACACATAGGGGAGAGGGAATTACATAGGGAAGAAAAGAAGGGAAATGGAATTGATGTACCTATATAGATTCTCTGGCACATGGTGACTATTAGGGGACTTTGGGCCAGATAGGACCCTTCCTTTAGCCACAGTGTGAAATGATTTGTGATTTTTCACTTACAAGAATTGTGAGAACTTTCAAGTCTGTAAGTCTTGATGATAATCATAAGTACTGAGAAGGGCAGCCTTGATTTAGGGGACTAGTTAATAAATTATGGCTCATATTCATCTACAACATGAAGCTTATTTAGAACGAGCATCTAGAGCTGGCAACATCCAGTTTTAGTGGTCATAGTATGAACATCCAGTTTTAGTGGTCATAGTATGACTGTGTGAGAGACTGCCTGCCATCTCTACATTTTGAATTCCTTTTTCCAAGATACCTTGTAGGACTGTAAACTCCACAGAGCACCAGAGATCAACCACATCTTTCTCTCTTATTCGTAACTTTATCCCCAGTGCTCGGCTCAGTTTCTGATACGTAGTAGGAGCTCAGCTAGTTGAAGGAGTATCTCTGTACACCTGAATTGCCTTCTGATAATTTCCTCCATTTTGACTTAAACTTTGGGATGCTTTTACTTAATTTTCAGACTCAGAATTTTCTATGACATGGGGTTGGTTTCAACAGTCTAGATTTTGACCCTGGCTTTGCCCTTGTTGATCACAATGCAAACTTGTCTTCCACTTTCTTCTACCTGATGAATCTGTCAGATCCTGTAGTTGTAGCCCAACTACTGTCATATCCTGTTTCTTGAAGCTCTGTGGGGTGTCTGTGGGGGTAGAGGTGGGTGGAGAGGTGTTTGGAGTGAGGAGGCAGGATGGGACATGAGGAAAAGGAAAGGTCTCAGGAGAAAAGACGGAGAACTCAAGGTAGACTAGATCCTGAGCAGCACTCCCTGGTAGACTTACCCCAGGAAACCAGGGAGGAACCTGATAAGACCTCAGTCTATTTAAGTTTGCTTTTCTTTTTCTTCTTTTACATTTATCTTGAAATTTTGCCTTCCTTTTCTCATTTTCTCTACATTGTCTCCATTATCTTTGAGTAGGCCCTTTATCAGCTACAAAGCACATCAGAACTGGAAAGCTACCCTTATTATTCTTTCTTTGTTACATTAGAAAATTCTATATTGTTATAGAAGCCATTATGACCATTACTGGAGGAATTTTCTTACTCTTCTTCTATAAAAAATAATTTTCCTGGAAATTAGGAAGCATGAAAACATGTCTAAAACCACTATCTTTATGGCAATAGATACATTTAGGACAGAGAACAGGCCCTCTAGACATTGTTGATGTTCAAAGAACACCAGAGGAAAGAAGTAGATAAGGGACTTACCACTAGGTCCAGTACATTGTACTAAAAATAGAAAAAAATTATTTTGGTTAATAAACATGAAAAATACATGTACCACTGATGTTTTCTGAAAGAGAACAGTGAAAATGGTTTGCTAGGAATTACTAAGTCCCAGTTTTAGGATTAAATATTTTTTACTGCACTTCTGCTGGTCTATAGGCTCTCTGTAAGAATCAGATCTTCCTCGAGGAGACTTTTAACCTTGTTTTAGTTTGAAAGATAACCACTTCATTGTTGCCTTTCTCTTATAGGTGTTTAAGGTAAAATTTTAATTGTATTTCTTTCCCTACATTTTCCCTCATCTTTTTTCCTTCACGCCATTTTTATTTCACTCTCTCAGCCATCTTTCTCTTGTCTTCTTGCTCATTTCTTATATCCTCCCCCAGAATGTTCTTCTAATGATTATTGACAAACCACTATTATTACCATTAGAAAAATGTTATTCTACCTATTATGAACTTGAGTGATATATGAGTTTATATATATATATATGTATGTGTGTGTATAATACACATAGGCAACTTACCAATAGGTCCTGGAGTTTGCACTAAAAAGAAATCCAAATTGGCATATTAGTATGGGTGTTTGGTTGAAGAATACATTTTTTTATTAATTTTATTCTAGGGGTGGACTTTAGAAGATAGAGGAGGGGAGAAAAAGTGATTATCAGTAATGAGGACATCAGGGAGCTATGTTAACTACAGAGGAAAGGGAGTATTAAAATATACTGCAGTATTTCAGCCTGAGGTGAGGGTTTCTCTAGGATCCTTGTCAACCTGGCAGACATAAGAAAAAAATGAAACTTTATACTTTTCTTACCTGTCAGTAGCATTAGAAGATACTACTGTTTCAAGGGACCATCCTGTACTAAAATATTTCTGACCAACTAATATGTTCTAGGGGTAAGCATTAAGGTAGGGAGGGCAGGATCTAAGCTGCTAACAGCTTCCAGCTTATTGGGGACTGACAGTTAAATACTGCTTTGATTAGGTTTAGTGGCTGTGGGCAAAGGATCAACAAAGTCTTCAGTTTTTAATGAAAATTTGGTCCTCAGTTGATTTTCTAGCTCTGATCCTTTGGTGACCTGATAAAGATTGTTAATCTGTTATGTTACTTGGCAACATTGTTGGTTTGTTTTTTTTTTTTAACATAAGAATGATCCTTGAACAGTAATCTGCATATGAACTGGGAGAACTATAAATACCTATTTGAAAGCCATAGCTTTGGGGTTCCTTGAGTGCGGTGACCATGTATTTGGGCATGTTCCTTATGAGATCCCTATAGGTTATGTGTATGGAGTTCTTAGAGATGTTGGCTCCTGGAGTTTCTAAGTCAGGGTAGCTCCCGTACTCAGCCTATGGGAGACCAAAGGGAATGGTTCCTGGGTGGGTCTGTAGAGACCTGTGAGGAATGCTCCCACAGAAGAGGGATGGCTGATGCTGCCCTGCTGGCAGGCTGTGCTTCCTGCCTTAGGTCCTACTGGTGCCAGGTGAGGGCTATGATAATTTTGTGAGTCTGCATGGTTAATTGAATCTTCCTCCCAGTGGGCATCACAGTATCTCTCTTCTCCACAGCCCCTCCCTTCATGGCACTCTTGATAGGAAATATCCCCATTCTGACCCATAAGAACCAAACTTATAACTCTCATTTTGTTTTCTGTGTAAAAAAGCTAGAAAGTGGCTTACCAGTTCTGGGTATCCTGGGTTATGGGCTGTAGACAAGCTAGAAATTTAGGTATTTTGAAAAAATAATTTAATACTTGCTTTGATCCTGGAGTAGGACTCCTAGGACAGCTGCCCTCTTGGTAAAAGCCACTAAACCCTTGGACAGATGATCATTTCAAATTTTATTTTGTTTCTTTAGTTTTCCTATATTTTCTCCCCTCTTTTTCACTTTTAATTTGTAACCCCTTGTACCCTTCTTTTCCTTCTCTTTATCAGTTTTATTTATATTCATTTACACTTCTTTCTTTATATATGTATATATTTTCAGATTCTTTTCCATTACAGCTCATTATAAGAAATTGAATATAGTTCCCTGTGCTATACAGTAGGTCCTTGTTATTTGTCTATTTTATATACAGTAATTACACTTCTTTCTTTTCCAGTCTGTCAATTCACTTAATCTTTCTTCTTTCAATTTTCTTCCTTTTTATTTCCTCTCGATTTTTCTCTTTTTAACTTATATCTTCATTCTCTATCTTTTACTGTTTTATTGTACTTTTGCTCACTTCCTCTCCCCATAGGCCTTTTTGACCCCTGAGTTCTAAAATCAGAAGTTCATTTTATTCATTGCTAATAACCCATTATAACACCCAGTATGGTAGTGGAAAGAGGTCAACTAAAAGTCAGCAAAACTTCAGTCCTAACTTCGTTATTAACTAACTACTTCTCCTCTTATCTTTTTGAGGGCCTCAGTTTCCTCATCTTTAAAGATGAGTATAATACCTGCTTTACCTACCACTATTGGAATGTTGTACAGATCCAACAAAATAATGTATGTGAAAGTTAGAGAAAAACTATGAAGCATTATAGGAATCATTCAAAGAATATGGCTAGGTACAAATACAGGACTCATATTCATTCTGTTGATGACTATAGAGGAACCTCAAATCATATTTCTTTAGTTTTATAATTTAAAAAATTCTCAATTTTTGCTAGTACTATAATCCAGTGTGTAAAGTTATGTTTCTGCTCTTAGTTTATAAACATGTAAATTATGGACGATTGTGTCTTTGAACCTAATCATTATTTATAATGTTTCTATGGAAAAATGCAATAGGGCAAGTTGCTAAAAGTTGGTGAAAATAGAACCTAACTGTCCTGGAGAGAACTTTTCAGAGCAATCAGAAATGAAAAGAAACTTAGAATTTACATATTTTACAAAATGAAGATGACCTAATAATGAGAAATCATTTGCACAGAAAGCAAGAAGTTCAGGTGCTGTGTTCTACATTTTTTTTTATTATATATTGGTTCTAAAGAACTAGATTATATACTGAAGTGGGAACAGCTCAGAAAAGACCATCCCAGGGGAGTATTTTTTTCACTGTATATTTCAACTTCATAGTTAATATCTTTTTATTGCAGAACCTGAGTGAATCTAATCTCTAGGAATTCTGGGTGGGATAATGTGGCAACAGAAACACTTGATCCTGGAGTCTGTGGGCATGAATTGTTAAAATAGACTAATGTTTTGAGCATTGTAAAAGACCAAAAGGCATTATAATTTGAGGCTTAGGTGACTTACCGATGGTTTTTTGAGAGAGCTCTAAAAAATAAATAAAAAAGAAAAGAAGTGAAAGAAATCAGTAGGTGCTTTCAGGTTCTAGAGACCATAGTTCTCATTTATTTGTTTTCCCTAGTAAGAATCTCTCCCACTAACCTTGGGGTCAGCTGTAGTTGGGTAGTGGGGTTGCTGACTTTCTTGCAGGGATGTTAAGACAATGTAATAGATATCAGGGCCTCCCATCTAAAGAATACACTGAGAGGTAAGTAGCAAAGGTACTAGTAGATATTACCCTGTTAAAACCCATGTAGAAGATTAGAAAAATCCTTTTCCATTTAAACTTAATTTTCTTTCTTTCTTCTATTATTTCATTTCTCTCCATCTCATTCTGGTCTTAAAAGTCCTTTGTGGGCTGTTGACAGGCCACTGGAAACCTGCAAGTATTTGTCCTCTACTTTATAGTTTTTATTTAGCAGTGGAATGTACATTCACAGGATCATTAATGATTTGCTAGGTAGAAGAAAACTGAAAGGTCAAGAAAATGTGGACCCCAAAGCCCTGTAATCCCAACATGGCATCCAAGGAAGGATCCTTAATATACTGCATGAAATTAAAATGCTTTACAGTGGAGAATTAGACAGCAAACTTACTGATAGGTCCCGTAGCTCCAGCTGAGAAATGAGGGGTGGGGTGGGGAGAGAGAGAGGTCATTATGCTTCACCACTGTGAAGAAAATACCCATTCTGCATCACTTACTCTAGAGGGAGTGTCATAAATGAAAACCCTAGGAAGAGCAAGGGTTGCTTGTATGGCAATCCTTGGACAGGTTTCCTGTTGCATAATATAGGAGATCTACAGGAATGGAGGCCTCCCCTTGTTTTCAGTGACGATTCAAACTCTTTAGAGAGGATTGAGAAAGACTCATTTCATACTAATTTGTAATGCCTCTATTTTTTCTTACATTTTTCTTTTCTTTTTTCTTTTTTTTTTCTCATTCCATTAGGAACTTATTGTTACTTGAACAGTGAATCTTCCCTTGCTGATTGCTTTATGACTGCTTATAAGAGGCTTCCCTCTCTTTTTTCTATTTTCTTACATTAGCCTATGGGGTTTGTAGTCTCTCTGCTTCATGCAGAGCTTCTTTGGAAACTCTGTAATAGAAATGCTAGGGGAGTTGAGAAACATGGTATCAGGAAAAATGGGCAGATTAGTTCTTAAGACCTGTAGGTCAGAAATCAAAGGAACTTGAGTAGATAAACAAATTCAATACTTACGAATAGGTGCTGTGAATTGTACTGAAATACAAAGAGGAGGAAAATCAGTGTAGTTTGATATTAACAGAATTCTCATTCTACCAATATTCTTTTTAAAGAATTCGTGAAGCAACTCAGCTAGAGGTAGAACTATTACTGTAGGTCTGTAGATAATTTTAACATGGGAGACTCCTAACCCTCTCACAAGATCAAGTCATTCAGCATTCATCTTAGATGAGGAGTCTATGGCAGAGGGGAACATATAGAACAAAGGCTGAAGGTTGTTGGCTCTTCTCCTTCACTTCCATTCCTCTGTCTCTTTTTTCCTCTGTCCACCCCTCAGCTGTCTCAAAGGATTGAAACTCTTTAGGGGTAGGTAGATGTCAGTTTCTTTATCTTTTTTTCATCACCTCCTCCTCCTTTGTCTTTATCATGCTTATTTTGCCTTCTCCTAGAACTTCTCCTTAAACTGTTTTTCTTGTAGCTCTTCCCTCAATTTAGGAAAAGCCCATAAATAGATGTTTTGATTCTTTTTATCAAAGCTCAGAGAACTTTTTCCTGGTCATTATTTAAAATATGAATTATTTGGCTTTCCTTTTTCTTAAACTCAGTGACAAGTCATGGCATTTATTTCTGATGGCTTGGACATCAGGAGGTGCCAGGAGATTCAAATTCAATCAATAAACATGATTGGGAAAGGCTAGGGTATAGAAATGGAAATCGCCATGGTGAGGAGAGGGCCCTCTATCCCACAGAAGACCAAAGAATGTCAGAATTAGGAAACAGAAAAGGAACTCACTTATTGGTCCAATAGCTCCAGCTAAAATATGGGAAAAACAAGACAGAACTAATTAGAATGGCTCTTTGGCACAGGAAAATACAGTTTGCATTGAAATTATTTCTTGGAAAATATCAGAAATAGGGACATGAGAGCTAAAATTTCCACTTCATTGGAAGAGCAAATGAAATTCATTCTTCATTCCCCATCTTGGAGGACCCTTGTACTACTGGGATCTGACAGCTGAAGCTGCAAGTATGCAATAGTCAGTGTTCCCTCCCAGATGGATGTTCTGTTTGTAACTCAGTGGATTACACAGGTTATTGCCTTTCTTCCAATTGGGTTAATCTGAACTTGTTAAGCTAGAATCCATAGCCTCATCTTCTGAAGGAGGCAGTGGGAATTTCTATCTCTTGTGGACGATCTTGGCTCTCTTATTCAACAGAATAACTTGGCCTGCAATATTTTAGTATCTAAGAGGGAATAGAAAACTTTTAGATAGACTCAAGACATTCATAGGTATGGTTAGTGGGTAAAAGGATTTGGACACTAGATGCACAAGCTTATCAATTACAGCCTTCTGTTTTTAAAACACACACACCCCTCTGTACCTCTTAGGCTTAGGCTACATGTGCTTTTGTGACACCTCCCCAGTTTGAAGTTTGACTTTTGATTATTTTAATCATATTTCATGTGTATACATGCTCCAGGAGGGATAGACACAGGGTATGATTTGCCATGAGCCCTAACTTTCAAATTGTTCTTCTTCCTCTTCCTTTCAGGGTTGGCCCTGCCCGAGGTGCTCAAGCTCCGAACATCCTCAGGAATTATAGATAGAAATGTGTTAAGAAATGAATTAAACCTCAGTGGGTTTCATCTTTCTTGCCATTGGCTTTAAGGCTACTCTGTGTGGAGAATCTTTAGGGATAGAGGAGCTGGTTAAACTTAGATCAAGTGCACTCAACTCATTTCCTTTCTAAGTGCAAAGGGATTGAAACTCTGTAAAGCAATGGTTCTAAACTTTAATGTTCACAGAGACCACTTGGTGATCTTGTTAAAATTCAGATTCTGATTTAGTAGCTCTGGGAATGAGTGTTAGACTGAGATTCTGCATTTCTTACAAACTCCAAGGTGATGCTGATGCAGCTCCTTGGACTCACTTTAAGCAGTAAGGCCATAAAGGACTGGTAAAATCTCAGAGCATTTATATATCACGGTTTCCATTTACCTTTTCTTCTTTTTCCCGTTTCTAAATCAACTGTCTCCCACTCATCCTTCACTATTCCCTTCCAGTGCTTCTGCCAGAAATGTTTGTGGTAATGTCTTTTAAAATGCTATTGGGACACTTCTTCCAGACATAGTCTTTGTTAATAACAGGACGTTTAATTCCACACAACCATTAACGATAGCCTGGGGATCCTAGGTCAGCCAACTGGGACTCACTACCCTCTTCCTCTGAGTGTTACTGGAATTGCTAGAAAGGAACCTTCCTACCTTTTTAACTGCCAATGAATCTCAAGATTTTGATAAAATTAAAAATGATAGTACTTCCTCACAGAGTCACCTAGTTTATTAAGATCATATTAGAGAATAAGAAGGAGAAAAGAACTGAGAATTTGTTCAGGAGGAATTAAAAAACAATTCCTGCAGGGATAGGAGTGTCTTACATATTCTAACAGTGTAGTGTTGCAAAGCACAGAAGAATTAAAGTACTGAAAAAGGACTCACTTATAGCTCCAGCAGTGCCGGCTGAAATACAAACACAAACAAGTAAGTTTGGAGAGACTATCGCTGAAGAATGTACATTTCATGAAGTTTCAGATCAAGCGTTTTCTATATGTTAGATTTACATGGAAGGCAGTAAGAAGGTAGTCTGCATTTCCCCTTTTTTCCTTAGGAGACCAATAAAATCATATTCCTTGCAATTATTTTTCTTGTTCTCAATTTTTACAATCTTCTTGTTGTCAAATCCGTCTAAAAGTTTATTTTTCATAAATGACTCCATCCAACCCTAGGATGTTTCTTTTATTTTTTAATTAATTGCTTTATTTTTTATTAGCAGACTTTCCACTTTGCTAAATAAGAAAATCATTAGCTACTTAGGGGGATCCTGAAAACAGCCTCAAGTTCCTCACACTGGTAAAGCAAAGGAGAGCAGTAAAATAATGAGTAGTTGTTCTACTTTCCTCCACCTTTGTGTCTCCTTACCCCTCACCCAGTAGTAGGCTCTTTGTAAAAGACAGAAATGAACTGAGTTGAGAAACAGGGAAAACTTACATAAAGGTTCTGGAGTGGCTTTTAAGCCTTTTGTATCACCTATAAACGAAAATTGAGAATTTTGAGAAATAAATGTTTTTTGTTTAAGCCAAAAGGAAAAAAAAAAGGAAAATTGACAAATATAATCTCACTTAACTTAAATTTTCAAAGAATGTGGAGTGTAGGCAATCCCATCCCCTCTCCCCAGGTGTGAGGTACAAATACTCTTGAGGTTAAAGACCAGAGACTAGAGAGCCCTAGATTTGCTACTCTAGCTCTATGACTGGATAAGTCACTAAGCCTTTGAAACATTAATTTTCTAATATTTAAAATGGAAATTGTCTTTCCTGTGTTACTTACACTGCAAGGCTGCAGTGAAAATTCAAGAGTAACAATGGATAAGGAGCTGAAAAATTCTATTAAAAATGTTATGGAAAGATATCGCATGCTCCTGGATTGGAAGAATCAATATTGTTAAAATGATCACACTGCCCAAGGCAATCTACAGATTTAATGCAATCCGTATCAAATTACCCAGGACATATTTCACAGAACTAGAACAAATCATAATAAAATTTATATGGAACCACAAAAGATATCCCATTTGTTTATTCTTGTTTTTATTTCTATTGCTTGGGTAGACTCCCCTAGGAGAACATTTTTGAGATGTATATCAGATAATGTTTTGCCAATATTTTCTTCTAAGAGGTTTATTGTATCTTGTCTTATGTTTAAGTCTTTGATCCATTTTTGAGTTTATTTTTGTGTAGGGTGTAAGGGAGTGTTCTAGCTTCATTAATTTACATGCTGCTGTCCAGTTTTCCCAACATCATTTGCTGAAGAGACTGTCTTTCTTCCATTGTATATTCTTGCCTCCTTTGTCGAAGATTAGTTGACCAGAAGTTTGTGGGTTCATTTCTGGGCTCCCTATTCTGTTCCATTGGTCCATATGTCTGTTTTTGTACCAATATCCTGCTCTTTTGATTACTGTAGCTCTGTAGTATTGTCTGAAGTCTGGGAGAGTTATTCCTCCAGCCTCTTTCTTTCTCTTCAGTAATGCTTTGGCAATTCTAGGTCTTTTGTGGTTCCATATAAATTTTATTATGATTTTTTCTAGTTCTGTGAAATATGTCCTGGGTAATTTGATAGGGATTGCATTAAATCTGTAGATTGCCTTGGGCAGTGTGACCATTTTAACAATATTGATTCTTCCAATCCAAGAGCATGGGATATCTTTCCATTTTTTAAAGTCTTCTTTAATTTCCCTCATCAATGGTTTATAGTTTTCCGTGTATAATTCTTTCACCTCCTTGATTAGATTTATTCCTAGGTATTTTATTACTTTGGGTGCTATTTTAAAGGGGATTGTTTCTTTACTTTCTTTTTCTGTTGATTCATCATTAGTGTAAAGAAATGCAACTGATTTTTGAGCGTTAATCTTGTAACCTGCTACCTTGCTGAATTCTTCGATCAGCTCCAGTAGTTTTTGTGTGGACCTTTTAGGGTTTTCTATATACAGTATAATGTCATTGGCATATAGTGAAACTTTTACGTCTTCTTTTCCAATTTGGATCCCTTTTATTTCTCTCTCCTGCCTGGTTGCTGTGGCTAGGACTTCCAAGACCATGTTGAATAGGAGTGGTTAGAGTAAGCAGCCTTGTCCCAGATTTTAGTGGGAAGCTTTTGAGTTTTTCACCGTCGAGTACTATGCTGGCTGTAGGTTTGTCATATATAGCTTTTATTATGGTGAGATATGTTCCCTCTGTATGCGCTTTGGTGAGAGTTTTTATCATAAATGGGTGTTGAATTTTATCAAAAGCTTTTCCTGCATCTATTGAGATGATCATGTGGTTTTTGTCCTTTCTCTTGTTGATGGGATGTATTACATTGATTGATTTGCATATGTTGAATCACCCTTGTGTCCCTGGGATGAACCGCACTTGATCATGATGTATAATCTTTTTTATGTGCTGTTGGATTCTATTTGCTAATATTTTGTTAAGGATTTTTGCATCTATGTTCAAAAACAAACAACCCAATCCAAAAATGGGCAAAAGACCTAAACAAGCAATTCTCCAAGGAAGAATTACAAATGATCAATAGGCACATGAAAAATGCTCAATATCACTAATTATCAGAGAAATGCAAACCAAAAGTACAATGAGGTATTACCTCAAAGCAGCCAGAATGGCCATCATTCAGAAGTCCACAAATGACAAATGCTGAAGAGGCTGTGGAGAATGGGGAACCCTCCTACACTGCTGGTGGGAATGCAGTTTGGTGCAGCCACTGTGGAAAACAGTATGGAGATTCCTCAAAAGACTAGGAATAGACTTACCATATGACTCAGTGATCCCACTCCTGGGCATATATCCAGAAGGGACCCTACTTCAAAAAGATACCTGAACCCCAATGTTCATAGCAGTACTATTTCCAATAGCCAAGACATGGAAACAGCCTAAATGTCCATCAACAGATGAGTGGATAAAGAAGTGGTGGTATATTTATACAATGGAATACTATTCAGCCATAAAAACTGACAACATAACACCATTTGTAGCAACATGGATGTCCCTGGAGAATGTCATTGTAAGTGAAGTAAGCCAGAAAGAGAAAGAAAAATACCATATGAGATTGCTCATATGTGAAATCTTAAAAACAAAACATAAATATAAAACAGAAACAGACTTGTAGACATAGAATACAAACTTGTGGTTGCCAAGGGGGAGGAAGATAGGAAGGGATAGACTGGGATTTCAAAATTTGTAGATACTGTCAGGCATATGTAGAATAGATAAACAAGATTATACTGTGTAGCACAGAGAAATATATACAAGATCTTGTGGTAGCTCACAGCGAAAAAAAAATGTGACAACGAATATATGTATGTTCATGTATAACTGAAAAAATTGTGCTCTATGCTGGAATTTGACACAACATTGTAAAATGACTATAACTCAATTAAAAAAGTTAAAACAAAAAGAGTGCAGTTTCTGTGGTTATTCTTCCTAATGAAAATATCAGAATTAGTTCTCCTGAGAGTAAATTTTCCATACTGGACAGAAACAGAAATACTGGTTGTCTTTGTGGGGGTCACAAACTCCGGTGCTGTTAGCGACCCAGCAATTCTCATGAATCACTGTGAATCTGTTTGTCATAGGAGGTAGTGCGAATGTTGGCCATTTGAAAAATGCACACCTATCTTAAAGCATTCAGATCCAAAATTTAAAATAATTTTATGCTGGTCAAACAAAACACATCTACAGGTGGCATTAGAAATGACAGGTAGATAATTAATAAATGAGAAGGTGGAAAATCATGAGCCTTAAGCCCTATCACTCTGACTAAGAAGGGAGCAGATAAGACAGGGAGACTACCTCTGCCAAGTGTAGAAGTCCTACAATACCAGATTCTGAAACAAGAAAAACTTACAGATCCTTGCAGTAGAGCTAAAGAACAATAGCAAATATTCAAATCAGTCTAGAATTAGTGATTTAAATAACCTACCCATTTCTCAAGTCTTTCTAGAAATTGAGCCCTCAGGATACATTTGGCTCTCCATTCCTTAGTAGGCACGTAGTTACCACACCCTAAATTCCAATCTTCTTCCCCCTTGAACACTATCCAGGAGTGGAAGTTTTGGGGGAGTATTGAGATTTACTGTATTTCCAATATTCTGATTTCATTCAGCACCTTTCTTTTTCCCTGTTTTCCATTCCTCCCTCTTACTTCTCTCTTTTCAGTTTGGAGAGTCTCCTCTCCATAATGTAATAGCTTCAAGAATCAAAGAAAGACAATGTTAGGAAGATTCCACTTTTATAATAAAAAAACCCGAGGCTGAGAGGGGCAAAGGTCTGTGCCTGGGTACCTGAAAAATTATAGGCAGTTTTAGCCTCCAGTTTTTCAGTTCAGTGCACTTTCCTCTATACCTCACATAATTTCCTTCTCTTTCTGTTCTTTCTGGATTGGTCTTTTAAAAAGTAATTTAACTTCTTTCCTATGTATCAACTCTTTCAGTTTTTTTTTCCTGGTCTTTTTCATTAATCTCTGGAGTTTTCCAGAAGCACCCTTTAAAATATCACTCTATCTATCTATCTATCTATCTATCTATCTATCTATCTATCTATCAAGATATACCTAGAGCTATACCTTTATCTATATAGTTATCTATAAAACAATCTTATTCATGGGATAGGGTTATGTCACAGTATTGAATTAGCAAAATAATTTTGAGATTTAGATTAGTTCACACCTTTTGAGTTTCAAATTACATTTTAAAAATTGAAGTGATATTTTTAACATATGCATAATTTCCTAAATTCTTTGAAAACTTTTATTTAAAAAAGATTCTTTGAATTGAAAAATTAAATATATTTAATGGTGTCCTAGGTAATTGGACAAGCACAGGCATTTGGAGTTGAAAGAACTCTAGTGTTTAAAGCCTCAGTGTTACCTTTTACTATAGTTATGTGCCCTTGGGCTAGTTAAATATTGTCCCTCAGCTTCAATTTTCTCAACTATAATACCTGTAAATATGGATTCAAAAAACAAGGTTTTCTTTAATTTCATCTCTCCCTTGTCCTTTACTCCCATTCCCTGCCCTCTTCACAACGTTCTTTCTCCTTCCCTCCTAAGTTACAGAAGATATAATTATTTTACTGAAACCATCGTAGCCAGCTAAAACCATTTAAATCCTATCTTTATTATTTTTTTAAATCAGTGTACTTTTCATTTTCCAAAGTTAGTTAGTTTCAGATAAAATGCTCGATTATGGGGAAGGAAGAGAAGACAAGGGACAAAACCTAGGCAGAATTAGGGAATGATCCTCAGTTCTGTGATATACCAAGGAGAATTAGAATTGGGAAACAGAAAAGGAACTTACCCCTTTGTTCTCCTAAAGAGAAACATGAAAAGATCATATGGTTGTCTGGGTCAAAAACTATACATATTGTTGTTGTTGCTTGTTTTGGGAGTATCAGAACAGGGAATCCCAGGGAGCACAAAACCCTGAATGTCAGTTGCAGCTCAAGGAAGTAGATTAGACAACTCCTCCATTGCTGCCAGCGAGACTTGGGGACATCTTTAGGAAGGCTTCCCTTTCCCCTCAGCCATACAAAGCTTTGAAATTCTCAGGAGACAGCTAACACCAGTTGTCTCACACACTGTATTATCTCCATTACATTCTGATCTTTCTTACTAACTTTTTGCTCTCTTCCTTCTTTATTTACTCTTGTTATCCCAGCAACACAAGTTTGGAAATGTTTTCTGTTTCCTGGTGACATGTCATTTTGGTAAGCCACTAGAAACTTTCATTTACTTCCTATACTTCTGGTTGATTATTGAGGTATCTGAGTTATGTAGCAAAAAGAAATTGGAGAAGTGTGAAGCTCAAGCATCTAGGCACTTTAGGGAAATGTCCCCTTGATTAAATGCAGCTAAATGTCAGCAGAATTAAAGAAAAGTGAAGGAACTTACCAATACTTGATTGAGATGGTGCTAAAAGAAAACAAAACAAGAATGGGATCTGTGTGTCTCAGGGAGAACTGAGATCCCATAGCTATGATGTTAGGAAGAGATTATGGGAGAGAGGGCAGCAATGGGTCACATTCCATTTTCTGTTGTCAGTTACAATGTAATGTGGTGGGAGGATGGATATCCACCTATGGATTGCTTTTTGGGTATGAACTTCAGACTTTGTTTATTCCATCGGTAATACTCTTATGGTAGGGCAGGATGGCAAGATCTATGCAGCCCATCCTTTAATCTCTTTTAGTAAAAGAATAACACTATTTTGGTGATTGCCAGTTTCTCAGTGCATGGAAATTTTCCTGCCTCCAAGTCTTCTTTCATTTCTGATGCTACTGCTTTTATTTTTTCCCTTTTTCTTTGTTTCTCCTCTTCCTCCTCTCCCCTCTCCTTAATTTTCTTTCTTTTTTTCCTTCTTGTCTGAAAGAGCCTTTGTTGCACCAAATTATTACTACATAACTGCTTCAAAAAAGGGTTTCTAAATTTCCAAAATCATATGTGTCATCTAGGGATGCTGAATAACAAGAAAAATTAGGATGTACCTGAGTATTAGAAAATAAAGAGTCAAGGCAGGTAACGGGGCTCACTGCCAAGATGGATATTTTACCCTCTTCTGTAATCACTGGGAAAAGTTGGGCATAATATTCTTTAAACATTTAAAATGTAGAGCTGAGCTTGAAAACTAGAAAGAAAAGTGTCCCAGAGTCATGTATCAAGAGGGAGCCCATACTTTTGATAGTGAATGATAGGTTTCATCACCCACATATCCTACATATCTGGAGGCTGGATTGTCAACACCAGATCAGGAGCAAACATCAAGGCCCCAGGCCTCATGCATTGTAACAACCTGGCATGAATCTTCCTGTATATCTAAGGCTCACAAAAGAATTATCTGTGAAAAGGGCACCATTAATCCCTACCTGTTGTTCAGGCAGAGTATGCCAGGAAGTTACTTGCTTGCATCAGGCCATGGTTGGAAACTAAGTCTTCAGCAATGGTAGAACCCTCAAGGTAAGCTGAGTTCAGGTATAGAACCCACATTTGAACACCTCATGTAGGGAAGAAGCTGTGCATGCAGAAACTATTATAAAAATTGGCCTATAAAATCTATGTAGTAATGGGATTATTGCACAACAAAGGTTATGAGAAACTCTAACAAATGATAACCAATGAGCTCACAGACTAAAGTCAAAATACATTTGAGGAAACCTACTGATGTGATAGACAGTGGCCACAACAAATGGGACAACACACGTAAGAAGAGCAATTCAAAAGGAATTTTCAAACAAGTGTGTTTCAAATATTCAAAGATACTAATGAAAGAACAGAATCCATAAAGCAGCAATAACATTTATCAGAAGCAGCTGTATTTGACTAAGAACAAAATGGACATAGCAAATGTAGAAAATACAGTCATTAAATTATAATGTTGTTTAGATGGGTAAACAAAGAAAACAGACTCGGCTGAAGAATTAGTGAATGATAAATCTGAGGGAAGTCATCCAGGACCCAGTAGAGAGAAATAAGGAGACAATATAGTCTGTCCTCTCTCCTCCCCTCTGTGGTCACTTCCTAATCCCTGGAACCTGTGAATATGTTAGGTTACATGGTTCAGGGGAATTAAGGATGCAAATGGAGTTAATGTTGCTAATCAGTTGACCCTGAAATAGGGAGATTGTTTTAGATGATCTGTGTGGGCCCAATGTAATCTTAAGAGTCCTAAAAAGAGGAAGTGGGAAGTTGAAAGGAGTCTTGTGAATCATATGGAACTAGAGAAATTGATTCTAAACATTCTAGCGTAAGAGTAAAAGTACAAGAATAGTCAAAGCATTTTTGAAAAAAAAGAACAGAGAGAATGTGCCATTCCTCATGGTAAATATTATCATAAAGCTTTAGTAATGGAAGCAGTTTAGTGTCTGTCAGCAAGACAGAAGATCATTGAAACAGAGGAGAAAATCCAAGGAAAAACTAATCATATCATGAAGGAAGTATTACAAATCAGTAGGGAAAGAATGCATGATTCAATAAGTTCAGTTGGAGCAATTGATTTTTCAGAGTTAGACTCTATAATGTTTATGAACAAACGAAAAACAACCCCCAAAGTATAAACAAATCAGTTTGGATTAAAGTTCTATATATGGAAAGAGAAACTGTATTATGAGAAAGTGTAGGATAACATCTTTGTAATAAGAAAGGCCAAAAAAAAAAAAAAATCGAAAAACAAACCCCCCCCACAAACTCTAAAAGAAAACAAAGATTTACAAATATTTCAATAAATTATATGTAAGGACAGTGAGGGAGAATGGTGACTTTCTAAGTGTCCAGAAACATGATAAAAATTTAAAACTAAGAGACAGAATTGGAGGAGATATTTGCAAATATTGAACACAAAACATAAATAATTAGCCTTCATAATCATAAAAAGTTCCTACATATCAATAACCTAATAGATATATAAGTAAAGTAAATAATTTGTGTAAGGTGAAGCCTAACTAGTCAACAGACATATGAGAAGATACTCAATTTCAGAAGTGAGTAGGAAAATGCAAATTAAAAAATTTTACACTTATTCAAGTGGCAGTAATGTGAAAGTATGACAAAATCTAAGGTTGTTATTGATGCAGGGAAATGGGAAACTTTTACACATGTTGGTGGGCCTCCTATGTAACTACCATGCAACTTAAAAAATTTTTTAGAAAATTAAAATGTGCCTAGAGGGGAAGGTATAGCTCAAGTGGTAGAGTGCATGCTTAGAATGCACGAGGTTGTGGGTTCAATCCTCAGTCCCTCCTCTAAAATAAGCCTAAATAAATAAACCTAATTACCTTCCCCACTCCAAAAAAGAAAAAAAGAAATAAAATGTGCCTAACTTACATAAATGTAATTCATTAATTCCACTTCAGGGTCAGTACCTTGGATAAACTATTTTCCACTTCCTTAAGAACATTTTCCAGCATTACTTGTGATAGCAGAAATTGGAAACATTAAGAATTCATCAGTAGGAAAAAGAATAAATAATGTGTATTTGTAAACTTGACATTCAGCAATTAAAATGCATAAGCAGAGCTTCTATATATCTCAATATTACCATGATTTGGGGATAAAAGCAAGTTGCAATGATACTTTTAGAATGATGCTATTTAGTAAAATTAAAAAAAATACATACAAAACAATACTATTTATTTTTCAGTGTTACATAGAGATTATATAAATACATGAAAATAAACTTAAAAGATTTATAATACATTTATAACTCTTTGGGAAGAAAGGAGAGTAGAATGGATCTAGGAATGGAGACAAAAAATTTCTATATTATCTGTCAGTTGAGAATTATGACAAAATATCAGTTATCAAATCTGGGGTGTAGATTTACAAGTGTTAACTATTTTTGAATTTTATTTTAAAAACTTCTTTAGGAGAAAGAAAAAACAAATACAAGAACTACTGGACTTGCAAATCAGATGATAGTAGAAAGAAAACCACAAAGAACTTACCGAGGGAGTTGGCTGATGGTGCTAAAACACACACACACAGACACATGAGGCAAATCATCAGAATTTGAATTCTTAACCTTTGCATATTAGCTTCAATCATTGTGACTTTCTCTCAGGAGATGAAGCCCAGGCCCAGGGAGATCCACTGACCTGGTGGTGGGTACTGGAGACCATGCCTACAAGATCTCTCACCCTTTCAATCTCTACAGAGTTTCATCTTTTAGTAGATGGTTGTTATTCCTATGAAACTTTGTCACTTACATTTTTTCCTGTCCTTATCCCTCTCTCCCTCATTTCTGTCTCTTTTTTTCTTCTTGCCTTTTATCTCTAGCACTTCCCTTTTCTCACACTCACCATTTTCTCTATTTTTTTTCTTCCATCTCAGTCAATTACTGATAGACCATCCTAAATCAGCACTAGGAGACTTTATTTACTGCTTAGTATTTATATAAACTGATAGAATTTTTCTTTCCTCAAAGCATTTACAATCTAGGGAAATGTTACTAACAGGAAACAAACTTTTTTGAGAAACAAGAGGATACTTACTGTAATTTCCTTTGTATCCCTCTAAACATACAAAATGAAGAAAAGTTAGTTTGGATTTTCTGTTCTGTAGTTTTGACATTATTATAGAGGATTATCCAATCAACACCCTCAAACATCCAAGTAGGCAAGAAACTGGAGGCAAAATCTCCTTATGCCCTTAGTTTATGAGTCAAATGACATAAAAAAGCAGTCAACAGGCACATGAAAAAATGCTCAATATCACTAATTATCAGAGAAATGCAAATCAAAACTACAATGAAGTATCACCTCACACCAGTCAGAATCGCCATCATTCAGAAGTCCACAAATGACAAATGCTGAAGAGGCTGTGGAGAAAGGGGAACCCTCCTACACTGCTTGTGGGAATGCAGTTTGGTGCAGCCACTGTGGAAAACAGTATGGAGATTTCCTCAAAAGACTAGGAATAGACTTACCCTATGACCCAGGAATCCCGCTCCTGGGCATATATCCAGAAGGGACCCTATTTCAGAGTGACACCTGCACCCCAGTGTTCGTGGCAGCACTATTTCCAATAGCCAAGACATGGAAACAGCCTAAATGTCCATCAACAGAAGACTGGATAAAGAAGCGGTGGTATATTTATACAATGGAATACTATTCAGCCATAAAAACTGACAACATAATGCCATTTGCAGCAACATGGATGTTCCTGGAGAATGTCATTGTAAGTGAAGTAAGCCAGAAAGAGAAAGAAAAATACCATATGAGATTGCTCATATGTGAAATCTTAAAAATTAAACAAAACATAAATATAAAACAGAAACAGACTCATAGACATAGAATACAAACTTATGGTTGCCAAGGGGGAGGAAGGTAGGAAGGGGCAGACTGGGAGTTCGAAATTTGTAGATACTGACAGGCATATGTAGAATAGATAAAGAAGATTATACTGTATAGCACAGGGAAATATATACAAGATCTTGTGGTAGCTCCAGTGGAAAAAAATGTGACAACGAATATATGTATGTTCATGTATAACTGAAAAAATTGTGCTCTACACTGGAATTGACACAACATTGTAAAATGACTATAACTCAATGGAAAAATGTTAAAAAAAAAAAAAAGCAGTCAAAGGTTAACTCAGGTAAATGTGCAGTGAGAAGAAATAATAAACTATACATGGAAACACTAAAACAAAGCAATATATTAGTTATAAGATAAGATGAGGCCAGATAAGAAATGAAAAATTATGTTGAAATTGAAAATTTCAATTGATTGAAAATTCAAGTTCAATGAAGATATGGCAAATTATAATGAATACATATGCATATACTTATTGTGATTGGATGTATATCCTATGACCTAAAACTTGTTTCTTAGTGATGTCATGGAAATAGACTTTCTAAAAGCTCTGGAGACAAAGCAAGTTACACAAAAAGTTGTCATGTTATCACTATTATTTTCATGAAAGTGTAAAAATAAATAATACTGACTCTCTGGAAATGACTTAAATTATGTTGCACAGTACTATCATTTGATATTTTACTAAAGTATAGGTAGTGAAAGATCTACCCAGAACTGTAAAGATAACATGTATATTTTTTCTCAGTTCCTTTTCTGAAAATGAATGCTTTCCTTCTGTACTTGATTGTCATTATGATGGGAATTAAGCCCCAAACACACAAAATCTTCCCTGTTTTACACTAATGTTACTTGCTTCTCATGGTTCTGTGGCTATTTTAAAGATAGAAAATATTAAGAGATGCTGAACACATTCATGTGCTACACTTACATTTGCTATAAACAATAACATTAAAGATAAATTCAGTGAATTCAAAATTTTTGAATTATCACTGCAACTTTAATATATAGTATGAATGTATTTAAATCCAACTAAGATTTAAGTACTAAATTTCATGTACCTAGACTAATATAATAACCTTACTTAATATTTTCCTGTCAGAAGATTTCCATAGTCTCAAATTGACCAGCAAATTTAAATTTCTATGTCCAGTAATGACAGAGGGAAGACTAGTAGAACTTGGGAATTTAGAAACTTAGGATGATTGAGATTTATAGGGCTACCTTAGAGGAGATTTGAAAGTCAGAGAAATTGTCATTTGCCTTTATGAACTTTAAATTATGGCTTATTCAGACAATAGTAAAATGTTTACTGATGCAAGTTTCCCCTAAGAATGCACGGGTAGCCTGGAAACTAAGATTGCAGACTGTGCACTAAAGATCCATAACCAGAAAATTTATTATTAAGATAGAACTAAATATGAAATTTGGAGTCAGTCAACTCTAAGTTCATATCCAAGTTCAGTCGCTTGCAAGCCCTGTGGCCTTGGGCAAATCATTTAATATTTTTTATATAAATGTTTCTCTTCTATAAATTAGGGATATTCATGTATAGTAAATTAATTGATTTATTTTAGAACTACTTTTTTTTTTTTAATGGTGTGGGACCCAACAGAAAACACATACTTCCTTGGTGTCTTTTTTTTTTTTTTTTTTTTTTTTCCCAGAAAGAGCGTGTCTATGTGTTGGATTAATAATTTCATTTAAGGGTGTGTTTTATGGAACCTTTTGAGTAGGCTGTAGAGTTGAAAGTAAAATCATTTTGGTGGCCCGAGTTGCCACTCAAACCTCTTTACTTTAGAACTACTTATTAAAGATCACCCTGATTGGTGAGGGGGACAGACTTTAAGTGGGCAAAGGTAGAAGCAAGGAAACCAGTTAGAGGACAGCTGAAGTTGTTCAGGCAAGAGATGTTGGTTGCTTGGGTTAAGACTGTCATCATGGTGAAAAGTGGTCTGATTTGGAATATAATTTGAAAGTATCATATATGTGATTTTCTGGTGGATTAGTTGAGGATAGTGAGAGAAAGGAGTTAAAGATGACTTCAAGATATTTGGCCTGAGCATTGGGTGAATACAAGAGCCAGTACCTGTCTGTAGAAGGAATCAGGACTTGGGTTTTGGATATGTTAAGAGTGAGATGCCTCTTGTATATCTTCAGGACCACTGCATTATAGTTATATAGGTTGTTCACTGCACAAAGGGATATGGGGACTAAAATCCCTAACACTGTCCCTGCTGTGGGGCTGCCTCTTCCTGGAGGAAGGAGCACTCTCTAATTCTCAGCAAAGCAACCTAAAGGCTAGTAGAGGCCTTGGACAGCCAGGGGGTTGGGGGTGCTTTATGGGTGGTTTGTCCTTGTGCGGTTGACAAGGTCGTTTGTAGATATTAAATAAATCAAAATGAAAAATGCTCACCAGAGTGACTAGCATGTAGTAGGTGCTGAGTACGTGTTAATTCTCTTCCTTTCCTATTGTGTATGGTTTTGTTTTGCTTATCTATGTACCCTTAAATTCTTCAAATTATGTAGCTTCTTGCACTGGTTAAATGTGTTTCGCTGATTAACTGTTGCTGAGGAGGTTTGTTTCCTAAGAAACATGAGATGTAAATGACAACTGTAGACAAAACCTGTACAACATCAAGAGTGAACCCTAATGTAAAGTATGGACTTTGATTGATAATAATGTGTTCGTGTTGGTTCATAGATTTTACCAAATATGCCATACCGATGAAAGATGTTGAGGGTAGGGGAGTATATATATGTGAATGGGGAAGGTTATGTGTGTACCTCTGTATTTTCTGCTCAATTTTGCTGTGAACCTGAAACTGCTCTAAAAAATAAAGTCTATTAATTAAAAAAAAAAAAAGAAAAAGAAAAAACCCTCCAGAAAGCAGTAGACAATAGCAGCACTTTTTTGTGACCTTGGAATTTCAGTACACACAGGTCCTACCCTAATGTGATGAGTTGTCAGGGACTTTTTCTTCCATTTATATTAAGAAAGGCTCACTGAGTGGTTAGCATTTCTGAGCTCTGGGGTACCAAATTTCTCTTGAGTACTCAGATTACTTTTTTTAAATGATTAGGAGGCGAATAAGAAAGGAATTGAATAGCACTGGGAAAAATGTCCCTCACAGTGTGAAGGTGAGCATTTCTGAACATATCTCAGAATCTTCTATGTGCTACTTTGGTTACTTGACTTTTTAGCTGGTAGGTTTTATAGCCCCTTATGTTATAACAGGAAACAAACATGGATTTTCCTTTAATTTTACCATAATCTCTAAATACACTTACCTCGATCATCATATGAAGTACCTAGAGGATTAAGGAAAAAAGTATGAGAGTCTAAATTTCTCATAAACAATTTCTGCATTAATTTCTTAACAATTCAGGATCTAATTTATTTACCACTTTCTGTTGAATATGAATGCCGGAATCCTAAAAGATAAGATAAAAGCATGAGACTCTACCTTGACAACTATGTCTATATTATTTTTTTATTAGGTGAAAATCTATTTACCTCTTCCTCTTTTAGATCTTTGAGAGGAAAAATCTTTTGGGGAAAAAGCCAAGACATCTTAACTAACAGCTCATCAAGAAATGTTTTATTATTAGTCTAAATCCAACTACTAAGACATTTTTCTACTTTCACAGTGGTGTTCCCATTTTCTTTGGATTTCATTTCAGGAAAGAAAGAGGGATGCCATGGCCCTGCTAAGTAAAAATTTACACTTGCCACCTGTCGCTACACATGATTAAATCAAGAGCCACTGCAGCCACTGACCTTTTAACACACCCTGAGAGAATTTGAGGGTGGAGATCAGGAATGAGGCACTCTGTGCTCTGGGAAAAACTGGCAGAACAGGCCTTCAGATAGTTAGATATTTTCAGGAGATTTTATGAGCCCAAATTCTTGCATCTCCTCATATCTAGAAAAGCACTAAAATCATTAACAGTGGCATCTGCTCTTCGTGACTAGCAGCAAGCTTCTGCTAAAATGTGTGCTTGATTGCACATCTGCCCCCTACCCTCACTAAAATCGTATATGATGCTGACTGACATTCCCCCTACCTCTTTGGAGCAGTTCTTTAGAGCTATCTGAAATGCTATGTCCTGGGCTATAGTCCTCATTTTGCCCCAGATAAAACTTAACTCACAGCTCTCATGTTGTGCATTTTTTTCAGTTGACAGTGCTTTGCCTGTCAGTCATGACAGATAAATCACAAAGGTAAGAAGAGAGGAAACGGGCCAAGAGTTCAAGTGTGGGGCATGGACACCTAGCAGAGTGATCAAGCTACATCCTCTTTTCTTTCCTCTTGGAGATATGAATCTATGTGCTTGCAGTGTGCGTGTGTGTGTGTGTGTGTGTGTGTGTGCGTGTGTGTGGTGTGTCTCTATAAAAAAGCAGACAGTGTCTTGCAATCACCTTAAGACCATCAGATTTCTAGATGTTTTATTTTAAATGATCTTTATTATTATTCCTCACTCATGTCAGACCACATGTTCTGATTTGAGGGACAGAGTGTAACTCTATAATAATAACTACTGAAACTCAGTATAAAATGAGCCTTTGTCTTAAACTAAGTGGGGATAGTATGACATAAGAATATGAGTACTGAATTCAGGGCCACAAACCTGGGCTCACTAGCCAACTCCTCCCTTTGCTAGGTGAATTTGGGTAAGTCTCTTAACTTTTGAGCATCAATTTCATCTTCTAAAATGGAGATAATAATATAAGTTGTGCTCACCTATTATACTTTACAGCTTACAAAGTGTCTTTTCACATATAGCATTCAATCTTCATGACAGCCCATAAATTATGTATTTTATCCCCATTTTATGCATCAGAAAATTGTTTCATGGAGGTTCCTTAATCTTTCCAAGATCTTGGGATAAACAGGAGCTGGAAAGAATTCTTTTAGTGGTCTTAGGAAGGGAACATATTTGCCTTCTCTCAGAAAAAAAAATACTCAGTCTTTCTTGTGTTTATCTATGTAGAGAGATGATTGGCAGTTGGATATTATAACAACAAAAGATGTGCTGACCTGACAGATCATGCTTAAAGGAAGATAAGTCCATTTTGTTCTCTAAAGAGCACTTTTTCTCCATTAATTCTATAGTAGTTCCTAATCTATTTACCTCTACCATCCTCATAGTCCAGAAGACTGGCACCTGGAGAAAAAAGAAGAGAGAGCTCCATGATTTTGCTTCTTGAAAATTAGCGAGACTTTAAGACTCTGAGAGCTAATGTAGACATGATGTCCTGATAGTGAGTAATGATGGGAATTAATTTACTTTGTTAGGAACTAGGGACTGTGCATGAGTAGCAGGATGCTAAGTGACCATGCTATTCACCATTTCCTTAATATTATCCAGGCTAGATAATAATCAGAAGGGACCTCAAAGATGCTTTTCCCTCTTGGTACTCCAGCATCTAGCTCCTGTTTTTCTTTTCTTAGTAATCCTGGGCCATCATTCAGTAACTTTGGCATCTCACTGGATATTGCTGTGGAAAATCTGCTTCACCTCTTCACATCTTTAATGTGGTGCTCTCCTTCTCAATCATAATTATCTTATGTTCACTGTCATTATTCCTAGCTATGCTAGATTCTTCTCCATGGCTCCCTTGCTGAGGTCTTCTTCCCTACCAGGTTTAGACTTTCTGCTTCATTGACTGAGGAGCCTGCTATTTCCATGGTTTGGTATCTCTGTTGCTGTTCTTGGACCACGGGAGACATCAGAAGAGAGCTTCACAATCATGCAGATCTACCCATTACTATTTCATTCTGCCCAATTCCAGTTTGGCACTCATTGTTGCATAGAAATCTTTGGTAGATTTCTCCCAGGAACTTAGTAGTTCAGTTCAGGAAGTGATGCACTATGCAAGGTGCTGGAAATTGTAACAAGACTGATTTGGTCCCTGATTTATTCCATAAATGCTTATTTACTATCTTTCTGTTTCTCATGGGTATAAGTACTTACTTTGTTCAGAACTGTAACTTGAGACATCAATTTCTGTGGAAGAATTAAGCAAAAATATTTCTGTTAGCTACTTATGAGAGATGTTTTTCCTCCTGTTCAACTCTCCTCTCTCTAAACTTTTCTTCTTTACTCCCCAAATAGTCTTCTTGACATGATGCATTACTGGTTCCCACCTCTTCTCAGTGCTTCCAGCCAGCCCTGTTTTATCTATCCTGCCATACCACTTACTATTTTCTGAGAGCTCACAGGCACAGAGGATGAGAAATAAAGAGGGGATGCAGCTGATGCGAAAGGAGTGGGAAAGATGCTAAGAAAAATCCTGGAGACGTCTCTTGACATAGAAATAGGTCATTGTTTTTGTAAGCCCCATTTCTGTTTCTTACAAGTACTACTCTATGTTTGTTTCTTCTTATCACCTCCCCAAAATTAAGTAATTAAAATTATTGAATTCTTCCCATATTAAATTAGCTAGTGATATCTACCATAATGTCTTCACTCTTCTGTTTTCTTTTCCTCACTAATTTCCCTTGGAATTCAGATAGCTTTCTTTTAGAGTATTCTTATTATTACTATTGTTAAACTCAGCATGGGTTTTTTTTGTTGTTGTTGTTGGCATTATAGGTAACATGAGCTTTGGGAGTTTAAAAGTGCAGGGGAATCACTAATAGGTCAGAGATTCTTTGATTCATGTGCTGAAATGGATTCCAGAATATTGGCAAGGTCTCTAGATATCTGATAAATAGAAATGAACTCAGACTGAATGTTGGCATCCCTTCCTCTGTGACTTTCATAGGGAATCTCCCTTTTGACTCATTGTTACTCACCCTTTTGCTTGCGTCGTGTCCATCTTGTTAACAAAATAGCCCGAATGGCAAATCCCAGTAGAGTCAAGATGACAGCCAAAGTTATTTCTGAAACAAAAACTCACCTGTAGGCCTATTTATTTAAAACTTGTTATTATCAGAGACAACTTCTGGTCACTTCTTACATACAGATACCCATTTTCCCTTCATCCACTTTTCTGCCACCTCAACCACTTTCTTTCTTTCTCTTCATCATCTTATTGTCCTCACATTTCTTTCCCTGTCCATTTCTTGGCTTTTCTGCTCCTCCTTTTGGTCAGATACTAAGACCCTCAGATGCTATGCCCCCATGGTTTAGAGTGGGGAATCTGATAGATTTCCTCCTCATTGAACCCTTATTCTGTGGGCAGGATAAGATTAGAGGGAATCAGTGGTATGCCAAGCAATCCATTGGGATATGAGAAAAATATTGTTCTATTTTTATGTTATATTTTTGTCTATTTATATATGTCTTTCTATCTTATAGCTTTAAAATTAATAGGTTTTCTGTTTTAAAACATATATATCAGTAGAATAGTATGTTCCGAAAAATTTAAAATAGACATATATAAGGAATGCATACTCAAAATTTTTGCATGGATAAGTGATAAAAAAATTTTGGAGGCCCCTGACTGAAGGTCATTTATTTCATATTAATGAAAGCCACAGTAGAGGACAGAAATTTCTTATCACTGGTAAAGACTTTTCAGTTATCACCTACTAAGCTCCTCATATAAGATAGATATTTATGAGGGTTGCTACTATGGTGAATAGGAGAAAGTACGGTGGGACTTCTTAACCTGTGTTTGTTTCTGTGTCATAGGAGAGAAAATCTTAGATATCTTGCTATGGTTATGAAAAACAGAGACTATGGAAGCTTCAGAAGAAAAAGAAAGAAAGAAAGGAAGAAAAAAAAGCAGAAAGGAAGGAAGCAAGAAGTAAGGAGGGAAGAAAAAAAGAAAGAAAGGAGGTAGGAAGAGAGGAAGGATGGGAGAAAGAATGAGAGGAAGGAGTGAATGAAAGAACCAACCATAAATCTGCCTATGACAATTTCAAAATGTAGAATAGATGAAAAAAAATAAGATTGTACTGTGTAGCACAGGGAAATATATACAGGATCTTGTGGTGGCTCAAAGCAAAAGAGAATGTGGCAATGAATATATGTATGTTCATGTATAACTGAAAAATTGTGCTCTACACTGGAATTTGACACAACATTGTAAAATGACTATAACTCAATAAAAAAAAGTTTAAAATAAAAAAAATAAAAATTTGGAAGAAAAATTAACTCTGAAGGGCTAAGAAAATTAACTACAACAACATTAAGGCTACTGCAAAAATCAGTACATGAATTCACCTCAAGATGTAATGATACACCTCCAACTGGAGCAAATTAGGCAAATGTCTACTGAGTCTTTTAGGTGTTAGATCATGTGAGAAAATTCTCTTATCAAATTAACCTTCAGAGAATTTGCTCCTAATGGACTCCTAAAATGAATAGTAAGTAGTTTGACCCCTATCATGAAAGTAAAAATTTCATATCTGATGTGAAATAATCCTTAGGGGAGGAAGGGATAAGCAGGTGGTGTACTTGGATCAAGCCTCAGGAAAATAGTACTCCCCTTGAATGGTGTCTGAAATATTCTTGCTTTAGGCCATTTAGAAAATGATCCTCTCCATTTATGAGGAAAATAAGAGGAAGAGTTGAGAAAGATTATAAAGTGAGCAATATTATAGGAAGTGAGATAACAGGCTAAGGAATTTTCCTATTGCTCTGGAAGGTACCTGGTTTCTTCGACCAGTTCAAAACTTATCAGACTGAAGGAGAAATAGGCACTCTCACTCTAGAGCTGAGTTGAATGTGTTGTTTTCCCCAGGTTTCTAGATAAGTCGATGAGAGTGAAAGAAAGGGTATTGAATTTGAAAGAAAGCAGGCAAGGAAGATAAAGTTCCCAAAGAGAAGACTCCTGAGCGAACAAAGTCAAGGAGGCCTTAGAGAAGGAGTCACCATACCCAGGACTGCCATTTTCCAGATACTATCTTCAGTGGGTTCTGCGTCATCTGGATTTCTTTGTCAGAGGGAGATCAAGATAAAATGAACACCCCAAGCTCTCTGTTTCTGAGCAGTATGAACTTGGATGTGGGGAATGCCCTTGTAGGTAAGGGTGCAGAAGGTCGCAGAGGAATTGTGTGGCTCAGGTTGATCAGACCTAAGCAGACTACAGGAGTATGGCCTATGAAAGTTCTGGAATCTGTGTCATAACAAAGAACTAGAACTTAGAAAGGCAAGAGGAGGATCAAGAAGCTGGGAAGATTTCAGAATACTTTGGAGGACATTAAATTTAAGATACTGAAAGGGAGCTTATTCTATCTGGGCTCTGGAATAATTTCTAACTTTCCAGAGATTTTGAGGCCAGAGATTGTATTTCATTCATCTTTGTAACTCTTGAGGCAAAGAACCTCCTATAGATTAGACACTAAATAAATGTTTGATGATTAAAAATGAAAAACATTTTGTTTAAATTTAGGGACCTTTAATTTATATTTATAAAATATATTTTTATAAATATTTAAAAAGAGGAACCTTGAAACAAATGAAGGGTGAACCATGAAGCTGAGGTGATGGAGTTAGATAGTAAGGGAAAGTTAAGAGGTCTGTGGTGCTAGGAAGAATGAGCCAGTGAATGGGATTCCATAAGCCATTGTGGAGAACAAGGAGAGCAGTAAGACTCCCTTTTATTTATCTAGGAACTATAAGGCTCTGTAGTAGATACTTTCCAAGGACAAACTCATTTAATCCTCAATAACCTTCACCATGAAACCCCTTAAGATGGAAACATCTGAAGTTGCCCAGCCAACGAATGGCAGTTTCTGACTCCAAAGACCATACTCTATTTACAAAGCCATGTTTCATTTCAATCTTGGAGGCCTACTGTCCATGAAGATTTTTTTTTAGGCTAAGCAGCGAGCTGCAGGAGGAGGAGAGTAATGCTCTCCAGTTTTAGGGTTCTCTACCTGCCAACTTTTAAAATTAACTTTGATGGTGGAAATCCTTATTTGGCCTATTTTTATGGTCTAGGTTGATGAGGAAGGGATCATTAAAAATTTCTACATATATAAGTTTAAATTGCTAATATTTAAATAATCACTCCATATTTTAATTGACTATTGACACAGATTAATTCTAATTACACTGCAGTTATTAGAACCATTACAAATCCAATAGTCAGTCACAATGATAAACTACATAATTTTGACTATGTTAATAGCATACCATCAAAGAATTATATGTAATTTGATTGTATAACATTTTACAAAATAAATTAATATCTCGGCCTGTTTTCTGAATTGCAGCTATCTTACTGTAGACTAACTGTAAACTTGCAGAAAAATTCTAATGGAGGAAACATAATAATTCTATGGTATTACCATCATAACTACTACTACCATCATAAACCTGAACCCAAATTCAAACTAAACCAAAAAAACAAAACACCCCCTGTGATAGTTCATGTGTCAACTTCCCTAGGCTATTGTGCCCAGTTATTTGATCAAATACCAGTCTAGATGTTGCTATGAAGGTATCTTTTAGATGTAATAAGCATTTACAATCACAAGTCTAAGTAAAGCAAGTTACTGTCCGTAATATGGGTAGGACTCATCCAATCAGTAAAAGGCCTTCAGAGCAAAGGCTGAGATTTCCTAAGGAAGAAAAGAATCATGTCTCAAGACTGCATCAGGGAATTTTGCCTGGGTTTCCAACATGCTTGGCTTACCCTGAGGATTTCAAACTCACAACAGCAATATCAACTCTTACATAAATTTATAGCCTGCTCACCCACCCTACATATTTCAGACTTGCCAGCCCCTACATTTGTGTAAGCCAATTCCTTGTAATAAATCTCCTTTTCTATATACCCTGTTACTTCTCTTTCTCTGGAGAACCCTGATGAATACACCCCCTGGCTTAATGTCTCATTATTGCCAATGTGATATAGTGTACATGTTAAAAGAAAACAAAACAGAACAACTAACTTTGGGCTCTCTGTGCACTTCCAGTATGGGTGGGGGACATTTGATGTATTTTAGAAAACTGACCACACACAATAGGAATTCTAAAATACTAACAGGGAGAAAGAAATAATGTGGAAAGAGTTCAGATATGTAGCTTTCAGTGGATTTGATTTGATGGAGGTTACAGTTTAAGAAATGTACAGTAGTGAATAGGAAGTATCACCTTTGATCCATACGCTTTGTTTGCCTCAGACTGATAAGCAAAGCAGATATCTTAAAAGTATACTTATCCTTTAATTTAGGTATTTGGATGAGATGAGAAAAATTATGCATATATATATAATATAAGCATAATGCTTCAGTCATACATGAACATACATATATTCATTTTCATATTCTTTTTCACCATAGGTTACTACAAGATATTGAATATAGTTATATAGATATTGAATATAGACAGTATAGTATGAACTTTTTGTTTATCTGTTTTATATATATTAGTTAGTATCTGCAAATCTCAAACTCCCAATTTATCCCTTCCCACCTACTTCCCCAACTGGTAACCATAAGTTTGTTTTCTATGTCTCTGAGTCTGTTTCTGTTTTGTAAATAAATTCATTTATCTTTTTTTTTTAGATTCCACATATAAATGATATTATATGATATTTTTCTTTCTCTTTCTGGCTTATTTCATTTAGAATAACAATCTCCAGATCCATCCATATTGCTGCAAGTGGCATTATTTTATTATTTTTTATGGTTGAATAGTATTCCATTTTATAAATATACCACAACTTCTTTATCTAGTCATCTGTTGATGGACATTTAGGCTGTTTCCATGGCTACTGTAAATAGTGCTGCTGTGAATATTGGGGTGCATATATCTTTTTGAATTAAGGTTCACTCTGGATATATGCCCAGGAGTGGGATTGCTGGATCATATAGTAAGTCTGTTTGTAGTCTTTTGAGGAATCTCCATATTGTTCTCCCTAACGGCTGCACCAAACTACATTTCCACCAACAGTGTAGGAGGGTTTCCTTTTCTCCACAGCCTCTCCAGCATTTATGGTTTGTGGACTTTTGAATAATGGCCACTGTGACTGGTATGAGGTGATACCTCATTGTAGTTTTGATTTGCATTTCTCTGATAATTAGCAATACTGAGCATTTTTTCATGTGCCTATTGGCCATTTGTATGCCTTCACTGGAGAATTGCTTGTTTAAGTCTTCTGCCCATTTTTAGATTAGGTTTTTTTTTTTTTTTCTTATTAAGTTGTATGAGCTGTTTATATATTCTGGAAATTAAGCCCTTGTCAGCCTCATCTTTTGTAAATATTTTCTCCCATTCCGTAGGTTGTCTTTTGTTTTGCTTATGGTTTCCTTTGCTGTGCAAAAGCGTGTAAGTTTAATTAGGTCCCATTTATTTATTTTTGCCTTTATTTCTTTTGCCTGGGTAGATTACTCTAGGAGAACATTGCTAAGATGTTTAAGTCAGATGATGTTTTGCCTAAGTTTTCTTCTAAGAGGTTTATTGTGTCTTATCTTATGTTTAAGTCTTTAAGCCATTTTGAGTTTATTTTTTGTATATGGTGTGAGGTAGTATTCTAACTTCATTGATTTACATGCAGCTAGCTGTCCAGTTATCCCAACATCATTTGCTGGAGAGACTGTCTTTACTCCATTACATGTTCTTGCCTCCTTTGTCAAAGATTAATTGACCAGAAGTCTGTGGTTTTATTTCTGGGATTTCTATTCTGTTCCATTGATCCGTATGTCTATTCTTGTACCAGTACCATGCTGTTTTTATTACCGTAGTTCGGTAGTATTGTCTAAAGTCTGAGAAGGTTATTCCTCCAGCTTCATTCTTTTTCTTCAGTATTGCTTTGGCAATTCTGGATCTTTTGCCATTCCATATACATTTTAGGATTATTTGTTCTAGTTCTGTGAAAAATGTCCTGGATAATTTGATAGAGATCACATTAAATCTGTAGATTGCTTTGGGTAGTATGGTCATTTTAACAATATTAATTCTTCCAATCCAAGAACATGAGATTTCTTTCCATTTCTTTAAATCATCTTTAATTTCCTTAGTCAATGTTTTGTAGTTCTTCAAGTATAAATCTTTCACTTCCTTGGTCAGATTTATTCCTAAGTACTTTATTTATTTATTTATTTGGATGCAATTTTAAAAGGGATTGTTTCTTTACTTTCCTTTTTGACTATCTCTTAGGCTGTATAAAATATATAGGAGATGAACCATAAAACAGGCAGATAAAGTTTGACTAGTATGTTGGGTTCAAATACTGCTTTTGAAAAGAAAAGTTGTGACTGAATTTCAGGAAACTATTTTAGAGGAATTGATGGTTCTTTGTGAGTGTGTAGCTTGTCTTCTTAATGTCTAGCGCTTATTACCTGAAGACTATACTCAGTTGGCCCCCCCAAATACTGGAGCGCTAAGGCTGTCCCTCCAGAGAAATGTGGGTATATACTGAAGACACATGTGTTTCACATAACTGCTGTTGTATCCACTGAGACCCACTGAGAGAATGATGACTTCAGTGGGAAAAGTTCAGTAAAATTCTTGGGATAAAAATAGAATGTATTATTTTGTTAGGGCTGCTGTAACAAAGTACCACAAATGAGTGGCTTAAACTAGAGAAGTTTGTTGTCTCACAGTTGTGAAAAGTACAGGTCTGAGATCAAGGTATCAGCAGGACTATACTTCCTCCCAAAGTACAGGAAAAGGATCTGTTCCATGCCTCTCTTCTAACTTTTCATGCTTTGCCAGCAATCTTGAACATTTCTTGGCTTGTGGGACCAAACTCCATTCTTGATATGATGTGTGCATGTTTGTGTCCAGATTTAACCTTTTTATGAGGACACCAGTAATGCTGGATTAGGGACTCACCCTACTCCAGTATGACCTCATCTTAGCCAATTACATTCATAAGGACCCTAATTCCAGATAAAGTCACATTCTGAATACTGGGGATTATGACTTCAACATGTGACTTCTGAGGGTATGGGTTGGTGGTGGGGGACACAATTCTACCCATAATATAGAGTATGCATAGGAGGAAATGGGAAACAGGGAAATATAAATAGACTATTTAGATAACCATTCTGAGAAGTTTGATTATGAAAAGAGAATGAGTTAGGAGAGTATATTGGAGGACACAGAGTTGATGGAAAATTGTATTGTTTTAATTTTAACCAGGGAAAGATTTAAAAATTTTTTAGGTTTATGGGGAGAAGCTTGTACAAAAGCTAAGAGGAATAATTGGTGGATCCAAGTACCAGAGAGGCAATACAGGATGGATGTGGGGAAGAAGAATTGGTGCTTCCTGTAAAGGAAGAGGAATATTTCTTTTAATATAACAAGGAGGAAGGAATAATGGCGAGGTGCACAGTTAAATAGGTTTGTTATTTGCATACAGTACCCTTCTGATAGATCCTTCTTCTTCTTCCTCTTACAATTATATTTTTATTCAAAGAGGGAATATAGTCATAAACTGAGAATAAGGGCATAGTAGAGTTGGAAGTTTAAAGAAAGTGGAATTTTTTTTACTGAAATTGCCTGCAAAATAAGGGAATGCAAATGGCTGGAGATGCATAGGAGGATTATCAGATAGTGCTGGTGTCCAAGAATTGATATATAGGTACACATGTATGAAGGAAACAATCTACTCATTTGTGTGGAATGTTATGGCAGACTAAGCTGCCAGTATAAGAAATGGATAATTAGATTAATTTGGAATTTTGCCAAGTTGATGTGACAGAAGGGCAATGACACCAGTATTTTCATTTATTAGTAAGAGAATACTTCAAATTATTAGCCATGGCACCTAAATAAGAAAGGGCAGGAAGTTAAGTCAGGAGTGACTCATGATCAGGAGAAATTGAGGGGCCTAATGAAAGTGACACCCTGGAAGAGAAGCAGTAGCTAAGTAATCAAGGACTGGAGTTTACAACTCCAGTTTCACCTGTATATTCAGTTGTGGATGTCATTTGCAGCCAAACGTAAGGGGAGAGTGCAGCAGGAAGGGTGAGAATCAATCACAAGTGACAAATATCGAACATTTAAATTTAATTGAGATATAAAAGTTTATTTCTCACAGAAAAGAATTTGAGAATTGGGCATTGCAGTAGATCCATGGAGTTGTCAATAATGCAAGTTCATTTTAATTTCTCTGACATCCATGTCATATTACAGGGTCATATGTGTTCTTTGAGTTCCATCCATCATGACATATTACAGCCAGAAGAAAAAGTAAAGAAGAAAAGACACAATTTCCTTTTAAGAACACATCTTTATAATTCAGCATTTAATACACCACCATCATTTAGTCATATACAACAGGGGAGGCTAGGAAATCTAATATTTATACGAGGCTATCATAGGAAAAGGTAATAATAAGAAGAAATCTATAACTAAAGAAGAAGGAGAAGTGATATGAAGGACAATTTTAAGTCTGTGTCCCAGAGCTTCATCTTGAGAATGATCCAGTAAGGAGTAGAAAAAATCAATTTATATCTCATTGTGGGAGAATTGTGATCTTCATGGGGCCCCAAAATAATCATTTTTCATGGAGAGGTAGGCATATGAATTACAACATCAGTAGCTTTCTCCTTCCCCTGGACAGATGGTTAGGGGGCCTGACTCAGAGGACCAAAGTCTGAAAAGTGGCCTTAGGACACCATAGAATGTATTCTGGGGAAAGGTGAAAATGTGGGATCCAGCTGTCATGTTATAGAAAGATACATCTCCAGCCTCATAATCTAGGAATACCCCTACTCTAAGGAGAGTTTCTTTTAGAATAAGAGACGTTACTGGGGAGGTGAGGGCCCAGTATTCTCCCTTGTAGAGCCTAATGGCCCAGAAACCATTCTGTGGGGACATTGTGACTCTCCCCTTCCTTGTTACAGTATCCCTACAAATTCCCAAGTCCCAGGATAGCATGTCCTCAACCTGTACTTCCCAGTAGCATCTCCCTGAACTGATGTGTGGCTGACCCAGCACACAGGGAAGGGAGTCAAATCTCTGTGGGGAGCTGGGTAGATCTTGACATGTTTCTTGCCAGGTAACTTGTCTCCCTTTTTCAGACAGGAGGAGGGCAGGATGGGCAGTGGCTGCATCCAGGGTCACGTTTACTGCAAAGACAAGTGGACCATCACGTTTCTGGGAAGGGTCTTAGTAGGCCTGGGCCAGAAGATTCCCATTCTGTGAGGACTCCTCTGGCCCTGGGTAGACCCAGCTCACTTCCACCCAACATTCTTCCAGACTATCCCACAAAGGTCAAGGTCCCTTGAAGATCATCATAGGCTCACCAGCTTCGAATTCTTCTTTCCTCCAATCTGCAAGGAAAAAATAAACATGAGAACCCATCATATGAAAGATGAAGCTGCCTGTCTGTCCAAAATACTATGAGTATAAATTCCCTAGGATTAACTCAAAGGTAATAGCAACCAAAGAATATACATTTTCAAACCTTGAACTTCTTTTTACAGTCTACTGAATTATGTCTGACTTGAGATACCAATGTTACTCCAGTATAAATATCTATAATTTATTTAGGATGTTTGAGAGGAAGTAGGGAACACAGTGTGTCTGACCAAATAACTTAATTTTCACTTAGTTTCCTTAGATTTTAGCAAGTGAACTGCTCTACACATGCTCAAAACACAATGTAAGATGCAATTAAAAAAACAAAAAAACTGCTAAAATGTAATGTTTTAAAGACATGATTATCTGTTAAAATATTGAGTAATCTATGACATTCATGTTGTATATGCTTTGGAGTTCCTTTGATTTTCAGTATATTGTTTCACACACTGTAAGTGTTCATTTAAGGTATCTTCAATAATAGGACATTCTTCATCAGATTCCACATCACTCACCAGCATATAATGGTGCGTTCCTCCAGACTGCAAAAGAACAAAATAGGAAACCCTTTACCTTCTTTTCTTCCCTATTTTCTCTCATTGTCTTTCCCATTTCTTCCTGTCTTTGTCCTATTTCTTCTTTTGAATCCCTTGGACTTCCTCTATCCATTCTGTATTGCTTTCATATTCCATTTTTTTCAAACATGATAATAAAAACGGTTAGGTGTAAGACAGGTAGAGATATAGAGGCAAGAAAAGGTGGGAGGGACAGAGGAAGAGCATGAAGGAGGAGCAGCAAATAAAGAAAAGAAAGAAGGAAGGAGGAGAGGAGGAAAAACATGCTGAATCACTTCTCATTTACACTTCAGAGAGAATACATTGAAATTACAGAAATTCAAGTAAAGAAAAACAAATGCTTCTTTGCTGAATATAGACATTTTTATTTTACTTTTGCATCCTATCCTCCTGTTATAGGGGAAATACCCAAGAGAGATGGAAGAATGGAGATTTCTGAGAGATAAGCATTACTCACCAGACTTAAATTGAGCCTTCCTCCTATCTGAGAGAAAATACATGAATACACATATATATGACAAGATTTCTTAATATTATAAAAAAGATGCAATTAAAGCCATTCATCTGCTAATGTCTGTGTCTGCATATTGGTCAAGTAATGCACATTTAAAAAATGATGAGAGAAATCTCTAAAGTCCATTCCAAATGAAAAATTTGCTTCAATTTGAAGAATACTATCTAATATGAAGGGTCATCAGAATTTAAACAATTCTTGTAGTGAGGTACTAAAAAATGTTGTAGGAATACCTTACAAAATAGCCTTAGCCTAAAGAGATACATTAGCACTGAAGTTTCTTTGAGTGAAAAATGCAATGCAATATAAAATATCCTGAAAACAATTTGTTGAATATTGTTTGAGTGAATTAAAATAAAAATGAAAGAAGAAGAATAACTAAGTTTGGGAAGAGAAAATAAGCATGGAAAATAAGGAAAAATGTTTATAGACATTGGACCACATGAAGGTATGGTCAAAAAAAGGGAACTACCAAATCTCAGATTTACATGTGACATCAGTAATAGACAAATATATAAAAGGCCAACAACAAGAGATACTTATAGTAGATGAAGTGTGTAAATCAAAAAGAAAACCTTCTGTCTCTCACCAGGGTTGGAGTCTACACCACTTACTTTAAACTGGGCCAATGTTATATACATAACAACGGACACACCATCTCAGAAGACATGCTTGAGGACCCAAGTTAAAGAAAGCTTTCCACTAAACAGGTAAAAATACATTCTTCTTAGTCTAATCCCCTTCATTTAACCAACCTTATAATGAAATTATCTGGAAGATAGTAACTTAAGGCTATATTAAAGGAAGGGAAGAAAACACAGGGAAAATATTTCTACAAAATACATCTTAAAAAAAAGTCAGAAAAAAAGTTACCAATTTCATACCAATTTCAGCCTGACGTTTTTCTGAAAAATAAATTAGAAAATACTCATATAAATGTCAAGGAAAACCAACACAGAAAATAAAAATAAGAATAAAATATCCAAGCATGGAATTCCTAATTCAAAATATTGACCAAAATACATAACTAGTAAAATGATGAAATAATTTTATGACAAATGTTATCGTGGTAGAAGTATATTGAAATTGATTTTTAGTTTTGCAAATGTTTCTAAGTCACATTAAGAGAGGTATTTTAGTGAAACATTATTTGTATAATTAGTGGTAAACACATGTGTAAGTCCTGAAAAAGTTCTTTTTAGAAGATGCCACAGCCATTGAGAAACTGAATGACTGTCTGGGTACAATGTTTTTGCAAGGAATTGAGAGACATGGCTCTACCAAAATTCGTTCCATTCTTAACAGTAGAGAATTTCTCATCAAACAGATCTTTTGACAACAAACAGAAAATGAAAGGAATAAAATTGATGCTGATGACTGGCTCATGTATATGGGGGAAATGCAATTCACAAAAATGAGTTAATGGAGGGAAACAAATGCTACACTCATATGAGCAGTGTTAGAAAGCTGTGCTTTGTATACGAATTTGATTTCTTTCCTGTAGTGTAACTCTAGGCTTTATTGATGTCCCTTAAAAATCGCTCATGCATAAATATTAGAGCAGAAATAAGTGAAACAGACACTAAAAAAAAAAAAAGAAAGAAAAAGAAAAAAGAAAAGAAAAAAATCAATGGAACTAAAAGCTGGTTCCTTGAAAAGATAAACAAAATTGCCAAACCTTTAGTCAGACCCATCAAGAAAAAAAGAGAGAGGGCCCAAGTTAATGATGTCAGAAATGAAAAAGAAGTTACAACTGACACTACAGAAATACAGAGGCTCGTATGAGGCTACTATAAGCAACTGTATGCCAAAGAAAGGACAATGTAGAAGAAACGGACAATTTCTTAGAAAAGTACAATTTTCCAAGAGTCAACCAGGAAGAAATAGAAAATATGAACAGACCAGTTACCGGTACTGAAATTGAATCAGTGATTTAGTAACTTGTAACACACAAAAATCCTGGATCAGTTGGCATCACAGGGGAATCCTCCCAGTTAGAAAAGAGTTAACACCTATCCTTCTGAAACTACTCAGAAAAATCGCAGAGGAAGGAATACTTCAAACTCATTCTATGAGGCTAGCATCACCCTGATACGAAAACCAGACAAAGATACCACACACACAAAAGGAAATTACAGGCCAACATCACTGATGAACACAGATGCAAAAATCCTCAATAAAATGCTAGCAAACCAAATCCAACAATACATTAAAAGGAGCAAACGCTATGATAAAGTGGGATTTACCCCAGGGATGCAAGGAATTTTCATCACTCCCAGGTCAGTCAATGTGTTGTACCACATTAAGCTATTAATAAATAAAAGCCATATGATTAGCTCAATAGATGCAGAAAAAGCTTTCCCTAAAATTCAGCATCCATTTATGACAAAAAAAAAAAGTCTTCAGAAAGTGAGCATAGAGGGAATCTCAACATAATAAAGGCCTGAACATAATACCTCAACATAATAAAGGGCATACATGAGTATAGCTCATCAATGAAGTCAGTAGTGTTGCAGGATGGAAAATTAATATAGAGAAATCTCTTGCATTTCTATATACTAATAATGAATTATCAGATAGAGGAATGAAAGAAACAATCTGATACCATCAAATCATAAAGAATAAAATACTTAGGAATAAACCTACCTAAGGAGGTAAAAGACCTGTACTCCAAAAACTGTAAGATGCTGATGAAAGTAATTGAAGAAGACACAAATAGATAAAAGATATACTGTGTTCTTGGACTGGAAGAATCAGTATTGTTAAAATGACCATACCACCCAAGGCAATCTACAGACTTAATGCAATCCCTGTCAAATTACCAATGGTGATCTTCACAGAATTACAATGAAAAATGTTAAAATTTGCATGGGAACACAAAAGATCCCAAAAGGCAGAACAATCCTGAGAAAGAGAAATGGAGCTGGTGTAATCACACTGCCTGACTTCAGACTAAACTACAAAAAGCTACAGTAATTGAAACAGTATGGTACCAGCACAAAAGCGCAGACATACAGATTAATGGAACAGAATAGAGAGCCCAGAAGTAAGCCCATACATTTAAGGTCAACTATTCTATGACAAAGGAGGCAAGATATACAAAGGAGAAAAGAGCCTCTTCTGTGGTGCTGGAAAACTAGACAGCTACATGTGAAAGAATGAAATCAGAACATTCTCTAACACCATATTAAAAAATAATCTCAAAAATGGATTAAAGACCTAAATGTAAGACCAGATACTATAAAACATCTAGAGGAAAACATAGGCAGAACACTCTGACAAGAATCCCAGCAATATTTTTTTGGATGTCTCTCCTAGAGAAATAGAAATAAAAATGCAAATAAATGAATGGGACCTAATCAAACTTAAAACGTTTTGCACAGCAAAAGAAATGATGAGCAAACTGAAAAGCAGTCTACGAACTGGGGGAATATATTTGTAAATGATGCGACTGACAAGGGATTAATTTCCAAAATATACAAACAGCTCATACAGCTAAATATATATATCTATGTATAAACTTATATATATATATATATATATATACACATACATACTATGTATAAAAATATGTATAACTATATGTATAAATCCAATCAAAAAATGGGCAGATGATCCAAATAGACATTTCTCCAAAGAAGACATACAGATGGCCAAGAGACACATGAAAAGGTACTCAATATCACTATCAGAGAAATGCAAATCAAAACTACAATAAGGTATCACCTCACACGAGTCAAAATGGCCATTATCAAAAAGTCTACGAATAATAAATGCTGGAGAGGGTGTAGAAAAAAGTACCTTCCTACAGTGTTGGTAGGAATGTAAATTAGTACAGTCACTGTGGAGAGCAGTATGGAGGTTCCTGAGAAAACTAAAATCAAGAGTTACCATATGATCCAGCAATTCCATTCTTGGGCATGTACCCAGAAAAAAACTCTAATTCAAAAAGACGCATGCACCCCCATGTTCATAGAAGCACTAGGTACAATATGCAAGATGTGGAAGCAACCTAAATGTCCACGGGCAGATGAATGGATAAAGATACACACACATACATACATACAAAGACTATTACTCAGCCATAAAAAAGAATGAAATAGTGCCATTTGCAGCAACATGGATGGACCTAGACATTATCATACCAAGTGAAGTAAGTCAGGCAGAGAAAGACAAACGTATGATATGACTTATGTGTGGAATCTAAAAAATGATACAAATTAACTTTTTTACAAAACAGTAAGAGACTCACATTCATGGAAAAGAAACTTACGGTTACCAAAGGGGATAGCAGTGGGGGATGGGAGGTCAGAGAAAGATAAATTAGAAAGGAAGAACTCATCTCTCTCACCAGGTTTTGAATCGGAACTCTTCCTTTAAGCGCTGGGATAAAATCATGTGCAAAACAATGGGCAGTCAATCTGAGAGGACAGCTTGAAGAACCCAAGTTAAAGAAAGCTTTGTATTAAACAGATAAAACTACATACTTCTTAGCCTAATCCCCTTCATTTAACCAACCTTCTAATGTCACAGGCTATATATGGTAATTATGGTATTCATCTGGAAGGAAGTAACAATGCTATATCACAGGAGGAAAAGGAAGCTAAGAAAAAATATTTCTAGCAAATACATCCAGAAAATAATTTCAGAAAAAAGTTACCATTTTCATCCTGAAGGAGTTCTGAAAAGTAAATAAAAAAAAGACTCATGTAAATGGCAAGGAAAACCAACACAGAAAATAAAAATAAGAAGAAAATTTCCAAGCATGGAATTCCTAATTCAAAATACAGACCAAAATACATACTTAGTAAAATAATGAAATAATTTTATGACAGATGCTATCTTAGTCGTAGAATATTGAAATTGATTTTTAGTTTTGCAAATGTTTCTGAGTCACATTAAACAAGATGTCTTTAAGTGAAATGTAATACGTATAATTAGTGGTAAACATATGTGTAAGCCCTGTAAAGGTCTTTTTAGAAGATGCCGCAGCCATTGAGAAAGTGAATGACTATCTGTCTGGGTACAATGTTTTTGCAAGTCTGATGGTTTCTAATTCTTTGCATTTAACAAAACTGTGATAAAATTAATTATGTTGTCAATTGATAGGGTTTTCAAGATAAGCTCTGAAAGCCTGAACACTCATTCCTATTTTATCATCTACTGCAGGAAGTCAAGGAATTGAGAGACATGGCTCTAGCCAAATTCGTTCCGTTCTTCACAGTAGAGAATTTCTCAGCAAACAGATCTTTTGTAAACAAACAGAAAATGAAAGGAATAAAATTGATGCTGATGACTGGCTCATGTATTTGGGGGAAATGCAATTCACAAAAATGAGTTAATGGAGGAAAACAAATGCTCCACTCATATGAGCAAAGTGTTAGAAAGCTGTGCTTTGTATACGAACTTGATCTCTTTCCTGTAGTGTAACTCTAGGCTTTATTGATGTCCCTTATAAATCTCTCATGCAATTTCAAGACTAGCTCATTTATAGAATGGGCATTTTGTTGAAAGACAGCATTTGGCAGTCCTTACAACTTACAGAATTTAAGTTTTTATGTACTATGCACACATTTACTTGCCCTACACTCTTGGAGGAAACCTCTCAGGTGGTGTTATATCCACTGTGTGGTCTTTTGACTCATCTCTCTTGTATTTGCTAGACTAAAACATCAGTGAACACTGATCTCTGTCTCTCAAGTTACAACCTTCCCACATTTAGATGCCTTTTAGGATATAATTCCTCACTTGAAAAGAAGGTGGAAAAATATTATCTCATATACATTCCTATTAGGAAAAACTCATCATTGTGATTTAAATATCAGGAAGGGAACAGAAAAGAGGTGTTATGTAGCAGTAAAGAGGGATCTATATTAAATGAACCCATCTTGGAGAAAAGTGATAGGTCAGAAGTTTAAAATACCCAAATTTGACACATATCTTAGGGGTAAAATTCTGTTCACCAGAAGACCCTGTCTTCTTGATTGCAATGACTAGAAATATGAAAGAGGTTAACAATGGCATATATTGAATAGCAAATGAAGATGGATAACCTAAGTTGGAAGGATAAGATACGTGACATAAAGTCGCGTAAAAACACATCTCTGTTTCCAGTAAGGGAGTTGATCATTAAGAGTTGAAGGCAAGGGCACAAGAAATATATGAGAAAATCACAAGGTACACAGTGGAATACATTATTTGTACTTGCCCTTTCTCTGTTTACTCATCTCTAAAAAGTAAAAGGAAGAAGTAAACAATTCGTTCCAAATCAAAGCATAATGTCAGGAAGGAAGGAGAACAAAAATTGGGATCCCTTTCATAGTTTACTCTGTGGTGCAACTTGTGAAAACTGGAACCATAAGGTTCCAAAGGACATCTGACCAATCAGAGGCAATGTTGTTTTACATCCCTCCATCACTTCATGTAAAGGGAACTAAATTAAGAAATGAAACCGTAAGAGGAGATAGGGCAGGAATTCTTTGGGGATGTACAAAATCAGTCATTCCTCTTTCATTGGGCCGTCCTTCTTCACAACAAAATGCAGACATACACACAGGGATGAGACAGGCACTTAAAAAGTGATGAGGAAGCATACACCCATGTGTGCAAAACTGGATCTGTAGCAGTAGTCGTATGAGACGTACGACATACATTAAAGAGATATACTCTTAAATTCCACTCCCAGGAAAACAAGAATGTAATAGAAATAGTCACGAGAAAGGGAGAATATTAAAGTTTGAATAATGTCTCTTGCAAGAGAATAGTGCTTGTGTCCTTCACTCAATATTTTCAGTATTGGGAGAGATATTTGAACTTTCTTTAAGATATATAATTCTTCTAAAAATATTTAATGGGATTTGCAGTTTGCTGATTTGATAATTGTGTCAACGAATGCAAAAGAATAAAGAATAATGAGTAGGGTTGGAGTTTGTTTTAACAAGGCAGGAAAAGTTAAGTAACACATGTAGATATCCGGGAATATTGTTCATATGTTCAAAGACAGGGGAAGAGCCCAAGTTTACACTTCACTGAAGAATGATATCATATACTACGCAAGCTTGGAAAGGGCAGTGAACAGGGAAACTTAGCACTTTCGATGTCTTCTCTCATCACTTAAGGTTTTGAAGACATATCAAGTGCATGATGTAGTGGCCCCTCAAACTTGGAATGCCTGACAGAGGTACTATGTTTGGAAGTTTCCTACAAATATATATAGGATAGAAACCATCTCCCTATCAGCTTAATGCCTTTCATCTCACCACCTTCCTAAGAAAATCATGGCAAACCTGTGTGATGCAGAAGAATCCAGTCTTTATAGGGAAGGCATGGCATGAAATGCGAAGAGAAGGAATGGAAAAGTAGAGAAGGGAGGGAGACAGAAATGGACAGAACTGAAACGAGAGAAGTCCAACACCGAAAAATTTGGGTGGAACTAGTAGACATGCAGAAGAAAGGTTTTCCAAAGCAAGGCATATAGATAAAAAAGGTCAGGAAATGTTAAAGACATCAAGAAAGCAGTCATTTTAAAGGGAGTCAAGAGTAAAGGGATATCAGAAAATTTACCAAGCCTTCTCCGAAGTTCTTCTGAAAAATAAATGGAAAGATAAATGTAAATTTCATGGGAAATAACTACAGAAAGAATTCAAATTTACTGAAAAGTTTATATTTAAAATTAACCATATCCAGTTTCAAACGAACACACACACACACACACACACACACACACACACACACACGTTGGCTCATAGGTCAGTATTGGCCAGAGATATGCTATAGTGCACGAAAAGGGGAGAAGTGGAGTTAATTTAATTTATCGAAAAACTTTAGGTATATTAGTTCTGATGTTCAATTTGTAAACTTATTCTTGATCCCTTTGATAATATTTAGGTTCCTGTTGTTCCATTTGTTACCTTTAGTATGGTCGTTGGATGCTTTTAAATATATTAGTCAATTCTCATCATTGTGGTGAGTAGCTCATACGAACTTGCCACAGACACAGTATGAGGCAATACTGAAACACTGTTCTTAAAGGTAATAATACAAGGTCCGGTTTCCTGGTACCTCTTTTCACAACGTTATTTCCACTGATTAATTTGCAACCTTGTATTTGAGTTTCTGTTTTAATTTATGCATGAATGAATCTTATCTCAACCAAATCACATGGGTGCTGAATCCAGGAGAGAGAAAGGAATGGTTTCTCTGAGAGAGATTCTATGTCCCACCACACTTTTATTGTGCTTCCTTCTATCTGAGAGAAAATATCTAAACACACATACATGAAATAGGTTTTCTGAGCATTATGAAGAAGCTACAACCCAAACTCCACATCTCTTAATTATTATTGTTTCAACATTTTCATGTCCCACCCATTTGGTCTTTAAATAGGTAGATCTCTGAAATCCAGTCCATTGAAAACATCAGTACAACATAAAGAACAGCGTGCGATATGTAGGGATATAAAGTTTTAAGCAATTCTTGTGTTATGGTATTAAAAAGAGGTGTAGAATATTTTAGAACATTGACTCAGTCTTTAGTGATATATCATCCATGAAGTTCACCTGAGTGAAACAAGTACGTATAAAGAACCCAAAGGAAGAGTAATTTGGTGAATTAGTAATCAAATGGGTAGGAGTGAAAATGAAAGAAGAGTAATAACTATGGTTGGAATTGAAACTGACCAGACATGATCAGGCAAAAATATTTGTATACATTGGATCACTTGGGAGTATGGTCAAGAGAAGTGGACAAGCAAGCCTCAAGTTTAAACTTACCATCAGTTATAGACTAATGTGTAAGTCAAAAGGAGAAACTTGAGAGCCTTGTGTTTAGGCAGCCACAAGCAGGCCTTCACAGTGGAGACCTGCTCCTAACATGCTCCATGGTTGAGTGGAGCTGGTGGTGAGGCTCCCCAGTTAGATAAAACTCTTGATGGGGCTCCACAGTTGGCATCGAGGGAGAGAGAGAGAGAGCACGAGAGAGCAAGTGAGAGCAGCCTGAGATGGCTCCGTATATCTTATGGTGCTTAAAATATTTTGTGATTTTAAGTGCACTGCTGGGACGCATAGGATGTCACCTACAGAGGACCACTTCTCCAAGGTCGAGAAATGTAGCTGACCTACTGCATACATGAAAATGCAAGTAGCAATTTAGAAAAAATGAGATGGCAGAGGAATATGTTCCAGGTGAAGGAACATTATAAAACCCTAGAAGATGAACTGTATGATGTTGAGATAGGCGATGTACTTGAAAAAGAGTTCAGAGTAATGATCAAAGAACTTGGGAGGAGACTGGATGCATAGAGGTAGAAATGAGAAGTTTTTAACAAAAAATTAGAAAATATAAAGAACAACCAAACAGAATTGAAGAATACAATAACTGAAATGAAAAATACGCTAGAAGGAATCAGTAATAGACTAAATGAGGCAGAAGAACAGATTAGTGAGCTGGAAGACAGAGCAGTGGATGTCACTGCCACTGAACAGAAAAAAGAAAGAAGAATGAAAAGAAATGAGGAGAGTTTCAGAGACTTCTGGGACAACATCAAGCTTGCTCATATTCATGTTATATGAGTCCCAGAAGGAGAAAAGAGAAAGAAGGGGCCTGAGAAAATATTTGAAGAGATAGTAGCGGAAAACTTTCCTAACTAAGTTAGAAAGAAAAGAGTCATCCAAGTCTAGGAAGTGAAGAGAGAATTAACCCACAGAGAAACACACCATGACACAATGTAATCAAATGACAAATTAAATATAAAGACAGAATATTAAAGGAACGAGGGAAAAGCAACAAATAACATAGAAGGGAGTTTCCATAAGGCTATCAGCTGATTTTTCAGCAGAAATTCTGCAGGCTGGAAAGAAATGGCAAAATATACTTACAATGATGAAAGAGAACAACCTACAATCAACAAGACTCTACCTAACAAGGGTCTCGTTCAGATTTGACAGAGAAATCCAAAGCTTTACAGACAAGCAAAAACTAAAAGAGTTCAGCACCACTAAGCCAACCTTACAACAAATGTGAAAGGAACTTCTCTAGGCGGAAAAGGAAAGCCCGAAACTACAAGCAAGAAAATTATGACCGGGAAAAGCTCCCTGTAAAGGCAAACATACAGTAAAGGTGGAAACTATCCACACACAAACTAATAGGGAAGTTAAAAGACTAAAGTAGTAAATCATCTGTATCCACAATAAACAGTTAAAGAATACATAAAACAATTAGGTGTAAAATATAAAATCATAATAATTGTGAAAGGAGGAGAGTAAAAATGCAGGGTATCTAAAGTGCATTGGAAATTAAGAAATCATCAAACTAAAACAAGCAATTATCTATCTATCTATCTAAATAGACAGATAGATAGATAGATAGACACCACCACTGTCTATTTAGATAGATAGATAGATAGATAGATAGATAGATAGATAGATAGATAGGTATATATATAGACTGCTACACAAACACCTCATGGTAACCACAGAAACAAAATCTATAATATATATACACACAAAAAGGAAAGAAGAATCCAAACGTCATATTAAAGATAGTCATCAAATCACAAGAGAAGAAAACAAAAGGAGAAGGGGAAAACAAGACCTACAAAAACAAATCCAAAAAAATTAAGAAAATGGCAGTGGGAATATACACACGGATAGTTAACCTTAAACATAAATGGGCTAAATGCTCCAATCAAAATACATAAAGAGGCTGAATGGATACAAAAACAGGACCAGTATATATGCTGCCTATAAGAGACTCACATCAGATCTAGAGACAAATGTAGACTTAAAGAAAGGGGATGGAAAAAGGTATTCCATGCAAATGGAAATCCTAAGGAAGCTGGATACTTATTTCAGACAAAATGGACTTTAAAATGAAGAGTGTTACAAGAGACAAAGAAGGACACTACTTAATAATCAAGGGATCAATCCAAGAAGAAAATATAACAACTATAAATATATATGCACACAACATAGGGAGACCTAAATTATAAGGCAAAGGTTAACAGACATAGAAGGAGAAATTGACAGTAAAACAAGAATAGTAGGGACTTTAACACCCCACTTACATCAGTGGACAGATCATACAGATAGAAAATCAATGAGGAAACACTGGCCTTAATGACACATTACAGCAGATGGAGTTAATTGACGTCTAGAGAGCATTCCATCTTAAAGCAGCAGAATTATCGTTCTTTTCAAGGTACATGGAACATTCTCCAGGATAGATCCCATGCTGGGTCAGAAAGCTAGCCTCAGTAAGTTTAAGAAAACTGAAATCGTATCAAGCATCATTTCTGACCACAATGCTATGAGGCTAGAAATCAACTACAAGAAAAAAAACTGTAAAAATGCAAACACATGAAAGGTAAACAATATGCTATTGAACAACCAGTGGATCACTAAAGAAATCAAACAGGAAATTTAAAAATTACCTAGAGGCAAATGAAAGTGAAAACACAATGATCCAAAACCTGCGAAGCACAGCAAAAGCAGTTCTAAGAGGGAAGTTTAGAGCAATACAAGCTTACCTCAGGGAACAAGAAAAATCTTGGATAAACAACCTAACCTTACACCTAAAGCAACCAGAGAAAGAAGAAAAAACAAAACCCAGAGTTAGGAGAAGAAAATCATAAATATTAGAGCAGAAAGAAGTGAAATAGACACTTAAAAAAAAAAAAAAAGAAAAGAAAAAATCAATGGAACTAAAAGCTGGTTCCTTGAAAAGATAAACAAAATTGCCAAACCTTTAGTCAGACCCATCAAGAAAAAAAGAGAGAGGGCCCAAGTTAATGATGTCAGAAATGAAAAAGAAGTTACAACTGACACTACAGAAATACAGAGGCTCGTATGAGGCTACTATAAGCAACTGTATGCCAAAGAAAGGACAATGTAGAAGAAACGGACAATTTCTTAGAAAAGTACAATTTTCCAAGAGTCAACCAGGAAGAAATAGAAAATATGAACAGACCAGTTACCGGTACTGAAATTGAATCAGTGATTTAGTAACTTGTAACACACAAAAATCCTGGATCAGTTGGCATCACAGGGGAATCCTCCCAGTTAGAAAAGAGTTAACACCTATCCTTCTGAAACTACTCAGAAAAATCGCAGAGGAAGGAATACTTCAAACTCATTCTATGAGGCTAGCATCACCCTGATACGAAAACCAGACAAAGATACCACACACACAAAAGGAAATTACAGGCCAACATCACTGATGAACACAGATGCAAAAATCCTCAATAAAATGCTAGCAAACCAAATCCAACAATACATTAAAAGGAGCAAACGCTATGATAAAGTGGGATTTACCCCAGGGATGCAAGGAATTTTCATCACTCCCAGGTCAGTCAATGTGTTGTACCACATTAAGCTATTAATAAATAAAAGCCATATGATTAGCTCAATAGATGCAGAAAAAGCTTTCCCTAAAATTCAGCATCCATTTATGACAAAAAAAAAAAGTCTTCAGAAAGTGAGCATAGAGGGAATCTCAACATAATAAAGGCCTGAACATAATACCTCAACATAATAAAGGGCATACATGAGTATAGCTCATCAATGAAGTCAGTAGTGTTGCAGGATGGAAAATTAATATAGAGAAATCTCTTGCATTTCTATATACTAATAATGAATTATCAGATAGAGGAATGAAAGAAACAATCTGATACCATCAAATCATAAAGAATAAAATACTTAGGAATAAACCTACCTAAGGAGGTAAAAGACCTGTACTCCAAAAACTGTAAGATGCTGATGAAAGTAATTGAAGAAGACACAAATAGATAAAAGATATACTGTGTTCTTGGACTGGAAGAATCAGTATTGTTAAAATGACCATACCACCCAAGGCAATCTACAGACTTAATGCAATCCCTGTCAAATTACCAATGGTGATCTTCACAGAATTACAATGAAAAATGTTAAAATTTGCATGGGAACACAAAAGATCCCAAAAGGCAGAACAATCCTGAGAAAGAGAAATGGAGCTGGTGTAATCACACTGCCTGACTTCAGACTAAACTACAAAAAGCTACAGTAATTGAAACAGTATGGTACCAGCACAAAAGCGCAGACATACAGATTAATGGAACAGAATAGAGAGCCCAGAAGTAAGCCCATACATTTAAGGTCAACTATTCTATGACAAAGGAGGCAAGATATACAAAGGAGAAAAGAGCCTCTTCTGTGGTGCTGGAAAACTAGACAGCTACATGTGAAAGAATGAAATCAGAACATTCTCTAACACCATATTAAAAAATAATCTCAAAAATGGATTAAAGACCTAAATGTAAGACCAGATACTATAAAACATCTAGAGGAAAACATAGGCAGAACACTCTGACAAGAATCCCAGCAATATTTTTTTGGATGTCTCTCCTAGAGAAATAGAAATAAAAATGCAAATAAATGAATGGGACCTAATCAAACTTAAAACGTTTTGCACAGCAAAAGAAATGATGAGCAAACTGAAAAGCAGTCTACGAACTGGGGGAATATATTTGTAAATGATGCGACTGACAAGGGATTAATTTCCAAAATATACAAACAGCTCATACAGCTAAATATATATATCTATGTATAAACTTATATATATATATATATATATATATATATATATATATATACACATACATACTATGTATAAAAATATGTATAACTATATGTATAAATCCAATCAAAAAATGGGCAGATGATCCAAATAGACATTTCTCCAAAGAAGACATACAGATGGCCAAGAGACACATGAAAAGGTACTCAATATCACTATCAGAGAAATGCAAATCAAAACTACAATAAGGTATCACCTCACACGAGTCAAAATGGCCATTATCAAAAAGTCTACGAATAATAAATGCTGGAGAGGGTGTAGAAAAAAGTACCTTCCTACAGTGTTGGTAGGAATGTAAATTAGTACAGTCACTGTGGAGAGCAGTATGGAGGTTCCTGAGAAAACTAAAATCAAGAGTTACCATATGATCCAGCAATTCCATTCTTGGGCATGTACCCAGAAAAAAACTCTAATTCAAAAAGACGCATGCACCCCCATGTTCATAGAAGCACTAGGTACAATATGCAAGATGTGGAAGCAACCTAAATGTCCACGGGCAGATGAATGGATAAAGATACACACACATACATACATACAAAGACTATTACTCAGCCATAAAAAAGAATGAAATAGTGCCATTTGCAGCAACATGGATGGACCTAGACATTATCATACCAAGTGAAGTAAGTCAGGCAGAGAAAGACAAACGTATGATATGACTTATGTGTGGAATCTAAAAAATGATACAAATTAACTTTTTTACAAAACAGTAAGAGACTCACATTCATGGAAAAGAAACTTACGGTTACCAAAGGGGATAGCAGTGGGGGATGGGAGGTCAGAGAAAGATAAATTAGAAAGGAAGAACTCATCTCTCTCACCAGGTTTTGAATCGGAACTCTTCCTTTAAGCGCTGGGATAAAATCATGTGCAAAACAATGGGCAGTCAATCTGAGAGGACAGCTTGAAGAACCCAAGTTAAAGAAAGCTTTGTATTAAACAGATAAAACTACATACTTCTTAGCCTAATCCCCTTCATTTAACCAACCTTCTAATGTCACAGGCTATATATGGTAATTATGGTATTCATCTGGAAGGAAGTAACAATGCTATATCACAGGAGGAAAAGGAAGCTAAGAAAAAATATTTCTAGCAAATACATCCAGAAAATAATTTCAGAAAAAAGTTACCATTTTCATCCTGAAGGAGTTCTGAAAAGTAAATAAAAAAAAGACTCATGTAAATGGCAAGGAAAACCAACACAGAAAATAAAAATAAGAAGAAAATTTCCAAGCATGGAATTCCTAATTCAAAATACAGACCAAAATACATACTTAGTAAAATAATGAAATAATTTTATGACAGATGCTATCTTAGTCGTAGAATATTGAAATTGATTTTTAGTTTTGCAAATGTTTCTGAGTCACATTAAACAAGATGTCTTTAAGTGAAACGTAATACGTATAATTAGTGGTAAACATATGTGTAAGCCCTGTAAAGGTCTTTTTAGAAGATGCCGCAGCCATTGAGAAAGTGAATGACTATCTGTCTGGGTACAATGTTTTTGCAAGTCTGATGGTTTCTAATTCTTTGCATTTAACAAAACTGTGATAAAATTAATTATGTTGTCAATTGATAGGGTTTTCAAGATAAGCTCTGAAAGCCTGAACACTCATTCCTATTTTATCATCTACTGCAGGAAGTCAAGGAATTGAGAGACATGGCTCTAGCCAAATTCGTTCCGTTCTTCACAGTAGAGAATTTCTCAGCAAACAGATCTTTTGTAAACAAACAGAAAATGAAAGGAATAAAATTGATGCTGATGACTGGCTCATGTATTTGGGGGAAATGCAATTCACAAAAATGAGTTAATGGAGGAAAACAAATGCTCCACTCATATGAGCAAAGTGTTAGAAAGCTGTGCTTTGTATACGAACTTGATCTCTTTCCTGTAGTGTAACTCTAGGCTTTATTGATGTCCCTTATAAATCTCTCATGCAATTTCAAGACTAGCTCATTTATAGAATGGGCATTTTGTTGAAAGACAGCATTTGGCAGTCCTTACAACTTACAGAATTTAAGTTTTTATGTACTATGCACACATTTACTTGCCCTACACTCTTGGAGGAAACCTCTCAGGTGGTGTTATATCCACTGTGTGGTCTTTTGACTCATCTCTCTTGTATTTGCTAGACTAAAACATCAGTGAACACTGATCTCTGTCTCTCAAGTTACAACCTTCCCACATTTAGATGCCTTTTAGGATATAATTCCTCACTTGAAAAGAAGGTGGAAAAATATTATCTCATATACATTCCTATTAGGAAAAACTCATCATTGTGATTTAAATATCAGGAAGGGAACAGAAAAGAGGTGTTATGTAGCAGTAAAGAGGGATCTATATTAAATGAACCCATCTTGGAGAAAAGTGATAGGTCAGAAGTTTAAAATACCCAAATTTGACACATATCTTAGGGGTAAAATTCTGTTCACCAGAAGACCCTGTCTTCTTGATTGCAATGACTAGAAATATGAAAGAGGTTAACAATGGCATATATTGAATAGCAAATGAAGATGGATAACCTAAGTTGGAAGGATAAGATACGTGACATAAAGTCGCGTAAAAACACATCTCTGTTTCCAGTAAGGGAGTTGATCATTAAGAGTTGAAGGCAAGGGCACAAGAAATATATGAGAAAATCACAAGGTACACAGTGGAATACATTATTTGTACTTGCCCTTTCTCTGTTTACTCATCTCTAAAAAGTAAAAGGAAGAAGTAAACAATTCGTTCCAAATCAAAGCATAATGTCAGGAAGGAAGGAGAACAAAAATTGGGATCCCTTTCATAGTTTACTCTGTGGTGCAACTTGTGAAAACTGGAACCATAAGGTTCCAAAGGACATCTGACCAATCAGAGGCAATGTTGTTTTACATCCCTCCATCACTTCATGTAAAGGGAACTAAATTAAGAAATGAAACCGTAAGAGGAGATAGGGCAGGAATTCTTTGGGGATGTACAAAATCAGTCATTCCTCTTTCATTGGGCCGTCCTTCTTCACAACAAAATGCAGACATACACACAGGGATGAGACAGGCACTTAAAAAGTGATGAGGAAGCATACACCCATGTGTGCAAAACTGGATCTGTAGCAGTAGTCGTATGAGACGTACGACATACATTAAAGAGATATACTCTTAAATTCCACTCCCAGGAAAACAAGAATGTAATAGAAATAGTCACGAGAAAGGGAGAATATTAAAGTTTGAATAATGTCTCTTGCAAGAGAATAGTGCTTGTGTCCTTCACTCAATATTTTCAGTATTGGGAGAGATATTTGAACTTTCTTTAAGATATATAATTCTTCTAAAAATATTTAATGGGATTTGCAGTTTGCTGATTTGATAATTGTGTCAACGAATGCAAAAGAATAAAGAATAATGAGTAGGGTTGGAGTTTGTTTTAACAAGGCAGGAAAAGTTAAGTAACACATGTAGATATCCGGGAATATTGTTCATATGTTCAAAGACAGGGGAAGAGCCCAAGTTTACACTTCACTGAAGAATGATATCATATACTACGCAAGCTTGGAAAGGGCAGTGAACAGGGAAACTTAGCACTTTCGATGTCTTCTCTCATCACTTAAGGTTTTGAAGACATATCAAGTGCATGATGTAGTGGCCCCTCAAACTTGGAATGCCTGACAGAGGTACTATGTTTGGAAGTTTCCTACAAATATATATAGGATAGAAACCATCTCCCTATCAGCTTAATGCCTTTCATCTCACCACCTTCCTAAGAAAATCATGGCAAACCTGTGTGATGCAGAAGAATCCAGTCTTTATAGGGAAGGCATGGCATGAAATGCGAAGAGAAGGAATGGAAAAGTAGAGAAGGGAGGGAGACAGAAATGGACAGAACTGAAACGAGAGAAGTCCAACACCGAAAAATTTGGGTGGAACTAGTAGACATGCAGAAGAAAGGTTTTCCAAAGCAAGGCATATAGATAAAAAAGGTCAGGAAATGTTAAAGACATCAAGAAAGCAGTCATTTTAAAGGGAGTCAAGAGTAAAGGGATATCAGAAAATTTACCAAGCCTTCTCCGAAGTTCTTCTGAAAAATAAATGGAAAGATAAATGTAAATTTCATGGGAAATAACTACAGAAAGAATTCAAATTTACTGAAAAGTTTATATTTAAAATTAACCATATCCAGTTTCAAACGAACACACACACACACACACACACACACACACACACACACACACACGTTGGCTCATAGGTCAGTATTGGCCAGAGATATGCTATAGTGCACGAAAAGGGGAGAAGTGGAGTTAATTTAATTTATCGAAAAACTTTAGGTATATTAGTTCTGATGTTCAATTTGTAAACTTATTCTTGATCCCTTTGATAATATTTAGGTTCCTGTTGTTCCATTTGTTACCTTTAGTATGGTCGTTGGATGCTTTTAAATATATTAGTCAATTCTCATCATTGTGGTGAGTAGCTCATACGAACTTGCCACAGACACAGTATGAGGCAATACTGAAACACTGTTCTTAAAGGTAATAATACAAGGTCCGGTTTCCTGGTACCTCTTTTCACAACGTTATTTCCACTGATTAATTTGCAACCTTGTATTTGAGTTTCTGTTTTAATTTATGCATGAATGAATCTTATCTCAACCAAATCACATGGGTGCTGAATCCAGGAGAGAGAAAGGAATGGTTTCTCTGAGAGAGATTCTATGTCCCACCACACTTTTATTGTGCTTCCTTCTATCTGAGAGAAAATATCTAAACACACATACATGAAATAGGTTTTCTGAGCATTATGAAGAAGCTACAACCCAAACTCCACATCTCTTAATTATTATTGTTTCAACATTTTCATGTCCCACCCATTTGGTCTTTAAATAGGTAGATCTCTGAAATCCAGTCCATTGAAAACATCAGTACAACATAAAGAACAGCGTGCGATATGTAGGGATATAAAGTTTTAAGCAATAAACAAATAGAGAGGGAAATTTAATACATTTTCTGTATTGTTTCTGCTACGTACCTGATAAATCTTTTCATGATTTCTTTTGAAATTACTTAGTCTTACTACTCAGTTTTTTATCTTTATTAAGTTATCTGACTGCTGCTAAATATATACACTCATTGCTCCTATAGTGTTACCTTTACTATATATAATCACCAAACACTGAATTACAGAATCCTGAACTACTCTCTCAGAAGATATTTGGGTGAGGTTAGGTCAGGTTCATGGGTGCCTCTATTCACATAATTTTGTTTACTGATTCATACATAACTGTATTTTATGGGAGTTTGCTTTTAACTTTGCCTCAGTGAATTTTACTTTCACAAAGTTGGATGAAAAGACAAGAAAGGAAGTATTAAATGGCAGTAAAAGGGCTTCAACATCAAATGACTGAAACTATCTTGGACAAAACTTTCAGATCAGAAACTTTAAAAATGGAAAAAATTTACATATTAATTATTAGTAGTATATATTTGACAAAAAGGATATTTTTTGCACAAAATAGCAAGGACGGGATAAATCAAAGGAAAATGAGCATTGAATAACAAACGAGGACAAAAAAAACCCCATACAAAACAGAAACAGACTTTTAGACATAGAATAGAAACTTGTGGTTGCCAGGCGGACTGGGGGTGGGTCGGGACTGGGATTTCAAATTGTAGAATATATAAACAAGATTGTGCTGTTAGCACAGGGAAATATATACAGGATCTTGTGGTGGCTCACAGCTAAAGAGAATGTGACAATGAATGTATGTATGTTCACGTGTAACTGAAAAATTGTGCTCTGCACTGGAATTTGACACAACATTGTAAAATGACTAGAACTCAATAAAAAAAGTTTAAAAACATGAAAAAAAGACATATGAAGATAAACTTCAGTTGAAATAACAATAAAATGATAAAAATATGATATAAATTTATAAATGTAGTTTGGAGTTGAAAAAGATAATCATTGTGTTACTGAGCAGGACCCTGGTGTCATCAGTTACCATCTGGTATCTGTAATGGTGTTTGTAACGGCCTAACTGTATCGTGGTTTAAAGGGTTTTTCTCATGCTCTTGCTGACCAGGGGTAGGCTGGAGAGGAGGGAGGCTTCGGTGATCCACCCAACCCCCTTGTGTTGCTGTGTGCAGGGATCATGCTCAGTGTCCTGCTTTTGCCCCCAGTGCTCTGCTTTTGACCTTGGTACCCTGCGTTTGACCTCAGTGTTCTCTTCTTGACCCCAACACCTCAGAAACGGCATTTGGGTGTTTTGTGCATCTTGCTGTTAATAACTCTCCCCAAGTGCAGGTGTCTGCAGTTGTTTTTGGCCCTTTGTGGTTTACTTGTATCCTGTTGTTCAAGCTGCAGCATTCAACTTGCAGCAGGAGGTCCCAAGTCTCAGCCTGCTTAAAAGGATAAAAGCACTTATCAACCTGACTTTAAATGGCACAAGTTTTTCTCTAGAGCTCTTTTCCATAGACCTCACCTTCCTACGCATCCTTTATTCTAGGTAACATGAATATTAAAAGAATCCCATACCCAGCTGAGGGAAAGGAGCTGCTGCATCTGCAAAATCAAGAATAACTTTGCAACAATTTGTTACCCTATATACAATCTCTGTGGAAACTAGCTTGGACCCTTGAACTTTTACTCTAAAACCACCTGCCTTCTTTACCCAACAGGCTCACAGTGTTAGAGGCATCAGCCCACTGTGATCTCCTTTGCCTGGCAAAGGAATAAAGCTGCCTTTTCTACTTCATCCAAAACTCTGCCCTTGAGTCTTGATTCAGTAAGCAGGATAAATGGCCATGTTTTAGCAACAATTGAGCATTGAAGACAAATGGTAAATAAACAGATGAAATATAACAAAATACAAAGTGTAAAATATCAATGGGACTTGCCTTTCTTCTGTTCACTCTTAGCTGAAAGATAAAAGGAAGAAATAACCATTCAAACAAATGAAGGCACAACATCAGGGAGAGAACAATTTGACACTCTTTCATTGTTTATTCTTCCCTTAAAACTGGCCCACCTTCCTAGGAATTAGAATCAAAGTTTCCAAACACTGTGTAACTCATGAGAGGCAATGTTGTTTCATATTCTCTCACAGCTTTGTGAAAAAGGAATTAAGATAGGAAGGGAAATAATGACAACATAGAGAGAACTTCCCCTGTTATAAGCCATGACAATCATTGATCTTGCTTTTGACTTTCTGCTCCTTCACAGTAAAAGACAAAGCTGCTCACATATATGAGACAAATGTCTAAAGTGTTGTGGGAAAGCATACAGAAAATACCCCCATATTAAAAACTATACATGTAATGGTAGTCATATTAAGACCACTTCAGACATTAATGAGATATGCTCCCAAATTTCATTGAATCTGTAAGCCACAACATGATTGAAAATATCATTATAGAAAAGGGATGTGAAACTCTGAAAAAGTTTATCAGTGCTTTATGAAAAATATTTTGATTTATCCTAGGACAACAGCATCCACTGACATTCATATAAAAAATTCTGTATTGATATATGTATTGTACATCAACTTTCCTTAAAATGTAACATCCTTCTGCAAACATTGAAAAGATATTGCAGTTTGCAGAATTAATAACTGTGTGAATAAAAATGCAAAAGAAAGAACATTTACTATAGGTGAAAAAAAGACAGGAAAATATTGTAAAATATTTATAAAATTTGGAAACTTGTGTAATATGTTCAAGAACAGTAAAAGAGTGAGACTCAGTCTAACACAACCAGTGGAGGACATCAGAATTCCCACAATCTTTGACAGGGCAATGGAGGGAAACTTCATTCAGTAAATTTGGAATCCTCTCTTCTGTTAAGTTTTGGGGAAATATCAATAGCACAGTAATGGCCCCTTCACTTGGATACTTGAAAGCGTCCTACATTATGGATGTTTTCCAGAATATATATAGAGTGTGGAAACCCATTAGTCCAAACCCCTCTGTCCCACAAATTCACAATGCTAGTATGGCATATCTCTGGACGACAGAGAAAGCAAATGTTATAGGGAAGGAAAGGTATGGAATAAAAAAGGTGCAAAGGGAATTGATGGAACATTCGGGAAGAAGGTGGAGAGAAGGGAATAAGAAAGAAGTCCATATCCAAAAATTGGATAGAGAAGAATAGACATCCAGGAAGGGGAGCCAATGAATAGCATAGTGATAAAAAACAAACAAACAAACAAAAACATAATGTTAAAGGTATCATGGAAGCAGACACTGGAAGTTATTGGAATGGAAGCTTGTCAGAAATTTACCAGTTTTTTCCTGAAGATCATCTGAAAAATAAAATGGAAAGATTAATTTAAAGACCATTGAAAACAAACATGAACAGAAATCAAATAAAAAAAATCCCTAAACAATGTATAATGTATTGAAAGCAGATAAACACATACACATATACACATGTGCACACAATATGAACCCACCAATAGTGGCTGAAAGCTGCTCTCTTTTATTCAGAGAATATTCTACAGGAAAAGAAAAAAAAAAAAAAAGGACAACGAGGAGAGAAATATGGGTGAACTCTGTAATCAAAAATTTGAGTAACAACAGTAGGTATCTCAAAGAAGTGGGGGACAAAGAACAACAAATTGATAAAAAGCTGGAAATATTAAATATAACAGAATAGCCATTATAAATATTTTGAGAGTGAAGAAATGTCAGAGATAATTCATGAATTTTTTTTCTGAAATTCTTCTGAAAATTGAAGAGAAATACAGCAAAAATTCATTGCAATGCAAAATTCATCTATAAATTAGAACTATAAGGATGCAGATAACTGTAAATGCAACCACATGCAGTTCAAACACACAGCATAGAGTCACCAAAAAGTACTCACACACATACACAAATACGATGCTTGAGAGCTCAGTTTTATCCAAAGAGTGTTCTCCAAAAACTGAAAATAGTCATAAAATAAGTGATTTCACTGAGTTGAGCAAAAAAATTAGGATTAGTAGTTTTCTTAGCTTCATTTTAAAAATGTTCTGAATCCCTTTGACTATAGGCATTTTTTTGTAAGACTTAATAAATTGGTAGCATTTAATCAATGTGTATCATCATTAAATCAAGATTTTGCAGTAGCTAAGTGGCATAAAAAAGCAAGAATAACTAAACTAGAGGATCCTGAACACTGCTTCTAGAGGTACCACAGGGTCATTTTTTGTGGGAACTTCTGTTTGCAACATTTTATCCATCAATAATATAAACTAGTGTTTTGTGAATTTCTATTTTAACTAATGCCTAAATTAAGGACTTCACAGTTAAACCCCATAAAAGGAAAAGAAATGAAGGCTTAAATGGCAGGGAAGGGGGTCTAAGTCAAATGACTTTTATCTTGGACAAAACCATCACATTGGCTACACTGAAAATGCCAATACTAGAGAGGAGAACAATCAATAAAATTTACTTGTGTCTAATGAAATATCTGCATAGATTGTAAAAATAGGACAAATCAAGGATGAATATTTGGAAGAGAAATAAATGAAAAATAAAGATGGCACCTTCAGTTAGAAAAGTAAGATTCCATAGAAAATCTTGTAAAATATGCATATTTTGGAGTTAAAAAGGTTATTGTAGGGATTTAAGAGGAAAGCTCAATAAGAGAAGGAATTGATTTTAAACAGGGAAATACATTAGTATGACTTATCTTTTTCTTCACATTTATTGTTAAAATAAAAGGAGGAAAGAAACAATTCAAAATGAGGGTACAATGTGAGGAAGGGATGAGGACAAAAATGTGAAAAACTTCTTTAGTTTTCTCTTGGGTTCAAATGGACCCACGCTTATGAGAAATTAAACTACGGTGTTCAAAGCTCATCTCACTAATGAGAAGTAATGTAGTTTTATTTCCATTCACTTCATTTCATTAAAGGGTCTAAGATTGGAAACGGCCTCATCAGAGGAGGTAGAATAGGAGTTTTGCAGGGTTAAACAATATTCATCATTGACCCAGAATGTTGACCCAGAAACCTTTTTCAGAATAAAAAACTAACATGAGAGACATAGGAGACATGTATTTTAAAAATGATGAAGAAACACAGTAAAGGGACCTTTCTGTACACATGGGGTTAATGAAGCAGTAGACACTTTTAGCCTCCTACAAACTGTAAAGAGATGTTACTAAATTCCATTTCCCTTCAAACTAAGGTGTAAATGAAAAATATCAAGAAGATAGAGGAGTTAAAATTTAGTGCTTGGATTGGTGTTTTTTTTGAAGAAATCTTAAAATTTTCCACAAACATCATTTCTCATATCATTAACACAACATTTCATTAATGATACATGTTATCAGATGACCTTCTGTTAACAGGTGAAATCCTTCTAAAGATATTAAGAAAATCTGTGGTTTCAGAACCAGTAATTTTGAAAAAAAAAGAGGATGTACAATTATACATAACACATGTGTATACCCGGGAAAAATTGGGCAACAGGGTCATGGTGAATGGGAGAGTTAGGATAGAGGTTACGCTTGGGTGAGGAATGACATCTGAAAGTTTAGTCATTTCAAGGGCACAAGGTGGATAATATATATTCAACAAATTAGGAGTCTTCCTTCCACTGAAGTTTATAGTAGGTATCAGTTGCATAATTATTGTCCCTTGAAATTGATATGTCATAGATATTCTATATCTGGGGGTCATTTGCATGAAAGTACATGCAGGATGGAAGGAATGTCTTGATAAACTTAATAAACTGCATCCCTACAAATACCATAATCAAATCAAAGCATTTTTCTGGTGATATAAAAAAACAAGAAAAAAAAAAAAACCCTAGTGGTTACAGAGAACAAAAGCTTTGTAATGCAAAAAAAAAAAAAAAAAAAGAAAGAAAGAGGAAGTGATGAAATAAGAGAAAAACAGATGGAAGAAATTAATATGGGAGAAGTTGACATCCAAAAACTTGGAGAGGGAATAGAAGAAGGATAAACAAATTGATGGCATATAGAGATAAGGCCAGGGAATGTTAGAAAAAATTTCAAGTATTATGAGGCAAAGAATGTGACAAAATTTACCAAAAGTTTTTCCATGAGCATCTGAAAAATAAAATATCCATATAAATTGAAAAAAAGATTCAATCTTATGAAGAAATTTGGATTTTCAATTAAATTTGTCAGTATTCAGAAAGACACAAACAACAAAGGAAAAAATACATGGAGCAGGCTTATAAACACTGGAGGACATACACACAGAAACACACACACACACACACATATCGACACTCATCAAACCCTCACCTTGCACAAGGATATCCTCCAGAAATGGACAGAGGCTTACACTGAGTGATTACACTACATTGAGGGAGAATTTTAGTCCTGGGGGTTACCTTTGTAAAAAGTTTTTAAATATTTTGACATTACTTAGGCTTTCATTATTTAGTCAGATATTATAAGCTATTTGGCTGCTACTACATGTATTCAGAGATCAGGGTATTTACGTTCAATAAACTGGACACAAATGCTGAATGAGAGGGCTAACCCCCTTCTAGAGATTCCATGCGGTCATGTACTGGACCTCTCTATTCAAATTTATGTTAGTCAATGAACATACCACCCAATTTTTGTGGGTTTCTATTTCAACCCAAGGCAAAAGGAAGCTCATCTGAATTAAACCTCATGTAAGGAAGGGACATGAAATATTCAACACCAGTGATACAAGTTCTAAATCACAGAACATGAACACGTCTTGGACAAACACGTTACGCATCAGCCACACTGAAAATGATAGTGCTCCAGAGGTATCTGGTTACTAGCATTAACTGGACGAGAAGAGAATGTCTGCAGAGACTGCAACCACAGGACAAAGCACAGAAGTACCAATGGGAAAAATTGAATAACTAATGAATGTGGCAAACATCCGTTGAAAAGCAAATAGACGAGACAATTCCTGCAAGACTATGTGTATACCGAATTTGAAGACAGTGATTGGGCACTGAACAAGGTGACAATGACAAATGAAAGCATGACCAGATACACAGGGGCAAACATTAACAAGATTTGTCTTTTTGTCCTCTCACTTACTGACCAAGTGAAAAAATAAAGAATTCCCTTAAATGTGGATAAACTGTTGGAAAGGGAGGAGGTTAAATTTTTCAAACACTGACATTCTTTTCTGTGGGGTCCTAATGACACACATTTTTGAGCAATGGAGCCATGAGAGTCAAAGCTCATTTCACCAAGTAGAAAAAATATTTTAGCACTTCTGTGTATGCCTGTGTGTCCCCAAAAATGTGACTGAAAATGACATCATGCAAAGAGGTAGTATAGGCCTCCCTCAGGTGTAAGAGTCACATCAATTATTGGCCTGGCATTGCACCTTACTTCTTTCTCAGGGTACACAGAAAACAAACCCGCACTTGTTCATAAGAGAGGTACTTGAAAAGAGATGAGGAAGAACACAGTAAAGGGAACAGATCTGTCCAAATATCTACCTATAACGGTAGTCATATCAAGTGTGTACTTGAATTAATTTGATCTATTCCTGAATGGAATTATCTTTGGAATAAAAATTATCACTGAAAACTGCCATTGGAAGATATTAAAGATGGAAGGACTACATCCTGTTGTACAAGGAAAAAGAAAATCTCTTTGGCAACTTCCCAGGCAATGGATTCTTGGTCTTTCACATCTAAAGTTGAGAACAGAGAGAGGGAGATAAACAATTTTTATACATATATACACATATTTTGGGGGAGGGTGGATGAAAGGGAGGAGAAGTAATTAGGTTTATTGATTTATTTTCAGAGGAGGTACTAGGCATTAAAGCCAGGGCCTTGTGCATGCTAAGCATGCAATTTACTGCTTGACCTGTACCCTCCCCCCTGACAATAAACAATTTAATATTTCAGTCGTGTGAAAGAAGGTACTGAGTTACAACTTTTAGAATACGTACCATTTTGTTTCTGAATTTCTATAGAAAAATACAATGGAAATATTAAGGTCAATACTATGGAAATGGAAAAGCAAGAAACAACATTGTTTGACAAACTTCACAATAAATTGATAACTAGCTGAATGCAGATAAACACAGACACACACAAACACACACGTGCAGTGGGTGAGGGCTCATTTTGTCAGGAAACTATACTCCCAGAGAAGAGTACGGGTAATATTTAAAAGTATTCTCTTAACGGAGGAAGGTTATTAAAATAGTAGTTTTGAAAGTTACTTTTGAAAAATATTCTTTACCTATATTGAATGTAGTAGCGCTCTTAGTATTTGCATTGAGCTCTAATACTTTCTTAAACTGTGACTAAATAGACGGAGCCTACCTCATTACTGTAATACCTAAGATTTAGTAGAAGCCAGGAACACTGACTTAGCGTTTTGTATCAGTGTTGTAGAGAAATGCAGGTTTGTTTCCCAGGTGATTCTAGTCACATTTTTGTCAACTGATGGATACATACACGTCTGTAACGGGAATTTCTATTTTCACTAAAGACAAAGTGGAGTAGTTCTTCATGAACTGACGTGAAGAGACAGGGTTTAAGTACTGAACGACAGTGCAAGTGGTGGTGCATCAAAGGGCTGAGCATATAAGGGAGAAAAGTCACACTTCAGAAGCCCGGACGTGGCAAGATGTAGAAATGTATCATGACTAACATTTTGTAGACTCAAAAGTAATGTCTTCTTAGATTGTCTCAATAAGAGAAATCACAGAATTAATACGGGGGAAATTGGGTAACAAATACAGAAGCCATGCTTCACTTGGGAAAACTAAATAATAAGATAAATCATGTACGTTCTATGTCGGATGGTGTTGAGGAAAACGGAAGTTGCGTGCTGAAGAAAAATGATAAGAAACAGGTGAAAGCATGCTTGGGTACACAGTGAAATATTGATGAGACATGCTTCTTTCCTCTACACACTAACTGATCAATAAAGGAAGAAAAAACCGTTCAAATTCATTCGAAATAATAAGTCAAGCCAGGTAGGGAGGAGGTTAAACATCTGAAGCCCTTTCTTGGTTTTTCTCTTGGGTTCAAATGGAATCACATTCATCAGAGTTGGAACCATAAGGTTTCAAAATCCATCTCACTAGTGAGAAGTAATGCAGTTTTAATTCCACACAGTCCTTGTGCAAGAGGATGTCTGATTTGAAACGGCCCCAGAAGAGGAGGGAGAATTGAATTGATAGAATTGGGGAAGAAGGTATGGAAGAAATTAATATTGTAGGTGAGATCCAAAAATTGGAGAGGGAAGAAAGGAAGGATGAGCCAATTGGTGGCATACAGATACAAAGGCAGGAAAGTCAGAACTCATTTAAAGGGTTATGGGGCAAAGAATGCAAGAATTGTTACCAACTGGTTTTCCAGAAACATCTGAAAAACAAAATGAAAAGTCCAAGGAAATATCAAAAGAAAAAAAAACAAATAGGACTGACAATTAAATGTATTAGTACTCAGGTACACACACAAAACCAGAAAACATACATGGAACAGGCCTATAGTCACAGGAGCAAATATTCACACAAACACACACACACACACACTCACACATCCACAGTGACCAAACCCTTATTTTGCACAGGAATATTTTCCAGAAATGGAGAGGGACTTTTCAACTAAATGATTTCACTACATTGAGAGACAATTTGAGGACCGTTAGTCCTAGAGGTTACCTTTTAAAAAAGTTCTTAAATATGTCTGATATTAGTTACGCCTTCATTATATATTTTGCAAAATATAAAAAACTAATTGGCTGCTGCCACGTTTATTCAGGGTTCAGGGTAGTTATGTTCAATAAACTGGATAAAAATACTGAATTAGAAGACTAGAAACCCCTACTAGAGATTACACATTGTCATGAACTGAGTCTCTCTCTTCACTTTTGTGTCAGTCAATGAACACATCACCCTGTATTTGTGGGCTTCTATTTCAACACATGCCTGTACTTGTGGGCTTCTATTTCAACACATGCCTAAATGACGGGCACGTTAATTGAATCTCATGAGGCAAAGGGAAATGAAATAGTCAATGCCAGTGACACAAATTCTAAGTTACAGAGCTTGTATGTCTCTCAGACAAACATTACACATCTGAAAATGACGGTGCTTCAGAGGTATGTGAATCTTGACATTAACTAGAGAGGAAGAAAATGTCTACAGAGATTGACGCAATAGGACCAGTCACAGAAGTACCAATGGGGAACACTGCATAACTAATTAATGTGCCAAATATCCACTGAAAAGCGAATAGATGAGCCAAAATCATACAAGAATATGTGTAAATTGCATTTGGAGAAGAAGGCAATTGAGCATTGCAGACAAGATTCCAATAACCGGTGAAAGCATGACCAGATACACAGGGATAAACAATAACTAGATTTGCTTTCTTCTCCTTACAATTATGGTCTTTTTTTTTAAATTTTATTGGGTTATAGTCAGTTTTCAATGTTGAGTCAATTTCTGGTGTACAGCACAATTTTTCAGTCATACATGAGTATACATGTATTCATTTTCATATTCTTTTTCACTGTGAGCTACTACCAGGACAGTTACTGTTTAAGTAAAAAAATAAATAAACAATTCCCTCAAAATGAGGATTGAATGTTGGAAGAGAGGAGTTTTAAATTTTCAAACACTGCAATACATTTCTGAGGGGTGCTACGTGACAATATTTCTGAGCACTGGAACCAGGAGATTCAAAGGTTATTTCAGAAGGAAGAGGAAATATTGTTGCTCTTCTATATGTGCTTGTGTGTCAAAATGAGTAAGAGTGAAAATGGTATCACGTAATACCTATAAATACTGTAATACCTAAGAGCTATCGGCGCCCTCTCTCAGGGATAAAGGTCCTGCACATCACTGGTCTTGCATTGGAAATTTGTCGATTTTCAGGACTCATAGAAAACAAACACAAACCCTTTCACAAGAGCAGTACTTGGAAAGAAATGAGGAAGAACAGAGTAATGGCACCCATCTTCCTCAAAGCTACCTGTAATGACAGTCTTATAAATCCTGCTATATACATTAATTTGATATATTCCTGAATTCTATTATTTTTAAAAGGATACGTATCACTGAAAACTGTCATGAAAAGATGTTAAAATTTAAAAATATTATCCAGTTGTTTAAAAAAAGTCTTTGGAAACTTTCCAGGGCAATGATTTCCTTATCGGTCACATCAAGAGCCGAGAATTGAGACAGAGACAGAGAGAGAGAGAGAGAGAGAGAGAGAGAAATAATTGAACATTTCCTGCTATTTAAACTTCTTTTGTAAACATTGAACAGGTTTCTGGTTGTTGAGGTGTTCATTGTGTCATTCAAAGTGCAAAACAAAAAATTAAGAAGAAGAAGATGAAAGAAAAACTTCCAAAAACACCATTGGAAATATTGTTAAACCTAAGAGTGCAGGGGTATGTATTCAAGCACAGTGGAGGAATGTGCCTCAAAAAGGAGAGACAGGAGAATTTACACAGGCTTTGAAAGGAAAATTAATAGGTAAACTTCACCGAGCCTCTTAGGCATCGTCTCTGATCTCTGCTGGTTTGTAGAAGTATTATCAAAACAAATGTGGGCCATTGAAATTGGAAAGTAATGGAGGTCCTAACTAGGGATGTTTCCTGGAAGCTAAACAGAGTGGAACCCAGTGCCTTTCATACTAATGTCCATAATCTCATCAACGTTTTAGAGAGTTTATAAAAACACACAAAGGTAATGTTAACAGGAAAGAAATGATATAGGATGGAAAAATAAGGATTTGAAATGGATTGTACCAGTGGAGACTAGATGGAGAGAACATTTTATGTGGAGGTCCATACGTAAAATTGCGAAAGGTAAAGGTCGACATCCAGGAGAAGGGAAAGACAAAGAAAAGCATAGGGGTTAAGTACTGGGAATGTTAAGGGCTCAAGAAATCAGCCGTGAAAAAGGGATTCTATAGTTTTTAGAATACTTACCGTTTTTTAGAATCCTGTCATCAGAGTTTTTAGAATACTTATCGTGTCTTCCCTGAGGTTCTTTAAAAAAAAAAAAACCAAATGGAAGATTAATGTCAATAATATGGAAATGGAAAACCAGGAAACCAAAGTTGTTACAAAATATAAACATATAAGGTTAAATTATGTAAATGCAGGTACAAACACACAGAGGGGCACACACACACACATACACACAGTGAATTAGAGCTGATTTTGTCAAGATAACATTCTCCCAAAAGAGAATAGGAATAAAAATAAATATCATCTAAATTAAGGAAAAGTATCATAATAACAGTTCTGAAGTGCACATTTTTAAAATGTTCTTTATTTTGACATTACTAGAGCTATTATTATTGGGTTCGTTAGCTATAATACCTTTTTGCCTGTTAATACATAGATGCAATCAACTTCATTATTGTAATAAGTAAGTTGTGTGAAGACGACATATATGTTGAATTAACATCATGAACCAGTGTTGTAGAGGAAATTCAGGAATGTTTTCCTAGATGATTCTATTCATATTTCTTTCAACTGATTAATAAGTAACTTCGTGTAATATGAAATTCTGTTGTAGCTAAAGCCTACTTCAAGCATGTCTTAATAAAATCCCATGAAAAGATGGAGTTTAAGTACCAAATGTTAGTTTGAAAGCATTTGTACATCAAGGACTGAGAATATATTGGAGAAAACTCACACTTCACAAGCTTGGAAAAGGCAAATCATTGAAATGTATTATTACTAATATTTACTGACCAAAAAAAATCTGCCTAGATAGTATCAAGAAGAGGAATCACAGAAGTACTAATGGGAGAAATTAAAAAACAATGGAGAAGGCAAACTTCCTTTGGAAAGACTAAATAGCAAGACAAACACGTAAGCTCTATGTGCAGTGTTGTTTGGGCATAGGGAAATTGAGTATTGAAGACAAAGCTACAAGAAACAAATGAAAGCATGCTCTAGTACACAGTGAAATACCTTATGAGACATGACTTTTCCCTCTTCACACTGATCCATCAATAAAAATAAGAAAACAGCAACTCATTCCATGTAAGATGATGATGTCAGGAAGGGAGGAAGCGAGGGCTTCAAAAATATATGGTATTTACTTAGTTTTCTCTTAGGTTCAAATGAGCGTACATTTATGAGATTTCATTCCTTAAAGTATGAAGTCCATATAGCCAATGAGAAGTGTTGTAGTTTTAATTTCATAACCTCTGTTTTGCAAAGGATCTAAGATTGGAAACTTTTCCATAAGAGGAGGTAGAATAGGAGTTCCTATTGGGCTTGTGTTGGCTCTTCTACATTTGTTCAAAATAAAATACTAACGTTAAGGAATATAGGGAAGACATACTTAAAAAGTGATGAGAAAATATACAGTAAAGGGCCCTTCTGCGCACAGGGGCTAAAGGAATAGTCACCAGGTTGAGCCAAGTATAAACTGTGAAGAGATACATGGCTGAACTCCTGAAACAAAATTTCTCCTGAAACAAAACTGTAGATGGAAAATCTCAAGAGGATAGAGGATGTAAAAAATTAATGTTTAAATTATGTTTTCTGAAAATCTTTTTAAAAATTTCCCCAAACTTCACTTCTCACATTAACGAAATAACATTTTATTAATGATAGATATGTAATTAAATGCCCTTCCCTTAGCAGGTAAAGTCCTTCTAAACTCATTAAGAAAAATTACAATTTGCAGAGCTAATAATTTTGAAAGAAAAGAGGTCACAAAATATTAGCTAATACATTTGTATACTTGGGAACAATTGGGTAATATGATCAAGGTGAACTGTAGAGTTAGCTTAGAGCTCACACTTGACCAAGAATGACGTCAATTTATTGTTCTTGAAAGATCAGAAGGTTGAGAAATTTCACTTGGCAAATTGGAGCCTTCTTTTCACTTAAGTTGGATCAGCTTCAGTTGCATAGTTATTCTCCCCAGAACTTGAAAGGTGACAGAAATTCTACCTCAGTGGTCATTTGCCAGAAAACGTATATACAATGGAAGTGATGTAGTGACCAGCCTAATGCCAGTTATCTCTACAAAAATAATAATCAGGGCAAGTCTCTGAAGAATTAAAAAGGAAAAAAAAAAAGGCATGCAGTGAAAAACAAGGAGAATTAGGGAGTGAAACAGGAAAAACAGAAAGAAGACATTAATATGAGAGTGGTCCTTATCCCAAATATTGGAGAGGGAAGAGGAGAAGGTTGAGCCAGAAACTGGTAAATAGAAAGGTAGGAAAAGTTAGCAATAGTTTAAAAAGTTATGGAACAATGTGCGTTAGAAAAATTTACCATATAGTCTTTGTAGTTCATCTGAAAAACAAAACAAAAAGATCCATGAAAAGATCCGAGAAACAAAGAGAAAGAGAATTGAAAATTATTTTAAAATTATGTTCAAAATCAAATTGAATCTTATTTAAAACCAGAAATACACAAAACACTAACACACATACAGAGAACGTACATAGAAACAGGAGCAGACACACACACACACACACAGTCACACATACCGAGTGACCAAACCCACACTTCTGCTCAAGGATATTCTCCAGAAATGGAGAGGGGCATAAACTGAATCATTTTAGTACACTGAGAGAGAATTGTAAGAACATTAGTTCCAGAGGTAACCTTTCGAAAAAGTTTTTAATCACTTTTGTTCTTAGTTTCTCATTATTCATTTTGTAAGATATAATAAGCTAATTGTACTTTCAAGTGGGAAACGAAATGTAGAGAACTTTCTATGGTGAAGTCTATAACTCACCATAGGACTAAGAAGATCAAAGTGAACTCTAGAGTTAGCTTAGAGCTCACACTTGACCAGAATGACATCAATTTACTGCGTTTGAAAGATTGGGGTTGAGAAATTTCACTCAGCAAATTGGAGCCTTCTTTTCACTTAAGTTGGATCAGCTTCAGTTGCATAGTTATTCTCCCCAGAACTTGAAAGGTGACAGAAATTCTACCTCAGTGGTCATTTGCCAGAAAACGTATATACAATGGAAGTGATGTAGTGACCAGCCTAATGCCAGTTATCTCTACAAAAATAATAATCAGGGCAAGTCTCTGAAGAATTAAAAAGGAAAAAAAAAAAAGGCATGCAGTGAAAAACAAGGAGAATTAGGGAGTGAAACAGGAAAAACAGAAAGAAGACATTAATATGAGAGTGGTCCTTATCCCAAATATTGGAGAGGGAAGAGGAGAAGGTTGAGCCAGAAACTGGTAAATAGAAAGGTAGGAAAAGTTAGCAATAGTTTAAAAAGTTATGGAACAATGTGCGTTAGAAAAATTTACCATATAGTCTTTGTAGTTCATCTGAAAAACAAAACAAAAAGATCCATGAAAAGATCCGAGAAACAAAGAGAAAGAGAATTGAAAATTATTTTAAAATTATGTTCAAAATCAAATTGAATCTTATTTAAAACCAGAAATACACAAAACACTAACACACATACAGAGAACGTACATAGAAACAGGAGCAGACACACACACACACACACAGTCACACATACCGAGTGACCAAACCCACACTTCTGCTCAAGGATATTCTCCAGAAATGGAGAGGGGCATAAACTGAATCATTTTAGTACACTGAGAGAGAATTGTAAGAACATTAGTTCCAGAGGTAACCTTTCGAAAAAGTTTTTAATCACTTTTGTTCTTAGTTTCTCATTATTCATTTTGTAAGATATAATAAGCTAATTGTACTTTCAAGTGGGAAACGAAATGTAGAGAACTTTCTATGGTGAAGTCTATAACTCACCATAGGACTAAGAAGATCAAAGTGAACTCTAGAGTTAGCTTAGAGCTCACACTTGACCAGAATGACATCAATTTACTGCGTTTGAAAGATTGGGGTTGAGAAATTTCACTCAGCAAATTGGAGCCTTCTTTTCACTTAAGTTGGATCAGCTTCAGTTGCATAGTTATTCTCCCCAGAACTTGGAAGCTGACAGAAATTCTACCTCAGTGGTCATTTGCCAGAAACACATATAGAATGGAAGTGATGTAGTGACCAGCCTAATGCCAGTCATCTCTACAAAAATAATAATCAATCAGGGCAAGTCTCTAAGATTTAAAAATAAAAAAAGAAAAAACATGTTTAAAGAACAGAAAAGGCATGCAGTGAAAAACAAGGAGAATTAGGGAGTGAAACAGGAAAAACAGAAGGAAGACATTAATATGAGAGTGGTCCTTATCCCAAATATTGGAGAGGGAAGAGGAGAAGGTTGAGCCAGGAACTGGTAAATAGATAGAAGGGTAGGAAAAGTTAGCAATAGTTTAAAAAGTTATGGAACAATGTGCGTTAAAAAAATTTACCATTTAGTCTTCGTAGTTCATCTAAAAAAGAAAATGAAAAGATCCATGAAAAGATCCAAGAAAGAAAGAACAAGAGAATTGAAAATTATTTTAAAATTTATATTTAAAATCAAATTCAATCTTACTCAAAACCAGAAATACACAAAACACTAACACACATACAGAGAACATACATACACTCAGAAGCAGACACACAGACACACACAGTCACACATACCGAGTGACCAAACCCACGCTTCTGCTCAAGGATATTCTCCAGAAATGGAGAGGGGCATAAACTGAATCATTTTAGTACACTGAGAGAGAATTGTAAGAACATTAGTTCCAGAGGTAAACTTTCAAAAACTTTTTTTAAAAACATGTTTCATTGATTTATAATCATTCTACAATGTTGTGTCAAATTCCAGTGTTCAGCACAATTTTTCAGTTATACTTGAACGTATATATATTCATTGTCACATTTTTTTCTCTGTGAGCTACCATAATATCTTGTGTATATTTCCCTGTGCTTTACGTATAATCTTGTTTATCTATTCTACAATTTTAAAATGACGTCTATCCCTTCCCACCCTCCACCCCCTTGAGAACCACAAGTTTGTATTCTATGTCTATGAATCTATTTCTGTTTTGTATTTATATGTTTTTCTTTTGTTTTGTTTTTTAGATTCCACATATCAGCGATCTCATATGGTATTTTTCTTTCTCTTTCTGGCTTACTTCACTTAGAATGACATTTTCCAGGAGCATCCATGTTGCTGCAAATGGCATTATGTTGTCAGTTTTTATGGCTGAATAGTATTCCATTGTATAAATATACCACCACTTCTTTATCCACTCATCTGTTGATGGACATTTAGGCTGTTTCTATGTCTTGGCTATTGTAAATAGTGCTGCTATGAACATTGGGGTGTAGATGTCATTTTGAAGTAGGGTTCCTTCTGGATATAAGCCCAGGAGTGGGATTCCTGGGTCATATGGTAAGTCTATTCCTAGTGTTTTGAGGGATCTCCATATTGTTTTCCATAGTGGCTGCACCAAACTGCATTCCCACCAGCAGTGTAGGAGGGTTCCCCTTTCTCCACAGCCTCTCCAGCATTTGTCATTTGTGGACTTTTGAATGATGGCGATTCTGACTGGTGTGAGGTGATACCTCATTGTAGTTTTGATTTGTATTTCTCTGATAATTAGTGATATTGAGCATTTTTTCATGTGCTTATTGATCATTTTTTTTTCTTCCTTGGAGAATTGCTTGTTAAGGTCTTTTGCCCATCTTTGGATTGGGTTGTTTGATTGTTTCTTATTAAGTTGTATGAGCTGCTTATATATTCTGGAGATCAAGCCTTTGTCAGTTTTATTAGCAAAGATTTTTCTCCCATTCCGTAGGTTGTCTTTTTGTTTTACTTATGGTTTACTTTGCTGTGCAGAAGCTTGTAAATTTCATTAGGTCCCATTTGTTTATTCTTGCTTTTATTTCTTCTAGGAGAAATTTTTTGAAATGTCAGTCAGATAATGTTTTGCCTATGTTTTCCTCTAGGAGGTTCATTGTATCTTGTCTTATGTTTAAGTATTTTATCCATTTTTAGTTTATTTTTGTGTATGGTGTAAGGGAGGGTTCTAGCTTCATTGTTTTACATGCTGCTGTCCAGTTTTCCCAACACCATTTGCTGAAGAGACTGTCTTTCTTCCATTGTATATTCTTGCCTCCTTTGTCGAAGATTAGTTGACCAAAAGTTTGTGGGTTCATTTCTGGGCTCTCTATTTTGTTTCATTGGTCCATATGGCTGTTTTTGTACCAATACCATGCTGTCTTGATGACTGTAGCTCTATAGTATTGTCTGAAGTCTGGGAGAGTTATTCCTCCAGCCTCTTTCTTTCTCTTCAGTAATGCTCTGGTAATTCTAGGTCTTTGATGGTTCTCTATAAATTTTATTATGATTTGTTCTACTTCTGTGAAATATGTCCTGGGTAATTTGATAGGGATTGCATTAAATCTGTAGATTGCCTTGGGCAGTGTGACCATTTTAACAATATTGATTCTTCCAATCCAAGAGCATGGGACATCTTTCCATTTTTTAAAGTCTTCTTTAATTTCCTTCATCAATGGTTTATAGTTTTCTGGGTGTAATTCTTTCACCTCCTTGGTTAGATTGATTCCCAGATATTTTATTACTTTGGGTGCTACTTTAAAGGGGATTGTTTCTTTACTTTCTTTTTCTGTTGATTCATCGTTAGTGTAAAGAAATGCAACTGATTTTTGAGCATTAATCTTGTAACCTGCTACCTTGCTGAATTCTTTGATCAGCTCCAGTAGTTTTTGTGTGGACCTTTTAGGGTTTTCTATATATAGTAACATGTCGTCAGCATATATTGACACTTTCACCTCTTCTTTTCCAATTTGGATCCCTTTATCCTCTCTTGCCTGATTGCTGTGTCTAGGACTTCGAGGACTATGTTGAATAGGAGTGGTGATAGTGGGCATCCTTGTCTTGTCCCAGATTTTAGTGGGAAGTTTTTGAGTTTTTCACCATTGAGTACTATGCTGGCTGTAGCTTTGTCATATATAGCTTTTATTATGTTGAGATATGTTCCCTATATACCCACTTTGGCGAGAGTTTTTATCATAGATGGGTGTTGAATTTTATCAAATGCTTTTTCTGCATCTATTGAGATGATCATGTGGTTTTTGTCCTTTCTCTTGTTGATGGGATGCATTACATTGATTGATTTGCGTATGTTGAACCACCCTTGTGTCCCTGGGATGAACTCGAAAAGTTTTTAATCACTTTTGTTCTTAGTTTCTCATTATTCATTTTGTAAGATATAATAAGCTAATTGTACTTTCAAGTGGGAAATGAAATGTAGAGAACTAGAGTCCTAACTCACCATAGGACTAAGAAGATCAAAGTGAACTCTAGAGTTAGCTTAGAGCTCACACTTGACCAGAATGACATCAATTTACTATGTTTGAAAGATTGGGGTTGAGAAATTTCACTCAGCAAATTGGAGTCTTCTTTTCACTTAAGTTGGATCCACTTCTTTTCCATAGTTATTCTCTCCAGAAGTTGAAAGGAGACAGAAATTCTACCTCAGTGGTCATTTGCCAGAAACACATATAGAATGGAAGTGATATAGTGACCAGCCTAATGCCAGTCATCTCTACAAAAATAATAATCAATCAGGGCAAGTCTCTGAAGAATTAAAAATAAAAAAAAGAAAAGGCATGCAGTGAAAAACAAGGAGAATTAGGGAGTGAAACAGGAAAAACAGAAGGAAGACATTAATATGAGAGTGTTCCTTATCCCAAATACTGGAGAGGGAAGAGGAGAAGTTTCAGCCAGGAACTGGTAAATTGATAGAAAGGTAGGAAAAGTTAGCAATAGTTTAAAAGTTATGGAACAATGTGCGTTAAAAAAATTTACCATATAGTCTTCGTTGTTCATCTGAAAAACAAAAAGAAAATATCCATGAAAAGATCCAAGAAAGAAAGAACAAGAGAATTGAAAATTATTTTAAAATTTATATTTAAAATCAAATTCAATCTTATTCAAACCAGAAATATTCAAAACAGTATCACACATACAGAGAACATACACACACACAGGAGCAGACACACACACACACACACACACACACACACACACTCACAGAGAGTGTGCATATGCACACTTTTGCTCAAGGATATTCTCCATAAATGGAAAGGGGCATAAACTGAATCATCTTAGTACAGTTGGGAGAACTGTAAGAACATTAGTTCCAGAGGTAAACTTTCGAAAAAGCTTTTAATCACTTTTATTCTTAGTTTTCATTATTTATTTTGTAAGATATAATAAGCTAATTGTAGTTTCAATTGGGAAACGAAATGAAGAGAACTTTCTATGGTGAAGTCTATAACTCACCACGGTTATAGTCTTAACTCACCATAGGATTGGATTGCAAGATCATATACTAACTCTATTTTTAGTTTTTAAAGGAACTTTCATAGTGTCTTCCATAGTGTCTACACTAATACACATTCTGACCAATGATTATATATGTATATATCACTGAAACATTTTGCTGTATTCCTGAAAAAAATACAGTATTGTAAATCAACTATAGTCCATGAAAAACTATTTCATATTACGAAAATCTTTGACATCATATTAGGTAATTGCATCTCATGCAAAATGAAAGCTGATATGTTAGAGTAATCTTTAATAGAGCTTTTCCTGAACTAGAAGTCTTTCTACCATTATTTATCAGGAAATTCAATTTGACAAAATTAAAATTGTATTATTGAAAATGCAAAAATACAAAGAGCGGTATGATTGTACATTAAGAATTTTTCAGAAGAATCATGTAACATTATTTGCAAACCTGGAAATGCTTGGATAACATATTAAAGAGCAGTGGATAAAAGAGCCTCAAATTCACATTAACTGATGACTGCTATTAACTCTTATTTGAGAGGACAATGGAGGAACAAACATCATTCACATGACAGGCACCTTTGCCACCTGTAAATGGGGAACTGACACTGGCATAGCAATGGTCTCTTCAACTTGGTATATGTTACAGAGTTTCTGTGTTGGGATGTGTTTCATAAAGACAAACACAACGTGCTTTTCAACCTAATGCCCTTCATCTCACCAACTTCTCAGAGAACCTATTGCAAGTCTAGAAAACAGAAAAAGCCAATGTCATAGGGAAAGAACGGTATGGAATGAAAAAAGAAGGAGTGGAAAATTATGGAAGGTTGGGAAATTGAAAGGAAGTTAAGGTAACTTGACAAAGAATTGCAAGAACATTTAATTGTAAGGGAAAGGTAGGCATCCAGGAGAAGAGTGAGACAATGGATAGAAACAGATTAAAGGGCAGGAAATGTTAATTCAATGAGAAACCATCATTCTCATAGGGTTAGGAGAAATACATCTTTTGAAAACTTACCTACTGTTCTCTGAGGTCTTTCTGAAAAATAAAATGGAGAGGTCAATGTAAATATAATGTAAAATGGGAACGTACTTCAGATTAAACACAAAATTTATATTTCAATTTGAACCACATGGATGTGCACACAGATACACAAAGATATCATTGCATGAAGTCACACACACACACACACACACACCCAATGGTTCAGAGCTCAATTTTATCTGAAAAATATTTCCCTCAAAATGAAAACAAAGATAAAATGAGTGAATATTCTTGTTAGAGACTTTTTTACAAATAGCAGTTCTCGTGCTAAGCTTTCAGATGTTCATCATCACTTTAGATACACTTAGGCTTTTCTGATTGAGTTTGTAAGATGTAGTAAGTACTTTTCCTTTACTTAATCTGTATATTCAGTTGGATTTTTTAACATCTAACTAATATAAAGCAGCCACAAACAATGAATTGGAGGATCTCACACCACTGCTTCTAGAGCTACCATAGGGTTTATCCCCTTGGTCTCACTATTAAGAATACTTCATCAATTGATGAATACATAACAGTGTGCATGTGAATTTCTCTTTCAACTATGCCTAAATGAAAATTTTCTTAACTAATTTCCATGAAAAAGAAAAAAAAAGTATTAAATAGCAGTGAGATGAGCCTAAATCAAGTGACCTGAGCATGTCTTGGAAAAGGTTTCACTTCAGCCACTTTGAAAAGGCATTATTCCAAAGGTATATAATTAGCAAAATGTACTTAACTCCAACAGAATACCTGCAAACATTGCAATTACAGGACAAATCAAAGAGCAGTTCTGGGGGATAACTGAATAGCCAATGAGGAGGGAAATTTTGGTTGCAAAAATATGACTGGAGAGGACATCGTGTAAAAGAAGCACATATTGGAGTTGAGAAAGATGATCTTTGGAAGCTGAAGTGAAATGCATAAGTAACAGTTGAAACCATGCTTAGGTACACAAGGAGGTACATTCATGAGACTTACCATTTTCTTCTTCACATTTGTCATTAACTAAAGGAAAGAAAGAAATCATTCATTCAAAACGAGACACAGTGTCAGAAAGGAGGAGGGCAAATTTTCAAATATTTCCATAGCTATTTCTGATACTTATCTTCTGAGAATTGAAACTGCAAATTTCAGAGACCATCTGCCCAGCCAAAGGAAGTGTTATTTCACTCCCATACATGACAAAGGGACAAAGAGGGACATCCAGAATGCAAGGCAGTAGAGCAGCACTCGCTCTGGGTTAAAGGATATGGGATATGTCAATTGTTGGTTTGTTTTGGGCCGTCTACCTTTTTTAGAATAAAATGAAGACACACTCATACACACACACAAACACACAAGTGGTCCTTGAAAACAAAGAAAAACAATAGATTACAAGCACCAATTTTTAAATACTCTTGGCATAGCAGTACTCATAGACAGCTTCATACAAAATTTAAATTGATATATACTTGAATTCCTTTTGAAATAGAAATTATCATTTAACATATTAATTATGTAGAGCATGTTAAAGTTCTAATTGAGTTATATTTGTATTGTAATCAAACATCTCAGGAAAAACACCGGGATAATGGTTTCCATGTACTTCATGTAGAAAATTGAGAATTGATAGGTATATAAACAGTGGAAAATTCCATGTGAACAAAATTCCCTCTACTAATATGTAATATAATTGAAATTTAATAAATTAAATAGTTTCATTGAAAAGGTAAAAGAGAAAGAACAGATAGTATGGTTGTATTTATAAAAATCTGGGCATTACCTTGACACATTGAAAAAAAAACAAACACGAAAAGGGAGAAAGAAACAAACACCCCTAATGGTTACAGAGGAGAAAACGTTTGTAATACAAAAGGATAAAAGGGAATTGATGCAATCGGGGAGGAAGACATGGAAGAAATTAATATTGGTGTAGTTAAGATCCAAAACTTGGAGAGGGAAGAAAGGAAGGATGAGCCAATTGGGGCATATAGATACAAAGGCAGGAAAGCTAGAACACATTTAAAGGGTTTTGGGGCAAAGAATGTGCGAATAGTTACCAACTGGTTTTCTGGAAACATCTGAAAAATAAAATGAAAAGGCCAAGAAAATATCAAAAGAAAGAAAAACAAATAGAATTCAATTTTATTGAAAATTTTGCACTGACAATTAAATGTATTAGTAGTCAGATACACACACAAAACCGAAAAACATACATGGAACAGGCCTATAGTCACAGGAGCAAATATTCATAGAAACACACACACACTCACACATACAAAGTGACCAAATCCTCACATTGCACAGGGATATTCTCAAGAAATGGAGAGGGGCTTCAACTAAATGATTTCACTACATTGAGAGACAATTTTAGGAATGTTAGTCCTGGAGGTAAACTTTTTAAAAAGTTCTTAAATATGTCTGATATTAGTTACGCCTTCATTATATACTTTGCAAAATATAAAAAACTATTTGGCTGCTTCCACGTTTATTCAGGGATCAGGGTAGTTATGTTCAATAAACTGCACACAAATGCTGAATTAGAAGACTAGAAACCCCTACTAGAGATTACACATAGTCATGTACTGAGTCTCTCTGTTCACTTTTATGTCACTCAATGAACAATCACCCTGTACTTCTGGGTTTCTATTTCAACTCATGCCTAAATGAAGGGCACGTGAATTAAATCTCATGAGGCAAAGGGAAATGAAATAGTCAATGCCAGTGACACAAATTCTAAGTTACAGGGCTTGCATGTCTCTCAGACAAACATTACACATCTGAAAATGATGGTGCTTCAGAGGTATGTGATTACTGGCGTTAACTAGAGAGGAATAAAATGTCTACTAAATTGACGCAACAGGACCAGTCACAGAAGAACCAATGGGGAACACTATACAACTAATTAATGTGCCGAGCTGAAAAGCGAATAGATGAGTCAAAATCATACAAGAATACGTGTATATTGCACTTGATGAAGATGGCAATTGAGCACTGCAGACAAGATTCCAATAACCGGTGAAAGCATGACCAGATACACAGGGGTAAACAATAACTAGATTTGCTTTCTTCTCCTCACTGTTACTGTCTTTTTTTTTTTTTAATTTTATTGAGTTATACTCAGTTTTCAATGTTGAGTCAATTTCTGGTGTACAGCACAATTTTTCAGTCATACATGAATATACATATATTCATTTTTGTATTCTTTTTCACTGTGAGCTACTACCAGGACAGTTACTGTTTAAGTACAAAAATAAATAAACAATTCCCTCAAAATGAGGAGAGAAAGTCAGAAAGAGGGGAGTTTTAAATTTTCAAACACTGCAATACATTTCTGAGGGGTCCTGACTGACACATATTTCTGAGCACTGGAGCCAGGAGATTCAAAGGTTATTTCACCAGGAAGAGGAAATATTGTTGCTCTTCTATATATGCTGTGTGTCAAAATGAGTAAGAGTGAAAATGGTATCACGTAATACCTATAAATACTGTAATACCTAAGAGCTATCGGCGCCCTCTCTCAGGGATAAAGGTCCTGCACATCACTGGTCTTGCATTGGAAATTTGTCGATTTTCAGGACTCATAGAAAACAAACACAAACCCTTTCACAAGAGCAGTACTTGGAAAGAAATGAGGAAGAACAGAGTAATGGCACCCATCTTCCTCAAAGCTACCTGTAATGACAGTCTTATAAATCCTGCTATATACATTAATTTGATATATTCCTGAATTCTATTATTTTTAAAAGGATACGTATCACTGAAAACTGTCATGAAAAGATGTTAAAATTTAAAAATATTATCCAGTTGTTTAAAAAAAGTCTTTGGAAACTTTCCAGGGCAATGATTTCCTTATCGGTCACATCAAGAGCCGAGAATTGAGACAGAGACAGAGAGAGAGAGAGAGAGAGAGAGAAATAATTGAACATTTCCTGCTATTTAAACTTCTTTTGTAAACATTGAACAGGTTTCTGGTTGTTGAGGTGTTCATTGTGTCATTCAAAGTGCAAAACAAAAAATTAAGAAGAAGAAGATGAAAGAAAAACTTCCAAAAACACCATTGGAAATATTGTTAAACCTAAGAGTGCAGGGGTATGTATTCAAGCACAGTGGAGGAATGTGCCTCAAAAAGGAGAGACAGGAGAATTTACACAGGCTTTGAAAGGAAAATTAATAGGTAAACTTCACCGAGCCTCTTAGGCATCGTCTCTGATCTCTGCTGGTTTGTAGAAGTATTATCAAAACAAATGTGGGCCATTGAAATTGGAAAGTAATGGAGGTCCTAACTAGGGATGTTTCCTGGAAGCTAAACAGAGTGGAACCCAGTGCCTTTCATACTAATGTCCATAATCTCATCAACGTTTTAGAGAGTTTATAAAAACACACAAAGGTAATGTTAACAGGAAAGAAATGATATAGGATGGAAAAATAAGGATTTGAAATGGATTGTACCAGTGGAGACTAGATGGAGAGAACATTTTATGGGGAAGTCCATACGTAAAATTGCGAGAGGTAAAGGTCGACATCCAGGAGAAGGGAAAGACAAAGAAAAGCATAGGGGTTAAGTACTGGGAATGTTAAGGGCTCAAGAAATCAGCCGTGAAAAAGGGATTCTACAGTTTTTAGAATACTTACCGTTTTTTAGAATCCTGTCATCAGAGTTTTTAGAATACTTATCGTGTCTTCCCTGAGGTTCTTTAAAAAAAAAAAAAAACCAAATGGAAGATTAATGTCAATAACATGGAAATGGAAAACCAGGAAACCAAAGTTGTTACAAAATATAAACATATAAAGTTAAATTATGTGAATGCAGGTACACACACACACATACGCACGGTGAATTAGAGCTGATTTTGTCAAGAAAATATTCTCCCAAAGGAGAATAGGAATAAATAAATATCATCTAAATTAAGGAAAAGTATCATAATAACAGTTCTGAAGTGCACGTTTTTAAAATGTTCTTTATTTTGACATTACTAGAGCTATTATTATTGGGCTCATTAGCTATAATACTTCTTTGCCTGTTAACACATAGATGCAATCAACTTCATTATTGTAATACCTAAATTGTGTGAAGACGACATGTATGTTGAATTAACATCATGAACCAGTGTTGTAGAGGAAATTCAGGGATCTTTTCCTGGATAATTCTATTCATATTTCTCTCAACTGATCAATAAATAACTTCGTGTAATATGAAATTCTATTGTAGCTAAAGCCTACTGAGGCATGTCTTAATAAAATCCCATGAAAAGATGGAGTTTAAGTACCAAGTGTTAGTCTGAAAGCATTTGTACATCAAGGACTGAGAATATAGTGGAGAAAACTCACACTTCACAAGCTTGGAAAAGGCAAATCATTGAAATGTATTATTACTAACATTTACTGACCAAAAAAGCTCTGCCTAGACAGTATCAAGAAGAGAAATCACAGAAGTACTAATGGGAGAAATTAAAAAACAATGGAGAAGGCAAACTTCATTTCGAAAGACTAAATTCCCCAAAACTTCACTTCTCACATTAATGAAATAACATTTTATTAATGATAGATATGTAATTAAATGCCCTTCCCTTAGCAGGTAAAGTCCTTCTAAACTCATTAAGAAAAATTACAATTTGCAGAGCTAATAATTTTGAAAGAAAAGAGGTCACAAAATATTAGCTAATACATTTGCATACTCGGGAACAACTGGGTAATATGATCAAGGTGAACTGTAGAGTTAGTTTAGAGCTCACACTTGACCAAGATGACGTCAATTTATTGTCCTTGAAAGATCAGAAGGTTGAGAAATTTCACTCGGCAAATTGGAGCCTTCTTTTCACTTTAGTTGGATCAGCTTCAGTTGCACAGTTATTCTCCCCAGAACTTGAAAGGTGACAGAAATTCTACCTCAGTGGTCATTTGCCAGAAAACATATATACAATGGAAGTGATGTAGTGACCAGCCTAATGCCAGTCATCTCTACAAAAATAATAATCAATCAGGGCAAGTCTCTGAAGAATTAAAAATAAAAAAAAGAAAAGGCATGCAGTGAAAAACAAGGAGAATTAGGGAGTGAAACAGGAAAACAGAAGGAAGACATTAATATGAGAGTGGTCCTTATCCAAAATATTGGAGAGGGAAGAGGAGAAGGATGTGCCAGGAACTGGAGTATAGATAGAAAGGCAGGAAAAGTTAGCAATAGTTAGAAAGGTATGGAACAATGTGCGTTAAAAAAATTTACCATATCGTCTTTGTAGTTCAGCTGAAAAACAAAAAGAAAAGATCCATGAAAAGATCCAAGAAAGAAAGAAAAAGAGAATTGAAAATTATTTTAAAATGTATATTTAAAATCAAATTGAATCTTATTCAAAACCAGAAATACTCAAAACAGTAACACACATACAGAAAACGTACATACAAACAGGAGCGCGTGCGTCCACACACACACACACACACACACACACACACACACACTCTCTGAGAACCAAGTGACCAAACCCACACTTTTGCTGAAGGATATTCTCCAGAAATAGAGAGAGGCATAAACTGAATCATTTTACTACACTGAGAGAGAATTGTAGGAACATTCGTTCCGAAGGTAATCTTTGAAAAAGTTTTTAATCACTTTCTTCTTAGTTAGTTTCTCATTATTCATTTTGTAAGATATAATCAGCTAATTGTACTTTCAATGGGAAACGAAATGAAGAGAACTTCTATGGTGAAGTCTATGATCACCACAATTATAGTCTATACTCACCATAGGATTGGATTGCAAGATCATATGCTATCTCTATTTTCAGTTTTTAAAGGAAACTTCATAGTGTCTTCCATAGTGTCTACACCAATACACATTCCCACCACTGATGATACATGTATATATCACTGAATCATTTTGCTATACTCGTGAAAAAAATACAGTATTGTAAATCAACTATAGTTCAATAAAAAAACTATTTTGTATTATGAAAATCTTTAACATCATATTAGGTAATTGCATCTCATGCAAAATGAAAACTGATATTTTAGAAATACATTTTAATAGAGCTTTTCTTGAACTAGAAGTCCTTCTATCATTATTTATCAGGAAATTCAATTTGACACAATTAAAATTGTATTATTGAAAATGCAAAAATAGAAAGAGCAGTATGACTGTACATTAAAAATTTCCCAGGAGAATCATGTAAAATTATTGCTAAACCTGGAAATACTTCGATAACATATTAAAGAGCAGTGGATAAAAAAGCCTCAAATTCACAATAGCTGATGACTGATATTAAATCTTATCTGAGAGGACAATGGATGATAAACATCACTCACATGACAGACAACTTCTGTCACCTCTAAATGTTTGGGGAAATATCATTGGCATAGAAATGGTCTCTTCAACTTGGTATATGTTACAGAGTTCTTATCTTTGGACATGTTTCATAAAGACAAACACAATGCGCTTGTCAATCCCTAATGCCCTTCATCTCACTAACTTCTCAGGGAACCTATTGCAAGTCTCTAGAAAACAGAAAAAGCCAATGTCATAGGGAAAGAATGGTATGGAATGAAAAAAGAAGGAGTGGAAAATTATGGAAGGTTGGGAAATTGAAAGGAAGTTAACTTACGGTAACTTGAGAAAGAATTGCAAGAACATTTAATTGTAAGGGAAAGGTAGGCATCCAGGAGAAGAGTGAGATGATGGATAGAAACAGATTAAAAGGCAGGAAATGTTAATTCAGTGAGAAACCATCATTCTCATGGGTTTAGGAGAAACAGATCTTTTGAAAACTTACCTACTGTTAGTTGAGGTCCTTCTGAAAAATGGAGAGATCAATGTAAATATAATGTAAAAATGGAAAAGTAATTCACATTTAACACAAAATTTATATTTCAATTTGAACCCACGTGGATGTGCACACAGATACACACAATCAGATACCATTGCATGAAGTCACACACACACACACACACATATACATATGCAGTAGTTGAGAGCTCAGTTTTATCCGAAAAATGTTTCCCTCAAAATGAAAACAAAGATAAAATGAGTGGATATTCTTGTTTGAGAACTTTTACAAATAGCAGTTCTCATGCTAAACTTCCAAATGTTCCTCATCCCTTTACATACAATTAGGCTTTTCTGATTGAGTTTGTAAGATGTAGTAAGTACTTTTCCTTTACTTCATCTGTATATTCAGTTGGGTTTTTATGACATCAAAGTGATACAAAGCAGCCACAAACAATGAATTGGAGGATCTCACACCACTGCTTCTAGTGGTACCATAGGGTGTATCCCCGTGGTCTTACTATTAAGAATACTTTCATCAATCAATGAATACATAACAGTGTGCATGTGAATTTCTCTTAACTATGCCTAAATGAAAATTTTCTTAACTAATTTCCATGAAAAGGAAAAAAAAAGGTATTAAATGGCAGTGAGGTGAGCCTAAATCAAGTGACCTGAGCATGTCTCAGAAATAGTTTCACTTCAGCCACTCAGAAAAGCCATTACTCCAAAGGTATATAATAGTAAAAGTTATTGACTCCAAAGGAATATCTGCAAACATTGCAATTACAGGACAAATCAAAGAGCAATTCTGGGGGACAATTAAATAGCCAATGAGGAGCAAAACTTCAGTAGCAAAGTAAGACTGCAGAGGAAGTCGTGTAAAAGAAGCACATATTGGAGTTGAGAAAGATGATCCTTGGAAGCTGAAGTGAAAGGCATAAGTACAGTTGAAACCATGCTTAGGTACACAGGGAGGTACATTCATGAGACTTACCATTTTCTTCTTCACATTTGTCATTAACTAAAGGAAAGAAAGAAATCATTCATTCAAAATGAGACACACTGTCAGAAAGGAGAAGGACAAATTTTCAAGCATTTCCATAGTTGTTTCTGAGACTTGTCTTCAGAGAGAAACAAACAAACACCCCTAATGGTTGCACAAGAGAAAACGCTTGTAATACAAAAGGATAAAAGGGAATTGATGCAATTGGGGAAGAAGACATGGAAGAAATTAATATTGGTGTAGTTGAGTTCCAAAACTTGGAGAGGGAAGAAAGGAAGGATGAGCCAATGTAGATACAAAGGCAGGACAGTTAGCACTCTTTGAAAGGGTTATGGGGCAAAGAATGCAAGAATAGTTACCAACTGGTTTTCTGGAAACATCTGAAAAATAAAATGAAAGTCCAAGGAAATATCGAAAGAAAGAAAAATAAATTGAATTCAATCTTATTGAAAATTTTGGGCTGACAATTAAATGTATTAGTAGTCAAGTACACACACAAAACAGGAAAACATACACGGAACAGGTCTATAAACACCGAGTACATATTCACAGAAACACACACACACACACACACACACACACACACACACACAGACACTCACACACTCACACAACCACAGTCGCCAGACCCTCACTTCATATAAGGATATTCTCTAGAAACGGACAGGGGCTTAAACTGAGTGATTTTTCCACACTGAGAGAGAATTTTAGGACTGTTAGTCCTGGGACTAACCTTTTTAAAGTTCTTAAATATTTTGACATTACTTAGGCTTTCATTCTTTACTTTGTCACATATTATAAACTATTTGGCTGCTGCTACATGTGTTCAGAGATCAAGGTAGTTATGTTCAATAAACTGGACACAAACGCTGAATGAGAGGGCTAACCCCCTTCTAGAGATTCCATGTGGTCATGTACTGGACCTCTCTATTCACATTTACATCAGTCAGTGAACACATTACCCAATTTTTGTGGGTTTCTATTTCAACCCAGGGCAAAAGGAAGCTCATCTGAATTAAATCTCATGTAAGGAAGGGACGTGAAATATTCAACACCAGTGATACAAGTTCTAGATCACAGAACATGAACACGTCTTGGACAAACACGTTACGCATCAGCCACACTGAAAATGATAGTGCTCCAGAGGTATCTGGTTACTAGCATTAACTGGACGAGAAGAGAATGTCTGCAGAGACTGCAACCACAGGACAAAGCACAGAAGTACCACTGGGAAAAATTGAATAGCTAATGAATGTGGCAAACATCCGCTGAAAAGCAAATAGACGAGACAATTCCTGCAAGACTATGTGTATGCCGAATTTGAAGACAGTGATTGGGCACTGAACAAGGTGACAATGACAAATGAAAGCATGACCAGATACACAGGGGCAAACATTAACAGGATTTGCCTTTTTGTCCTCTCACTTACTGACCAAGTGAAAAAATAAAGAATTCCCTTAAATGTGGATAAACTGTTGGAAAGGGAGGAGGTTAAATTTTCAAACACTAATATTCTTTGCAGTGGGGTCCTAACTGACAAACATTTCTGAGCAATGGAGCCATGAGATTCAAAGCTCATTTCACCAAGTAGAAAAAATATTTTTGCACTTCTGTGTATGCCTGTGTGTCCCAAAAAAGTGATTGAAAATGACATCATGTAAAGAGGTAGTATAGGCCTCCCTCAGGCATAAAAGTCAATCAATTATTGGTCTGGCATTGGACCTTACTTCTTTATCAGGGTACACAGAAAACAAACCCACACTCGTTCACAAGAGAGGTACTTGAAAAGAGATGAGGAAGAACATAGTAAAGAGACAGATCTGTCCAACCATCTACCTGTAATGGTAGTCATATCAAGTGTGTACTTGCATTAATTTGATCTATTCCTGAATGGAATTATCTTTGGAATAAAAATTATCACTGAAAACTGCCATTAGAAGATATTAAAGATTTAAGGACTATATCCTGTTGTAGGAAAAACAAAATCTCTTTGGCAACTTCCCAGGCAATGGATTCTTGGTCTTTCACATCTAAAGTTGAGAACAGAGAGAGGGAGATAAACAATTTATATATATATGTTTTTGGGGAGGGTGGGTGAAAGGGAGGAGAAATAGTTAGGTTTATTGATTTATTTTCAGAGGAGGTACTAGGAATTGAAGCCAGGGCCTTGTGCATGCTAAGCATGCAATTTACCACTTGACCTGTACCCTCCCCCCAACAATAAACAATTCAATATTTCAGTCGTGTGAAAGAAGGTAGTGAGTTACAACTTTTAGAATACGTACCGTTTCGTTCCTGAATTTCTATAGAAAAATACAATGGAAATATTAAGGTCAATACTATGGAAATGGAAAACCAAGAAACAACATTTTTTGACAAACTTCACAGTAAGTTGATAACTAGCTGAATGCAGATAAACACAGACACACACAAACACACACGTGCAGTGGGTGAGGGCTCATTTTGTCAGGAAACTATACTCCCAGAGAAGAGTACGGGTAATATTTAAAAGTATTCTCTTAACGGAGGAAGGTTATTAAAATAGTAGTTTTGAAAGTTACTTTTTAAAAACATTCTTTATCTATATTGAATGTAGTAGCGCTCTTAGTATTTGCATTGAGCTCTAACAGTCTCTTAAACTGTGACTAAATAGACGGAGCCTACTTCATTACTGTAATACCTAAGATTTAGTAGAAGCCAGGAACACTGACTTAGCGTTTTGTATCAGTGTTGTAGAGAAATGCAGGTTTGTTTCCCAGGTGATTCTAGTCACATTTTTGTCAACTGATGGATACATACACGTCTGTAACGGGAATTTCTATTTTCGCTAAAGCCAAAGTGGAGCAGTTCTTCATGAACTGATGTGAAGAGACAGGGTGTAAGTACTGAACGACAGTGCAAGTGTTGGTGCATCAAAGGGCTGAGCATAGAAGGGGAGAAAAGTCACACTTCTGAAGCCCGGACATGGCAAGATGTAGAAATGTATCATGACTAACATTTTGTAGACTCAAAAGTAATGTCTGCTTAGATTGTCTCAGTAAGAGAAATCACAGAATTAATACGGGGGAAGTTGGGTAACAAATACAGAAGCCATGCTTCATTTGGGAAAACGAAATAATAAGATAAATCATGTACGTTCTATGTAGGATGGTGTTGAGGAAGACGGAAGTTGCGTGCTGAAGAAAAATGATAAGAAACAGGTGAAAGCATGCTTGGGTACACAGTGAAATATTGATGAGACATGCTTCTTTCCTCTACACACTAACTGATCAATAAAGGAAGAAAAAACCGTTCAAATTCATTCGAAATAATAAGTCAAGCCAGGTAGGGAGGAGGTTAAACATCTGAAGCCCTTTCTTGGTTTTTCTCTTGGGTTCAAATGGAATCACATTCATCAGAGTTGGAACCATAAGATTTCAAAATCCATCTCACTAGTGAGAAGTAATGCAGTTTTAATTCCACACAGTCCTCGTGCAAGAGGATGTACGATTTGAAACGGCCCCACAAGAGGAGGGAGAATTGGAGTTCTTTGGGGTTAGAAATACAATCATGTCGTGTGTGGGTCGCTCAGCCTTTGTCAGAATAAAACACTGATGTGAAGAAATAGAGGGGAGACATATTTGAAAAGTGATGAGGAAACAGACAGTAAAGGGCCCTTCTGTACACATGGGGTAATGGAGCAGTCACCACCGGTAGCCTCTGCAAAGTGTAGAGAGATACATGGCTGAACTGAATTTCTCCTCCCAAAAAACCTAAATGAAATCTAACAAGAGGAGAGTGGTCCTTATCCAAAAATATTGGAGAGGGAAGAGGAGAACGATGAGCCAGGAACTGGCATATAGATAGAAAGGTAGGAATAGTTAGCAATAGTTTAAAAAGTTATGGAACAATATGAGTTAAAAATATTTTACCAAATATTTTTCGAAGTTCACCTGAAAAACAAAAAGAAAAGATCCATGAAAAGATCCAAGAAAGAAAGAAAAAGAGAATTGCAAATTATTTTAAAATTTATATTTAAAGTCAAATTCAATCTTATTCAAAACCAGAATTACAGAAACCAGTAATACATATACAGAGAACGGACATACACACAGGAGCAGACACACACACACACTCACAAATGCAGAGTGACCAAACCCATACTTTTGCTCAAGGATATTTTCCAGAAATGGAGAGGGGCATAAACTGAATCATTGTAGTACACTGAGAGAGAATTGTAAAAACATTATTTACAGAAGTAATCTTTTGAAAAAGTTTTTAATCACTTTTATTCTTAGTTTCTCATTATTCATTTTCTTAGATATAATAAGCTAATTGTAGTTTCAATTGGGAAACGAAATGAAGAGAACTTTCTACGGTGAATTCTATAACTCACCACAGTTATAGTCTATAATGCACCATAGGAGTGAATTGAAAGATCATATACTAACTATATTTTTAGTTTTCAAAGGAACCTTCATAGTGTCTTCCAATACACATTCCCACCACTGATTATGTATGTATATATCACTGAATCATTTTGCTGTACTCCTGAAAAAAATACAATATTGTAAATCAACCATAGTTCAATAAAAAACTATTCCATATTAAGAAAATCTTTGACATCATATTAGGTAATTGCATCGCACGGAAAATGAGAACTGATATGTTAGAGATATATTTTAATAGAGCTTTTCCTGAACTAGAAGTCCTTCTGTCATTATTTATCAGGAAATTGTATTTGACACAGTTAAAATTGTATTATTGAAAATGCAAAAATAGAAAAGCAGTATGATTGTACATTAAAAATTTCCCAGGTGAATCATGTAAAATTATTTGCAAATGTGGAAATGCTTGGACAACATATTAAAGAGTAGTGGATAAAAGAGCCTCAAATTTACATTAACTGATGACTGATATTAACTGTTATTTGAGAGGACAATGGATGATAAACATCACTCACATGACAGACACCTTCTGTCACCTCTAAATGTGTGGGGAAATATCATTGGCATAGCAATGGTCTCTTCAACTTGGTATATGTTACAGAGTTCTTATCTTTGAACGTGTTTCACAAAGACAAACACAATGTGCTTATCAACCTAATGCCCTTCATCTCACCAACTTCTCAGGGAACCTATTGCAAGTCTCTAGAAAACAGAAAAAGCCAATGTCATAGGGAAAGAACGGTATGGAATAAAAAAAGAAGGAATAGAAAATAATGGAAGGTTGGGAAATTGAAAGAAAGTTAACTTAAGGTAAGTTAAGAAAGAATTGCATGAACATTTAATTGTGAGGGAAAGGTAGGCATCCAGGAGAAGAGCGAGACAATGGGTAGACACAAATTAAAGGGCAAGAAATGTTATTCAGTGAGAAACCATCATTCTCATGGGGTTAGGAGAGACAGATCTTTTGAAAACTTACCTACTTTCCTCTGAGGTCTTTCTGAAAAATAAAATGGAGAGATCAATGTAAATATAATGTAAAATGGGAAACTAGTTCAGATTTAACACAAAATTTATATTTCAATTTGAACCCACGTGGTTGTTCACCCAGATACACACAATCAGATACCACTGCATGAAGTCACACACACAAATACATGTGCAGTAGTTGAGAGCTCAGTTTTACCTGAAAAATATTTCCCTCAAAATGAAAGCAGACATAAAATGAGTGAATATTCTTGTTTGAGAGCTTTTTAAAAATAGCAGTTCTCGTGTCAAACTTTCAAATGTTACTCATCCCTTTAGATACAATTAGGCTTTTCTGATTGAGTTTGTAAGATGTAGTAGGTACTTTTCCTTTACTTAATCTGTATATTCAGTTGGGTTTTTATGACATCTAAGTGGTATAAAGCAGCCACAAACAATGAATTGGAGGATCTCACACCACTACTTCTAGCGGTACCATAGGGTGTATCCCCTCAGCCGCACTATTAAGAATATTTTCATCAGTCGATGAATACATAACAGTGTGCGTGTGAATTTCTCTTTCAACTATGCCTAAATGAAAATTTTCTTAACTAATTTTCATGAAAAGGAAAAAAAAAGTATTAAATAGCAGTGAGATGAACCTAAATCAAGTGACCTGAGCATGTCTTGGAAAAAGTTTCACTTCAGCCACTTTGAAAAGCCATTATTCCAAAGGTATACAATTAGTAAAATGTACTTAACTCCAACAGAATATCTGCAAACATTGCAATTACAGGACAAATCAAAGAGCAGTTTTGGGGGATAATTGTAAAGCCAATGAAGAGGGAAACTTCGGTTGCAAAAATGTGACTGGAGAGGAAGTCGTGGAAAATCAGCACATACTGGAATTGAGAAAGATGATCCTTGGAAGCTGGAGTGAAAGGCATAAGTAACAGTTGAAACCATACTTAGGTACACAGGGAGGTACATTCATGAGACTTACCATTTTCTTCTTCACATTCGTCATTAACTAAAGGAGAGAAAGAAATCATTCATCCAAAATGAGACACAGTGTTAGAAAGGAGAAGGACAAATTTTCAAGCATTTCCATAGCTGTTTCTGAGACCTGTCTTCTGAGAATTGAAACTGCAAACGTCAGAGACCATCTGCCCAGTCCAAGGAAGTGTTATTTCACGTCCATACATGACAAAGGGACAAAGAGGGACATCCCAGAATGCAAGGCAGTAGAGCAGCACTCGCTCTGGGTTAAAGGATATGGGATATGTCAACTGTTGGTTTGTTTTGGGCCTTCTACCTTTTTTAGAATAAAATGAAGACACACTCATACACACACAAAAAAAGTGGTCCTTGAAAACAAAGAAAAAGAATAGATTACAAGCACAAATTTTTAAATACTCTTGGCGTAGCGGTACTCATATACAGCTTCATACAAACGTTAAATTGATATATACTTGAATTGAATTCCTTTTGAAATAGAAATTATCATTTAACATATTAATTACATAGAGCATGTTAAAGTTCTAATTGAGTTATATTTGTATTGTAATCAAACATCTCAGGAAAAATCCCGGGATAATGGTTTCCATGTATTTCATGTAAAAAATTCAGAAGTGAGAGGTACATTAACAGTTGAAAATTCCATGTGAATAAAATTCCCTCTACTAATATATAGTATACTTGAAGTTTAATAAATTAAATTGTTTCATTGAAAAGGTAAAAGAGAAAGAACAAATGGTGTGGTTGTATTTATAAAAATCTGGGCCATTTCCTGGACACACTGAACAAAAAAAACGGAAAGAGAGAAAGAAACAAAAACCCCTAATGGTTACAGAGGAAAAAACGTTTGTCATACAAAAGGATAAAAGGGAATTGATGGAATCGGGCAAGAAGACATGGAAGAAATTAATATTGGTGTAGGTGAGTTCCAAAACTTGGAGAGGGAAGAAAGGAAGGATGAGCCAATCGGTGGCATGTAGATACAAAGTCAGGAAAGTTAGCACTCATTGAAAGGGTTATGGGGCAAAGAATGCGAGAAAAGTTACCAACTGGTTTTCCAGAAACATCTGAAAAATAAAATGAAAAGTCCAAGGAAATATCAAAAGAAAGAAAAACAAATTGAATTCAATCTTATTGAAAATTTTGGGCTGACAATTAAATGCATTAGTAGTCAGGTACACACACAGAAAACAGGAAAACTTACACGGAACAGGTCTATAAACACAGGAGTACATATTCACAGAAACACACACACACAGACACTCACACACTCACACTCACACATCCACAGTCACCAAAGTCAACCCTCACTTCACATCAGCATATTCTCCAGAAATGCACAGGGGCTTAAACTGAGTGATTTTTCCACATTGAGAGAGAATTTTAGGACTGTTAGTCCTGGGGGTTACCTTTTTAAAAGTTCTTAAATATTTTGACAGTAGTTAGGCTTTCATTATTTAGTCAGATATTATAAGCTATTTGGCTGCTACTACATGTGTCCAGAGATCAGGATAGTTACGTTCAATAAACTGGACACAAACGCTGAATGAGAGGGCTAACCCCCTTCTAGAGATTCCATGCGGTCATGTACTGGACCTCTCTATTCACATTTATGTTAGTCAGTGAACATACTACCCAATTTTTGTGGGTTTCTATTTCAACCCAAGGCAAAAGGAAGCTCATCTGAATTAAATCTCATGTAAGGAAGGTACGTGAAATATTCAACACCAGTGATACAAGTTCTACATCACAGAACATGAACACGTCTTGGACAAACACATTATGCATCAGCCACACTGAAAATGATCGTGCTCCAGAGGTATCTGGTTACTAGCATTAACTGGACAAGAAGAGAATGTCTGCAGAGACTGCAACCACAGGACAAAAAACAGAAGTACCACTGGGAAAAATTGAATAGCTGATGAATGTGGCAAACATCCGTTGAAAAGCAAATAGACGAGACAATTCCTGCAAGACTATGTGTATACCGAATTTGAAGACAGTGATTGGGCACTGAACAAGATTACAATGACAAAAGCATGACCAGATATACAGGGGCAAACATTGACAGGATTTGCCTTTTTCTCCTCTCATTTACTGATCACGTGAAAACACAAAGAATTCCCTTAAATGTGGATAAAATGTTGGAAAGCTAGGAGGTTAAATTTTTCAAACACTGACATTCTTTTCGGTGGAGTCCTAACTGACACACATTTCTGAGCAATGGAGCCATGACATTCAAAGCTCATTTCACCAAGCAGAAAAAATATTTTTGCACTTCTGTGTATGCCTGTGTGTTCCAAAAAATGTGACTGAAAATGACATCGTGCAAAGAGGTAGTATAGGCCTCCCTCAGGTGTAAGAGTCACATCAATTATTGGTCTGGCATTGGACCTTACTTCTTTATCAGGGTACACAGAAAACAAACCCACATTCATTCACAAGAGAGGTACTTGAAAAGAGATGAGGAAGAACACAGTAAAGGGACAGATCTGTCCAAACATCTACCTGTAACGGTAGTCATATCAAGTGTGTACTTGTATTAATTTGATCTATTCCTGAATGGAATTATCTTTGGAATAAAAATTATCACTGAAAACTGCCATTAGAAGATATTAAAGATGTAAGGACTATATCCTGTTGTACAAGGAAAAAGAAAATCTCTTTGGCAACTTCCCAGGCAATGGATTCTTGGTCTTTCACCTCTAAAGCTGAGAATAGAGAGAGGAAGATAAACAATTTATATACATATATGCATGTATTTTGGGGGAGGGTGGGTGAAAGGGAGGAGAAGTAATTAGGTTAATTGATTTATTTTTAGAGGAGGTACTAGGAATTGAAGCCAGGGCCTTGTGCAAGCTAAGCATGCAATTTTCCACGTGACCTGTACCCTCCTCCCCACGATAAACAACTTAGTATTTCAGTCGTGTGAAAGAAGGTAGTGAGTTACAACTTTTAGAATACGTACCGTTTCGTTCCTGAATTTCTATAGAAAAATAAAATGGAAATATTAAGGTCAATACTATGGAAATGGAAAACCAAGGAACAAAATTTTTTGACAAACTTCACAGTAAATTGATAACTAGCTGAATGCAGATAAGAACAGACACACAAACACACGCACGTGCAGTGGGTGAGGGCTCATTTTGTCAGGAGACTATACTCCCAAAGAAGAGTAGGGGTAATATTTAAAAGTATTCTCTTAATGGAGGATGGTTATTAAAATACTAGTTTTGAAAGTTACTTTTTAAAAATATTCTTTACCTATATTGAATGTAGTAGCGCTCTTAGTATTTGCATTGAACTCCAATACTCTCTTAAACTGTGACTAAATAGACAGAGCCTACCTCATTACTGTAATACCTAAGATTTAATAGAAGCCAGGAACACTGACTTAGCGTTTTGTATCCGTGTTGTAGAGAAATGCAGGTTTGTTTCCCAGATGATTCTAGTCACATTTTTGTCAACTGATGGATACATACACGTCTGTAACGGGAATTTCTATTTTCGCTAAAGCCAAAGTGGAGCAGTTCTTCATGAACTGACGTGAAGAGACAGGGTTTAAGTACTGAACGACAGTGCAAGTGGTGGTGCATCAAAGGGCTGAGCATAGAAGGGAGAAAAGTCACACTTCAGAAGCCCGGACGTGGCAGGATGTAGAAATGTATCATGACCAACATTTTGTAGACTCAAAAGTAATGTCTGCTTAGATTGTCTCAATACGAGAAATCACAAAGTTGATAAGGGGAAAATTGGGTAACAAATACAGAAGCCATGCTTCACTTGGGAAAACTAAATAATAAGATAAATCATGGACGTTCTATGTCGGATGGTGTTGAGGAAGACGGAAGTTGCGTGCTGAAGAAAAATGATACGAAACAGGTGAAAGCATGCTTGGGGACACAGTGAAATATTGATGATCATGCTTCTTTCCTCTACACACTAACTGATCAATAAAGGAAGAAAAAAAACGTTCAAATTCATTCGAAATAACAAGTCAAGCCAGGTAGGGAGGAGGTTAAACATGCGAAACCCTTTCTTGGTTTTTCTCTTGGGTTCAAATGGAATCACATTCATAAGAGTTGGAACCATAAGGTTTCAAAATCCATCCCACTAGTGAGAAGTAATGCAGTTTTAATTCCACACAGTCCTCGTGCAAGAGGATGTCCGATTTGAAACGGCCCCACAAGAGGAGGGAGAATTGGAGTCCTTTGGGGTTAGAAATACAATCATGTCGTGTGTGGGTCGCTCAGCCTTTGTCAGAATAAAACACTGATGTGAAGAAACAGAGGGGAGACGTATCTGAAAAGTGATGAGGAAACAGACAGTAAAGGGCCCTTCTGTACACATGGGGTAATGGAGCAGTCACCACCGGTAGCCTCTGCAAAGTGTAGAGAGATACATGGCTGAACTGAATTTCTCCTCCCAAAAAACCTAAATGAAATCTAACAAGAGGAGAGTGGTCCTTATCCAAAAATATTGGAGAGGGAAGAGGAGAACGATGAGCCAGGAACTGGCATATAGATAGAAAGGTAGGAATAGTTAGCAATAGTTTAAAAAGTTATGGAACAATATGAGTTAAAAATATTTTACCAAATATTTTTCGAAGTTCACCTGAAAAACAAAAAGAAAAGATCCATGAAAAGATCCAAGAAAGAAAGAAAAAGAGAATTGCAAATTATTTTAAAATTTATATTTAAAGTCAAATTCAATCTTATTCAAAACCAGAATTACAGAAACCAGTAATACATATACAGAGAACGGACATACACACAGGAGCAGACACACACACACACTCACAAATGCAGAGTGACCAAACCCATACTTTTGCTCAAGGATATTTTCCAGAAATGGAGAGGGGCATAAACTGAATCATTGTAGTACACTGAGAGAGAATTGTAAAAACATTATTTACAGAAGTAATCTTTTGAAAAAGTTTTTAATCACTTTTATTCTTAGTTTCTCATTATTCATTTTCTTAGATATAATAAGCTAATTGTAGTTTCAATTGGGAAACGAAATGAAGAGAACTTTCTACGGTGAATTCTATAACTCACCACAGTTATAGTCTATAACGCACCATAGGAGTGAATTGAAAGATCATATACTAACTATATTTTTAGTTTTCAAAGGAACCTTCATAGTGTCTTCCAATACACATTCCCACCACTGATTATGTATGTATATATCACTGAATCATTTTGCTGTACTCCTGAAAAAAATACAATATTGTAAATCAACCATAGTTCAATAAAAAACTATTCCATATTAAGAAAATCTTTGACATCATATTAGGTAATTGCATCGCACGGAAAATGAGAACTGATATGTTAGAGATATATTTTAATAGAGCTTTTCCTGAACTAGAAGTCCTTCTGTCATTATTTATCAGGAAATTGTATTTGACACAGTTAAAATTGTATTATTGAAAATGCAAAAATAGAAAAGCAGTATGATTGTACATTAAAAATTTCCCAGGTGAATCATGTAAAATTATTTGCAAATGTGGAAATGCTTGGACAACATATTAAAGAGTAGTGGATAAAAGAGCCTCAAATTTACATTAACTGATGACTGATATTAACTGTTATTTGAGAGGACAATGGATGATAAACATCACTCACATGACAGACACCTTCTGTCACCTCTAAATGTGTGGGGAAATATCATTGGCATAGCAATGGTCTCTTCAACTTGGTATATGTTACAGAGTTCTTATCTTTGAACGTGTTTCACAAAGACAAACACAATGTGCTTATCAACCTAATGCCCTTCATCTCACCAACTTCTCAGGGAACCTATTGCAAGTCTCTAGAAAACAGAAAAAGCCAATGTCATAGGGAAAGAACGGTATGGAATAAAAAAAGAAGGAATAGAAAATAATGGAAGGTTGGGAAATTGAAAGAAAGTTAACTTAAGGTAAGTTAAGAAAGAATTGCATGAACATTTAATTGTGAGGGAAAGGTAGGCATCCAGGAGAAGAGCGAGACAATGGGTAGACACAAATTAAAGGGCAAGAAATGTTATTCAGTGAGAAACCATCATTCTCATGGGGTTAGGAGAGACAGATCTTTTGAAAACTTACCTACTTTCCTCTGAGGTCTTTCTGAAAAATAAAATGGAGAGATCAATGTAAATATAATGTAAAATGGGAAACTAGTTCAGATTTAACACAAAATTTATATTTCAATTTGAACCCACGTGGTTGTTCACCCAGATACACACAATCAGATACCACTGCATGAAGTCACACACACAAATACATGTGCAGTAGTTGAGAGCTCAGTTTTACCTGAAAAATATTTCCCTCAAAATGAAAGCAGACATAAAATGAGTGAATATTCTTGTTTGAGAGCTTTTTAAAAATAGCAGTTCTCGTGTCAAACTTTCAAATGTTACTCATCCCTTTAGATACAATTAGGCTTTTCTGATTGAGTTTGTAAGATGTAGTAGGTACTTTTCCTTTACTTAATCTGTATATTCAGTTGGGTTTTTATGACATCTAAGTGGTATAAAGCAGCCACAAACAATGAATTGGAGGATCTCACACCACTACTTCTAGCGGTACCATAGGGTGTATCCCCTCAGCCGCACTATTAAGAATATTTTCATCAGTCGATGAATACATAACAGTGTGCGTGTGAATTTCTCTTTCAACTATGCCTAAATGAAAATTTTCTTAACTAATTTTCATGAAAAGGAAAAAAAAAGTATTAAATAGCAGTGAGATGAACCTAAATCAAGTGACCTGAGCATGTCTTGGAAAAAGTTTCACTTCAGCCACTTTGAAAAGCCATTATTCCAAAGGTATACAATTAGTAAAATGTACTTAACTCCAACAGAATATCTGCAAACATTGCAATTACAGGACAAATCAAAGAGCAGTTTTGGGGGATAATTGTAAAGCCAATGAAGAGGGAAACTTCGGTTGCAAAAATGTGACTGGAGAGGAAGTCGTGGAAAATCAGCACATACTGGAATTGAGAAAGATGATCCTTGGAAGCTGGAGTGAAAGGCATAAGTAACAGTTGAAACCATACTTAGGTACACAGGGAGGTACATTCATGAGACTTACCATTTTCTTCTTCACATTCGTCATTAACTAAAGGAGAGAAAGAAATCATTCATCCAAAATGAGACACAGTGTTAGAAAGGAGAAGGACAAATTTTCAAGCATTTCCATAGCTGTTTCTGAGACCTGTCTTCTGAGAATTGAAACTGCAAACGTCAGAGACCATCTGCCCAGTCCAAGGAAGTGTTATTTCACGTCCATACATGACAAAGGGACAAAGAGGGACATCCCAGAATGCAAGGCAGTAGAGCAGCACTCGCTCTGGGTTAAAGGATATGGGATATGTCAACTGTTGGTTTGTTTTGGGCCTTCTACCTTTTTTAGAATAAAATGAAGACACACTCATACACACACAAAAAAAGTGGTCCTTGAAAACAAAGAAAAAGAATAGATTACAAGCACAAATTTTTAAATACTCTTGGCGTAGCGGTACTCATATACAGCTTCATACAAACATTAAATTGATATATACTTGAACTGAATTCCTTTTGAAATAGAAATTATCATTTAACATATTAATTACATAGAGCATGTTAAAGTTCTAATTGAGTTATATTTGTATTGTAATCAAACATCTCAGGAAAAATCCCGGGATAATGGTTTCCATGTATTTCATGTAAAAAATTCAGAAGTGAGAGGTACATTAACAGTTGAAAATTCCATGTGAATAAAATTCCCTCTACTAATATATAGTATACTTGAAGTTTAATAAATTAAATTGTTTCATTGAAAAGGTAAAAGAGAAAGAACAAATGGTGTGGTTGTATTTATAAAAATCTGGGCCATTTCCTGGACACACTGAACAAAAAAAACGGAAAGAGAGAAAGAAACAAAAACCCCTAATGGTTACAGAGGAAAAAACGTTTGTCATACAAAAGGATAAAAGGGAATTGATGGAATCGGGCAAGAAGACATGGAAGAAATTAATATTGGTGTAGGTGAGTTCCAAAACTTGGAGAGGGAAGAAAGGAAGGATGAGCCAATCGGTGGCATGTAGATACAAAGTCAGGAAAGTTAGCACTCATTGAAAGGGTTATGGGGCAAAGAATGCGAGAAAAGTTACCAACTGGTTTTCCAGAAACATCTGAAAAATAAAATGAAAAGTCCAAGGAAATATCAAAAGAAAGAAAAACAAATTGAATTCAATCTTATTGAAAATTTTGGGCTGACAATTAAATGCATTAGTAGTCAGGTACACACACAGAAAACAGGAAAACTTACACGGAACAGGTCTATAAACACAGGAGTACATATTCACAGAAACACACACACACAGACACTCACACACTCACACTCACACATCCACAGTCACCAAAGTCAACCCTCACTTCACATCAGCATATTCTCCAGAAATGCACAGGGGCTTAAACTGAGTGATTTTTCCACATTGAGAGAGAATTTTAGGACTGTTAGTCCTGGGGGTTACCTTTTTAAAAGTTCTTAAATATTTTGACAGTAGTTAGGCTTTCATTATTTAGTCAGATATTATAAGCTATTTGGCTGCTACTACATGTGTCCAGAGATCAGGATAGTTACGTTCAATAAACTGGACACAAACGCTGAATGAGAGGGCTAACCCCCTTCTAGAGATTCCATGCGGTCATGTACTGGACCTCTCTATTCACATTTATGTTAGTCAGTGAACATACTACCCAATTTTTGTGGGTTTCTATTTCAACCCAAGGCAAAAGGAAGCTCATCTGAATTAAATCTCATGTAAGGAAGGTACGTGAAATATTCAACACCAGTGATACAAGTTCTACATCACAGAACATGAACACGTCTTGGACAAACACATTATGCATCAGCCACACTGAAAATGATCGTGCTCCAGAGGTATCTGGTTACTAGCATTAACTGGACAAGAAGAGAATGTCTGCAGAGACTGCAACCACAGGACAAAAAACAGAAGTACCACTGGGAAAAATTGAATAGCTGATGAATGTGGCAAACATCCGTTGAAAAGCAAATAGACGAGACAATTCCTGCAAGACTATGTGTATACCGAATTTGAAGACAGTGATTGGGCACTGAACAAGATTACAATGACAAAAGCATGACCAGATATACAGGGGCAAACATTGACAGGATTTGCCTTTTTCTCCTCTCATTTACTGATCACGTGAAAACACAAAGAATTCCCTTAAATGTGGATAAAATGTTGGAAAGCTAGGAGGTTAAATTTTTCAAACACTGACATTCTTTTCGGTGGAGTCCTAACTGACACACATTTCTGAGCAATGGAGCCATGACATTCAAAGCTCATTTCACCAAGCAGAAAAAATATTTTTGCACTTCTGTGTATGCCTGTGTGTTCCAAAAAATGTGACTGAAAATGACATCGTGCAAAGAGGTAGTATAGGCCTCCCTCAGGTGTAAGAGTCACATCAATTATTGGTCTGGCATTGGACCTTACTTCTTTATCAGGGTACACAGAAAACAAACCCACATTCATTCACAAGAGAGGTACTTGAAAAGAGATGAGGAAGAACACAGTAAAGGGACAGATCTGTCCAAACATCTACCTGTAACGGTAGTCATATCAAGTGTGTACTTGTATTAATTTGATCTATTCCTGAATGGAATTATCTTTGGAATAAAAATTATCACTGAAAACTGCCATTAGAAGATATTAAAGATGTAAGGACTATATCCTGTTGTACAAGGAAAAAGAAAATCTCTTTGGCAACTTCCCAGGCAATGGATTCTTGGTCTTTCACCTCTAAAGCTGAGAATAGAGAGAGGAAGATAAACAATTTATATACATATATGCATGTATTTTGGGGGAGGGTGGGTGAAAGGGAGGAGAAGTAATTAGGTTAATTGATTTATTTTTAGAGGAGGTACTAGGAATTGAAGCCAGGGCCTTGTGCAAGCTAAGCATGCAATTTTCCACGTGACCTGTACCCTCCTCCCCACGATAAACAACTTAGTATTTCAGTCGTGTGAAAGAAGGTAGTGAGTTACAACTTTTAGAATACGTACCGTTTCGTTCCTGAATTTCTATAGAAAAATAAAATGGAAATATTAAGGTCAATACTATGGAAATGGAAAACCAAGGAACAAAATTTTTTGACAAACTTCACAGTAAATTGATAACTAGCTGAATGCAGATAAGAACAGACACACAAACACACGCACGTGCAGTGGGTGAGGGCTCATTTTGTCAGGAGACTATACTCCCAAAGAAGAGTAGGGGTAATATTTAAAAGTATTCTCTTAATGGAGGATGGTTATTAAAATACTAGTTTTGAAAGTTACTTTTTAAAAATATTCTTTACCTATATTGAATGTAGTAGCGCTCTTAGTATTTGCATTGAACTCCAATACTCTCTTAAACTGTGACTAAATAGACAGAGCCTACCTCATTACTGTAATACCTAAGATTTAATAGAAGCCAGGAACACTGACTTAGCGTTTTGTATCCGTGTTGTAGAGAAATGCAGGTTTGTTTCCCAGATGATTCTAGTCACATTTTTGTCAACTGATGGATACATACACGTCTGTAACGGGAATTTCTATTTTCGCTAAAGCCAAAGTGGAGCAGTTCTTCATGAACTGACGTGAAGAGACAGGGTTTAAGTACTGAACGACAGTGCAAGTGGTGGTGCATCAAAGGGCTGAGCATAGAAGGGAGAAAAGTCACACTTCAGAAGCCCGGACGTGGCAGGATGTAGAAATGTATCATGACCAACATTTTGTAGACTCAAAAGTAATGTCTGCTTAGATTGTCTCAATACGAGAAATCACAAAGTTGATAAGGGGAAAATTGGGTAACAAATACAGAAGCCATGCTTCACTTGGGAAAACTAAATAATAAGATAAATCATGGACGTTCTATGTCGGATGGTGTTGAGGAAGACGGAAGTTGCGTGCTGAAGAAAAATGATACGAAACAGGTGAAAGCATGCTTGGGGACACAGTGAAATATTGATGATCATGCTTCTTTCCTCTACACACTAACTGATCAATAAAGGAAGAAAAAAAACGTTCAAATTCATTCGAAATAACAAGTCAAGCCAGGTAGGGAGGAGGTTAAACATGCGAAACCCTTTCTTGGTTTTTCTCTTGGGTTCAAATGGAATCACATTCATAAGAGTTGGAACCATAAGGTTTCAAAATCCATCCCACTAGTGAGAAGTAATGCAGTTTTAATTCCACACAGTCCTCGTGCAAGAGGATGTCCGATTTGAAACGGCCCCACAAGAGGAGGGAGAATTGGAGTCCTTTGGGGTTAGAAATACAATCATGTCGTGTGTGGGTCGCTCAGCCTTTGTCAGAATAAAACACTGATGTGAAGAAACAGAGGGGAGACGTATCTGAAAAGTGATGAGGAAACAGACAGTAAAGGGCCCTTCTGTACACATGGGGTAATGGAGCAGTCACCACCGGTAGCCTCTGCAAAGTGTAGAGAGATACATGGCTGAACTGAATTTCTCCTCCCAAAAAACCTAAATGAAATCTAACAAGAGGAGAGTGGTCCTTATCCAAAAATATTGGAGAGGGAAGAGGAGAACGATGAGCCAGGAACTGGCATATAGATAGAAAGGTAGGAATAGTTAGCAATAGTTTAAAAAGTTATGGAACAATATGAGTTAAAAATATTTTACCAAATATTTTTCGAAGTTCACCTGAAAAACAAAAAGAAAAGATCCATGAAAAGATCCAAGAAAGAAAGAAAAAGAGAATTGCAAATTATTTTAAAATTTATATTTAAAGTCAAATTCAATCTTATTCAAAACCAGAATTACAGAAACCAGTAATACATATACAGAGAACGGACATACACACAGGAGCAGACACACACACACACTCACAAATGCAGAGTGACCAAACCCATACTTTTGCTCAAGGATATTTTCCAGAAATGGAGAGGGGCATAAACTGAATCATTGTAGTACACTGAGAGAGAATTGTAAAAACATTATTTACAGAAGTAATCTTTTGAAAAAGTTTTTAATCACTTTTATTCTTAGTTTCTCATTATTCATTTTCTTAGATATAATAAGCTAATTGTAGTTTCAATTGGGAAACGAAATGAAGAGAACTTTCTACGGTGAATTCTATAACTCACCACAGTTATAGTCTATAACGCACCATAGGAGTGAATTGAAAGATCATATACTAACTATATTTTTAGTTTTCAAAGGAACCTTCATAGTGTCTTCCAATACACATTCCCACCACTGATTATGTATGTATATATCACTGAATCATTTTGCTGTACTCCTGAAAAAAATACAATATTGTAAATCAACCATAGTTCAATAAAAAACTATTCCATATTAAGAAAATCTTTGACATCATATTAGGTAATTGCATCGCACGGAAAATGAGAACTGATATGTTAGAGATATATTTTAATAGAGCTTTTCCTGAACTAGAAGTCCTTCTGTCATTATTTATCAGGAAATTGTATTTGACACAGTTAAAATTGTATTATTGAAAATGCAAAAATAGAAAAGCAGTATGATTGTACATTAAAAATTTCCCAGGTGAATCATGTAAAATTATTTGCAAATGTGGAAATGCTTGGACAACATATTAAAGAGTAGTGGATAAAAGAGCCTCAAATTTACATTAACTGATGACTGATATTAACTGTTATTTGAGAGGACAATGGATGATAAACATCACTCACATGACAGACACCTTCTGTCACCTCTAAATGTGTGGGGAAATATCATTGGCATAGCAATGGTCTCTTCAACTTGGTATATGTTACAGAGTTCTTATCTTTGAACGTGTTTCACAAAGACAAACACAATGTGCTTATCAACCTAATGCCCTTCATCTCACCAACTTCTCAGGGAACCTATTGCAAGTCTCTAGAAAACAGAAAAAGCCAATGTCATAGGGAAAGAACGGTATGGAATAAAAAAAGAAGGAATAGAAAATAATGGAAGGTTGGGAAATTGAAAGAAAGTTAACTTAAGGTAAGTTAAGAAAGAATTGCATGAACATTTAATTGTGAGGGAAAGGTAGGCATCCAGGAGAAGAGCGAGACAATGGGTAGACACAAATTAAAGGGCAAGAAATGTTATTCAGTGAGAAACCATCATTCTCATGGGGTTAGGAGAGACAGATCTTTTGAAAACTTACCTACTTTCCTCTGAGGTCTTTCTGAAAAATAAAATGGAGAGATCAATGTAAATATAATGTAAAATGGGAAACTAGTTCAGATTTAACACAAAATTTATATTTCAATTTGAACCCACGTGGTTGTTCACCCAGATACACACAATCAGATACCACTGCATGAAGTCACACACACAAATACATGTGCAGTAGTTGAGAGCTCAGTTTTACCTGAAAAATATTTCCCTCAAAATGAAAGCAGACATAAAATGAGTGAATATTCTTGTTTGAGAGCTTTTTAAAAATAGCAGTTCTCGTGTCAAACTTTCAAATGTTACTCATCCCTTTAGATACAATTAGGCTTTTCTGATTGAGTTTGTAAGATGTAGTAGGTACTTTTCCTTTACTTAATCTGTATATTCAGTTGGGTTTTTATGACATCTAAGTGGTATAAAGCAGCCACAAACAATGAATTGGAGGATCTCACACCACTACTTCTAGCGGTACCATAGGGTGTATCCCCTCAGCCGCACTATTAAGAATATTTTCATCAGTCGATGAATACATAACAGTGTGCGTGTGAATTTCTCTTTCAACTATGCCTAAATGAAAATTTTCTTAACTAATTTTCATGAAAAGGAAAAAAAAAGTATTAAATAGCAGTGAGATGAACCTAAATCAAGTGACCTGAGCATGTCTTGGAAAAAGTTTCACTTCAGCCACTTTGAAAAGCCATTATTCCAAAGGTATACAATTAGTAAAATGTACTTAACTCCAACAGAATATCTGCAAACATTGCAATTACAGGACAAATCAAAGAGCAGTTTTGGGGGATAATTGTAAAGCCAATGAAGAGGGAAACTTCGGTTGCAAAAATGTGACTGGAGAGGAAGTCGTGGAAAATCAGCACATACTGGAATTGAGAAAGATGATCCTTGGAAGCTGGAGTGAAAGGCATAAGTAACAGTTGAAACCATACTTAGGTACACAGGGAGGTACATTCATGAGACTTACCATTTTCTTCTTCACATTCGTCATTAACTAAAGGAGAGAAAGAAATCATTCATCCAAAATGAGACACAGTGTTAGAAAGGAGAAGGACAAATTTTCAAGCATTTCCATAGCTGTTTCTGAGACCTGTCTTCTGAGAATTGAAACTGCAAACGTCAGAGACCATCTGCCCAGTCCAAGGAAGTGTTATTTCACGTCCATACATGACAAAGGGACAAAGAGGGACATCCCAGAATGCAAGGCAGTAGAGCAGCACTCGCTCTGGGTTAAAGGATATGGGATATGTCAACTGTTGGTTTGTTTTGGGCCTTCTACCTTTTTTAGAATAAAATGAAGACACACTCATACACACACAAAAAAAGTGGTCCTTGAAAACAAAGAAAAAGAATAGATTACAAGCACAAATTTTTAAATACTCTTGGCGTAGCGGTACTCATATACAGCTTCATACAAACATTAAATTGATATATACTTGAACTGAATTCCTTTTGAAATAGAAATTATCATTTAACATATTAATTACATAGAGCATGTTAAAGTTCTAATTGAGTTATATTTGTATTGTAATCAAACATCTCAGGAAAAATCCCGGGATAATGGTTTCCATGTATTTCATGTAAAAAATTCAGAAGTGAGAGGTACATTAACAGTTAAAATTCCATGTGAACTGAATTCCATTTACAAATATATAATAGGAATTGATGTTTAATAAATTAAATTGTTTCATTGAGAAGTTAAAAAAGAAAGAACAGTTAGCATGCTTGTATTTATAAAAATTTCTGTGAGAATCATAAAAACTTCATATACTTTGGAACACCTAGCTCATGCTTCATATCCGTGGAATAATGAGCCTCCATCTAACACTTAACCAATGAGTAGTATCTGAGTATACACATGCCTTGGAAAGACAATGGATGGACAGACTGAAATCAGCAAGTGAGGCTCTTCTTTCCTGTCTTAGATTATGAAAGTAACAGTGGCATAAAATTTGGTCCATGAACATGAAATATGTGACAGGTGTCTTAATACTGGATGTGTGCCAGAAATATATACAAAATGAAAAGGATATTCGTATCAACCTAGTGCCCTACACCTCACCACTTTCTAAGTGAAATTATAGCAAGTGTCTGGAAAACAGAAAAAGCTAGCATGCGTAGTGAAAGAATGCTATGGAATCGGGGGAGGGAGGAAGGAATGAGAAAATATGGAAGGTGGAAATTGAAAGAAGGAGAATTTAATCTTGGAAAAGTCCATAAGCTATTTATTGAGGAAGCAAAGTTAGACATCCAGGAGACGTGGGAACTAATGGGTGGCATCAGATTAAACGGCAGGGTATGTTAAGGCAACATGAGAGTAGTTATTTGGGTGGGGGGCTTACAGGTTTTCAGAAAATTTATACATAAAAATAAACATACAAGGACACAGATAACCACACACACACACACGCACACAGATATGCGTGCATGCACAAATATAGAGTTATAGAGACAATTTTGTCCAGAAAGTATTCTCTCTGGCAAGAAAATGGTATTAAATTAGTGAATTTATTGATCTGTGAGAAAATTTTAGGAACAGTAGTTCTCATGGTTGCTTAAAAATTTTTTCCTATTCCTTTTAGACATCAGTTAGGGTTTTATTATTCAGTTCGTACAATTTCTTAAATCCTTTGGCATTTAACTTACATGTATCGTTGATTCTACTTTCGGAAGTAACTATGTTCCACAATAAATTCCTGGTGGGAAGATCCTGAGGCACTGCTTCTAGAGATATTAGAGGGCAATCTACTTGGGCTCCTTTATTCACAATATTCTCACCAACTGATAAATGCATAACTTTGTGTTTTGTAAATTTCTATTTTAAAAAATGCCTACCTAATGTTCTTATTAATCAAATTCCATGATAAGAAGGAAATGAAGTAGTACATGGCAGCGAAATGGTCTAAGTCAAAGGACCTGACATAGCCTGGAAAAAACTTTCATATCAGTGTTACTGAAAGTGCTAATACTTCAGATGTGTATGTTTAATAAAAATTGGTTGGCTCAAAAGTAATGTCTGCACAGATTGAAGCAAAAAGTCAAATCATAGAAGACAAATCAGTTATCCCAGAATGTGGGAGGATAATTGAATAGCAAATGAAGATGGCAACCTTTGGTGCAAAAATAAGATTGGAGGGAAAATCATGCAAGCATATATGCGTAGGTCCAATGAGAAAGATGTTTGTAAGGAATTTAAAAGAAAATACAAAAAAACAGATGAAACTTTGACTATGTGCCCAGGGAAATACCTTAATGTGATTTACCATTTTGTTCTTCACATTTACTGAGAAAATAAAAGGAAGAAAGAAGCAATGAATTTAAAATGATGGCACATTGTCAGAAAGGAATGCAGATAAAAAATTCAAACACTGCTATAGTTTTCACTGAGATCCTAACTGACACACATTGGTGAGAATTGGAGCCACAAGACTGAAGACCATGTTACCAATCAGAAAAAAATGTGTTATTTATTTATTTATTTTTATTTCCATTCACCCCCCTGATGAAAAAAAGAACACAATTGGAAACACACCATGCAGGAAGTTGGATGAAATGCTATTCTACCCATCGAGGATACCAGACATATCAATCATGCACCTTACACAGGGAAAATTTAGTCACAGGACATCCAATGTACTTGGCTTCTGCTTTTTTTGACCCATAACTGATAAAAGGAGAGATACATCGGAATCAACATTCCAGCCAGAGTATATTATCTATCTCCACTGCAGCTTTATTTGGCTGTATAATTAGTTCTTGCCAGTGGAATATGAATAAAAGTTACAGGTGTTAATTCTTGCCTGAGTCAGGTCTCCGTTGTGACTTTCTCATGATCTCTTCTCTTTCTGCAGTAAAAATTGTTAAAAATTATTTATTTCATAACTTTTGTTAAATTTATTCAATTTTCCCAATTTAAAAAAATTGTGATGTGTATGTCAGATAATGTTTTGCCTATATTTTCTTCTAGGAGGTTTACTGTATCTTGTCTTAAAAATGTTCTCCTATGACAGTCCACCCAATCAACAGAAATAAAAGCAAGAATAAACAAATGGGACCTAATTAAACTTACAAGCTTCTGCACAGCAAAGGAAACCAGAAGTAAAACAAGAAGAAAACCTACGGAATGGGAGAAAATTTTTGCAAGTGAAACCGACAAAGGCTTGATCGCCAGAATATAGCAGCTCATACGACTTAAGAAGAAAAAAACAACCCAATCCAAAAATGGGCAAAAGACTGAAACAATTTTCTAAGGAAGAAATACAAATGATCAATAGGCACATGAAAAAATGCCCAATATCACTAATTATCAGAGAAATGCAAATCAAAACTATGATGATGTATCACTTCACACCAGTCAGAATGGCCATCATTCAAAAGTCCACAAATGATAAATGCTGGAGAGGCTGTGGAGAAAAGGAAACCCTCCTACACTGCTGGTGGGAATACAGTTTGGTGCAGCCACTGTGGAAAACAGTATGGAGAGTCCTCAAAAGACTAGGAATAGACTTACCATATGACCCAGGAATCCTGCTCGTGGGCATATATCCAGAAGGAACCCTACTTCAAAGTGACGTCTGCACCCCAATGTTCATAGCAGCACTATTTACAATAGCCAAGACATGGAAACAGCCTAAATGTCCATCGACAGATGACTGGATAAAGAAGGAGTGGTATATTTATACAATGGAATACTACTCAGCCATAAAAACCGACAACATAATGCCATTTGCAGCAACATGGATGCTCCTGGAGAATGTCATTCTAAGTGAAGTAAGCCAGAAAGAGAAAGAAAAATACCATATGAGATCGCTTATATGTGGAATCTAAATAAAAAAAAGAACATAAATACAAAAAAAAAAAAAAACCAAAAAAAACCCAAACAGACTCATAGATATAGAATACAAACTTGTGGTTGCCAAGAGGGCGGAGGGTGGGAAGGGACAGACTGGGATTTCAAAATGTAGAATAGATAAACAAGATTATACTGTATAGCACAGGGAAATATATACAAGATCTTATGGTAGCTCACAGAGAAAAAAAAATGTGACAGTGAATATATGTATGTTCATGTATAACTGAAAAATTGTGCTCTACAATGGAATTCGACATAACATTGTAAAGTGATTATAACTCAATAAAAATTTTAAAAAATTGTGATGAAATAAACATAAAAATTTACTATATTAACCATTTTTCAGCATAGAGTTTGGTTGTATTAAGTACATTCATATTGTGCAAACATCACCAGCAACCATTTCCAGAACTGTTTTCACCTTGCAACACTGAAACTCTGTACCTATTAAACATTAACTCCCTATGATTTCTTCTCCCCAGCTCCTGAAAACAGTTATTCTTTCTTTCTTTTATTTCCTTTTTTAAAAAAACCCAATTCTCCCTATTCACCAAGCTCCAGTCTCTGGTAGCCACCATTCTACTCTGTTTCTATGAGTTTGGCTTTTTTTTCCCAAAGAGTCCACATATAAATTAGATCATGTAATATTTGTCTGTATATGTCTGGCTTATTTCACTTAGCAAAATGTCGTGTGGGTTAATCCATCTTGTCAAAAACAGGTAAGATTTTATTCTCTTTTTAAGGCTGAATAATGTATCATTGCATACCTATACACATTTTCTTTATACATTCATCTGTTGATGTTGTACACTTAGGCTTTTCAATATCTTAGTTATTGTGTATAATGCAGCGGTGAACATAAAGAGTACAGATGTTGCTTTGAGATCCTGATTTTACTTCTTTTAAATATATATACAGGAACAGGATTGCTGGATCATATGATAGCTTTAATTTTTGAGGAACTACCATACTGTTTTCCATGAGAATTGTAGCAGTTTATATTCCCACCAACAGTGCACAAGAGTTCACTTTTCTCCACAATCTCCCCAACATTTGTTATCTTTTGTCTTTGTGATAATAGCCTTTACAACGAGTGTGAGGTGATACCATGCTGCATTAGCTGGATGATTAAGACGTTGAACACATTTTCATGTATCCCTTGGACATTTGTATATCTTCTTTGGAGAAATGTTTATTCAGGGTCTATGCTCAATTTTTAAAAAGTTTTTGTTTTGTTTTGTTTTGTTTGCTATGGAGTTGTTTGAGTTCTTTATATTTACTTACTATACTAATACCTTATCGGATATATGATTGGCAGTTTTTTCTCCCATTTTCTCAGATGCCTTTTCATTTTGCTGATTGTTTCCTTTGGCGTGCAGAAACTATGTAGTTTGATGTAGTCCACTACTTATTTTTGTTTTTGTTACTTATTCTTTTGGTGTTAAATCCAAAAAAAGTCATCACCAATACCAATGTCAAAGAGCTTTTCCCCTTATGATTTCTTCTAGTAGTTTTATGACTTCAGATCTTATGTTTAAGTCTTTAATCAATTTTGGGTTGATTTGTAAGATACGGTTAAAATTTCATTTTTCTGGATTTGGTTATCCAATTTTCCCTACGCCATTTATTGAAGAGACTACTCTTTCTCCTTTGTGTATTATTAGCATCTTTATCAAAAAGTAATTGAACTTACCTTCGTGAGTTTCTTCTGGGCTCATGATTATGTTCTATTGGTCCTTGTTTTTGTTTATATGCCAGTATCACACAACTTTGATTACTTTAGCTTTGTAATATAGTTTGAAATGAGGAAGTTTGATTCCTCCAGCTTTATTTTTCTTTCTTGAAACTTTGGTGGCTATTTGGGGTCTTTTGTCGTTCTGTCCAAGTGTCAGGATGCCTTTTTCTATTTTTGTAAAAAGTGCCATTGTAATTAAGGCAAGTATTACATTGAATCTGCAGATTACTCTGAGTACTATGGATTGTTAACAAAATTGATTCTTCCAATCCATGAACATGAGATAACTTTTTATGTATTTGTGTCTCCTTCAATCCCTTTCATCAGTATTATTATCATTTTCAGTGTACAGATATTTCATATCCATGGCTAAATTTATTCCTAAGTATTTTGTTCTTTTCGAAGCTATTGGAAATGGGACATTTTAAAATATCTTTTTTAGGTAGTTCGTCATTACTGTACAGAAATGCCACCAATTTTTATACGTTGATTTTGTTTCCTACAAATACTGAATTTAGGTATTAGTTCTAACAATTTTCTTATGAAATCCTTATGGATTTCTACATACACTTTTATGTTGTCTGCAAACAGAGACAATTTTAAGTCTTCCTTTCTGATCAGATGCCTTTTACTTCTTTAATTTTTCATTTATTTTTGCCTTAATGATCTGGCTATGATTTTGAGTACAGACATACCTTGGAGATATTGCAGGTTCAGTTCCAGACCACCACAATAAAGCAAATACTGTAATAAGATGAATCATACAAATTTTTAGTTTTCCAGTACATATAAAAGTCATGTTTACACTATATTGTAGTCTATTAAGTGTGCAATAGAATTATGTCTTAAAAATGCACATACGTTAATTAGAAATACTTTATTGCTAAAAAAATGCTAACCATCATCTGACAATGAGGGTTGCCACAAACACAATTTGTAAAAAAAAAAAAAAGCATTATCTACAAAGCACAATAGAGTAAAGTGCAATAAAAAGAGAGATGCCTGAGCTACAATGAATAGAAGTTGCAAGAGTGGACATATGTCTTATTTCTGATCTGATCAGAAAAACTTTTCAGCTTTTCACCATTGAGTAAGATGTTACTTGTGTATTGTTCACATGTGACCCACACATATTTATATTTCCTTTTGAGGTACCAAGTTCTGGTAAACATGTGAAGTAATTGGAATTTTCATAGCCTTCTGCCAATAGGTAAGTCACAGTGAACATTTTGGAAATCAGTTTGACAGATATAAAGTGGGCTGGTATATGTTTAAGTTAAAGCAATGTCTGCCTCTAAATGGAGAATTAGCCTACTAACAAACTGACCCTCCTCACAGAAAGTAACTATAAACTTTGAATGAAGTATAAAAAGCAACTACTTGAGAGCCCTGGAGAGTTAACAAAAGCAGACAGAATTTGTTGGGGAGTCAAAACCTGAAGCAAGTGACCAGCATAAAGCAAGTTTTCTAATTTTTGTGCCTTTACCCTGAGGCGGCCAGTTAGCGGTGTTGCTTACATTCTAGTAGAAAGTCTCATATTTTTATTTATAGGAACCAGAGAAAGAACTAAGAACACAGGAGAATGAGAGAGGAATGCAGGATAGGGGAGAGCCAAAAGGGAAACCCAGAGTCTTGTACACATTTATGCCAAATCCCTCAGAGATCTCAACCATGCACATGGGAATGACTTTCAAAGTCCCAATTGAAATCTAAGTTGGGCATCACAGTTTTTGCAGTTTGAGTTTAAGCAAGTTCACTGTCCAATAAAGCAAATAATTCAATAGCCTTTGGAAATATATAAAAGATTTCAGAGTGTTTGTAACATAACATTCAAACTGTCCATGTTATAGTCCAATATTATATGATATATGAAGCATTAGGAAAATGTGACACACATTTTTATCTCGAGAGAAAAGGTAAATAATAGATGGCATTCAAGAAATGAACTAAGTGTTGGAAATATCCAACAATGACTCTAAAGCTGCTATCATAACTATGATCAATGAGATAAATGAAAACATGTTCATTTTGAATACAAAGAGAAAATCTCAGTAGAGAATAAGAAAATACAAAAAGGAATCACATGGGAATTTTTAAACTAAAAAAAGACAATATAAAAATTTATCATAAATAGGCTTATGGAAGAAAGAATTTAACAAAAGAAAGAGTTAATAAACATGAACATAATAATTATCCAAACCAAGAAGAGAGAGGTATAAGATGGGGGAAAACAACAGAGCCCAAGGGACTTGTGGGACAATAGCGAAAAGAATTACATATAGATATGTGGAATAAGAGAAAGAAAGGGGAGAGAGACTATCTCAGAAACATATTTGAAGAAGTAATGGTTCTTTTTCAAATTCTCCTCCTAAATTTAGTGTAAGACAACAATTTGAGGTTCCAGTCAGTTCAGAGAATCCCCAACAGGATAAATATGAAGAACATCATGCTTAGACACATGATATTGACACTGAAAAATCCAAAGATAAGGAGAAGAACTTCAGAATAGCCAGAAAAGTGACATATTCCATAAGGAAAACAATGATTTGACAATGCAGAATGTTATCAGAAACTCTGGAAGGCAGTGAACAATATCTCTATAAAGTTTAAAAAAAATAGTTTTCAACTCAAAATTCTATTTTAAGCAAAAATACCCTTCAAAGTTAATGACAAATAAAGATATTTTATGGTAATTAAAAGCTATAAGAGTCACCATCAGACTCACACCTTAAATGCTAGAAGAAATTCTTTAGAATAAATGAAAATAATATAAGAAAAATCAGAGCTTCAGAAAAGAATGAAGAGCACCAGAGGTAGTAAATATCTAGATATATGAAATAGTCCACTTTTCTTTTAGAGATGTACATATCTGTTTAAAAACACAGAACATTGTTATGTGTTCTTCATAAATTATGGATGGTAGAGGAGCTAAAAGGACCTATGTTGTTACAGTTTATATATTTTAAATAAAATACATATACAATAATAATGCAATGAGTTGAAGCTAAAAAGTCAAAGAATAAATTAAAATAGTCTCCTATCCTAAAAATGTTCAAGTAATCAAAAAGAAAATGAAAAGGGAGGACAGAGTACACAAATCAGAGGAGACAATTAAAAATATATGTGAAATGGTAAACGTAAATCCAACCATATCAATAATTACACCAACCTATTGCAGAATGTACCCCAGAAGCAAAGTGAATGCAAAGTTTAAGTAGAAGAAAGGAAATACTTACACTATTTTGAGTGCTTTGGTACCAGCTTGTCAATTTCCACAAAAGAACTGAAATCTACAAAATACAAGAGACAATAATTGAGAAAAAATTTTAAAGTCAAAAGTTGATTCTTTGCTAAGAGCAACAAAATTGATAAAATACTCATTTATCAGAGCAAGAATTTTGAAAGAGACAACACAAATCACTATTAGGAATAAAGGAGGAGCTGTAACTATAAATTCTGTATATATTAAAAGGATAATGAGAGAATATTTTTTATCAACTTCTAGAAACAAATTGGACAACCTTGATTAAATTTTAAAAACTCTTGAAAATACAACTTACTACAGGTGATGCAAGAGAAACATAAAATGTCATTATCCCTAAGTTATTAAAGAAATAGAATTTGTTAACAAAACCTTTCCACAGAAAAAGTTCAGAACAGTGATTTCACTGGGGAATTCTTTTGACCATTTAAAGCAGAAATAACACCAGCCTTTCACTAAATTCTTGCAGAAAATAGTGAAGGAGGGAACATTTATCAATTTGGGTCATGAGATCAGTATTAACTCCTAAAACAAAACCTGGCAAAAAGTAAGTTCCACGTCAACAACACTCATAAACAAAGACACAGAAATCCTTTACAAAGAAACTGCAACTTTGAATCCAATATATATGAGAAGATTGGGGTCAACAGAATGTATTTCAGCAATGCAAGAATGGTCAATATTCTCAAAGCAGTCAATGCAATTCATAATATTAACAAAATAAAAGGAAAAAATCACTTTAAAGGATTTTTCAAAAGCATTTGACAAAATACACCATCTGTTCATAGTTCAAAAAATTAAAAATGCTATTAAAATAGGACTAGAGGGGAATTTCCTCCATCTGATCAATGGTGTCTATGATAAACCCTAAAGCTTAAGTTGTACTTGATGGGGAAATACTGAATGTTTTCCTCCAAGGTTGAAAAACAGGAAAGGAGCCCACTCTCACCACTTCTTCTCAATAATTTACTTGAGGTACTAGCCATTGCAGTAAAAAGAAAAAAAACATAAAAATCAGTAAGGAAAAGAATAGAACTATATTTGCAGATTATGTGTAAAATATACATGTAAAAAATTCTAGGGAATCTACAAAGCAGCTACAACAACTAATAAGTATATTTAGCAGAGACACAAAATACAATGTTAATATGCAAAATTAATTTAAGTTTATGCAGTAACAATAAACCGATGATGAAAATGGAGAGAAAAATGGAAAACTCCACTTTTATTAGCAAAAATGTAAAATACTTAAGAATGTACGTAACAAAAGCATATAGTATCTCTTCCTTGAAAACTACAGATTATTAAGGAAAGCATGAAAAATTTAAAAAAGCATGAAAAGAAAGAAATAACTTTTTTATGGATTGTGAGACTTAATATGGTTAAAATGTGGTTAAAATGTCAATTCTCCTCAAATTCTTCTATAGCATCAACATATTTCTCAGCAAAGTTCCAGCTGCCTTTTTGTGGTAATTCACAGTCTGATAACAAAGGGCTTTAACTAGTCAACGCAATATTAAAAAAAAAAAAGAAAAAAGTTGGAGGGTTTATATACATATTTTTTAAATTTCAATAAAGCTATGCTATCTCCGAAGTTTGTTGTTAGCATTAGGAGAGATATATAGACTAATGTACCTGAATGATTAATACAGAAACCCATCCATATGTATACGCTTAATTGATTTGTAACAAAGATGCCAAAGCCATTCAATGGGAGAAAGAATAATCTTTCAATAAAACAACTGGACAGCCACATGGGAAAAAATAATCAGCAACCTTAACCTTAACGATATTTTTAAAAATTCAAAAAGGCTCATAGAGCTTCATAGAAATACAAAAGTTATAAATCTTCTGGAAAAACACACAGGAGAAATTTTTTGCAACTTTGGACTAAGCATGTATTTCTTAGAACACGTAAAGCTTGAATCAAAAAAAATTATGAATTGGACCTTAACAAAATTTAAAATTTTATTCTTCAGTGGGTGTAATGAAGGAAACAAAAGGGGAAAATATTTACAAAATAGCTGGCAAATATGTATGGTACAATATGGCCAGTTCTGCAGGTAAAGTATTTCCTTATGGAACGACAGCAAACTGATAAAAAATAGGCAACAAAAGCCTAACTGGTACAGTTCTTTCGCTTTTGTTTTGTTTTATTTTTAAACAAAACTTATTTGGGCATTTGTATAAGAAGAGAATTATGTTTTTAAATCTTACAGAACTCTTTCTACGTGCATTGTAATATTATCATGATTTTCATATCCTATTTTAGACATTATTATTAAATAGAAGACTTTAAGAAAAAGGTCCCATTTTCCTAATTTGTTTATGAAGGATTGAGTTTAGGAAAGAGGTACAATAAAGATATGGGTCTCAGAGTGTTCTCAGCTGAGAAAAAAAAAAAAGCCTGTTGGACAAACAATGATGGAACGAGAACAGAGATATTAAAGAAGGACATAGAGACCATGGGAGGGATATAGAACCAACAGAGACAGAGCCAGACAGGTTCCGAGGACCAGAGTGCCGAGGGGGAGCCCAGGACCCGAGGTTGGAGAGGACATGGCTCTCCTAGAGGTCTCCTAGAAAACCCTGAAGGTTTTCTAACTACGGAAAGAAAGAAAGAAAAGATCAACAATTCATGAGGGTCAAAACGCTAAATTTAGGCCTTTGTTTTTTTCTAAATTCGTCACATCTACATTGACCTTTCTCAAGCCCTTCGCACACACGCGCGCGCACCCCCACTCCCCAACTCCACTTCTAATTCCCCAGCAAACAAAATTCGTTTTTAACTCACCTGGCTGAATCTCCAACAAAGCAGTGTCAGTGTCCTCTCCTCTCCTCTTGAGGCCCCTCTGAACACTGAAGCCTAGCACCTGGAAGCTCCAGGCCACCCAGTTGTCTTCCTCCCTGTTCTGTAACCAGCGGAGGTAGGAGAGCAGCCCAAGGGCAGGAAGTACCAGAGAAGGGGACTCTGGACTGCACTTTACTCCTCTTTGTTCATATGATGGTAATAAATATGAACTGACATGAACATAAAGCTGATATGTGTGCTCCTATGAAGACACATACTCACACACACACACACACACACACACACACAAAATTTATAAACCCTCTGAGGAATGGCTGTCCTTCCTGTTTTTATTACTATTAATTTCAAGAGACTAACATAGAGATTTAAGTGAACTATTATTATACTAACTTTCTAGATTTATGCTTTTACCTTTTTCAGAGTAAGCATGGTGTGTATATACTGCCAGTATAGTTTTGTGCAATCTAGACTTACTAAGCTTACAGTTTGTGGAAAATCGACCTGGGACATTGAAGATAGCTGATTCTTAATTTTACATCTCCAGCCTTGTAAGGTGGTGGTTTTCACATCCCTTAACCTATGAGCTTAATAATTGCTATTAACTCTCTTACTACTGTTGAGATTGTTATTGCATACCAATGTAAAAACAAAGTCAAATGGGAAAAAATTAAGCCAGAAATAACACTCAAGTCCTACCATAAAAATTCCATTGAAACTGTCAGGAATTTCTACTAAGTAAAACCCTGTAATTCTAGGCTCCTCAGGTGAGAGAGTTTGGCCTTTTGCTGACGACAGGAGTGGGGGATGGTTTCTTTACTGCTCACTCACTATGGAGTCCAGAAAAAAGTTAGTAATGATAAAGGCATTTCTGGGAAATCACTCAGAAATCTTTTGCTTTGAATTGTAACCTTATTGGTAAAAACAACTGGTTCAGCTTCCCTAGTTGAGACTAGCCTGTGTCTCCCTCGGGTATGTCAGTCCTCTGTGTAACTTTCCTTCCATTTCAGTTTTTGGCACTTTTTCACTTTTTGATTTTGTGTTGTGTTGCCTCAAGTGTGAACTCCACGGCCCAATCTGTTGGTGTCACAGTGGGACCTGAGTCAGGTACACCTCTCATAAGGGCAGATGAGGAACCGCCATGGCATACACTCCTCCAAGTACATTGATTTCTTTCAAAATGTATTTTCAACAATAGGATTAAATCATATGTCAAATAAAAGGACAATCATTTATTTGTCCCTCCTAATGCTCAGAAAACAATTTCCTTGATATCCAGCTTATTGTAATTTTGTTAGTTTATACTCACTTGCACAGTGTGAAACATGGCAAAAACTTAGTAAATGCATTTAGAACAAATGAGCAGTTGAATGAATGAATTTCATATGCCTTTATATTTATTAATTTTCTTCACTCTATTGCAATCTACATTTTCAAAGTAGTTCAAATAGACTAATCCATACATCTGTTTCCAACATTTGCTGATTTTCACATCTCTATTTGCTCTCCATGAATTCTCTACTGAGTGTCATAAGAAGCCTGTCTTTCTGTCATTCCCTTTCTCTTCTTTCCCTTCTTGGCATATTGTTGATCTTTGAACATAGAACTTTAGAAAATATGAGAAAGTCATATGAATGTTTTTATTGCCCAGATAAGAATAATTGCAAAAGTAAGTAAATCAGCCGTAACTGATGACTTAGCAAGGATATCTATCGGGGCTATAAATTGGTTCACCTTTGTAATTTATTCCGTGAGACTGCAGAGCAGTTATTTTTCTTATCACTGGGAGAGTAATCTGCTGTATAAATATTTTATGTGTTTCAGTTTTGAAAACTGAAGAATGTTCTAGGGTTCATAAAAAGAAACTAAAACATTGGTACATTTCAGTGGCAAAGTCATGATAAAAATGGTGCACAAGAGTAATCAGAGGAAAAATTTGAAACCTAACAAACAAATATGCAATGCAGGTCGGAAGGAATTTCAAAAAGACTAAAGAGAAAATATCTGAAAGACCCCACAGAATATTGGAAGGTTATTTCTGCAGAGAGAAAGAAAGCATTGGCTATGGAGGTCATTATTAACTGATCGCTAGTGACTGGTTATTAGTAACAGGGTCATGAATCTCAGCTCAGTCTGGGGTTGTTTAGATACCAACCTTATGGGACATGGTAATATGTGAGTAATGTGTAAGCTCCCTTCTCAAAAAGACCAAATGGTGGCAAATCCTGAGCATAATTATAACTGAGAAGCAAAAGTGCAACTGGAACAATTTCTAAGATTACCTGCACAAACAATGCTACAATGTCTTGCCCTTTCTCATCATCTCAGGCTCTTGGAGATGTCCCTCTTTTCCAGAGTGTACTGTTCCCTCTGCTTTCAGGGTATTTCTCTCAGGGTCTTGGCCTCTGGTGGCATTAACTCTCCACCAGATGCATTAATCCTGCAGATTATTTTAGTCAACTCATACATGCAGCCTAAGTGAGCATTTTAACCACTGGTAAACTGATATTCTTCTCCCTTAAAGTGCTTTTCCATGACGCATCTTCTTATTCAGGCTTCAATCCTGGGCTCAAATATCATGGCCTCTGTTCTTTCCCAGGCATAATCACTTCCTGTAGTACCTTCTCTCCAATCACTTCCATCTCTCAAGTTCTGCTCTCCTTTCTACCTAAACATATGTTTTGGTGTTTCCCATTTAAAAACAAAACAAATTTAAGCAAAGCTATTCAAGCAAGCACAAACTAAATTCCTTCCTTCTAACCTGCATTCTGTTTTAGATCCTGTCATATCTTTCTTTCTTTTACAGTCAGTGTTTCTTTGGAAGAGTGGTCTACACTCAGCTCTTCCACTTCCCTAATATCCATGCACTCTCCAAACCCCATCAGTCTGCTGAAGTGCCTTAGCCAGGTCTCTCGTGCTCTGCTTGGACACTTGAACTAACTTGACCCTCCACAGCATTGGACATGTATGGTCACTAAGCCTGTGACACTGAAGTCTTGTTTGATTACCATGAACATGCACTCTTTTTTGTTTCTGTGGGTCGCCATAGGCCAATCACAGGGTCTTTCTCTTCATCCTAGCCCTTAACCTCTTCCCTATACTCCAACTATATATGTTAAGTGTTCATTCTGAGCTCCTGACATATATTTAACAACTTCTAGAACATCTTCTTTTGGTCATCTTGCTTGTACTTCAAATTCAGCATATACAAACATGACCATTTGCTTCTCAAATTTTGTCCTGTGGCCTGTAAGCTTATCATCAGAGAATGCCAAATCATCCACTTATATGATATTGCACATGTTCAACATTTTTCTGATCATGAATATTTAGAAAAATGAATTTTGAAAGACATAATATTTTCTTTTTCTTTTTACTTTTTAGTATTTTAATAGACTTTTAATATTTTTGGCACAATTTTATTTTATTTTATTTTATTTTATTTTTTATTGAAGTATAGCCAGTTTACAATGTTGTATCAATCCCTGGTGTACAACATAATTGTTCAGTCATACATATATGTACATATATTCATTTTCATATTCTTTTTCATTATAGGTTACTACAAGATATTGAATATAGTTCCCTGTGCTATATAGTAGAAACTTATTTGTTTATCCACTTTATCTATAGTAGTTAGTATCTGCAAATCTCAATCTCCCAATTTATCCCTTCCCACCGCATTCCCCTGGGTAACTATAAGTTTGTTTTCTATGTTTGTGAGTTTGTTTCTATTTTGTAAATGAGTTCATTTGCGTCTTTTATTATTTTTTAGATTCAACATATAAATGATACCGTATGGTATTTTTCTTTCTCTTTCTGGCTTACTTCACTTAGAATGACAATAAAATAATGCCAATTGCAGCAACATGGATGGACCTGGAGATTGTCGTTCTAAGTGCCCTCTTTTCCCCTCTGAATGTCAATAAGTTAGATGACTGAGAACAATTGAATTATTTTTTATTTGAAACTTTTAATTTTATTTTTCTCCATATCACTTTCTAAATGTAGTACAAAACCCAAAGGTACAAAAGAGTATAAAACAAAAAGTTATTCTTCCCTTATTCCTACCTTTGTCACTTTAAGTTTGTAATATTAAAGAAATTATAACACTGTATGGGTGATCACATGCACTAGTTCCTTGTGTATATTTATAATGATAATACGATTACATTAAATGAGAGTATGTCTATACATATATGTCTATGTTTATATATTTCATTAAACATACCACATGCAACACACAGTTTTTCACTCTGCACCATGCTTTGGGGGAGCTGTTTATGAAGGAGATAAAATAATAGGGAGAAGCATAAAAATGAATAAGAAAAAGTAACTTGCTTCTGGTATAGGAGAATTCATGTCATGATCCAATGCATCAATACACACTGACCCGCAGCTTAAATGGTGCTCCTAGTACAAGGGCACAGACACTGGACAGATGGTCAAATGCCCTGAATCACTGGACCAAAGTCTGAAAAATGGCCTTAAGGGCCCATCAAAGGATCCTTGAGACAAGGTGTGAATGTGGGATTTATCTGTCATGTTATAAAATGAGATACGCCCCTCCTCATATTCTAGGAAAATACATACTGTGGCAGGGTGCTCCTTTAAAGTAAGTTGTGTTTCTGGAGAGGTGAGTGCCCAGTACTCATCCTTATAAAACCTGATGGCCCAGAAACCATCCTCTGGTTTTATACAAATCCTCCCCTTCCTCGTTACATGAGGCCTACAAATTCCCAGGTCCCAGGCTCCACTGTGCCCGACTTCTACTTCCCAGTAGCATCTCCCTGAAGTGATGACTTGATGACCCAGCACACAGGGAAGGGAGTAAAATCTCTGTGGATCCTCAGGTAGATCTTGAGGCTTCTCTCCCCAGATTATACGTCTGTTCTTTTCAGACAAGATGAGGGCAGGATGAGCTGTGACTGGATCCAGAGTAACATTCACTGCAAAGAAAATAACCCTTTTAATCTCTAAAAAAGAGAGATTCTGGAAGCAAAGATACAAGCCTGAGATATCTTTGAGCTTGTGGGATGGGAATATATTCCCATGTGGAGGCTTTCATCAGCCTTCTTCCAACAAATCCTGAGACTGATCCTGGGAATAAAGAGTCGAGTCCCTCTTAGGTCATCAGGGAATGACTCACCAGCCTGGAAAAATTCCTTCCTCCAGTCTGAAAAGAAAATAAATATGCATTGTCAGACCTAGTATCTGAATTTCCTGGTGCAAGAGATAATTTCTTCTTTCCAATACTTCTTTTGCTAATGACCCAATTTTATTCTGTAACTTTTGCTTGAACTAAAGTTTCCACTGCTTTTCTTATTGAATATAATCATAATAATTAATTCTTCTAACTTATACTTTATGTAGTACAGACTTCAGATATTCCCAACACACAGTTATCTTCTTAAACAAATAGCAAAATTACATGTCTGCCTCTCACCACCTTCACCGCATTTAGGTGAGACAATGTCACTGACTTGTGGCCAGTCAAGTGTGCTTAGCAGGGAGCCATACCACTTCCAGTTTTGACAATAAAATAGTTCATGTGGATTTTTTCACCCTCATTCTCATTCTAACAGTTTCCCACCTAACACCAGAACTGCAAGACCCTAAAAACAGAGCAGACAGAAGACTAGAAAAAAACTAGTTCTCAGAGTTACTAGTTTAAAGAGAGTTGCCCAGGAGCACTACTGATGCAGGTATACTCATATTACCAGTTTGAGTGAGGTTAAACCACGGAGATATGGGAGTTGCTTTTTATAAAAATCAAAGTTGATTACACTGATCAAGGCAGAAAGTGCTATCATAAAATGAAAGTGAAATACTGCAGCCAACACTTAAAAAAGTGTGATCTGGTTTCGTGCATAGGCAATAGAGTGATAAAACAGATAAAACTAACTGCATGTGGAGACATCCATGATAGGAAGAGACAAAACAGATGCTAAAACTGTTTCCTATGACCGTTTAAAAAATATATCTTGTGCCCTAAACAGGACCTAAAGGAATGAACTTGAAAAGAGAATATTCATTGGGTGTATTATTAACATTCTATTAAAAAAAATTCATTTTTAAAATATTCACCTTTGTTTCAAGCGTAAGTGCAAATGAGTTTTAAAAATTCCTAAAATGGGTAAATTTTCAGAGTTTAAAAAGGTAACTTTTTCTAGACCAAGAGTCAGCAGATTGGCCCAGGAGCCAAATCCAGCCCACCACCCGTCATTTGTGTACATACAGTTTTATTGTAACACAACCATACTAACTCATTATGCAGTGCCTACAGCTGCTTTTGTGCTAAAAGGGCACAGCTGAGTAATTGTGACAGAGACTACATAGCCCACAAACCTTAAAATATTTACAATCTTGGCTTTTACAGAACAAGTATGGCAATCACTTTTGTAGGCCACCTGAAATAAAAGATGAAATTAAAAGTGCACTTTTAGCACAAGGGAATAGTGCAATTTCTTTAATGAACCAAATGACTTGGGAAAGTTAAGAATGAGCAAAGATCACAATGATGGACTTCTTACAATTTTACCAGGTAGCTTCAAGAGAGAAACCATGAAGAAGACACATAAGGGGAAAAAAATGAAATTGACAAATATATCTACAGTTGTACTTTGGAAATAGCTATTGACACATGAAACTAACTGGTTAGAAGGAAATTTATGAGAAGCGCACTAAATTTGGAGAAAAATGTTGTCAAAAATAAGATGAAGAGTACTTCTGGAATGGTCGAGTGAATAGCACAGCAAATCCCTTCCCCAAAAGCAACAATTAAGACTGGAAAAATTGTCCAAAATGACTTCTTTACAGCGCTGGAAATTGAGAAAGGCATGTATCAAATTGAAAAACACTCATTCATAAAAAAATATTTTAAATGATTAATAAAAGGCTGCCCATAAAAGGATGATTTCTAGTTACAAAAAAATTAAACTAGAAATAAAAATCAGAAGGAAATTTTAGATTTAAACAACATTTGGATATTAATTAATATATTTAAAAATAATCTGTGAATCAAAAAGGAAATCAAAAAAATTTTTTGAACATAGTTTGGATTGAATAAAAATGAAAATGCTACCTACCAAACTTTATTGGATGCAGCTAAAAGTAATGCCTAGAGGAAATTTAGAACTTTAAATGTCTTAAGTAGAACAAGAGTATTATCTTAAATCAATAGCCTAAGCTTCTCTCTGAAGGAACAAAAAAGAGAAGCTTAGCTTAAAGTAGTCAAAAAAAGGAAATAATAAAGACTAAGTTAGAAACCTGTGATGAAAAACAAAATTCATTAGAGAAAATCAATAACACAAATATTGCTTATTTTAAAAATCAGCAAATTTTACTAGACTGCTCAATAATAATGAGAAACCCAGTTTTCAAAATCAGATATGAAAGAGGAGACATGACTATTGAATCTACAGAATTTAGAAGGCTCAAATGAAACTTCTACTAAAATTGCATGCCAATAAATTAGACTTAGATGAAATGCACAAATTCCTCAAGGTACACAAATTACTCAAAATGACTTAAGGAATAGAAAATCTGGACAGATCCATAACAAGTAAAATAATTGAATTGTTCACTGAAAATCCCACTAAAAAGTTCCCAGGCCCAGATGATTTTATTGGTGAGTTTCATCAAACATTTAAAGAATAAAAAAATACCAATATTCAACAAAATCTTCTAGAAAACAGAGGAGGGTAGAGCACTTCCCTTCTCATTCTGAGGCTAGTATCACCCTGGTACTAAAGCCAGACAAAGACATCACAAATATCCCTCATGAATACAGATGCAAAAACTCTCAGTAAAATAATAGTAAACCTAGTATAACAACTCATACAAAAATTATTATAGATCACCACCAAGTGAGGTTCATTCCCAGAATGCAAGATCAGCTTAACATGTAAAAATCAATTAATATAATAAACAATACTAATAAAATAATGGACAAAATAGCATAATCATCTCAATAGGCACAGTTAAAGCATTTGATAAAATCCAATACCTATTCATTGTTTAAAAAACTATTAACAAATTAGGAATAGAAGGGAAGTTTTTCAACCTGATAAAGCCTATCTATGAAAAATTTACAACTGAAAAAATATGTCATGGTAAAATAATAAATGCTTTCACTCCATGATAGGAATCAAGGATGGATGCTTATGCTATTTCTATTCAACATTATAATGAAAATTCTATATAGTCCATTTTTTAAAGTCAGATTTGAAAAAAAGAAGCAAAATTCCTTTTATTCATAGTTGACTCATCTTACCCACAGAAAATCATAAAAGTATCTACAAAATCTACTGAAACTAAAAAAAGTAAATGGATTCAGCAAGTCATAGGATAAAAAAAATCAATATACAAAAATCTATTGCAGTACTATATATTAACAATGAAAAGTCTGAAATAAAATTAAGAAAACAATTCCATTCACAAGTGGATAAAAACATCAAATGCTCAGTAAGACATTTAATAAAAAAGTAACAAAACTTGTAAACAAAAAAACTACAAAACATTTGTGACACAAAGAAGATATGAGTAAAAAGAGAAACATTTCAAAGTCACGAGGAGGAAGACTCACTATTACTGAAACAGCAGTTGATCCCAAATTTATCTATGGAGTCAATAAAATTCCTATCAAAATTCCAGCAGGCTTTTATTTTTCCACAGAAATTTTCAGCCTCATCCTAAATTTCATATGAAAATGCAGAGGAACCAGAATAGCCAAATTAATCATTTAAAAGAAGTTCAAAATGAGAAGACTTGCACTTTCCAATTTCAGAAAATACTATAAAGTCACAGAGATGAAGACAGTGTGATATTAGCTTAAAGATAGACAAATTGATCAGTGGGACAGAATTTTGAACCCAGAAATCAATTTATGATCAGTTGATTTTTTTAAAAAAGTGGCAATACAATTCAATGAGGAAAAGCATACTCTTTTCAAGAGCTGGTGTTAACACAATTGACTACCTACAAATAAAAAGATGTATTTAGACCTTTCCCTCAACCCACACAAAATGATTAACTCAAAATTTGTTATAGACCTAAAGGTAACAGCTAAAACTATAAATTTTTCAGTAGAAAAAATTAGGGAAAAAATGTGATAATCTTGAGTTATGCAAGAAGTACTAATACATGACACCAAAAACTCAAAATGAGAAAAGAAAAAAAACCTGATAAATTGGACCTCATCAAAATAAAAACTTTCAAAATACACCAATAATAAAATGAAAGAAAAAATACACAGATGGGGAGAAAATGTATTTAAACCATTTATCTGATAAAAGATTTATATCCAAATATATAAAGATTTCTTACAAGTCAATAATAACATAAAGACATGCTAATTAAAAAACGGCAAAATAGTTAAACATTTCACTAAGGAACACATATAAATGGCTATAAACCATGTGACATAATATTCAACATCATTGTACATTAGGGAAATACAAATTAATACTGTGGTGAGATACATTTCACATTCAATAAGATGGCTATAATAAAAATTATGAATAACAAAGGTTGTCATATATTTCTGTTCAAAATGTAAAATGGTGCAAACTCTCTGGTAAACAGTTTGACAATTTAAATAAACATTAAACATAAATGTACTATATGATTCAGAATTTCCACTCCTAAGTATATATTCAAGAGAAATGAAACACATTTTCACACAAAGATGTGTACATAAATATTTCCAGCAGAATTGTTCATAAAACTTCAGAAGTAAAAGTGTTCTAATGCCTATTAACTGGGGAATGAAAAAGCACAATGTGTCGTATCCATACAATGGGATACTACCTGACAATAAAAAGGAACCAGCTACTGAAACATGCTAAAATGTGATTCTCAAAAACGTTATGCTAAGTGAAAAAAACCAGACACAAAAGACCATATATTATATGATTTCAATTGTATATGTCCAGGAAAGGCAAATCTATACCAACAGAAAGTGAATTAGCAGTTGCCTGGGACTGGGAACCAGGACTGGCTGAAAACAGAAACTTGAGATCTCTTTGAGGTGATGGAAATCTTCTAAAAATGGATTTGGTGATGGCTGTACAACTATGTAAATATTTTAAAAATCACTAATTTTTTTAAAATGAGTGAACACTTAAAATGAACCAATGTATAGTATGTAAACAACACTTCAATAAAGCCTTTTCAAAAAACAAGGTCAAACTAGCAAATTCTTCAAGCATGAAAGCTACGCACATATTTTGTAACACTGAATTTGCACAAGACAGAGAAGTGTGCTATGATACAATGCATTTGAAGGGGGCGTGAGTGAAAAGTCACTAAAGACAATGAGAAGCAAGATACACCTTAACAACAAAATAAGGGTCCATATAATCAGGAAAATTCTTCCACCCTCAGAAAAGAGGGTCTTCACGATGTCTGCCTGATTGGGGGGGGGGGGGTCCTTAGTGCTGTTGTTACATGATGCCTCTTCTGTTTTCTCCTTTCTTATTCCAAATAGAAAAATTTATTCCACATTTTACTGCAGTTCATCTGATAATGAAGAGTGCTGATAACTCCTCTCCTTAAGTACACAGATTACAAGCTCTGAAAAGTCACATCTGCCTAAAGAAGAGGGCTGGACATCTAGAGATCCTGGCCTTTGAGTAAACTGCAGTAACCGGATGGACCCTTGGCTAGGCTTTTTGAGGATGGATTGCATGAGTTATATACATGGGAAGGAGCTTTAAACTGATCTTTGGTTACCTCTAACAATATTTATTACTTTTTTTTTTAATTTCTAGACAAAAAAGCTAAACATTTCCCAGCTCCCATTGTGTCTTGGTGAAACCACATGAATGAGAACTGGCCTATGTAGGCAGAAGTGGTAAGCACCAAGCAGCCTCTGCCATAAAACATTTTTCTTTCGTGATCTTCATATTTTTTTCTTCGCCCCAAATTTTGGCTTGAATTAAAGGACATCTAGCATATTGAGAAGCTACACAAGGGGAAGAGTCCAGATCAAAATAAGTGCTTGGAGGACATCCACCAAGTGGAGCTTCTTGGCAAGGAATCTTTGTGTGTGCATAAGAGGTACATGCTAGTTTGCTCAACCACTAGGATTTGATGTTTGTTTGAAAAAGTAGCTAGAATTAATCAACATTTATATATAAAACCTCTTAGGAATTGTGAAAAAGGAAAAAAAGTAAATTTCTTAGACTAAAATCAATACTGCTTTCATTTCTTAATATCTGCTTTAATTGACTAGTGTCTTGTGAGATGCAGGTGAGAAAAAGATGAAAAGAAAAATACTTTAAAAGTTCTCATTCTTGCTATGTTTTCTATGGACCAGAACTTATGTTCTATATATTTTTCTGTCATGTGGTAGTTAGTAGCATGATGTTTTACAGAATTTAGGGGCTTAATAATATATCTTAGAATCATCTTCTTCAGGGCAATGTACTCACCAGGGTACAATGATGTCTTCTGCCAGCCTGCAAGTAAACAAAATGAGAAAATATGATTACCTTTTCCTGGTCCTTCTCATATCTTTTCCTCTCTCTTCACCATCATTCCCTAAGTATTCAGTTACTTATTTACCTCTCCATCCCTTTCCTTCCTCACAATAGTGTCACCATACCTTTAACTTGAAAATGGCTGGTTTGTGTATGTGTGTGGAAAAAATTAAGTCAGAAGAAAAATCAAACAAAAAGCAAGAGAAAGAGGAAAAGAAAATAAGGGAATGATGGAAAGAAAGGTAGATAGTTTGAGAAATGAAGACAGAAAGAATGGATAATGGACAAAACGGAAGGAAGGAAGGGAAGAAGGAGGAGAGAAGAAAAGTAAGGAATTAGGAAGAACAGAGGTGAAGGAATACAGAACTGAAGAGGGAGACAGAGTGAAACAGGAAAGAAAAGAGTGGTAAGGGAAGTGAAGAGAAAGGAAGGAAAACTTGGGAAATATCCATTAAAGCTACATTTTTTCATGTCCATCTTGATTAAAGGACATTCTGAATTAGGAAAGAAAATGAATTGACTGACTTTGTTACAGATTCCCTTCCACTTCTGGGTCTACACAGTGAGCACATGCAGTGGCATATTATGCCTGACTCTTTCTGCAAAGGAGGTTTGGAGAAGGGTTAAGTGTCTTATTATTTGTGGAATTTGATCCCATGAGTTACTTACTGTTCCTAAATTGAGCTTTCCTCTCACCTGAAAGGAGATGCACACATAAGACTGGGACTCTCAAAGAGATGAAGATGCAGAAAAAAAAAACATGCATTCTTCTGAGGAGTTTATTAGAATCATTACTGTCACATTCATCAAGCCATTGCTCCTTTCTGAAATTGTTTTTCATGGATAAAATTAAGTTGAATCACATGATTTTAAGCACTTAAGCAAGGTAAGCAGGTAAATTATTCCTAACATGATAGCTGCAATATAAAAAGCCAACAGGGAAATGCAGAAGATACCTAAAATAAGGAGCTAAGGGGAAAGAATGAAGTGAGGCAAGGGATCACCAGAGTCTGACATAATCTTGTAAGTATTTAACTATTAGAACACATTTACCAATTTCCTTCCGCAAGTTTCCTGAAAAACAAAAGTGAAAAGCCCATTTTAATGTTACAGAGAAAGAAAAATTAAAGTTGTTTGGAAAGATTACACACAATGACATATATTAGCTTATTAAGGTTTTAAAAAACCCTCCATTCTCTCTTTTATAACACGTTTCAAAAAAAAAGAAAAGAAGAAAACATATTACATGTTAATATAGATAATAGATAATATAGACAATTTTACAGTTAAAATTCAAGAGGGAACTTATCAAATCCCCCCATGAAGTATTCTTTTTAAACTAATTTAGAATGCTGATGTTCGTGATTATCATCACCTGCAGTGTTGTCATGCTATACATCATCTGTGCGATAGAAGTTACAATTTATTCAGCATTTCCAATGACTTAAATATATGCTAAGGGCTTTAAGTAATTAATCAATACTCACAAAGTAACTGTGATGTAATGCTGTTCTGTTCACAAAAGATCTGAGAATCAAAGGGGTTAAGTTTCTGTTGGTAAATGGACAGACCAATGATTTGAACCCAGGTCTGCTAACCTGCAAAATGAAGACTTCTTATCACTATGCTGTAAATCTCCACCCCTAGTCCAGCCAGTTGAGGCTTCAGTCACAAGGTGGAGAACAGTGGCGTTCTCTACAAGGAACAACCTACCGTATTTTTTAAAAAGTATCTTGCATAGAAGAGCTTTAAAGTTTTACTTAGAATCAGATTGTGGGCGTAGTAAGTACCATGAGAGTTCTTTCAAATATGTTCTCATATTAGAATTTCACTCATCTCAGAGCCATGAGAAGGAGTTACTGTTAGCATCATGGAGACAACCAAAAAATAATACAGTAGAGAAAGAAGGGTGAGTGGGAAAAGTGAGTTAACCAATGGGAGAATTAAGAGAGAAACAAGTAACAGAAGTTGTAAGATAGTAAGAATGAATAAAAATCACAAAAGTGAAAATTATATAGAGGAAGTAGGAGAAATGGAAAAGGGAAGAAGCAAGAAAAATCACTATAGAAAGATAACATCTTATAAATTGTCGTTAAAGTTTACCATTTTCTTTCTTAAGTTGATCTGAAAAAATAAAAAGAGTAATATAAGAATTCTTATGAAACAGCCAATAGGAAGATCGTATTTTGTAAAGAGTCATTAAAGTTTACCATTTTCTTTCCTAAGTTGATCTGAAAAAATAAAAAGAGTAATATAAGAATTCTTATGAAACAGCCAATAGGAAGATCATATTTTGTAAAGAGTCATTAAAGTTTACCATTTTCTTTCCTAAGTTGATCTGAAAAAATAAGAAGAGTAATATAAGAATTCTTATGAAACAGCCAATAGGAAGATCATATTTTGTAAAGAGTCATTAAAGTTTACCATTTTCTTTCCTAAGTTGATCTGAAAAATAAAAGGAGTAATATAAAAATCACTATGAAACAGAAACAAAAGAAACACAAAAATCTTCCCTAAATCTCTCTACCTATTCCAAATATAATAGGTTAGCCATTTCAAAGGGGAAAATTATATTTATTTTCTAAGTATTTCACTGTGAAATATACAAGAGTCAACGTTGCTTTATGCCAAAAGGTAAAGTAGATTAAAAATTTTTAATTTATCATTATTGAACTTAAAAATCCCACAGTGATTTTAGACATAATAACATCGTTGTTATCATCATCATCACCATCGTCACTGCCGTGACCACAATTACTATTGACATTCCTTGATTGCTTTCGCTGTACGAGACTCTGTGAAACATGTTTTAGAAGTACCATTACATTTTGTCATCAGAAGTGCTCTGGATAAGTATTACACTTATGCAGAAGGGTAAACTGAGGTTAGAGCAAGGACATGTTACTTGCTGAGTTCCCCACAGTTACTTATTTCAGAGTCAGAACTTCATCCAAAGTCTGTCTGATATGAAAATTAATGATTTTATCTAATGCAATAATCCGTTCTGTTTTCTGTATTATCTCTGGGCACTTCAGCATCATTTTAAAGAATAGCTTTTCATCTTCTGTGTTAAACAGCATGTCAAATGATCGATGAGGCTTAGTAATGAATTAATATTTAAAAGTAAACTGGACATCCTCTGTCCCTGGAAACAGCGTGATGAAAAGGTGAGATCCTAAATGGTAAGAGGCAGAGCTAGCCATTATTTTGGAGATCATCTAAGTAACAGATAGTGAAGAGTTGTTTTTTTTTCTTTAGAGCAATTCAATTTTTATAAAGGTGAAGTGTTAGTTGTCTTTTGTTTGTGTGATGTGCAAGTTCCTAGATTATTAAGAGTATATGGCAGTAAAATTCATATAACTTGCTTTCCTTTACACACTATTTTCAACTCCACAACACACTCTCATTCTTCATTGCCTTTGGCATGGATATGTCTGGAGCTTATAAAGGTTTATATGGGTTAGAAGTAGACTTCCTCTTCTGTTTCATGATCCTAGTTGCTGTGCTATGTACTAAAGTCCCTATTCTGTTTTATACGACATTTAAAACTATTTTTTCTGCGTATGGCCCCTCTCTCATTGTCTTTGTTATTGTTTGTTTTGACCTTTATTAAAATATAATTCTCCCATTACCAGGTATCCTAGGTAGAGAAGTTTTAAGCATATAATTGTTTGTTATTTTTAACCAACCTACTCCAATGATTCATCAATATTACAGTTTATTTTCTTTCAATTTAACTTGATATGTGAAAAAAGAGGAAAAAAACAGGTCACACATTTACCTGTGTATTTTATTATTAGGGAAAGATATTTTCAGTGAAAGGAAAAAGCATTAGGGTAAAGCAGCACCCCGAGATACTATGTAGTACTGTATAACACTGTGTAATGCACAGCAAGACTGTGTAAAGAGTTTGACAGACCCTGAAGAAGTTAAACATAGTATATCATATTTTTTATTCTTATTTCAACCACATTATTTGAAAATCTAATTAGTGATTTAACATCTTGGCTCCTTTATTCTACTACGACACTTATATTGCTACAAATATTAATTCATATATGTAAGCCTCTCTTATTCGTTTTTATGTTCTATTGCATTCATAATATGTGCTCAAAATGAGTCAGACCTAAATGCAAAAGCTTAAAACTGTAAAACTCTTAAAAGAAAACATAATGGTACATTTTTATGTCCTTGCATTTGAAATGGATTCTTAGAAATGACACCAATGCACAAGCAACAAAGGAAAAAAAAACAACAGATAATTTAAACTTAATAAAAATCGAAAACTTCTGTGCATCAAAAGATCAGAAAGTGAAGAGACAAGATACAGAAAGGGACAAAATATTTGCAAATTATGAATTTAAGGGCTTAGTATCAAGAGTACATATAGAAAAAAAAACTCTGATTGCTCAATAACAAAAAGAACCCAGTTTCAAAATGAGCAAAGGACTTGGACAGACATTTCTCCAAGGAAGATGTACAAATGGTCAACTAGCATACGAAAAAATGCCCAACTTCTTTTGTCATTAGGGAGATAAAAATCAAAACCACAATGAGATACCACTTTACAGGCCATAGTATGGCTATAATTTTAAAAAATGAAAAGTAACAAGTGTTGTTGAGATTGCAGAGAAACTGGAATTCTAATACATTGCTAGTTGTAATGTAAAATGGTGCCATCTCTATGGGAAACAGTTTTGCAGATGCTCAAAAAGTTAAACGAAGTTTATCGTATGATGCAGCAATTGCTAGGTATAAAGCCCCCAAGTTGAAAACAGGCATTAAAACAAATACATATATAGAAATATGCAAAGTAACACCATTCACAATGATCATAATGTATGCAAAGCCCAAATGCTCACCAACAGTTTGTGGATAAACAAAATGTGGTATACCCATACAATGAAGTATGACTCATCATTACTCAGGAACGAAGTAATGATCCATGCTACAACATGAGTGAACCTCAAAAACTTTATGCAAGTGAAAGAAGGAGGCAGACATAAAGGTGGCATATTGTATAATCCCATGCATATGAGATCCTACCAGAATAGGTAAATTCACAGAGGCAGACAGCAGACTGATATACTAAGGGAAAGTTCTATTCTACCTAATGTGAAGATATTGGAATCCTTTCCTTGTTATTGTCTAAAACTGGCTTTGCTGCAATGATATCTTTGTAAGTGAATCAAAATTTGAAACTCACCATTTCCTTTTATTTTCTCTGCAAAACAAATAAGATAAATATTGATTAAAATATTTAAAGTAATTCACAAATAAAATTACAGAGCATCAAGTGTTAATCCTTTTACAGGCAAAATTCTATTCTACATAATGCCAAGTTACCAAGAACATTGCTTTTATATAATCTAGGTCTGATTTTTCTTCAATTACTTATTTTCCTTTTGGGTGGAGATAAACTCTCCTTTTACTTCCTTTCTCTGAATAATCAGACTAGACATATTCATTTGTTTCCAATAAACTGATATAACTCACAAATGAATTGAGGTTCAAATTGATTAGGTTAAATTAATTAGATTAATTAAATCCTTTGTATATGGATGAAGATAAAACACCTTTCTCTTTCTTCATGTTTTCTAAAAAAAAAAAAAAGAAGAAATTTTTTACTTTCAGAATTGATAAACTCTTCATCTTATCTCTACCCACGATGGTCCTCCCTTTCTCTCTCTTACTCCCTCTCGTGCCATTTCCCTTAACCTTGCAGAACTTCCTTTAGAATTTCTCATCAAACATTCTGATAACAAACTCCTTGACATTGCTTTCTTCCACGCATGATTGTCTTCATTTTGTTCTTTATTGAAGTCTTTTTCACTGAATATCTAGAATTCTGGGTTGACAGTCTTCTCACTCAGCATTTTAATGGTGTTGCTTCACTGTATTCTTGCTCCTGTGATTTCTGAATGTGAAACCACCTAATCTTGAATAATTTCTCCTCTGTTGTTTTCCTTTAGATACTTTCAGGAATTACTTATTTATCTTCGGTTTCCAAGAAATATGACTGTGATATATCTAGGCATGTAGTTATTCTTGGAGTTTATTCTGCTTGTATATTGCCGAGCACTTTGCAACCTTTAATTTAAATCTTCACCAAGTTTGAGAAATTTTTGACATTCTTCTTCAAATATATCTTATACCTCAATCTTGCTCTTTCCTCTGGGAATCTCGTGATTTTTGTGTTAGAAGTTTTGATATTATCTTAGTTTCTCCACAGCTCTGTTCATTGTTTAAATTTATTTTCTTTTCTATTCTTTAGATTTTAAAAACTCTATAGATTTGTCCTCCAGTTTCTAGTCTTTTTTACTTTGTCATTTACCATCTGTTATATTTAAATTTCAGATATTATATTTTTCAGTTCTAAAATTTTGATTTGGCTATTTTTTCTAGTTTCTGTTACCCTAAGAAATTTCAACTGTTTATTTATTCATTCATTCATTCTGTTAATTTTAAAGAAGTGTTTTCAGAAACTTTGCAATTTGTGGGAATGATACACGTGATGAATTGCAGTTTGTCAAAATTTTCCTAATCCATATTGTCTAGAACTAAATAAATGAGTTCCTATCAAAAGTGAAAAGTAAACAATAGAGTGAGACTGTCACATCTCTTGCCTCCAATTCTGCTTTTATAATGTGAAGGTCAGATCCTGCTCATCTTTGTTACCATCACTATTCAAGAAACATGTCAAAATGTGTGAGTGGTAGACAGTTCTCTTAAGATATCATGATTTCAATTATTTAAATATTTGGTAACTTACCATTTTCGTGGTATTCCTTCCAGAATACATAAGTAATAAAGAACGCCCCTAAGAGGTAGAGAAGGCAAGGTCCAAGGAAGGTGTCTACATCATCTGTTTTGAGGTGATATCCTGAAAAATGCATGCCAGGGAGTTTTCTTATTAACGTCCATATCAATCCTATTGCTGTTTCTACAACAGAAGTTTTATTCCATACTTTGAGTAACCTGCAGGTCTATGACTAGGTTTCAGTCTTCATAAATAGACTTGAGGGATCTCGTTACTTCTAAGTATCACAGGGGTGGATTGTAGCAGCCACTCAGAAGACAATGTGGAGCTGAATATCTCAGGACAGGCCAAGGGTTAGGGAGATGCTTCTCCTGTGTGTTGTGAAGGATTGTTGAGTGTGGACACCTCACAACAGTAAATGAGGGAATTGCTTCCAAATTCCAGAGATGCCCTCACCACTTTGCTATGTCCTATGAAACAAAACATGTTGTAAGGCAGGTTGGCTGACCATGGCCCACAGGCCAAATCAAGTCTGACATATATTTTTGGAAGGCTTGTGATTTTGAATGGATTTCACATTTTTGGATCATTGAAAAAATGAAAAGAATAGTATTTGTGACACAAAAATAGGTTCAAACTTTGCTGTCCTTTGAATTCAGCTATGCTTATTCATGTACATGTGGTCTATGGCTGTTTTTTCACTACAATAACAGAGATGAGTAGTTGCATCAAGATTGTTTGTAGCACAGTGACACAGTTGTAATTCAGTATCATTGTGAGTGGCTGGACTATCACAGCACGGCAACACTTTATTTTATATCTTTGTTTTATTACTAGGGAATGCCAATCATGTCAAAACAAGTAAAGGGGGAAAAAAAGTAGACTTTGAATAAAATATTTTAAGGTATATTGAAGTGTGGATTATTTTATTATTGAATTATATTTATTTATTATGCAGTGATACTGTAGCTGTGCTAAAAGATAACAATAGATGTTGGCATTATCAGCCTAGCACTCATCACAATACTTTCAGATTACAGTAAGGCAACTATAAGAAAAATTACAGAATTTAAAATTAATTCCCAAAGGAAACCTGTTCTTTGTGGTCAAAAGGCCAAGAAAGGGGAGCCTCACAAAACAAAAACTTTTAGACAATAACCCCCCCTACTGCAACCCAGCACCACAGAGGAAACTGGGTCCCCACTCCCACTATTCAGCAAAGACTGAGGAGCCTACACATTCACCTTCACTTAACTAACAATGTACCCTTTCCCCTTCTGGTTGGTGTCAATGAAGGCAAAGTGGAGAGCTGGAACTTTCACTCCTGCTCACTAAAAGAATAAAATTAGAATATTTTCTCACACCATATAAAAAAATAAACTTAAACTGGATTAAAGACCTAAAAATAAGACCAGAAACCATAAAACTGCTAGAAGAAAACACAGGCAGAACCCTCTTTGATATAAATCATAGCAATATTTTTTCTGGATCTGTCTCCCAAAGCAAAGGAAATAAAAGCAAAAATAAACAAATGGGACCTAATTAGACTTAAAAGCTTTTGCACAGCAAAGTAAATCATTGACAAAATGAAAAGACAACCTACTGAATGGGAGAAAATATTTACTAATGATATGACTGATAAGGTGTTAATATCCAAAATACATAAACAACTCAACATCAAAAAACAAACACAAACCAACATCAAAAAAAAACCAACCTGATTAAAAATGCGCAGAGGACTTAAGTAGGCACTTTTTTCAAAGAAGACATACAGATGGCCAGCAGGCACGTGAAAAGATGCTAACATCACTAATCATGAGGAAAATGCAAATCAAAACCACAAAACCTCACACCTGTTAGAATGGCTATCATCAAAAAGACAACAAATAATAAATTTTGGCGATGATGTGGAGAAAAGGAAAATACAATACACTGCTGGTGAAAATGTAAATTGGTACAGCTACTATGGAAAGCATTATGGAGGGTCCTCAAAAACTTAGAAATAGAATCACCATATGATCCAGCAATTTTACTCCTGGGTGTGTATCCAAATAAAATGAAAACACTAATGTTATACGCCTTCTCCAGTGTTCACAGCATCATTATTTACAATAACCAAGATATGGAAGCAACCTAAGTGTCCATCAACAAATGAATGAATAAAGAAGATGCATATATATAAACATATAGAGATGTATGTATATAAGTATATATACACATACATACATGTGTATGGAATATTCTCAGCCATAAAAAAGAATGAAATTTTTCCATTTGCAACAACATGGTATTCTGCTTAGTGAAATAAGTTACAGAAATAAAAATACTGTATATTTTCCCTTTTATGTAGAATCTAAAAAACAAAACAAATATAACAAAAGAGAAACAGACACAGATGCAGAGAATAAACTAGCGGTTATAAGTGGGAAGAAAGCTGGGGGAAGAGGGTAGATAGGGGAAGGGGATTAAGAGGTACAAACTACCAGGTATAAAATAGATAAGATACAAGAATGTAATGCACAGCTCAGGGAATATAGCCAATATTATATAATAATTTAAATGGAGTAAAATCTATAAAAATGTCAAATCAATATGTTCTATATTTGAAACTACTATATTATAAATCAATTCAAAATATATACCTCAGTTAAACCTCAATTAAAGACATATAGTAAAAAAGTAAAAATATACCTCAGTTAAAAATATATAGTAAAAAATAATACACTTAAATATTTCAATTGTGCGTGTTTCACTTAATTATTTAAAACATCTAACTGAAAACTAATAGAGCTTAAGCGATGAGTTACCTCAAGATTTAAATTTGACTAAGAATCCAACAGAATTTTGTATAAAGAGTAATAAAAGGACTCACCTGTCTTTTCCAATTGATTTCCTAGAAATCAAAATGAGTACAATCATTACTTTAAAATAATATATAAAAGATGAAATCTGAAATTTTATTTGATGAGGTACATGCATCACTATATGCAGAGACAGAATCACATCCAAGAGAATCAAATTTTATGACAAAAAGCAGGAATCTGAGAAATGAACAATAAACAGGAAACATCTTTTTTAATCTTTGAGTCTGACCTTTACTTTGAAAGCCTACATGAAAAAAACTCATTCATTCATTTTTTAATACAATTTTTAAAGGGGGGAGGGGAAAAATAGGGGGAGGGAGTAGGAGGTACAAATTACTGGGTGTAAGACAGGCTACAAGGATGTATTATACAGTGTGGGGAATACAGCCAATAGTTTATAATAACTAACTGTAAATGGAGCGTAACCTTTAAAAGTTTTATGAAAAAATCATTCATTCCAAATGTAAATTTTACATATTAAAATTTTTTTCAGAAAGTGCATTTGAAGGTAATAATATGGTCTTACATGTCATTCAGATTATTTATTTGGTGTTTTCTTAAATAATTATTTAAATAATTGAGATAAATTCCAAAATTTGCAAGAGTTTAAGTAACTGAGATAAACCCATCTTTACTTAATTGAACTGGCTATAATATGACTCAATTATATTCTCACTTCTTTTTGTTTATATTATCATCTTCTTGCTAGGGACCTGCAATTCTCTACTTATCTCTCAAATGCCTGAGAGAATTGGACTTATTTACATAATTACTATTGGTACTGTTCAAGAAGGAAGTTTTGGTCCATTTCTAGGTAAATGGTCATATCTATTGGTACCTTTGTTCTTGCATCCAATCTTCTTCCTCAGAAAGTGACCAGATCACCTGCCTTTGTCTTATCTATCATGTACAATTACACTTTTTCTCCTAGTATTACACTGTAAATTCATTGGCAATGATCAACAGCAATGACTTATTACTAAATCAGCTGCTCATTTTTCAATAAATGTTCTTCAATTTTCTACAGCATGGATAATATGTACCACTTCATTCATTTTGAATATAAATTAATTTTTATTTCTATAACAACATTGTTTCCTACAGCCACTTCTGTCCATATGACTCAATCTCTGTCACTTTTTTATCCTCATATTTTTCCACTACTGAATATTGCTTTGAAATTAATCTGTTATCTATATGACATATATATATATAATCATAATAAGTAAGGCAATGAGAAAAATTGTGTTAAATTTTAAAAATTATATATAATTATCACTGATGGAGAAAACATAACAAATTACACTATTTCCTGTTATATTTGCATAATTTTAGATTCTAAAAAGATTAGTCAATAATAGCAAAAATATTTCTGCATAATATATGGTCTTGTACATAAGAAAACACAGAGGAAACTTACCTGCACACTTCAACGATTCTACTGAAAATATAACAACAACAAAAAGATGTTCATTAAATATTGCAACTCAATTAAATGCTTAAAGTTAACATCAAAGTAGTCCAATGCCATATTCTTGCATGAAATGTTTTTAGAACATAATATAAATCTTTACGTTAGGATAATTTGAATGATACCCCACTGATGGCCAGAAATAACTTTTTTCTAATCTCTGTCTGTTCATGAGTTGTCCTTGATTGTTCATTTTTCCAATCAGAGAAGGTTAATTACTTACCCACAGTCTCATTATATATCAATTTTTTTCAGGACTTACTGTGAATTAGAATATTGACCACTATAGGTTGAATCTCTACTCCTAAAATGCAACTACTGCACATTAAAATGTATTCATCACGAATATTAAAAGCATCTTGGAATTCTGCAACAACATGTTCCTTAAAAGAAGCCTTTATTTCATTATTACACAGAGTGGCCAGTATGAGAATGTTGGTTTTCAGTCCTATGAGGTAATTTTTCATGACTTTAGAATTCATATATCACACTTATTAATTGCTAATTTCTAGTTATATATTTGAAATAAATGACGTTCTAGTGACATATAGAAAAGGGTACATGGAAGTCAGGTTGAACAGATCTGAGAAAGTAAAAGATCCAAGTCTTATGCCTTGTACCCTGAGGTCTGCTCTATGTTTGTGACTCAAGTACTTTTCTTAGAAGCGTTAGACATATAAGCACTCTCTCTCTTTCCTTTTCTCTTTCTCTTTCACAAACACACACACACACACACAGTAGTATCAAAAAATAAAACTCACCTTCATAATTCTCATTCTTCATATATAATTTTATATGGTGATCTATTGGGTAAATCACCATTTTAGGAAGCAAATAGTTTTACGTCTGTTACTCGTGGCCCAAAGAAAATTCCCAACTTGTTTCTGAGTTGTGTTGGCAGGATTTTGAAATGTCTTTGTGTTTCCTCTACAAACACAGGGGGAAGATATTACACCAGCCAGGGCAATATCCCTGAATCACAGAGAAGTTTCAGCCACGTGAATCAGGTTTTTTGCTCCTGAGCTCTGTAGCAAGGCGGAGTACGGAATTAATAAGAAACAGGGCAGGAGACTCTGGACTCTAGTCCTTTGGGATTAAAACAATACTTTAGTTGCAGTTGTTCATTTGATTATTTGAATAAATGCACAAATAATTACAAATACACAGAAAATCAATTGATAAATGGGAAATTAAGATTTTTTAAAAAAATTTCTCTTCGTGCAAAACAACCTTAGAGTGTCTAGTACCGAAAGAGGAAGACATTTTTTGTTGACTTGATAATTTATATAGACCAATAAAACTGAGCCAGGGTTTTTGCAGAGTAGGTTCCTCTTCTTTTTTTCTCCAAATTTTATCCGCTGATTCCAGTCTCCTTGCCTCAAGAGTTTTCTTCAGCAGTTCAAATTCAGTTGCACCTAGACTCTGCCATGGGTTCTCTTGTATCTCTAATCCTTAACTAGGCTCTTCAGTGAAGTCCCTGGGACTCCACCTCTACCCTCTTCCCACAGCCATTTGATCACTTGCTCTAATTTTTTCAATATTTCAATATCTTTGCTTTGTGCTTACACTCTTACACTTTCCTCTGCTTGGGAAACTCTTCCTCCAGATACTCCCACAAATATCTCCCCTTCACTCTTTCAGGTCTTTATTCACCTTTGCAGTGAGACTTTCCCTGGACAAACTGTCCAATGTCACCACTCTCCTTCAGTCCATACATACCTTTGCTATTCTATCTTCTCCTTAGCATTTATCCCCAGTTAATACTCTCCATATTTAACTTATTTAATGTTTATTATCTCCCTTCACAAGAATATAAACTCCCTTAAAGTGGGAATTTGTGTCTACTTTCTTTCCTGCTCAGTACCCACAGAGCCTGTATAGAATATGAATTAATGCAATTTTTAAATTGATTAGTTAACTTTAAATGTTACTATTTTTCTTGGTTTTCTGCTCTAGTGAGAACCTCCAATAAACTTCAGAATAGATGAACCAACATTTTACAGACTTACTCTGTTTTTCACATCTGGCTAACTCCCTTGCCTTCTGAGACTTCTACTTTCACAAAGAAAGGACTCAAAGGTCCAGAATTCAAGTCCTTGCTTTTCTTTCAGGTCAATCACAGTCATGTTTGGAAGGCAAATTAGTATAAAGGGGACCAAACACAAAATGATGTCACATAGTAATATGTGTATTCGTATTTTTAGTAGAATTATATGGTTATTATATCAGGTATAATTGTTTATTAGAATTTCCCTAGTGTTCTTGGCACTACAAGTGTATCTCAGATATTGAGGGTTCAACCTCAGACAACCTCAATGAAGCAAATATTGCAATAAAGCTAGTCATACTAATTTTTTGATTTTCCAGTGCATTAAAAGTTATGTTTGCACTATACTGTAGTCTATTAAGTATGAAATAGGATTATGTCTTTAAAAAGTACATATCTTAAGTTAAAAATACTTTATTGCTAAAATATATTAGCCATCATCTGAGCCTTAAGCAAATCTTAGTCTTTTTGCAATAGTAACATCAAAGATCTCTGATCACAGATCACCCAAACAAACATAATAATGAAAAAGTTTGAAATATTGTAAGAATTACCAAATGTGACACAGAGACAGGAAATGAGCAAATGCTGTTGGAAGAATGGCACTGAAAGACTTACTCTATGCAGGATTGTCACAAACCTTCAATTTGTAAAAATCTCAGTATCTGCGAAGCACAATAATGCAAAGCATAATAAAACCAAGTATGCTTGTATTCTAACTTCAGTGAATTTTACAGTGCTTGCTTTAATACAGTCATTTGAAAATGATAGTTTTCAGTAAAGACTTTCTATTTAATGAAAGATGAGTAAAAAGTGCTCATCTACTGTTGTTAATCTGTTTTCTCTTTTCTCCATCTTCCTGTAATCCGTACCGGCTTCCACCTGTTCTCAAAGACGTTAAAAATGAGTGGTTGTGATCATATTTAATGCTCTTTTTTACACTTTTATGGTGTCATGTTAAATAGACTGTGTCTAATTAGAAGTTACAGCCTCTCTTCTCTCTCTCTCTCACTATATTTCGCTTGCTTTTCTTTTGTTCTCTTCCTGGAAAACAGGAATGCTACTTCATATTTACAAGATAAAACATATCAAGGTCATATAATGGATTTCTGAGGGAGAAGGGATTTTTCTTTAGAAATGTGTTCTTTTCTGATATAATTCTGTTGGATATAGTTTGTACCCTTAAAATGAGAACATGAAAATTCTGGCACACACAAAACAAAATAATAAGTAGAGTTATCTATGGAAATGGAAAGAAGAAAAGAGGAGTTGGGAGGTGGGAAGGGTGGTCAAAGGAAAGAGGATTTAGAGGGAGGACCAAAAAGTGAAAAGGAAAAATAACAATTTGTGAGAGATGAAAGATAGGGGTCCATTTCATATTTTTGCATGTGATTATACTGTTTTCCCAACTCCAATTATTGAAGAGACTGTCCTTTTGCTACTGGGTATTCTTGGCTCGCTTAGCAAGTATTAGTTGACCGCATAGGCAGAGGTTTATTTCTGGACTCTCAATTCTGTTCCATTGGTCTATGTGTTTATTTTTATGCAAGTACCATATTGATTTAATTACTATAAGTTTGTAGCTTAGTTTGAAATCAAAATATGGGATAACTTTGGCTTTGTTCTTCTCTCCCAGAACTGTTTAGCTATTCAGGCCCTTTTGCAGTTCTATACCAATTTAGGAGTTTTTGGTCTTATTTCCGTAAAAATTTCTATTAGAATTTTGATATAGATTGCATATTGATTTTATTCTTGGCTTTGGGTTGTATGAACATTTTTGCAATATTAATTCTTCTAGTCCATGGATAATCTTTCCATTTTTTGGTAACTTCTTCAATATATTTTATTAAAATATTACTCTTTTCATTGGACAGATCATAGATCTTTCACTTTTGGTAATTTTTCCATAAATATTTTATTTACTTTTTTGATACTATTGTGAATGAGATTATTTTATTTCTTTTTCAGGTATTTCTATGCTAGTGTATAAAAACACAACTGATTTTTGTATATTGGCTTTATATCCTACAACTTCACTAAATTCATTGATTAGTTTCAATAGTTTTTTGGTTGAGTCTTTAGTATTTTCTCTATTTAAGATCATATCTTTAAATAATAACAATACTGCTTCTCTCTTTCATTTTGGATGGCTTTCAGTTCTTAGTTATTTTAATTTTATTGATTTAGTTTACACTTACAATAGTATTCATAGATTTTTGAATTTTGGCAAATATATACCACTGTGTTTCCATCAACTCAATAAAGGATTAGAATTTTGGTCATCCCAGAAAGTTTCCTTATGCCCCTTTTCAGTCCCCTCCTCCACCTTAAGGCAAATATTGTTCTAGTTTCTTCCATCATAATTTTCTGGTGTAATGTTGTTTCTATCAGAAATGTGTTTCTTTTATTGGTCAGTAATATTCCATTATGTAAATATATGACAATTATAGAAACAATTTGCTTAAACCTTTACCTATTCATGGACATTTGTTTTATTTCCAGTTTGGGGCATTTATGAATAACTGGATTTGCATTGTTGTGCAACTCTTTGTGGATATTTGTTTTCATTTTGCTTGGGTAAATATCATAACCAGGTTAGTTAATAATAAAATGAATTATTTTTCGTTTTTTGAGGACTCTCCATACTATTTTCCGTAGTGGCTGCGCCAGTTTGCATTCCCACCAACAGTATACGTGGGTTCTCTTTTCTTCACATCTTTGCCAACATTTGACTTTTTGATGATAGACATTCTAACAGGTGTGAGGTGACATCTCACTGAGGTTTTGATTTGAATTTCTCTAATAATTAGTCATGCTGGGTTTCTTTACACATGCCTGTTAGTCATCTGTATGTTCTAGAACTGGGCCAATTCATAGCATCTCTTATTCACCTTGGGTGGCATGAGAAGACAAGTGGAGGGAATGGGATTAGGGAAATAACTGGGCAATTCTCCTCTTTCACAGCCATCAAAAAGTGTAAAATTAATCTTAAACCATGCTTAGTGAAGATACAAAAATCTTCTCATTTTTGCCCAGCCAACCAGCCTTGTATCAATCTTCACTGTTATTGCTGAGAAACACATATTCTGAGCAATACAGCACAATCATGTGTGGTGTCAAAGCCCATTTGGCTACTCACCTGTTTTGAAATATTAACCCTGTTTCTAGATCAACATATCTCAACTCCAGTTACCCATTAGAGTCACTAAGAGTGTTCTAAAAAATACCATTGCCACGATCCCACCTCAGACTAATCAAATAGAAATTGTTTGAGGGTGGAAGGAAGGAAGACAACATAGGGCTATGAATCAGTAATTTTAAATATCTTCCCAAGTGATTATACTGTGCACCTGTTGCCCAAAAGCTGGCCTCTGTACCCCAATAGCCAAATTGAGAGTTGGAGGCAGAGTTTGGGGAAGATAGAAAAGAACAGCTTTATTGCTTTGCCAGGCAAAGGGAGTCATAGCAGGCTAATGCCTTAGAGACTGTGAGCCCATCTTGGGGTTGGGGTCTTGACGTTTTATAGAAAAATTGGATTGAACAGAAAAGGTGATAACAATCAGGGTGTTTTACAGGGTGTTACATTCTCTTCATCTTGGTAAGAACTTGCTGTTGTTATGGAGGTTTAGGAGGGTCTGCCCATTTTCTTGAGGTTTAGTCCATGACCTTCTTTCAAGACCTGTAGGGTAAAAGGATAAGTTACTCTAAGAGGGCACAGGGAGGGGAGTGATCTTAAACTCATAAGATCAGTTTAGCTAGAAGTACAGGCCTGAACATCTCAAGAGCCATCTTGTTAGTTTTCTATTCTTTCACACCCAGGATTAAGAATCACAGTGCTGGGCTGACATCTCCATGCCTCCTGTCCCTTATCTGTCATCTCCTGCTGGGCCCTCAGGTCAAGGTGAGGTGAAAGGGAGTGCATTCAAGGACCTTCTTACCAACCAGCCAGAAATATTCTGAACTCTGTTATTCTTGTTAAGAGTTTCAACCACCATTAATTGAGTGTTCTTGATCCATATCAGTATGTAAATGGGTATAAAGATACTGTGGTGCCTCACCCAAAAATGTGTTATATGTCTCTAAAAATCATGAGGGTAGTTAATGTATAATTGGTCTTTGAGTAAAGGTAGGGCAAAGTCCTTTGATTTCATCTTGGATTTAGTATTTCATTTTCCTTATTCTCTAAATACTCTGACTTCAAAGAATACATAAGGCAAGAGTGATCTTTGAAACGAGATTACAAGAATATGAGCTAACTTGTGAAGAAATTGAGGGTCATTACTCTGTGATTACACCTAATAAAATTTATTGCCGTCTTATAAATGTAGAGAATCTAGTCCAAAGTTCCCTGTATCTGTTATATTAACTAGTCTATTTCATCTTTTTCTGTGTCATTTTGCATAAAGTTGGATAGCGAGCTCTACCTGTCATTCTATGTTATTTCATGAATCAACTCTGGAGAACCTTCTGGTCAGAACTCTTCTTGCTTACCTGATTTTTCATAAATCTTTCCTGCTATCTTCATTGTTTCTAACAAAATATTCTGTACAACCTTAGGATATTGGGATATCTAGTTTTTCATCTCAATTTGTAACCTTTAGGAAAACCTTCCCATAATCTCAGACCTATTGATAACCATTAAAATTTTATCTCTGTGTCAAAACTGTGGGATTTTAAAGGTTGGGATTTCCTCCTGCTGTTGAACTAATCTTGCCCAAGTGAGTATTTTGTGGTATGAAATGCAAGGTGCTGACCGTTTTAGATATCCCTTGTGTATCTGTCTGTGAGCTCACAGAGGCATTTTATTTAAAGAAAAAAATGAAAGAAAAAAGAAAAATTTCTCATAATTCCAGCCACGCTAGGAATGGCTTAGATCTGATACATTTAGGGTAGTGAATGTAGAACCAATTTTTAAACCTCCAAAACAAATAGCTTGATCTTATCCTTTGTGGTTTTGAAAAATGTAGCCTCAGTCGCTAGTCACTCAATAAGAGGTGACTTGAGATTTATTTGGTTATGTTTTATTTGTTTTTAATAGTCCATAGGGAGTGTTTGAGTTTGAGAGGGGGTCAGTGCAATAGATGGTTATGAGATAAGTCACCCCATGAAGAGAACTGCAGTCAAGGGGGTTTCCATGGCAATGGCCAAGGAATGTATATCTGCACAGCACCCTCTTATTTGGATTTACTAGTGTCAAGACAGCTGCATATGCTATGCCCTGAACCCTTCTCTGTAGTAGATGGTGATGCCAAAACTAAACAGGTTAGAGCTAGTCTAGATTCACCATTTTCCAATTTATCCATTTTCAGTGTCACTTTCCTCATCTATAAAATGGGAATAATGCCATATTCACAAAGTATTGTAAAGCTTGAGAGAGATATTGTACATAGAACTTAATATAATGTCAATCTGGCATTGTGAAAACATTCAATAAATATTAGTTTTGATTTTGTTTTTGAATTGTCAAAAGGATACTTATAAAATAGATGCATCATTTATATCCTCCGCAGATAAAGTGAACGATCCATTTATGTTTCCTTAACCATTCTTGCTTCTGTTATTTCTCCACACTCTTAACTAGCTTCTGCTGTGTAGCCAGTTAAGTGACTTCAAAGCTAGTGAATCAACAGTGAAGGAGGCAAGTTAATCTTGGTTTGGGGACCTGTCAGCTCCTACAACCTTCCACACATAAATCAGTTGATATAATTTCTGTAGAAATTGAGTTAACTTTTAAAATGAATCCCTGCCCACCTTCCTTCTTCCCTCTAAAAAACCCGCTGGTTGTGCGCATAAGTGAGGAGAAATTAGCAATTGAGATGAACTTGGAGTGCACAGCTAATGGAGTCTGCCAAAATTTTCTAACACACTTTAAATAGACTTTCTGGATCATCATATTCACTATCTGAAGGATTTGAGAGAACTCCCAGTCACACTCCTAAACCATATTCCAAATATATCTCATAATTTTATCAGCATATTTCTTCTACTTATTTTCAACTACCACAAACTACTTATATAGAAGAATGCATATCAATGTCACTCTTTAATCATACGTAATCTGACACTATGGCCCACCCAAAAGCCCTGGGATTAATGTATGGGCAAATTATATCCTTATCTTAAATACTTTCTTAACTTTTCTTATTAATAAAAAAATCCTCAGTTTTAGAAGTATGCATCTTTGCTTCATCTGTGTAGCTCCCTTATAGTAAATGAATAATGCCATAAACCAAGACATATTCACTTAAAAATTACTATAAACTCAAGTTTTTTTCCCCTCCTAAATTGCCAAGAGCCCTGTTCAAAGCACTATATACTACATGACTCTTGATACCCAACAACACAAACCAGATATCAGGGAAAAAAAAATGATTTTGGCAAATAAATCCAGATGCAGAGATGATAGTCTTGGTATATAAAATTCAAAGGGACAGTGGGATGACCTTGCATGTGGGATGTGGAACACAGAATTGACTTCAGAGTCTAGGTCTGTATGATACCATTGGCAGCATTTGCTATAAGCAATGGCATAGGCTGCCTGAATAAGACAGAAGAAAATTCTTTCAGTTACCAAAGATAATTTCTACACATGAAGTATACAACTAGAGTAATAAACAACTTCAATACAAGTGCTAGAGATTTTGTGTAGGTGAGATTCTGGACTCAATCCCAGTCACCTTCATTAAAAATAAATAAATATATAAACAAACCTAATTACCCCTCCCAAATAAATAAATAAACTTTAAAAAATAAAATAGAAATCATTAAAAAAAATGCTGGAGATTTTCTTTTAAAAGTGATGGAAAATCTAATGTATGCAAAAATTAAAATGAATTTAATGTCTTACGTGACAAAAAAAAAAAAGTCAGAGCTGACTGCCTTCTAGATATGGCATGTTAGAACCATGTCTTCATCTTTTGGCTCTGCACTTCTTCAAATTCCTGTCAAATCGAGGTAGAGTTCATCTTTGGGAAGGTCCACAGTAATATTAGGCTCATATCTTAACAGATTTAAGCCCAGTAAAAGATACAGATCTTTCCATCTCTGTAGCTCCCTCATTAGTCCAGAGATTCCCTCTGAATGGAGCAACTTGGGTAGCATGCTTACTCCCATAACTATTACTGTAGCTAGGAAAATTTGATACATGAACTGGCTCAGTCTTACCCATAGTTCTGGGTTGGAACCTTGGTCAAAATTTATGTTCCAAAAGTAATTGAAGACACAGTTCCTCAAAAGAACTTTGGGATTCTCTTATGAGAATAAATGGGAGAGGATTCTAGATATGCAAATACAACACATATTCATTTTAAGATATTAGAGTAGAAATATCAATTACAGAGTGTTGGAAAATTCTTCCTCTACCCTCCTTTCACATTCGCTATGGTGTATAATATAAACCTTATTTCTTTAGTCAAAACAGTACTCTTTGAACCCCGATGCTTCCTCTTCTTTCTTATGTGCTCTCACTAGGGGCTTTTGTTTATACTTTTATCACAGATGGGTTTTTTGTGTTTTTGTTTTTTATTGAAATAGTCAGTTACAAAGTGTCAGTTTCTGGTGTACAGCACAAGGTCCCAGTCATGCATATACATACATATATTCGTTTTCATAGTCTACAGATGGGTTCTACTACCTCTCTGCTTTCTCTTTTCTTTTTTCCTAAGCAAATATTGAAGCATCCTTCAGTATACTCCTTTCAAATGCCTAATTAACAGTTGTCATTAATAGCACCAAACTATTACAGGATCAGTTATCTTCCATCATTCCAGGAACATATACAAATTATCATTGTGCATAGCTTATGTATATACAGAGGATTTACTATTTATAGACCTGTTTACATCAATTATTACTTTAGTAAATAGTTAAGTATAGTATATCAGAAGAACAACATAAAAATGCATCAAATAATTTCATATTTCTAATTAGAATTTAATCTAGATCTTATTTTAATGTTTCTAATCCCCATCATAAAACTTTCACTTTCATAAATAATGGAATAAAACAATATAAATCTATAAAATAAGTGGAATATAAAAATTTATTCACTACATCTTGGCTCATTGGAAATATTTTGAATATTATTTTTAGTTGTGGTTCAAATCAATTCCTTTTGTCTCAAAACTGTTGGTTATTTGTGTAGCTCTATATTATATTTTGGCTCCATCTGTGAAACTTGGCTGCTTGGGCATCAAGCCCCTTAATCATTCTTGTAGAAAATACTATTTTTTAAAATTATTTTAGTCAGCCTAGGCTGATGTGTCTGCCTCATGTTGTCAGGAGGAGTCATTTATGCTTGGCAAATCTGGAATCAGATTTAGTATCCATTATGTCAGAGATCTCTCTCTCTCTCACACACACACACACACACACACACAACCAATGCATAGTCACCTTTTACAGCATGTTTCATTTGTGTACTTTTATTTATGTATTGTAGTGCACCCTATTATAGGCTGGAACAATAATTTTCAGGTATAGTTTTCTCAATCATTGAAATTAATTTTATTATTATTAATATTTTTAATAATTTGTTAAACTCCAGGGGATCAAATTTTAAGCTTTTAAAAATTTTATTGACGTACAGTCAATTACAATGTATAAATTTCTGGTGTGCAGCACAATGTCCCAGTCATGGATATACACACATTCATTTTCATATTTTTTCTCATTAAAGCTTATTACAAGATATTGAATATAGTTCCCTGTGTTGTCTGGTTTCATTAAAGCTTTTAATGTGATTCCACTTTGTTTGCTTTAGCATATCATTTACAGTTCTTTTAAAAATTTATAGTAAATTACATAAGCTCCTTCACTCCTCCAGTCATGTAAGAACCTAGTGAGAAAGCCACCTATGAACAAGCAAGCAGACTCTCATCAGACACCTAATCTGCTGGCATTTTGATCTTGGACTTCTAGCCTCCAGAACTGTGAGAAGTAAATGTATACTGCTTACAAGCCACTGGCCTATGGTGTTTTTATTATAGCAGTCCGAACAGACCAAGACTGATTTTGGGATCTGGAGTTTATAATGATCAAATTTAGAATATATTTTAGACTCTCATTTTTTCAAATCTTTTTTCTGTCCACATACCTCTCCCTTCAAGGTCTCCAATTACCTTTGTCTTATGCCCCTTTAAAGTTTTCTATTAACTCACTGGTATTCTTTATTTTGTTAATTATTTTCTCCTCTATGTTTCATTTTAGATAGTTTGAATTTCTGTGCCCTCAAGTTCACAAATCATTTATTTCTGCAATGACTAATCTACTGTTAATCATATCCAATAAAATTTTCATCTCACAGATTATACTTTTCATCTCTAGAAGTTCAATTTGAGTCTTTCTTTTAAATATATATCTCTAGTGAACTTTTTGAACATCCAGAATATAGTTACAATTTCTGTTTTAGTATCCTTGTCTATAAAGTTGAACACCTGTAACAGTTCCATGTCAATTTTAATTTATTGATTTTTTGCTCATTATATGTTGTATTTTCCTGCTTCTTTCCTTGCCTGGTAGTTTTTAATTGAATGTTATACATTGTGAATTGTACAGTGTTGATCTTTGCTCTGGGATGAGTTTAAGATACCTGTAAACAATTTGGTTCATTTGACACTTACTTTTAAATTTGTTCATCAATATTGAATCAATTTTTAGTCTAGTGCTAATTACTCCCCATTAATGAGGCAAGACTTTTCTGGGTACTCTATACAGTGTCCAGTGCATTTAAAAGATATTCTAGTCTGGCTCGTAGATCACATTCCCTTCTCACCCCTGTTTAAGCACTGGTTACTGCTTCTTCTAATCATTTCCTTTTAATATAATAGATAATTTTGATTGGAGAGAAAAGAAGAAAGGCCTTTCCTTACCTCTGCTAGTGGTCATACTTAGAATCGCCATGAATACAAAGTAGTCATTCTCCTTATCAACATCTTGGACAAAGCATTCAAATTTCTCTCTCATAATTCAGTGAGATCCATACCTCAATATGCTCTCATTTGATTCTGGTTTCCCCAGACAGCCATTATGTTGGTGTCATCACATGTGTTAGAATTGGATTGTGATTGATATTTACTTTTTCTTTCTCAAATTATCCTTGCATTTAAGATATAACTTAGCTTGTTATCAAATTACAGTTTAACTTTTCTCCCTCGACATTTGAAAACAGCGCTCTTTTGTTATTTTTATTCAGTGTTACTGTCAAGAAATCTGAGGTATATCTAAGTTTTATTCCTTGAGCAGTGCCACCAAAGTGTGATCCACAAACCAGTGTATATTTACAACTGTTTCCTACTAGTTCTTTACGAAACAAACACAGAAATAGAGCATTACAAAAATTTAGAGCAAATGACAGAAAATATTAGGTAAATTGCATCTAATAATAAAATTACTCCTTGTAATCGTATGCCTTTGTTTTTTATTCACTTCATTATATTTCCAGTAATTTATTTCAGAAAAATATGGGTCTGTGATATATAATACATAAAGCAAGAGATATTTACAACAATAATCAAAAGAGAAAAAAAAAAGATTCTTCTCTGCAGATTGTTTGAGAAACACTGCTTGATGTGATTAGAAATTTTGCTCATGCAGATTCAAGGAGCCTTAAGCCAGGAGTCCTCATAATCAGTGGCCCTGAGGACATCCATCAGGACTGGAGTCCTAGGGTTTACAGAGAATTTGCTACTGCCTTCATGGTATATAGATTCTTCTTCTGTGTCACTTACTATCATGCAGATGGGGAGAGCCCCATGGATTTAAGTTTGAAGTAAGGATAGAGTGACCCAGAGAAATTGGCCTGAGTGAAGGAGAAGATGTGGGTTCCATCAGTCATGTTATAGAAAGAAATGTCATTGTCCTCATAATCCAAGAATATCACAATCTTTTGTGGACACTTTTCCACCAGAAGCTTTTCTGGGGAAATGTCGTGGCGATAACTGGTGAGAGCCCTGTATTCACATCCTTTCTTCTCTAAGACTCTGTACTTCTTTAGTAGATCACTTTTTAAATCACTCCTCTCCGTGGGCTTCTCATAAATGCCTAGAGTCCATTCATCCGCATCCCCGACATCCACTTCCCAATAGTATCTCCCTGAAGTGAACCCTGTCGCTTTTAGTGCCGCAAGTTTGCAGTCTCCCTGCATGTCTTCCCTGAAGTTCTCTTTTCTCTCTGGGTAAGAATCGTCCTTATGAAAGTTTTCTTGATTTAAAGTCACAGGAGCTGGAATTTTTTTTAAAAAGGAAAGAAAAGGGCCAATATTGTATATTTCAGAGAACTGTTGTACAGGGCAAACCTTAACAAACAGAGCAAATGTGAAAGAACACTGCTCTGAACGTGTGTGTTGGGGGGGGTTGATGTGCTCTCATCTTGAGTTCGAGGCTACTTACCTTCTCTTATCTACACTGTCAGTGTATCAGCAGAATGCCAGAGTGAGCAGGGGACTTGCAGTATTTATTTGAGAATAGTGTACTGTGTTCTCTGCCGATTAGACCTATGTTCCTCAATTAGTAACAGTCTCCATGTGAGCTGACCTCTCTGCAAAGAACAGCACAATTACTCTTGCTGTTTCGAGCACTTTTCGCTTAGTTTGGGGTCTCCTCAGCTGAGGGGCTCTATTAATTTCTATTTCAGAACCACGGGGACCCCACAAATGAGAAAGCTGTGTCCATATATGAAAGTAGAAGCACTAGCAGAATAGCTAATCCTAGAGGTAATTTTCAGTCCAGGCTAATATTATTTTCATGTTCTTCCCTTGCTTGACCAGAACGGTGCTTCTATCTTTTCAACAAGGAGATGATGTTAGGAAGGAAAAACAGGGTCTCAGAGGGCAGATTGGAAGGGAGCCAAAAAGATAAATAAAGAACCACTTACCAAGTTGGAACTGTTCCTTTCTCCAATCTGAAAAAAAGTAACATAAATTGAAACTGAGATGGAAGCACCCCCAGGGAATGGAAAGGAGGTAAGACGCTTCCTCCCCTAACTCATCACCTTCTCTGCTCAACACTCTCTTCTTCCTCTAAGCCCCACAAACTCTGGTAGTGTCCAGAAACTACAGGACAAAAAGTATGTCTTCTGTGCTCTATGTCAGGCTAGAAACTATCCTACAATTCAGCCCGAAGCTGGGGCTCATTCTCCAGTCTGAGCCAGGCTGACCTGGGGCAGGGTCTGCTGCTCCACATGCCACTCTGCTGTGCTCTCAAGACCTTTATGGACCTCCTCACTAACGTGTTTTTCATTTCATTTCATTTCATTTATATTTTTTCCAGCTTATGACGTTCACAGAGTAAAGCGTAAGTTTATGACCAAGGCATTTAAACTGACTCATTATTTTGTCCTCAATTGTAATCAGATTGTTTATGTTTTTCTCCAGAGACAGATTCCTCATGGGAAATAGAATCGCATCTGTTTCTGCTGCGGCTGTGGTAGAATTACAGGACTTGTGATTTTATTTAAAGATTGAATACCCTCATTAGAGTCTTAGGACAATAGGCAGGTAAGGACATATCCATAACTCTTGATTGGCGCAGCTCTGTGGTCTCTCATGAAACTGGCCTCCTGTAAGAAGTGTTAGCACTCTGATGCAGAGAATCTGTGAATATGTGAGTCAAGGAGGACATATGAGATCATGTAATCCAGTCTCTTTATCTTAGAGTTAAGGACACTGAGGCCAAGAAAGAGAAAATAACCGATTGCTCATCTGTAATTGGTAGAGTTGGAACTAAAACCCAAAGGCCTTCCTTTACACTTTGCTCACTCCTTTAGAAATATAGGAACTTTTATCAGCATCTTATAAAGAAAATGCTTAATAGAAACTGCTTAATCAACTTTAATCCTTGGGAGGAGTTCCTCTGACCTCCTCTTATCAAAGCACTTAACAGGCTGTGTGTAGTTGCCTGGCTCCTAGCTTACTTCCTTCAATGGACTTTAAGTTCCATAGGGTCAGAGATAATAGCTTATACCAACATCTAGCACAATGTCTAGCATATAAAAATTGCACACGTATACAGTCAAGGAATGACCTAGTATGTTTCTGAGGTCTAATTCTATATTACACACGCATGCACACCCAGAGTTAGAAAGCCACACAATACATAGACACAGATTTTAGAAGGTATAAAAAATAAGCAATTCCTCCTACCACCAGATAAACACATTTTTGCAAATGATATTAAAATATCTTGAAAGATTGTTTTTCAACTTTTTCAGACATAAACCTTTGTCCCTGTGTATTGAATTTTACTTTCTTTATTTCAAATAGGTAAAATGAGTAAACTTATAATTAAAATATTTTTCCAAGTATTAAATATAAATACATTTTCTGTTTTTTAAACTTTATTTGTAGAATAGAAATGCTGCCATAATATAGAGTATTCTTTAGTCTTCCCAAATCTTATCAAAATCACTCTGTGTTCTGTGTCTTCCTTCTCCATAGTGGCTGGGCTAACAATTCATGTTGAGTCCTACCTTAGCTGCGTTGTAGAATTTACCTGTCAGCAGTTACTTCTCCTTTATCATTAGCTCTGGAAAACAACTGATTATTTGAGCCTCCAAATACAAAATACTACAGAGTGATATCAAATAAATTGTCACAACTTTCACAAGTGTGTGTGCGTGTGTGTGTGTGTGTTTGTGTGTATTTATGATTCTGCTTATGACACTCAGAATACCAGGGGCACTTGTAGAGATCAGGGCCAGATGGTTACGTACCAGGATATAGCAAGGCCTTTTTCCAATCTAAAACAGAACAAATACAGGTAAAATAAGATGAGACATTAATCTGGAGTCTCATATTTCTCTTCCTTTCCCTTGTCTCTCTTCTGCTAATCATCATTAAATCTCTTAGTCTTTCTTTTCCTCAAAGGATAGGGAGCTGAGAAATTGTTGGGCATCAGGACATCAGTTAGCATGAGCGTCCCTTACCTTCTCGGTATAATGCCTTTCGCCTTTCTGAAAGAAACAATGTTCATTGAGAGATCCAGAACAGGTGTGAAAAGCAGAACAAATTCTTGTGTAGACATGAGAAGAAACAAGACTCACCAAGCTCTGCCTTGAGGTTTTCTGAAAGAGGAAGAGAAATAAAATCCATCAAATTGGGTTTTAGCTGCTCTTGAGTTTGCTAAGTAGCTGAATTAATTCTATCTGGCCATCTCTTATGGGTCCTATTGTTCAGTGGATGAGAAAGATCAGTAAACATGTATGTCAAATGCAAAACACCAAGTGCTAAGAAAAGTTACATGGAAAGTTTCGTGGGGCCACACAGGAAGGAATGCCCAGGCTTCATGGGAATTTAAGATTCCTTAGGTGTTTCTGAAGCTTATTCTTGAAGCACAAAGGGGAAGAGAAGATAAGGGAAGACATTTCCACAAAGAGAAACAGCAGCTGAGGCTGGGGCACAGAGGCATGAATAGGTATGGGGCAGACTAGGGGCTTCATGACCCCTGCCACAGCCCTCCTAACTCCCCACATGGTTTTCTCCTTTCTGCAAGACTTCCAGCTCTGTGGAATTCTTGGTACCCTGTGTTCTGCTTGGGGTTCTTTGGCAAATCTTTTATTTCCCCAACCACCCAACGCAGCCTGTATCTGCAACTTTTCCATAAACCTCTGATTTGACCTGCTGCCCTGATTTACCTTTGACTTCAAGCACCTGTTCCTTTTCTCTCCTCATCTCATCCTTTTCATGAGATTCTTTCTTCCTTTCCGTTACTTCTCTTTCTTTGGCTTTATGTTCTCTCCAGCCAGCGTAGCTGATCCCAATGAGGAGAAGCCCCAGCACAGGGAGGGTCCCAGCCAGAGCTGCCTTCCATGGAGACATCCTGGGGAAGAAGGCCTCTGACGCAGGCATGTGGAGACACGGTGAGAGACTGCCCCCTCTCCAAGGGCCTGTCGGCCCTCCGTGCCCTTCACACAGCCCAGCTCTGCCTTGGGGTTTGTGCCTTACTGACCTGGGAGGAAGACGGCCGACACTCTCTCCTGGCCGGAGAGGGTGTTCTGGACGGAGCAGGTCACGTTGCCTGCAGAGCTATCTGTGACCACAAGAGATGCCTCCACATGGAAGAGCCCATCTCCATCTTGGGTCTGAGACTCAGAGAGGGATGGCAGCTTCATTCCCGCCGTGCCGCTCCACTGCACCCTGGGTTTGGGGAACCAGCCACCCGAGGAGCACAGAACTCGGATCCCGCCATCCTCGGGCCCCCTCATCTGAACGTGAGGGGCAGAGCCCACGCCTGAGGAGAGAAGGCATGTGCCTGAGGCCTGAGGTCCTTGAGGGCTCAGGAGTCCCTGGGGCGGAAGGCCTAACTGCCCCTCACCAGGCTGATGAGTAAACTGAAACTCAGAGTTCAAGAAACTGCTCACAGCCAGTGCTAGGCTTAATTGTGATTCAGTTTTTAAATCAACTTAATGTCTTTGCACTTGGACTGATAGCTCTGGGGTCATTCCAAGAAGAGAAAAGAACAGGGACAATTACAGTCAGAAAAAAGGAGTTTAATTCTATTAAGTTGTCTTTCTCTGCTGATTGAGAAAAAGAATATTTGAAGGTGTCAGTACCTATCTGAATTCATATAGTTAACTAATTTCTGAGATCTTTTTGGATATCAAAATATCCTCAGAAATATTTCCTTCTTAGTTTAAAAGCAAAGAGTGTATAGTCTTATCCTCACCATACAGTTTACAAAATTGACATTCTACAAGGTAAAGTTGTGTATCAACACGTGGACACTCACAAGAAATGCCGGGTTAAGAGTGCTCTCACCTTCCCTTTTGCTTTACACCGTGACATACACTGTGTGCTAAGTTAACATACCTACAACACGCAGCTCCACAGTGGCTTCTTGGGAGATGCGACCATCGTTAAAATGACACCAATACTGGCCATCATCAGAGGCACGGATGTTTTGGATCAGCAGGGCCACAGCCCCTTTGCCGATGGAGTCCCCCACCAACTCTGTCCTGCCACGGTACTCCAGCATTTGCTCCCCGTCTTGTTCCTGTCCATTCTGGTACACAAGCACAGCGGGGGAGAGCTGGACTCGGTACCACCGGATCTGCATGTGGGCAGCATTCTGCTCAGGGGACAGCTGGCAGGGCAGGGTGGCATCTGCCCCTAGCAGCACCATGATGGGCTGAGCTGGTCCCTTTACAGAAAACCCGGACACTGCATGAAAATCAGAGACAGATGGGGGAATGAGTGAGGGAGATGAGATGATACACCCACCTCCATTTCTTTATTTAGAGACTCAAACAGTTCTTTTTTAAATTATTCCTTTTTTTTAATCCTTTTTTTTTTAATTGAAGTACAGTCAATTACAATGTGTCAATTTCTGGTGTGCAGCACAGTGTCCCAGTCTTACATATACATACATACATTTGTTTTCATATTCTAGTTCTTTCTTATTTGTATCATTTTCCAAAAAACAGTTATATATTATATTTTATAACCTAACTTCCTCAGCTGTATTCCCCAGAAGTAGCAACTGTTGATATTTTGGCATTTGAGAAGACATGTGTTTTCTATACATTTACAAACAGTATTTATATGTAAATTATGTAAATCATATGTAAAAGAGATTTATTGAGAATCAAATGTGGCAGTGTGACATTAAGCCAGTTTCCCTTTTTTGGTGGGAGGAGAATGGAAGGTACTTCTCTCCTCACTCATCCCTTTGTCTCCTACTGCTCTGTTCCTAGGAGGGTAAGTAGACATTTCTGACCTTGAGATTTAGGTTACTGTGCGTTGGGGGTTAGGCAGGATTAATGGCGTTTTATCCCAAAATGAAAAGTAGTATTTATAAAGTGAGGTAGGCCTTTTTAAAAAAATAACTATGAAGGCTTGAAATCATAGAGAATTTTTTTTCATAAAAATTATTTTCTTGAGAGGAGTGTAGGACTTGGAGATCAGTGGCTCCAGGTGGTGAGGCAGGTCAGGCCTTGGCTGGGTTCCCCAGGGAAAGGAAGGAGGATGCTGGAGACCAAAATGAGACTTTGTCTGAATTATAAAATATGCTCCTTTCTCAAGTAACTTACAATCATCTGCTTGAAAATGACTTTAGTATAGAAATCCATGATATTTAAAAGGAAATGGTAACCCCTGGGCAGGACTTGCCTTGGCTTGCACTAGCAGAGGGCCAGGATATTGTGGATCTGTGAAAGGTCAGGGATTTTAGGCCTGCAAATGCAGTGACTCTGAGCTGGGAAGAGTTCAGAGAGGTGTGGCTGTGTGAGTGCCCACATGTACTGAGCACACATGGCAAGAGCACATGAGCTTAGAGGAAGGTGCCTGTGGCCAGTCTGTCCCAGAGAGCGTGGATCAGGCCATCCTGGGCAAAGAACATGACATCAGCCATTCTGCTGGACTGAAGCCAAGGTCCCCCTTCTTTTCCATTCCTGTATAAAACCCAGGGTATTGGTATAACTAACAGATATACGTCCTTAGCTAAGTGATACTGAGCTATTGGCCATTCATGTTAAATGAGCCCTTTAATTTGAGAAAAGATATTTGACATTACTTAGAGGTACATGCAGTGGAAAAACTTCATTCTGTTTCACATAAATGGGATCATTATACACCAATTTCTTCAATAAGGAACTTCCAACTATTTTAGTACATGTAGCCAGCTCTACTGATTGTTTTGGGTACTGCCTACGCCATCGTGTTTGAGCTTTTCCTATACTGGTGAATATTGCTTCCAATTTAGTGTTACTACAAACAGCCCTGCAATAAACATTTTAAACATACATGTATATAAACACAGACAGCTTTTCTTTAGGGTAAATTATTATAGAATTGCTGAGTCAACATATATGAAAATTAAATATTTTGATACTTACTGCCTAATTTACTTCAAATTTAAGAGACAATAACAGAAAAGTGTCATTATTGTGAACTCGTAGTTGGTTTCTCTTCAAACCTGGAGTCTGAACACTTTATCTTGAGGAGCCCTTTTATTTTATGAAGGAAGGACTTGTGTTCCAGGAATAATAAATCATTTGTCCAAGATTGTAACCAGATAGTGCTCAGTGATCCTGAGTCCAAATTCTTTGCACTGAAACTTGGGTTTTTTTGGCAGTGTAAACATTACAAAGTATATTTTAATGAACAGTTACATCAGATTTCAACAGGCTGAAATCACTTATATTCAATAAAGATTTAGATAAATATTACAGCTGACTTTTGTGAAGTCAGATCAAAGGAGTAAGGGATGTTGATATGAAGGAGATTACTCCCACCCTTGAAGCCTCTTGTTGGCCGCAGACGCAGCCACAGTTTCCCCAGATATAACTGCCTTTGAGAGGGTGCAGAATTGTGACTGATGGACTCATTACATGAGAAGAGCCACTGCAAACAAACCAATAAATGAAATGCATGAGGGAGACCACTGACCTGCGGAGCACCACGTAGACATCTGGAGAAGGAGGAGAGTGGGGAGAAAGCCAGCAGAGAAGAAACAGGGAACATCCATCATCTTCTTCAGAGCAGAAAGTGGAGCACACTGGAGGCACCAAATGTTCATTCTGACAATGAGGTACTCTGTAGGAGAAGGTGGCGAGAAGCCAGGCAAGTGAAAATTCTAAGGGAAGAAAATACTCCCCTGTTCAAAGGCATACTTTTAGATACAGTTTTTGGTATGTTTTCCCTCACAGACCTTAAGACAAATACCACCAACTCCCACCCTTCCCAATGGGTTTTTTTTTTCTTTCCTCTCTTTTTTTCTGAAAACTAACCGTTTCCCCAGCAGGTGTAGAAAATTGTAAAACGTTCTCTGGTGTCCCGTGGGCTCTCTTGCTTCTGTATGGATTCACCTTCTCAGCAGGGCTCTCTTGAAATTGAAGCCCCTGAGTTCAATGTTGAGAAATGAAGTCAGACACAAAATGTGTCCACTCCTCTCAGCCAAACTATTTTCCTCATTCATTCATTCATTTATTCATTCATTCCTACATACATTTATTTATTTATTTTGACCGCAAATACTCTTGTGGCTTAACTCCTTAAAGGGAAGGGAGTTTTCTCACCACATGACCCAGAACCCAAGCCCTTCTTTTTTCAGGACCCACATGTCCCACAAACACACCTGCACATCACCACACATTTCTCTCTCACCATCCAGATGAGCCAGGGGGTTTCTCAGAAGCTCCTGGGCAGCTCAGTGCATCTACAAAGCCTGGCTCCAGAGACAGTTTGCACCTGGTTGTACTTGTGGTCAGCGTCCAAGAGTGTGTGTAGCTGCAGGGGCTGGATACAGCAGGATTCTAATCCGACTCTGGATTGGGAAAATATTCTTAGGAAGGGGAACAAACAAGGCTGCCAAGAGGCACTTGCACTTGAATGCTTCTCGTAGAATTGGCTAAAGGAGAAGATCACAACCTGCCTCCAGCAAAGTTCTAGTTACTTCGAAAGCGGAAGTAATAAAGGTCATCCCAGCGGACTTTGGACTGGGCTGAGCTATAGAATGACAGGAACTCTAAAGTTTTTTGGTCGAAAATGCTCAGTGTAGGTCCTTCCTGCCACCTGCAAAGGGCTGAAATCACGTGATTCAGGGAGAAGGAATCCTCTTCCTGTATATTCGGGTTGGTTGGTCATCCAAAAGTTCAACTCGAATTTGGAGAATGAGCCCAAGAGAAGCATGCTTCCTCCTACCACACCGCAGCTGGCATCGGAAGCCGCGTGCAGAGCTGCACAGGGGCAAAGTCAGAGGTCGCAAATGGAAGGTTCTGTGCTCTGGGAAATTTACAGCTGTATTTCGAAAACCTTAGTGTTCCCAAAAGTAGAATAGATATAACAACACAGTTATCAGTGCCAGATACAGAATGGCCAAAAGGCATTTTCTTTCCCTTTCACACTCTTTCCAAATTTAATTAGTGTTTCTTCATATCACACAAAGTTTACAGATAATCAGGGACACAGACAGCAATTGCATAAATATTCTTATGAAAGCCCCTAACTGTCTGGCCAAACAAATACCAAGATCCTAAATAAATATTCTTTAGAAACAGTGGGGATCCATTTGCTTTTCTTAAGAAATAAAATGTATTGAGATATAATTCACATACAATGGAGTGCATGGTTTTAAAACATGCATTTCTATGAGTTTTCACAAATGCTTGCACTCATGTCACCACCACCTTGATCAAAATATGCATGATTTTGGTCTCTTGAAAATTTCCCTCATGCCCATCATCAGTCAGTCCGTTCCGGGAAAAACAAACAGTATTTGATATAAATCATCATAGCTTAGTCCTGTCTATTCTAAAACTTCAAAAACAACAAAATGGAGTCATAGAGTATGTGTGCTTTTGTGTTTGGCTTCTTTGGCTAAAAACGAAAATGGTTTTTTTGAGATTCAACCACGTTATGTGTATCAATACATTTTAAATTTTTTATTGCTGAATAATATCGCATTGTTTGAATATAGGACAATGTATTCTGCAGTTATCTTTGGGGCTGCCTCCCCATCCCATGCAGGCCCTTCTCCTTCTATTCAAGTTCTTTCACACCATGCTGGGCAGCCCTCCACCTCCTCCCTAAGGCCCTCCTGTCTCATTTGGAGTCTGATACCCACCTAATGGTTTAGGTCTAAATACTGAGGAATGGGAAGGGAAAACTGAAGGAGAAAGGGATGGGCTGAAGACACTACTTGCCTCTTCTGTTTTCTTGGAAGTGTATGGTATCTGTTTGCATGTGTATTCTATCTCAAAATGGAAATACATTAATATACATTTCCAACAAAGCTTGAAAAATTAAGAAAAAAACAAGCTTGAAAAATTTATATACATATCTTAGATATTTTCCCCAATTACAGAGAATTGTTTGAGTAAAGCCAATTAATCTGTAGAAAACATTTTGAGGGAATTATACTGAATGCATACCAGTGTTTGTGTGTTTAAGAGAGAAAGGTAAAGGGGGCGGGGAGGAGAGAGAGAGAGAGAACTACAAGGTATTACTGATTTCAAAGAGCAGTTTTTAAAACAGTGTGAACAAAATGACCTTATTTGTATAAGAAAGATCAAAGGATAGACATCAAAATCACAGGAAAATAATGATAGGGTATATATTTCTTACTGGCACAAATGTGGGTGTTTCTATTATTTTTGCTTCTCTCTAATTTTTAGATTTCTCTAACATAAAAACGTAAAGAATATCGTGTGTATATAAAGATTTGTAATCCAAATATAAAGTGTATTAGGAAGGATTCACTCATAGGAGATGCAGGATTGGAAAAACAATCAGCATTCTTGGGAATGAAAAATTGGCTTAAAGTAGAAAACAAATAAAAGTGTCACATATCAGAGTAGACAATGCTGAAGATCAAAACTTTGGGCTAGAAAAAAATAGAGTTATTATATTCTCTCAGAATATGGTACATTAAATCAAAGAGATAAAATTGAGGAAATATAAGTTAAGCATACTAGATCCAACACTTCAACATCCACCTAGTATGTTTTCCAAAATGGAAAGGAGATTAGGGACAAGAATCAGAAAAAAGGGCACTTCATAAAAAGTTGGACTATTGCAGAAAAAAATGAGTCATTTATACATGAATTCTTGTAAAGCACAGTGGAGGAAGGGGTTAGATAAGCTTCACACTGGGTCATTCTGTTAATCCTAAGTGGATTTCTACTAATCAAAAATTAAGAGAAATTATTGGATCTCACTAAGTCATTAAGCAAAAGATTTGACGTAGCATAGTTGTTACATTATTTAAAACCTCTGTGACTTCATTTACATGTTCTGGAATGGTTCTGTTCATTTCTGATTAATTGTGATTGAAAAAATTTTTGAGTTCCCAACTGATTTTTGCATTTTTAAGTTCTGCTATGTTTTTAGCACCATGCAATCCTTGAAAGTCAAATGTTCTTAATGAATGCCCCTATCTGCAGGGGAAACCTTGTTTCTTTTAATGATTTCTCTCTGAATGTTATTTTTATTTTAATTTTAATATTGTCATATGTAAAGTTTTGTTAGAATGTGTCTGGTTTATATCTGTTTATTGCTTCTTTTACTATGTCTCTTACAAACCATACATAGATGTTCAATCTTAGGTGCAGAATTTCAAAAATATAAATTAGAGCTTTCTTAATTCTTTCAGGCTTTAACTTGGAGTGTCTTTCTGTCATTCTAAGCAAGAAAAACAAATATTCTAGAACTCAAAGGATCTGAAGGATCTTCAAAACAAAAATGAATTCTGTAGACCCAGGGAAGCAAAATCATCCTCGCCTCTCATTGTTTACAGTATGGAAGGAGGATGAAAGTTTTTGGAGAACCATTTGGGGACTTTCATACTATTTTTCTGCCATCCTGGTTGCGATGGATGTAACCCAGATATCAGTGGGGGAAATTTCTACATCTGAGAGAAGGTATGAATGGGCCCCTGTCTTTTCAATTCCCTGTCTAATGGAATAAGGGGCCTAACTGGTAGATGAAAATTTATTATCAGAATGGCAGATATATCGAGGTGAACTGAACAAAACATCAAAATAAAAATTGCCAACACTTATAAAGAATGTAAAAATTACTGACGCTCTTCTAAGTGCTTAACATATATTAATTTATGTAATCCTCACGAAAACTTAGGATATGTACTACTATTGAACCCATTGTCAGATGAGGAAACTGAGGCACAGAAAGTTTATGTAACTTGCTCAAAACTTTGAACTTATAAGTAATCTTACCGGGATTTTTAACTCAGGCCATCGAGTTCTAATATTTATGCTATTAACCTGGAAAATATATTTCAGAGAGAAAGAAATCGCTTGTTTTTGATCCTCTCCTTGTAAGTATGTAATTATTAGATGGGTTTATTATTCATGCCTGGTCAAAGTTCTCTTTCCTTATCTTATTTTACTTTCAATTTTGAACATGTCTGCCTAGCAGACCAGAAGCACACTGCTGAGTGGTTCCTGAGTAGGGGCCATCTTTCTTCCCTTCAGAAAGAGTTTTCTGAAACACTAAATAACCACCTAAGGCTTCCTGGGGGCTCCAAGGTTTCCAACATCTGATATTCCCTCGGCATCTTGGAGACCCGCAGGCAGCTGCGAGAGGGTAACCTGGAGGAACGGCAGAGAGTGCGTCTTCCTGGTGCCTGTGGCAGTGAGGGGGAGAAGTTCCAGGATGCCCTCGTCTCTGTAAGAAGAACTCAAAAGATGTGAGTGGGGCAAGAGGGTGAGTGAGGGAATCTGGGCAAGGACCCTGGGTGTTGACAGGACAAGCTGAGTTACATCTGCTCCTTCATCATATAGGAAAGTGAGGGAGAAAGTCTGCTGGGGCCAGAGTAACATTTGTGCTAAAGCCATCTCTCTCAGTGGCTGCTTGTTCGCTGCCTTTCCTCTGTGTTCACATCCATTGGATAAAATGTTCTTCTTGAGAGAAGAATTTAGAAATCTTGTGGTCAGCTTTATCACTGCAGAACACGGCTGTTGAGATGAAGACTGTTTTCTTGGAAAAGGGAAACAAAAGGTCTTCTTTGTGAAAGTCAGTCTTCCCTGATGTTCCCTGAGAAGCTACAGTTGTTTGAGAGCTTCAGGAGGTCATTTCTTAGAAACACTGTGAACCACCTTAGCTGCAATCTTTTCAACCTTTTTGTTTGTTTGTTGTTTGACTCTAGCTATTTTCAGGACCTCGCTCTGTGTCATACTGCTCTCTGCTCTGGGAAAGATGGTGTGTTCCTTGGACTTCTCTTTGCGGAGAGACTTCTTCTTTATCCTGCTTCTCCAGGTGTCCATGTGGGGCTCAGGTGAGAATATTTTATATTTCTGATATGTGGATTCTCTTGTTCTCTGAACAGAAGGATTAAACCACTCCATCATGTCTCATATCTACCTAAGTTAATTCCAAATATTTTATTTTGATATAATAATGTATTTGCCCATACACGATGGCAAATACATCATTATATGGTCATTTTAGAGAGAAGGACCAGGTAGAATTACTTTAATGATGACTTCTAGTTCATTCAGATCTCAGCTTCTGGAGGAATGCATTTTCTGATGCGCAAGACCTGATTAAAAACTCTAGCTTCATGATTTCCCAGAACTCTCCCCTCCTCCTTCACTGAATTCACCCCCATGGCAATTTAAAAATCATTTGTTTAATACTTGATCATTCTGTTGGTTGTAAGATCTGCAAGGGTAGAAATCCGCCTTGTCTTGTTCACTGCCATCTTCAGCCTGAATTTGTGCTGCAAATTACTGCTGCGTGAGTGGGAGAGAGAATGTCCATGGGGCTCTACTGGGCCAGTACTGACGCTGTTCTCAAATCCAGGCAGGTTATTCTGATATTCTTTTCATTTGTGGCTCTATTCCACAGATTCATTTTCGGTGATTGGCCCCTCGGAGCCCATTGTGGCCATGCTGGGTGCCGACACGGTGCTGCCCTGTCGCGTGTTCCCAGCCATGAGCCTGGAGAACATGGAGCTCCGCTGGTTCCGCTCCCAGTTCTCAGAAGCTGTGTATGTGTATCAGGACGGGATGGAGCAGACAGGAGAACAGCTGGTAGATTTCAGAGGGAGAGCAGAGCTGGTGAAAGACTACATCACTGAGGGAAGAGTGGCTGTGAGAATCCACAGCCTCCGCGTCTCAGACGATGGAATGTACAAATGTTTTTTTAAAAAGGGAAGTGATTTTGAAGAAGCCGTTTTGGAGCTAAAAGTGATAGGTGAGTAATTATCTGAAAATGTAGATTACTCTAAGTGAAATGTAACTGTGCTGTGTTTGATTTTGAGGGGAGGATGGTGAACAGAACAAAGACAAAAAGACAGGTTTGCTTGGAGCTGGTCAACATCCTAAACACTGGATTTAACCCCAAATCCTCTTAATCTGTTTATACATGTATTGTTCTGTACTTTAAAATTAAACTATTTCCAGAAATATCTACCATAAAAATAGGTCACTTATTTCCCTCTATGTCTCCTCTCACACATTTTGAAGGAGGGCACCATGATTACCAAAATGTACCATTAATCTCAGAGGCCAGAATCCCATTTGGCTACTGTGTTGCACAGAGGCTTAACCGGGACTGTCAGTGGTCAAGTACTGAATGCACTGTTTGGAGAAAGTGACCATGAGGGTTTGACAGAATAGACTGATATTGCAGAAAAAGGAACAACAACAAAAAAAAGCATCATCCAAGGATTGAGGCTGGAAAATAATTAACATTCAGGAACTTAGTGAAGCAGAAATAGAGAAAACCATTAACAGGGTGGCTTTCGGGGAAATAAAAAGGCCCTGCAGATAGGGGCAACTGTGAAAGGCTGGAATGCACTGAGGACTGGTCCACAGAACATTGAATTGATCACTATGAGTGTTACCATCATTGGTGCTGTTTTGTTTTTAATTGTAATAAAATTATAACTCATTGCATCAAACTCAAACATTTCAGAAAGGTAAGAATATAAATGATTATCTTTTTTTCCCTTCAATATTCCTTTTCTCTTCCTAGGTAACTCTTAATGCCAGACTTCTGTGCCATTTCAGTTATCTCTATTTTTATATAATAAATTTTATATATAGTTATATTTATATATAATTAAATTTATAAATAATTGTTTATAAAATAATAAAATATATTATGTAATTATAATATATAATATATTTATATAGCAGATCTTAATCTCTGTTCATAAATTAATTTTCAAAAATATTTATGTTTACTTATTTAAAAACAAAATTAATTCCGTCTTTAAGCCCTCAGCCAATCAGGCTCATGTGAAGTTATATCTTAGTTCTTATTGGAGCTTCCTGTCCCTTGTTCCCTTGAATAATAGTTGTGCAAAGATCCCTGGAGTCTAATGCAGCCCATCACATTCAGGACTCAGTAAACCCCCTCCAGCATTGGTCCCCTACTTGTTAGCACGAGGATGGTCATCATCCCAGCCTCTGTTACATCTTTCCTCACTGACTCCAGAAAGATTGCTACAAATATTATTAAAGACCTTTGATGCAGCTCTTCAAGAGGCACCTAAATATCTCTGTCTCTTCCTTATGTTTTGAGAAATCTCCCCATCACTCTATCAAAATTTATTTCTATTCCCCTTAAGGACACTAGCTCATTGACATTATTTTTCTCACCTGTATTATATAATTGCTGTAACTAACTTACGCATTCAGCAATATAGGAAGAACGAGTTTCTTTATGCTGTTCCTGCTTTTAGCCAAGTAAATATCCCTGAAGCTGATATAATATAATTGGGGTCAGGAGAGAGAAAGACTTAGAGGACAATTCAAGTAACAGTTATTGAAGCACAGTTAAAAACACTATTAAAATGTCAAATAATTTTTGTTTCATATACATATACTGACTCCCTCGTGGACTCACTTCACCTTGTTACCTCCATCTTTTAGATAATCTTTACTCAGTGGAAGAAAGAAAATTTGGAAAAATTACAAAAGGAAATTGTTTAAGGAAGAGACCAGAAGAAGTCTCAATTTCAGCACAGAAAGATAGTCTTCCTTGAGACTCTAAGAAATGGAATAAGCATATGATATAGATATAGAATAGATATACTGATTTTCTTTCTGGAAGAATTCAACATTGGCAAATTTTACTCTGCTCCTTTCCTATTACCCTTCTATGGCCAATTGCAGATATGCATGCACAGAGGAGATAAGACAGGCGTTGGTTATAAGTGTCAGTATCAGATTCATTGCTCTTAAATTTTTGAACCTCAGATACACACTTATCTCATGGAAAAAGAAAAGAAACCCCCTCCATCCATTGAGAACTATGGTGCTTTGTTCATCTCCCCCAACTGGTGTATCTGTGAAACATTAGGGGCTTCTGGACAAAAAAAAATGTCCAAGTCTCAGATAAATGACTTTCCTCTCCAGGTCTGGGTTCCAATCCTCATATTTTCATGGTGGGTCCAGAAGATGGAGGAATACGGCTGAAGTGCACAGGCAAAGGATGGTTTCCCCAGCCTGAAGTTCAGTGGAAAGATGCAAAGGAGGAGAGGATCCCATCTCTCTCTGAAGACCAGACGCAAGACGATGATGGGTTGTTTCAGACTGAGGCGTCTCTCATTGTGAGAGACAGCTCAAAGACAGAAGTGTCCTGTTCCATGAAGAACCCCTTCTTTGGACAAGAGCAAGTGGAAACCATTTTTATCCCAGGTCAGTGTGCTCATTTGGGGGGCAATTCAAGTAACAGTTATTGAAGCACAGTTAAAAACATTATTAAAATGTAAGTAAGAGGGGAATAAGGGTGGGTGAATACTGGGGACCTGGGATGGGATACGCTTGCTTGGTGTATGTTTTTGATCAGGTTTTGGGCACCCTGTGTCAGAGCCCTTCTTCCCTAGGACCTCTCCTTGGAAGGCAGCATTCGCTGTGACTTTCGTGATACTTGGGATTTCCATTGGTGCTATTGTGTATTTGGCTCTGAAAGAAAAACAGGAAAAGAAAAATGTATCAGAAGTTGAGAAGGAAAAGGAGAAAGAAAGAAAAGCCAAAGGTAAAACTGTGAATCAGACTTGGTGGGGATCTGTGAATTTATGGGTTTGTTAACAGGATGGTATCTTTTGGGAACACAGAAAGATATATACGGTTGAGTTAGAGCCCCAAGACCTCCATGAGAAAAAAATATTATTACAGAGTTCATTGGAAAGAAAAAACTCACGGTATAAACATAGGGTTTTTCTTTAATAGTCATAATAAATTTCAATTAAGGTAATTTTTTGTTCTAGGTACATGGAAGTAGCATTCAGGATCTGGATTTAGGAACACAGTCTAGAAAATAAACCTTGGGTTTATTTTTTTTAACCTTAGGTTTATTTTCTGTTAAATCCATTTTATTATTTTCTTTCTTTTTTAGAATCACTTGAGAAGGAGCTTGGTAAGTTTTCCATTTTCTTTGCTCTTCTAATAGAGGAAATAGAGTCCTTACTCTATGCCGTATGTCTGGCATCTCACAGGCTGTTATTCCTTTTCAGCCAGAAGGAAGACATTATATCAGCAAGGTGAGTTATATTGATGTGATGGTTGGGTCGACCATCTCACCTGCCCCTCTGTTCTAGTCACTTCCTATTTACCTTGCTGGTGAGGAAGGGATCCCTACCCTAAATAGTACAAAATGGTCAAACGTATGACACACAACACTGAACAGATGAGATTGATAGCAGTTTTTAAATTACATATACTCACATCCTAGGGAGAAGGACACCATGAGCCATGCAGGACCACGTGGGGGTTGCACTTGAGAGCACAATGAGCTAGCAAGGGCTGTGGGAGGCAGGCTCCGTAGTTACAAGAGGATGAGATGCCTCTGTTTTCTGCGGAAGCATGAAATTGGCTTGTTTGAATAATTTTGCAGGCTGACGGTGAGGTGAAGCTCATTAGGTTAAAGACCAGGTGGGGTTAGGTTGCCTTGGCCAACAGAGAAATTAGCTGATAGGGGAGTTTTCCGTGCTGGGTGGAGGGCATATCGGGTGAGAGCAGGCAAATTAGGCACTTGGAGTCCTGTGAAGCTCAAAGGTGTCAAGGCAGCACATAAAATTTTAAGCTTTCCAATACTTTCACAATTCAAGCCTACCCCTGCCTTTAAAAACAAAACAAACAAAAAAAAAAACAAACAAAAAAACAACAACAAAAAATTAGAAAAAGAGAACCTCACATTTGATCACAAATGTGGAATGTGGAAAACGTGAGAAATGAAGCGGGAGATGTACAAGAGGACAAGCACATCAGAACCGTCACTGAGTGACGGACACGGCAGCGCAGCACCATCGTAACCCTTCCGCTTCCGCGTGGTCACAGCGTTGCCGCGCTCTGAAGTGAAGGTCCAATGAATGGGACAATCTACTTCCTTTGTTTTTTAGGGTTTTTTTTTTTTTTTTTTTTTTTTTTTTTTTTTCAGATTGGAGAAAAGCAGAGTTATATGCTGGTGAGTAACTGGTGTTGTCTTGGGCTTCAAGTGCTTCAGGATTTCATGAGGCATTTTCAGGGCAATTTTCAGAAAAGTGCCAACTTTTGGAGATTTTACTTTGAATCTGGGAGTTCAAAAAAAATACAAGGGATAAGGGGATAAGCATCTCACTCGTTCAAAAGACATGTTCTTGGCATATTTTCCCTTTTTTGTTTTTTCTTTTTAGACTGGAGAAAGGAACTGTTCAAAGCAGGTGAGTGACCTTACTATTTTGTCTCACATAATCTTTTCTATACAAATGAGAAAACACTCTATAATACCTAGCTGTTTATTCACTTCATGGCTTTTGCTTCAGTCTCATGTAGAAATGTGAACAGATTTCTTACTGTTCTGACATCATTCATTCATTCATTCAGCATAAAATTATACAACTATTTATTCGGTGCCGAATGAATATAGCAGATCTTGTCTGACTTCGTGGGAAAGTGCATGTACAAATGGTGATGAATATTATGGAAGGATAAGAGAATGCCATGAGAAAAAAAATGGTGGATTCAAAGAATTCCCCCAAGGAATTGATTTTAATCTGAGACTTAAGTGATATTTAAGTGAGACTTGAGATTTATTCATGCAGATAACATTGACAGAGTAGCTGAGGCAGAAGGAAGTCTACTACATAACCAGTCTGAGACAGAGAAGGGCTTGTTGCATCTCAGCGCAAGTGGAAAATAGCCCCTGATCATCTTAGAGTCTTTCCAGAATTATGAGTCAACTGTTTCTACTGTATGCTACTTAACTCTGAATATCCCTGCGTCCACAAACATTTCCTAATTAATGTAATCCTCCAAAAGTTAAAATATATTCTAATTCCTCACATACAAATTCTTATGAGAAAAATTTTAATTATTGAAGATGTGAGGTTTGCTACTATAGTTAGCACTGGTGCCACTCGCACTGCTGGTGTTAGTGTCACTACAACCATCGGAAGCTACCATTTACCAAGTGCTCATCACGGGCAGGGTAAAGCATTATGTTCTCTGCACACTGTCTCGTTTGCTTCTCACTGTGCTGTGCTGAGGTGTCATCATCATATGCATCTTCATGAGGTTACAGTGAGGTTGAGCAAGGCAAAGGAATTCCAAGATCACAGCTCCTAAAGACAGCGTGGTTATCACAATTCAGATCTTTCTGACCACAGAGTTGGGATTTCGACTATTAGAAATATAATAAGAGTGTGTGAGACTAGATGACTTATTTATTACATAAGCCCACAGAAAAATGACACCAAAGAAGCTCAAATGAAAGTAGATATGCTGTGATTGGCAATATGACACGGCTTAGTTATTAAGAGCGGGCAGTAAAGCAGTCAACGTTTGCATGAGGTTGGAGAAACCCCAACTTGAAATATCTGATCCTGAGGGTTTTCAGATGAGACATCCTTCTTGGCTAAATGGTCTCAGTCTGTCTGGAACACATGGTTATCTAAGGTCCAATCCAACCCTGACCTTCTTTGACCTACACAACATGTGTCTCCTATGAACTGACATAGAATAGAACATAAACTGTTTTACCTTATCTTCCATTTCTCTCCCTCTTGTTTTTCTTCATTTTCCTTTCCTAGTAATTTGAATCTTTCCTAAAGTCACCCCATCTCCATGGTGGAATGATACTCATTTTTCCCCCCAAACCTGCAGTGGATGTTACTCTGGATCCAGACACAGCTCATCACAAGCTCAAGTTATCTGAGAGCAGAAAACAAGTTTATTTAAAAGAGAATGATCCTCAGAATGGTGACGCCTCAACACACCAAGAGCAAGAAGAGTCTGAAACCATCTCCAGTGTTTTGGGCCAGGATGACCTTACCCCAGGGAGACATTGCTGGGAGGTAGAAGTGAGTATGAAGACAGAAGTTGGATCTGGAACTAGATGTGCTCTGGGTGTTTGTGCAGTTATAGCAAAAAGAGAGGGCTGGTTTGCAGAAAGTCCAGAGAAGAATTTCTGGGTGGTAACATACAAGGAAGGAGAAGTCATTTCCCAGAAAGGGTCTCTGTCACTGAGACAGTGGCCCCGCAGGATTGGAGTTTTCCTGGACTGGGATGCTGGGAACGTGTCCTTTTACAACATGATCGATGGGTCCCACATCCATTCTTTTACTGGAATCTCCTTCTGCGGAGAACTTCGTCCTTATTTTAGTCTTCAGGGTGATGGCACATCTTTGACTATCTGCTCAGCTTCAGATAACAATGAAAATTGTCCTGATTTTTCTGCAAAGGCCTCTGTAACTCATTTGAGTAGTTGTGATCTAAGTGTCCCCGAAGAAGCTAACTCTCTATTATGTCCATAAGAAGTGAAGTGTCGGCACATCTGCTGCCCCCGCCTGAACTTCTTATGGGTGTTTCTCCAAGAGCAGGTCAGCCTCACTGGGTATGAACTCAGCCCCTTGCAAAGAGACAGGGAGACGGGGAGAGAAATGGGAACAGCTGGAAAACGTCTGGGGGAATTTCCTCTAGTGCTACCTTTGGGGAAGCCCTCTTTGTGGACAGCAACGATTTGTCATAAGAAAACTCCAGCTAAACGCATGGGCCTTTCTTCAGGTCTGGCACTTACTGTGTTTTGAAGTAAATATGTTTAAAGCTACATTTAAAAAGAAAATCTCTCTTCCTACTATTTTTGTTATCAAATATGGAGGAGGGTGTGGTGCATGAAGGGAAGGGTCCCAGTTGAGTAAATTCTTAATACACAGGCTACGGTTGGAGATACACAGAAATCTGCTCAAGTCTTTTAAAAGTTAATGACTCAGCTTGTCTTTCCTTAGACTTTGGTGTCCATCAACTTCTAAACTTGGACTTTGCCAAGGGGTGGGGAGGACTAATAAATAACTATAAATCATTTGAGCAGGAGACCAAGCCTTCTGGGAAGGAAGAGCACCCCCCCCTCATTTTTTTAAACAAGTTCTCACTGATCAGCAAGTCCAGAATTGTGAGTATGTGAATGTAAAAGGAATGGGCATTGCAATGTATGTTTTCGGAGAAAAAAGTCATTTCTTTCTGACCATGTTCTTCCCGCTGTTGAGGGTTTCCTTTGCCTTTAATGCATCTAAGCCTCTGCAGCTATTTATTACAAAGCTTGCGTCTTCCAGAAAGTAATATATGAGCGTCTCCTGTCAAATAAATCCTGTCTTTCTGACAATAAAAGAGATCAACTTAGACCCACTTAGATTTTTCTGTACAACCAGCTGATCCTTAAATGGCAAGTCCCTTTAACAATTTCTTTTGGAAGATATATCTCTTTGGCAAAATTTCCCTAAAACACGGCCACTAGAGGGCAAAGCCAGTATTTGAACCCAAGAAGAATAAATCCAGATCCCAGAATATTAACTTTACTGAATTAAGGCAACGTTTTAAATGGCAAGAAATAGTAAAAGCGGGAGAGAGGCAAGTAAACGGTGGGAAAATATTAGTAGGTATAATCAAATGGACATGTGGGGGTAACAGCAAAATGGGTACAAATGGTATTGGAAGTATGGCATGGAACAGGAAGGGCAGTGGGTTCAGTTTTGGGTATTTGACTTTTGTTTATACTCAAGACATTCAGCATGAGGTTACCAAATGAGTTTTTAGTATGTCTCCTGCAAGAATTAAAAATTCCTAGTTTATTCTATAGCAGAATTCTTCTACCTGTCACTTCACTCACTTTAGTGGTTTTTTGTCCTTCTAACTTAGACATTGGGGAGCAAAGGCTGGAGGTGTTCAGTGAAAGACTATGTGACAGTTGATGCTCTATTGGAATCAGGGTTATAGAAATGTTTTCAGGGACAACACCATCCAACATAACCTCATCTCTAGCTGCGGGTAAGTCAACAAGCAGTGAAGGGTCTCCAAGTAGCCCGTGGTTTCCAGCAATGTAATAATCTTAAATTCACCACCTGACTCCATCAATTGATTCCTATTGCTAGACTACTCTGGCCATCCCATTTTGAGTAGAGTTCAAGAAGATTTGGTAAGACATTCAAAAAACAAAGAGACTTCACTAGAAGAAAGAAATATCTTAGGGCAGGAATTATGTCTTATTAAGCATTTTACTCTAGGACCTAGCCCAGTGAATTCTACAGATAAGGTATTTAATAAATATTCTATTTATGAATCTATTCACACATTCCACAGATGTTTGTTGACCAATGAATAAATGCCATTTTTCTAGGTTGTGAGGATACACAGAAAAGAATAATATCACTGCCTTAATGGAACTTATAGTCTACTGACAAGTGAGGACAAAGTCCTGCAGGGGGGTTGACAGAATTACTCTCTCTGGTTTCTTCCTGTCCTTTCCTTGAAACTGAGATCCATCCAATCTGCACATCTGTTGTGAGAGTTGCCACGCTTTGCATGACTACAGCCAGCCCTCTGTGCATCAGCGGTGAGAAGGAACGGGGTCCTTGATGGGCCGATCCAGTTACTCATCCGTTAGTCACAGTGATTGTTTCCATGTTTGGGGCGTCTTATCCAAGCACCAACCAGTCTCTTTCCCTGTGGGTTTTCTACCTGGAATTGGAACTGAGAAAGTAAATCAACCCCCAATTGGGGAAGCTAACAGAAAATATGTTTCTTAATACATAGTGAAAGATTTTGACTGATGAAAAACACATTTCATGACACTCTCCTAGGGAAAATGTATGTATTTATCTATTGGGCCTATACAAGCCCATAGGACTAACAAGAAAAGAATTAGGTTGAATGGGCAGGCCAATTCAAAAAAAAGAAAAGAAAAGAAAGAAAAGGAAAAGAAAGGACAGTTAACCTCAGACATTATTAAATAAAATATTTTTAATTATATTAAATCATAACAAAGTAACATCAAAAATATTTTAAGGCTGCTATATTTATTAACAAATTTGTCTTAAAAAATATAAGGGGTACATAAAGGTGTGTCAAAAATGTTTGTACCAAAAACATGTAAATCATTTATGAAATCCCAGAAAATGTACAATACACAAAGTGAACCTTGATGTAACTCTGGACTTTAGTTGAAAATAGTGTATCGGTATCAGTTCATGAGTTGTAACAAATGTACTACACTGATCAAGCTGTTAATAGCAGAGGAAACAGAGGGGTGAGAGGAGAGGGATATGGGAGTGCTCCGGATTTTCCACTCAGTTTTGTTGTAAACCTAAAACATCTCTTAAAGTACTGGTACATGCTACAACATGGATGAACTTTGAAAACATTTTGCTAAGTAAAAAAATACAGACACAAAAAAAATCCACATATTTTACAACTGCATTTGCATTTATGTGAAATACCCCATATAGGTAAATTCACAGAGACAGAAAGTAGATTGGGGGCTGGAGGCAGGGGGAAATGGGTACGACTGCTTGACGGTTATAGAGTTTCCTTTTGGAGTAATCAAAATATTCTGGAACTGGATACTGATGGGGGTTGCACATATTGTGAGGGTAAAAATACGAGTGAATTGTACACTTTAAAATAGCTTAAACAATCAATTTTATGTGATGTGTATTTTACCACAATTGAAAAAATGTAAAACTAAATAAAATAAATGTGTAAACATTTGTGAAAGAATAATGCATAGTTTCAAACATAAAGTTATGAGCTTTAAAATGGAGAAAAAAATTATGAACCAGAAGAGAAAACTCTGGAATGCTGCAGAAAAAAAATCTTCGAAGGACAGCAGGAACCGTGGTGTCTGCCTCCCTAGACGGCAGTAGCGTGTCATTTGCTGGTATTCCTCATTCTCACTTCAGATGATTTTCAGACTTTCTCCAAATCTTTATTTCTTCACATTCTTTCTTCTTCTACCTGTAGCTTCTCTTTCCTAATTCATTATGACTTTAAAATATTTTTATTTCCATTGCATTTTATTACTTGTGTTGCATTTATTGCTTATGTTTATTTTACAATTACTAATTTTAAATTGTGTTTTTTTCACTCTAAAAAATAAGTTTGACGTTTTCATATACATGACACATAACTAATTTTTCTCTTGGACTAGAATTTCTGAAAAGTTTCCTCACTCCGTGTTCTCAATTAACTTTCTGAAAAAGTCTGGTGCAGGGATTCCACACTTCATGGGATTTTCAAGATTACATCTTGGTAATCAGGTTTTTCTCCTTATATTCAGTTGTATTTTCTCTTCCTTGTTTTTAACTATATTTTTGTTTTCTCAGCCCTCCTTGCATAATTAATTGTCACTTTCCTAAAGAAACCAATCAAATACTTGGTCATGCCTTGCACTTCCTCATCTAGGCTAAATTGCATTTCCCACTGGGTTTTCTAAGGGTCCTTTGTCATCCGAAATCAGATTGTGATCAGTGGGCAGGATATCAGAGAGCTTGGATACAATAGGTCACTGAAAGAATCAGTCTTCTGGTCAGATTTGAGGCCAGAGTGTGGTTAAAGCCTCCTGATTGGGTACTTGGGTGATGGTGTGAGTTCCCTTCAAGTGGCTGGTGAAAGGAGAGAAAGGCTGGGATTCAGAATATAATGCCGGTTTCCAGAATCCTAGGTTATTATTTTCCTTGGAGGAGTTGCAGAGGCTCCCTTGGGTGCAGGAAAGATGTCAAGAGAACATACATTAGGGAACCAAAGAATGAAGTGAGGGATGCAGAATTTCAGAGAAGGAAACTGAGGGGAAGGGTATACACAGGGCACTTGCTGTTCATGTTATAAAAGGAGAAGCATCCAGAGGGTGTAGTCAAGGGAGATTCTAATCTGTCCTGGGGACATGTGCAGGGAGAGGAGGAGGAGAGGAGAGGTGATGGCCCAGTACTCATTTCCATAATAACCCATTGCTCAAACCCATTCTCAGATGGCATAGAGATGACTCCATGACATTGTCCTTGGCAACACTCAGGACCAGTGCTTCCCTGTCCCTAAACTCCACCTCTCAGACCCATCTGCCTGACATGAGCCCCTCCTGGCCCAGAGCATTGAGGAGGTTGTGAAATCTCTACAGATCTCTGGCTGCTTGATTGACCTTGGGCCACATGCTCGTTTTCCTCAGAAAGGATTGCTTCTGGTGAGCTGTATTTGGGTCCAATGTCTCATTCGCTGCAGAGAAAGAAAATTCATTCTGATAAGAATCAGTATGGGAGCATCTTAAAATACTAATTTCATGATATTAACATCCAAATGGGCAAACAAAAGTTATAGTAACTTAAGAAATTCAAAGTGGGAGAAATTTCTAGGGCACACCAAACAACCTATCAATCCCTGGGAAGTCTTTCCTGGGCATGGTAGAAATAACCAATAAGCATCATATTTGTAATGATTTTAGTGAAATGTTCATGCCAATAGCATCCCAGTTAAGTCTCAGCTCTCAGCCTTGAAAGCAAGGCTGGCTATGCCACATTTTTTCTTCTTCTACCTTAACTGGATCACTTGGGAATGTGGACAGGGGCGGGAGGGTGAAATGATTGTCTTTTAATCCTTTTGCTTCTATTATAACTGTAAACTCTGATCTCATTCAGCACTGATCCTCAATTACACGTGTGTAAGCCATGGACTCTCGTGTTTTATTGATCACTGAATATCCACTGAATGCCTCTGTGTGTGCCTGCTGAAAAGAGAGGCCAGGGAAAGTGTACAGTAAGGTTCCCACCACAAAGCATGCTTCACACTGTTTCTATTTGCCTGACTTACCTCGTCTACAGCAGCACCTCCAGATCAAGCCTATAGCTCCAACAAGAAGCACTCCCCAAATAATTGGTGTCATCCATGGAAAAGTCATCCTGAACTCTAAAACGGAAACCCCAGAATCACATTAAATCATGAAATTGGGAAAATTTCAAGATCTTCCTTTTCATCTGAGCAGCTCCTGGGCTGAGGAGGAGGGTTAGAATTGGTCCTGTCAAGAAGGAATTTGGTCTGCTCCTCCTTGCTCTGCAGACGCTGAGGAGAGACCAGAGGTTTATGCTGATTTTACTGTTTGCTCCTCTCAGAAACCACCCCCTCACATACACACACACACACACACACACACACTTCCCTTCTCTTTTCCAATTATATCATCACCATCACTGGAACAACAAGGGTGACAAAAAGATAAAATCACCAAGTCCAAGGCCGTGAAGATAATGTTGAGGAAGATTAGTTTCTAATCCAGAAGAAAACCCATCATGAGGGGAAAAAAGTGATACCATTTTCACAACAGAAGAAAAGAATTTGTAGATACAGTGACAATAGAGTCAAATCTTGGAATTTGGTATGTAACAATGTAACAATGTAACCTTAGAGCTTTAGTTGGGGATTTCTAGAAGAGACTCAAAAGAGTAGAATCTCTAGGTGTCCAGAAGACCAGCTTTGCAAGAGCCATCAAGAGGTTTCATCAGAAAGAAAAAAGGAAAAATAGAAAAGCGACATGATGAGTAAGTCTGGGTCAGTGTGCGTATTTATCTCCCAAAGCTGAGAGGAACGCATGGAGTCACTAACCTGAAAGAGAGAAAGCTGTCACTTTCTCCTCACCAAGAAGGGGGTTGCTGATGGAGCAGGTCACGTTCACAGTGGAGCTGTTTGTGACCAGTAGAAACGCCTCCACGCGGAATAGCCCATGGCTGCCTTGAGTCAGGTCCTGGGAAAACGATGGTATTGCCTTTCCTTCCACGTCCCTCCACTGTACATGGGGCTGTGGGAACCACCCTTCTGAAGTGCACAGTAGCTTTATTTCTCCATCCTTCCAACCCTCCACGGAGATCAGAGGGGAAGAACCAAGACCTGAGGAATAGAAACCAAGGAAGGCAACTTAGAGTCTCTGAAAGTGGTTATATAGTCAGTGACTTCACCGAGAGGGAAGAGGGGGAATCAGAAGTTTGGGGAAGAGACCAAAGTTTATTGGGAAATTACACTCCACTTAGGGATGATGCTAGCAGGAGTCTTTACTTGTTTCCTCTTGTTTACATATTTTTATTTTTATTTTATGTATTCCTAAAATCATCCTAGGACAGGTTAAGGGATCCAATACATTTCAAATCCATTTTTTTTTCTTCTATACCTGAAACAGAATAACTTTGACCAGGGCATGAGTCATATGGCCAAGAAAGAAAATGAAAGTGAATAAGAGAATACTCTCAAAGATCAAAATCCTATAAATATATGTGTCCAATGGCAAAAATGATAGTGTTCATTTAACTTTTCAACATGCACTCCCATAGATAATTTTTAAATATATATATTAATTTGGATACACCATAAGTGGAAGAAACAAGTAGATTATCCCTGATTTTGGCTATGAACACAATGGAATTTGCTAACATTGGAAAACCAATTTTCACTCATAAATAGAAGCAGTGGGACATCATGACGTGGGGAGTAACTTTGCCTTTCCTCTTCCATCCCTGCCAATACTGTCAATATTTATGATTTTTGCTTCTACAGTGGATCTGGTTTAGTCTTCATCATCATAATTTCTAATAACTATACATTTCCCAGAATTTTAACAACACACTGAAATAATGAGTCCTGTGTAGTTATGGAGTAAAATTTCCAGACTTCACTAGATGTACAGCCACTTTATGGAGATCTAGAGACGATACAAATTCTACACACACAGAATTAAATCTGGTCCACTTGTGTTTCTGGACTTGATGACATCTCTTGCACATTGGAGCGTTTAATATAAATTTGATGCGTGAATGGGCATTAAGAAAATTTTAGTGCTAGAGAAAATTTCCATGAACTAGGAAGTTAAAGCAGTAGAAACAGATGTTGAATTCAAAACATCTATCTAGAGTCCTTACCTACGATCTTCAGATCCAGATTGGCTTCCTGGTAGACACCATCTTTTTCAAAAAGGCACTGGTACTGTCCGTCATCTGAAATTGTGGCATTGTTTATCTGCAGGGTCAGCCTCCCCTCATTGATGGTATCGCTCACCAATACAGTCCTGCCTCTGTACTCGGCCATCTGCTCTCCAGCCACATGGTCCCCATCCATGTAGACATAAACAGCAGGATAGCGGTGGGATCGGACCCACCTCACCTCCATGCTCTGTGCATTAGTCTTAGGGGACAGGGAACAGGTTAATTGTATGTCTTCTCCCACTCTGACCAGAATGGGCTGGGAAGGTCCAATCACCTTTAAGGAAGCTGAAAATACACAATGAAAGATTCAAAATGGAGCAAAGAGTGTCATCAGCAAGAACATTTCGGGTTGTTTAGAACCCAGGGGCATCCCGGGGGGGCTGATAATCTCATCATCATATCATTTAATCCTGTCTCAACCAGCTTATTCAATAAGTGGGCTATCTCATTCCTCAAATACAGTAAACCATGTCATGTCATATCATATGATATCATGACTCTTACTTAGAACCTGACACTACATTAGGGATTAAGTTCAATATGTGTATTTTAAAGTGACAAAGTAGAGACCAATGACTTACTAAAATCACCAATAAGTGATTAAGAGCACATACTCTTAAGTCAGCTAGACAGAGATTAGAAGGCAAATACCACAATTTCTTCATGGTTTTCAGCAAACCACATATGTCTCTAAGATTGTTTCCCACCTGTAAAATGAGGACAAATCTATTCATCTTTAAAATTATTGTAAGAAAAGAAAATAACTCCTGAAAAGCACTTGGCATAGTGCCGAGCATATAATTAACCTTTCAAAAAATTAGTCATAATTTTTAAAATCAGTAACATTATTTGACAGGGTGGGAAGTAGAAATTCAGCCTCAGGACTTCTACAGAAAGCTCAGCTTGCCTCTGAGCGCTTAGGCACAAGCCCTAACAACCAGAGGCGGCTGCGACTCCCCTGGTTCTCTCCATTAACAGCACACCCTTGAAGCTCCTGAGGGCCCAGCCCTCCTCCCGACCGGGAGCCAAGGGAAGCTCCAACTTTTCATCTTGTTTAACTGTGGTCCCAGAAGCTGTGCACAGCTTAGAAACAACATTAGGACATCAGGCTGTATTTTGTGTGCTGGGTCTCCAACGGACACGGCGATTTGGTTCAGATAACTCCAAGAAATGACTCTTCACTGAAAATCTTCCTAAGGGACAGAGACGTGGCTCGACCTGCCCCAGTCACAGGCTTGGCTCTCTGAGCTGTAACTAACCAGTCAAGGTTTCCGTCCTGTCACAAGCAGATGCCACCCCGGGCAGGAGGGCGTCCGACTTGGAAGGTCAGGCTCACAGGTGTGCAGCTCTCCTCCGACTGTGGCGTTACCTTTGACCGTCCCAAGTCCTTTCCCTTTATCTTTATGGCCCAAAGGGGTCAGAAGTGTCACAACAGACTCTGGCAGAGATTGGGGTGTGTTTGCCACCCTAATTTTCCTCTAAAACTCCTACATGGGCTGAAAAGTGGGCTTAAACTCACCTAATGCGCAACAAGCATACATACACACACACCTACACACATTTTCCTGTAACAGGTGTTTTGAGCGAGAGCAGGGTATTGGAAGGAGAAAGTGAACGGGCAGGGAGCAGACTGGCCGTAATGGGCTGGGAGAAGAGGACACCAAAAGGAAGAAAAGGAGGAAGATGATAAAGCAATAAAGAGAAACCAAAAGCGGCTCAAAAATCAGTTGGTTATTGTTTAAACCGCTTATCTGAGGTCCAATAAAATAATGCCTGCATCCGACTATTAAGTAAAAAAAAAAAAAAAAAAAAAAAAACCAGAAAATTATCACCTCACAGGCTGCATCTAGGAAAGTAACAGCCCCTCCTGACAGTAATGAGGCTGGGCGCACGGGGGCGAGCAGCAGGTGCAGAAACTGCAGCAGGCCGGAGGCGGCAGGAGCGGGTGAGGACCACCGGTTCTCACGATGCCTCTGCACTTACACCAGAAACTCACACTAGGGCTCCCAGAGCTTGGCCGGCCGCTCTGTGCCACCCTCTACACACACCAGAAGCAGCTCCCTTTCCTCCCGCCCAGTAGGACAGAGCTGGCGTCTGCAGCCATCTTGGGCATCTCTCCGAGGCTCACTGGGGTCCCCACAGACACTGAAAGCGGTAGGTTATGGAGGGCAAAGGTGCCTGCGGGAGGCTGCGCTTGCTTTGTGGGTCCCTCCAGTACTAACTGAACGTGAGACTGGGCAGGTCCTGCCTTGGTTTCTCATCTGGATCACGAGCAGTCGCCGTGGCTGCACATGCTTTGTCCAGGGAGCACCACCTCCCTCCGGGGAGGGCAGAGGCTCATCTAGACTCGTGCTTGCAACCGCATCTACGTACCGAGCTCCGTCTGCAGTTTCTCTGGAAAAATAATGAGAATAACATATTAAACATTTTGGTCTAAGGGAAAGGACAGAAAATGTTTCAAAAAATAATAAAATCAAGTCCTCCATTTTATTGATATGCTTGATTCATAAGAAAGAAACTAAATGCAGAAAAATAGTATTTTTTTTCCCATCCATCTCCTAGTGGTCCAGCTGCTTTTCCTTTTCTCTGTACAACAAAAATGCTCTTGGGTCAACCACCTACACACATTTCTACCGCCCTCTGATTCTGTTTGTTTCTGCCTATATTGAACATACTAGTATTTAACTATTTTATTAAAATAATATTATGTTTATAAATGCATAAAATATATGGACATAGACAATTATCACCCATAATTACACACTGAGAGATAAAACATATAAATATATGTATATGTTTTATAATTTATATATATATACATAGTTGGCTCCTTTTGACATTAACATACAATATTTATTTTAACTTTTTTCCCTGTATCCATTTATATGAATAACTGTGTACTTGCATCCTTATATCTAAATATAATAGAGTATGTCCCAAAACTCTTAACACAGTTCGAAGTTTATTTAAAGCCAATAAACTTTACATGATTGGAAATCTCTATTTATAGATAGATAGATGAATAGACAGATATAATCTTTATCATTGAGGAGTCCGTCATGATGATTTTTTTCAACCATTAAATTTATTTGAAAATACCATTTTTCCTCAATGCTATAATGTATAGTAACATAATACACTTAACGCTCCACTGTTGTATTGGGTTTCTGGTAGTAGTTTGTGTTGCTGTTTATAAATGAGGCTGTAATTACGATGCTACTATGTAAACAGCTGTCTCCATCTCTGATTATCTTCAGATGATAGGTTCCAAGAAGTAACTGACACAAATTCAGCATAGGAAAACATTCTGGTTGAAAGAATATAGTTATATTTTCTTTACAATGTAACACATACTTGTGAGTAAAGTAAATTAATAAAAAAGAAAAAGAAGGACTTGAAAATTAATCAGGATATATAGTGTATATATTTCTAGCCATAAATAGTTTTATATTTTTTAATGTATATTACTAAATGTTAGATTTTTTTCTTGATTAAAAAATACTGGGTGCTATGGAGCTGTCCCTGTGACCTTTCCTGCTAATCTGAGCACCTTGGTCCTAGAGGCAGAGCACTGACCTGGGATGGAGATATGTGACCCCTTCTTCTCAGTGAGCGTGGGGTTGTGGATGAAGCAGGACACGACCTCTGGAAGGGGATTCCTGACCACGAGAGTGCTTTCCACATAGAACAAGCCGTCCTCATCTTGGACGTGATGCTCAGAGACAGTCAGCAACTTTTCTCCCGTGATGTCTTGCCAAGAAACCTGAGGTTCTGGGAACCAGCCTTTTGCAGTGCACGCAAGCTGGACTCCATTCTCCACAGATCCCTCCATGTGAATGTAAGGGGTGGACCCCAGACCTGAGAAAAGACACAGCCCTGAGGCCCAGAGCCCACGGAGGCACAAATAGAGGCTGAGAGTCCAGTGACGGTGCTCAGAGGGAGCGCCAGGAGTTCAGCGTTTTGGGGAGCAAACAGTGGCCCAAAGTCTTCTTCCCATACAAACTGGAGTTTGTACACACTTTATATGAACCCCAGTCTGGTTCTTTATATTTTAGTATATGAGCAGTACTTGTATGCAGATCCAGACAGGAAAATAAGGGGAAAGGACATAATGACATTTTGTTTCCATCTCTAGTACTGCAAACAAAGGTTTATTCATGAACTCCCTCATGCCACAAACTCTGCCTTTTTCATCTTATTGTAGCAGGCACTTTGTCTCACCTGTTGGATGGTAGCTTGACTCTAATTTAAATAGAATATTTAATATAAGGGGAGAAATCACCTCCAGGGAAAATGTTCTTCCCCTTCCTTTTGTTGGTGGTTGTGACCTTGAGATGCAAACAGATAACCTGGGGTGTGTAAAGTGGCAAGCTTCATGAGGAGTTCCTCAGCCTAAATATTCCATTCCATGGGAGAATGGTTTTGAAACAGCCCAGTTTTATACAATCAGAAAATTCTTTCTGTATTCAACACAACTCTCAAACCCAAACAAAGGTGATTATATTTTCCATAGATGGTGATTCTGTCTCTATCACTTGCCGGAGGACAGAGACCCACTTTCTCAGCTAGGGCCTTAGAAAATGCATGTTTGGTTTTCGGATATTCCTGGTGAAACGCCTTGGTATGTGCCCTCCACCTTGCACATCTCAGAAGTACGAGGATTCTTTCCTCCACTTTGAATCACCTGGAACATATTAGCAGTAATAATCATAGTCACAGGTTGTACTAAAAAAGGTGTCAGGGAACAGCCTCATGGGGGAGCAAAGAAGGAGGCAGCATCGGCCGGAGACGTTAGCACCTCCAGAGAGCCATTTCTCCAATGAGGGAAAGAGATTCACCTGATTTTGTCTTTAGCACATGATGGAGTTACTCCTGCCAGGGAACCATGTGATAGTCCATTTTTCAGATATTTTGTTTTCCCACAGAGAAATCCTTTCTCCACTCTCCTTCTTCCAACTCCTCCCTACTTTGCCAACACAACAGCATCATACAGAACCTTGCCCTTCACAGTGGGCACGTCCAAGAGCATCCCCGATCCCCCAGTTCACTGAACAGGAGTATATGATAATCCCCACAAAACACAGTGTTCTTAACCTCTTCAGTCTCATCAGGAGCCTTCTAACGGGACGTGTTACACAAAGAAACAAAGTGTTCACTTCTCAGTCCCTGTATTTTCAGGCTGAGTAGAGAACACAGATGTAACTCAGCAACTGACCTGCCCTTGCACGCCAGCCCACGTGGCGTGGGTTCTTGCCTCCGCAAAACTGTTAAAGGCTACATGTCATCAACTGTAAATAGTCCTCAAGAATAGTCAAAACGTGTAACTTAAATCTGGGGAAATTGTGTATGAGTGAGCTCACTTTAAAGACTTCAGAAGCACTTGCCTTCAAGTGAATCGGGAATGGAGAACTGGACAGTAGCAATTACCTTGATGGCGCAAAGGGAATTCTTCCGTTGGCAATAAGCTCACCACAAATTAATATACCTCTCTTTCCAAGACCTTATGTCTTTCCCCCGATATTCACCTGCTACTCTGAGCCACAAGCTTGTTTCACCACAGTAGTTTCCCTCTTGGAAGCGGCACCAGTACTGCCCATCGTCGGATGGTTGGATGCTGTGAATCTTCAGAGCCACGGTTCCCTCAGCAATGTTGTCCTGTATCCACTCTGCCCGGTCTCTGTATCCCTCCATCTGCGTCTCCGTCACCTCAGCTCCGTCCCGGTACGCAAACACAGGTGTGCTGGGCTCTGAGCGGTGCCACCGCACTTCCATGTGCGCCGCGGTTCTCCTGGGAAGGAGCTGACAGGTCAGGACGGCATCTTCTCCGACCATGGCCAGGATAGGACGGGCGGAACCAATCACTCTGAAGTCATCTACAAAAGAGTGACAACGAAAACCAGGAAAAGCCGACTGGAGGATTAATATGTTTGCTTTGGGAGGTCCAGCCTCTCTCAAAATGGAGGCACCTGGAGGAGGGAAAGCTTTATTTTCAATGTTCTAGAGAAATCCAGCATTATGATGTGCGATGGGAAGTGGGGCAAATCCACTATTCTCAATGAGATTTTGAGATTTGGAATCTCAATTTCTTAATCTTTAAGATACTAAAACCTCCATCTTCGGGTTGTTTTTATTCTCAAATAAGTTAATGTATAAATTGATTTTTCAGTTTGTAACTTTATCAGTTAGTGGCTTACTTTTTATTTTATAGTGATTTATTTTATAGTCAGTAATTTCACTTCAGTGACTGAATTATAATCAGTCACTTTTCCTAAAATTTAGGTAATAGGTTTATCCAATAGACTGTTCAGCTTTTTGGGCCTGCTCTTGTCCTAGGTAAAGCTTTTTTGTTTGTTTGTTTATTTGGTTGGTTTTTTGTTTGTTTGTTTTTTGGTCTGGAGCAGGCAAGACTCCAGTGACTGGGGCTATGTAAAATGTTGTTTTTGTAAGGACATTTTGTAGTGAATTAAGGGCTATGATTTGTGTAGAGAGTTGAAGCCTCCCAATCAAATTTTAAGTCATGTTTGACCTCTTCGTTATCTGCAAACTGAAGAGACGTTGAACAATTCTGTCTGTTACTACGCTTAATCATTTCATCTGTTGTGTATATGATTTTTTTTCCTCATCATAAAATGCTCCAGGGCCATTGGCACTTTCTCTGTGCAGATCCAATCTTCCTAAGAAGGAACAGCATCTTGCTTAGTTGCTGCTCGATACCAAATAGACGGTGCTCAGAGGTGACTGTGGAACTTGGGTGGTGATCTGCTTGCGTTCTGCATGGATGCAATCTAAAGATAAAGCCAGAACTGGAGTCCTACCATCTGGTTGGCTTTTTTTTTTTTTTTTTAACAGGTTAGGAAAGAGCATCGCACAGAGGTTTCTGGCAGCCTCACCACATCATGTAGTTTCTGGCAGCCTCAGTCTTGAGCCTGTGCCTCCTAGGGTCCTGTCCAGAGTCTCCCCACTTTGCCACCCTGTGTGTTCCTTGGGCTCCAATGTTACCCACTGACATCGAATCTTCACAATCCTGTTTCAAGGTGCAATATTTTGACCAACAAACTTTAGCTACTGAGATTTCCAAGCCTAATTCTTGGAGGTCTCCTTCTAGTTTCTTATTTCCAAGTATTTTTATGCTGTTTAATTTATGGTTAAAAGCAGCCACTCTTTTCACCCCCAAAGTGCTGTTCTGAATAGAAGCACAAGAATGGATGACTTAACGTGTTCCAGGTTCTGACTGCAGTGTTTTCCACGTACAGCCTCATTTAATCTTAAAGCCTGTGCCAGCCTATGAGACATAGGTAAGCTGTTATTCTTATCATATAGATGAGAAAACCAAGGCAGAAGGTATTCAGGTAAGTTCCAAAGATAACACAGCTGAGAGTGGAGGAGCCCTTTTTGGAACACAGGTGCTCCGGCTCCTGGATCTCCACTCTTAATGTTGTACTGGCCTTTTGAATTTCGATCTCTGCACCCAGACTGGACCTCTGAGACACTCGAGTACAGTCAAGGGAAGAAGAGCGTCCTACCTGACTGCCTCATGCTGAGCAATACAAAGAGGAAGGAGGCAGCTACGCCAGACAGACTGTATCCTGGAAAATCCACCATCCTCTCTGGAGCAAACACAAGAGAAAACATGACTGCACTTAAATGAGGCTGTGATACAGCGAGCATTTCTGTGGTTCCCGATGGCTGTGCAGACACGAGGGATGACATCAGTGCCTTCCACAGTCAGATGATGCAATGGGCTTGGCTCCCTTTCTCTGCATTTATCCATCATTTCCACACTCTTACTTACTGTGTTGTACTTTAAGCTCTTCGGGGGCCCTGAAGGAAGACTTCTGACAAATGAAAATGTCTTCTGGGCTAAAAGGACAAAAACACTACCATAGACCACCTGCTGTCAGCGTGCTGAAAATCTTTGGCATTTTTTTTTTTTTTTGTAAATAAATAACCGGACTTAGATTGTAAGCTTTAAATCAAAACATTTTAATTATAAGTTTCTGACATCTCCATTTTACCATTTAATGTAACCACCATTGATATTACCATTGATACTTTGATACTGTCAAGCGATATGATCTAATATGCATGTGTATCATCGAATTCTCAAAAACCCACGTTCCATTTACCCTTCTTTATAAAGTGCAAGTATTAAGATGCAGCGATAAGTGGTAGTTGGTGTTCAGTCAGTAGGTAAATAACCATTCCAAATTTCAAGGTCTATGCATGCACTGTTAAAATTCATGCCAAAGAAAATTACAAATTTCTAGATGTCCTGAGTCACTAGAGGAATTTTTTCAGTTAAAAAAAAAAACTTCAAAAGTTAAATTCTCAGATTGCCAAGTAACCATAAAGGAAAATAAATCAGTTTGTGAAGTTTGAAGCTCATTTATCCATATAAACTTAATAGACAAACGTTTTTAGGAGAGAAAGGAAAGTAAAGTGAGAGTTCTTGGAGATGAGGTGACTTTGTGTTTACCCCTGTGACCTTGAGCATCTTACTTTATTTTCGTGAACCCCTCCTTTCTCTCGTCTCTGAAGGAGACAATCACTCCTAACATTTCTGCAGCTGCACTGTCGCCAGACAAGGAAGCAAGGCTCAGGGGCACAAGCCCAACATCAGACGTGACAAACGAATAACGTGATCCTGGTTTTCTGAGGTCTGGTCTAGAGCCCCTTCCTCGCCCAGCCTGCTTCACAGCAACTTTGTGAGGATCTGGTAAACTCTGGCAGCACTTTGCAAAGTGTAAAGTGGGGTGTGAGTGCAAAATACAGGAGGGAGGCGTTAGGACAAGTGGCTGGGTTTCCCTGCCGGGTGCCTGCGCATCCACATATACACCACGTGTCTCTATGCCCCAGTTCCTCATCTTAGCCACCTTCCCCAGCCTCCCCTGACCATCCTCCACCAGCCACTCTCCAGTCCACTCACGCGTCTCCCTCTTTCCTTGGCGACGAAACCAGGGGCTGCAGGGTCGTCTTCTCACTGGGTCTCAGGTGTAACCTTCATCCACAGGGCAGGTGTCCAAAGACAGGTCAGAGCCTGAAGTGCTGACTGGAGGGAGAATTGAGCACAGCCAGAGCGGGTGGAGGGGCCCCTGTTTCCCCCGGAGCTTTGGGTGAAGGAGGGTTTAAGCCGCCTCCCCTAAACTGAAGGAAGAGCCAAATCCCTGGAGATGAGCTTCCAATCAGACCTGCACGTTCGCCTCCTACAGCTGTAATCCTCTGAAAACTGAAACTCAGATGGTGAGTGACCTTTGGCTGGGCTGAGTTATGAGCTCCTTAGACCTGCAGACAAAACGCTGACACTGACCCTCCCCCTCTTCCCGGGGAAGCCAGGCCCCGGCTGTGCCATCTCGTCAGGTCCTCGCTGCGCACTGCACGCTGGGGTCTGTCTGGACTGTCCCCTCTGCCTCCCTACACATCAAGGACTCCTGTCTAATCCCAAGTTTCCCCCAGAACACAGTGCTCCTGGGGCTTGGAGTGGGAAGCAAGCCCGAATATCAAATACCCCTTCCCCTCTTTTCATGGTGAGAAAACAGAGTCCCAGAGAAAGGAATTACCTTCTCCAGGCTCAGAGCGCCAGGCCAGGGGTCCATCTGAGCCAGTTTATTGCTCTTACAACTTTGGTCCTTTATCTCCCTTTGCTGGCAGATAAAGAGCTTAATTATTTTCAGACATTAAACGGAAGAAATCGAATAAGCTTCTTAACATGATGTTTGGGCACAAAAATTATGATAGAGACACTGTTGTGTTTGTGTTTTGGTTTAGGTTAGATTTTCCTTTAAATTCCCCATAAGTCAGTTTTTCTTGAATCAGAGTCCCAGTACCCGGGGGGTCCACAGACACAGGCATACCTCCCTTTGTTATGCTTCCCAGATCATTGTGTTTTGGGGGGGTTGTGTTTGTTTTGTTTGGGTTGGTTTTTTTGTTTGTTTGGTTGGTTGGTTTTTTACAAATTGAAGTTTTGAGGCAACCCTGAATCAATCAGGTCTATCAGCACCATTTTTCCAACAGCGTTTGCTCTCTTCATGTCTCTATGTCACATTTTCATAATTCTCTCGACATTTCTGACTTTTTCACTTTTATTCTGTTTGTTATGCTGATCTGTGATCAGTGATCTTTGATGTCATCCTACAGCTCACTGAAGGCTGAGGCGATGATGAGCATTTTTTAGCAATAAAGTATTTTTTAATTAAGATATGTACATTTTTTAGACGTAATGCTATTGCACAGTTAGTAGACCACAGTGTGGTGTAAACATAACCTTTATATGCACTGGGAAGCCAAAAAATGTATGTGACTCACTTTATTGTGATATTCGCTTTATCATAGTGGTCTGGAACCAAACCCGCAGTATCTCCGAGGTATGCCTGTATATACTCAGAAATTCAAGAGTTCGCTAGAACAATTTAAATTTAATTCTAGACGTTCATTTCAATGTAAAATACAAGCACATACAACATTATGATGTGAGAGCGTTTAAGTTGATTTTTTTTTTTTTTCCTGATGTTTCTTCCCCTCCCCTGGTACGACAGCCAGTAGGTACTTGGGCCACCTGATTTGAAATCATTATTCTTTCTTTTTTTTTTTTTTTTTTTGGAGGTAATTAGGTTTGTTTGTTTGTTTATTTATTTATTTATTTATTTATTTATTTATTTATTTATTTATTTATTCTTAGAGGAGGTACTAGGAATTGAAAAAAGTAATTAGGCATTGATGAAAGTTTCTTTGCCCTGTTTCTCTCAATTAGAGTGGAGAGGGCAGTGCCCCACTTCACCTTTGGGTCCCACGGTGGCGATGGTGACACAGCTGTCTCTCTCCCACAATAGCTTCAAAGAGAAGCATTAAAGGGAAAGCTACCCAAGGCAAGAAGACACAGCCCTGAAGGCTCAATGCTTGGAATGAAAGTTTGCTGCCTCGAACGCTGGCACGGGATGATGCAGCAAGGGGAGAGGGATGGCGTGCATGTAACAGTCATCACCACTGACATGCGGAGGACGGGGCCAACCAGGGGCAGTGTGACCGTGACATACAGGGGGAGTCAATGCTGTAATGTGAGGTGAGCCTTCCCCACCCACCCTGTACTACCTCCTACCTCAGGACTTAGAAATAACCCTGGGCGGAGGGCCGTTTTTCAACCATTAATAGTTGTGAAAGCCACAGAGTTTAACTGGAAATTACTAGATTAATGCCTTTGCTATAAGACAGTATAGGGTTTGACATAAAAATTAGAATCAGGAATAGGAAAATACAGAAATTTATTTTTTCACACCCAGTTTTGAGGTTTGAAACTATTCTACCTGTTACACATATTCTGTATCATCTTGATGGTATATTGTGTTGGAATTTTCCCAGGACCTTAGGACTTGTCTTTGCATTTTGTTTAGGTCAGTCATGCTACCACCAACTGACCACTTAAAGAAGCTCTGTTTAAATGTTTGTGCAACTCTTCTCAAAAAATCCTTAAAAGAGACACCAGTTTTAAAATAAGAACTATGTCCTGAATTATGCTGTGGATCATGGATGTTCATTTTGTGTAGGGACGTGGTCTGTGGGAAAGGTGGGTGAAGACAAAGGCCCAGAGGACAGGAAACCAGGAGGGAGGAGGATCCCAGCCAAGGCAGGAGGGAGCATGGAAGGAAAGGGAGTCATGCATCCACGTGGCCACCAGAGGGCAGCAGAGACACGCTCACGGTCTGCCCCTCAAGGACTTGAACAGAAGTTCAAGACATGATTCACTCACAGACCTTTCTTCTCCAAGCACTGCTGTGTTGTATGACCCACATTCATGGCTCTCTCAGCCAGTAGATGGCAAAAGGAGCCCTGAACTTAGGATGTCCAAGATTTGAATTCTAGTTTTGCTATAAATCTGGGCAAGCTTCTTTTTTGGATGTCTGTTCATTTTGGGGGTTTTGATTTCCTTAGCTTTAAAATAGGGATCATATGGGCACCACTCAACTTAAACTATTCCTAAAAGGGTAGAGAGAATATAACAATGACACAGAGCCTCTATTTAGGTATAAAGATTCCTTATTGGGAGCAGAGAGTCTTGGAAAGACGGGAGACTAAAACAATAGAGATAAATGAAAATAAGGAAAACGCATTATCGTGAGAGGACCTCTGGAGTCTTGCTATGAATTCAGAGAAAGTCAAGTGATAGCTATCAGCTTCTATTTTGGGGACCTGGTGGAAATCTATTTTGAGGGTTGTCAGGTAGACTTATCAGAAAGACAAGAATTATTTATTTCATGGAGTCCCCTAGCAATGGGTCTTGTAAATGCAGAATTCTCCCCAGGCAAAAGAAACATGATCGACTTAACTCTCAACATCCTGGTGCGTAGCAGTTTGTAATTCTACTGTCTTCGTGGTTTGTTTTCTGACTGGAGGGGAGGGGGCACTGGCAGAGCCCTGAGACGCCCACCCACACGCTGAGTCACGGGCCTAACCTTCCCGCAAGCACTGAAGGAAGGTCGATCCTCAGAGCTGGACGGTGGCCTTTCTTCATAAGCATGACCACCGTTCCATTGGCACCTCGAAGAGGGTGACCCTGTCCTTCTGTTCCTTCCTCCTCCATCACCCTGATGCTCTGGAACAACTACAGACAAGAAAGCCTGACTCTCGTTGTTTGGAAGGAGGCTGAGTCTCTGAAATATTGTTTAAAATCACATCTCTTGGATTTGTTCCTCTTGCAAATGTGTTTTCCTGACACAAACAAACAACAACAACAAAACAGTACTTTAAATGAATCAAACTCTCAAACCCTCATCTCCCAGGTCAGAGCTGAGCCCAGACACCGTGGACCAGCTCATTCACACCCGGCATCCTGGGAAGGCCCAGCAGCCCAGCTTCTCTGTTGATGCCACAGTTGGCAGTTTTTATTTCACAGACATCAATCTCTTCACATACCGACTTCTGGCCCCTCTCAGGAGGAGGAGGAGAAAAGAAACAGAACAAGAGGAGTTTCTTGCATGGGGATTTGGGAAGGAAATGCCTAGATCCATCTGCCCTCAGCTCCTCTGGTCAGACGACTTCAGCAGGAGATCCATGAAGACTCTGAGCTGGAGGGAAAAGGCGGGAAGGGAAGACAAAGGAAGGTGCTCAGAACTCAAACCATGCAAACACCAAGCGCTGAGGCCCAGATGGCCTGGGTCCAGGTGAGAGTGACCTCATCTCCAAGCCCTCACCGGCTACTCCAAAGCAACATCCTCTCTGGTTCTGGGTTTAGTGCTATGGGAAGACACAGAGCGAGCTGAGGGAAGATTCAGTACAGGGACAGAGACAGAAGTAGACATAGAGGTGGAGAGATATACTTGCGTTTAGTAATTAAAAAAAAAATTCTTCATCACGTCTATGGTCTTGTCTGTGTAGTAGGGAATAAAGATAGGAACGTTACATTTCCCTGGCTTTCTCTGCCTCTGGTTTCTGAATGGGGCCTGCATTCTGCCAGAGAAACAGTACTATGGGATTCAGGAAGCACAGTCAGGCTGCAGGTTTCCCAGGCAGGCGACACACAGGTTCATAGACAGGAATCCTGGCAGCAGCTTTGTGTTGCCAAGACATCCCTTCCCTTGGGGCTTGGGAGCAGCCGTGATGTCAGCACGGGCCCCTGTGGGTCCCGACCTCGTAAAGGCAGGGGTCTGCACTGACGTGCGCTCCTCTAGACTCCCTAACAGTTTTAAGGTATGATTCCCTGAAATAGGGAAGACTTGTAATAAATGATCTTGTTTAGAGGGTCCTCAGGGATTTCTATTTCCTGAATGAACTCTGACTAGTACAGAGGCTCCTCCCCTTTTAATGACACCAAGGCAGCCTCATTCAGGTGTCCTCAGAAATTCCCTCAAACGCACAGGAAGCTGGAGGTCAGGAGAAAACAGGGAACAATGACTAGTGTCCAAAGAGAAACTTCTTTCCCATCACCGAGAAGGGGAACTGAAAGTCTCTTCTAAAGACTCCCCAATTTAGTAATCTCATGAGGAGGACCAATCAGCGTTAAGGTCTAAATGACATCATAAGTTGCTGAGCAACCCCTTGGGTTGAAGGTGCCGTTTCATCATGGAAAATACAGAGATGTGTACTTGCTATCCGTTTATTGAGCATCTTGTAAGAACGAGGCATTATGGCAGCCAGCAAAGGGAAAACATAGAAAAATTATACTTGGTTTTTCCTCTGAAAGAGGAGATGGCAAGTCTAAACCACAGACTCAGACTCTCTACAGAGGCTGACACTGTGGAACTCTCATCTGGCTCATCCCGCTGCCTCCAGAAAACACATTCTTCAACAATTTTAGGGCAGAACTGTGCCTGCAGCCTCCCAGTAATCTAGAAGTCAGTATCGGAGGATGTTCAAAGCCCTTCGATACAATCAGAAAATCAGCAATGTATAGAGTGTTTGTGCTTATAATTTGTGAGCAGAGTGGTAGGGCAGGCTAAGACCTCAGCAGCGCAGAAAACAGTGTGGAAAACTCACCCTAAGCAGATGTGCCATGACTGATACTAAACAGTGGACTCACCATCTCATGAGCTGCCTCCCTGCCAAGTCTCTTCCTTGGAAGCATTTGGATTCCAGCCCTTTCTATGGATGGTTCAACATTTTCCTTTCTGTTTTGCTACATTTTCAGAAACATGAGGGTCACTGTGTCCTAACTTTCAGTCTTCTCAATAGTGAATGTCAAAGTAAACTCTTTGAATCAGAACTTTTATAATTTATGATGTGAGGAAGTAATGATAAAGCCCTCCTGCAGGTCACCATCTCCAGTCTTCCAGGTAAATAAGCTCTGCCCAGTTTACTCTGTATATCCGTCTATCTGAGTCTTCAGATAAGATGTGGGCCCAGCAGTCGTCTCCAATCTCTGGTCATATTTTAGGTGACAGCAATTAGGAAGAGGGTCCCCCTTCATAGCCTGCTGTCTCTGGTAACCACTGTCCATGTTCCACGGTGTAGCTTCTCATCCCTCCCCAGCTTTGGGAGTGTTGAAACTCAGTTTCTCCTCCAGCGTTCTCTAAATATAGTGAACTGCCAGGGACCCCGAGCTCTTGGGCAGAGTCGGCCACCTTGGAGTCCAGGACACTGGAGGAGGATCCTGAAGCAATAAGAGGCATCTTAAGTGAAGCTCCGTCACTCAGTACTGCCAAGATTTGGGCATTCTTCATAGCCTAACAGTTTGCCTTCTTTTTAGATGACTTGTCCCTTAAATAAATTCCCCAGCGATCACAGCACAGAGGCATGACCTGCCATTAACTCTCACCTTAGGGCATTTCCATTGATTCTCCTGTCACTAATGTGCTTCAGGTATGTTTCTTTCTAGAACTTGGAAGAGTCTGCGAGTGATTGCTAATCATTCTTGAAAACTCGATTTTTTTGGTCTTTTTTGTTTGGTCATGAGTTTGTCTGATTGATTAAGAAGTTCCTTTTCCTTGAATGAACAAATTGTCTCCTTTCCTGGACCCTTTGCAAGAGTCCTTCCCTTAGCAACAGATGTGTCATCTCCAAAGATTTTTCTGATTGGCTGCAGCTCAACTTATTTTAAATTTTAAGCAGACTCTCTGACACCCTACATTCTCTTTTCTTGTATTCCTGGCTGTTCTGACCCACCTGTTCTAAACTCTACTGACCCTCATCAAGGCACCTAAGAAGAAAATGGTCATGACTGGGGTCCCAGTCCTAGGAGTTTTCATCACGGTCCTGATGAGACTTCAGGGATCATGGGCTATCAAAGGTAAGTGCTGAGAGAATCAAAAGTAGGGGTTGTAACCTCTGAGAGCATCAGAGAAATGAGCTGTGAACATTTGGAAGATAGTCTTTGGAGTGAAAGAGAAATGTAACGGGTATTATGTGGGTCTGAATCTAGAACTGAAGTAAGTTGTAGTTGGAAGAGTCCTTTCCTCACCACAAATTGGAGTAAGTGAAGCTTAGATTAGGGGCGAAACTCAGACACTGATTAATCCCATCGACTTGGAGATAAACCAGACTTGAGGGGAAATATTTTCTGACAGGCATTAACACGTTACCTCCCTGCACTTTAATTTTTCATTTTGGAAAATTAGTAAAATGAAAGGCCTGACATAATTTTGTGAGGGTTAAATCAGAAAAAATATGAGAATTTCTTGGCACCTGTTCTCAGCTGTTTTAGCCTGTGACTCCTCTCAGCATGTCTGGAGCACAGACATTATACTGAAGATCACGGGAAAGGACAGTCACCAGAAAGCAACCGCCGATCCAGGGGAGGGTGAAAGGCAGGCCTGCTGATATGAGTCACATTTAATTTACTGCCTCCTGGGACAGTGACAGCCCCGGTTACCGTGGATCTTACAATGATCTTAAGTCATTGTCACTAAATAATGTTCCCAAGAGAGCGGGAAGAGTAAAGAAGTGGAGGGTCTGCTATTATTCTGTGCCATCCCCAGAGCAAATGTGCCACTGTGAAGATGTATTGTGAAAAAACACTCCTCACCCAGAGGGACCCCCAAAGAAGGGGGCAGGTAGACTGGAAATAAGTAAAGAAATAACCCAGCTCCGAGACCCATGCTGACAGTTGTGGGTTTGTATTGCCCAGAAAGAGCCATACGTGAGGGTGTTTACCAGGAAAGATAGCTTCCCTGGAAGCTTTCCATTTCCTGGAAATGGAAAGAGTCAGTTAGAATATTTGTGTGTGTGTGTGTGTGTGTTTATAGCTGCAAATGCTAAAAAAAATCCCTAGGTTTATTAATATAGAGTCAAATTTTAAAATCTACCTCTCATTTACATGCACCACAGAATACCCTTTGCAAGAGTCCTTTGATTGCAAACTCCTCGATTGTAACTTATTTCAAGTTGATTATTCCTTTCGTATAGATTATTCTCGCTATCAACTATAATAGAGTATGTCCCATAATGACAGTCTCAACTTAAAGATCTTTAAGATACAAGGGAACGTTGGCAAGGCCAACCTCAACAGAATCCTTCCCTCAGAGGCGTGCACGGAGCGGGTGCGGACCCAGGAAAGTAGGTGTTCTCCTGCACTACCAGGTCTCAGACTTAATTATTTGGGTACCGCAAGCTCCAGTCATATATTCCGTGGATCTGGTCCTTAAACACAAAGCAGTTTCTGACCCTAAAGTACTTGTTATAATCCTGATGGTATGCTAAGAAATTACTTACAACTAGTCTGATTTAATCTTAAAAACAAACCCAATGTAGATGCAAAACCACAGCAGAATATATTGAGAAAGCATCCTTCTACATAAATGATAAAGTAATCTACTCAAGATCATTAGGTAAATAAGTAGCTGAATGAAAATTCAAGATTTACTTTGATTCCAGAGTTCCGAATCCAGTCTTTTTCAACAGTGTTTGTCTCTTGTTAGAGTTACAGTGCTGAGAGACGCCCTGGAATTCGGGTTTAAGTGATTTAATTCCTAGGTCAAGAGAGAACGTTTCTCTTTTAGGAGATGCTGCTGGATTTCTAAAGAGGAAATCATTTCTTGGCCAGTAACATGGAGCCAAACAAAAGCTTCATGAGACTCTGGGTGTTTCAGCTCTTGTGTCCACACTCTCTGCGTCACCCCTTCATTCCTCCACTTCCACCTCTGAGCAACACGAACGTCCTTCACCCGGCCTCCTCCTCCTGCACAGCCCTGCTCTCCTTCACTCCTCCACTCCACTTGGCCTCTCTTCCCACCACTCCCGCCCACGTGTTTGTGCCTCACATCCTGGGTCCTCCCTCTCTCTCTCCTGGTTCCTACCCTAATTCCCTTTCTTGTCTTTTCAGAGGAACACGTGATCATCCAGGCTGAGTTCTATCTGAACCCTGACAAGTCAGGCGAGTTTATGTTTGACTTTGACGGTGATGAGATTTTCCACGTGGATCTGGAAAAGAAGGAGACGGTCTGGCGGCTTGAAGAATTTGGACGTTTTGCCAGCTTTGAGGCTCAGGGTGCATTGGCCAATATAGCTGTGGACAAAGCCAACCTGGACATCATGATAAAGCGCTCCAACCACACCCCGAACACCAATGGTACCTCTCTCTGCTGCCCTCCTAGACGTGGGAATTGTAGCTTTAGATAGATGCTCAGCTCTCTCTGTTGTGTTATCGTGACTGACTTGCCCTTCCAGGGGCCTGACCTTGCCATAAGCAAACCCAAAATTCTCACATTACCAACCCAAGAACTTTATGAGTTTGTTCCTTTCTGGGTGTGCTCACATCTTGTCTTTGCCACCCATGGTCTCTCATAAAGTCTTTGCCTGAATCCATGCTTCCATGCTGGGGGAGCCAAGAATGCAGTCCTTGGAGACCTTGAACCTTAGCATCGGTCGCTGTTCATGGGGAGGGTGTCAGAGCTGGGTATCTGAGACCATGGCGCAGATTCTTAGGGCACAAGCTCAACTGCTTTTTCAGCCTCAGTGGAAGGGAGAGGGGCAGGCCTAAGCAGGGAAGGCTGATTTCTGTCACCTGTCCCCCAGTGCCTCCAGAAGTGACTGTGCTCCCCAACACCCGCGTGGAACTGGGAGAGCCCAACACCCTCATCTGTTTCATCGACAAGTTCTCCCCACCAGTGGTCAAAGTCACATGGCTTCGAAATGGCAAACCTGTCACCACAGGAGTGTCAGAGACAGTCTTCCTGCCCAGGGATGACCACCTGTTCCGCAAGTTCCACTATCTCACCTTCCTGCCCTCAACCGAGGACGTCTATGACTGCAAAGTGGAGCACTGGGGGCTGGAGGAGCCTCTTCTCAAGCACTGGGGTGAGAACCAGCCTTCAGCAGTTCCTCTCGTGATGCCTGGGTCTGGTCCTTTGGAACCCCAACCCCCTAACTGTTTCATAACAACTGCTCCAGTTCCTCCTCCTGGACTTCTCCCACTGCTCAGCTTTCCCCACTTCTAATCTGTAATTCCCTTAATACATCATCCTACCTTCCTCTTATTTAATTAATGAAAAACTATTTTTTGACTAAGTGCCCAATTTTTTGATTAAGTGCCCAATATTTGGTCCTAAGTGCTGCTCCCTATTGCATTCATTACTTCTGTATTCTGTTTTATTTTTCCCCAGAGTATGAAGCACCAGTTCCCCTCCCAGAGACCACAGAGAATACGGTGTGTGCTCTGGGCCTGGTTGTGGCTCTGGCGGGCATCATTGTTGGGACCGCCCTCATCATCAAGGGCGTGCGCAAAAGCAATGCTGCTGAACGCCGAGGGCCTCTGTGAGGCACCTGCAGGTAGGTTTGATGTCAGAAGAAGACATATGTGGAGTGATTCAAGGAAAGGAAACAGAGTTGGGGAAAGGGCATGTGATACCTTTAAGGGAAGGGGAAATGACTAGAAAAGCCATGGCTATTGAACTATCTTTGTTGTTCAGAATCAGACATTGGCATCATCTGGTATCCCAAAGATTCATGGTGCTACACCCCTTTCCGTACATGTGCACCTAAGACCACACCCTCTGTCTTGGGAATTATCTCCAGTAGCTAAAATAATTGTTTCGCATTAGAATTCTGAGTCCCATGATCTGGGAAAGACAACCTCAAGACTAAGACATTTCTTGGCTTATGTTTCCTAAGACAGGACATCAATTCTGAAGCATTTCCAGAGCTTTGCTCTTTGGGGTGTAGGGTAGATTCACAGTATGAAATGGAAATCGCTTGGAAACCAATGCCTGTTTTTGCCTCCAATCTGAAAAATGATGTCAGATGGTCTAAGAAAAGGTGAAGCCTGGTATGCTCACTTGTGCTTGCTTGGAAGGTAGGTTAGAGCAGTTCATGTTGGAAATGCTGTATTTACTAGGGATCACAAATATTAAGAGGCTTTCCCAGAGTTGAAGGATTAAGAGTGAAGAGGAAGGAATCTGAAGGTAAGAGCTCAAAATATTCATCTTAAACTCTATAGTAACTATGTGCGTCTTCCTTCAGGTAATGGATCTGGGTAGAGAGAAGATCAGTGAAGATATTTCTGCTTGAATAGCTTTACAAACCTGGCAATACTCCAGTTGTTCACCTCAGTGAAGACAACCATCCTTCAGGACTTTCCAGCCCTTAGCTACTCCAAGAGTAAAGACGCCTTCTTCAGTCTCCAAATTCCAGTGTCCCGTTATTCCCTGTCTACTGCTTCTTCTTGTATTGGCTTTTCCTCCATTTCTCACTGCCTTGTTATTAGCACCATGTAATCTGTTTGGAATAGATCCCATAGGATTTTTTCTCTGCTATGGAGCCTTTTGAATGTTCTCTGGGGGCATCCCCTGTACACTTATTACTTGGAGATTCTTCCAACTGTGATTGTGATTTTTCTGAATGCAATAAACTTGAGTGGGTCTTAAGTGGAGTTTTTGGTTTCTGAGCCAGTTCTTCACACGGGCTGGGGAATATATGTGATCCTTCCATCCTGAGATATTTGAATGTTGAATGTATCTCATAAGCTCTGTAATTAAGCAGAAATATCCCAATTCATTAGGGCTCAGTTTCATTCAGAGAGTCTGCAAGAATCCAGTTGCTGAGGTCCAGTCCTCATCTGGAAAACCCTAGAGTAGGGTTTATTTGTTCAGAGACAATTTAGCAGTGGGTTCACAATCTGATTTGGGTTCTTAAGCCTCCAAATCAGTGAGCTATTTGGATCGTCAGTAGAGTGAATCTCAAACCCTAAGGTAGGCCTCTGATAATGGGTGAGACAGATGGCAGTGGAGAGCTAAGCAGAATACGGGAGTATCCATATACATAACAGAATTTGCATATCAACACCATGCATTTTAGACTTGAGGAGGAAGGATATTGCACCCTGAGGATTGGCATTACCTCAGTCTTACGGATTTGGAATTTAATAAGCTTGCAGTCAAAGAATATATTCTGTGTGATTTTAATCCTGTGAAATTTATGAGATTTGTTTTACAGTCATAGTATATAGTCTATTTTGTGGATATGCTTCATGAAATTTAAAGAAATATTAGATATAGTCAATTATACACATCAATTACAAATGTCAATTAGATCAAGATGGTTGAAGTATTATTCATATCTTTGATATCCTTACTGATGGTTGTTTGCATGAAACTATAGAGATGTTTTCTACACCGTAATTTATCTGTTCTCTATCTCAAACTTTAGAATGCCTTTTTCCTCTTCTTTTACATTTTTCATAGTGATCTTGGGGGTGTATGTAAGAATTTATCTAGCGTGGAAACACCCAAGATGAAAGTACTGGGTTCTCCAAACTACACAAAGGGGTACACCAACTTATGCTCATATGTCCGTGTGCAGTACTCAAATATAATCCTGTAGAATGCTGTTATTTCACATATTTTATAATCTTTTGATGTAGGAAATTTTTATAATACAGACAAGTTTATCGGGTTTTTTTTTTTAGATTTGGGAAATGTTTTTATTATTCCAAACTCTAGTGCTACAAGCATTCAATTTGATGTCTCCTTGGGCCTGTGTAGAATTATTTCTTTTAAGATAGATAACTGGATATTAATTTTTGTTGTTGCAGCATTTGCATTTTAAATTTAAATAGATATTGCCAATCTGTCACCCATTCGTTATCCTAATAACAGTATATGAGAGAATCCAATTCTATAGAATTTTCTAAGTCCTTGATTTAAAAACAAACTATTATATTTGCCAATTTGGAAGAAGAAATATTTCATCACATTGTTATTTGAACTTGCATTTTTCTGATTTCTAATGAGCTTGAAAAAAATATTTCATGTTTTATTGATCAATCATTGGTATATTCTCTTCTACAAATAGTCTATATCCTTTGCCAAATTTTTTGTTGGATTTTTGTTCATTTATTTATCAACTTGTTGGAAATTTTACATAATAAAAAGACCCAATGTCTGCCTTGTGTGTTGCCAATTTTTTTCTGGAGCTTTACATGTTTTTTCTAATTTTATTTTCTCCATGGAAAGAAAATGTCTATTTTTATTCAAATATATTTTTCCTTTATGTCTTCTGGATTTTTATCTTGCTTAGAAAGGTTTCTTTTCTGCTAAGTTTATTTTTAACAACTTTAGTGGAATACAATTTATATACCACACATTTACTCTTTCTACATGCAAAATTCAATGGTTTTAGTAATTTATAAATGTGTGCAACTACCGACATAATCCAGTTTTAGAACATTTCCATCACCCCCAAAAGTCCCCTGTTTACAGTCAATCCCACCCCCATCCCAGGTCCTAGGCACATACTGATCTGCTTTTTGTGTCTATAAATGTGCCTTTTCTAGATATTTCATGTAAATGGGATCTTATGACATGTAGTCTTTTGTGGCTTCTTTCATTTAATATAATATTTTTGAAGTTCATCTGTCTTTTTTTAGTATGTATAATCATTTCCTTTTTATATTTTTCAGTTCCTTTTTATTGTAGAGGAGTAACTTCATTGTATGGATATAGTATGTTTTGTTTATCCGCTCACTCACTGATGGATATTTGTTTACCGTTTTGGGCTATTATGACCAATGCTGCTACACACATTTGCACACATATATTTGTGTGGACTTATGTTTTTATTTCTCTTGGGTAGATTCCAAGGAGAGGAACTGCTGGATCATATGACAAATGTATTTTCTGACATTTTAAGAAACAACTGAAGTGTTTTTCAAAGAAGTTGTAATATTATACACTCTCACCAGCAGTTCATCAGAGATGAGAAAGGGCTTTTGTTTTCAACATAATTATAACAATGACGATGACAGTAATGGAAATAATACAATCTTCAATGTATTAATTTTATACTTTTTTATGTTTCAAGTTTTATTCATCAAGAATCCATTTTGTTGAAAATAATGAGTTTGGGATACACCTTACAAACAACTTTAAACTATCTTAACTGTTCATGAATTTAATTCTGGACCCTGCTCTACTGGTGTATTTAATCAATAATGAATCAATGGGGGGAAATAGTGCTTATTAAAATAGATTTATAATAGGTTTTAGCACTTTTAAAGTTAGTCACTCCTTATTACGTGTCTCTTTTCAAAAATTGCCCTGGAAAATAGTTTTCCTCATGAAATTAAGTATCAGTGCATTATGTTCTAAAGGCAAACAAATAATGCTCTTGCTTTCATTCATTTATGTATTTATTATTCCTGGTAATTGGCTTATGACTGGCCTTTAATACTCAATATTTTTTTAAAAAAACCCTCAAACCCTTGAATTGATATCACCCATTAAGAATGTATCATCTTTCATGGGGAAATAATTAAAAATACAAATAATCAAATAAGCTAATAGTACCAGAAACCTGGTTTCCTATTTTAAAATTATTCTCCCTTGCCTCATCTACAGTTTTTTTCTTTCTAAAAAGCAAATGATTTTGCTTCTTTTCTTCCCAGTTGCTTCAGGTGAGTCACGCACACGACAAAATGGTGACTCATGGTTTCACGGTTTGTCTGATTGTAAGGCCTCTGTAATCCCATGGCGCTCCTCACGGGAGGGGAGGGGGGCTAAGGGGAATACCTGGGGAAAGGTTGCTCCTCGTGAAAGCGCACAAGGGGAAACGGTTCCTTTTCCTGCCTTTGAAAGTGATTTGCGAGAACAGGAAGCCTCAGGCTGCCGCAGGCATCCTAGTCCTGTCCCAGGAAAGCTGACATGTAGGGGAGGACAGAGGGCAGTGGGACACACTCCCAGCAGTGTTGGTGATGCCACCAACCTGGTGACCTGACCAGCTCTACCTGGGATCAATCTGCTATGAGAGATAAGTTAAATTACAATAAAGACAATTGATTGAATTTTCTGCTACTAGTAGCAGAGCTCATTGAATATTCATGCCATTCACTTTAATTCTACCTTATAATTCCACACCCCAGGTCTCAGATAAATTGAGACAATTCATGTCTTCATCCCAGAGAACAAATCAAGAATAAAGTTACAACCCTGGGATCAACAGAACTTCCCACAGATTGCAGGTGTTACTATTAATTTACCAAGTTCCCTGTTTCACACAAATAATACACCATATAATTAACTACACATAAAGTAAGCTTTGAATTTGCTTGAAAATAAAATAATAGTTGTCTCTGACAGTGAAGAAATTATGTTCACCTGACTATTCCTTTGAAATAAACTTTTTAATATCTCATCTGCTCTTTAGATCTGATTTACATTTGAAACTGACTCTTCAGATGAATTTCAATAGCAGAAACCATCATCTTCTTAACCAATGTAATTACCTTTCTCTGAAACCCATCCAACTTGTTTATATTATTGAAGTCTATGAATTTTGAACTATATACTGATCTATAACTATGTTTCTGCACTGTTTTATGAAAGGATCAAAACAGTTTTGATTTTCTTTTCTAGCTTATTTCCCATCATATACATTTTTTTTCAAGTTTGTTTCAATTGTTAGTTTGTTTTCAGTTTTTAGGTATTGCCTTTTTTAACTTTTGATTTAAATTTTCTATTATATACAATATTTTAATGTTTCTCAAGATAAAATTATTAAATAAGATATATTCAGAAAGCCCAGCTTTCATCTTTGTCTCCCTCAACCTTCATTTTGCCCCATAGGCAATGATTTTTTTTAAAAGTTTCTTCTATTGTTTTTACTTACAAATTGTAATAAAACAATATTTCCCAGCATTGTCTCTGATTTCTGCTGAGCAAAGATCCCCGTAGGATTCTCCTGTGACAGACAGAAAGTTTGTCACTCAATCTGGAAGCCCTCAGAAATGCATCTTTTCCATCAATGTTGTGCTTGGTCCTGATGGCCTGAGACTTTTTATGGAGAAGGGTATATTCCAAGCCAAACAGTCGGCACAGAACTGATTTTTATCTGATAGAAAAAAGACTGAAGTGTTGAAGCCCACCCATAATCCAAAGGGGAGTTCAAGAATTACCCAAGTTTAGAGACTTTCTTTTTAAAATATCAGGGGAAAACATACAAAAGAACATGATTATAAAAATTTTGAAGGCATAACACCCTTATAAGGTACCTGCATTTCTTGTATTTGTTGTCCCTTTCTGTGTCCCATGGTATGAAGGAACGTTTATATTTGTCTTTGAGAATGCAAAGAGGCAAGAGACCACCCCGATATGGGTGAATGAAGGACTTTCTCGTAGCTCAGCTAAATATTCCTAATCACAAAATACAGAAAATTCAAGATAAAACAGAGAATGAAGGAAGGAAAACTACTATGATCCACAAGTGACCAAAATTCAGAAATAAAAATAAAAACCATTATTGTATCTTAATGAAATCCTCTTGTTGGGGTTCAGGGAAGGTTACCCCCAAATATGCCACTATGGCATATTGATAATTTTGAATTAAATTTACTTAAAAAAACAGCCAGTGCAAGAGAGACACTCTGGCTGTCCTTTCTTTCTTCCTGAAAGCAGGAAATAATCTCTGTTGTGAAAGATACATCTGCTACATCTAGAGGTAGGACACACATCACCAAAGACAGGAATTCAGACCAAGAAGGCTTGCTACATCTTTAATTTACTACCCAAGCCCGAACTCTGTTTAGATTCTTCACTATTTGAGCCCCCAAAACCTACGTTTCTTTGTTCTGTCAATTATCACAAATTTATTGTTTCTTTGTCTGAAAAGCACAAAAGCTGCCTGCTTTGGCCACTTCTTAGGTCCTATTTCTATGAGACTGCCATGCATGTGAATTAAAATCCATTTCATTTTCTCTTGTTAATCTGTTTTGTGTCAACTTGATCATTAGTACAGCCACAGGAACTCAAGAGAGCGGGATGGCGGGGGGATTTCTCATGCCCCCCCTTCCCCGCCCCACTCCCTTTCCCTTGAAGCTGTATCAGACAGGTGGTTCCACTCCATGCGTATTTGAGAAAAACTTTGTGAAGAAATGTGGGTAAAAGCTATGTTCAAGTGCAAGGAAGGCCATAAGGGTTGAATGAAAAAAGGACCAGGAAAGAATGAAGATAAGACACTGTCTTCAGTATTCGGGGTTTCCGGGTCAAGGGCAGGGCTGAGGAAGCCAGCAGGGAGGGCATTTTCTGCAGGGTCACTGAACCAGGGGCAAAGCAGACCCTGAGAAGTACTCTCACTGCGGAAGAATCAGAGCTAAGCAGGAAACTGTTTCATGCTGCAAAGAAGCTGGGACAGAAGGTTCTTCCTTGAACGTTACCACTTTCCCTTCAGCTCAGGAGTCCTGCCAAGAGAGAGAGGACAGTGTTGTTTCCAGATCTAAATTTACAAGCAACTTGTTTACCCCTGTCTCTCAGGGCCTCATGTTAAAGCACGGTGGTAAGAAGGGGAAAAGTCCTTAAGTCTCCCTGATCAAAGCTACTTTAGAGTGCCTGCCTTCGGTTTAGTGGAAGGAAGACACTTTAGTGTAAACTGCTGGATCCGAAGTCAGATCCAAAGTCTTTCCCATTATTTCTGTCTCTTTCCTGTTGCCTCTACAATCTGTTCCAGGGAGACTAAATATGTCTCTAGAAGAGTGTTAATTTAGAGCATTACCTGTTGGCTAAAGTCCAGATGTTCTGAAAAAGAGGAGAAGATGTATACTTAAGAGATATGGAGGTAAATCTGTTCCCAAACTCAATGTTCCCACTCCCCCGCCACCCGGGCCATCACTCTTCTAAGACCTCTAAGACCACAGCCCACATCACAGGATGCCAGGGTAGACAGGAGAGCGGACACTGAGGGCATGGAGCCCTGAAGAGTCTGTCACACAAACCCAGTGAAATGTCATCAGCCTCGGGTCTCTTCCTGCACTTGTCCCAGGATCTGCACCCAGATCTCCGTGTATGTTCTACTTCTTTTTTTCTCTACAAACTATCAACTCTTATGTTCCAAACATCAGTAACTACGAACTGTTGATTTCTGGATTTCCTGGAAATTGAGGTCAATCGGGGAAATAAAGGCTTTATATGGACCACTGATATAAAGAGAACTAACTGAGCAAAACCATCGTTCTTCTTCTAAAAATGTCAGTGGGGAGTCTCAGCTGCCAACAGGCCCCTTACCTTTTTGGTTCCTGAAGTAGACGAACAGCCCCACCCCGAGGAAGAGCAGACCCAGAACGAAGCCCCCGATTCCACTCAGCATCTTGCTCTGAGCAGATTCAGACTGTGCCCCTGAGGAAAGAAGCTAGTTTTAGTGATTTTTACCCCAAATCCAAACCTCCTTAATTGAGACTGAGAACGAGAGCTTTGAGAATGGGGGAAGAGGGCTGCCCTGGAAGAACTAGAATAGCTGGCCTCTCCTAGAAAAAAATTGGAATCACAGTGAGTAGCTACAAGGTTCAGGCATCAAACTCATAAATACCACAGCCCTGACATGAGGCCACACGACTGCAACATCTGGTGAATGAGGAGCCTGGGACTGAATGATGCTAAGAAGCTTGTCTAGGGCGACAGAGCTAATTAAAGGCAGAGCTGAGAGAGGACTCCCCTTTGGTCAGGAACGGCCCTACATTGGAGAGGATGTGCCCCTTCTCAGATCACAATGAACTCAGAGCAACAGTGTCAGAAGCACAAGCCCAGTACAAAACAGGGGACTGGTACCCAAAACCAAGGGGTGACCATGACCTGTGACATCACAGGAAGCTCAAAACAGACACATCTCTTCCCTGCATGTCAGGCAGAATTGCGTCCCCAGGGGGCATAGGTATTTGTAGGACCTATCAGGGGACATCTGTAAATTATCAGAGGATTTCTATCACAGGCTATCACAGGGCTCCCCCAGGAACCGTGCTGAAGGAGAGGAGAACATGGAGCAAATGAGCACATGGTGCTGGGAGAGGAGGAACCTGACACTCAGGAGGAGGCAAGTCCCTCCTCAGGGGGAGATGAATGCATGAGGTCACAAAGCTTCTCACTCCATTCCACTGTGACAGGGCCCGTCCAGCTGGGGTGCTCCACTCGGCAGGTGTAGACCTCCCCACTCTGAGGAACCACTTCAAGCATCACCATGGTCTGGAAGGTCCAGTCTCCATTAGGGATCAGACCTGTGGAGACCACCCCAGCCTCCTCTTCCTTGCCATTCCGGAACCACCTGACTTCAATGTGGCCTGGATAGAAGCCCGTCACAGAGCAGACCAGGAGGTTGTGGTGCTGCAGGGGCTGGGGCTTCACAGGATACACGGTCACCGTGGGCTCCACTAGGAGAGAAGTGGTAGACGGAATAGTGAGGAAGACCCAGTGAGTCTCCTAGCTTTTCCACATCTAGTCTCCAGACCAGACTGCAGTCCCAGGAAGCCAGGCTGACCAGGTGGACCAACTTAGGAGTTAGTGCCATGAGCCTCGACTTTAACCCTTACAGCCTGGGCCCGTTAGAGAGATGCTGAGAACATTTCTGTGTGTGCTTCTATACTGTGATACAGCTCTTCATTGCTGATTTGAATTGTTTACAAATCTTTGCAAGGCAGATAGTGTGTTAGTTAAAGCATGATATCTGAAGCCAGGCTACCTGGGTTCAGATCCAGGCTCCCCCGTCTTAGTGACTGATCCTGGGAGAATGTTTACATTCCTCTGTGCCTCAGCTTTCTCACCTATAAAGGGGGATAATGCTATTTACTTACCTTTTAGTGTCATGTGAGGATTAATGCACCAAAAGTATGTAAATTACAGCCATACCTGGAATCTAGCCTTCAATATGTGTTATCTACAGATTATCCTTGTTTAAGTGGGGAGAAAATAGGGTTCACTGCAGTGTGGATAAACCGGGGAGTAGAGGCGGGGTATTCCTAGGAAAGCTGTCTCCATGCACTCACACCTTACAGCACCTCAAAAATGGTTCTACCCTGGGAAGAAGGAAAGACACAGATGATTTTCTAACTCTATGAGTTGAATCTCGAGAAAAGCTCAAGTCCCAAAGGAGAAGGAAAGCAGGAAGGAAAGTCATTCATTTTTAAAGATTCTTATAAGTAAACTCTGCCGATCAATCCCTTTCCTCTGCAAAACAAGCACACCTACTATTGGTATTGTTACAACTTTACATTTGTATCTCTTTTTAAGCTGGCGTTTGAATTCAGGGCAGGATCCAGGACTCACGATGTGTGCTTAGTGCCTGAGACAACCCCAGACACTACCAGCCTCAACAAATACTTTTTTTAAAGAAGCAATCTGGTGGAAAACATTTTTACAAGATAGATTTAAGATAAAGTAAATTATTTCTAACAATTTTGCAGTATATTTCGTTAAATAAGAATGTTTAAATTTCTAAAATGCAAAATAAAGAACTGAATGAAAATAGGAATCACAACCTGGAGAAAATGTTCTCTCAGACCCCAGACCCATTCCCCCAACCACATCCTCTCTCCCTTCTCACAGTCACTGCTGAAGTCACGCACTGTCTCCCCAACAACACCTTTTTCAGCTCCTTCCTAAATTATACTGGCTCACAGTGCATCCCACCCACCCGGACTCAGTATCTGTCTCTGTCTCTCTCCCTCTCTCTCCCACACACAGACACACCCCCACACACACACACCACCTCTCCCCGGCCACCCGCCTGCCCGCTCACCTCGCCGCTGCACCATGAAGCTGCCTATTCCCCAGTAGTTTGATCTGCACAGCGTGTCCACCTTGGCCCGCATCTGCTCCATGAAGTCCTTCTGCTGGTTCCAGTACTTGGCGTCTGGCTGCCCCAGCTCGGTCACCGCCCTGAACTCCCCCACGTCGCTGTCGAAGTACACATCCTCCTCTGTATTATAGATGTATCTGGCCAAGAACTGCACCCGCTCCAAGCCGTTGAAGAAACGACACTCTCCCTTAAACTGATGCATGAAAGTTGCTGTGAGGACATAAAAGATCTGGTCACTGGGTGGGCTTGTAGGAGAAGACTGACAGTGCTGCCCACCGGTGCAGAGTGCTCACGCACTGCTGGGGGCACTAGGACCCCCACTGCTCCGCTGGGGCCCTAAGCACCAGCACAAGCACCCCAGGGGTCCATCTTTCACCTGCCAGTGGTGGAGGAAGGCCGTCCTGGGGGGAGGAGACTCCTCTGATCCTAAGCCATTTGGGATGCAGTCACTCTGCACAGAGCTGGACCAGGATTTGCCCCATCACCACCTCCTCCTGAATGCCTCCACCAGAAAGACGCTGCTGCCTCCTCTCAGCCCAAACATTTTAGCTATCCCAGAAACACTTACTTGCCTAGGGCTGGCCTGGTGTCAGGCCTGTGCAGCCCCCTGGGAATCCAAAGAAGGAAAAACAGACATCTCCCCTATCTTCGAGGAGCATAAAATGTAAAGAAAGTGATGGGCAAAGCCCAACGTATCATATGGGAGTCAGAAATGTCAGAAGAAAAGTGTGGAGTTCTAGAATGGAGAGTAGTTACATCAGGATGTCAGAAAAGTAGCCTCTGAAGAGTGACATTTAAGATGTGACACTGAAGGTTAAGTTGATGTGAGCTAGAGGAAGAGGCCATGTGTGTATGTTTGGGAGAAAAGGGAGGCATATTTCAGGTAAAGGTAAAGGCGTGTGTAGAAGTTTGAAAGAGATGATGAACTTCTGCAATAAACCAGAAGGAAACAGTTCACTGAAGCACAGAGAGTGAAGAAGGAGGGTGAAAGATTCCACTGGAGAAATCACAAGAGTTGGGTACTCAAAATCTTGTAGGCGATCTAGGATTTGAATTTGTGCTAAACATAAATAGGAAACTATTGAAGAGTTTTACGGAGATTAAAACCATGATCCCAATACATGTCCACCATTCCTTCCCTGCATTTCCAAATCCAGATAGCCCATAAAACCTTTTTTTTTTTTTAATTTGGTACCAAACTCACTTGACAAATCTCACCTGTTGAGGTAAGAGGTCAAATATGTCTCTTGGGGTGAGGGAGTCTGTTCCGTACGCTGTAGGCTGTCTACCAGCATCCCTGGCCTCTAGTCACTAGATGTCAGAAGAAATCTCAGAGTAACAACCAAAACTGGCTCCCAGTATTGCCAAATATTAGGGGGTCAAGGAATAGGGGGAAGGACTGGTCTGTCACTGGGTGAGTGCCACTGGTATAAACCATCTAAAAATTTAATTCCTGAAAATCTTATTCCTGCATGAAATTTATATTTTTTTAAGAATCCAGCCCCAGTGGAGAGCTATTTTTCCAACAAAATAAATTTGTTCACAACTAAGGCTTATTTCTTTGCCTCGCCAACCAATTAAAAGACATATAATTTATCCTTCACATCATCTTTCTTCTTAATTTCTCTGCCTCTGGTCCACTACTCATCTATAGCAGTAAACTACAGCCACAGACATTTTATTCCTATTCAAAGCTCCAACCGACTCATCTTCTAACTTTGTCTCCTACACCCAGTAATATCAGTAGGCATCAAATTACCAGCCTTGTCCACATGTAGAATTCTCATTTCTGTAAAGTCCCCTCAGAAAAGGAGAAAAGAAGAAAAAAATGATATATAGACAGTTTACAAAAAAAGAACAGGTCCACAGACTTTGAGTAGAGACCTTCCTTAGAAAGAGGGCAGAGAGGAGGGCTCTCTGGATCAGACCAGGTCTACTGACTAGGAATTCTCTAATAGCTTCTTGTCACATGACAAAGTTTAAAAATAATGAGTCACACACCAGTCTACCCCAAATCTGTTCACTTTCTCTGTCCCACAGTCTGTGTCACTACCCCACTCAATGAAGCCACAAGCACTTCTGCCCCCGAGAATTCCACCATGTTCCTAAGTGGTGTCCCTGACTCTACTTGTGAACCTTTGGAATCCAGTCTGCAAGCGGTAGCTAGGATTATTTAAAAAAATAAATAAACAAACTGACTCTCCTTATAACCTCTCAGTAGCTTCACATATCTCTATTAATAACAGTCAAAGTTCTCACCAAGGCCATCAGCGCCCAGCATGACTGGCTCCTGACTTCCTCTCTGACCTCATCTTACACGGCTCCCCAACCTGCTTGCTCTGCCCTGGTCACTCTAGCCTCCTTTCTGTCCCTTAAACACAGCAAACACCTCCCCACACTTCAGCCTTTCCACGTGCCCTCTCCCTGGAACACTTGTCCCTTACATCCTTCACATGTCTGGCTTCTTCTCATTGTCTCAGTTGAATGTCACCTCTTCAGGCAGAGCTCTGCAGACACGTGAACTGAAGTCAGGTGCATACAGGTCTCTCTGTTCCATACCCCTGAAGTACCCTTTTTTCAGGGCGCTTATTTCTATCTGAAATGTTTTTCCTTGTGCTCGCTTCAGCAGCACATATGCTAAAATTGAGATGTGTTTCCTTGTTAAATGTGTGCTGGATTGTTGCCTTCCACCCCTGTCATTAGGTTAGTTCCATGACAGTAGGGGACTTTTCTGTGTTATTCATACAGAATTCTCTGACCCTAGAAAAGAGCCCAGTATGTAATAGTTGCTCAGAAAAACATTTGTGATCAAAATGAATAAACCCAGGGTTCTGGGGACTGATCTTGGTGGGGATCCTGGAAAGCAAGAAGGGGCTCCAGCTCCAACACACTTTTATTCTGATGACACATATCCTTCCCATTTCCTGGGAGAGATTCAGACAAACTTCCTTTTGCTCCTCCTACAAGGTGGAAGAAACATTCACAGGAAAGAAAAAGATCATTTCTTGTAACAACATTATCATATAATGGAAAAGAATCTGAAAAGAAAATATATGTATGTATGTACATGTATAACTGAATCACTCTGCTGTACACCTGAAACTAACATTGTAAATCAACTACAGGTCAATAAAAACATTTTTTAAGAAAACTAAAGCCTTTATTAAAAAGCATACAGGATTCCATCACTTATACGTGATGCATCTTCTTCATCCATTCTTCTATTGACGTGCACTTAGGATGCTTCCCTATCCTGGCAATTATAAATAATGCTGCTGTTAATAGCAGGGTGTATGTATGTTTTAAAATTAATTCTCATTTTCTGGTTGGCTTTATTCCTTTGATAACTATGTAAGTTTAAAAAGCTAAAGCTCTAAAGTTCTTAGAAACAATGAACAGTACATATATGTAAATTTTAAAAATATGTGGAGTATATTGTGTATATGTATATACATGCAATATATTGTATATGTGCAGTATAATTGTAACAATTCTACTTAATAAAACTGAAAAATGAAAAAAATAAAAAATAGAAATAAATTTAAAAAGACAGAAATTTTCATTAAGTTTTATCTTATCCAGTTGATCTGCTATAGGGCTGACGGTCTGTGTGAATTTTGGGGATTTTCAGTAATGGTGATGACGTAGCTGAGAAAAGAATAGGGAAGGACAAGGACCAGATGCAGAGGACACCAAATATAGCTAATGAAGGAAATGAAAGGGCATTATTAATGAACCTATGAAATATGGGCCCAAGACCTTGACAGGCCAATGAGCTCCCTTGACCTGCTTATTGGCTTTCAGCCTTGTGGGATGGAAACAGCCACACTCTCTGTACCCTGCTCTGGCGTTATGGTTTGCCATATGAAAATGGTGATATTTGACTACTTTTGACATACAAAAACAGAATTTCCTATAATTTATCCTCCACTAGTTGCATCCCTTCTCATGAGCTCAGGCGAGAGAATGGAGAAATGTGGGTGGAGAAACTAACCACGTAGAAGGATTCAGAATAGCTTTATAATTAACAGTAACCTGTGCCAGGTTTTCTGAAGATTCCTAAAGCTCTTTAAGGCATCAGAGAACACTCCGTAGATGCTCCTGATCCACAGGGTCATTCCACGTACAAAGGATCCCTGGTTTAGCTCCAGGGTGTCTTCCCCAGGAGAAACAAAGAGAAAACTAACCCCAATTTCTATCAGAGAACCTCCAGGGTAGGGATACAGGCCTTTTAAACATTGTGGTTCAGGGAAATAGAAAAAAATAGAATGGGAAGGCACTTTGATACATTCTCACGTATTAGGGAGAGACAGCGACATCACAGATCCTGTTAAGGTTATAACACATGATCTTATGTGAGAGATCTTTCTAATTCCTTGAGATTCCCCATAAAATTTTCAGAGGAACTTTTCCTTTTTCTGACACAACATAATACGGGGAATAGTCTGATATGGAATTATTCTGACATCCTTACTTCTAAATCCTCTTAGGATCCCTAGGGAAGGGGATGTAAGTCTGGAGAGGTTTTACTGGAGGAGAGTTGAGAAGAAATATCCCACAGAAATGGAGGCACCTTAAGCAGCACTCAGAAGGCAAGCATCCAGGGCCCTTGTGTTGTGGAAGGAATGGAGAATCCACATGATCACGATAGGAGATGACTGAAGAAAATGTCACAATTCTTTAAGGGATGTGGTCTGGACAGAGAGACAGAGGTAACTCCCTTCCTTCCCCCGCCCCACGAGAGCTCTCCCCCAAGGTGTGCACTTACGTCGGGTCTCCCTGGCCCAAGCCAAGGGATGGCTCACCACCATCAGCATCACTGTCAGTGCTGCCATCGAGGGAACCACAGACACATCAGGCAGGGGACAGAAGACAGAGTGTGAGGGGAGCAGGTAAGTGTCTCACAGTGAGGACTGGGACCCTCTTCAGCTCACATGCCAAGCAATGCTGACCAATGAACTCTTTGTTCCTGGACTGGGTGACCTAAGTGTTGGAAAAACCAATCAGCTTCAGAGTTGAGTAGCATCATCATTTGCTGGTCAGAGATTCAGCATGAAGATCCTCTTCTGAAACTTAGAATTTCCTCTATAAAAGGATTGTTTTAATTTAGTGTGTTAGAGGTATGATCCAACCGTATCTCAAACATTTTAATTGGGCCCCTACTGTGAGCCAGCTCTGTGCTGGTCAGTGATGTGCCACATATTTGAGCCTTTTAGGAACATTCATTCCTCTTACTTAAAGACAGAGAGCCACCAATGTATGTGTGACTGTGAGGAACTGAGGGAGGGGAGGGAAATGGATTGCAATTTAGGGGAACTTTAATCTGTCCTTTTTGTACCATAACTTAGTGTTGTAGATTTGGGAAAATAACCTGTATTGTTAAAAACAAGGCACTTCGATTTTTCAGGTATTTCAATGCTGAAAAATGCTGTGATTCTGTGGACTCCTGAAGGAACAGCATCCCTGGTAACTGATGATGTGACAGAATTGCAGCTGTTGTGTGGAGAGTAGAGTCTGTACCTCCTGACAAATAAGAATGTCTCTGATCAACTGAAGGAAATTAAAAGTTAGTCAATAATTTAATGTAAGTGCAAATGTTTTCCAGGTTTGTCTCCTGATGCTGTCACTGAATTTAGTGGCACCTGGAGAAAACACAGAGAGAACGGGGCTTATAGGAGGCAATCTACATGGAATGGAGTGTCTTGAAGGTACCTTTGTACCACTTAACCTAACAATGTAATAAAACCAACTGCCCAAATCATAGTAGGCAGGGGGCTGAAAGATGGCTAAAGTCAGCCTTGGGCACAGTAGTTCAGCTTTAGAATGTAATATTTCATATAAAAAAATGTTCAATTCCTCATTCCTGTTTCCCATTAGGATTTCCTCATTTTATTGGGGTTATACCCTCTTATTCAACCTCTCTTGTTTATCCTAAGAAAAGATAAAAGAAGACTTTGCTAATGAATATGTTAAGACTGTTCAGGAAAAAGAACTCTATGGAAAAACTATGAATTACATCCTTTGATATAATCATATAATTTTAAACATATAAATCTACTCTAGATAATTATTACACATTATGCTAGTATAAATGTAGTATCTCAGGTTTAGAATGGACTTTAGACGACAACTATCTGTCCAAAGTTCAGCATTAAATCACACTCCACCCAGTTCTGATAAGCATTCATTCTTCATGTGCCTTAATATTCCCAGGGATGGTACTCATCACGCTGCAGTGAAAAAATGATAACAATTAATTGAGAAATTTTTGTGCTTTTTACTTTGTACCCAGAATTATACAAGGAGTTTTTTACACAGCTTTTAAAAATTTAATTCTCACATTATCTCAGTGATTTTAGTACTCTTTTCAACCCTACAAATGGAAAGAATAAGATGATGAGTGGAGCCTTTGCGAAGATCCAGGGCTAGATAATGGTACATTCCAGATTGAACCAAGATATGTGTGACTCCAAACCACACAAGCTCAGACATTGCATCATACAATGTCACAGTCAATTTCTGAAGAAAACAATGTTCCTTAGGTTGAAACTATTCTCATCACTTTAATTCATGGATATATGTATCAATAAGACCACTCCTTTTAATGAATGACAACTTTTTATGTAAACTGAGACAGCTACTATGTAGCAATTCTAGTTTCTTCAAAGGATTCCCACCATCCGCATTGTTACTCTCCTCTGTAAATGACAAAACTTGCATTTATCTTATGTAATCATCCTCATTGCTCCTCACCAGTCTCCTTCAATTGAAGATAACAGTGACCTCCAAATTCCTATATTCAATCTAGTTCTCAATTATTATTTTAGATTTCTTAGCATAATATAGTGCTAGCCTGAACATTTTGGAATAGAATAGAAATAGAGTCACTTCCTTTGGAAAAATTCATTTCTATTAACATGGAAATTTCAAAATTTCTTGGAGTGGTTGGGTTGAAGCCATTATTGTCCCTGAATCTGAGGAGAATCTACAATAATCCAGTACTGTTGAAAGTTGTGCAATTAACTAGTTGTGACGTGATAATTTGGAAGAGTCACACTAGGGTTCATCTTAGATAATAGAATAAAAGGAATGGCAAAAAAACTAATCATATATGAAGAACATACTGAAATATAGTTAAAGAGAATACTGTCAAAACTTGTCTATATAAATTTGACACACATTTACAAATCATATAAATTTCTTTTTTAAAAAGAATTAGCTGTAGGGGGGTATAGCTCAAGTGGTAGAGCGCATGCCTAGCATGCATGAGGTCCTGGGTTCAATCTCCAGTACCTCCTCTAAAAATAAAAATACTTAATTAATAAAGTAATTGAATAACAAAATAATAAATAAAAATATTTTTAAAAAGAATTAGCTACTGACTATGACCTAAATTCTGTTGTTGTATAGTTCAAGTAAAACAATGTAGCAACTGTCACCAAACTATCAATCCTACAGATGATCTCAAGGCTGAGCTTCTTCACTGAAAGCAGGAGGAGACACAATCCAGCTCAACTCCCGCTGTGTAAGAGAAGTGCTAAATAAGGGCTATTTCCTGATGAAAAGGCAGTTAAATTGGTTTCTGGAAGAAAGTGGTTATCAGTACAGAAGTTCTAGTCTCTGCTCTTGGTGCATGAGAGCATAGGTTTGCTTTTACGGAAAAGAAATCACAACATTCTTGGGAACAAGCAAGTGACATCAGATGTACACAGATTTGTTTTGTTTCCTTTGAACAAGAGGCTGGTTGAAATTTCTTTTTTACATTTTTTATATTTTTTACATTTTTATAGCATTACAGAATGTCTTGAGACTTATCAGTTGTCACAGAATGGGACTCACTTATAGGAAGCCTTAATGGTTGCGATAAATTGGAGGAAATGGGCTTTTAGTTATCAGCAAGCCAGTTAGCACAGAATATCTGTCTCTTGTCCAAGTAGCCTCAGAATATTTTTTGTAGTTTCAGAAAGATACCACCACTAATCTGGAACTTAGTGAGAAGGGTACCTTTATCTAAGGAAAAACTATTATTAGTAAGAAATGGATAAACAGATTCAATTTCTTCTTACCATGAAAGATATGTGTTCTGGGCAGACGTCTGCCATTTACAGGCCACGTTAGCAGGCTCTGTAAGACCCTCTCCAGTGCGAGCTCAGCGATGTCCTCCATTAGGAACTTCGGGTGGAGCCAGTCTTTACACCATAGTGCTATCTAAGTCAGTAGACGGGTCTTCAACTTCCAAATGACATTCTTTGACTCGATTTACCTGTCCTTTAATATTTTAATACAGGACTTTTTTTTAGAACCAGAATGTTTGCCATTAAGCAGTCCAGAAAGATCAACTAGAATTCACATGGGCCCATCTGTTAATATTGTACGTAGGAGACTTTCCGTTTTCTTTCCCTTTGATCTAGATCTGATGTTAACTGTACTGTGGCAAAGTATCTACCTCCTTATCCAGTAAAAATATTGGCCAGATTATTTTCCAAAATTCCACTTTGTTTTTCCACTAGCAACTGCCCAGTGATTCCACGTGTACCTAGAATGTTGTTTGTTTAAGTTAAATGATAAAAATATTTTAGCAGTCCTTTTGCTAATAGTCCATCCTTAGAGACAAATAAGTTTCTACCCTCAAAAAGTAAACTTACTAGTAATTATTCTCCCCAAGTGGGAGAAGGAGTTCTGAGTCAGCTTTGGTAAATGTGCGGGGCAGATTAAAGAAGGGTGCAAATTATTTGCCTTTCATCTCATGGAGACGTAGATTGTGTTTTCCCTTCCCTTAAATCTGGACTCACCCCGTTCTCACTTAGACCATTAGAATATGGTGGAAAGGATGCCACACAAGTTCTGAGGCTAGGTCTAAAGAAGTCTTGCAGCTTTTACTTCCCTCTCTTGGAGGTCCTGAGCCATCAGGTAAGAAGTTTGTCTTCACTGCTGATAGGACCACATAGGCCACATTATAGACCCTGGAACCATATACAGAATTTCTCGTGCCCCAGATAAGTCTCTAGAGGACCCCAGCGACTATCTGACTGAAGCCACATGAGAGACCCTGTGTGAAAACCGCCCAATAAGCTCGATCAACTCCCAGAACTGTGAAAAATCATTAAGTGGCTGCAGTTTTAGCCACTAAGTTTGGCATGAATTGTTACACAGAAATAGATCATGAAATTTGCTGTCTTTCAATGAGTTTTATCTAAAATATCAAATCTACTGGCACAACATCTTTTATAATATCCTCTTTGTATCTTATTAATGCCTGCAGGACCTGTAAGAATGGCATCCTTTTTATTCTAGATGTTAACAATTTGTAGTTTGGATTTGTTTCTTTCTTTCTTCCTTATCAGTCTTGTAGGTTTATCAAAAAAGAAGAAAACCCATGGTTCTGTTGATTTTCTTTAATACACATCTATTTTCATTTGTACTAATTTCCTTATTTTTTTTTATGTTTTTACTTAAATTCACTTCTTCTGGATTCTTAACTTACACTTTCAGATCTCTGATTTTTATATATTTCTTCTTTTATAATATAAGCATTTAAACCTATAAATTTCCCTATAGGGACTGTTTTGGTTTCATAGCACAAGTTTTGAAAATCCATTTTAATATTCCTTTAAAATATTTTCTAATTTATCATCTCATCTGATTTATTTTTCAATAAGCCATGGATTATTTAGAATTGTATTACTCCACTGCTGAAAACTTGGCTATATTCTCAATCTTACTGATTTGTTATTTAATAGGAATGTTGTCAGAGAGTATTTTCTGTGTGATTTTAATCCTGTAAAATTTATTGAGCCTTGTTTTGTGGTTACATCATATGGTCTATTTAGTGTATTTTCTTTGTGAAATTTGAGGAGATATATATCCCATAGTTATAGGGTGTAGTCTATATATGTCAGTTATAAATGTCAATTTACAAAAGATGGTTGGAGGATTATTCATGTCTGATTTCCTCATTGATGTTTATTTCCACGAAACTATGGAGATGTTTTTCTTCCTTCTGTCTGCCTCCCAAGTTCCCACCCCCCAACCACGAACTCAGCAAAAGTTCTGGGAGGAGACTCAGCTGGCAGGAGAAAGGAGCCATATATTATATTTGAGAACTTTATTGATCTCAATCCACACAAGCCCACAGGATTATTTAAATGTAGCTGTTTCTCCTTGCCCCATCACAATCTCCCTTATAGGACCAATCTCCCACCCATGTTGATGCTCAGCAGATGACACAGGAGAGGAGAGTGGATACTCATCCCTGCCCATCTAAGCAGAACTTGTCTGTCTCCAGCATTTGGCCTTGTACTATTGCTTTGTATCTATAGCATCTTGAAGTCTTTAAAAATAAGATTTTTTTCCAGTTCATCCATTTAGTTTAACTTATACTATTTTTTCTTGTACTTACAGTGGCAGCAGTGGCCCTTACAACTTTCATCATCCTAACTGGCACTACGATTTTTATATTTTTTTCCCAGCCACATTGATATTGAAAGTTCATTCATTCAAAACTCTGTATATTATTCCCTTGTATGACTGTACCATAATTTATCTGCTTTCCATCTGAAATTTCAGAATGTTTCTTTTCTACTTTTTATGTCATTTGGGGCATGTATGTGAGAATTTATCCAGAGTGTCAACACCTAGGATGGAAGTGCTGGATTATCCAAACTGCCCAGAGGAGTGCCAGTCTGTGCTCACATCACCATACACAACACCCAAATAGCAGCTTGCAACATGCTGTCACTTAACTTATTTTATAGTTTTTTGATGTACAGAGCTTTACAATCAAGACAAATTTATCAGTTTTCCTTTTAGAATTTGAAAGTGTTTTTATTATTCCAAACCCTGGTGCAACAAAAATTCAATTAATGTCTCCTGGGGCTTATGTAGAATGGTTTTTAAGATATAAATGTAAACGCGTATTTTTGTTGTTAATCAAATAGTATTTGCATTTCTAATCATAAAAGATACCACCAAGATGCCACCCGGTCACAATTCTAGTGAATCTTCTAAATCCATGATTTATAAAATAAGCTATTGTATTTGCCAGTGAGAGGGAAGAAATATCTCATCACACTGTTGTTTGAATTTGCATTTTTCTTATTATTGGTGAGTTTAAATAAATATTTCATATTTACAGACTATTGGAATATTCTCTTCTGTTAATAGTCTATATCCTCCATCTAGTTTTCTATGGGATTTTTGTACATTTATTTACTGACTTGTTAGAAATTTTATATGAGAAGACCCAGTGTCTGCCATGTGTTGTAATTATTTTTCCTGAGCTCTAGATATTTCTTTTAATTTTGTTATTTTCTTCATGTAAAACTATAAATTTTTATTCAAATATATTTTTTACTTCATATCTTCTAGATTTTGTCTTGCTTGGAGAAATTTGTTTTTAAAATATTGTTTTAACAGGTTTATTGAGATATAATTTACATAGCACAAAATTCTCTCTTCATACATGTAAAATTCAATAATTTCAGTAACTTATTGATGTGTATAAATATCAGTGTAATCTAGTTTTAGAATATTTTCATCACCTCAAAAAATTCCCAGCCCCATCCCAAGCTCTGGACACCACTGATCTGCTTTCTGTCTACAAAATTGTCTTTTCTAGATATTTCATGTAAATGGAACCATATGACATGTAGGTTTTTGTGCCTGGCCTCTTTCACTATATAATACTAATTATATTTTGGTAGCATGGTTCATCTTTCTTTTAAATGTGTTTCAAGTGTTCTTTTTTCTTGCTCAATAGTATTCCATTGTATAGACAGGGCACATTTTGTTTATCCATTCTTTGACTGATAGATATTTGGATTGTTTTCAATTTTTATTATTATGACTATACTGCTACAAACATTTGCACTATGTATTTGGGAGGCCATATACTTTCATTTCTCTTGGGTAGATTTCAAGGAAAAAAATTTGCTGGATCATATGGTAAATGTATGTTTAACTTTTTAAGAAACAGTCTGTTTTGCAGAGTAGTTGTAATATGATACACTCCCGTCAGCAATGCATCAGGGTTAGAATGCTTTTTATCTTCCAACGTAATTACAGCAATGATGATGGTAGTAATGGAAATCTTATTAACCCCTAATTAACTAATTTTATACTGTTTTTATATTTCCATTTTTATTCATCAGAAATCCATTTTGTTGAAAGAAATGAATTTGGGGAAAATCTTATTAACAACTTGAAACTCTGTGTTAAACTAAACAATCTTTTAGGAATCTAATTTTGGACTCTGTTTCACTGCTGTGCATAACTGATAATCCATGCAAACAAAAAAGTGCTCATTAAAATAGATGTATAATAGATTTCACTATTTTGTAAAGCTAGTCATTCCTCATTATGTATCTTTTTTCAAATATTTCCCTGGATAATATATTTTTTGTCATAAAATTATGAGTCAGTGTACTAAGTTCTAGAAACAAACAAATAATTCTCCTGCTTCCTTGTTCTTTAAGGGGAGGGAGGGGGAGGCTATGGTTAGCATTTAATACTTAATGCAAAAAATAAAAAACCCACCTTGGATTAATGTTGCCCATCAAGAATCTATCATCCTCCCTGAGGAAATTACAAAAAAAAAAGTCTCATAGTACCAGATACTATAGTTTCCCTTCCCTAAAATCACCCTCTCCTTCCCAATATATCATTTCTTTTGCTCTAAAAAAGATGATTTTGCTCCCTTTCTTTCCATGTGCCTCAGGGGAAGCAGGGTGAACAAAGGTTTGTTGAGATACCATTGTAATCTCACAGTCTGCCTAATGTGTGGGGAAGTGAGCTACTGAAAACACTCTGGGAAAAGTTTAGTTGCTCCTTATTAAAGCACTTGAAAAGAAACAGTTCTCTTTCTCTGCCATTAAGATCATCGGTGATGACACTGCCTGATAAGTTAACCCAGTTTGGAGGTTCCTTAACGTGGTTCTGTATAAGATAATAAGTTAAAAGAAAAAAAAGGCAACTAAATTGGATTTTCTGCTACTAGTAGAATATTCAAATATTCAAATTCACTTAAATATTCATGCCATTCACTTTAAATCTACCTTATAATCTCACATCACAGGTCTCAAAGAGAGTAAGGCTGCAAACCACATGAGAGTAAGGCTGCAATCCTGGGATCAAACAGAATTTGTCCGAAGTATGTATACTGTAGACAGGACTATCAGCTTATCAAACTCCTACAGGATGATAACCTGCTTCCGCAAATAATACACAATTAACATATGCATAAAATAATCTTTGAGTTTGCTTGGAATTAAATAATGGTTGTTTCAGACACTGAAGAAATTGTATTCAAATTACTACTATTTTAAAATAAACTTCTGAACTACTCTTTAGATTTGATTTACAATTCAAGCTGACTCTCCAGATGGAATACAATAGCAGAACCATCTTCTTAACCAACTAGTTACCTCTCTCTGAACCAATGCAACTCCTCTATATTATTGAAGTCTATGGCATTTAGAATTATATACTGATTTAGAATTATACTTCTGTAATGTTTTATGCAAGCTTAAAAAAAAGTTTGATTTACTTTTCTAGCTTATTTCCTATCATACACTTTTTGTCAAGTTTGTCTCACTCATTAGTTTGTTTTTAGTTTTTGTGTATTATCTTTTAAACTTTTGATTTAATTTTTAGATTACATAAAAATATATAAATGTACCTCAAGTTAAAACTGATAAATAAGATATATTCAGAGAAGTCCAGCTTTAATCTCTATCCCCTTGAACCTATTCCCACATTTTGCCCTAAAGGCAACAATTAAAAAAAAAATCTTCTATTGTTTCTATTTACAAATATACGTAAACAACAGAGAGACTGAATGTAGGGGGTAGCTGTATGTTCCTATTCTCCTCCTCTACTTTATTAAACAATGTTGTGTACTGTACACACTCTCCCGCACCTACTGAAAGTGCATTGGGAGATTATTCCAAGCAGGATATTTTCTTCCCCAGCCGCAGAGTACTTCATTGTTTGGATGTACATCACTGTATTTGTATAATTTCCTTTGTTTCCCAGCATTGTTTCTTATTTCTGCTAAGGTAAGACACATACAAATTTTCCTGTTGACAGAGAGTAAGCTTGTGACAGAAACTGGAGGATCTCTGAAATGTATCTTATGGACTAGACTTGTAGCTTTGTCCTGATGGCCTTCTGAGACCTATTTATGCAGGAGAATGCATGCTAAGGCAAAGAGTCAGCATGTCACTGACATTTATCTGAGAGAAAAATGATTGAAGTGTTATAGCGTAATAAAAGAATAGTTTAAGAAATCCCCAGATTTAGACATTCCTTTAGAAAAAAAAAGGTGAAAGAAAAAATAGCATGATTTGCTCTTTATTTCTCAAAATAAAAGTATTGAAAGCATCACATCCTCACAAGGTATCCATATTTCTTATATTTGTTGTCTTATTTCTGTACCCCATTGTGTAAAGGAACGTGTCTTTGAAATGCAAAGATGTAAAAGACCATCATGATATGGGTTCATTAGGGCTTTCTCCTTGCTCGGGAAAATACGCCTATGACAGGATGCAGAAAGCCCAAGAGAAAAGCAGGGAAGGAAGGAAGGAAACTTTCCAGTTTCAGTTCTGTGATGCAATTTGTCCCTTTTTCTTCCTACTTCTTTCCTTGAAGCTGTATGAAGCAGATGATTTTCACTCCATATTTATTTGAGAAAAACTTTATAGGTAACGTGGGCAGAATGAGATCAGATGCACAAGAGGCAGTAAAGGTTGAAAACCTTTAAAGAGGACCAGGAAAGAATGAAGATAAGGTATTGCAATCAATATTGGGGGTTCCCAGGTCAAGGGCAGGCTGAGGAAGCCATCAGGGAGGACATTTTCTGCAGGGTCACGAACCAGGAGCAAAGCAGATCCTGAGAAAACACTCTCTTTGAGGAAGAATAAGAGCTAATCAGAAAATTTTTTCATGCTGCAAAGAAGCTGGGACAGAAGGTTCTTCCTTAAGTGTCACCATCTTTACTTCAGCTCAGGAGTCCTGCAGAAGACAGAGTACAGTGTTGCTTCCAGACATAACTCTACAAGTAACACTTTTTTCCCTCCTTTCTCAGGGACTCATGTTTAAACACTGCAATGAGAAGGGGGAAAAAATTCTTAAGTCTCCTGAGCCAAGGCTAATTTAGAGCACAGGCCTTTTGCTTAGTGGTAAGAAGAAATTTTAATGTAAACTGCTTGAACAGAGGTCACATCAAAGTCTTTCACATTATTTCTGTCTCCTGTCTCGTAACCCCTACAATCTGTGCTAGGGAAACTGACTATGACTCAAAAAGAGAATTAAAGAGCATACCTGTAGGCTGAAGTCCAGAGTGTCCTGGGAAAGAGAAGTAAAGATATATACTTAAATATAGTGAAATAAATTCTCCCTAAACACAATGTCCCCAGCCCCAGGCCCCCACCTGAGATTTCTCTAACACCACATCCACATCACATGATGGTGCCAGGGTAGACATGAGGGCAAACACTGAGAGCATGTGACCCATGAAGTTTCTGTCACACAAATCCAGTGTCATTTCATTAGCCTTGTGTCTCTTCTTGCATTTGCCCCAGGATCTCCAGGAAATTGAGGTCAATTGGGGAAATAAAGGCTTTAGATGGAACCATTGATATACAGAGAACTAACTGAGCAAAACCATATTTTTTTTTTCCCTCTAAACACTCTACAGGGAATTTCAGCTGCCAACAGGTTCCTTACCTTTTTGGTTCCTGAAGTAGATGAACAGCCCCACCCCAAGGAAGAGCAGACCCAGAACGAAGCCCCCGATTCCACTCAGCATCTTGCTCTGAGCAGATTCAGACTGTGCCCCTGAGAAAAGAAGTTAGTTTTAGTGATTTTTATCCCAAATCCAGCTTTCCTAATTGATAATCTGTGATCAAGAGCTTTGAGATTGGGGTAAGAAGTCTGCACTTGAAAAAATAGAATGATTGACCATTTCTGGATGAGAGATTTAAAAATTACACTGAGTAGCTACACGGTTCTGGCATTGAATTCACTTAAATATTGCAGCCCTGACATAAGGCCACACGACTTCAACATCTGATGAATGAGGAGCCTGGGATAGAATGATGTTAAGTAGTTGGTCTAGGATGACAGAGCTAATAAAAGGCAGAGCTGAGACTGGACTCCCCTCATGTCAGGAAGGTCCCTACATTGGAGAGGATGTGTCCCTTCTCAGATCACGATGAACTCAGAGCAACAGTGTCAGAAGCACAAGTCCAGCCTTAGGTGGAAGGCAAGACTATGACCCAAAATATCACGGGAAGGCTCAAAATAGGGACATCTCTTCTCTGTTTGCCAGGTAGAATTGCCTCCCCAGGGGGCATAGGTATTTGTAAGACCTATCAGGGGACATCTGTAAACTATCAGAGGATTTCTGTCACAGGCTATCACAGGGCTCCCCCAGGAACCTGTGCTGAAGGAGAGGAGAACGTGGAGCAAATGAGTACATGGTGCGGGGAGAGGAGGAACCTGACACTCAGGGGGAGGCAAGTCCCTCCTTGCGGGGGGAGAGGAACACATGAGGTCACAAAGCTTCTCACTCCATTCCACTGTGACAGGGCGCGTCCAGCTTGGGTGCTCCACTCGGCAGGTGTAGACCTCCCCACTCTGAGGAACCGTTTCAAGCATCACCATGGTCTGGAAGGTCCAGTCTCCATTAGGGATCAGACCTGTGGAGACCACCCCAGCCTCCTCTTCCTGGCCATTCCGGAACCACCTGACTTCAATGTGGCCTGGATAGAAGCCCGTCACAGAGCAGACCAGGAGGTTGTGGTGCTGCAGGGGCTGGGGCTTCACAGGATACACGGTCACCGTGGGCTCCACTAGGAGAGACAAGGTGGAGGCAATGAGTGAGGAAGACAGTTAATTCTCCTTGGTTGACTGACTTTCTGTATCTAGTCCCCTGTTCCAGACTACAGTCCCAGGCAGGCCTCCCTCAAAGCTGGCCATGTAGCCCAATAGAAGTTAGTGACATGAGCCTTTAATTTAAGCCTTAGAACATGGGCCCATTAGATTTGAGAGATATTGGGAAATTTTGTGTGTAGTTTCCCACCCTCCCCCCCCAATAACTTGAAACAGTTATTCATTGCTGAACTGAAGTGCTTACAAACCTTTGCAAAGTACATAGTATATTAATTAAAAGTATGATTTCTGAAGCCAAACTACCTGGGCCCAAATTAAACACTGCCTCTTACTGATTAATTCTGGGAGTATATTCACATTCCTCTGTGCCTCAGCTTTCTCATCTATAAAGGGGATAAGTATACTAACTTACCTCTTACGGCTAAGTGAGAATTAAAGCACCTAAAGCATATAAAACACTGAGAGGAATTTAGGTCTCAATATATGTTTGCTCTTACTATCCTTGTTGAACTGGAGAAAAAACAGACTCAAAGCTGTGTGTACAAATTGGGGAATAGCAGTGGGTAGGTGTATGAAACATGAGAAAGCTGTCTCCATGCACTCACACCTCAGAAATGGTTCTACTCTGGGAATAAGAAAAGACCACAGGTGATTTTCCTAACCCTATGAGTTGAATCTCAAGAAAAGTTTGAGTCTTGAAGGAGAGGGAAATGAGGAAGGAAATCATTTTTTTAAATTCTTATAATTAGACTCCACTGATCAATCTGTCTCCTTTGAAAACAAGTGTATCTACTATTGGAATCAGTATCATTTTACAGTTATCTCTTCTTAAGCTAACATTTGAGTTCAAGGCAGAATATTAATATGTGTGTGCTTACTGTCTGAGATAATCCTTGACACTACCAGCCTGAATAAATACATTTTTTAAAAAGAAGTAACTTGGAAAAAAAAAACAAAAAACACTTACAATATCATGAAATGATAGAATTAAGATTAATGGAAATTATTCCTAACAATTCTGCAGTACATTTCATAAAATAGAAATGTTTACATTTCTAAAATGGAAAATAATGAACTGAATCAAAATAGAAAGCACAAACTGGAGAACTGCTGAATCAAATATCAACAGTATTCATTTTACTGTACAGAGAACTCATACATTCACTGAGAAAAACCCCAGGACCCCACAGGTAACAGGCAATAGACAGTTCTGAGAACAGTAACAACAACTAGCCAATAACTATGTGAAAAACTTCAAGAATCTTAGAAATTAAAGAATTAGAAATTTTAAAATGTAAATTTCCAGCTGAGTACTTGACATTTGTTAGACAAATAGGTCTAACAAAGGGAAATATGAGGTTAATTGTTACAAGTATAAAAAAGAATCATATGTAACCACTCAAATACTATTAGCATTATAAAAATGGTAACACCAGCATATTAAGTAACAAAATCATAATTCAAAAAGTTGATTTCAAAATCATTAATTATGTAAAATATATACGCTAAGGAAAAAGTAGCAATAAATTTAGATCTAAAAGAAGCCTTAGATCAGAAGTGCCTCAGAGGTTCCCCTTCCCCACCTCTCAAAAATCAGTCTGATGCTTTCGTTTTCAATTAATTGTGGATACAGACACAGGCACACTAGTCTCAGGGGTTTCAGGAGGAAAGGGGTATGTGCCAAGAGCAGTTTGTGACTCTTGTCCTCACAGTCTCCCAATTCTTTTACATTCCTCCCCTCCCCTCCCCTAAACCTTCCCCCAATCACAGACACCAGGAAGCCCCTGCATCTCTAACCACCTTCCCCGTCAGGGTTTCCTCCCCTTCCCCTCCCCCAACTGCGCGCAGAGGAGGCCAGGAGCCTCCCTCCAGCCCCTCCCCCACCACAGCCCCCTCCCTCACGGTCCTCTCAGACCCCGGCCCCCAACCCCCACCACACAAACTCTCCCTTCTCACACTCACATGGACAAAATCTCAGTGTCTCCCCTGCAGCACTATCACAGGACCCCCCCAACTTGTACTCACTCACATCCTACGCTCACCTAGCGCTGTCAGTTCTCTCTCTCTCTCCCTCTCCCTCTCCCTCTCTCCCTCTCCCTCTCTCTCCCTCTCTCTCCCTCTCTCACACACACCCACACACACCCCGTCCCCTCCCCTGGCCGCCCCCCGCCGCGCTCACCTCGCCGCTGCACCGTGAAGCTCTCAACAACCCCGTAGTTGTGTCTGCAGTACGTGTCCACCGCGGCCCGCGTCTGCTCCAGGACGTCCTTCCGGCTGTTGAAGTCCTCGGCAATCCCCCGTCCCAGCTCGGTCACCGCCCGATACTCCCCGCCCTGCTCCCCCCAGTCGCTGTCGAAGCGCAACAACTCTTCTAGGTTATAGAAGTATCTGTCCAGGAACTGCACCCGCTCCGTCCCGTTGGAGAAATGACACTCGGACTTCGCCTGTACCATGAAACGTGCTGTGTGGACAGGAAAGAGTCAGTCACCTGGGCGGCTCGGGGGAAGACTGAAGCCCGCGGCCACCAGTGCCCGAAGCTCCGGCGGTGGGAGTGGGGGCGGGACACTAGGACCCCCTGAGGGGCTCCACAAGCACCCCAACTACTAGCACCTCACGGGCTTTTCTTTCTCTGCCCGCTGCAGACGGAGACTGGAGGGGTGAGGAGGGCCGGACGAGGGGCAGAGGAAATCTCCCTTGTCCAGAGCCTCTGGCTCCGCGCTTCCACTCCCTGCTCCTGCGCTTGGCTGGAACCCTTCAACCAAAGCCGGACAAGGATCTGCCCCATCACCTCCTCCTAGAAATCTCCACTGGAAAGACACCCTTCTCTCGTCTTCCCTCCCCCCACCCCAGCTCAGTAGCTGTTCCTTAAACATGTCCACCTCATTGCCTGAAAGCTTGGGTAGGGCTGACCTGGCCAGGCCCATCTTACCCACTGGGAGACCAAAGAAGGAAAAAACAGGTATCTCCCTTCTACTTTTAGAGTTTGAAATTTAGGGAAATTAAAATGAGCTGAGGGGAATAAAGGGGTGGGTGTATATGTTTGGGGTAAAAGAGAGGCACATTTCAGGTAAACATAATACCATACAAACGCTTAAAAGAGTTGATGAACTTACTCAAGAAACCAGAGAAAACATTTCCGTGAAGCACAGAGAGTGGAAGGGAGGAGGGTAAAAGAGTAGACTGGAGACATCACATGGAGCCTGGTACTGAAAAGCCTTAGAGATGATGTTAGGATTTTGACTTTATACTAAATATAATGAGAACTATGAAAGAGTTTTAAGGAGATTAAAACCATAAACCCAATAGGGACACAATTCCTTTTCTGCATTTCCAAATAAAGAAAGCTCAGAAGACCAGGTTTGTTTAAAAAAATTTTTTTTCCAGCAAAATAAATTTGTTCAGGACCAAGGCTTATTTATTTCTTTAACTCACCAACCAATTACAAAAACATATAAGTTATCCACACATTCTTTTCTTTCTTAATTTCTCTGCCACTGGTCCACTACTTATCCATAGTAGTGAACTACAGCAATGGACATTTTATTCCCATTCAAAGCTCCAACTAATTCATTTTTTAACTTTGCTCCTACACCCAATAATGCCAGCAGGCATCAAACTACAAGCCTTGGTCAAATGTAGAACTCTCATTTCTGTAGTCAAGTCCCCTCAGAAGGAGAAAAAGTAAGAAAAAGATGGCATTCTCATAAAGTCAATTTACAAAAAATGAGCAGGTCCCCAGACTTTGAGTAGAGACATTCACTTAGAAATGATGGCAGAGAGGAGGGCACTCTGGATCAGACCAGGTCTACCTTATTATTCAGAAATTCTCTAATAGCTTCTTGACATGACAACATTAAAAAATAAAAATTCATGAAGTTATTTTTCACTGTAGCTTGTATAGTTAGCACCGTTACTCCAGCTCATGTACCGAAATTCAGGTTGTCAGATTTAGTAAATAAAAACATTGGATTCCCAGATAAATTTGGATTTCAGATCAATTGTTGTTGTTGAGCTGAAATTTAAATTTAACTGGATCCTGTAGTTTATTGGACAACTCTTCCCCAACTTGCTAATAAAATTGGAGAGGAAGGAATACATTTAAGACTTCTTTTTATCTTCCTTAGAAATGGATATTATATACTGAAATTCATAGTTACTACAAAAGGATTTGATGACCCATGCTGATAGAGACCAGTTTGTTCTGTTCATCACTCCATCCTCATCAGCTCAGGGAATAACTGGTGTATTCTAGGTCACTAATAATCATTGACTGCACAAATGATTTTTTTTTTTTTTTGCATAGCCAGTCACCTCGGCAAACAAGGACACTCTAGTGCGTCCTTGCTGATGAATGAACACATCTGGTTCTCGAGTCCTCCAGCTTCTCTTCAGTCTCCTTTATTCTTACACTTTAGGTCCAGCTGAATTTCTGATTCTAGGGCACAGTCTTCCCCTGATTTCATCTACTCAGTGTGGCATCTGTAATCCATTCCTCACGCTGCTCCCTTCTCTCTTCAATTGGTCCAATCCAGTTCCTGTCTTGTGTGTACCACTTACTGTAAATGTCGATCCACCAAACCCAGTGCTCACTTCTCTATCACGTTCTCACTTCACCCACTTCTTAGTGGTGCTCATCACAAGTGGTCACTCCCTCCCTCCTTGAAAAATCTACTTTCCTTCACTTCCATGCATCACATTCTCCTGGCTTTTCTCAACATCCCTGGTACCCTTTTCTGGTCCCCTTTACTGACTCATTGACTCTTGGTCCTCTGACTAAGACCTTTGCCCTCTTTTTGTCATCTACACAATCTCTCTCTCCTTATGAAATCTCTTCTACTTTCCTGGATTCTAATCCAGTACATGTGTCAATGACCCAGACATACATACCTCCAGCCCTCACCTCCCCCTGAATTCCAGTCTTATATATTCAACTGGCCTCTTGACAGCTTCACATACATGTTAATAAATTATTTCCACTTAATGTAAACAAATCATTATTTCTAACCAGCCACTTCAAATTATTTTCTTCCACAACTTTTCCTATCCCAGTAAACAGCACCATCAAGTTTATTTCAGTTATTCAAGACAAAGTCCTGAGGGATAAAGTTGATTTGCTCCCTCTTCCCCTCATTAACAAGTTACTCAACACTATCCCAAATCTCCTCACTTTATCACTACTACTGTCTCTGTCACTAAACACTAAATAAGGCCACAAGTATGTCTTCCCTGGAGAATTTTAATATGATCCTGAGTGGTGCCCCTGACCACTGATGAATCCTTCTATCCAGTCTCCACATGGTAACTAGAATTATTATTTTTTCTCTGATAAGTACAAAAGTGACTTTCCTTGTAACCCTTCAGTAGCTTCATGTATTTTTTAAAACAAGATTCAGATTTTTCACCATGCCCATCAGGGTCTAATATAATTTGTTTCCTGAATTCCTTTTCAACCTTATCTTATTCCACCTGCCAACTTGCTTGCTCTGCTTTAGTCACTCTACTAGCCTCCTTTCTGTCCCTTAAACACAGCAAAGATTTTCCCACAGTGTCCTTTCCCTGTTCTGGGACATCCTTCACATGCCTGGCTTTCCAATGTTTATATTTCAACTAAATGTCACTTTCACTAGCCACTTGAACTCAAGTCCAGGTGAATACAATTCTCTCTGTCCATAACCCTGATACATTTTTTTTCAGAGCATTTATTGCTCTCTGAAATGTTTTTCTTTGTTAAATATTTTTGGGTTGTTATCTTTGTCTCCTGTCATTAATTTCATGATAGTAGGGGACTGCTACCTTATCCAAATAGAATTCTCTGAGCCTAGAACAGAACCCAATATATAATAGTTTTTCAAAAAAGAAAATTTGGTTTGAACAAATAAACCCAGAGTTTCGAAAATTGATTTTTGTGAGAATCTTGGAAAGCAAGAGAGGGCTCCAGCTGTCACACTCTTTTATTCCGGTGACACTACGTAACATCCCTTCTACTTGCTGTGACAAATTCAGACAAACTTCTTCTCTGTCCTCCTACTAGTTGTAAGAAACATTCACAGTTTAGAAAAAGGTGATTTTAAGAAAAAAGGAAATTTTCATTAAGTTTCATCTCATCTGGATTGTTACAGTGCTGAAGGTCTGTGCAAATCTGGGGTATTTTCAGCAATGGTGATGACATAACTGAGTAGGAATAGGGAAGAACTGAAAAAAGAAGTAACCAAACAGAGCTAATTAAAGAACAGAGAGGGCATGATGAATGAACCTATGAAATTTGGGGCCAGACTCCAGGAGGCCAATGAGCTCCCTTGACTTGCTTATTGAATTTCAGCCCTATGGGATGGAAACAACCACACTCTCTGTACCTTGCTCAAAAATTATGGTTTGCCATATGAAATTGCTGGTATTTGACTACTTTTGACTTACAAAAGCAGAATTTTATATAGTTTATCCTCTACTAGTTGAGTCTCTTCTCATGGGCTCAGGCCAGAGAATGGGGAGATGTAGGAGAAACATTGTATAGAAAGATTCAAAATAGATTCATAGTGAACATTAACCTGTGTCAAGTTTTCAGAGAATGTGTAACTTCTTTCAGCATCATTGAACATTCCCTAGGTGTTCCTTACCTACTGGGTGATTCCAGATACTAAGGATCTCTACTTAAGCTTTAGGGTGTTTCCCACAGAAGAAAGAGAGAAAACTAGCCCCAGCTTCTGTCAGAGAACCTCCAGTACAGGGATGTAACCCTTATAAACATTGGGGTTCAGGAGAAAGGAAAAGATTTAATGGGGAGAGACTCTTTGATACATTCTCATGTATTAGGGAGAGACACCAACAAAATAAATCTTATTGATGAAATAACAGGATTTTCTAGGAGAGATCTTTCTAAGTCCTCTTGATTCCCCAGAAAATTTTTGGCTAAACTTCCCCTTTTTTTGGCATGATTCAACATAATAAAGGAAACTGACATTTTGACATTCTCATTTATAAATCTTCTTAAGACCCCAAAGGAATGGGATGCAAAGCTGGAATGGTTTTACTGGAAGAGAGTTGAAAATAAATGGTTCATATATATGGAGGCAACTTACACAACTTTCATAAACAGTCCAAGCACCCAGGCTCCCTTATTGTGGAAAGAATTGAGCATCCTTACAATAAAGATAGTTGGTCACTGAAGAAAATGTCCGGTTTTTTAAGGGACATGGCCTGGACACAGTGACAAAGCTAACTCCTTTCCTTTCCCCACCCCACAAGAGCTCAAAATATGCACTTACGTTGGGTGTCCTTGGTCCAAACCAGGGAAGGGCTCAGCACCATCAGTATCACTGTCAGAGCTGCCATCCAGGAGCCTCCAGAGAAATACAGACACACCATGCTGGAGATCAGGAGAAGATAGCGTGTGATGGGAGCAGGCAGGTCCCACTCAAATGGGCACTGTGACCCTCCTCCAATCCACATCCAAATAATACCAGCCAAGGAACTCTGTATTTGCTCCTGGATTGGGTGAGCTCAGTGTTAGGTAACCAATCAACATCAGAGATGAGTAGCATCATCAGTTGCTGGTCAGAGATTCAGTATGAAGGTCCTCTTCATAAACTTAGAATTTCCTCCATTAAAAGAATTGTTTTAATTGAGTACTTTAAAGATTTGATCCAGTTGCATCTGAAATATTTTAATTGGGCCCCTATTGTGAGCCAGCTCTGTGCTGGTCAGTGATGTGTACAGAAGTTTGACTCTTTTATGAGCATGCTTTACTCTCACTTTGAGACAGAGCTGGTCTGACAAGTGTGTGTGTCAGTAGATAAAGGAGTGGAAAGAAAATAATTGCAAGTTACAAGATCTTTAATCTGGTCCTATTTGCACCATAACTTAGTGCTGTAGTTTAGGGAAAATTACTTAACCTCTCACAGTTGAAAATAAGGCACTTCAATCTTTCAGATATTTCAATATTGTGATTCTGTGGACACCTCAAGAAACAGCATTCTCTGGCAACTGATGACGTGACAGAATTACAGCTGTTCATTGGAGAGTTAAGTCTGTAATCTCCTGACAGGTCGGGATGTCTCTGATAAACTGAAGGAAATGTACAGTTAGTCAACAAATTAACCTGAGTGAAAAGGTTTTTCAGGTTTGTTCCTGATGCTGTCACTGAATTTACTGGAACCTCCAGAAAACACATAGACAAAGGGGCTTACTGAAGGTGATCTGTGTAGGATGGAGGGCCTTGAGGGTACCTTTGTAGAGCACGTAACCTAACAATGTGTGAAGGACTACTGTCCAAAGTATGCAGGGGCTGGGTGGTCAATAAAGGATCAAAATCAGCCTGTGGCACAACTCTGCTTTAGAATAATTAATATTTTATATGAAAAAGTGTTCAATCCCTTACTCCTGGTTCCAATTTCAATTTTCACATTTCATTGGGGATGTGACTCCTTATTATTCATCTTCTTTTGCTTTATCCTTAGAAAAGACTAAGAAAATTTTGCTAATGAATGTATTATAGAATGTTCAGGAAATAGAACACTATGGAAAAACTATGAGTTACATCCCTTGATATAATCATATGACTTAAAATATGTAATTCTATGTCTAGGTAATTATTACAGATTAATTTAATGTCAGTGTAATATCTCAAATTTAAAGTGGACCTTAAAGGTCAACAATTATTCTAAATTTTTGCATTAATTCACATTCCTCCCCAGTTCTGATAAGTAGTCATTCTTTATATACCTTAATAATTCTAGTGCCAGAACTCACCATGCCATAATAAAAATAACTAAAATTTATTGATTAATTTTTAAACATTTAACTTTGTACTAAGAATTAATTTTACAGGGCTTTTTACACATCATTTAAAAATATAATTATCACGTCATTTTAATGATTTAACTACCTTTTTCATTGCTACAGTTGGAGATAACAAAATGATGGGTGGAGGATAAACAACTTTTACAAGGGTGCAAGTCTGATAAATGGTACACTCCAGGTTGAGCCAAGTTATATTTGTCTCCAAACCCTACAAGCTCAGCCATTACATCACACCACCTCATATTCCATTTATTCCATTTCTGAAGAGAAGAGTGTCGCTTATATTGAAACTGTTTTTATCACTTTAATTCATTGAAATGCATATCAATAGCACTACTCCTTTAATGAATGACAGAATTTCATACAAATGGAAACAGCTATTTTGTAGCAACTCTATTCCTTCAGAAGACTCCTTTCATCAGCATTGTTACTCCTCTGGAGATGACAAAATCTGCACTAATCTTATGTAATGACATACATAGGTCCCCGCCAGTCTCCTTCTTACTGAAGATAACAGTGGCCACCATGTTTCTAAATCTACTCTACTGTTCTCAATCATTATTTCAGATTTCTCAACATAATTCAGTGCAAGTTTGAATATTTTGGAATAGAATAGAAATAGTATCTCACTTACTTTGGAAAAAATATATTTCTATTAATGTGGAAAGTCCAACATTTCTTGGAGAGGTTGAGTAAAAGTCACTATTGTTTCTGTAGTTGAGAAGAATCTCTATCCCTAAACGCCAATGATAATTTTAGTACCATTGGAAGTTGCTCATTTGCAATCAGGAGAATATTATGTTTAATTTGACAATGACAAAATCATAATTTATTTAGAATTAACTAATTGTGATGTGATAATCTGCAAAAGTCAAGCTAAGTTTCATATAGATTATAGAGTGAAAAAGCATGGCAAAAAAAGTAATTCTGTATCAAGGACATGCTGAAATACAGTATAAAAGGACACTATCAAAACTTGTTCACGTAAATACGACATACAATTTACAAGTCATACAAATTGCTTTTTAAAAAGAATTAACTGACTGTGACCTAAATTCTGTATATTGTATATATTTATGAATATCAAAAATGTGCTTTTAAAAATATTATATCACACTCTTCTGCTACATTAATTCAACATAAGGACAATTTATGTAAAACAATGCAGCAACAATTATCAAACCATCAGTCCTACAGATGATCTCAAGGCTGAGCTTCTTCACTGAAAGTAAGAATCCTGCTCACCTTCTGTTGTGTTTGAGAAGTGTCAAATAAAGGCTTATTTCTTTAAAAGGCAGTTAAATTGGTTTCAGGAAAACTGGTATTGGTACAGAAGTTCTAGTCTCTGCTCTGGATGCATGACACCATAAGTTTGTTTTTATGGAAAATAAATCACAACACTCTTAGGAACAACCAAGTGACATCGGAAGCACAGACTTTTGTTGAACAACAGGCAGGTTGAAGTTTGTAAAGGTACAGAATGTCTTGAGTCCTATACCAGATGTCACAGAATGGGACTCATTTGTAGTAAGTCTGAAAGGTTGCAATACATCTGGGAAAACGAGCTCTTAGTTGTCAGCAGGCCACAGTTAGCAAAGAATGTCTGTCTCTTGTCCAAGTAGTCTCAGAGTATTCTCTGTAGTTTCAGAAGCTACCACCACTACTCTGGAACCCAAAGAGAGAAACAAGTCAGTGGTCCCTTTACCTAAGGAAAATAATATTAATAATGTTGTCAGACAAACAAGTCCAATTTCTTCTTACCATGACAGCATGTGTCCTCCACAGAAGACTGTGCTGTTCACAGGCCATATTAGCCCTCGGCAGGCTTGGTAAGACCCTTTCCAGTAAGAGCTCAGCAATGTCCCCTATTGGGAATTTTGGGTGGAGCCAGTCTTTACACCTTGGTGCTATCTAAGTCACTTGACAGGGCTTCTTCAACTTCTCAGTGTCATCCTATGACTCAGTTTACCTGTGCTTTATGATACTTTAACACAGCACTATTGTTTAGAACCAGAATATTTGCGATCGAGTAGTCACAGAGAGACAGCTAGAATTCTCATAGGCCTGTGCATTAAAATTGTATGTAGAAAGAGTTTTAGTTTTATTTCTCTTTGCTCTAGATCTTGTGTTAACTGTGCTGTGGCAAAGCATCCACCTCTTTATTCAGTACAAACACTGGCCAGATTATTTTTTTAAATTCCACTTAGATTTTCCACCAGCAACTGCCCAGTGATTCCAGGTGTGAGTTTGGAATGTTGTCTGTTTTATTCAAAGTATGTAATAAAACATTTCAAGTTATGTTGTGAATAGTCCATTCTTATAAATAAACAAGTGTCTACTCTCAAAAAGTAACCTTACTAGTAATTATTCTCCCTCAATGAGAGAAGGAGCTACTCCCTTTGTACTGACATCTCTTCCTACATGGTGCGCCTGTCAAACAAACCAGTCCTTCAGTACTGCAGAGCGATTTTAAGAGCATTGAAGCATATGACCCTCTCTAATTATTGCTAGTATCCATATTTAGGCCACATGTTCATTCCATATGTTACACAAGGAAAATAAGGGAGGGAAACTTGGCGCTACTGAACACTCATCTAGAGGTGCTAAGGATGATCTGGGTGCAAAAGGTATGCTGTCAGTCTCTACAGTTCAGAATTTGGGACCAGACCTTAAAAAAAAAAGCCTTTCAGAGAAGAGAGGAGTCTGGTCAGTTGTTAAATTAAGAACAAAGTATCCAGTTAATAAAAAAATTCTCTAAACTATGCCTATATTATTAACCAGAGGAAAAACTCTTTTTAGTAACTATAGCATAAGATAACATAATGATTATTAGAAATATTAAGCTTCTCCAGAAATTAAGAATGCTTGTTTCTTTTACAAATTCTAAGCTATGGAAAGCACAAAAGCATAACAAGAATTAGTCCTATCAGATTGTTTCTGCCATCTAAGCAAAATACATAGCAGTTGATTTATTTCCCTTTCAGAACAGGAGCTAAACACTAAAATCGTTTAAAGGTCAACATTCCCTTCAGCGCTACTGCTGTTATTAATACAGTATCTCTAATCTTGACCATGTTCTTTTCACCCATAATTTTATAGCCATGTGACTTCAAACCATCCAAAACACTCCAGACAATTCGTTTACCTAGAGAGGCTTCTAAGGGTGTCTCAAGTTGCCCCTCTCTATTAGTAAGAGTCACTAGATGATAAAGATTCAAACTGTTAAGTGAATCGTAAAATTCCAGACAGTTTCCAATATGTTCAAGTAGTCCATGAAGCATTGGGAGTAACTTGTAGCATGCATGAACTTTGGCACATCTCTGGCAAATCACTTTTATAATATCTCCTGTCAAGTCTAAATATAAAACATCTTGGAAAAGTGAAGAGATGTACACAAACTATCCATGGGTTTTCTCACCAAGAAGTGTTGGAAGTAATGCCTGTGTAAATTTACCCAACAGTGACATCAGGAAACTTGGCACAATTCAGGCTGACTTCCTGGGGCACAAACTGATGTGACAGCCCTCTCTGTATTGGACCTTCAGATTTGAATTTTACACCCAGGTAGAAACTCAGAAGACTTCCAGAACTGCAGTCTGATAGAGCCTCCAAAGAGCTCAATGACAGTATTCTTGAAATGGTAAAGATATCTTGTTGCCCATGTAACCTTTGTGCAAGGATGCATTGAGTTTCACTAGAAAGCTGGTTGCTGCCATTGAGTCCATAAGGTGTTTTTTGTGGCCTCTGTCTGGGTTCAGCAAAGAGTAAATATCAACTTGCCATATACCCTGATCAGAAAGATGAAAAATATCTTCAATAAGTACATCATTACCCATACATGTGTCTGAATATTATCTCCAAACTCACAAAAAATAATCTTTAAGTTGACAGTAGAATAGTAATGAAAAGCTCTCTAGGTTAAGAAACCGTATGTAAAGGGCAATCCTTTGAGTAAATCTCTCAAAAAGAGTCTCTGGGTCTCAGTTCCTACGGAAAGTCTAAAGTTAGGAATTGTCTTTTAACATTGTCTTCAATTTATTTTTCAACCTCAATTATGGAGCTCTACTGATCATATATTTTGATAATGTTTATATTATAAAACAAAACTAACTGGGTCATAATGTTCTGATTTTTTTATAATAGTAGATGTAGTGAACATGAAAATAAACAGCCATTAGACTAAAAAGCAGTTTTGTTACCATGAATCATTTTGGCATCATCCTCCAAACAGGGGCCGTGAGCCATCCCAGTGGCATGAAAAGCCTGCTGTATAGATATCCTAAGCCATATATACAATAGCCATTAGAAAGAATTCCACTGTGATACCCATGGTAGTCGTCACCTGTTAATAGGTCAATTGTCCCTCTAGCAAAAACTGTAAAAAGGATTGTTTTCTTAATTTACTTCACTGATCGTTTGTTATTAGCACAGAAATGCAACAGATTTTGTATCGCCATTTTGACTCCTACCACTTTAATGAATTCATTTATTAATTCTAACAGTTTTTTGGTGGTGAGAGTTGTCTACATATTAAATTATATCATCTGCAAATAGTTACAGTTTCACTTTCCTTTCCTATTTGGATGACTCATATTTCTTTTTCTTGCCTAATTGCTTGGTTGCCAATACTCTGTTGAATAAAAAGTAATGAGAATGGGCATACTTGTCTTGTTCCAACCCTTAAAGGAAAAGCTTTCAGATTTTCAGCATTGAGTATAATGTTAGCTTGTCATATATGGCCTTTAGTATGTTGAGGTACATTCCCATTTTGTTGACAGTTTTTATCATAAACGGATGTTGAACTCTGTCAAACGCCTTTTCCGCATCTATTGAGATGATCATACGATCATCAGCTACCTCTCCCAGTCTGGAAGGAGTGGCCTTGTGTGGAGATGAAGCTTATTATTTAACTGTGGGAGCCCATGATTGGGTTAATAAATTGTAGCAGACCCCAGCAGCCTGTCACCTTTAAGAAGAACAAATGTGCCTAATAATTGCTTTGCTAGCAGGCGCCTGTGCATCCACACTCCAGCCTCCTAGCCATAAAAAGCAGAAACAATGCCTTGCTTGCATAGTTGAGGTTTTAGATAGCACTCTGCTCATTGCAAAGCAACGACTCAGGCCCTCAGCTATAAACGCTGGGCGTGCCTGCTGTTTAGATGGTCTATATCCCCAAGACCAGGAACTGGCTGGTCTGGTGGTCTGCTTTGTAATTAACATATCTAAAGAATGTATCTTGTTCCCCTCTCGCCATGATTTTCCTAAAGATAAACTAAGCCTTTGTACTCCTTGTGGATTCTACAATCTCTATCCCATCCCTGTCTTTCCCTAAAATTCCTGCATTCCATCACACAACTGTTAGTGATTATTCCTTTGATTGTACACAATAAATGTGGGAGCATCTGAGAGGCTTGTGGAGTTGGCTCCCGACGCCCTCTCACTCTTGACTTTCCAGAGTCTCGAGTAATTCATTCCGTCTCGGTGGGACTTCTGCTGGCCAGAACCCACATTTAACTGTGCCCCAGCTCTTTGTTGTCTCCCAAACCTCTGCGATTGTCTAAGCAGCCTATTATTTTTTTTTTTACAGCTCCCAGTTGTTGAGGGTGTGAAGACCTGCCAGTGTTGGGATCTCTCAGTCAGCACTTAGATTCAGACTGATTGGAAGTCAAACCCTCTGGTAGCAGCTTTTAAAGTATAAAATATACACAGTCCTGTAGGACCACAAACATAAGCCCTGCTGTCCCCCAGACTAGGAAAACTGGAGGTGTCCCCTGGCCAACAGTGGCAGAATTTAAGGTTCTGAGTGAGTGTATAAGCTCCTTTCTGGGAGCTTATACTGTCAAGTTGTAGCAAGTCAGAGGAAGAGTGCAAGGATGGCGTCCCCGGGCCTACGTTCCCTGATAGCATGTCCATAACTTCGCGATGGGTGCCAAACCTGAAGCCTGCCACCAAGCCCAAAGCTTCAGGACAAGCATATAAGCCTCGTTCACAGAAGCAGTGGGGATGTGTTTCAGTCTGCTGTCTGTGCAGTGCCCTGGGGTTGGTAGCCTGTCAAGAACTGTCCCTCTGGTTGTTACAATCCCATGGGACTCAGGAATGCAAGGCCCCTTGGCCACCAGAGCCAAGAGATCAAAAGGTGTCCCCTGAGTGGCAGCCACAAAAACCAGGGAACCCAGTGAAAAACCAGGGAGCCAGGTGAAAAACTGGAGCACCAGACACATGTAAGAGCTCCCCTCCAAGAGATACTGGTGCTCTGGAGTGTGGCGGAGGAAGAGCACAAAGACAGCACGTGCCTTCTGAGGTCTCAGTTAGCCCTTGCATGTGTGTTTAATAAGAACCCTGCCCCTCAGGCTGCAGCTATGATGGTAAACAAATATACTCTTCTTTCACAAAAAGACTGAGCTCCTGGGTCTGTTGCCTCCTGCTGTGCCCTGAGGGTGGGAGCTGTTTAAGAAATCTTTCTCTGTTGGTTACCTGTGGGACCCTTGAGCATAAGCCCTGGTGGCCACCAGAGCCAGACAAGGTAGAGGTGTCCCCGGCCACAGTTGCACAAACCAAGGCACCAGAAATAAATACACGGGCTCCAGACGTGTGTAAAAGCTCCCCTCTGGGAGAGACTGGCCCTGTGCAGTGTGACAGAGGGAGAGCATGAAGTTGGCAGCTGCTGAGAGGGGAAAAAAAGGAGATGTATTAGCGAGGCAGACCAGGAGTACAGAGATGGCGCTTGTCAGTTGAAGTGTGAAGTGGCACCCACCAAGGGAAAAACGTCTAGAGTAACAAGTAAAATAAAATAGCACCTGCCAGCTTTAGCAAGGCAGAGGGAGAGCTCAAAAATGGTGTCCACCGTGCCTTTGTCCCCAGACAATATCCCAACAGGTCCCTGCCCCTCTGGTCAAGCTTTAAGATTAGGAAATGAATCTCTTTCACATATGGGCTCTTTTCAAATGACTGCTTCTGTGCTGGGCCCTGCAGCAAATGAATTGCCCTTTAAGAACCCTTAGCTGGCCACTGTCCCGCAGGTCTCGTGGACGTGAACCCTGCGGCTTTTCAAAGCCAGATGTTTTGAAGGCTCATCTCTCAGGCAAAGGTCCTAGAAGTTGGACTACCTGATGTTGGGGTACACTTTGCTTCTCAAAACGAAGCTCTGGGCTTGTGAGTTCCCTCCCGACTAGGTTCGTGTGTCAGGGTTAGAGTTTATGGTGAGACCTTGTCTCAGCCTCTCCTACCCACCTCCAAGTGGCCCTTTTCTTGCCTACAATGTGAAGTAGCTGCTCAGCTGATTTTCAGGTCCTTTTCAGAGGAAATTGTCTCATATGTTGCTGCAGATTCGGCTTGTCCATGGGAGGAGGTGAGTTCAGGGTTTCCCTACATGGGCACCTTGGACTGCCTCAGCATTTTTTTTAAATGAAAGTTCTCAGGAGAACTGGAAATATTTTTGTGAATACTGGGGCAAATAAAAGAAGGTAAGTGCAGAAAAGAGAGATAGAAAGGAAATATTGTTTTAAATGCAAATGTTGGGGAGAAGGAACGGGACTTGGGGGGAAAAGCTGAGCATTGTGTTCGGTGACAAAGCGCATGGTTCCCGGAAAGCAGCACGTGTGAACCGCAGCAGGACAGTAAGTTAGGGAGAATGAGCCAAGGTGGCGCCATGGGCCAGGGTTACCAAAGTCTAGTCAGAAAAAGAAGTAATACCTCAGCAGCAGCATTAAGTAAGGATGGTGATTAACATGAAAATAATGGGAAAACACTGGGGAAAGATTACTGATTCCCACAGGATACTCTAGGAGAGCTCTTGATACTCTGTTCTGAGGTCCAAAGTAGGCACATGGCTCCTGCTCGTCTCTTCACTTCATGCACTCCAGCGTTTGGGAGAAGAGAATGAGGGGATGAGAGATCAATCTCCAGAGGTTCTGCAATAGATAATTCCATAACATATCAGAATACAGTTTTGATGAGACTTTTTGTGGATATATTGAGGAGTAAGGGAAAGTAGAATAAAAGACACCCAGCATCCAGAAAATCTTTTGTGATTAGTAATAAATTATAAAATGAGGAGCATCGGGTATCGCCTGGGACATGATCCTGGGACTGGGTAACCCTTGGTCACTAGTCAGTGGGTCCTCTCATCTTCTAGGAAGAACAGTTATCTGCTCCTACATAGGAGAAATTGTGGGAGCCACAGCTACACAGATTGACGGTAGTAAGCGGTAATTTGGTGGAAAGACAATTTTGTCCCTCTTTCACGTATTTCCAAATCTAATATCCTTGCAGTCAGAAAAATATTCTTGATGCCTATCCTTCATATCTTTTTCCTACAGTGGTGTTAACCATTCACTGCCATTTGGTAAATTTTAGCTGAGAACTCACTACATGTATAGGTACATACGTATGTGATCTAGTTGGGGATGTTCAATTCACAGTAAGTTTACTGAGTGCTTTCTATATGCATAGAATTCTTCTAATGCTGGAGATAAAAGGATATACATGATTCAGATCCTACCTTTAGGAAAACTAAAACCTCACAGTAAAGATAGACTATAAAATTAACATAAAATGATGTGACAAGACCTACAATAGACATCTATAAAAACATCAAAACACAGATTGGTAAAATTAATTTTTAAGAAAAAACAATTAAAATTAAGTAGAAACATAATTTGCAAAAACAAGGAAGCATTTGTATAGATGTGAGTACAGTCTTACTGAAGAAGTGAGACTTAGAACGTAGAGGAAGGAGTCATGTTTCAGGTTGGTTAGAGACATCTGGGGAATAGAAACAAGGGGGTGGTCAGGAGGTGGCAGGTAGTGAGGGACCCTGTTTGACAGGTATTAAAATTCCTCCCTAAATAATGCTGGGAGATCAGAGTGGATATACATAGTTAAACTATGCTAGGTAAGGCATTGAAAAAATGATAAAGAAGTTACATCTTTCAGAAAGATAGGAATGGGATTAGAAAAAATATTAACCAAGAAAATGTTGAGCAATCCAAGGTTAGTTATGGGGGGTTGGAAGTAGAGACTAGTGTGATAACAGCAGGAATAAGTAATAGGAATACCATGCATTTTGGGATGCCCAGACATGTATTAAAAACTGATATTTGATTTGATGAAAAAGGGAGGAACATGAGGTCTTTTAGAAGAAATATCTTTTCTTTCCTTCTGGGGATAACATGCAAAAGATCAATCCTCATGTTAGACTGGGTGATGGTTCTTTCCTTCTGGGTGAGAGATAATTTGGAGAAATACGAAAGAGAAAGAGAAAGATTTGCTGGAAAATCACATCCTTTCTCAGATAACTGGTTTTTTTTTCTATAACCAGTGGGGATAAAGAATGAGGCAGCATCACTTATCTCCAGCAGATACATCTAACCAGAAGGTCTTTATTTAAAGTCTTGGGTAGAAAGCAGGAGAGGACAGAATGACTAAGTTAGTTGTTGATAATAAAGGCTAAAAACATCCGTTAATGGAATGAATTAGGTGATTAGCAAGGAAAGAGCATTTACAGAGCAAAGCAAAATACAGAGTGAGGATTGGAGATGCTAGGCATTTAGAATGATAGAAACATGATGCCTGACTTTTCATACCTATGTGGGAAGTCCCTGGCTGTGATTAAAAAGCACAAATAAAAAGCTATGGTTCTGGTATCTCCCTGCTATTCCTGACCTGGAAGAGATGGAGACTGTGAATGAGATCTACTGTCCCAGCTCTGGGTGCACAGACAAATGAAGGGAAAATCAAATAATGAATTACCATTTATTTTCTACAACGTATCGAGTTACGTACTTCCAGAAGCTATATTCCATTTAGTTCTCATCAGAGCCTTGAAATGGCCATGCGTATTGCACGATATTTTCAGTTAGCTGCTGCATCCCTAGAACGCTGAAAAACACTGATCACTGAGTAGTAATCAGAAATGTTGATGACTAGGTTCTGGTCAGGAAATTAACTATTTTACATTTTAACACTTTATAGTGAAATAGAATACACATATAGAAAAACACATAAAGCATACATGCACAACTTAATTATTATAATGTTTCATATTACAGTAATATTCCAATATTCATGGAACCACTGCCCAGATCTGGAAAGAGGACACTGGGAACATTGGGCCAACCTCCCATAAGTGTATAATGTCCCTCTTTCCATCCACACTCCTCTGTCTCCCCACCAGGATAAGTCGTTACCCAGACTTCTAAAGCAATCGCTTCCTTGATTTTCAGTGTACCTCCCCAACCTGCTTTGTATCTCTAACATGCTTAGTAGCATTGTATAAACTGAATTATACGGTCTGTTCTCTTTTGTGCCTCTTTTGTGCTCTTTTGTGACCTAATTGTTTTCAACTGAGCAGCTGGGAAAGGATGGTCTTGTCAATAAATGCTGCTGGATCAGTTGGATACACTTTTGAAAAAAATAAACAAAATTTGACACCTGTTTCACACCATATGCAAAATTAATTCCAGTTGAGTTGTATATCTATATGTAAAAAGCAATGCAATGAAATCTTTAGAAGATAATATTAGATGATATCTTTATGACCCTGAAGTATAAAAAGATTTTTAAAATAAGATTAAAAGTTCACTGGTCATAAAGAAAAACATTAACCAGCAGTCGCAAGTATTACATTTAAGCAGGAATGGTATGGATTACTGGGCACGACTACTGAGTGTCACGGATGTGTGAGGAAAACTGAGGAGACCTCTGACAAGTACACGCTGCTGACTAGGCAGCCTCTCGCTAGCCGGGCCCCAGGATGGGTCTAGAAAAAAAGAAACAAGGACAGAGGAGCACACCCTCGGATGCTTTGGAAATCACAGGAGGGAAACGGAATTAAATCTGGGAAACAAGGTGACCTTTAGGAAGGTGATGAACCAAAGTGTGAAAATGCGAAGAGGGGAGGGGAGAGTGGCATGGCAGGGATCGCCTCCTTAATCATCACTTCCAAAGTCAGAAAACTCTTCCTAATGTCCGTCTTCATCTCTCCTTGATACAGCAACATCAATTAAACAGCAAATTTTACCTGGTCACCTCTGAATGCCAAGCATTATGCTAAGTGCTACGTGGACTGTAGAAGCGTGGAGTGACACGGGTGAAATTCGAAGAGCAAACACTTACTGGATACCTCCTACTTTCAGAAGAGAGCGTTGGTGGCCGCACTAACAAGGTGAAGGAAGGGAACACACAGAACGTAAGCCCCTTGAGGCTTGCTCTTTCTTGTGCACCATTCTCTCCCTCAGCTCCTGGAGAAACATCTGGTTCAGAACAGGTAATTATTAATAGTTGTTGAATTAATAAACAATACATTCAGAATAAATACAGGGAAGGGGGAGGGGCAGCACGGGGTAGGGGATAAAGAGGTACAAGCTATTAGGTATAAAACAAGCTACAAGGATGTACAACACAGGGGCACAGCCAGTATTTTGTAATAACTATAAATGGAGTATAACCTTTTAAAACTGTGAATCACTGTATTGTACACCTGTAACATAATAGTATACAGAAATTATACTTCAATTGAAAAAATAATCAATACATTTATAATTATAATGAAAATACCAACAAGTATAATTTTAAAGTAATCAAATTTAAACACAGTAGAAAAAGGATGTATTCATACAGGTTGGAGCATTTAGAAGAAACTTGAAAATGTAGTTCATTTGCAGAAGTAAGACTTGAATCAGAGAAGGAGGAAGATACGATTCAGAAGAACAGCAGAGGAAAAGGAACAATCATGAGTCACATGAGCAAAAACAGTACCGGCTCAGGCTGGAAATACCGGGGCAAGGAGGGGTGAAGTAACTGAAGGAGAAGCGCTGACTGACAGGAGTGGAGCAGTCTGGGCTAAGAGCAGAGAGGGGAGAGGACCTGCTTTATGAAGGGCCTTAGCAGCTGGGCAGAGCAGGAAGGTAACGAACTGAAATATATAAAGGCAAAACAGCAAAATCAACTGCTGGTAACCTCGATGTCATATTGGTATAAGAAGAGCTTCAAGACTAGGGAGGTGGCAGCGAGACTAGAGGGCTGGTACTACTGGGCATCTTGTACGAGGTACTGCGATTGGATGAGTAGGGAAAGTAGATGCAGAGCTTTTTCGAGCTGTCTCTTTTCTCCTTCCAGGAGTAGTGTTGAAAGACCTAGTCCTTGAATCTTGGGATCCTTCTGTAGCCTGGGTCCTAGAGTCTTTCTTTCTGGATGAAGCAGATCAATTTGCTGAACAAAGATACTTGATGAAAATCCCCACTTCTTATCAATTTCCTTCCTATACAACCAATGTGTGAAGCAACATCACTCATCTCCACCAAATAATGCTACTGTAATGCTCCTACTATGAGTCTGGTTTCAAGGTCCTGTGAGAAAGTGGGGTAGGGACAGGTTATGAGTTATAGGGCGAGAAGGATGTCTTATACTTGTAGTTTGTGAGAAGAAACAGGATACGGCTGTGTGGATTGCCAAGAACTCTTCCCCTTTGGTTTTTAGGCATGATTTAGATGGGTGTAAAGTGCTATAGTCAGGATATTTGTTCCTTTCAGGCATCTTTGGATTAGGTGGACAGGAAGTTGCTGTGATGCAAGTATCTCATTGCTGGTAAAAAAAATTTAATCTCTGTGGTGGGAAGGTTGAAAGGAGAGGTGTTCAGGGCCATCTCTCCACCTGCTGGTTATCATAAGAAAGTGCAGGAGCAAAGATGGAAAAAGAATCAATAGTTCCTGGTCCTGATTAAGCATTTTTCAATTATCTCACTTAATCTTTATAACAATTCTGCAAATAACATTTTATACTATTTTTGGAAGTATAGTGGGTGTACAGGAATTCTATCCCAACTTCAAAAAGAGAAGAATATTCAATTCTCTTTGGAGACTATAAACTTAGTAAAAATGTATTCGGGCTGCAATTGTGTAAAGCATTCTTCACAGTGCTGGCATTGCCAGGATGAATGGAATCTGTAGATCCTGTTTCTTAGCAGTTCATAGCCTACATAATCTTTCTATAATATGTTACAACAAGAGTAGCAGTAGATTTATTTATAAAGTATAGTGAAAGCATAAACTGATGGAGCCATGAGTTTTCAAAAGTGGGAAAATGATCAAATGGTTTACAAATCTGTAAGAACCTTAAAAATTAAAGATTGGAGTCCTTCATGTGAATCTGAGATAGTAAGAGTCATAAAAAGAGGAGAAAGGGTATGTTTCAAGTTAATTGCAGAGCAGAAGGGCAAATAAAATATAATGGAATGATATGCAGGGACAACAAAGGATGAAAGATGCAGGCGGGGAGAAGAGTCCTGGCCAATGTGAGAGAAGAGTCTTCCTTAAGGAATAGAAGGCAGGCTACAAAGTGGAACTACCCCCAACAAAGCAAAAGAAGTGTATAGCTGCAAACGGAAAAGGAAATGAACCAAGCCATTTTGGTAATCCCAGTGTGGTTACAAGGTTAAGACATGACAGAATGGAAGGTTTGAATTTACTGAGCACTAACATTCTCATAACTGTGCTAGGAAATAACATTTGATGAAGAGAGAAAAATGAGTCTTTTTAGAAGGAATGCAACTTCTCTCTTTTCAGAGGCAACACCTGCAGGCTCAGACCTCAAACCCAGAATCTACCTCATCAGTTAAGTCAGGTCCAGATTAATTCCTTTTTAGGAAGACATTCCAGCTTTTTACATTGAGTCATTTTAAGAAAGAGAAGCATTCCTGGAAATCCCCATCCTGCCGACCTTTCCCTTCAGCCAATAGGGGTAGAAAATGAAGCAGCATAACTTGTCTCCAAGCAGATGTATCTTTTAAGAAAGTCTGATCTGATCCCAGGTCTTGGGGAGAAGGTGGAGAAGGGGCAGGATGACTGATATGTGGTGAGAGGAGTGGCTGACAACCTAGTTTCATGGAAAGAAGTGATATTCCATGTTAGGGAGCCAAGAAACCACATTTTGCAGTTGTGAAGCAGAGTAGAGGGTAACGATTAAGTGTTGGGTGGAAAAGATATTTTTGATATTTTTTCATGCATCTGCGGGAAGTCCCTGCTCAGTTTTTAAAAAGGAGGAAATGGCTATGACACTGAACTCTCCCTGCTACTGATGCTCAAGTACCTGTGGTGGACGAGATGGAAACTGTGAAAAAGTCCATGAGCCCACCTGCTGATGGTCATAGGACACTTTGAGCGAAAGTCGTATTATCACATGCTGATGACTTTGCTCTAGAGAAGCAGCACTTCCAGATGTATTCTCTCTCGACTAATCACCATGACAAACCTGGCATTTTTAACTGCTGAATCTTCAGCACCTAGAATAGCTCTTAGCACTCAATAACCAGCTAGGCAATTGATTAATAAATGAATAGGAGACTAAGAATTAGTGAGTTTAAGAAATATAAGGTCAAATTATCAGGACCTAAACTTTGTTCTACCTAAGTCCAAATCCCAGGAAATAAAAAATATTAGTTTTTCTGAGATCAGAAGTGTATATGGAATAAAAGTTGAGAGAAAATTCATTCTATGAATTTCACACACCGCAACTTAATATTTCCTCTTCTAGAGGGGAAGAGGGTGTAGCTCAGTGGTAGAGTGCATGCTTGGCTTACGTGAGGTCCTGGATTCAATCCCGAGTGCTTCTGTTAAGGGGAAAAAATAAATAAATTTTAAAAGTCACTTATTTTTAAAAGTATTTCCTCTTTTAATATTCTTCCAATACAAAGAAACATTTCACTTAATCAAGTTACTCTGGAGCTCAGTTAGTGAATATACATTGTAGGTTGGAAAAGACAGTGTTCACTGTCATGAGGTCAGAATTCTGGGGCCTGATCTGTAGCCTGGACCAATGACCTATTCTTTTGAGTTTCTAATTCTTCATCACTATAATTAGGGGATTGAATTATGTGATTTCCCATGTTAATGACTAACTGGTTCCTGGAATGTGATCAATATTAATAAATATTTAGTTTTTATTCCATGTCACTGATCATTTTAGTAACTGAAAATAATTACAGAAAAGGGAGGGACATGGTCTGAAAACTGACTTCAACAAAAAATGAGGATAAATTTTTAATTATCCCAGAGAAAATAGTTCCTCAGCATGGCCAAATAATATTAACTAATGCAAATGTTAGTCAGTTTTCAAGCATCCCTTTGAGATAAGACAAGGACTTTGTCAAAACTCTCCTTAGGGTATCTGTGTTCATTGTAATTCAAGAGCTAGCCAGCACACTGCTGGTACACCTAACACAGCAATGAAATGGGATCTTCACCCTTGGAGTAGGAAATACATGTCTTCCAAATTAGACAGAAATCTTTGTAGCTTAATTTTCATCATTCCGTATTCACTTTCTAATCAACTGATTAACTGACCATGTAAGTAAAGTTATTAGTTATCCGCTGGCAATACCCTGAAATGCTTCTCTGAAAGCCTGGAATGAGTTCTTCTGTTTCTAAGGCAGATAGACAACTTCATACTATTCTAGGCTTGTCAGTTCCTAGTCAATGGTGAAAAAGCGGAAATTCTTGTTTTATATATGAACAAGGAGATCGTACTGCATGCAGACAGGAGTAGCCTTAAGTAGGATTTAGTGAGGTTTCTTATACGTATCCTTAAACTATAGGAACATCCATCAAGGAAGGGGAGAAATAACCAAGTGTTCTGCCAAACTGCAGCACTGGAAGGAAAACATCAGTGGTTGTAACAGAGCTCTACTTTATGGCTAAAGATTTGGCCCAGAGGGCAACCTCCGTATACACACAATGTATACGGGGAATTGGTCAATGCCTTCTTTGATGATCTACCATGCACAATAGAGTATTTTGACTGCAACACTGACTCACTGTTGTCAATTCCCTCGCTCCCATTCAGTGGGGTTACTAGATGCTGGAGGAGCTCCAGGGCTTCTAAAATCCAAGTCCATAAAAAGTACTGCAGGTCACATTCTTATTTGTTTTAAAAAATAAAAATTAACACACTACTTTTCTTAGTATATAGTAATACTTGCTCAATGAAGAAGACTGAAAGTCCACAAAATTAATAGAGACAAATTAATCTGTCTCTGCTCCAACATGAGATAATCACTATGACCATTTTAATGTATATTTCAGTCTTTTTCCAAAATTTATAATCTCTATTTTTTATAAAAGTAAGTTTATAATATAGATTTTTTTATCTTGCATAAATTGCTTAACACTGTATTTTAAATGATTCCCCATGTCTTCGTTATACTTTTACAAATGTTTGTTAAGGCTTTAATAATTATTCATGAAATCATGTGCCATAATTTTACCCACTCTAATTCATGGCTATAGTGGCAACATGTTTTATTAATTAAACTTGTTATTTTGAATAATTGTAGATCCACATACAGTTGTAACAAATAATACAGAGAGATCCTGTGTGCCCTTTATACAGCTGACCCAAATGGCTGCTACTTAAAAAATTGTTGTATAATGTCACAACCAAAATATTAACATTGATACAGTCAAGATACAGAGCATTACCATAATCACAACAAACGTGCATGTCGCTGTTATAGCCACATCCGCTTTCCCTCTCACCCCCAACACCCATCTCCAACCCTCACTTTAACCTCTGGCAACCACTAACCTGTTATTCATTTTTATGATTTTTTTTCACTTCAAAAATGTTATATAAGGAGATCAACAATGTAATGAACTTCACTGACCTGCTCCCCAGCAAAACTGATGGAAAGTAGACAATCATTTAAAGCCTCTGGTTTAAAGTCTAAAAGAAACAGCAAGCAATAAAACATCTATTTTAAAAAAATCTATAAAAATTTGGTAAGAAAGGTGAGAGTCTGTGGTATTTGACCAAAGTAGCTGTCTCCTTGTCCACTTCCAGCTCAGCAAGGCAGAGACTCCACTCCAGACTGCTGCAGCCAAGAGCAAGGGCTCCCTCTCCCCTCAGGTCTAAGCCAGAGGACTTTCTTCCCAAGAGAAGCAGGACCTCATCATTACTTGTCCTGTCTTGAGCTATCAGTTGCTTAGGCTAAATAACAAATAAGTGCACTTTAAAGAGGTCCCAGCTTGTGCCCAACTTCCAATAGTGGAACACAGGATCCACCTTGAGTGTGGCATGTCAAAGTCCTGGGTTAACCCTCCAATAACCCTTTCCTTGGCTGATGAGGGTAAGGGAAAGGCAAGCCAAGAGAACATCAAGTCCCTGGCCATCCCCTCCGCAAAGAACTCAGCCCCCAGAGTAAGGGAGTCACCCAAAGAGAAGCTTGCCATTGTCCCTACCCTGGTTTCGGGGCCCTGGCTCAGATATTTTGCCTGGGAGGAGAAATAGGCCATGAAACAGATATCGCCATGAAACAGACACTTCCTTTGGAAACTTCATTTGCAATAGAAATGGAGAAGTTTAAACCTAAAGGCACTCTCATGAGCAGTAAAGGCTATGATGAAAAGCAACTGGGAAGCAATTCGTGGATCTAATGAAGATACAGCTTGCACTATAGGCTGGCTAGTTTGCAGATAAAAACCGGGGAACAAGACAGCTGAGAGGTGCCCTCCCAGGGCCAGAACAAATATCAAACACTGACCTCAGAAATGATTCCTCAGAAGGAGTCACAACTTTATTGGATTCATTTATAGAGGAATTTATGCCTCAGGGCACTGTGGAAATCAATGGCTTTTGGGGCACCTAAATATATAAAACAATTATTAACAGATCTGAAAGGAGAAACAGACAGCAATGTAATAAGGGTAGGGGATTTCAATATCCCTCTTTCAACAATGAATAGATCATCCATATAGAAAATCAATAAGAAAAAGTGGACTTGAGTAAAAATTTAAACCAAATGGACCAAATGGACATATACAGACTGTTCCATTCAACAGCAGCAGAATATACATTCTTCTCAAGCACACACAAAACATTCTCCAAGAGAGATCATATGCTAGGTCACAAAACAAGTCTTAACAATTTAAGAAGACTGAACTCATATCAAGTATATTCTCTGGCCAAAATGGTCTGAAACTTGAGTATAAAAAGAATGAGATTGGTGCAGGGATAGACTTACAGACAAATGAACAAAAACAAAGGGCTCAGCACCATCCCATCCATGCACTGGAGTTGGCACTGGAATTCACTTAGGAAATGGTGCAGTTTTTAATAAATCATCCTGTGAGAACTGGTTATCTGGAGGGAAAACTCAACATGAATATGAACAAGAAAAAATTTTAACTTCTAGTAAAAAATTTAGAAGTTTACTTTTATGAACTTAGGTAAGGAAGCATTTCTTAACAGAAATATGATAGCAAAAAACATTTTAAAATATTGATAATTGACTTTATGTTTCTTAAAATTATATCAACCACTTTAAAAACTATGTAACAAGTTGGATGAAATCATTTTAATACGTTATTTATACAGGAGATTGAGATTAAAGAACTGAAATCTAAATCCTATAAATTTATTTCTATCTAGACTTATGGATATTTTTATATATATAAAAATAATAAGGAACTTAATGTCACTGGAAGGGCTAGAGCTAGATTACAAAAAGGAAACACAGCAGGCCAATAGGCATGTAAAGATTCCCAACTTAGTAGTAATCAGCAAAATGCATTTTTAAACCACCAGGAGGTACCATTTAATTCTCAACTGATGGACAAAATGAAAAAGTCTGAAAATACCAAGTATTGGCAAGAAAGTCCATTAGTGAGATTAATTATACACTGATAGTGGAGGTATAAATTCATACAACTAGTTAAATCCAGTAAAGCTATAAAAACACATACAACACACAGCAATTCTACTCTTACATGTGTTCTAAAGACCTTTATACATGTGGACCAGGAGACATGCACAAGGATGTTCACAGAGGCAGAGATGGTAATAGCAAACAAATAAAAATAGAAATAACCAGAATTCTATTATGGAAAAAGTTCTCAGAAAGATTCTCAGAATCTCTTTACCATTTACTAAGGATCCACAGAACCTTTATGGGAAGAGATCATTCAGATTAAAATGCTCAGGGCAAGGGAAGACATCAGTGCTTTTCACTGAATTACTTGGCAGTGCAGTTGGTCTCCCATGACCAACCCCACAAAGCCAGTCACATACTGGGACATAGTAAGGACTCCCATATTAACGAGATCTCAATAACAGAGATAACTAGCAGAGAAATTTGTCACTTTCAGGATTGTATTGTGATCTCCAGACTCACCAGTTCACAGGAATGAGGAAGTATAGAAGGGAATAGAGATGCTGCCTTTCAGTCTCCAAGTGTCAAAAAGATTCCTAGTCTCAAATTTAAATTAGGCTTTAGAAAATCTACTAGAAGAAAGAGATTACAGAATTTGTAAGCTTAGTGTTTTGATAATGCCTCAGCAAAAGCAAGAAAGATAGAACAAACTACAAGTGAGAAAACCCAAGGGAGCTAAAAAATGAGCATTTTGTGGTACCATCACTTTTAGAAAATTCTATAATGCAGAGCAAATTAGGGCTGCTTGACCAGTTTTTTCATAGGGTGGAGTGAAGGAAGAGATGGCTCTGGCTAATTTAGCCCAGGCCCTGAAGGGTACACTATTCCAGAAAATATACTTGTGCCCTCACTGATGGCCCAGCTTATGCACAGGGTTTGAGGACTGGCCACCAGCAGGGGGCTTTTTTACTGCCGGGACTCCCAAGCTGGCAGTCATCACGGTTCCAATCTCCATTCAAGTGTGAACTGAACAGATCCCGCCTCCTTACCATTCAAAACTCCAGTCTCTTCAGATATTGAGACAGTGGCCCTAATTCTGACCCAGAGCTGGACACAGTCCTCACTATCATACCAAATAATTTCAGATCCTTCCCATTGTAATGGATTTCCCAAATGCTTTTTTTCCTACCATGAGAAACTTCTACAATGTTGTTACTAATATGTTGGATTCATATGTTCAGAAAGTGCCCTGTAAAATATGTCTTAGTGAAAATTGCCTTCATGATTGGGTGTTAACCTGCGTTCCTCTGATACACTTACGTACAAATAACTTGTTCTTATGTTCTTTCACACATCTTGCGTGAAGATTACTGGCGGATTGACCAGAGACTATATTGCTGTCTAAAATTTACATGGAAAACCTGAGAGAAACTAATAATCCATTTGATGCTTGCAGGAAGTGGGGAGCTATTTGGGAAGTGGTTATTAGGCCAGGGTTGTGGTTAAAGAGGAAGGATGATGACATAAATCTTTGCATAAACCACATTTATATGTAATCATGATGTATCATAAAATACTTTTCTTTCCAGCTAATAAGATGAAGGAAGAAAGGCAGCGTCATTTGTCTCTGGCAGACTAAACTGTCAAGAAGGCATACTCAAAGCTGGGAAAGAAATTCCGTTTACATCTCAGTTCAGTGAAGTTTGTCTGTGGAATTTGAATATGGAGCATTATGTAGAATTTCTGAATTTCAGAAGCTCTCTGCCCGTGCCATCTCCACTGTGTCTATTCCCTCACTTTCTTCTTCTCCATCAGGCTTTCATGATCCCCTTGGGATCGTAGACACAAACTAAGTTTCCAATCTTAGTTGAGCTTTCAAGCCCACTTTTCAATCCTTTCACATACCTTTAGCCATTTTTTTTCACTGAAGTATAGGCGTATTAGCTTCAGGTGAACAACATAGTGATTTGACATTTTTACAGATTATTCGTTATAACTTTAGTCATTTCTACTTCTCATTTCCCTCCAAAATATTCTTTTTTTTTTCAGTCTTTTACCTCATGGAACTAAAATAATTACCACTTTGCACTTCACAAAGGGAAAAGAAGATACATGAACACTCCCCAATCTCATGAGCCTTAAATTCAGAGCCCATGAACCCTGTGGTCCCCACGCACAGATAGAAGAGCACTATTGATGTTCACACTATTTTTGCTGCAAAAGGAAACTTTTAGAGGAAATGTCCAGTTTGTAGATAAAATACAGCAATTTCTGTGTTGGAACTTCTAGGGTTGGGTGTAAGCCTTGACCCTTTGGCCATGTTTAGCAATGATCTCAGCTCAGGAACATTTCTTTGGTTTTTGATAAAGCTTGAAAGATTTTTTAGCCTCAAAGTGTTTGAGGCTATAAGATTTCTAAGTCTCACTAAATAAAATTTCAGATTCTTCAGCTGATCATCAAAACTCCAAAATATCATCCATTTAAATAACCTGAAGATAAATTATTCTGGATCTCACCAGGAGTGTTCATCCGTGCATACATGAATCAAATACTGTGTCAGGTATAAGAAACAAAGGAATAAAGAAGACCCTTTTCCACTCTTAAGGAGTCCACAGAGTAGAGCTTAGTCAGCTGCAAAAATACAAATTTCCATTTCTTTAGAAGAGTTAAGTGGGTGGTTTTACAACTGGTCCAGTGCCTGTGAGGGGATGTACAGCACCAAGGGCCCTCTGTGCACAGCGTAGTACAAGTGTCCCCCTGGCACATCACCCTGAGATTAAACTGCCTGAGTTTGAATCCTGGCTCCACCTCTCACTAACGGTGTAGCCTTAGGCAAGGATTCAACTCCTCCGTGCTACAATTTCCTAACTGATAAAATGGGGAAAGGAAGTAATAATAATACACCTACCCCATGACATCATGAAGATTAAGTAAGTTAATATAGTAAAAGCACTTTGAAGAGTACCTGGCATACAGTAAGCAGGCAATGTATTGGGCATTATTGTTATTATCATTATTAATTATCACTATCATTATGGCTGGAGGGTAATCTGTCAATCTATCTTCTTATTCTCAGTAGCCTTGCTAGTTTTCAATACATCTGGGGAGAAAGTCTCAGAATCAAAAGCCAAAAGAAGCCTGGCTTTCTTTATGATGAGGAGAAAGGAGAGATGAGAAGGAATTTGAGAGGAACAGCTATGTCGTGCTTTAGAGTCTGCCATTGTTCTAGGTGAGGGAGGGTATAGCTCAAGTGGCAGAGCACATGCTTAGCATGCACAGGATCCTGGGTTCAATCCCCAGTACCTCCTCCAAAACATAAATAAATAAATAAATAAATAAACAAACAAACAAACCTAATTACCTTCCTCCCACCCTCCCAAAAATGTACTAGCTTCTGCCATTGTTCTAGACACCTCCAGGAAACTAACTAGATCCCAGACATCTCGAGAAATAGCTGGGTCCATCCCTTCACCCCATCCTGATTTCCTTTCCACCATCTACACATCCCAGAATTTGCTGGTTGATTCTAAAACTGCAAAAATCAGGTTCACACCAGTAGTTTGAACTCACAGTTGATTTTACGAGTCTATGCAGTTTCTTAAGCAGAGCCTACACCATGAGAGCCAGTCGGCACATCATGAAACTCACTGGGGACTGAGTGGACATAAAGAAATAAGTATCCTCAGCATTTCCAGAAGTAGAAATACTTTAAGAAGTTGGTATTTATGGCTGTCATTTCCCTACAGGTATGTAGGCATGAGCCCATCCTTGGTTTAAGTGCAACACCTGATCATGACCTAGATCAGAAGGGTGATACATGTTCCCTCAGCTGACTGCTGATCCCCTCACTGCCTTTTCATATGGAACATATTTTAGACAGAGGAGCAGAGGACCTTGGAAGGCACACCCATGGTGTGAGTGCTATCTACACTTCCTCATCCCAACCCCCAGTCTCCACACCACCACTCCGCTCTAGCCAGGCTTTGGTGACAAACTTTGCAGAAGTAGGGTTTAAGTGAAACAAAAATAAGACATTGGAAACTTTCCCCTCAGGCAAATTAAAATATCTTGTAATAACCTTTAACGAAAACTAATATGAAAACAAATATATATATATATATATATGTATATGCATGACTGGTACATTGTGCTGTACACCAGAAATTGACACATTGTAACTGACTGTACTTCAGTCTTTTAAAAAGGGTCCCAAAAATAAATGTAATAATGTAATTTTAGATCAATGTATTATTAAAAGTTGTATTATCAGGTTTATTTAAAAAAAAAATATGGGATGCAGCAGCATTTGTCTCTGGCAGACTAAGCCATGAAAGACTGTAAGAAAAAGAAAAAAGTATCTGTTAACAAGGGAAAAAAATATAAAATATTGTTATACATTTAGCAAGGAATATAAAGAGTCAGTGAAAATACTGCAAAACTTTTCTGAAACCACAAAAGAAGATGAATAAGTGGAGGAGAATACATTATTCCGAGAAAGGAATATAATAGTAGATTTAATGCAGTTTCAATCAACATCTACCTGAGATATCATGTTCCCAAAAATCAGTATGAAAAGTACCTGCATATACAAGACTGCTACTCTACTGAGCAATTTTTAAAAATGATTAGCTTTCTTCTCCACTATATTGCTTAATTTTCAATTTGCTGTTTCTTTTCTGTATCATTTTGTTCTTCTATGGACATGATTTATTTCATTACCTCTGATCACCATATTAATTATTATAGTTTAGACCTAAAGAAATAAATTCAAGAGACAGATTCAAGATACTGGGGGACGGAGGGATGGGGGGCAGGGAAGCCCATCCAGAGTGGCTTTGCGGCTCTGCTCAACTCCCACCCTACCTACCACCTCTTGCCCACAAAGAGAGCATAAGCTAAACTAGGATTTATTGACAAAGAACATTTGCAGAAGTTGTGTTCTAAGTGGAACAGCAATCTGTCATTGGACATGTTCTCTCCAGCCAATGAGGATCAGATATAGGACAACATCACTTGTCTCTGGAAAACTAAGCTATCAGAGAACCCACAGGAATAAAGCTACTGTGTACAGAAAAAGTGTCTGTCTTCACAATACAAACAAAATATAATATGTAACAAATAACAAATATAGCAAAATTTTACTAATGTAACATGAAAAGCTGAAAAGATAACTATAAATCAAATGCCACATGAAATTCTAAAATTAACAGTGTGATTCTAAAAGTTAGTAGGCATGATGGTAACTAGGCAAAACAAACGAACACTTACTAATTTCACCACTTTGATTTATAATTACTCTCTTCTCAGCTATGCTGTTTAATTTTCAAAAGTGTTTCCTTTTCTAAACATGCGTGGAAGTAATAATTTCTCAAATATTTCTTTAGTTTGAGGGGATGAAATATTTCTAAAGTCTGTAGTTGGAAGGAACATACAAGTACAAATTAACTCTCCAGCCCCACACAATATAAACAAAGGGAGGCAGGATTTCATTATGTCTGCAATTTCCAGGGAAGGACCTGAACACTTGCGTTGTAAATTTCACCTTAGTTCTGACTGTAAATTTATAATCCTTATCATCTCACAGCCAGCCAGTAGTGGAAGTGGCATATGTGAGGTATTTGAGAAATACAAGGCTGAATAAAATCCTTCTCAAAAGTCTATGATTGCCTCACATGCTGTAGCCTGGATGTGGGGTCTTGACAAATATATCTACTCCCTCCATAACAGAAATTCAAGGGGTCACCTGCAAAAACTTGTCTCAGTCTTTCAAGCTCCACTGCCAAGCTCTTCCTGGCTTATGACAGTTTATATTCAGTTATCTGAAGGACCACGAATTTCTCCTTTTCAAACCCAAAGATCTAGGTGGCTCTAAGGAAAACAGATGCTCATTTTATTCACTATATTAATCCATGCGGTGGGGAGTGAGAAAACAAATTTGCATATTATAGTAGAGTAATTGCAACATTATCTCTTTAATGTTGATGTTACTGGATCATCGCTAATTGAACTGTTCACTACCCAACCACTTCCTAAAAGCTGAGGACTTACAGATCACATGATCTCCTAGACTCAGAAAGAAGAAGGCCAAGTTGGCAGGAATAGGGGAAGAAAAGTTGTGTGCTAGATTGACATGGTTAGTTGAATCTGAGTTCTAGACTTGTATATGTATCTTGTCCAGACTTTGCCCACTTAGGAAAAGTAAGATCTACAGATTCCCAAAGCACAGCTTCTATGTTTAAAGTGTCTAGATGATTCTACAAAAATGATTATGGTCCATGGTGAACCTCTCCAAAATATTAGTGGCATTGATTTCATGAACTACTGATATTTTGCTTTGAACTTCAACAGCTTGACTAGATTTTCTTTCCTCACCTACCCCACCTCTCCTTCTACATAGCTGTTTCTCCCTTAGACATGTAGTCTCATGCCCAGCAAAGAATTTTTTCACTTCCATCCTCAGTTTCCTACCTTTCTAACTTAGGAAATTTTTGGCCTCAGAATAAAGATCTTAACACCTCACTCTGAGAGCATTGAGTCTTTCTGTTGGCTTCAAGACCTGAGTGCCAAAATATTATGATTTCAACATACAAGCAGTACAAAAATAATTAATGAGCTATTTAAAATTCTTTTTGTTCATACTAAGTCTTTGAACTCTGGTATGTATTTGACACACATAGCACATCTCAATTTTGACTACTCACTTTGCAAGTGTTCAGTAGTCACGCCGGTGCGCGTGTTGGACAGTGCAGGCATAGATTATAAGTGAAGAGAGTTGCAGAATGAGGTATATGAGAATCTGGGATTTTGAAGTTGAGCACTTCCACTTTTAGGACAATGATTTTAAGCCTAAGAGCCTCAAAGGCTCTTGCTGGACTCCACCTTTTATTTTTCCATAAATTAAGGATAATGCTGTACCTGCCCAACAATGCAGGTGTGAGACTTTCACAAGGTAGCATCCCTGAAGTGCCTGCCATGCCACGGGTTATCCTAAAACAGTGATTTTCTCACTGGCTGCTCCCCAACTCCCAAACCATCCAAGAGCAGTTACCAACCTTAGCCAGGACTGAGGCTCGCCATGTTTGAAAGCCATACCAAAAACATCTTTATTTAGAGTTGTAAGTTGTGTGCCTTTTATAAAATCTTGACCAATTTTCCAATCCAAATCAGGAAAGGAATTGTTCAGAGAAAGGTATAATGCTCTGTGTTCCCTTAAAGTGTAACACATGTAATTAGATGCCAAGGATTGAAAACCTTGATTCAGAGCCCAAAATGACTGTAAGGGGTTTTTTTCCCCAGCTTTATTGAGATATAATTGACATATTACATTTGTAAGTTTAAGATCCAAATTCTCTTGATTACTACAGCTTTTTCTTTCTAGTAAGTCTTAAAACCAGGTAGTTCTTCAATTTTTTTCTTCTTTTCTGAAAATTGTTTTGGTTCCGTGGGTCCTCTGCATATGCCTATCTCCTATATAAATGTCAGAATTAGCACAGTAATTTCTACAGAAGGAAAAAGGGGGAGGGGAGCAGAGGGGGTTCCAATCTGCCTGGGATATTGATTATGACTGCTTTGACTCTATAAATCAATTTTAGAGAATTGACATCTTAACAATATTGAGATTTCAAATTCATTTCATATATATATACACATATATATGTTTAAGATCTTTTTAAATTTCTCTCAGCTGTATTTGTGGTTTTGGATTCAAAGATTTTCATATTTTTCATTATAATTATTTCTATTTATTTTATGGGTTTTGATGGTTTGGTTTTTGGTATTGTTCCATTTTTTAAATTAAGGTATAATATACATATAGTAAAATTTACCCTTTTAAATTCAAATCTCAGTGAGTATTGACAATCAAGATGAATAGTTTCATCTTTCTGAAATATCCACCTCTGTCCCTTTATAGTCAACTCCTCTCCCCATCCTCATAGTTTGCTTTTGCAAATATGTCATAAAAATGGAATTATACAGTATATAGGTTTTAGAGCATAGTGACTTGAAATTATCATGCTGTTGCATGAATCTGTAATTTGTTCCTATTTATTGTTGCGTATCACCCCATTGTGTGCTATGGTGGTTTATTTATCCATTTCTTAATGGAGGGACATTTGGGTTATTTCCAGTTTTTGGTGATTAAAACTTAAGCAGCTTTGTTTTCTTCTAGAAGTTTTATGGTTTTAGGTTTTTCCTTTAGTTCTCTTATTCTTTTTGAGGTATTTTTGTATGGGATGTGACGTAGGGGTCAAAGTTTATTATTTTGCAAATGAATATCCAATTTTTCCATCCCCATTTGTTGAAAAATTTCATATTTCATTGTCTTTACCCTTAGGCCAAAGATAAATTGATTGACTATATATGGGGCTACTTATCAACAATATTCTGATCAATTGATAATATACCTGTCCTTTTACCAGCACAAGACTGCTTAATGTCTTTGGTTTTACAGCAAATCTGAGAATCCTCCAACTCTGTTTTGTTTTTTCAAAATTGTTTTGGCTTTTTTTTTTTTTTTTGCCTTTCTACATAAATTTTAGAATTCCTTTGTCAATTTGTACAAAAATTCCTGCTAAGAATTTGAACAAAATTGCGTTGAATCTATAGATCAAACTGAGGACATCTTAAAAAGATTGAGTCATATTATAAATGGACAGGGTATTTTAGGTCTTCTTTGATTTCTTTCATCAGTGGTCCATAGTTTTTAGCATGTAGATTTATATATATTTTGTAAGATTTATATTTAAGTGTTTTATGGGTTTTGGTGCTATTTATATAGTACTTATTTAATTTATTTTTCAATTGTTTATTACAAGTAAATATAAACAAGATTGGTATTTGTATATTGATTTTGAATTGGTGACCTTGACAAACACAGTAATTGTAATAAATTTTGTAGATTGTTTGGATTTTCTATTTCTTTGGGATTTTATACATATATTTGTCTGTGAATAGAGAGACTTTTGTTCTCTTCTAAGCTATATGTCATTTATTTATTAGTTTATTTTGTCTTACTGCACCTGTTAAGATATGCAGTATGATTTTTTACTTGGAATAGTGAGAGCAGGCATCCTTTTTCTTTTATTCCCAATTTTAGGAGAAAAGCATTTAGCCTTTTTTAAATTAAGCATCATGTTAGTTATAGTTTTTAATAGATATCACTTATCAGGTTTAAGACATGCTGAGAATTTTTAATCATGAATGGAGGTTAAATTTTGTCAAATGTTGATGCAGCCACTATGGAAAACAGTATGGAGATTCCTCAAAAAACTAAAAATAAGACTATCATATGATCCAATAGTTCCACTCCTAGGTGTGTATCCAAAGAAAATGAAAACACTAATTCAAAAAGATATGTTCACGCCCATGTTCATAGCTCCATTATTTACAATAGTCAAGATATGGAAGCAACCTAAGTGTCCATCAACAAATGGCTGTATAAAGAAGATGTGGTATATGTATCCTGTGGAATTACTCAGCCATAAAAAAAAGAAAGAAATTTAGTCATTTGCAACAACATGGATGTACCTGGAGGGTATTATGCTTAGTGAAATAAGTCAGACAGGGAAGGTCAAATGCTGCATGTTATCACTTACATGTGGAATCTAAAAACATAAAACAAATAAATGAATATAACAAAACAGGAACAGATTCACAGATATAAGGAACAAACTAATGATTATCAGTGGGGAGAGGGAAGGGGGAGAGGCAAAATAGGAATGGAGGTTAAGAGGTACAAACTACTAGGTATAAAATCAACAGGCAACAAGGATGTATTATACAGCACAGGGAATAGAGCCAATATTTTACAATAAAAAAAATGGAGTATAATCTATAAAAATATTGAAGCACTATGTTTTACATCTAAAACTAATATAATATTGTAAATCAACTATACTTCAATTTAAAATTATTTGTTGAATGATTTTTCTGCATCTATTGAGTATGTTGTGGGCTGTTTTTCATTCTACTAATACAATAATTTACATAATATTATGTTGAACAAGTTTGCATGCCTGTAATGAATCCCACTTAGTCATGATTTATCTTTTCCGTAAATTCTTCAATTCTATTTGATAATAATATTTCACTGAGTTTTTTTATTTTTAATATCTGTCCATGGGGCATATTGGCCTGTTGTTTGCTTTTCTTGCAAACATGTTAATCTCACTTAAAAAATGTTAGTTAAGATATGTTTTCTTTTTTTAAGTTATGGAAGAGTTCCTGTAGTATTTCTTTCTGCAGTGTTTGGTGAAATTGCCAGTGGAGTCATCTGTGCCTGGGGTTTTCATTGTTTGAAGGTTTTTAACTGAAACTTCAATTTGTTTAGTAAAAATTAAATTATGCTATTTTTTTCTTTTCTTTTCTTATTGAAATATATCTGACATACAACACTGTGTAAACTGAAGCTGTACAATGTTAATTTGATACATTTATATACCATAATATTATTGCCACTGTAGTGATAATTAGCACATCTATCATATTATATAATTATCCTTTCTTTCTAGTGATTAGAATAATTTTCTAGTGTCTTAGCAAGTTTGATTATTATAATACAATGTTCACTGTACTATACATTAGATCTCTAGGGCTTACTTACTACTTGTTGCAAGTTTGTACCCTTAATAATTTCACTTATATGTAGAATCTAAAAAACAAAACAGATGAACAAACATAACAAAACTGAAACAGAGTTATAGAGACAAAGAACAAACAGATGGTTGCCAGAGGGGAGAGGGGTAGGGAGAGAAAGTAAGTAGTGAGGCAGATTAAGAGGCATAAACTACAGATACAAAATAAATGAGTCACCGGTATGAAATGTACAGTGTGGGAAATAGAGTCAATAATTATGTAGTATCTTTGTATGGTGACAGATCACAACTAGATTTGTGGTGCTGATCATTTTGAAACATATAGAAATATAGAATCACTACGCTATGGAACAGGAACTAACATAGTGTAGTAGATCAATTATACTTCAAAAACAAACTCAGAAAAATAGATGAGATTTGCAGTTACTAGAGGTGGAAAGTGGGGGAAGGGAAAACTGGACATAGGAAGTCAAAAGTTACAAGCTTCCAACTATAAGATAAATAAGTACTAGGAATGTAGTGTACAACATACATCACATCTCCATATCCTTGCCAACAGTTGTTATCTCTTGTCTTCTTGATGATAGCCATTCTAACAGGTGTAACGTGACAGCACATTGTGTTTTTGATTGTACTTCCCTTATGATTAGTGACGCTGAGCATCTTTTTATGTACCTGTTGGCCATTTGAATGTCCTCTTTGGAAAAATGTCTATAGTTCCTCTGCCCATTTTTTAATCTGATTTTTGTGGGGATTTTTTGTTAATGAGTTGTTTAATTCTTTATATGTTTTGAATATGAACCCCTTACCAAACATATGGTTTACAAATATTTCCCCTACTCTGTAGGTTGCCTTTTTATTTTGCTAATTGTTCTTTTGCTGTGCTGAAACTTTTAAGTTTGATGCAGCCCCTTTTGTTGACTCTTGCTTTCGTTGTTTGTGCTTTAGGTGTCATATCCAAAAACTCATTGCCAAGACAAATGTCAAGGAGCTTGTTTCTCATGTTTTCTTTTAGGAGTTTTATGATATCAGATCTTAGGTTTAAGGCTTTGATCCATTTCTAGTTAAGATTTTGTGAGTGGTGTGAGATGGGGACCAATTTCGTTATTCTGCAAGCGCTTGTCCAGTTTTTCCAGCACTATTTGTTAAAGAGTCTATTCTTTCCTCTTTGGATGATCTAGGTAGCATCCGTTGACAAATATTAGTTGACCGTTTGTGTAAGGGTTTGATTCTGGGCTCTCTACTCTGTTCCATTGCTCTGTGTGTCTATTTTTATGCCAGTACCACACTGTTTTATTGCTATAGACTTGTAGTATAGTTTGAAATCAGGAGGAGTGATACCTGCAGCTTTGTTCTTCTTCAGGATTGCTTTGGTTATTCAGGGTCTTGTGTGGTTCCATGCAAATTTTAGGATTTGCTATTGTTGTTTATGTGAAGAATGTTACTGGTATTTTGATGGGGATCATGTTAAATCTATAGTTGCCTTTGGCTAATGGAGATTTTAACAATATTAATTCTTCCAATCCATGAACACAGAATGTCTTTCCATTTGTTTGTGTCTTCTTCAATATCTTTAAGCAATGCAGCTGATAAAATCAAAAGCATTATTGAATATTTCTTCATTTGATTACAATGTCCATCTTCTTTTTACCTTATTGCTCTCGACTCTGTTGTTGTTGTGAAGCATCTTTACCTACTTCTAGATGGTGGAGGCTTGGCCCTTTTAGTAAAACTTCACCAATGCATAATAACTAGGGTTGTATCACAGCAAAATAGTTGAAAGTCAGAACTTAAGAACTTGAAAATACAGTTTCTTAGTGAACGTTATAAATGTTAAATAGAAGTTACATGAGTTATTAACTAATTTCTTAGAGGGTTCTCAAAGATGTAAGTTATAATGACACATTCAATTCCATTGACAATTTAAAGTCTTAAATCAATAATAGAAAATTAATGATTTTTAAGAAAATTATTGGACAAAATAATATTTAAACTGCAAACCTCATTTCCACCATTAATTTATGAATAGGATCTCTTATTTACCTTTTAGACAAATATAACAAATTGGTTTTTAAATTGGCGCACATTCCTCTATCTAAGTCTAGTTCACTAATAATTTCACTTTATGTTAAAATTATGACCTGAAGACAGAAGCGACTAGAACAAGATTCATTGTGTGACCGGAGGAAGACGAGAGACACAGAGTCAGGTTGAAGACAGAGAGCTCATCTTCTGTCTCTTAGTTAATGACACTGCCTTGCTTGGACTTCCCCTGCATCCCACAGGATGTGGGATCAGAGACTGGACCTTCAACTTCCCACGATACAATTCTGATCCTGCATGTTTAACACCCTAACTTCCTACTTTGAGTTGAATTTATTTAACTATAATATAAATAGGTGAAAATCTGAAGCACCATCAAGAAAGGTTTTGATCATTTGCCAAATCATAAGGAATTTCTTTAAGATACAAAGCAGATAAGTGTGAACCCAGGAAAAAGCATAGAAACATGTTATTTACTGCACAGAAAAAAGGTGCTTCATGGTAAAAGGAGTGCGTCTCAGGTAGAACCTCAAAAATCCCTCTTGGTCCATGATAGAAGAGACTAGAAAGAATGATAAGGCCACCTATAGGATCAAATATTTATCCTATTATGTTAAGACACTGTATTATGAATCCACATGAGAGATCTCCTCCCTCCACAGGAACTCCTGACTTGCCTTTGTCACATTTCAGCCCTGCACTCACCAGCTGTGTGACCCTGGGAAAATTCTTTCAACTTTCTGAAATCTATTGTCTCCTTGTAAAATGGAGATGATGCTAAAGTATCACGAGGACAGTTGAAGAGCCCTGGGAACTTTTCAGTCCAGATGCAGCGTATGCGTATCCTTCACATCAGTCCAATGAAGTGCTGTAAATGCCTTTGGCCAAGGGCCACCAGGAGCACATCTGTGGACGAGCAAGCTGGTGTTATTGTTCACTGAAGTGAAGGAGACAGCTCACCATGCAGTCATGGGCATCTCAGAATGAAGATGTTGGAACCAGAGAAGCAGAACCTGTTGGAGAGATGTACTAAGAGAATTATTGCAAGGAATTAGTTTACACAGTTGTGAGGATGGGCTAGGCAAGTCCAAGGCCCATAGCGTGAGCTATCTACCATCAGGAAAGGCAGGCTGGAGCTCTCCACACAGGCTGAAGCTGCAGCCCACAGTGGAATCTCTCTCCCCCAGGGAAACCTCAGGTCTGCTCTTGAGAATCGTCAATGGATTGGTTCTGGGTCACCCAGATTGTCTAAGATAATCTCTGTTACTTAGAGTCACGGGATTATGGACCTTAATCACGTCTACAAGGTATCTTCAGAGCACCACCTAGATTCATGTTTGAGTGAATAACTGAGGACCATAACCTAGGTAACACATAAAACTGACCCTTAAACTATTATGCCTTTTGGGTTTGTGCTAGGTGATTTGGAGGAAGATTTAAGAAAGAGAGGCTGTTCTTCATTGGATTCTGTCAGGAAGTGGGTGGGGGGTGGAGTAATTCTATAATCAGGCATCTTAATAAATCTTACCAAGTAGGAAGGAAGACTACACTGAGGCTATAGCCGCAGTTGGGAAAGGAGCAGAGGCCGTTCATATTACCCAGGGGAGAAGCATGCTTGGCCACTTTCACGATTTGGACACGCTTCATGTTCTGCCTGTGCTGAGACGCGACTGCTGAGTGGCCTTGTCTTCTGTTTTGAGCCATCATGGTCACAGAACGGCTGTCTGACACTGGTTACATGGCATTGCTGACGTTGAGCAAGAAAACACCGAAATCTAGCTGTGACCAGCAGGCCGCTCCTGGCAACACCAAGGCCTAATTAATGGTGCCAGGCAGCTCGCAGACGCCAGCTTTTTCTGTCTCGCTCTGCTTCATAGTCTCCGTCACTGTGAGCTAAGACAGAGCGCTGAGAAACCGAGGGCCAGCCAACAAGGACAGGGTGATTGATTCTAAATGGAACTCCCGTTAACTTGCGCCTTCCATAACACACAGAAAATTGATTCCTCTGGGAAAAAAAAAATGTCTCTCTCTAAAAACTTCTTTTGACTTGAGCTCAGTCCCTGGTTCCTCAAAAGTACCTGGAATCTTAATGTGGCAGGATAAAAAATGTTAAAATATCCAGTAGGTGAATAGAAGAAAAACAATTTTCTTAGTCACAGCGGTTCCTTGGATTCCACCCTCAACATTTGACGTGACATTCTTAAATTTTAAAAACACTATATAGCAAGCCAGACAGACCTTCCTTTAATGTAATCAATGTCCCCCAAATTCTTTTAAAGGTAGATAGGTTCACCAAAACACAAAGCATAAATACTCAAGGCAGGGGAAACATTCAAATGGAAGATCATGCAGTTACCTTAGGCGGCCCTGCATGACATGGTAAGTCCTTTTATTACCCTGGGTGCAGTCAGTGGAGATTTTGAGAAGATGAGAAGAGTAATTTACTCAACTGGATTTATAGAAGCAGAAAAGGCAGAGGTATTCCTTGGCTACCACCAGCAGAAATCCCCTGGGTCACCCAGTGTTTAGAGAATTCCACACGTGCTAGGGAAGCGAGCAGAAAGACAATTAGCCCACATATGGAGGCCAGGGAAAGGGGAGGGGCTGAGGACTGCCAGGGAAGCGATCAACTCAGGGGAGAATTCTTGGAAGTTGTAACCCAGACAATCCTGTCAGATACCATGTTACTGATGACCTCATTTATCCATGAGACTGCTCAGAAATTCCCACCCGTCTTGTCACCAGCAGGCAGACACACATGTGACAGGATTCTGATTTCATATACTCCCTCTTTCATGAAGAACTGTCAGGTCCACTGTGAATGGAGGCTGCATCAGGACCAGGGGATTTCCCAACCCCGTCCAGGCCCCTTAGCACAAAGTCTTCAACCAGCAACTGAGGCGTCATCATAGGGGATTTTTCTGATTGGCCAAAACCTGACCTGGCAGAGTCTGGTTTGGGCGTCTTTAGAGCTCCTTCTCAGCTCAGTCCTCATCACTGCCGTGCAGCCCAGAAGAGCGACCGCTGAGACCATCTGGAGAAGAGGATGATCCTAAACAGAGCTCTGATTCTGGGGGTCCTCACGCTGACCACCGTGATGAGTCCCTGCGGAGCTCAAGACATCGTGGGTGAGTGCGTGGCTGAGAGACGTGGAGACTAGAGTTGGGGAGCAGGGAATTGGAGGGGAAAAAAGATAGAGATTGGCATAAAGCAGTAGGGACTTCTCAAAGCGTTCTCAATATTAAGCAAATTTTAAAATTACAGTTGTTCCTCCTTCAGGAAACTAAGGTCCCACCCACTCCCTCCACGACCTGTGCTGTTGCAGAGTGCACCAAGGACATCATTCTGCTTCTGTTACTGGATCCAGTGAAGGTGTCCTGGAGGGGCTCAGGGCATTCATTCGTGGTTGCCTCAAAGATTAGAGGTGTTTCCACAAGTAGATGTTTTGTTACAAAAATTTCAAGAACTACTGCTTCCAAATTTCTCTGAACAAACTTTGAAGCTTTTTATATATTTCTCCTGTAGTTTATCTTGCAATAAATACTTCCATGAATTAAGTGTACTATGTAGATGTAAAGAAGGGTGACCTTTTCTTAGTCTCAGATTTACATACATTTCCAGGCTGGAATCTGGCGCAGGTGGGGAATGGGTCAGCGAGCCCAGCGGATGCCTTTAGACAAGTCATTTTACCAGTGGTCCTCACTTATCTCATTACCTCGTATGTGTCACCCCACAAATAAATAAAATGGGTGTGTAGATATGCTTTCTAAGTAGTTAAGACACACAAGTGTCAAAGAGTATTCTTATTTTTTAGTATTACCATTACAGGTGTAGCTTCATTTTTTTCTTTAACAAAACAAGAAATTTATTTTTATTTTAAATTGAGAACTTTATGATGGGAAACTCGATGAATTAAATTACATTGTTTTCAAATTGTCAGCCCAAATCTCCTGTTCTTCACCCCGTCTAAGGAAGGAAGTCCTTCAAGAAGAAGAATGGACAAGCACAGATTGTTTATTATGTTCTCCAGGCCCCTCTGCCTTTGCTGTCCACCTCTTCCACCCTCTCTTTATACTTTCCTTTACGATCCTTTCCTTCTAGGATCCATCCTTGGCTCATGACTCTGTTGTTTCATAGACATGAAAAGTGGGTTTGTAAAAATCAAAGTAGAAAGACCAGGTAGTTCGAAGGGGAAGTGAAATGGGGTTTACTCTAACCTTCAGCAACTTTACTAACCATGACTGCTCCCATTCTAATTTTGTGTAGTAGTGGAAGTTTCTCCTGCTTCTCCAGAGCACTTCAGAATTTTCTTTCTTCAACATCACACCGGAGTCCTGGGCAGGCTCAGCTTACACGCCAGGCACAGTGGGTGCAGTGCCAAGGGCCTGCAATGCTTATAGGGCCCCATAAAACACTTTTTTATTTTAAAATTGGAAAAAGATGAACTTTTAGGATAGGGGAAAATATTCTAATTTTTAATCCAGCCTAGATTATATTTGTCTTTATACCAATATGGTCATAAAATAGGATTTTTAATATTCTTATAAAAGAAGGGACTCACAGAGCAACAGTGCTTAGGACTCACAAATCATAATGCGCTTCTGGTCACTGCTGATTCTGACTTTCATACGGTTCTGCTACCCCTTTGTCTGTCAGTCTTCTCCAAAATCTCTGAGATGCTCAAGAATAGCAATTGCTGTTCAATTTTTAAGCACAGCAAGCTACATTTGGGGGATTCAAAGACGAAAAGATGTGCTTTCTGCCCCCTAGAGGGTGCACAGACTAGTGATGGAAAGAAAATGGTGCAGGAGAGCAGAAGGGCCATTGCTGAGCAGGACAGAGGATCCAGCTAAGGATAAAACTGCAAAAATGAATTGTTTCCAGTTGGCATAGAAGTGTGATGTTTTCAGCCACAGTCGGCAGCAAAGGACAAGGACCTTGAAAAGAATAATTGCATATATTCATGTCTGAAAAAGAAATCAAGAAGATTCATTGCAAAGATAAGGAGGTTTTGTTTCAGTGCCTTTCAACTAATCAGACAACTACCAACACTAAGGGAGAGGAAGCACGTGCTGGGAATTTTGTCTACACACTATGGCGCAGTCACCGTGTAAAGCCCACAACACATGAAAGTCAATTTATCCTGTCACTTTGTTTAATGAGGTTCTTTTATCTCCCTCTGTTTTCCACCTTCATGATCACCCTGACTCAGCTGACCATGTTGCCTCCTATGGCATAAATGTCTACCAGTCTTACGGTCCCTCTGGCCAATATACCCATGAATTTGATGGAGATGAGGAGTTCTACGTGGACCTGGAGAAGAAGGAGACTGTCTGGCAGCTGCCTCTGTTTAGCAAGTTTAGAAATTTTGACCCACAAGGTGCACTGAGAAACTTAGACATATCGAAACATAACTTGGACATTATCATTAAACGCTCCAACTCTACTGCTGCTACCAATGGTATGTGTTCACCATGCTGTCTCTCTTTATTGAATCTATCCCTTCATACCAGGCCTCACTCCCCTCATTCCTAGGGTAGATAACCTTTACCACTCTATAAAATTCTCACCTTTCCAAGGAGTCTCAGATTTTCTCAGGGTAATTGCTGAACCCTCATTCTCCTCCTTATTACAAATCACATGTCTCCATGTGATAGATACAAAGATCCCTACTCCCATAACGCAATCTTTGAATCTTTCAAGGAAAGCTCCCATAGCCCTCCCTCCTGACAAGCAGGTCCTCAAAAAGAAGGGGACAGAGATAAAGCAGAGGGAGTGAATAGTGGGTCCCAAGCAGGAGGGAATAAGAGCTCTTCCACTATCACACTGGGCAGTGTTGGTGGGTGGGCTCCCCAGGACACAGTGTGGGACCCCAGGGCAGAGCTGTTCTCATTCCACGTCAGTGCTGTTTCCTCACCGTAGAGGTTCCTGAGGTGACTGTGTTTCCCAAGGCCCCCGTGATGCTGGGTCAGCCCAACACCCTCATCTGTCACGTGGACAACATCTTCCCTCCTGTGATCAACATCACGTGGTTGAGGAATGGGCGCTCTGTCACAGAAGGCGTTTCTGAGACCAGCTTCCTCTCCAAAAATGATCATTCCTTCCTCAAGATCAGTTATCTCACCTTCCTCCCTTCTGATGATGATATTTATGACTGTAAAGTGGAGCACTGGGGCCTGGATGAGCCACTCCTGAAACACTGGGGTATGTATGAGTACCACCCCTTTTGGAACCTTCTTTTCTAGGTCGAGTCTAGGACATCCTGCCTCTTATCCCCTAGTCCTCATGGCCCCAAACTTCACACTTCCAGTATTTCTAATGCAGACCTCACTCTCCTCCCTAAGTCCCATGCCCCAAGACCTTGCAGAACCAATCCTCCCTCACCCCATCCCACGTACACACACAGAAACACTCTGTGTTGTGACCTCCACAACTTCACTCTCACAGAACCTGAGATTCCAACCCCCATGTCAGAGCTGACGGAGACTGTGGTCTGCACCCTGGGGTTGACCGTGGGCCTCGTAGGCATCGTGGTGGGCACTGTCTTCATTATCCAAGGCTTGCGCTCAGGTGCTCCCTCCAGACACCAAGGACCCTTATGAGTCACACTCCAGAAGGGAAGGTAAGAATTCAAATTTTTTTAGAGCTAGAGACCCAGTACAGGAAGAAGGAAATTGGGAGGAGGTTTTGAACACAAATGTGCTCAAAAGTTGCAGAATTGGGAAACAGCATGATAATGGCCCAGGAGCCCCTAGGACCCACCCGCCTTGTGTCTGTCCTGCTGCAGGTGCACTGTCCCTCTGCGAGAGAGAAGAGCGGATGTGCTAGATGACCTAGAACCATTTTCTGGCCAAGTTCGTCATATACCTTCTCTCCTCCTGCACTCCTCCTCTCACCTCTTCTCTGGGACTTAAAGTGCCGTATCATCTCAGAACTCTCATACATAGCCCTTGGAACTCTCCCCGTGGCCTCCTAGTTTTTTTCTTTCCTAAATTGTTCCCTATTGGAGATCCCTGAGCTATCCCACCCAGCTACTTAATCCCTCAGTGACCCTAAACTAATATATCCATGGAAGCAATAAATCCCTTTACCAGGTCTTTACTGAATTTTTTCCTGTCTTTCATCTCAAGGTTGACTAGGTCTCTTACTCTACAGGCCCATTTGATCTCATTTCCCAGATCATGTTTCACACCCAGCAACACAGGAGCAAACACAGTACTTTGCTACCTTAGCTGAGGTTAATATTTCTCTCTTCCTTTTTTTCCTGTCCGTGGCCACTGCCACCCACCCCCCCCCAAATCAGACTTCAATGAAAGTAATAAATATATACCCTCTGCCTTTGGTGTAGATTTGTTAGAACACAAATACAAAAAAGCAGATGTAAAACTTTACTCATTTTAATATTACTTTTAAAATTATGATGGCAAAATAAGGTAGCAGAAAGAAATTTTGAATATGAAAAGTACCAAAAGTCAAGATTGGTTCCCAAAATTTTTAATTTTTAAAGAGTTAACAGTGATAAAAGTAGCTTTCTTCTCCCCTCCTCACACTTGAAGAGGTAAGAATTGTGTAGGCAGTAAAAGAAATGTCTGATAGGAGAATTGAGAATAAGAAAGCAGGTATCTGTGAAGGACCAAATACGTTGTCCTTACTTAGGGTTAGTAACAAAGGGAAAGGGGATGGGGTAGAAACCACAGAGGTATTTGGGGTCCATAGAACACAGGTGTAGTTTGCCTCATCTCCTACATGAATTCCTGCCAGATACCCACACAGACTTCCCTGACGTGGCATGTTGGGGGCAGCAGAGTGAACAGGGCTGCAGGATGTCTCTAGGACAGTAAGCCTAAGCCAGGCTCGCTGAGTCCCTGTGCATCCTTGTGTACCCAGCAGAACACCCCACTAACCCCAACTCCCTGCCCCTCGCCCTCCCGGCCAAGGGAAGCATAAGCCTATAAGCGAGAAATCCCAGGAGGAACAACACAGTTGAGGTAATGTAGCAGCGGCTGTGGGTGCCGCCTCCTCCCCTGGATTCATTGTCTCCTAGTGGAGATCTGAGCAGAGGGAATGGATCAACAGATGGGATTCTCTGGCTCTCCTCAGTGTGTCCAGGGCCTCACTCTTGAGAGGAGAGTGTATGTGACTTGACTTGGAGTCATTTTGCCCTTGGATATGTTTTAGGCACATTGCCTCCGTATTTCTACTCTGCAGTTACTGAGTCTACATTGCATCTCGGATGTATTATGGAACAGCTATAAAATGTATAAGATTGTCCCTGTCCATGCTATCTGTCGGTGAGCTTGAAATGTAATTAGGAAAAAAAGACACAATATGAACACAATAATTGATATAGCATAGTTTGGTGCAAAGAAACCTAACTCCAAACCCAGCACTTTGTAGCTAGTAGTTTAAACTTTAGAATATGGATTAAGTATGTAACATTTCTGAGCCTTATGTTTCCTATCTATAATATGGTAACAATAATACTTTCCTTGCAGAGTTAGTGACAGAATTTGAATAATCTTGTTATATAGGAACATAGAAGTATTCATACAGAGTATAGAAATACATTTTACAAAAACATTGCTAGTTATATCTATAATTAATTTATTTAAAAGAGTGAATTATATTATATAAAAAGCACTTTCTAAGCCCCTTAAAGGCTTAGGAGATCCAAATGTGGAGCTATAGATGAATTTCATGTTATTGGAGAACTTTCTTCCTCTCCACAATGAAGGCGGCTGAGATTGGGTTAGGCTGAGAGAATAGATAGGATGCACTGTTCAGTGACATGTCAGTGGTGAAGGGGTTGCTAAGAGAACTCTTAGGGCAAGTTGTAATATTGGACTCTGGGTTCTTACTCTCTAATGAAAGATGTGTCCCCTCCTTATGGCCTGTAAAGTTTTAGTCACGCTATGATATAAGCAACAAATCTTTAGCTATGTTTACTGTGAGGAGAAGGTGTAAAAGTTGCCTGTGAGGTAGAAGCAAGAGAATTATTTAAATTGCAGACTAGGAATTAGTAAATGCAGGGAATCTGGACCAGAGGTGATCATGGAAATGCAGGTGATAGAGCACAGAGGATTTTTAGGGCAGAGAAGCTACTCTGTATGGTACTGCAATAGTGGATACATGTTATTATACATTTTTCCAAATCCATAGACTATGGAACGCCAAGTGCAAATCCTAATGTAAGCTATGGACTTTGAGTGATTGTGACATGTCATTGTAGGTTCATCAATTATAACAAACGTACCACTCTGGTAGGGGGTGTTGATAATGGGGGAAGTTATGCATAGTGGGGGCAGGGGATATGTAGGAAATCTCTGTAGCTTCCATCTAATTTTGCTATGAACCTAAAACTGCTCTAAAATAAGCGTATTTAAAACAATAACATAAAAGATTAGCCATTATGATCTCAAATGTATGAAATTAAAATTTTAGTATAGAAAAAAAGGTAGGTCATCTAAAAAATACACTAATGTGCTGAGAATATTTTGGCAATGGAATTTCAAATAAATGTTATGTAAATATAATGATTCATGAGCTGAGAACCCAGAATTTTGGAGGTGGTGTTGTATATGTGTGTTTATGTATGTGTCTTATAGTAATACGGGGTTATGTTGAATGGCCTTATCACCAGTGTCCCAGAAATATACAAATGCTGCCCTACTAAGACTCCTTCCCTATGAAGTACTAAGGGAAGCAAATTTCATGGTAGTTGCATTTCATTAAAGAGATTCATTCATGAAGACTTCAAAATTGCTTAAAATAGCAATCAAAATTAATTCTAAAGAATAAAAGCAAATATTTATTTTTATCACTCAAAAGTTAAAAGTAGTATCACCATATGACATTAGTATAAACAAAGTTGGAAATCAGCCTTCATGATATTAAATTATGTGATTCTTGAACAATTATTTGAGTTTTTTAATTATTTCAGATTGCATGCATAAAGTATGACTATTAATATTTAATATTATGCCATTTTAAATTTACAAAACTGAAAATCACATAAAATATATCAGGTATGTACTTGCCAACTAAGGATTTTGAAGGATTTAATATTACAAATCAAGCACTTCACACATAGCCTGGCACATAGTAAGCAGTCAACAGATGTTAACCATCAGTGTTACTGTTATTTCTGAAATCCAAACCACAAATCCCATGGTAAATTACATCACAAGGATGCAGCCAACTAGATCCAGCATATGGAAAGTTCTACTGGATAAACAACTCAATTTCTTCAGCAAATAATTTGCCAGGAAAAATAGAGAACAGAGAAATGTTAAAAAAAAAAAAAAAAAAAAGAAATATATCAACCAAATCCTAGACTTTGTCTGGATTTATATTCAAACAAAAGAACTATTAAAAAATTCTTGTAAGGCAACAGGAAAATGGAACACTGAACCTATGAAGGAATTATTTATCTAATTTTAGATATGGTAGTGACATTATACTTGTTATGTTTCTAAAAAGTCATTATATTTTATATTTTCATAATAAAATATTTATGAATAAGTGATATGACTCTGAGATTATCTTCCAAATAATCCAGTGTGCATGTAAGATACGTAGCTGGATTTTCCATGACTTGATAACTGTAAAGCTGGACAGTCAATGCATAGTACTGTTCTCTTTAATACTGCATGTAGCTTTATATACTTGAAATTTTCCATAATACATAGTTTTCAAAAGAAGTATTCTGGGAAAGCCAAAAAGGTAGGTAGAGAAGCATTCTGTGTGAAGTTATGTTGGTTTTTAAAGTTTTCCTCATTTTTATCACATTTAGGAAAACTTGAGTAGACAAATGCTCATCCAGACTATAGAAATCTTTCAGAAGTGTAACTCTAAAAATATACATGCAACAAGGAATAATAACAAAGGAAAGCAAAGTAAGGCTCCCTTTATCATTGGTTGGATTAATCCCCAAATTTTATTAATATGATCATTAAGTTAACCCATAATGCAAAAATGGTCATTGAGTACCAGTGCTGTTATATATGCCATACTATGTTCTCAGTGTATTAAAATAATGTGGAAGATATAATCATTGCCTTCAGAAAACTTACACTCCAGTGGGAGGAAATATACACATATGAAATAATTCCACAAAGGTATAATCACAAAGTCTGAAGAATTTATAATGGAAAAGAACAAGATAATAGGAGAGAGTATTGCACAGACACCAGGTTTAATTTGGTAGAGTTTAGAGGAGACTTGAAGAAATGTATCTTAAGATGAAATACAATGGTGTGTGTATTATGTGAAGAACAAGGTTAAGAGCAGCAGAGCAAATGTTTGAGAAAAATTTGCAATGTGAAAGAGAAGGTGAAAATAAAATGAACAATATCACAGACTTAGACAAGAAAGTTCATGTAAGAGCAAACAAACTTGTTTAAACAAAATCTAATCAGAATTATTAGAAAATATATGGCATGTATAAAAGTAATAATGGAGGCTAACGATGGAAACAAAGTTTGGAAAATTAAACCAAGAAAATCTCCCTGAAATTAAAAAAAAGACAAAGAAATTTAGTATATAGCAGAAAGGATAAGATATAGACAATAGACCCAAGAAGTCTATTGTTGTTACATCAAGTAACAGAGCTGGAGAGAGAAACAGAGAAAATTAAGAAGGAATATTACCAAAGCAAACAATAAGAGGAAATTTTCAGATAGAAAGGATCTAATTCTTTAAATGGAAGGGGAAGGGGACTGTCAGATATTTAGCAAAATTAATGAAAAAAGACTCATTCCTAAATACATAATTTAAAATTTTTCAGAACCACAAGGTTTAAAAGAAGACCATAAAATATCCTAATGGGCGAAGAAATAAAACAAACTGACAACAGACAAAAACTCAGACTGCCACATACTATTATCATTAAGACAATGACAAAGGTCTGGGAGTTCTAAAGGAAAATATAAATTTGTTTTCCATTAATAAATGTATACCTTTTCAGAATCGCATATACCTTTTCAAAATCATGATCAGCCATGAAGAAAGGGTTAAAATACTGTTAGACATGAAAGGATACAAATTTACTTACCATACATAGTTTTATTGGAAGTTGATTAAAAATATGACTTAGTAAAGTGAGGTTGTTATCCAAGAAACAATGGATTCAACCCAGGACATCACTGAACAGAGATCCTACTACTGCAGCTCTAAGGCAAGCCTAAGATGCTTGATTACGTAAGTGATATTTATACAGTGATAAACAACCTTTTTTTCCAACTTTTAGAATTAAGCCATGGGCAATGCCCAAAGACAATTATTGTTAGAGCAGAATGGCAGTATTTTCAACTTTGACAATATTCTAAAAAGGGCAAATACCTCAGTGTGGTGAGTGGAAGCATGAGGAGAGGGGGAAAGAAGGGTAGTGAAGCCAATACCTTCATCTTCCAAGAAGGAGGGTAAGAGACATTGGCCATTGAAGGGAAGAAGACACAAAAATAAATACATTCAAATTAAAACAGAAACTGAGAGAAAAATTACAGAAGATGAAGTTGGGCTGTTATGCAGTCAGGAAAATGTCCTAGTCTAACCCTCAAGGAGTTCTGAAACTGCCAGAGCCCTTCAGAGTTGACCAAGTTAGCGTGGGGTTCAGGACCTTTATATTCCTGCAATGAGCAGTCATTGGAGATGAGTTCCCCTGGGAAGTGGAGCGAAACTGAGTGAGACAGCTCTCCTCACCTCAGGTAATTCCAAAGAGGCCAAAGAGCTGAGGGCTGTCAGACAGCGACATTCCCAGCAACTGAGGGAATACAGCCTTCATTCCCAAAGGGAGGCATCTTGGTGGATCAGGACAGCACCCTCTACAGAAGCATTGTTCTAGTCACTGGGAATACATATATTTTCAGGTGGAAGAAAACAAACAAAAAAAAGTGTTTTTTAAAATGTATCATCTCAACTTTCATTAACGCAACTGACTCATCTTTCTAACTTACGAACTCTATTCCTTCAGTTAAACACCCCATTATGGTCAGGAAGTCCGAGGTTATGTTGCAATAAGACCTTAACCTGCAGTAAAAATTTAATCTCAGTGGCTTAGCTCAGTAAAGGGGACTCAATTCCACAGTCATTCAAGAGATTCAGGTTATGATTCAGAGTTTCGATGCCTTATACACTCAACAATGTCTTTCACACTTCCAGTAGTAGGGAAAGCCAAAGCAGGCAGAGCCTACACTGACTTTTAAGTTCCTTTGGCTGATACAAGTCACCAGACTCCAACCTAACTGCAGAGGAGGCTAAGAAATGTACAGGGGCTTATGGAACACTGGTGAACACCACTGTCCCCGAAAGACATACCGTCTGATGTGACTGGAGGTAAGACCAGACGCTCATGACAAGCAAGTTGCTCTCTAGCACGTCTGTACACTTTTCTCCAAAGTACATGGCTACTAAGTCTTGGGTTTTTTTTTTTTTAGCAAACTTGTTTGTAAAATATGTACTTGTTATTTTTAACTAAGTTTTCAATAAAAGATTACATTTCCCAATGAAACCTAGGTGCAAAAAAAAAAAATTGTTTCTGTGAAATTGTCACTAGAAGAAAGGGAAGAAGACTCTGACACTTTCATTAAGAAGGAATCTTCCAGCACGGGGCCCGTGTGACAACATGGAACTGTAATAATGTCACAGAATACACTTCACCTTTCACCCCCATAATAGGGCTTATGTTTTAACTAGAAAAGTCAGATCTCAGTGTCTCCCTAAACTCTGAGTCTGGTTCAATCTCCAGTCCTGCCTCTTGCCTTTGCAGGGTCAAAATCAAAGAGCTACGTATAGAGACCGAGGGCTTCCTGGACACCCAGCACAAGTCCTCCCAGTTTCCCCAAGGTGTCACTCTCTCTTCACCCCTGTGAGTGACAAAGAGCATCCTAAGGAAGATGACAAAGTCAGCACAAAACCTCTGACCCCACTCAGCATCTTGCTCTGGACAGATCCAGACTCCCCCTTGGAAAGCAGAATCTGAAGTCCCCACACTCTCCAGTGCCCCTGGCCGATGACCTGCAGTACAGCCTGGGGTACAAGAGATAAGAGTCCCAAGAAAGCCTAGTTCTCCCTCTGATCTCATCCAGGAGAGGGAAGGAACTGCCATTGGCTTCTTGTGTCCAGTGTGTGGCTGACAGAGCAGAGCAAAGGGGATGCCTGCTCCTCAGGGGCACAGCCATCCATAACCTCAGAGATAAGTTCCTGTCTTAATGACAAATCCCAGAGACTGAGATGAGGACCAGCTTTCAGGACTGGGTCAATGCCTAAGGCACCACAGTGCATAGTGACCTCCCTAACACCTGGGAAGGGAATATCATCATGAATGAACAGGTCATTATGTTCACAGAAAAGCAGAGTTGTGTCCTCTGGGAATTCCAGCTCAGCAATGGTGTCAGGCGGCTGTGCAGGAGACAAGCGTTGGGATGGGTTAGAGTCAGCCCTAGAGCCAAAGAGGGACCCTGGGGCCAGAGGGGGCTCTGCTACTTGTCTTGTGGGGCCCACAAGACACAATCTTCCCCTTATGCCACTCCACCTGGGGGACTCTGGAGGCTGGGGTGCTCCACATGACAGGTGCAGACATCTCCATGCTGGGAAGGCGTTTCTGAGAAATCCAGTCCCTGTTCTTACTAAGAGGGATGGGCACAATGCCGGCTGTCTGCATCCCATGTACAGGATGATGTTTCTGAGAGGTGGGCTTGTTACCAGTCAGAATCTCTCCTAAAAATGATTAAAACTCTGGGATAAACGCTAGAAACACACAAGAGAGACAGGCTCATACACAGAGAGAGAGAGAAAGAGAGAAACAGCGATAAGATGTCAGGTGATGAGAAAGATGCAGAAACTAGAGAGAGAGAGAGACAAAGAGATACAGATAAATAGCGACAAAGGTGTAGATAGAGAAAAATTGATTTTCTTTCTCCTCGTCCACACCATGATGTTTATAGTCTCCTTCAAGGAACAGTCCCTCCTTCTGGTCCCCAGTTGGTTGGGTCACCTCAAAATATGTTCCTTCACTCTGTAGAAGTTTTCTACCTCTGCTCATTTAAGGAGGTTCAGAGTACAGATAACTCATCATCATGTTTAATTATGGTAAAAAGCTCTATAGTCAGGTAGATGGTTTCAATGTGCTCCTCCCACAGAGTCTGTTGGGTAAAGGAAGGAACAGAGAAACCCCTTGGGCTCCATGTAGATGCAGCTGGCAGGGCACAGGCAGAGGCTCTGGGGTCATGCAGGAGACAGCGTCACAGCCAGAGCCTTGAGGCGGGGGTCACAGGAAGGGACCTGGTGACTATGTCAGAATCACCACAGGATCTGACCTCAGAGTGGGGCGGGCTGACAGGCAGCTTGGAATTCCGGGCAAGGACAAACAGGCATTACAGAAGAGCAAAAGCCAGTCCCAAGGTGTCCTCCAGGAGTCAGCGCACGAGCCCTGCAGAAGAGAGAGAGTGATCAGCACGCGGCACCCTGAGGGACGCGCCCTCTCCTCTCCTGCAGCATCAGGCAGACAGAGCTGAGGCCCAGGGCACATCGTCATGCCCCCTCCCAGTATCTGCAGGAAGGGGAATCAGCTAAAGAGGACACAGCGCTTCAGCCTGATGCAAATGTGTGGGAGGCGGGGAGCGGCTGTTTTCCTTATGGGGGATGTGAAGAGTTAATTCTTTCAGTAAATTTAATGATAACACAGCTTTTCCCTCTACTTTCAGTCACTTATAAACGCCCACAGGTAGTGCCAACATGTGGCACGAAGTGGGCACCATCCTCGTGTCTAACACCCACACCACATTTCTGGCTCCAAGTTTCACAGAAAGATGCCGCCAAAGTTATGGTCTGGTCCTGGGGAACAACTCCAGGAGCTTCCTACAGAAAACTTCCCCCTAACTCTGGATCCCATAGCAGGGAACAGGCCATGAAGGAGACGACTGTGCCCAGGTACACTCACCTCACACCCCGCCCTCTTTTGCCTGTCCCCCAAGCCCCAAACAATCAGAGCAGAAATATAGCAGCTGCTGGTGGAGGCTCAGGACGTCCTACAAAAGGTCTCATGACCCAAACAGCCAGTGCCTCACTCTCCCCAAAGGGAAATGAGACAAGCAACTTAGTTCAAAATATATTTCCTCCCTACCCACAAGGTCTTCACTGCCCTAAAATAAAATCTCACAAAATGAATAAAACTGTTTCTAGAAGGAAAGGAAGCCAATGCTCTGACTGTCTTAATGGAGGAAGCTTTTGGAAAGGAGCCCGTGAGACAATGATGAAGTCTCTGATGGGAGGAAGTCCAAGAGTAAACATCTGTCCCCTCTGTAAAGGGCTGCCTTTCCAATGGTAAAACCCGCCCCCATCGTCTCCCTACGTTGTCCCGTTTCCTCCCACCACCAGCCTAGCCTCCTTCCTTTCGGGCTCAGGAGGAGAGAGCCACATCTAGAGACAGAGGCCTCCCTGAACAGAGGTCTCATTCACAGCCCGTCGTCCCCCTCTCCCCAGAGTTCCTTACCCTTCTGGCTCCTGTGACGGATGAAAAGGCCCAGCCCGAGGAAGATCAGCCCCAGCACGAAGCCCCCAACACCGCTCAGCATCTTGCTCCGGGCGGACTCAGACTGTGCCCCTGGGGAGCAGAGCCTGAGTGTCAGCACTTGTCCCCACCTCCCAGGTGTCCCTTTGAGAAGCCCAAAGTCCAGTCTGAGGTACAGGAGGTGGAGGCACCAGGGGAACCCGGTTCCCTATTCTGACTACCCTGAGGGGAGGGACCAGCCAATAGATCCCTGGACAGACTGGGAAGGTGGGAGAAGGGGAAGGCAGACCCCTGCCCCATACGGACACATCCATAACCTTAGACCCTAAGAGCCTGGTGACCAGTGAGTCCTGCAGAGCTGCAGGGGCTGGGCTCCGCAGCCAGGGAGTGTTGAGGGATCTGCCTGTATCTGGGAAGACCATGAGCTCAGGGTTCCTCTGATACCCACGCTATGAGGCAAGAGGTACTCTTGCCTCCTGTGATTTCCAGCTCAGTAGTGATGTCGGGGACGAGGGCTGAGGTGCGATGGACCGGGGAAGCTCTGTCTGCCCCTGTCCTGTGGGGCCCACAGTGAAAGGAAACAAACTGTCTCTTACGCCACTCCACCTCGACGGGGCTCTGGAGGCTGGGGTGCTCCACGTGGCAGGTGTAGACATCTCCCTGCTGGGGAGTCATTTCCAGCATCACGAGGATCTGGTAGGTCCAGTCCCCATTCCTAATAAGAGGGGTGGACACGACGCCGGCTGTCTCCTCCTGGCCATTGCGGAACCACCGAACTTTGATCTGACTTGGGTAGAAATCTGTCACCGAGCAGACCAGCAGGTTGTGCTGGTTTAGAGCCTCTGTCCTGGATGTGGAGATGGTCACTGTGGGTTCCACTGAGGGGAAAAGACATAGTGAGACATGAGATCACGTAGAAAATCTCCCCACAGGGAAGAGTCCTTCCTTGGTACCTGGTGGAAAGATCCCTGGATTCCAAGTCATGAGTTGGGATCCAACCTGGGCCACTTTATTAGCCTGAATAAACGCATTAGTCAGTTTACTTTTCAGAGTCTCAAGAGATAGTTGTAATTTTTCTATGAGAGTTACCCTGTTGATACTAATTGATAAAAATTAAGTATTTTAAAATTATAAATTGCTATATTATACAGGCCACTATAAACATTTTTTAAAAATTGGGTAGGGGTATAGCTCAGTTGGTAGAGCGCATGCTTAACATGGGTTCAATCCCCAGTAGCTCCATTAAAAAATAGAATTAAATTTATAAATAAAAATAAAGAATCTGGACTTGTTTTCCCCTACACCTTATGAAGGTGGCCATCAGGATCAGCTCTAGTGACTCATGCTAGGACAGTGACACTGCTTTCTGTTAGTCCCAGTGCTCCCCGCAGGAGAGAAAATCCAGGAGCTTTGACTCCCACCTGCTGGCCGTGAGATGAACAGCACTAGTCATACACCCAGGAATACAACTTTGACTGAGAATTTTAAAAGTACAGACATTTCTATGTGCAGTAAAGTAGGACAACAGTGACCATCACATCCTTACTACAAAATAATGCTTCTCAAGAAGAGTGTATCTATAATTCTCAGCCCTCTAACACAGAATCTGAGAGCAAGAACACTTCTTACGTACTACCAGTCAACAAAGCATCTCTCTCAGCTTTTAGCCTACGCTTAGTTCAGAGGCCATTCTATGGTGAATTCTCCACAAGTATTTCATATTACTAAATACATAAACTTCCACCTCCACATCATATATGCCACCTATATTTTATCCATTCATTGATTCATTTATTCATCCATTCAACACATATAAATCTGACAAGCACTGGGAATCCAGAGATAAACAACAGACCATGTAGAACTTGCAAAAGTTTGCAATTTTTGAAGGAAAAGAAAGGGAACGTTGAAAACAAATAACACTGATGAAATATCATGTTTGCCTGTGCCTCAGTCCCTTTATCGTCTCAGGTTGCTACTCATGATAAATACGACACACTTCCTTACCTGTTTTACACATCTTGTCCTTTATTTCTTTAGCCATTTTACTGCATCTCCCTCATTCTATTTATGTGACACTATAGTAAATATTTCATGTATGCTTTATTTAATAATGCATTATGTACCTCATCTTCCTCCCTAATTTTCTTTTAACGTTCAAGTTAAAACTAACTGCCAACCCTACTCCATCCCCTTGCTATTAAGAATAACGGCTTTGTTCAGAAATCAGACATTATTATCATGTATGTTCTCTATAGAAAATATTCTGATGTTCTTGCAGATGTTGTCCTGGGCTAATGGAATGGAATGTGAACATAAATTATAACTGGGACTTGCTGAGGTCAGCAGGCAGTCTCATCACCCCAATCCCACGGCACTCATGAGCCATCATCTGGAGAGAATCGTGTTTTCAGTTTGTGCTTTAACTCTTGACAGGTTCTCCCTCCCGGAGTCTGACTGAAGTCATGGTCAGCTCTATGGATTTATAAAACCCAAACAGATTGGAAGTAAAAATGGAAGTCATAAATTCAAGAGAGAAACATTAGAATAATTTTTACAAGAAAGAACTGAAATAGCAAAAATATAAGGATATACTTAGTGGCATTAGGATGAAGAAGAAGGCAAGAGAGTATAAAGTAAGGTAGACATTACATGACCATGTATAGAAAACACTGTGGTCAGACTAGGATTAATCAGTGAGTTTTCAATCCCTTGAATGTATCATTTCATCCCACTAGCACTGAAAATAGGCAGAAACAGACTCATTGCTGTTTCTAGGCATAACTGGTTTTAACAAGACTTTGCTTGCATTAGGCTCTATACACATGTAGTAAAAAAAAAAACATGATGATTGCTGTGTATTTGGAAGAGGCTTCAAGTCTTAGTGAATAACTGTGTGGAATTACTTAAACTGTTTGTTATGTACCAGTATTAGCATATATAGAGTGGTGATGCTAATTGCTAACACAAAGGTAGTGGTGAAATTAAGTGTCATGATATAGATAGTGTTTGGTAAGTTAATTGTCTAGAAATAGATGATCATTAAACAGGTATAATTAATTTTCAGAATGTCTATCGCCAAAGTGGATGGTGATGCTGGGGGACTGGGGAGGAGGAGGAGAGAGACTAGGCAGGGTTTAGGCCAAAAGAAACCTGAAACAATTTTTATTCAATAATTAAGTGGCATCAACTTATTTAGCCCAAAACTTCAGCCCTTTCTATTGTGCCACTTGTTGAGCTTTTCTAAGAAATTAGAACTCTCTCTTACAACACCATTCAAGTGTTGTTTTTATTTTCAGTGAACACTTCTTTTCCTCAGACTTTGCATTCACAAATTATAAATTAAGACCCAAATCAATAAGCGTTTACTTTAAAGCATTAAGCAAAATAGTAAAGAATAATTAATAAAGTCAGTTTTTAAGGCTCTGTTTACCCTTCTATTTTCTCTTGAGCCTACGTGATTGGGTAACTGAACAATTTATTTAGTAATTTACCAAAGGTTTATGGAGTTCATACTACCTGCCAGTGTCACGTACTAGGTGCACTGTGAGAATTAAGACAGCCCCTTGCCTGGAAGAGGTCCAGGTCTAATGACACAGCGATACCCATTTAAGAAACCAGGATTATGATGAATAACGATTTGAAACCAAAAAATGAAACTATATTATTTCTTGACTGTAATACATTACCACGTGTGCAAGGTGCCCTGAGCGCAGACGTGGAGCATCCCTAACTCCCCCAGACCGAGCTGTTAAGAAGCAAACACACCTGAGGCAGACGTAGTGGGAAGAACGGCCTAGGACTGCCCATGAGCGATGGAGCCACGCCGGGCAGGCCGGGCACGCCGGGACCCCCTCTGCGGGGAATGTTCCAGGGCAGCCAACGTCGTCCCCCTGCTGTGCCCTCGGTCCCCCCCCCCTCCGCACAGGACGCCCCGGCCGTGCTGTCCCCTCCGTGGCCCCGGGGGCCCCGCCCCGGAGGCCGCCCCGTCCCCACCCGCGCGGAGTCCGCCTGCGGACGGCGGCGGCCGGCACTCACCCCGCCGCTGCAAGGTCGTGCGGACCTCCGCCTGGTAGTTGTGTCTGCACACCGTGTCCAGCTCGGCCCGCGTCTGCTCCAGGACGTCCTTCTGGCTGTTCCAGTACTCGGCCGTCGGCCGCCCCAGCTCGGTCACCGGCCGGTAGTCCCCGCCGTGCTCCCCCCAGTCGCTGTCGAAGCGCACGTACTCCTCCCGGTTGTAGACGTGTCTGGTCACGAGCCGCACCCGCTCCGTCCCGTTGGTGAAGTAGCAGTAGCCCTTAAACTGGTACACGAAATCCCCTGCGGGGAGTCGCCGCGTCAGTCAGGCCCCGGCCCCGCCGCAGCCCACAGCCCCACGCGGCCGCCGCTCCCCCGGGTCGGGGAAACCTGGCGCCGCCGCTCACCCCCGGTTCCCGCCCGGCCCGGCCCCGCGCCCGCAGCTCCCAGCCCGGACCCTCCAGGCGGCTCTTCCCCGGCCTCCCGCCCGCCCTGACGGCTTCCACAGTGGCCGTGGTGTGAGGACACCCGCCTCTGCGGGCAGCCCGGGAGCCTGCTGAGCCTGAGAACCGACTATAGACGGCGGTCGGGTTCATTGTCCATCCATCTCTGTACTTAAGAGGTTCTCGCGGGAAATCTCATTTTCCCTGCACCTCCTGGGAACCTCAGTGACAAACAAGTATCCACATGAGCACAAGGGTTCAAGGGTACGACGAAAGAGGCGCAGGACTACGCTGGTCCGCGTCCTGGCAGGCGCTTTCTCTTAGCACCCGGCAAAGTGCCCTCCTTCCCACGCCTGGGTTTACCCAGAACTGCTGCCACCCGCGCCCAACTCCTGTGAGGTTAGAAGGGACAGACACCTCCCCTCAAAAAGGACAGTTTATTCACCGAAAGAGCACAGACTTTAAATTAGATAAATTAGATTCCAGTAAAACTGACACAGTTACCAGCTTGGACAGGTTATTTAACATAGTTTGTAGATCATAAATATAATTGTGTAAAAAGGAAGTCATTATATTTACACATAGGGGTATCAGGAAGATTGAGAGTCTATTTATATAAAGATGTGAATCCTGTATCTAAAATGACTGGTTTCTTCCTCTCTGTCTCTCTCTTTAACTCTCTCTATATACATAATTTCCCTTCTTATGTTCTCCTTTCTCCTGCATTCAGTCCACCCTCAACTCAAGTCTCTGAATTCCACTCAATTTACTATTTGACCACAAATCAGTAAAACTTGAGGCTAAGACTCTGTCAGTGGTCACCCAGTCAGCTTCACTCAAATAACAGAGTTTGCTTCCATAAACCCTGCACTCAGAGTCAGGAATGTAGAGTCCTTCCCTCAAATACCAAGACTACAGACCACGACTGCCCTACACTTCCCCAACCCAGAATCCCACGGTACTTAGTCCAGATAAGGTCTTGGGGGACCCTGAAATGACAAATCCTGCTGTGTCTCCTTTGGAGAAATTCATATCTTAAAAAAAAAAAAACTGCCCACACCCATTCTGTCCTGGCACTTGTAGTAGAAACGCACTTTGTCTCCTCCTTCCAGTCATAACATACCCAGGCTGAAGCCTGTGGGGTGGGGTTTGTCCTCACCTTGTCATCTGAAGGTGGACATGAGAATGTAACATAGCTTTCCTTCCCTCTTTCCCAAAGAGAGGAAATGTGTGATGAAAGAACATGTTCTGAGATCACACCCCAGCCCAAGGGCCCCTCAGAGCCTGGTCCCCAGAGTGGTGGCTCCGGGGAGCAGCTGCCCTGCACTTACGTGGAGAGTCTCTGCCCTCAGCCACTGGGGCACCCAGCACCACCATCACCACCACAGCTGCTGCCCAAAGGCCTCTGGGCATCTGCAGAGCCACCTTCCAAGACATAATTGAGAACAGAGGAAGAAGCAATGGTAGTCAACACAGCTCACACCCAGTGGATCTGGTGTACCCACTTCAGAGAATAAAAACCTATGAAAGCTTCCACGCACAGCAGGACTGGGGAGTCCCTAGGAAAGGAGCCAATCAGCACTGGAGCTGAAGTGCCTCATCTGTCTCTGGGTAGGCATTTTTTATGAAGGTTCTCAATCTAATGCCTGGTACTGTGTCTTCATTGAATGACACTGGATGAACATTTAACATGAAGACTTTCTCTCAGTTATAAAAGATCTGAAAATTTAATGACTTAGGAGTTTAAAGAAGGAAAAGAAAAAAATGATTCAAGAGTAGACATCTCTGTGATATTTATTTAAAACCTATTGTTCTTGAGATTTTTTTGTAGGGAAAAATAAGTGGGGATTGTATTTCAGGGAGAGAAAATTGTCACAGAGATGTTCACTTCTGTTATCTTAGACACTCTCAGGAGCCTTGAGTTGTGATGAGAAGATCAGAGTTCTTGAAGGACATGGTTTTGAGCTGGTTCTACCAGTGCTTTATGAGAGTCAACAAAATACTGAGCCTTTTTGCCTCAGACTTCTCTTTGGAAAATGTGAATTTTATATCTAGGCCTTCATATATTCAAACTGAAGAGTCATATGACCTGTTTAATATTGTGAAATATTCCTCAGCCGCTATGTGTAACTACTGACAGTATCAGGTTAATACCTGGAGGAAGAAAACAAGCAAACAAACAACATTGGACAACCAGTCCTGCTGGCAAGTGATTCCTCATTACACTAAAATCTATTGCACTTATGCTTTTTGAATGAAAGTTTTGGGAAAGTTAAGTTGACTTTTCTCTTTAAAAAATCTCTTCAGCTGCTTAAATCTTCCCTGAAACATCTGATGTCAGCAAAGGCACAACCCACAAACATGAACAGCCTTCAGTACAGTCACCTTTAGTTTGAGGTCAGAGAGCAAAAGATGTGGAGAAGCATTTCCTAGGGCTTAACTAGTGTTAATTAGTTAAGAGGGAGCAGATGCTTAAGTTACAGACTGTACTGTGCCAGCCCTAAGCATCAAACCCACAGTGGCAGAAGTATCGGTGTGTTTTTTTAAATAAATGTATTATTCATCGGACTCCTCTTGCCCATGACTATGGGCGGTAAGAAATGGTTATAGAGCAATTAGAACAGGGCCCGACAAACATTAATAAACACAACAGTAAGTATCTCTCCCTCTAATCTCTCCATCCTTCTCTCTCTTTCCTGAATTTTAGGTTCTTCTTTCAAAATAGAGGACAGGCTCTAAAAGCAGAACATAAGGAGTTGGCCAAGTAAAAAGAAATCGGAAATAGGCAACAACAGGAAGTTTCCATTAGTGGCACATGAAGGTAGTGAGTTTTTTCAATATTCTGAATTAGGTGCATAGTCCCAGAGCACCTGAGACAGGGAAATTCATCACTGGGCTTCCACCAACAGTGGAGTACTCGGGACAGGGCTCACTCCAGAGTAAGGAGGGTTTCCACGCTGGGATGGAAACATAGAGGAACATCAAACTCAGACCTGGAATAGGGTGGGGGAGGGACAACAAAGAATGGTCAGAGAGGGACTTTGAAGGTGACTCAGATCCCTCAGACCCCACCTCGGGGCCCCCTGAAATAAAGAGGATTCCGGCCCATCTCCTCCCTCCTGTCTTAAGGGGGAGGTCCCCTGCGTTCTGTTCTGGGGCTGTGCCCTGGAATCTGAGCCAGACCTGGGGGATTGCCCAGGTCTCACAAGCCTCCTCGCGCAGACTTTTCACCTAGCAACAAGAGTGTCAGCTGAAAATCATTTTTCTGATTGGCTAAAACCTCATTTTCAAGGCTCTGGTTTGGACTTCTGCTTGCTGCTTCCCCCTAAGCCAGGAAGCATTCTCTACATTTTCTAGAGTTCTCTGCACTGTCCATATCCTTGCTGCATTACTCAGGGCAGTCACTGCTGGTCTGGCCTCAGAGAAAGGCAACACGAACAACATTCTGATTCTCGGGACTTACCTGAATTATTCCACTGGGACTCTGTAGAGGACTCTGTAGAGGATGAGGGCAGTGTGCACCCCATGTGGCTAGACAGTGGGATCAAGAAACAGTCATTGATATGGGTCAGGGTTACTACAGGGAGACTCTCATGGTACATCCTCTGTAACCTCAGGGTGGAAGATAAAGTTGTGGACTACTTCCTTGTGGAAATTCAGCTCAGCAGCTAAACGGCTATAATCATTCCAGGCAAAGACACTTATCTGAGTATTCACACAGAGGTTTGGCAAGATTCGGAGTGGGAAGATAGGGTCACTCATGTGTAGTTTCGTATGATTAGAGGCTGGAATTCAGGTATCCTAGTCTTCGTGAGATTTGATGATAGTACCACTGAAAGTTGCCTGGATTTTCTTCAGTTTAACTGAGGCAGGAAGCCCCATAAAAAGACCGGCAGGACCGCAAAGCAGGGCCACTACTCTCCTGTCAACACCATCCGGTTCCCTGGCCCAGAGGCTCTATCTCACTTTTTTTGCCTCTGAAACAGCTTACTTACCCCCAAAATTCTATTGGTTCCCTGAGCTCACTTCTGATTGGTTATTTCCTTCACTCCTGATTGGTTATTACTCTCACTTCTGATTGGTCCACTTCCCTAACTTCTGATTGGTCCATTTGTAGTACTTTATTTGCATGGAGCTCACTCCTGATTGGTTATTTCTCTCGCTCCTGATTGGTCCATTCCCCTCACTCCTGATTGGTTATTTTTCTCACTCCTCATTGGTCTATTTCTACAAAGCTTGTTCCTAGCTGGTCAACTTTTGTTATACTTTATTTGCATACGATGTTGCAAAGGTAAACTGGCAGCCTATAAAGGCCTGTGTAAACCTACAGATGGGGTTCAAACCTTGGAGTGTTAACTCATCTGGGCCTGCTGGTACAATAAACTTGAGTTCTCCAACTCTTCCAGTGCTGCTGGGTCTCTCTTCTCGATTCAGGTTGCTGTCAAAACTGAGCTGTAACACGGAGCTAGAACGCTATGCTGTAACACATTTTTTTACAACATAAAAAGAAAAGTTAGAGGGAATTTAAGCAGAGGAGTGCTATGTCATGCTTCTCTGGTCATAAAGCCACTTTGGAAGCAGTGTGAAGGGGACTTTTCAAAACTTTTTGTGATCCAAAAAGGGTCCAGGTTAATCTGATGATGAACCTGACCCACCAAAAGCCAGTTTACTGAAGAACCAATGTACCAATGACCAGTTTGCTAAATTTACCAAGATTATTAATGTACCCTAAACTCATTTTCTTTTTTTTATTCCTAAGGTTTGTGTAAATTCGTATCTGATGGCTTGGAGGGCTTGGAGGTGTTTTAGAGGGCTGAGAATCACAGACCTCTGAGTGTCTGTGTCCCTCTTGCCCTCCCAAGGGCCTTATTCTCTCACTCCCTGGGACTCCACTCCATCTTTCTTCCATCAAACAGCTCCAGTTTCCATGAAGCTTTATAACCAATGCATTTATAGAGACAAAATGAAAATAGGTCAATTATACTTCACAGATAATTTCAGGAATTGTTTTAAATGCTTTTAATATAAGTTGGAATAAATATTTTTAAATTGTTGAGAAGTGTTTTGGTTGAATTTGGTAAATCTCATAAATTGATCCTTCAGAGAAATTAGCAAAAGAGCCCTTAAAATGCTAAAATCTTGATTAAATAAAATACAACTTTTAAAAGGATTTGGTACCAATATAAATATAAACTGAAAATTTACTGTTTGACATGAGGACATTACTGTAATGTTCATGTTCTACACAAGGCTAATGCTTCAATACTGGAAAATACTGTTTCATCTAATGTATAAAAACCAACGTGGACAGTCAAGAAAAATGAACAAAATAATAGAAAAGTAAATTCCAAACAAAAAAACAAGATACAACCTCAAGAGAGAAGAAAAAATAAAACCTTAGTAAAAAGGACACAAGTCATTCACTTGATGAAGAGTACTGGTCATAAAAATGCTCACTAAACTTGGAAGAAGAATAGAACACAGTGAGAACTTCAACAAAGAGATAGAAAATACAAGAAAATTATAAGAGAACACACAGAATAGATGAATCAGAAGAAAGGATCAGTGAACTTAAAAGAAAAGCCAGAGAAACTTGGCTAATCAGAGCAGCTAAAAGGAAAAAAAAAATGGAAAAACAAGTAAAGGTAACTTAAAGGACTCAGGGGACAACCTCAAGTGGACTAACATTTGCTTCCTGGAGTCCCAGGGAAAAGAGAGCAAGAATGGGACAGAAATTTTATTTGAAGAAATAATGGTTAAAAACTTCCTTAATCTAGGAAAAGAAATAGACATCCAGATCCAGGAAGCTGAGAGTTTAAATAATATCAGTCCAAAAAAATCCACACCAAGACACGTTATAATTAAAATGTTAAAAGTTAAAGACAAGGATAGAATCTTAAAAGCAGCAAGAGAAAAACAGTTACATACAACGGAATCCCCATAAGACTATCAGCAGATTTTCAGCACAAACTTTGTAGAATGAGTAGCACGATGTATGTGGAGCACTGAAAGAAAAAAACTTCCAACCAAGATTGCTCTACCTGGCAGCTGTCAGTCTGGACTGAAGGAGAAATAAAGAGTTCTCCAGACAAGCAAAAGCTAAAGAATCTCATCAGAACTAGACTGACCTTACAGAAAATATGTATAGGAACTTCTTTAAGCTGAAAACAATGAGTGCTAATTAGTAACAAGGAAACATGAAGATATAAATTTCAACGGTAAAGGTAAATATACAGGAAAGGTAGTGGATTCACCACTCAAAAAGCTAGAATGAAGATCAAAAGACAGAAATAGTAAAAAAAATAACTAGCTACAATAATTAGTTGAGATACAAGATATAAAAAGATGTAAAATGTGACATCAAAAACATAAAAATTGGGAAAGATAGAATTGTAGAGCTTTAGAATACATTCTAACTTAAGTTGTTATCAAATTTTAATAGACTGTTATAAGTTGTTATATGTAAGCCTCATAGTAACTACAAAGCAAAAACTTATAGTAAATACACAAAACATAAAGAAAAAAATCTAACTACACCATTACAGAAAGTCATCAGCTACAATGGATGAGAGCAAGAGAAGAAAGAACAGAACTACAAAACAGCTATAAAATAATTAACAATATGAGAATAAGTACATACCTATCAATAATTACTTTAAATGTAAAGGGACTAAATTATCCAATCAAAAGACATGGAGTTCAGATGCATAAAAAGACAATACCTATCTATATTCTGTGAACAACACACACTGTAGGTGTAAGGACTTACACAGACTGCAAGTGAAGGGGTAAAAAAGATACTCCATACAAATGGAATCAAAAAGAAAGCTGGGGTAACTATATCTATATCAAACAAGTTAGACATTAAAACAAAGACTGTAATAAAAGATGAAGAAGGGCATTACATAATAATAAAGGGGTCAATCTAATAAGAAGCTATAACATTTATAAATATTAATGCATCCAAAATAGGAGTACTTAATATTTGAAGCAAATATTAGCAGACATAAGCAGAGAAATAGATAGCAATACAAAATAATAGTAGTGTTCTTCAACAGCCCACTTCCATCAATGGTTAGATTGTCCAAACAGAAAATCAATAATGAAACATTGGCTTTAAATGATATGTTACACAGGTAGACTTAACAAGTATATAAAGAACATTGCACCCAACAGAATGCACATTCTTCTCAAGTTCATATGAGTCATTCTTCAGGTTAGATTAAATGTTAGGCCACAAAAGTCTTAACAAATGTAGGAATATTAAAATCATACCAAGCATCTTTTCTGATCACAATAGTATGAAACTATAAATCAATTACAAAAAGAGAACTAGGAAAAAACACATATGTGTGAATATTAAACGATATGCTACTGAGCAGCCAGTGAGTCAATAAGGAAATCAAAAGTAAAATTTAAAAAGCTTTGACATAAATGAAAATGGAAATAAAACATACCAAAATTTATGGGATGCAGTAGAAGCAGTTTTAAAAGGAAAGTTCATAGTAAAAAAAAAAAAATACATAACCTCAAGAAAGAAAAATCTCAAGTAAACAACCTAGCTTTATACCTCAGGGTACCTGAAAAAGAATAAACAAAGCTCAAATCTACTGAAAGGAAGGAAATAACAAAGATCAGAGCAGAAATAAAATACACTGAAAGATCACAGAAAGATCAGTGAAACTAAAAGCTGCTTCTTTGAAATGATAAACAAAAGTTTGTGTTTATTATGGTCAACCTCAGTGCATCAGTGTCTTCAGATTGTCTGTTGATGCCTTGTGTTTGCCTCCTTACCTAGCTTTGTGTCTTGTGTGTGTGTGTGTGTGTGTGTGTGTGTGTATGTGTGTGTGTGTGCGCGCACCACTTCCCAAAGAGAATCTGTCTCTTAAAGCTCTCCCAGCAATATCCCACTTACATCCATTATTTTTACTCAGTGTTTGTTAGTTTGGTGGTGGGATATGGGATGGGGTCATTCTCTGATGTTATGTTTGTGCTTCAATCTTAGGCAGGCACTGTGGGCTTGGGTCTCATCATAGTAACCTTCACAAGTGTTTTTGCCCCTCCCCATGGGTAGAACTTCTTCCCTCACTCCCCTCCGCAGATAGAGTTGGTTACCACCAGTATCTTCAGGCTATAATTGTGATGCTTTCCTCCCTGCAGATCTAAGTCTTTATTACTTAGGGGAAATGAGATAAGGGAGATAGATCCACCGAGAGAATTTTTTATTTCAGATACTGTTTTTATTTCTAGATGTATGTTTTATTATTTTTATATCTTCTATTTCTCTACTCACCGTGTCTTTATTTCTATAAATCCTTAAGTATATTTATCATAGATGTTTTAAATCTTTGTCTGCTAATTCCATTGTTTTCTACTCCTTTTTTTCACTGACCTCTTTCTTTCCTCAATATAGTTAATTGTTCTCTTTCTTGGTGTGTCTGGTAATTTTCATCAGATGCTGAACATTGTGGATTTTATTTTGTTAAGTACTTGATTTTTATCATATTTCTTTAAAGAATGTTATTTATTGTAACAGGCAGTTAATTTACTTGCAGAACAGCTCAATCATTTTGAGGTTTCTTTTTAAACTTTATTATATGTGCACTCAACAGGCCTGTACTCAGCAAAGGTGATCTAGTTAATGGCATAGCCGAGTCCCAATATACCAACAATAGAGAATGACACTGAGCTCTTAATATGGCACCATTCCTTGGGAAGACCAAGCTAAATGGTAGTAGATGGACTATATCAAAACCTTCCACCTTGGAGGGGAAGTGATTTATCCTTCCTAGACTTGGTATATACTTCAGGTATGGGTTTGCCATTTTTGCCCACAGTACCTCCAAAACTGTCACCATCCAAGGACTCATGATATGTCATATTCATTGATATAAAACCTCAGGTCACAGAACCCATTTACTAACAAAGGAGATACGGCAATAGGCTTATGATACATAGCCCATTATCAAGATGTATCTGTCCAACAAAATGATTGAATGGTGTTGGCTGGAGGACCCTGCCCTCTAAGATGTGATATAAAACTTGAACGAATGATGTGAACCAAGGAGTGGCTCCTCTCACTGGTAAACCTAGTTGTGGAATTTATGCTAATTGTCCCTGTAAACTTGGGGTCTCCCGATTTAGATACCCTGATTCCTGAAAGAGAAATGTTTCTGCAAAGTTACTCAGTAAGATTTCAATAATCTCAAAAACCATCTGTCTCCATCTCAAGCCAGCAGACCAAGAAGCAAACAAGGGAGTTTATGTACCGAATGGAGAAACTGATCTTAATTACAATGGGAAAGAGCTTGCTCATACACAGTAAGGGCAGGGAGGAATATGTGTGCAACCCTGGAATTTACTGGACGGTCTTTTAATACTTTTATACGTGGTAATAACTGGCAGAGACACTAAAACAATCGTAGCCCAACAAGGGCAGGGTAAATTAGAGCACAGATCCTTCTGAGATGGTAGTGTCTGCAATTAGCCAGAAATTAATCTAGACTAAATTCATAGGAGGAGGGGAATCAAGAATGGTTAGTGAAGGAGACACATGATGAAGCTTACTTACAGTCACAAGGCCAGTTATAGCAGTGGACGCTGTAGCAAATCTCATTAACCCCCTTGCCCTAGTCTTCTAGGAGACCACAACTGTCCACCGTTCTTGACCTCTCTTCTTAAGGAAAATTGAGATGTGTTAATTTTCACTAAAAAAATGGGAGGCAACATGTTGAAGTATGAGAGCCTTGGTCCCTGCATCACTACCTGGAGGATCGTTACTAATCCTCAGCATCCACCGCCTGTTGCTACATTAGTGAGATGTAAACCTCTACTGTGTCTGAAGCTGTCGCACATTCATGGGTTTATCTGGTACAGCCGTTTGGCCTACCCTAATTAACACAGGAAGAAAAAAAAGATGGGGACGTCATTTTTTCCCATAAAATGGGGAAACCTCAAGAAGTGTGATAATACATTCTCATAGATTGATAATGAGTTGTAAATAGAAAAATTTGGCACCATCAATCAAAATTACAAGTATGCAGCTTAGACCTAACAATTCCACCTCACAATTCATCCTTCATGTATCTTGAACACATATAAAGTAATGAATATATAAAGCTATTCGTTGCACTGCTGTTTAAAAGAACAAAGATAGAAAACAACCTGATTGTCTATCACTATCAGACTACTGATGAGTATTTTCAAAATGAGGCAGATAAATTTATGTCCAGATATGAAAACACATCAAAGATAAATGGTTAACTGAAAAAAATCAGAGCATAACATACTACGATTTGTGTTAATAATAGACAGCTATTCAGATGATAGATGGAGATAGATGGTTTTTGCTGTAATATATTGAGAATATTTCTGGAAGGATAAACAAAAAGTACTAACAATGGCTGTCTCCTCAGAGGCACACTTGATAGCTCTTTCTTTGGGTTGGGAGAGAGGTAAACTTTCTACTATAAAGCAGCTTTGTACCAAATTTTTCTTATGAACGTGTGTGTATTAGCTGTTCCAAATAAGTTGAATTTAAAAAACAAACCAAGAAAAACATGAAGAAAAATAAATGAGCACATAACCATTTTAATGGTTTCTGTGGACAAGTTTCACTGAAATGATTCTCATTTTTTGGTCTTAGGATCATCAGAGATGTAAAACATTCAACTGATGCTGATGCCCAGTTAGCAGCTAGAGAACGTGTCTAGATTTCAGACCACGTCAGTCCTCCCTGCCCGGTCCTTACCTTAGCCTTCTGAGCAGGGCCTCTTCCTCCCTGACCTGTCTTCTTCTCATGTGCTCAGTCAGAATATGGGGCTTGCCTTTCATTGACATATTACCTCCTAAGTCTGTATCGATCAAATTGATTCTGATTATTTTAAAAGCACCTTATAGAGAAACTACCTTGTTGAAAGTTATGTTTGAATCTGGCCACTCTGTCTTGTTATCTTGTACTGATATTACTTCAAAATTGTTTTTACCTATATTTTTCACACTTGTGGGAAATTATTATATTGTAAGTCAGCCTAAAATGCTTGTGAATCAAAACTTACTGTAAGAAGTTGAGAAAAAAGTTTTCAGTTAGATAAAACTAGCAGACCAGACACCCAGGACAAGAGGAACAACAACTAAGTAACTGCTCTGAATCACACGCCTGGCTCTTGGAGGAGAGGAAGTTTGCTTTGGTGGTAGAAAGTGGTTACTAGACCACAGAGTAACCAAATATGGAATGTTGCTTTAAACAAATTCAAGAAGTTGTGCTTAAGTTAAACCATTAAATACTTTCCTCTCCAGCTAATAAACAGATATGAGGCAGTGTCACTTGTCTCTGGCAGACTAAGCCACTAAGTCTGGTACAGAAAACAACTCATTTATAAGAGCAACAAATGTACAAAAATATCAAAGCAGTAAACTCTACAGCCACTTGTGCAATAAAGGGAAAGAACAGAAGTTGACTTAAGGACAGAAAGTAGTTTAATACATAAATAAAAATGTCATGTTCTTGAACAGGAGAGCTTTTGTCATTTTCCCAAAAAAGGTATAGGTTTGGTGTCGCCTTAATCTAAACATCAATAAGATAGTTTTCTAGCAAAATGTTTCTAATTTTTCAAGAATATTAAATGTACAAACATAGCTATTAGTAAGAAAAATAGAGTGAGTTTCTCTGTAGATGTTTACAAATGATTATAAAGCTAAATAGTTAAAATGTTTATACTGCTACCAAAAAAAAGGACAGTGATGGAATAAAATTGCACAGAAATAGAGCCTAATTTATATTAAGATTAATGAGATTGAGAAATTTATTTACTGTATTTTGAGGAAGCAGTTAATCCTTTGAGAAAATTTTGGGTTAGGAAACAGAAACATATTTCTAAGAAGCTTTTATGTTATATGTTATGTTCTCCACTTTTCCATGGCACAGAAGGACCCACTCCACATCCCTGTAGTCAGTCCTGATTTGCCGGGTAAAGGGCAGTAGCTAATGGGGATTGCAAGTCAGTCAGGTATGAGGATGGAAGACAAGTCTTCTCAGAGACTTTTGAGATATTCTTGATCATCACGGCACCTAGAGGTGGAATGGAAGCAAAAGCAGCGTGGTGGTGAGGAAACTGCGGTGAGTGAAGAAATCTAGTGTGAGATTTTAGGGGGAGAAGATATTTTAAAGGGACTTTAAATCATGCTTCTTGGTGTTAGAAATATAATCCAAATTTGATACTTCTCAAGAGACTGCAATAAAGGTTTGAATTGTTTTTAATTATACGTTAAGCAATTTACTCTTGCCTCTTTAAAAGAGTGCTACACTGGGACTACTTCCAAGGCAGAGCAAGTTACCCCACCTTCATTTTGGACAAATTAAGAAAGTAGTGCATAATAAAAGTTTAATTAAATGGAGCGAGGGAAATGTACTGAACACGGCATTGGGTCAATTAGTTTATTACTCGGAAAGTAAAAAGTGACCATATGTAAACAAACACATGGATGGTATTGAGATGGATTAAAAGTTCAAATGTAAAATAAGAAGGAACTCAAAATATGGAAAAAATATATATAAGTGAATATTTATTTTATTAAAAAGTGCTAGGATGATGATTTAAATAACAAAAAGAGACTACAGAGAAAAATATTAAGTTAGACTATATTTTTAAACTTTGTATTTCTACTTAAAAAGGTCATCATAAACACAACCGCAAGTTATATGAAAAAAACAAGAATTAATATGTGAAATGTATATCAAGCATTAAGCATTCCACCAGCTACATCTTTTTTAAGTGCTTAAGATGCAGTATGTAAAACTTACAATGAGCAAGAGATATTGTGTTAGTTTTCTACCACTGCCATAGATTAGTTCAAGCTTGGCAGTTTTCAAAGGACACCGGTTTATTACCCAGTGTTCTAGGTCAGAGGTGTGTGACAGGCTGTCTGCTTGAGGTCTCAGCAGACTGAAGTCACAAGCTGGGGTTGCAGTTCTCATCTGAGGGCTGGGGTCTTCTCTCACGCTGGCTGCATGTTGGCAGAACTCATTTCTACCCATTTTGTTGTTCCCTTCTTTTGGAAATTCCAAACTATTTTTTTTCTCTGTTTGGAGAACTTCCCTTCCCCATTCTTTAAGGATAGATTTGCTACCAACAACATATTCTTAGTTTTCCTTTGTCTAAAAATGTTTTTATTTCCCTTTCATTCCTGCAGGACAGTTTTGCCAGATATAGAATAATTCATGGTTGAGAATTCTTTTCTTTCAGCACTTGAAACTCATTGTGCAACTTCTGTCTGGCCTTTGTGGCTTCAGGTGAGAAACCCACTATCATGTAATTTGATGTTCCCTTATAAAAATGTACCATTTCTCTCTGGCTGCCTTTAAGATTTTCTACTTTTTTGCCTTGGGTTTCACAAGTTTAATAATCCATGTCTCTTGATATGAATGTCTTTGTGTTTATCCTATTTGGGTTTTGCTCAGATTCTGGAATCTGTAAGATTGTGTCTTTATCCAATTTGGGGGAGTTTTCAGCCATTATTTCTTTGAATACTTTTCAATCCCACATTCTTTTTCTTCCCTGGGTCTTCTAGGATTAAAATGTTAGATCTTTTGTTATTACTACATAAGCCCCAGAGTCTCTGTTCATATTTTTCAGTCCATTTTCTATGTTCAAACTGAGTAAATTCCATTAATCTATCCTCAAGTTCATTGATTTCTATTCTCTGTCATCTCCACTCTACTATTTAGCCCATTTATTTTATTTTTCAGTTCTATGATTTTTATTTGGTTCTTTTTTATAGCTTCTATTTCTTTACTTAAATTTTCTATTATTTTCATTTGTTTTGAGATAATTTATAATTGTTCGTGAAAGCATTTTGTAATGGAAGCTTTAAATTTCTTGTCAGCTACTTCCAACATCTGATCTGTCTTGATTGTTCTGATCAGTTGATTGTCCTTTCTCATTCAAGGTGTTTTCTTCCTGATTCTGGTATGACAAAAGCAATATTTTATTTTATCCTGGACATTCTGGCTATTATGCTAGGAGATGCTGGATCCTGTTCAAATATTTTATTTTAGCAGGCAGTCGCCCTTTTGGGGCTTAACACATGTGTCCTGGCCTAATTTTAAGGCTCTGGTTCTGAAGACAATCCTGTTTTCAAAGCCCTTATAGTGCTGTTCTGGTCTGTTTCATTTATGTTGTACCACTGAGGCTCCATTCAGTCCCACCTGGTGTCATCCCTGGGGGTGGGAGGCACTACCTGGGGCCAACCAGTGCTCCTAGGTGGTGGATGGGGTCAGTCAGCCTCGGGGAAGGAAGGAATGCCCTTTGGTCAGCTCTCCAGGCCCCTTAGTGCTGAACTGCGTCTCTCTTGTTCTTTGCTGTGCCACGGAGGGGACATAACCCACCTGGGATGCCTCTTGCTGCTCAAGGATGAAGGTCAAGAAATGTTGGGTTGGGTCACTCTCTGTCTCTAGGTGACCAAGAGAGGCTGGACCTGCTGGTGCAGCTGGGTGGAGGTGGAGAATGGGACTCCTCATCTAGCCTTTGTTATCTCTAGCATGTACCCACCTGCAGCCCTTTTTTGTTCATTTCTCCTTTTTCCTTTTACCTATCAGAGCTGCATCTGTGGAGTAAATGGATTTATCAAATTTTAAAGTCTCAGGACCACTTTGATCAGAAGATCTCTTCATCTCCTTGTGATTATTCTGGATGTATCGTGGTTTGAGTCTGTACTTTTTATTGTGATCTCATTTATGTTAGGGCTTTTTTTCCCCCTCTTTTGGGGGTCTTGTACGCCCCTGTTTATATAAATGCCCCCAGCAAGAGGCTCTATTTCTTCTGTTGTAGTCCCAGAAATTTCATGATCCTGGACTAGTTTTTAGGTCAATTTATTACTTTGGTATTTTTGCAAAAGTAGGAGATTAAGTCCTTCTAGTCTCATTTTTATCAACAGGACAAATGTTTTCACTTACATTCAGGAGTAAAGCAAAATGAAACCACAAAGATGTGTCAGCCCTTCACTCATTTATCAATGTTGTGAGCAACTTCTTGCCCGAATCAGATAATAGTTTTAAAGTATGTGAAGAACATTTTCTCATGTTTCTGTGCTATTCACAATGTCGCGACTACATGCATGGTATCCTTGTCAGTTTACTCTGCCTCCGCCACTTTCTTAAGTTGAAACCAAGGCCTGTAAACTGCAGACGGTGGGCCTGTACCTGTGTTTGCAAGACTTTACTGGAACATAACCATACTCATTTACTTAAATATTTTCTATGGCAACTTTAGCACCACAATAGAAGAATTAAGTGGTTGTGACAGGAACTGTATGACTTGCAAGCCTAATATATTTTCTATCTGCCCTTGAAGAAAAAGTTGCTGACCTCTGATCTAGACAAATCAACAAAACAGTAAGTCAAACCTTTATTTATAGCCTTTGCTAATTTCCATAATATAAATGCTCCATACTTTTCAAGTTGATTTCAAGTTACTAACCTGACGTCACTGAATGGAGAGGTGGGAAAAGCTGATCATAGCGATCCCTGTACAGCATTTTCAACATTTACCTGCAACAGCTGTTAAGTAACCTCAAGAGCATATATAATAATAACGTGGAGTAAAATAATTAGAGAGTGAGGAGTTTTTAGTATTTATTCTTCTCATTTTTAATATTAATTCTGACTTTACATAACTTAATTTTTAGTAATGGCAGTCCTTAACAACTGACTTGCATAATTCATGAAACAGTTTGCTCTTGCAAGCGTGTATGAGCTGGCTCCTGTGCAATACTGCAGATGTGCATAAAATAATTCTAGCTTCTTTGGTGTGATGTATCCTCTTCCAATATCTTCTAATATCTCCATGAAATATTAAGTTTCATCTTCCACTCAACTGCAGTTGGGATTTATATATATATATATATATATATATATATATATTTTTTTTTTTTTTTTTTTTTTTTTTACTGTGATAATCTTCCAGCGTTTTTACATGTTTAGTGTAGGTAGGGGTACTTCCCAAGAGATCTCATGTTGCAGTATTGATAGGTAGCCTGATTTCTTGTATTTTTACCAGTTATTCTGTTTTCAAGGGTATAATGGTTTTCTCTCCAGCCAATGAGGAGTAGGCATGAGGCAGCATCACTTGTGTCTAGCAGACAAGTCACTAAGAAGGCTAACAAGAAGCACAGAGCTGCAATTAGGGCAAAAATACAGCATAAAATAAACATATCAACAAAGGTATGGAATCATTAGGAGTTGCAAACTTCTGTGACATCATATAATAAAAGAGTTAATGGACTCCTGTTTTATTCAAAAGAAGTGTGTTTTTTAGTTTGCAGAGATTTGATAGTATATTTTTACATTGAGTTCTAATTTAATTTCATTTTGGTCAGTAAGCAAACTTTGTATGTTTCTAATCCTTATAAATTCATTGATCCTTAGATTACTCCCCATCCCCCACAAAAAGTGACCTAATTCTGAGTCCATTCATGTTAATATCATCCATTAAAATAAGATTTCTTTGTGTGTCTGTTCCATTGGAGTAAAGGGGAGGCACGAAGGACCCCTGTTTTATTAAAATATATCTCTATTGTTTAATTTTTAAACTATATACATGTATCCTTCTGACAATTTTTAATTATGATTATAAAATAAAATACCACTCTTGCTGAAGCATCAAGAATGCATTACATAATGGCGGAGGATCACGAAAACTCAATGTGAAAAATGATAGTGCCTTGCACTAGAGTGATGGCAGTGATGATTTGCTTGTAAACCATGCAACTTTATAGCAGCAATCGCTTACCTGTTAGCACATGTTGAAGAGTGAACTCCATCTTCGGGCAAAAGCAGGCTTAATGTCCTGCTCCATTTTCATGCTTCTTTGCTTCTCAAACATCCAAAGCCGCATCTCAGATTGCATCATATTTTGGAAACATGGCAGAATAGCCAGGGAAATAAGAGCTGGCCAGTTTCCCACCCTCTAAGAAGGAATGCTGGCTCCTTCCAGCCCACGTCTGTGAAAGGGAGAAGGGAAAGCCACATCTTGCCTTGAATTTCTAAAGTGCAATGTCTCCATCTGCTGGTGTGTGTGGCCCAGTTAATGCCCTTGGAGCTGTCAATACCCTAGGATGGTAAGAGGGCTCTTGAACTTCCAGTAGAATCGATGTGCTTTAGCATAGTTTTACATCAAAAGAAAAACAAAAATATAACTCCAAATTTTTTAATGTACTTTAGGTCTCTGAGGATGTGACAATGAGAAAATTGAATTGTGTCACGCAGGGCCAAGTTTTAAAATAACACCCTCCTCAGCAAGCCCTTTCCCCAGTATGTACACCTCGTGGCTTCTGCTCAGATTTTCTTTTCTCTCCCTTGTCTTCTATCCATCTCCTCTCTTACACTGCCTTTCCTGCAACACCCAACCTTTCATGTTAAGCTAGCCTCCTTTGTTTCCCTTTGTTTTCTGGCTTCTGCTATTTCAGAGAAGTCTGTTTCCTGCCTGGTTCCTGTCCTTTTATGTATGAGCTATATGTTAGTTAGCTTGTTTATTTCCTTTCTGGAAGTGTTGAGAGCAATTTTTAAATTATCATTGTTTTTGTTTCTGATCCTATAGTCAAAAACATTTCATCATTACATATGTAACTACTATTTGTATATTTTCATTATTCCTGCTTGATGCCTTTAAACTACATGAATCTCATCCATCCAAAGACTAAAGTCTTCCCTTAGCTCAGAAAACATCTTCTATTATTTCTTTCATTACATTCTCTTCTACACCTGTTAACACAGCAATTAAAGGTTGCTATACAGAACTTCCTCAATATGTTTTTCTCAATTCTATGTGACTTGGGATAGTCACATAACAGGCGTCCAGTTTTTCTTTGCTCTCTCTTCCCCATACCTCTGTTTTTTTATGACAAAAGGACCATTACCTGAACAGTCTAATGGATAATTGTTCAGTAGTTCTTCACTTGCCTTGAAGATGCCCCCTCATTACCTTTAAGAATGAAAGCAGTTTAAAATGAAACCATTTCTTCTCTTCCTTAAGGATGCCAGTGTACATACTTTGCCTTTTGCTTGTGTCACTATATCAGTGACATCACTGTGGTACCACTGTGTCAGACCCTTCAGAAAGATCAAACAGTTAGAGGAGTCACACAGCCCTTGCTAAGAGATTAAAGGTGTGCCTCACCGATCCTTTCAAACATCTCAGCGAGGGCCAACACAGAGGAGTGATGGTCTCAAAAAGATGAGTAGATGTGGCTTTTGTGTAATGGAGTGAATCACATACTGGTTTCAGAGCTATTTGGAGCAAGGAGTAAAAGAGCTTTACTTGACTGGATTATAAAGTAGATCATGACACAAGATGCAATATAATTTATCAGTCGAGAGTGTGGGCTCTGGGGTCAGCTATGAATTCAAATTCCAACTCCACCACTGTGCAACCTTGGGAGAGATATTTCATCTCTTTGAGACTCAAGTTCTCTCATCCATAAAATGGGGATAACAATAACCAGTCTCAAAGGGTTGACGATAAGGATTAAATGAGAATACATGAAAAACGCTTAGCATAGCTTCTGCTCATGTTAAAACTCTAAGTAGTAGCTATTAGCAATGTTTTATTAATACTGTTAATTAGGGAACTGTGCTCTGCCCTTCCACACCTTAGCTCCCCTCAAAATATCAGACCCTGATGCGAATGGGGAAAGATACAGAAAGGCAACCTCATGAATATTTATGTCATACTGGTTAATATGTATCTCAAACAACAATTAAAAGACTGATAGGACAGCAAAATAGTAACCATGGTTTTCTCTGGGAAATGAAACAGTGGGCAGTTTTACTTTTCTCCTTACTTTTCTGTATTGTCTTCATTGTCTATATAAATGTGTGCTATCTGTATAATAAGGAAAAATATGTAAAATATGTTCATTACGCCACAGTACACTATTCAGCACCAGGCAAAACTGTTCATCAAGGAAACAAGGTTCCTGGATACAGACAGCAACCCCTCCCCGACGGCCCTGACAAAAGTACCCATGGTCTAAATCTCCATTGTGACCCCAGCTCCAAAAACAGCTCCCCAGGGGAGCTCCCCCAGGGAAACTCAAAGCAGGAGCTACTCAGGGTCACTCAGATGGTCTCGAGAAGGGTCCAGTGCCTCCGCGCTCTCAGTCCTCCAGCTCTGCTGCACCAGGGAGCAGAGGTCCTGCCCCTCCAGGAGCCGGCCGTGCTCCTGCAGCTCCCCCTGCCTCAGCACCAGGATCTGGTCGGCGCTCTGAACCGTCTGCAGCCGGTGAGCGATCACCAGCACCGTGCGGTCCCCGCGGGACCTCCAGTCCTGCAGCTGAACGGGGAGGATCACAACCTCAGAAAGATAAGAAAGGGATGGGCACCGCATCCCCGCTGGGCACCATCTCTGGTGGCTGAGGTTAAGATGGCAGGAAATGAGAGATGACAGGAAAGAGCAGGAGAGGAAGCTCTGCGCTGCTCTGCTCTCTCAGCTAGGCTGCCGCAGCTGGAGGATGAGGAGGGGGCTGTGGAGGAATCAGGGCGTCCCCACACCACGGGAGTCTCCATTCCGATCCCACCCTAAGAAGGCACAGATACTCTTTCCACTAGTTCCTCCTCCACTGCTGGGTTCTGCACAGGCTGACCCTCAGTTCCCCTCCATCCTTGCCCTTCCCAGCCAGTACATGATAGGATATACCCTCAATGAAATGAGGAAATCAAAATGAGAACCAAGAGTAAGGGATTGATCACTTTTTCACATAAAATATCGACTATTCTAAAGCAGAGTTGCTGTGCCAAAGACTGATTTGAGTCTTATCAGTCTCTCAGCTCCCCACGTAATTTGATTTGGACATTGACACCACCACATTGTTAGGCTACGTGCTCCACAAAATACTTTTAAGTCCTTCCGTTCCACATAGATCACCTCCTATAAGCCCTTTTCTCTATATGTTTCCTGGAGGCACCACTAAACTCGGTGGCAACATCAGGAGGCAACCCTGAAAAACTTGAGTGACCATCCCTGACCAGCACAGAGCTCACTCACCATAGGGTCCCAATTAAAACATCACAAACACGACTGGATCAAACCTTTAAAGCACTAAAGTAAAACAGTCCTTCTAATGAAGGAAATCTGAGTTTCGAAGAGGAACTTGGTACTGAATATCTGACCAGCAGCCGATGATGCTGTTCATACATGATGCTGATTGGTTCTAATCTAAGGTCACCCAATCCAGGAACAAAGAAATGAGTTCCCTGGCTGGTGGTATTTGAGCTGTGGGTCCTAATCCTCACTGAGTGGGACTTGCCTGCTCCCTGCAACCACCCTCTTCTGTTCTCCTGCATGGTGTGTCTGTGGTTCCCCAGAGGCTCCCGGACAGCAGTTCTGACAGTGATGCTGATGGTGCTGAGTCCTCCCCTGGCTTGGGCTGGGGACACCCCAAGTAAGTGCACACCTTGGCTGGTGAGCTGTAGTGAGATGGTGGGAGGAGGGGAGGTAACTTTGTCCTTGTGTCCAGACCATGTCCCTTACAAAACTGGCATTTTCTTCAGTGACCACTTTATCTTATGGATCCTTAATTCCTTGCACAAACAAAAGGAGCCTGGATACTTGCCCACTTTATGGGAACTGCATAAGGTCCCTCCATCTGTATATAGCCTATTTCTTCTCAGCTCTCTTCTAATAAAAATTCCCCAGCCTTGCATCCCATTCCCTCAGTGTTTTGAGAGGATTTAGAAATAGCAATTTCAAAATAATTCCCATCAGTTTTTCCCTTTACTATCTTGAGTTATGCAGGGAAAAAGGGAAGTTTCTCTGAAAATTTGATGGGGACTCAAAAGGAACTAGAAAGATCTCTCCTAGCAGATCCTGTATTATGTCTTCAACAGGATCTGTGATGTTGGTACCTCTCCCTAATATGTGAGAATGTAGCAAGAGACCTCCCCACTATCTCTTTTTCTTTTTTCCATAAACCTCAATGTTTATAAGGCCTGCATCCCTGCACTGGAGGTTCTCTGACAGAAGATGGTGTTAGTTTTCTCTCTCCTTCTCCCGTGGAAAGCACCCTGGAGCTAAAGCAGGGACCTTTAGTACTTGGAATGATCCTCTAGGTAAGAAGTAGCTACAGGGTGTTCTATGATGCCTTAAAGAACTCATAAGAACTGACAACCGGACACAGCCTGGTGCTTATTATGACTCTATTTTGAACCTTCGTACACTATCAGTTTCTCCTCTATCTCCCCTTTCACTGGTCTGAACCCACAAGAAGAGATTCAGCTAGTATAGAATAAGTTACATGCAATTATATTTTTGTACGCCAGAAACAGTCAAATATCAGCAATTTCATATGGTTCAAACAATACATCCTGAGCAAGATACAGAGATTGTGAAGGTTTCCATCCCATCTGGCTGAAAGGCAGCAAGCAAGTCAAGGGAACTCACCGGCCTCTCCGAGTCGTGGCCCCACATTATATAGGTTGATTCACTGGGCCATCTGGTTTCTGTAACTAGCCATCTCTTACTATCTCTCCTTCTAGTTTTTCCCTATTCTTTCCCCAACTATGTCATCACCATTACTGAAAATCCCCAAAGTTTGCACAGATCCATTGGATGAGATGAAACCTAATGAAATTTTCCCTGTCTCTTAAAATCACCTTGTCTTTAGCTGTGAATGTTTCTCCCAGGCAGTAAAAGAGGAAAGAGAAAGCTGACCTGAATTTCTCACAGGAAGTAGGAGGGATGTAATGTGTCGTCAGAATAAAAGTGTGTTGGAGCTGGAGCCCCTTCTTGCTTTTCAGGATCCCCACAAAGATCAATCCCCAGAACCCTGGGTTTATTCATTTAGATAACAAATACTTTTTTGAGCAACTGTCATGTACTGGGCTCTGTTCTAGGCTCAGAAAATTCTATTTGAATAACATAGGAACATCCTCTACTGTCAAGGAACTTACCTAATGACAGGGGAGGAAGATAACGACTCAATACAAATTTAACAAGAAAAAACATTTCATTCAGTAATAAGCTCCCTGAAAAAAAAAAAAACAAAAAAAAACCTCCAGGGGTGTGGAACAGAGAGAACTGGATTCACCTGACTTCAGTTCAAGTGTCTAGGGAGCTCTCCCTGTGAAGGTGACGGTTAACTGAGACAATGATGAGGAGAAGCCAGACATGTGAAGGATGTAAGGGACAAGTGTTCCAGGGAGAGGGCGCACGGAAAGGCTGAAGTGTGGGGAGATGTTTGCTGTGTTTAAGGGACAGAAAGGAGGCTAGAGTGACTGGAGCAGAGCAAGCAGGTTGGGTACTGTGTAAGACAAGGTCAGAGAGGAAGTCAGGAGCCAGTCATGTTAGGCCCTGATGGCATTGGTGAGAACTTTGACTGTTATTTATAGAGATATGTGAAGCTACTGAGAGGTTATAAGGAGAGTCAGTTTGTTTATTTTTTTAAAATAATCCTAGCTACTGCATGCAGACTGGATTCCAGAGGTTCACAAGTAGAGTCAGGGACACCACTTAGAAACATGGTGAAATTTCCCAGGGCAGAAGGGTTTGTGGCTTCATTGAGTAGGGTAGTGACACAGACTGTGAGAGAGAGGAAGTGAACAGATCTGGGGTAGACTGGTGTGTGACTCATTAGTGAATTAAATGGTGGGGGCTGGAGGATAGAAAACCAAGCTCATCCTTCAGGATTTTGTCTTGCATGATAACTGAGTGGATGGTGGTGCTGTTTATTGAGATCAGGAAGACTGTGGAAGGAAATAATTTAAAGTGGGTAGTTAAGAATAAAGGTTTATTTAACTGATTTTCAACATTGAAATGGAGTGTCGAGAGGCCAGTTGACTACACGTGCCTTGGAATCCAAGGGGAGGCCAGACCTGGAGGTCTGTATGTCTGGGTCATTGACACATGTACTCTGTCAAAATCCAAGAAAGTAGAGGGGGTTGCACAGAGAAAGAGAGTGTGTGTAGAAGACAAGAAGAAGGCAAAAGGCAAGCCCTGAGGGCCAAAAGTCAGGGAGTTAGCAAGGCGGACTAGACAAGGATACCAGTGATGCTGAGGAAAACCAAGAGAATGTGAAGCATGGGAGTCACAGAAAGTAGATTGTTCAAGGAGGGAGAAAGTGAGTTGTGGTGAGTACGACCAAGAGGTGGGTGAAGTGAGAGCAGGACAGAGAAGCGGGCACTGGGCTTGGGGGTCTTGACATTTGCAGTCAGTGAAACACACTAGACAGGAACGGGATTGGACCTTTTGAAGAGAGAAAGGGAGCTGAAGAAATGAAGGATGGATTACGATGACGTTTTTCGAGTCATTAACTTCAAGGAAGACTGTGCCCTGGGGCTGGGGAGTCAGCTGAACATAAAGTCTAAGAATGCAAGAGCCTGAAGGGACGCTGGGAGGACTTGAGAACCAGACGTGTTCGTTCATCAGCAAGGAAGCACTAGAGTGCCCTTGAATGCAGTGGTGCCTGGCTATGCAAAAAGCCACTGATTCATACAGCCAATATCTACCAGTGACCTGGATACACCAGTTATTACCCAGGTGACGAGGATGGAGTGATGAACAGAACAATCTGATATCTATCGGCATGGAGCATCAAAATATGTCGCAGTTACTAAGTAGCAAGCCTATAAAGTTCCATATATAATTCTCATATCTATCCTAATACATCTGTAGCAATTAAAACATGTATATCTATGGATTCTAAAATTCAAAAAGTTTAAGTAATTTACCCAGTGTCACATAGTGCTAGAACCCAGATCATATAGTCTAAATCTGAGTACTAGGGAGAAAGTACCTCTCTTCTACGTACTCGTTTTGAATTAGTTGATGTATACGCCATTATTACACCTAAACCAATGAGTCTTATGTGTTCAAAATGGTAATAAAGTGATAAAGTGAATAGAAGACAACTGCCAAATCATGATGAAGGTATTACTTGCTATAGGAAGTTAAGGAATAAAAGGTCTTGTGAGCTTGCATTCAAAATGGTACTGTATTTATTGAGGACTTATTATGTGATCAGCACTAGGAAGAGTCATTATTTAAGTTTACATTTAATCCTGTGAGGAATAGGCTATTATTATAACTGTTTTAGAGATGAAGAAAAAGGCTCATGTATTTAAAAATGGCCCAAATAAAAGAGTTCATGTTCAATTCAGTTCTTCTGATTCTAGAGTGAATATTAGTGAATAGTGGTCAGACTGGGTAAAACTGGTAAAATTTCAGATGTTCATACATACCAGTGCTCCTTAGGATGGGATGAGGAGAGATGCAAGGGCTGCTAAATCCAAGATACAGGAGAAATTTACATTTGTTTTGCATCTATTACTTGAAAAACTGCATATGGATCCACATGGAGTGTTTCCATGCTCCCTAAGTGCACTATTCTCTTCCATCTCCATGTATTCACCAACCGAGAAGCTCTCTGGACCCTATCAGTTTTTTAGGATGCTTTATTACATAGGCATAACTGATTAAATCATCGGCCACTGGTGACTGACCTCAATCTCCAGCCCCTCTCCCCTCCCTGGAGGTGAGGGGACTGGGACTGAAAGTTCCAACCCTCTACTCATATGGTTGATTCTCCTGGAAGCCAGTACACCTCCTTAAGTAGGATCCAAAAGACACGTAATCAACATAAAAGACTCCTTTATTGACTTCATCATTTAGGAAATTTCTAGGGTTTTAGATCTGTGGCAGAAATGGGGACAAAGAACAGACATATGTTTCTTATGATAAATCGCAGTATCACAGTGACTGATTGCCAGGGCAAAGGAATCAGTAAACTCTGGTCCTGAGCGAATTTATTTTGTTGGAAAAATAACTCTTCACTGGGACTGGATTCCTTAAAAATGTAAGTTCCACAGAGGATGAAGATTTTCAACAGATATTATATTAGTAAAGTTTTCTATGTAATTCTCAGCTGCTCCATAATTGACAGTATTACCTTTACCTAAAATGTCTCCCTTTTCCCCCAAACATACACACACACACACTCTTCCTCTACCTTAACCTTTTTTATGTTACACGTTTAATGTCTTCACAGACCACTTCTCTAGCTCCCGAACATACCTGAGGTCATCCTATCATTCTCTGTTAGAGAACTCTATACTTTTATCCTGGCATTTCTCACTCCTGTATAAATTCTTGTGTGTTTGGCTTTTGTCCACCACTTTCACTAAATTTTAAGCTCCACAGGTAAACAGGAGATGTCTGTTTTCCCTTCTCTGGATTCACAGGGGGCAGCATAGGTATGGCACAAGGACAGCATTAACCAAATGTTTACAGAATGAAGGAGGTGGGATATGTTCGAGGAAGATCTGTGGGAAGAGAAGACAGAGGGGTTGGTATCTTCCTGGGGGAGGCTCCTAGGAGGAGGTGGTGATGGGGCAAATCCTGGTCCAGTTCACACTTGGAGGTCTCCAGCCAACCATGGAAGCCAAGTGGATCCCAAATGGCTCAGGAGCACAGGGTTCTCCTCCGCCCAGCATGTCCTCCCTCCGCAGCTGGCAGATGAAAGGCAAACCCATGGGGTGCTGGAAGCTGGGGTGCTAGAAGCTGGGGTGCTAGTGGAGCCAGTGACGGCTGGTGCGGGGTGGGGGCTGCGGGCCTGGTGCTCGCACCTGCGCCTGTGCGCCCCGCATTGGTGGGCGTCGCCTTCATTCTTTTTCCAGGAACCCGAGTGACAAGACCATTCCTGTCCCCACAGCACTTTTCATGGTGCAGAGTAAGTCCGAGTGTCATTTCTCCAACGGGACGGAGCAGGTGCGGTTCCTGGACAGATACATCTACAACCGGGAGGAGCTGGTGCGCTTCGACAGCGACGTGGGGGAGTACCGGGCGGTGGCCGCGCTGGGGCGGCGGGCCGCGGAGCGCTGGAACCGCCGGAAGGACGCGCTGGGGCGGGCGCGGGCCGCGGTGGACACGTTCTGCAGGCAGAACTACGAGTTTTTTGAGAGCGGCACGGTGCGGCGGCGCGGTGAGCGCGGGGCGGGCGGCGCGGGGCGGGCTGCGCGCGCCTGTGCGTGTGTGTGCCTGTGTGCGCGCGTGTGCGTGTGTGTGACGAAGAAACAGAGACAAAGACAGAGGCTGAGTCCGGGCCGTGTATGTAGGACTGTGGACAAGTACAAGTTACAGGAGTCACAAGGGTACATGTGAGAGGGTGTTGTCAGAGAGCAGGTGTGTGATTTTGTCTTGTGTGATTGTGAGAAGGGAGACGGGGAAGGAGAGTTGGGGGCGGGAGGCAGTGAGCAGAGGGTCTGAGAGGACCGGGAGGGAGGGGGAACCGGGGGGAAGGATGCAGGAGGGAGGCTCCCGGCATCCTCCCGCGGCGTGGGAGAAGTAGGTGGGAGGAGGAAACCCTGACGGGGAAGAGGGGAAGGAAGGTGGTTAGAGATGCAGGAAGGGGCTTCAAGGTGTCAGTGACTCAGGGGAAGGTTTAGGACAGGGGAGGGAGTAGTGTAAAAGGATTGGGAGAATGTGAGAAGAGTCGCAAACTGCTCTTGGCACACACACCCTTTCTCTTGAAATCCGTTAAAATAAACATACCTGTGTTTGTGTGTACCAACATTTCACTAAGAATGAAATTTGTTGGGGAGACTAATTTCTAGGGGGATAGTGGAGAGGAACAGCCCAGGCCCCTCTGATCTTTCTGAGACTACTTTTAAGTCTAAATTTCCGGCTACTTTTTTGCTTTCTTTGTGTATATTTTTACATATTTGAAATGATAGTGAAGGTAGATTTTTGTTACTTAGCATTAACAAACTGATGTTACTATTTTTATGATGCTAATAGTACTTAAGTAATTACATGCTAACCCTTTGTATAGTTGTAAATAATTTATCTCGAATTCCCCTTTGTTAGATTTTGTTTTCAATATTGCCACTTAGTTGGAAATTTATATCTTATTATTTTTAACTTATATTTCTTTTATTTCTACAGTTCTTTTTTTACACATTTCTGTGCCAATTGTAACTGCTGCTCTAAGCACTGCCTATTAATCCATTATGACTGGGGTTCAAAGTGTTTTTCTCAGTAGCTTCATGGTCCTGTATGCAGTAAGATTATTAACACTTTGCTGATATTTGATTCAACATTTTTTCCAGTTTGAGATTTCTATTAGATTCTGTTTAATGTTTCCTGTGTTAAGAATTTAAAATTTTTTGCTTAATGAAATATAAACTGCAAAATTACTAATGATTTACCCTCGATCTTAAATCTACTATTTTGTAGTCCTGTACAAATGTGTCCCCCATTTCTCCTTTTAAAATAATTATATTTACTGAGGTCCTGACAGTGTCAGAGTCTGTCCCAGATGTTACGAGTCCCAGACCCTGCCTTGATCTCAAATGTCAGTTTAGAAGGAGAGATAAGTATAAAATGATAACAATTCCAAAAATAGATGTGACTTTTTTTGAAAAGGAAAGAGATTGATCAGTTGAATATAAAGCCATAAAAACTTTTTAAAAGATTGAATTCCCTTCTTCCTTTTCCTCTGCAAGACTCATTTTTTTCTTGAGACGCAACTCACAGGGTTAGAGAATGACCTCCGTGTATTTCTGCTTCTCAGGGGAAGAACCAGTTTTGTGCTGTTCTAAGGTGTGAGTGCCTCAAGGCAGCATAACCAGCATTTCACACTCAGTATCTCCGTCTATCTCACTTCTGTTCTCTAATTTATCTTTATACTTTGAATCATATCTTCTCTCATAGTTAATAAATTCAGTAAGTCACTAACATATATCAAAGGCTAAGTTCCAGCCATTTCTTTATATATGTTAGGTCCATTGACCCTTATTTGACTCTGAGAGGTAAATTAGGCTCACTATCCTCCTTTATAGGTGAGAAGGCAGAGGAACAGAGGAATTTTAAAACTTCCCCAGGATTGATCAGTTAGAAGTAGGTCCAGGTAGCCTAGCTCCAGAAATTGTGCTTTTAATTAATACACCACATGTCTTGCAAAATTTGTAAGTACTTTAATTCAACAATAAATAACTATTTCAAGTTATGGAGGAAAAATTCAGTTTTCCCAACATCTCTAAAATCTAACAGGCCCCTGCTTTATGGATTAAATTCAAGACTCATGACCCTGGCTCCTCTTCAGCCGCATGGCCAGCTTGGCCTGCCCAAGGCTGCAGTCTGGTCGGGACACTCATTCTATCTTCCTCACTATTCCGTCTACCACTTCTCTCCTAGTGGAGCCCACAGTGACCGTGTATCCTGCGAAGCCCCAGCCCCTGCAGCACCACAGCCTCCTGGTCTGCTCTGTGACGGGCTTCTATCCAGGCCACATTGAAGTCAGGTGGTTCCGGAACGGCCAGGAAGAGGAGGCTGGGGTGGTCTCCACAGGCCTGATCCCTAATGGAGACTGGACCTTCCAGACCATGGTGATGCTTGAAGTGGTTCCTCAGAGTGGGGAGGTCTACACCTGCCGAGTGGAGCACCCCAGCCGGACGGGCCCTGTCACAGTGGAATGGAGTGAGAAGCTTTGTGACCTCATGTGTTCCTCTCCCCCCGCAAGGAGGGACTTGCCTCCTCCTGAGTGTCAGGTTCCTCTTCTCCCCGCACCATGTACTCATTTGCTCCACGTTCTCCTCTCCTTCAGCACAAGTTCCTGGGGGAGCCCCGTGGTAGCCTGTGATAGAAATCCTCTGATAGTTTACAGATACCCTGGGGTAGTTTCTACAAATACCTATGCCCCCCTGGGGAGGCAATTCTGCCTGACACGCAGGGAAGAGGTGTCTCTGTTTTGAGCCTCCTGTTATGTCACAGGTCATGGTCACCCCTTGGCCATGGGTACCTGCCTCAGGCTGGACTTGTGCTTCTGCCACTGCTGCTCTGAGTTCACTGTGATCTGGGAAGGTACATCCTCTCCAGTGTAGGGGCCTTCTAGGCATGAGGGGAGTCCTGTCTCGGCTCTGCCTTTTATTAGCTCTGTCGCCCTAGACAAGCTTCTTAGCATCATTCAGTTCCAGGCTCCTCATTCATCAGATGTTGCAGTCATGTGGCCTCATGTCAGGGCTGTGGTATTTAAATTAGTTCAGTGCCTTAACCTTGTAGCTATTCAGTGTGGATTTTAATTTCTAGCTCTTCCAGGGCAGCCCTCTTCCCCCATTCTCAAAGCTCTCAATCTCAGAGTCTCAATTAGAGAGAGTCTGGATTTGAGGTAAAAATCACTAAATCTAGCTTCTTTTCTCAGGGGCACAGAATGAGTCTTCACAAGGCAAGATGCTGTGTGGAATCGGGGGCTTCGTTCTGGGTCTGCTCTTCCTTGGGGTGGGGCTGTTCGTCTACTTCAGGAACCAGGAAGGTAAGGAACCTGTTGGCAGCTAAGACTCCCTGTAGACTATTTAGAGGGAAAAAAATTTATATGGCTTTGCTCAGTTAGTTGTCTGTATATCAATGACCCTGCATAAAGCCTCCCTTTACCTAGTCAACCTCACGTTTCTTAGAAATCCAGAAATCCACAGTCCATGGTTACTCATGGGTGAAGCATAAGAGGTAATGGTCTGTAGAGATAAATGAAGCATTAACACGCACGGAGATCTCAAGCAGAGATCCTGGAACAAATGAAGGGAAGGACAGGAGGGCTGATCACGTTACACTGGATTTGTGTCACAGGAACTTCATGGCTCACATGCTCTCAGTGTCTGCTCTCCTCTCTGCCCTGGCATCCTGTGATGTGGGCTGTGGTGTTTCAGAAGTCTTGGGTAGGGGTCAGGTGCTGGGAACATTGTATCTGAGGACAGACTTGCCTCCATATCTTCTAAGTATATATCCTCCCTTCTCTTTCCCAGGACACCTTGGACTTCAGCCAACAGGTAACGCCCTCTAATCTTCTTTTGGAGATAGATTTGATCTCTGAGAACTGATGGTAGAGATGACAAGATAGGAGACAGAGAAAATGAGAAAGACTTTGAATTCTACTCAGGCAGTTTGCAGTAAAGCTTTTCACCAGTTGGTAAGAGGCTTGCGCTCTAAAGTCACTTTAGTTCAGGGAGATGTAAGAATTATTTCCCCTCCTTACTGCAGTGCTTTAACATGAGGCCCTGAGAGATGGGGGTGAAAAGGCTGCTTGTAGAGTTGGGTATGGAAACAACACTGTCTTTTGTCTCCTGCAGGACTCCTGAGCTGAAGGGAAGATGATGACCCTCAGGCAAGAACTTTCTGTCCCAGCTTCTTCAAAGCATCAAAAAGTTTCCGGCTTAGTTCTTATTCTTCCACAAAGATAAGACTTTCTCGGGATCTAGTTTGCTCCTGGTTCAGTGACCCTGCAGCAAGTGTCCTTCTTGATGGCTTCCTCAGCCTGCCCTTGACCTGGAAGCGCCAGCACTGATTGCAGCGCCTTATCTCCATTCTCTCCCCAGCCTCTCTGTTTACCCTGGCTGCTTTCTGTGCATCTGAGCTCACCTGCTGCCCACATTGCTTTGTATGTATTTTCTCAAATACACAGAGAGTGAAATCATCTACTTCATACAGCTTCAATGACAAGAAGGAGAAGGGAAAGGGGAAGGGAGAATTGCATCACAAAACAAAAATCATTTTCACTTATGTTCCTGAATTTTGGTCACATGTGATCTGGAAGGTTTCTTTGCTTCATTCCCTATTTTTGCTTAGGTTTTCTGCATTCTGTATTTAGGCATGTTTCCCTGGGCTAGCAGAAAGCTCTGACTGAAAGGCAGGCTTTGCATCGTCAAAGACAAACACACAGGCCCCTTCACACCATGGAATACAGGAAAGAACAACCGCTATAAGAAATACAGGTAACTTGTCAGGATGTGATGCCTTCAATCACATTTTGGGGTCTCTTTTTCCCTGATTTTTTTTTTAAAGAAAATATCTAAACCTGAGTCCTTCAAGAACTTCCCTTTTGTTAATTAAGGGTAGCCTTCAACACCTCAGTCTTTTTTCCCATCTCTTGAATCAGCAGCATGCTGACTCTTTGTCTTGGGATGTCGTCAGTGCTCTCAGAAGCTGTCAGCACAAAGCCACTGTAGTGGAAAAGATGCATTTCTGAGCCCCACCCCCAGGTGGTGTCACAAACTCCATTACAGGAGAATCCGGTGTGGATCTTACTTTAGCAGAAATCAGAGAAAAGGCTGGGAAACAAAAAGGGAATGTGTGACTACACTGATCTAAATAATGAAGGACCCTGCTGCTGAGGGGTGGGAGAGATGAGAAGCTGTCTATACCCTGCTGTGGAATAATCTCCAAAATATATTTGGAGCAAGGTACAGGAGAGTGTGTATAGTATACAACATCTTGTTTAATAAAATAGAGGAGGAGAATAGGAATGTATAGCTATACCCACTCTATTCTGTCCTCTTCTATTCTACTGACCTGTATATGTGGAAAGGATGGAAGGTTTGTAAAAATGGTTGCTTATAGGACAGTGAGAAAAGAGGTTGTAAGGAACAGAGTGAAAGCTTGACTTCTCTGAATATATCTTATTTAATCATCTTAAATTGAGGAACATTCAGATAGTTTATGTAATAAAAATTTAATCCAAAAGATTAAGAAGGCAATACATGAAAACTGAGAACGGGCAATCAGAATTGAAACAAACTTGACAAAACGTATGTGATGGAAAGCAAACTAGAGAAGCAAATCAAAGAAATCTTTGACCCTCATATGAAACATTTGGCAACTAGTAAATCAGTATATAATTCTAAATTCCAAAGGCTTCAGTAATATAAGTAAATTATTATATTAGAAGTAATTTATGCAATATAAATTATAAAGTAGTTGGATGGGTTTCACAGAAAGGTGACTAAATTGGCTAAGCAAATGGAGGATTCTGCTCTTTTGTTCCATTTGAAGAGTCAGTTTCAAATAGAAGGCAGTCCTGAGAGGTGATTAAAAGTTTATTCTGAAGTGTTTGTCATTTGAACACAATTCGTTCACTGTCAGAGACTATTATTCTACCTTTAAGCATATTCAGTTTATTTTTTGAATATCTTAATTGCATCATATATTATTTGTGCTAAACAAGTCATCGTGCTATCGGAATTGAATAAGGTGATAGTCATGTCTGCAATATGCATACAGTGGAGATAAGTTTTGTTTGATCCCAGAGTTACAACTTTACTCTTGCTTTATCTTCTGAGATGAAATGATTTCTCTCCTTTTATTTGAAGCCTGGTGTGATATTATAAGGGAGAATTAAAATGTATGGTAGGAATAGTTCAATGAAGATGTTTTCTCTCACTAGTAGCAGAAAAAATCCAGTCAATCTGACTTTAATTTTTTACGTATTATTTTGCATAGCAGATGGACCCCAGGTAGGGCATCTCCAGAGTTTGTCAGTTTAGCTGTCCAGTGGCGTCACCCGTGGCCCCAGGACCTTGTCTCATCCCCTCCTCTTCTTAGCATGTCAGCTTTCCTGAGGTGGGGGTAGGGCACCTGCAGCCGTTGGGACGTCGTATTCTCACAACAACTTCCGAAGGCAGCAAAAGGGACCTATTTCTTCTCATGTGCTCTTTTCTCCCAGGCCCTATTGAGATATAATTCATATACAAAAACTACACTTAATTAATGTATAAAATTTGAAGAGTTTGAACATATGCATATGACTCAACCACAATCAAGGAAATAAACATATCCATCACCTCCAAATGTTTCCCTGTGTTCCCCTGCCTTTATTGTGGTAAGAATATTTTACATAAGATTCTACCATCTTAAGAAATTTTTAACTATACAAAATGCAACTTAATTTTTTCCAGCGTGTGATATTGTGGTTTATAAAATGAAATATATATTTGGTCTTTGTCCCCATTCCTGGCACAGAGCTCCTAAAACCCTTGGAATTTCATAACTAAGGAGAAAACAAAAATGTCTCATTATATTAATGAGGTGACACTTGGACCCCACTTAAGGGTGGGGGCTGGTTTTCAGGAGACCGAAACATGTGATCAGAGGGTTGGAACTTTCAGACCCACCCCCTTGACTTCTGGGAGAGAGTGCTTGGAGGTTGAAAGGCCAATGAGTTAATCAGTCATAACTATAGCTACTTCAGTTTGGAAACAAATATAACATAAAATGGGATAATTTCGAACAACAGAAGCACAAAAAAGGAAGAGAAAAAGTACAGAAGCCATATAGGAAAATGAAGATAAGATGCTATCAGCAGGAGAAAAAGACTATTTTACCTATGAGACATTTTATACCCACCTCCTGGTAACTACAAAACAAACCTAGAGCAGAGACATGAAGAATTAAAAAAGGGGAAACTGAGGAAAACATCCTATAAAACCACCAAACTAAAATGGCAGACAGAAACACAAGGAAAACAAAAACATGGGAGATACAAAAAAAAAAAAAAAAGAAAGAAAACAAAAGACAGAACGGCAGGACTATGTCTTGTCTATCAATAATCACCCTAAATGAAAACAGATTGAATTAACCAATCAAAAGAACCACTACTCTGTTCTCTGTATCTGAGCATTATTTTGTTCATTTGTTTTATTTATTTTTTGCATTCCACGTGAGTAAAATCGTACAGTATTCATCTTCCTCCATCAGACTTATTTCACTTAGCATCATACCCTCAAGGTCCATCCATGTAGTTGCAAATGTCAGGACTTCATCTTCTTTATGTCCAACTGTATTCCATTGTATGTATGTGTTTATCTCTACCACATACCACATCTTTTTTTATCTGGTCATCTGTTGATGGGCACTTAGGTTGTTTCCATATCTTGGCTACTGTAAACAGTGCTGCGCTAAATGCATGGTGAGGCATATATCCTTTCGAGTTAGTCTCTTCGTAGTCTTTGGATAAATACTCAGATGTGGGAGGAAGATGAAAGGAGTAAAAGGGATCGACTGAAGACGAATGGAAACTAAAATTTTGGCAGTGAGCATGCTCTAGTGTGTACAAAAGTAGAAATGTAAGGTTTTAACATAAAACTTATATAGTGTTATAAACTAATGTTACCTCAATAAAAAATGTAAAAAAAAATCTATAAATTTACTAAAAAACATTACATTTTACACGTACAAAGAATGAATTTGTGGTAAGTAAATTATACCTCAAGAAACCTGTTAAAATACACTTTTTTAAAAGAAAAAGAGTCTTCCTAAGCAAGACACAAAATCGGGAAGACATAAAGAAAAATATGTATCAATAAAAATTAAAAATTTATTTGCATGGATAAAATAAATTTTAAAGAAATATGTAAAACTCAGGAAAACTTTGCAACATACAAGACACTGGGTTAACTTTCTTATTATGTAAAATTGCCAACAAATCAATAAATACATGAGGAAAAATACACAACAGAAAATTTGGCAAAGATGTAGACTATTTACAGAAAAGAATATATCAGAGGCCAATAAACATAAAATGTGTACTCAAACACACCAATAATCAGAAGAAAATATAAATTCAAATAATGTAATGTAATATTGCTCCCCAAAAGTGTCAAATAAAATAGTCTGGTTTTTAAATCAAGGATTTGGAAGATTCCATGGAAAGGATTTTCTCACGTGTTATTAGTAGCGTCATGAGTGAGTGGCAGCTTGGAAGTATCTATTAAAATTATAAATGCAAATGTTACATGATTGACAGCAATAAAATCCACATCCATGTATCTGCTATGTTCTGAATGCTTGCGTCTCTACAAGAGGTGTATATGGAGACTAAGCCCTAGTGTGATGGCATTAGGAGGCGGGGCCTATGGGAGGCGGTGAGGTCCCGAAGGTGGAGCCCGCATGGCGGGGATTAGTGCACTTACACAGGGCCAAAGAGGTCAGAGTTCGTCCCTTTCCACCACGTGGGGAAACACCGAGTTGCTGGCAGTCCTCACCAGAGCCCGACCTTGCTGAGGGCTCCCAAGAGATGAAAGGAAAAGCTACGAGGCTTCTTTAAGCCTGGCCTCAGAACTTGCGTGGCATCATTTTCACCACATTCTAACGGTCTAAGTGAGTATAGGGTCAGCCCAGGTTAAAGGGAATGGGAAACACAATCTATGTATTCATGAGGTGAATGGCAAGTACTTTGTACCCATTTTAATCTACCCCATACGATTTACCAAAGTGGCCTCAAAAAATTAACAATCTGTATAGTCTCACATCTGATTAAAAAAATTATAATAATTTCATCCCTCAAAGGAAATTCAAGTCCCAATTTGCTTCAATGTTAAATTCTACCAACTACTTTCAATCTATCTGAAATCGATTTTATTAATGATTAGAGTAAGTGTCACAGTAAATTTTCCCAAAGGGACCTTCAAACCACCTGGTAACATTTATTGAAAATTCCATCTTTCTCCTATGGCTCTGCGGTGCCACGATAGGCCAGAGCATTTTATTTGAGAGGGGATCTGATTCTAGAATTTCTATTTTATTCTGTCTTCCTGTCTGTGTTTACTCCAGCTAATATCACACTATGTAGATTAATACACCACAACATGTTAACTAATATAGCCAATACCACACAATGCAAATGAATAAGGCTTTTGTTATCTTGTTTTCTTCCAGTTTTGTTCTTATTTTTGAAAATTTCCTAGGTGATTCTAAGACTATAAATTTGCATATGAATTTTAAATTTACTTTGAAGCCTTCTCACACACATACACACCAAGAAAAAAAAAAGCAGAAGAAACAAAGCAAAATAAACGATCGAGCAAGTGAACAAAAATCCTTGCCTTGATCTTCAATGAAAATTTAATTGAATGTAGATTAACTTGGAGAAAACTGACATTAGAAATATTTACTCTTACTATCTCTAATCTGCACATGCTCATCAATTATGAAGGTTCATTGATTTCTCCCCATGAAGTTCTGTAGTTTTCAGTATACAAGTCTTGTTCATATCTTGCTAGATTTATTCCTAGATATTCGATATTTTGGGGTGCTACTCTGAAAGGTATAATTTTCTCAGTTTTGATTTTTCTTTGTTTCTGGTAGAGTAGAATAGAATTGGCTTTCTGTATATTGCCCTTTCATCCCCCAATACTGTTAAACTTACTTACTGAATCTATTAGCTAGTCTACTATTTCTATTTTCAAAGTACGTGATCACATCAATAGTAAATCATTTTACTTCCGTTGCTACCTTTAAACCTTTTGTTTCTTTTTCTTGCCACTTTTCCTTGTCTACCACTTCTGATATAGAGTCAAGATACAGTCAAGAAGAAAATGTTAAATATTTTCACCATTGAGTTTGATGTGTGCAGACTTTCTTAAACAGAGAAAATTCCTTTTGAATACTAGTTCTTTAATTACTAGACTTTTTTTTAAGTGAAGAGCAGAGGTTGAGCTCTGTCAAATAATATTTTATGATTCTAGCCCCCTGGTCATATGCCTTTTCTCCTACTTTCAGTTAACACAGTATTGGAAGCCCCAGCTGGAAAACTCAAACAAGAAAGGGAAACAAATGGCCTGCCTTACTGCATGATCTCAAATCTGTGCTGTTATGAAATCGTCAAGCCTCAAAGGGCCCAAAGTCCTAACCAGGAGTTCCCCTGCTTTCACCAGATTTTTTCCTCCACGCAGCAACTTCCCCTATCAGCCTGAACAGCTGCACTGGACCTGATTCTCGGTCTAAGGTTTCAGGCCGCTGCCAGCGTATGGAACTATTCAAATAGTAACATCCTCCTGTGAAGTCCGGGGGTGACCCCATTCTCTTGTCACTACAAAGGCTGCCTCCCATAGCCCCTGCTTATTGACTCTGTTTCTGAATGCAACCTCCATGTTGCCCTACACGGGCAGTGCCCTCCTCCCTCAGGCTGTGAGTTTATGTGAGAAATTGCTATCAATCTATCTGACCATTTGGGGTGTAGTGTGTTCACCCATCGCATACTAGTTAGGGTTGGGGAGTTCTTCTTCATCAACAGGATGAATGGGAGGTGGTCAGAACACATGCAGATCAGAAATAAGTGAAATAAATTTATACCTATCCTCATTTGATATGATGGTCTATATAAAAAATCCCAAGGAATTCCCCCCAAAAAACCCTCCTGGAACTAATAAGGGAGTTCATCAAAATTGCAGATTTCAAAAACAATCAAAAAATCAATTTGTATTTCTATATTTGGCAATGAAGAAACGAAGCAAAATTAAAAATACAATATCATTTACAGTAAGATGAAAGGAAGGAAGGGAGGAAGGAACAAAGGAAGGAAGAAAGGAAGGGAGGGAGGGAGGGAGGGAGAGAGGGAGGCTACTCCATGGCCCTCCTCACACACATATACATTCTGTCAGAATGAACAGAGCTTTCTGTTACTCTCCTCCCGCTCATTCTATGCCATGAAAATGTTCCTTCTGCTCCATTGTGAACCTGTGCCCTTAGATAATTCAAAGCAAAGGAATTTTCCAGGCTTCTTCCAGGTCTCTTCATAAAAACGCTTCAACTGGCAACTGAGGTGTCAGCTCAGGGAATTTCTCTGATGGGCTGAAGCATGATACAGCAGGGTTAGGCCTTGTGGCCTACTCCTGCCTGGTTTCCTCTGCTAGTTCTCCTCTTTAGATCTCCTTCCTTGCAAGTTCACATCACAGCTCCACTCAGAACAGCCACTCCTGAGGAGACCCTTGGAGGAGGATGTCCATGAAGAAGGCCCTGATTCTAGGGGCCATCACTCTGGCCGCCATGATGAGCCCCGGTGGAGGTGAAGACATCGTGGGTGAGTGCACAGTGGAGGGGTGTGGATTTAGAATTGCCAAGGAGAGTGGAGACAGCAGTGAATGAGGTGCGGAATCACAGTAAGTAGTCTGTGAAACCCCAGTTCCCCTCAATCTGAATTCTGATGTTTATTTTCCCTCCAAGCCAAAACCCGAGCCCTAAAACTCCATGCTTAGTTCATAGATTAAATTTCATGACGTCCCCATGCCATTGCAGTGCTCAGCAAAGGCCTTTTCCTCTTTCTAATATCAGAAGCAACTAACACACCCTGAAGGTTGTCACGGCGTTAATTATGGTATGTCCTAATGTTAGAGCTATTTCTCCAAACACATTGCTTCTCTTAACAGCAACTTATGACCCTACTCCTCCTAACCCACTCTACACTTTTTGAAAGCTATTACTAATTTTGTCTACCCGATTTCTTAGGGTACTCAAGTCCATAAATTTTTTGCACCACATATAAAGTAGCAGGTCATTTTTTTTGGTTTCCAACATAATTTATATTTTCCAGGTTTGGGCTCGGGAGGTGAGGAGGATGAATTTTACTGAAGATGGTTGCAATTAGAGAAATATAATTAATTAGCTGAATGACATTGAGGGAGTCAGCTCACTACATTGATCTTCATTTTTCTCATATGGAAAAATAATTGATTGACTCATCGTTCTAAAGAACACATAATCAAAATAAGGATGCAGATGTGTATCTTAAATAACAAAGAACTATATAATGCCAAGGTATAGCATGACTATTATAAATGTAACTTCACTTTTGTTTATCTGTTTCAGAACTGTGCATAATGTATGGTGGAAAACCTAGGATCTTACAATAGGTTAGTCTCAGCTTGTCAACCCAAACTACCAGTCCTGTCACCTCCAGCCAGTAAAGCTCTAAAGAGAGGATAAAAACAGACTAACGATGGTTCTTTTGCCCCTCTGCCCCTCCCTTCCCTATTCACAGCACCTTCTGGATCTGTGGCTTTATTCTACCACATCTCAGTCTCCTGTCCAGAACTTTGTCCTGCTATGTCATGGGCACTGACAACAGTTATTGAAACCTGAAGTGAAAAAGCCAAGCCAAGGAAAATAGAAGAGACGTGGAATATGATAGAATCTTCAAAACCTTTCCCAATCATGATTCATTAAGTCAACAAATATTTAGTGAGGTATCAAGCACTCCTCTGGGTGCTTGGCATAAAACAAGGTTTCTATCCGTAAGAAACTGATGTTCTTGCAATAAGAGACAGATAATTTTTTTAAAAAAACAGATTTTATAAGTAACTAAATTCCATAATGTGCTAAGAAAGAGATAAATGCTATGAAAATTAAGAGATTAGGTGATTAGACATGAGCTTAAGAATTAAAATTATCTATTCATTATTTATTCATTTGTTTAACAATTATGATTGAACTCTTACCATGCACCATGAAACCTACTGGACAGTGGAAGTACAAAGTGAACAAGACAGAGCATCTCAGTGCCTCTTGGAGTATACATTATCATGGGAAAGACAATATACATGGAAAAATTTTAAGAGATAATATTTAACACTTACCTCTCAATAATCCTAAGATAGAAAAGACAGAAATGGGAACTGATATCAGACCATGCCAAATATGAATCTACACTACTTGGAATACAGTTTCTTATGCTTCCGTGTTTAATAAAATTCTTTCCCCTCCTGCTCTATCCTACCTTCCTGTTCTTACCTTCCTGCTCTGGAACGGCCCCGCCTCAGCTGACCACATGGGCACTTAAGGCACAAATGTCTACCAGACATACGACGCCTTTGGCCAGTTTACGTTTGAATTTGATGGCGATGAGCTATTCTACGTGGACCTGGAAAAAAGGGAAGTTGTCTGGCGGCTGCCTGAGTTTAACAATCTTACTAAGTTTGAAACTCAGAGTGCCCTGAGAAACATTGTTATGTCAAAAAGAAATTTGGACATCTTGATAAAAAATTCCAACTTTACACCTGCCACCAATGGTAAGGGTCTACAGTTCTGCCTCTTCACCGACTCTCCCTCACATTCCAGGTCTCTCTTTCTTCCCCAGGGTAGCTGCTCTTCCCATTACACTCTAAATTCCTCCACCTTCCTATTTCATTTCCTAGCAAATACCCAGTCCCCATCTGTAGACATCTATATAAATCTCCCTCCCCGAAGTTCCATGAGACACTCCTTGTGTTCCTGCAAGAGGATGTGCCCAGCCTCGTGGCCTAAGTAGCAAACACAGATGCACACACTGTGCCCAGTGGATCCCCAATGACAGGAAAATGTTCTAAGCTTCACAGTGATTCAAAAGAAGAGGACAGATCAGAAGAACATTCACAGTACAGTTCAGAGGACAGTTCAGCATCTGTGGACGAAGATGGCAGCACCCCTTCTGAAGTCACCATAGATAACATTCATCTTCCTCATTTAGAAGATGGAAAAGCTAGAAGTTTTGGACAGTCCTGCCAGTAAAATAATAATAATAATAATAATAATAATAATAATAATAATAATAATAATAATAATAATAATAATAATAATAATAATAATAATAGTAAATATATGATCTAAGAAACAGGTAAAAATAAATGGAGGTGGTTGCTTGCTGTAAAGTGAGCCTAAAAGGACATGGGAAATAGCTCACTAGCAGTTGGGGAGCTGTGTGTGGGTGGGCTCCCCAAACTGATTCAAAAACTCAAGGCACAGTTGACAGACATTTAAATCCGTCTTTGGTCTTCATTGTAGAAATCCCTGAAGTGGCCATGTTTCCCAAGTCTTCCGTGATCCCGGGAATTCCCAACACCCTCATCTGTCACGTGGACAACATCTTTCCCCCCGTGATCAACATCACTTGGTTTCGCAATGGACGCTTCACTGCAGAAGGTATCACCGAGACCACATTCTACCCCAAGAGCGACCACTCCTTCCGCAAGTTCAGTTACCTCACTTTTCTTCCCTCCGCTGACGATTTCTATGACTGCAGGGTGGAGCCCTGGGGCCTGGACGTGCCGCTCGTCAAGCACTGGGGTATGTTTAAATCTCATCGTTGTTTGTGCCCCCTCTGATGTGGCGCGGAATCCACACAGCCTTGCCTTATAGGCCATAACCCCAAGGGCCGCCACTTCATTTCCCACAATTGCAGCGTTTTCTAATAATTGACTTTACTCTTCTTCCAAAGCCCAGGAGCCCCGTGCATTTCCAGACACACGCACCCTCATTCACACACAGTAGCCCTACATACCGTGTCCTCTGACCCTGTTTCTTTTTTCTCAGAGCTTGAGATTCCGACCCCTGTGTCAGAGCTGACAGAGACTGTGGTCTGCGCCCTGGGGTTGGCCATGGGCCTCGTGGGCATCGTGGTGGGCACTGTCCGAGGCCGGCACTTAGGTGGTCCCTCCAGACACCGAACGGCCACGTGACTCGTGGTCTGGAAAACTGGAAGGTAAGAATCAGATGCGTAAGATCTGGAAAGACGTTACCACAGGTGGTGAAGGCAATGGTGGAAAATTGGCATCCAGGATACATAAATGTGTTTGAATAATTGTGGGCAAATTGGAGGTGGGTTGACCTTGGGCCGGGAGCACAGGGCCTGTCAATCTCATGCTGGTTGCTGTTTCGGGTAATCAGCCTTTACAAGAAAAGAGAGGAATGGTTCAGACTCTAGTTCCCTGTTTGGCCTTGATATATAACTTACACGTGCTCCCTGTTCCACCTTATCCACATCCCTGTTTCCCTGTTTGAGTGGAATTTATGGAGAGATTTTCCTTCAAAGACCACTGACCCTTATGAATTCTTCCAGCTTAGTCTTCAGTTCATCACCTACGTTTCACAGGCAGACCTGGACCATTCTACCCAGCCATCTAGTTCTTGGTCACGCTAATCCAATATCTGTGCCAAAAAAAATAAATAAATCTCTTTCTTTGCTTGGAGCATACATTTTCTCTGTCTTTTTTCTAGGGTTATTTTGGATCATTGATAAGAATGGGAGCACTTGTGTTGTAATGTTAGCAGAAATCTCAGCTCTGTTTAACTTGTTTCTCAAGTCATGTTAATACTCACAGCCAAAGTGTCAAAATGATATTGTTACATAATAAATGTGGGGGTTTTTTCCCCCTCCCTGTACTTCCTTTTTGCTCTCTCATTACCCATTTAAGTATCAGTGAAGAGAGTGTATACTTTCTCCCCTCGGTTTAGTGTTTTTCTATGTAAAATGCAAAAAAAGGGGAGAGACAATGTTCAGGTTTTTAATTTTAAAATTGAAGTCTCAATCTGTACTTTAAACACAAAAATTATATTTTGAGGACACAAAGTCAGAAAAATGCCACCATAAATATTGGATTTGTCCAAAATGCAGAATAATGTGAGCAATATCCTCCCCATTTTCATCCCCTGAAGAGATGGAAACTCTCCAGGTTAGGATGAGACACAAGTTAGAAGCAAGAACAACAGAATGAGATAACACTGTCTGTGTCTTAGAGAGTGCCCCCCACTTTTCTTTTATGTGGGTTAATATCAGTGAGAAGGGAGAGATGGAGGTCGTGGACTGGATAAAAGGGCCCACAGCAGAGGTAACCTCACTCCCCTGTAGGCACCACCATTTGTCAGTAGCATAAATACAACATAAATTCACTCCGTGCACAAGCTCATAAATTATGTTTTTGACAACATTTAAATTTGGGTTGTCTTTAGTTGTATGAGACTTTGTAAGTTAATTGAGATTTCAATAAAGTATTAACATCACAGTATTTCAAATTTGCATACAATATAATCCATTAGTAATCACAAAATGGGCTGTTGAGAGGACCCACGAGGTGATACATATAAAACATTAAGTTTAATTGTTGGTAGACAGTGAGCCCCAAATATATGTTAACTACAAGTATAACTTGTATTTCCTGGACTTGAAACTCCAGTCTCAATGTCCAAACTCTGGGAACCAAGTTTAGTCCATGCTGAGCATTCTTTTTGCTTAAACTAGCTAGTCTCCCATTAGGCATTCATACCTTTCTTCTTTCTTGCCCTCTCTGTCTTTCCTTCCTTCTTATTTCATTGTGGTAGAATAGGCATAACATAAAATTTACCATTTTAACCATTTCAAGTGTACAGGTCAGTGGCATTAAGCGCATTCACACTGTTGTGCAATCATCACCACATCCAGCTCCAGAACTTTTGTGTCATCCCAAACTGAAACCCTGCACCCATTGAGTAATAACTTTCTATTTCCATTCTTCCTCCAGCCCCTAGTAACCATCAACTTACTTTTTATCTCTGTAAATTTCAATGTATCTCATATAAGTGTAATAAGACACTATTTGCCCTTTTGTGCCTGGCTTATTTTAATTAGCATAACGTCTTCGAGATTCACCCGTGTTACAGCATGTGTTATTATTTCCTTCCTTTTTAAGATTGACTAATATCCCATTGTGTACGTACACCCCATTTTGTTTATCTAGTTGTCCATCAATGTACATTTGAGTTTTTCTACTGTTAGCTGTTGAGAATAATGTTTCTATGGACACCGCTGTTTGAGTCTCTGCTTTCAATTCTTTGGAGATAACAGTTAGATATAGATACAGATATAGATCGATATCTCCAATTGCTAGATCATATGGTGATTTCATGTTTAACTTTTTGAGGGACCACCATACTGTTCTCCACAGTGGCTGCACCATTTTATATTCCTAACAGTAATGCATATGGTTTCCAGTTTCTACATCCACACCAGCACTTATTATTTTCTGAGTTTTTGATAATAACCATTCTAATGGGTGTGCAAAAATGGTGAATCTCACAAAATATTTATCAAAAAAAACAATAAATAGAATTATTTTGTTTTTATAAAAAATTCAAAGCCATGCATACATTAAAAAATAAGAAAATAATTTTCACAAATTCAGAGTAGTATTTTCTTCTTAAGGGAAAGGATAATTAGATAATTAGTAATAATTGGTAATTAGAGGGTGCACACAAAATGCTTCTGGGAGGGTGGCTGTTTTCTGTTTTATAACCCGTGTAGTTAATTATTGATTAAATTCTGCACACACGTTTATGAAACTCTTTCTACAGAAGTTACTTGTCACTCTGAGAGAAATGCTATGATTAAATCGCAGATTATGAAACATTGTTTTCAGGTCATGAGCTAGAGAATCATGTATGCAGCTTTCCTAGATACAAATCCAGTTCAGGAAATATAAATCCAATTTACTTGGGAAATGAATACTTTAAGGTAAGTGACATGCTTACACTTAAGAGAAGTGAAGAGCTTTTAAACGAATAGCAATTTAAGATTCAATGCCCTCCAAGGATATGGATCTATGAGAAAAATGATTGTTGGAAGGATCATGGTGATTCTCGCCCATCTCGCCCTCATTAAAGGACCCCCAGACTCAGGTCAAGATAAAAAGTTTACATGAGGCATATATTGTTGGATGGAATATAGAAAAATAGCAAACATCTTCTGTAGAATGGTGAGACTCCTTCTTGGAAAAGGTCTTCTAGTGACAAAGCTTCAAAAAGAACATCACCAGTGATGTTTGAAGGCAAGTGACAGGTGCCAAGTTTAGGAAATAACCTGAAACTAGAAGTGGTAGCTTCATGGGTCCATCACAAAGTAAGACAATAGGGAAGCGGTAAGCACTTCATGGAAAAGTAAAAACCCTTACAAAAAAAGGGGGGGGGGGGGAATCATTGGTACAGCCAGTTACTGAAAGTGGCAAAACAAAAAATTAAAAATAATAAATGAGGCTTTTGCGTCCTGCAGAAGACCTTTGTTTGACTCAGATTTCACTCATGCAGATGTGCACTGACAAAAGGGTAAATGTTGACCTGTAGTTGGAGGGCGCTTCATCAGAACCACTTCCTCTTGAATTTTATATTGCAAGGGAAAAAAGGGAAAGAATTATCTGGATCTAAACATATAACGTTCCTAATATGTTGTAAAATTGTGAAAGGAAGAGTTTGCATGTACTGACAGAGGCATACAGGAAGAGTGGGTGGTTAACTGCTACACTGCTAGACTCAGTTGCAGGGTTCTGTTAACAATACAAAGGGGGCTCGTGGCTGTTGGATAAGCAAGATGGAGCAATGGATTTTAAGAATCTCATAATCAAAAACTAGTAGATTAATTTATTGTCTTTCTAAATTTACAGAGAAATAAATCTCCCTGGAAATCTGTTACTGGTTTTGAGATGAGAAATTGTAATTAGAAAAAAATGAAGTGTGGTCTGAGATAAACAACTATAGGTCCACATCCTTGGTGAAACATGAAAAGCACAACATATACATATAATATATATAATATATATATATATATTATATGCTGTGTTTCTCATGTTTCACCAAGAATATATATATATATTATATATATATATATTATATATATATATATATTTTTTTTTACATTTAACTGGCTTTTGACAAGAATGCATAAGTCATTTGTTTTAAATCAGGTTCCCCTAAAAGCCAAGTCTAAGGGCTTGGGTACAGATGGTTTAACTGGGAGGTGGCCTAGGGAACAAGAGTGATGAAACAGGAACAGTGAAAGAGGAAAGGAGGAAGAAAAACAAAAGACACATGTGTTACTGAGATCACTGCCGTGGACAACGGAGACTCCATGTCACTGAGAAACATCCGGCTTAGCAAACACAATACCTTCCATAAACGTTTGCCTGAAGCACAAGAGTGTTAAACATTTATCTACGCTCTCCTACTCCCCATTGGTTGAGGGTTGCCTCTGGGGCATTAATTCCCCTATAAGTCTTCGGGCTACACTTGAACAGAGCCCAAGTGTCCTCCATTAACATTGGAGACAGCTCTGCGTGGCAAGAAAAGATATGCTTGAGGGAGGACACTGTCAGTGCCAGATGAGTCTGAATTTTCTCCTAATTTTCTACTGCAGCTGCGACTAAAACCAGAGTTGGGTCACAGCGTCGTGACATGGGTGCCAGAGTCCGCCCCTTGCACTGCTAAGACCCGACTGCAGCCCTCATTAAGTCCACTGTGTCGCTGACTCTTTAACCTTGTGGGTGATTCCAAGTACCACAAAAGGCATAACAAAGAGGCCTCATGGCTTAAGTGCCAGCTCCTGCTGGCCCCAAGGCTGCAACTGACATTCGTCACCTCCCGTTTTAGCTTCCCCTCGCACTATGTCAGGACTTCAACTCGGCTAACTCGTTTTCTTGATGGGGTGGCACATGCTTTCATCACTTAGAAGACTGAGACCTTACTTGCCGTGCCTTGTCAGGCATGGCTTTCTCCAGGGAAGCGCAGGGATTCACACCGCCACTCCTCTTGGGACTTGACGGAGACTCCTCGCGCATCCACAGCCGACCACGGACAACGCGGGCTCCGCCGGCTGTGCCAGGCACGTGGGCTGCGCAGCGGGGAAGCTCGCATCACAGGCTGGATGTGCTGAAAACCCTCTCTTGCTCTTGGCCCAAACACGTCGTCTATAAATGGGTCAGAGCAGTGCTCCCGAGCATAAAATAGAATATGCTGCCTCCAGGGTCCAAAGGGATCCCCCAAGTACTGTAGGGAGAACAAGGTGCCCCTCTTACCTTCAAGATGCTGTCCCGACATACCCCACACTCTAAAAACCTATGGCTTGAGTCTGGGTAAACAACCAAAAGTCTGTCTGTGGCCCACTGGATCCCCTGGGAGGCAACTGAGGCCAGAACTTGCTCTGCTGTCTGGACCCCATAAGCTCTCGTTCTCACCTGGTGGGAATGGCCCCTTTCACATCACCTGGTGCCAGTGCCGTTCGCACCTAGTACCCAGCAGCCTTCAAAACGTTTCCTTTACCTGGTACACAATTACTCTAGCAAACGGTCCTTCCTGGTGGTTTTATGTTGGAGGGCACTTCTCCAAGTGGGCCTGGTCTCCCCTTCAGGCAGTGAATTTGGGGTCGAGAACGGGCTCAGATCTGGAAAGTGGTAACATGGCAGTTTTCCAGTGTGGTGGCTGATAGTAGCGTACTGGTCACAATCTCCTCAGTTTTTCTGGTGATACAGGCCCGGTAAACCCCTAGTCAGCGTCCCGTCCGTCTCCCCCTAAGGGCACCGCGCTATGATTGTTACCATCACAGATCCCGGCCGTCCAGCTGCACTTTCAGAACTTCATATACAGGAAATCACACTGCGCGTGCCCTTTTGGGTCTAACTTCTTTCCCCAACATGACGCTTGTGAGATTCATCCGTGTTGTTGCCTGTATGAGCGAATTGTTCCTTTTTACTCTGTGAAAATATGGAATTTGTTGATCTGTTATTTCGTTGATAGATTTTTTAGTTATTTCCTGTTCGAGACTAGTATAAATAATGCTGCTCAAAATATTTTTAACAAGTCATTTTGTAGACATATGTTTACATTTCTTCAGGCAAAAACTTAGAAGCAGTATTGTTGTGTCATAGGGCAAGTCTATCTTTATAAGAAATAGCCAGACTTAAAAAAATCTGATTGTACTATTTTACACTCTCAAGAACAAAATGTGAGATTTGGGTTGTAACACACCTTGACATCAGATAATACCAGTTTTTTTTTTAACTTAGCCATTTGTGTATGTGCAGTGGTATTTATTGGATTTAATTTGCATTCCTATTTAGAGCTTTATTTCACCACTTCGAGTAAAATGTGGACGATTTATAGTCATACAGATCCCTCCACCCTCTCCCTTTTATGTTACAGTGTCATACAGAGTACTTCTCCATGCAGTGAAAACCCCACCCCGCAATGTTAAAATCTCTGTTCTCTGTTGGAGGCCAAGAATATAACTTTGATATTTGGGGTTAACAGAAGGTTGAGTGAAACTACTTATTTTTATTGTACCAAACTTTCAACCATGAAAGGAGAAAGTTTTGGATTGTGTTTGTGAAACCAAGAAGTGTGTATGTGTGTGTGTGTGTGTGTGTGTGTGTGTGTGTTTGGGGCCGGGGAGCCGGGTTAATTACATAATGCTTACCTTTGTTATGGAGGCAACTCATGTAGGAGTGATTGACTCAAAGGGCAGCTGGGGTGCTAAGTAGAGGATGACTAGTGCTAAGATCAAACACGGTTGGTGCTAAGCCGTGGCTGTGTGTAGAGTTATGATCCCTGTTAGCAACTGGAGTAAGTCTGACGTACAATTTGAAATGAGAGCATGATGGTGTTGCAAAGAAGAGACAGAACTTGAAAGAGAAATAGTTGCTTATTTAGCATGTGTATTTATTGTCATTTTATATATGATTATGGATTCAGAGTCAGCTGATTGAAATGGAGTAGTCCACTCAGGCCACCATAACATAATACCCCAGACTGGTTGGCTTAACAGGTGGAATTTAATTTATATAAGCATTATTATCTATATTATTATCTAATATAGGCCGGGTAATATTCCAGGCTAGGGAGATAGTGTTTTGTAAGACAAGGTTCCTCCTATCAAAGAAAACAAATAAAGGTATAAGGTTTATCATATAGTAATGACAGCTCTGTGTTTAAAAAAAAAAAAGTAACTGGGAGTGATTTGAAGGAACTACTTTAGGCTGAGTGATCAGAAATGGCCATTCTAAGAAAACACTATTTGAACTGAGATTTGAATGACAGGAACGAGGCCGTCATTCAAAATCCAAAGCAAACCACTCCAGGCATTGAGAACAGGAGTGCGAATCACTAAGGTGGGATCAACCTCACAGGTGTGAGGGACACACAGCCAGCTAGTGTGGCTGAGTTACTGGGAGCGGGAGAACGTCGTGTTTGGAGTGGATAAAGCAGTCGGGAAAGACACTCTGTAGAAGACTTATTTGGATTTCTCTGTGCTTTTCTGGAAAACACCCTGGCCACAGCAGACCGAAAGGGAAAATGTGGTAATGCTGGCTTCTCTCCAGTGAAACCAAAGCCTGTGGTTCACAAGATGAAGAGGAAATTATAAGACTGTTCTCAGACAAGTCATCATTCACTGAAAAAAGCAAGCCATAAAAATATCTTAAAATAGTGCATAAGAGACAGACAAATCAATTATTTCTCATTGAGAATCACATATAAATTAATTTGCTGTGAGTTTGGGGCACAAGATGGAATAGAATTTGTGGTGGTTATATTAAGTAGAAAAGGTCTATTGGACCTAAAAGTGATTCATCTGCACATTGTCTGTGGTGGAACAATACCATCCTCCCTAATTCCCTTTGCAGAGGATTTGATCTGGAAATTACTTGTGCTACTAATAGAAATGAAGGAGAATTTGTAAGGATTCCCTGTTCCCATGTGTGGTGATTGGCATGCAATTTACCTCTCACCGTCTTCTAGTGCTTTTGTCCTGTACTGTAGACAATGTGAAACTGTAAAAGTACATTTCTGGATAATCTTGGATGTCATCTAGCTTTGGCGAATCAGCCACATTCTGGGGAAGCGTGGACATGCTTAGATTTTTCCTCTCCTGAAAAGACGCTTATGTGGAGGTGCTTTGGGTTTTGGGTGATGTTTTTGTTTGTTTGTTTGTATTGGTGGCAGAATTTGGAGTTATTTTCCTGTCTGAAAACTTACTTCATGATGTAGAGAGGCAGCATGCTGCGTGTCCTTGTTACTGGTGCAGACTGTGGCAGGTGACATAGGACATCACCCAGACATCAAAGCCAATTATAAAATTATGGTAATTAAAAGTGTGGTATTAGCACAGGAGTACAAAAGATACATCGAAGAAAATAGAAAAGATTCCAGAAACAGATGAACCCCTGAAACAGAGATCTTCATGTAGCCAGCCAGCAAGTATTTAGTGAGCACTTACTGTATACCAGGCACTATAGTGATGTCAACTGGGAAAAAACATACACAACCTAAAAGTTGAGACATCTTTTATTCAGCAGACTTGCTGAGGACTTAAGCTGGGAAGACAGCCTGTGAGATTGCTCTGAGGGGCTGCTCCGAAGAGATAAGGGAGGAGCCAGGATATACAGGAGATTTTAACAACAAAAACCAGGTAGTGGGAACATCAAATATTACTGTTAATTAAAGAAAAAACAAACATCCCATATGGTTTTGATTTTAACAGGATTGTGAAATTTTGTGTAATCTAATTGTGGATTATATCGTTTAAGTGTTTTTGTATGTTTTTTACCTCTGAATATGTATCTTTTTAGCACCTGGGTTTTATTTTATTTTTGTTTACACAGTAAAGTGGCATTTAACTTATTGAAAGTTGTATTCTTTTGTCTTTTATTTTAAAAGTTCTTTGTACTACTGTGATAATGCTCTGTAATGACTATGGTTAAATTTCATTTAATGTGAAATATTTAAAGTAAATTTGCAAAACAAGAAAAAATATCTCAAGTTAATGAATTTAGCATGTTTCTATGTACAGGAAGATGCAAGAATCTGGACTGAATGAAGTTATTCCTTTGATATGCACCTCAACCCATGTTTTTCTAGTCTCCTTGCCGGGATATGACCTTCTGTGGGACATAACTGAACTTGAGAATCTGACCTTTTCTTTGTCAGTGTTTCCCCATTACCACCACCTTTATACTCAGTAAGAATTAGGAACACAAGTGAGTCACAAATCTATTTAACTTTGAAAAGTATTTTACTGAAAGATAAGAGAGTTTGATATTTAATTCATGGGCAGTCTTCCTGAAGAGAACACAGTCAGAAGTGCCCGTGGGAGTATTTATGGTTCAGACAGACACAGCAGGCAACATGAAGAACAGCACGTCAACTACGCGAGGCAGGGAAGCAGGGGCACAAGCAGAAATTCAGAAAAGACAGAAACTAAGGGGGAGGGTGTAGCTCACGTGGTAAAGCGCCTGCTCAGCATGCATGAGGTCCTGGGTTCAATCCCCAGTCCCTCCACTAAGGAAAGACAGAAACTAAAGGAGGATCTGCCTCCCAGGCACTGTGGAAGCCAGATCTCGATGGGTGACAGCTGGCGGGGGGGGGGGGGGGGGCCGAGAGAAGGGAGGCTGGGAACCACGGACAAGAACAGCAGGACAAAATCAAGGAAAAGAGGGGACAAATCCCAGGAAGAAGAACGTTTGGGGTCAGTGCACGATCCCTGCAGGAGAGAGAAGAGTCGTAAGTCACACCAGTCCCTGAAGAAGACTCAGCCCCTGCCCTCCCGCGGCGCCGTCTGCAGCACCAGAACCCGAAGGTTAACCCTGTGTAACATCCGCTCCCCATTACCTCGCTGGACGTGAGCAAAGACGACACTCTGCTAAAGTGAACACAAATCTGCAGCTCGAAGGGGCGTGTGGAAGGCAGGGGAGCGTAAGGAAATGCTTCTGTGGAGCACAGGTCATGGACTCCCCGGATAGGACTGTGACTACTGTCAGCTCCCCTACCAGCTAGCTCGAGACTACTTTCTATAATTTTGGAGTCTGGGGCATCATTCAAACCTCGCTGAATGGTTGGGTCTTATTCTAGGGGACAATCTCTGAAGTTTCCTGCAGAGACTGCACAGAATGTTCCAGACATTTCCCCTGCCCCAGCTCACATGAATGAATGTGACATGAAGCAGGGACAAAATAACAGAAGCACATTCGAGGGTCTGATAAACCCACTCAGCTCCTTTCCTGTAGTGTTTGTGTCGCAGTCCTGGGCGGGAAGAGTAGGAATACTACCTGTGGCAGAGCCTCAGGATAGTCTGTCATCGGCAAGAATGGGAAGAGAAGAGGAAGAAAAACTCATCAGCCTGGGTAGTGGGAAAATTCCATCTCTCTCTCTCTCTATCTCAGCCTCCAAAAGGAAATGAGGGGGCAGCTTATTTCCTCCTCACCCACCCACGTACAGTGAGGATTCAACTGCCACAAAGTAAGATCACCCGGAAGTCACTGAGCTGGCCCCCACAGGAAGATAAACAGAGACTCTGAGTCTAAGGAAAGAAGCTCAGAGCAGGAAAGCCCATGTTAATAATCGCGCACGAAAGTAAGGACAACATGAGAGCTTCTCTAAGGATAACCCCCCACCTCTCACGTCTGTGACGAAGCAAACCTGACCCAAGAAAAGGAGGTCTCTGAAGTCTCCCTAATTTCTGCAAATCTACTACCATCCTCAGCTCAGTTCCTTTGTGGGGTCAGGTAGGAAAATTTACAACAGAATGCCTCAGCCCTGCACCAGCCTTCCCCGTTTTCTCCCAAGGTGCCTTACCTTTCTTATTCCAAAAGTGATCGATTAGGCCAAAACCTAAGAAGAGCAGACCCAGCACAAAACCCCCAACTCCACTCAGCAGCTGGCTCTGGGCAGATTCAGACTGTGCCCCTGGGAAGTAAAGCCTGCGTGTCAGTGTCTGTCCTCATGCCCCACAGTGTTCTCGTCTGGAAACCTAGAGACCAGCCCTGGTTATAAGAGACAGAGGAGCTCAGAGATCAAAGTGGGCGAGCGATGGAGGGGGGAGAGCATGCAAAGACCCCAAGGGGACAGTGCAGGTGGATGGTGAGGGGGATGTTAGCTCCTCACAAGGTATGTCCATCTACAACTGCTACAGACCATCTTCAAACACCAGCCTTGATGTCAAAGCCCAGAATTTCAGAATTTCAGAAGGTGCACGGCCAAGGCTAAATGCAGCCTGGGGAGTCAGGTCGTGTGAGGGGAGCACCATCATATCTTGGGAGAAAATGAGATCACTGTTCAACATGTGCCTTTTGACGTGAAATCATGGGAGCTAGTCCTCCATGACTTCTAGCTCAGAAATTCCATCAGGGAGTCGTGCAGGAGAGGAGGTTATGAGGTATGCAGGACACAGCATAAATAAGGAGAGATCCCCCCACCAGACCCAGAGTTCTCCCTGCACTTTGTGTTTTCTGCTGAGTCCGTGGTGTCTATGATGTAGCCCTTACGCCATTCTACTGTGATGGGACTCCGGAGGCTGGGGTGCCCCACATGGCAAGTGTAGATATCGCCACGCAGTGGTATTATTTCTAGCATCACGAGGATCTGGTAGGTCCAGTCCCCATTCTGAATAAGAGGTGTAAACACAACTCAGGCTGTCTACTCCTGTCCATTCCGGAACCATCTGACTTTAACTTGGCGAGGGTAGAAATTTGTCACCGAACAGACCAGCAGATTATGGTGGTTTAGAGCCTCTGTCCTGGCTGGGGAGACAGTCACTATAGGCTCCACTAGGAGGGAAAAGAGACAAAATTAGACAGTAAGGCAGCAAAGCGCCTGAAACCTCTCCTTTGATTCTAAAGTAGAGAAGATCACAGGTATTAAATAGTCGTCTGTTGGACTCCTAGCTCTGGGTTTAATTAGCTAATTGGTTAGCCCACTTTTCAGGAAAAGAATATCTTTATTTCGTGCTCACTGGTTTCTTGAACAAGATAATTTATGCGAAAGCTCTTTGTAACACAGACTGGATATCTCTGGTTTTGGTTTTGGGGATTTTGGGGGGGTTCCATTTTTTAATAGAAGTATAGTCAGCTTACAATATTGTATCAATTTCTAGTGTACAGCATGATGTTTCAGTCATATGTATACACACATATATTCCTTTTCATATTCTTTTTCCTTATAGGTCACTGTGAGATATCAAATATAGTTTCCTGCACTATACAGTAGAAACTTGTTGTTTATTTTATATATAGCAGTTAGTATCTGCAAATCTTGAACTCCTGATTTATCCCTTCCCACCCACCTTTCCCCTCTGGTAAACTTAAATTTGATTTCTATGTCTGTGATTCTGTTTCTGTTTTGAAAATAAGTTCATTTGTGTCTTTTTTTTTTAGATTCCACATATGAGTGATATCATATGATATCTCTGTCTGACTTACTTCACTTAGAATGACAATCTCCAGGTCCATCCATGTTGCTGCAAATGGCATTATTTTATTCTTTTTTATGACTGAGTAGTATTCCATTGTATAAATATACCACAACTTATTTCTGACTGGATAACTTTTAAAATATGCATATTTACATATTCGTGTGTGTATACACACGTGCAAAGTGTGCTATGCACACAGTTGGGGGACCAGTTCAAGCTCCACCCCCCTGCCTCAGTTATGCTTACAGAAGCATTGCTCTTAAGGATGGAACTAAAAGGGTGAGAGAACTTAATAGAAAAAGAAAGAGAAGGTGGAGAAAAGGAGAGCATTTCAAGGAGAAAGAACCACTTCTGCAAGAGGAAGAACTAAGGAGTCAAACAAGAATTAGATGTCATAGAACGTTATGGAGTCCATGTGGTGTGAGGGACTCAGAAGCCCCGCCACATATGATAAATCTTGCGACCTGTGAAAGATTGACTTTCAGAGCGCCGAGGATGCCAGCGGCTGCCCCCAGTGCAGGGTTTGTCCTGCTTAGATTTCCACATCCTCCCATCTCTGTCCAGCCAGGTGCTCCAACGTTTTTTCCCTGGGAACTTGAAACCCCTTCCAGTCCCACCAAGATCCTAGAAAACCACAGAAGATCCCTTTCTTGGGGCCTTCCCAGTAGGATCCAGGTGAAGTCCATCCCGCCCATCCCAAACTCACCTCTCCGCTGACCGGTGAAGCCAGAAGTCCCCTGGTAGTCGTGCCTGCACAGCGTGTCCACGTGGGCCCGAAACACCGCCAGGAAGTCCTTCTGGCTGTTCCAAATCTTAGCCCACTACCGCCCTAGCTCTGATACAGCCACAAACTCGTCCAGGTCGCTGTCAAAGTGCAGGATCTCTTCCTTGTTGTAGATTTGTCTGACCACCAGCTTCACGTGCTCCGTCCCATTGGTGAAGTAGCACATGCTTTTAAACTGGTACACAAAGTTCTCTGCGAGAGAGCCCAGCGGCAATAGATTTAGTTCAGCCTTGCATTCCCACCAACCAAATGCTTAGTGAGGGGAGGCATGAAAAAGGGAAGGAAAACACCAGTGCAGCTAAGTGACTGAATAAAATCTGCTCTCAGCCCTCAGAACTGTATCCCCAGGAAGGATTTAGGGAATTTCACTGTCTCAAATCCTGCAGTGAACATTAAAGAAAATCGAATGTAAAGCAAGAAAAATAATGGAACGATGGTTGGTAACGAAGGAATAAAACTGTCAGTATTTGCATATGATAAATCTGTGAATGAAGAAAATCCAAAATTATCTACTGCTAAAGGAATTTAAAGCAATAGAGAGTTCAAAAAGTAACTGGAATAAAGATTCACTTTCAAACATTCTGTAGACAAGAAACAAATTCTAAATACATTTTAATTATACCATTATTGACAGCATGAAAAATTATGAGTCTCTAGGAGTAAATCCTACAAAGGATATTAAGACTTCATAAAGGAAAGGTACTAAATTTTAGGAGATACATTAAAATACTCCTAAAAAAAAAGATACATCTTGTGCATGAATTTAAGACAATATTATAAAGATGACAATTCACCCAAGTGAATTTAAAATTGTTAGTTTTTTAATTATTTAAAACTTTATAAGCTGATTCTAAAACTTAATACAAGTACAAGAAGCAAAAATTAGTCAAACTACTCTTGAAGAAGTAAACACAGTGAAAAAAATTGCTCTCTTGGATGTCAAGATAGCAAATAAAACTATGGTAGTTACACGCTACATTATTGGCACAAACGTAGAAAAATAAACAGGTGGCATAATGTATCCCAAAATAATCTCCATACACTAAATTTATGACCAAGGGGGTGCTTCAGATCAGTGGGGAAACAATGCTTTTGTTAATAAATGGTGTTGTGATAAACGGGTAGCCGTGGTGGGGGAGGGGAAGTTGGACACATTCCTCACACCCTTTACAAACTAAACCTGGATGAGTTAAAGCCCTGAGTCTGAAATGCAGTCCTACCAATGCATTAGAAGATGAAATTAGAGAATGACTTAGGAAGTATAAAGTATTTCTTAAACAAATCATTAAAAGCACTAACCATAAAGAGAAAAGACTGATTAATTCAACTTCATGCAAATTAACAACTGCTCATCAAAAGATATCATTAGAGAGTTAAAAAGACAAGCTGCAAAGTGCAAACAAGTATCTGCAAAGCATGTACTGACCATGGGCTTGGTTCATAATATTTTTGTATCTTTTAAAAACAAATAAGAAAAGACTTAGGTACATCAGTAAAGAGTAAACACCAGTGGGCGATAAACATGCAGAATTGCTTGTCTCGTTGGTAATGAGAGAAGTGCAAGGTGAAACACAGTGAACTACCACTCCATACCCACCAAGCGGCCAAACACACGAAAGTCTAAAATACAAAAGTGCCAGGAATTGGGTTCCTTTATCAGCCACTTCTGAGAGCACATGGAGAGATAATTAATTTGAATAACACTTGGGCATTCCGTTGTAAAGCTGAAGATAGGCATAAACGTTTGACACTCCAATTCCAGTCTGAGTATGTATTCTAGTCTAAAAAAGTTGCAGGTTCGTATGCTCCAGAATACATTTTTTTTAAAATGGTAGTAACACAAAAGTGCACATTAGAATGGGTAAGTACATTGTTGTACACTCATCAAATGAAAACTACGCACAACGATGAAAATGGATGGACAACCGCTACCTGAAAGACCATGACAGATCTTCTCAAACATAATACTGAGCAAAAGAAGTGAGACGGAATATAGCATTTATAGAACATTTAAAGGGGGAAATACTAATTTATATTGATTAAGGATATGTTCATATATGTTAAAACCATAACAAAAAGCAATAATATTAAGATTACAAGGGTGATAATAGTGCTTACTTCTGGGAAGAAGAAGAGGGTGTAATTGGGAAGAAACATATGTGAGTCTTTGGCGGTGCTCATAATAGTCATTTTTGACCTGGTTATTGTTTATTTGGATATTTCTTTATAACTTTTGTTAAACTTTACATATATGGTTTAACCAATGTCTGTACAATGTTATGTTTCAAAATAACCAGTGTAAACAAATTGTCAAATAATAATACTTGCCTAGAGTCTTGTGTGCGTGTGTGTCTTTTAGAAAGATTAAGTGAGGTAGTTTGTGTAATGATATTACTACAAGATTTGGGAATTTGTGAGTATAAAATAAATATCAATTCCCTTGGTTTTTCATCATTCTCATAGCCCTAGTCACCATCAACACTGTCCCAAGTTTGTATATAAACTCAGAGCTAGTGGCAGTCACTGCCTGTCCTCATCCCACTTTTCCTCTCACATCCTCCAAAGTTATCTCCATGAACCCATGCTCACACTCTTCAGATAGTGAAGCTGCAGCGGTCAAGGCTATCTTGAATTTCTCCAACCCTCTGTCCGATAGCACGTGAATACCACTTGCCCCAGAAAGTCCCTAGGGTAGTAAATCCTTTTAACTCACTCTCTGAGGTGCTTTAATGCATCCCATTTTGCCTTGCACCTGGTATAGAAATGGACTTCCTCTTTTTCTTCCAACTCTGAGATCCCAATGTCTTTCCCACAGGAGAAGCTAGTCTCCCTCCAACTGCAGAGATTGAAAACAGGAATCTAGCAAAATTCTTTTTCCTGTGGAGGAGAAATCCGGACTGTGATAGGAGCCCTTCCAAAGTCTACCTGGGATTTTTTCAGAGGGCAACACACCCCACTCTAAGCCCCAGAGTCCAGGAAATTAGTTCCCAGATCTGGGATCTCTGAAGAGAAGCTGTCTAGCACTTACTTGGAGCACCTCTGCCGTGAGCCATGGAAGTCCTCAGCACCATGAAAACAACCATCACAATACCAGCCGCCGTCCAAGGGTTCCTGGAAATGGTCACCCTCATCCTTCCACCCTGGAAACAGGAACGATTTAGCAAAAGCATCAGCAGTCCCCACAGCTGCAGCCAATTCACCTGATGTTTCACTTTGCAGACAATGAAAATGAGGAAACCTTCTATGAATGTTAGGATTGGTCAGTACCTAGGGAAAAAGCCAATCAATCCAATAACTTAGGCTCTCATTTGTCTCTGGGTAAACACCTTTAAGGAAAGTTCTCGATTCAAAAATTATTCATGGACCACCTACATGGTGCCCAACACTATGTCATCGCCAAATATCACTGAACTGGGTGATAGGCTGAAAAGATGTTTGGAGGTTTAAGGAACCAGAAGAAGAAAGTGATGTGCAGTATTTCTTACTGGGACATTTATCTAATTTATCTGGTTCTTATATTTTGGGTTTGATAGTAGGGAGGTGGAAGGAAATGGAGTGATATTCTCTGGGAGAGAAAATAATCGTCTAAAAGCTGTTCATTACCTTCCTTGACTTGGCCAGTATGAGACACCACAGGATACAATGTAAAAAGCAACAGATTTTGAGAAAAATGTACTTGTATCACAAAAAAATTATAAACTTTATAACCATCAATTACATAATCTCTGTTAGCTTCAGTCTTTTTTTTTTTTGAGGTAACATTGGAGTTTTTAATTTTTATTTTTATTTTCTGATTTACAATGTTGTATTAGTTTCTGGTGTACAGCATAGTGATTCAGTTATACATATATATACATATACATATACATATTCTTTTTCATATTCTTTTTCATTACAAGTTAATCTAAGCCATTGAATATAGTTCTCTGTGGGTAACACTGGTTTATAACATTATGTAAGTTTCACATGTACAACATTATCTATCAACTTCTGTATACACCACAACATGCTCACCAACAAAAGTCTACTTTCCATCTCTCACCTTACAATTGACTCCCTTTACTCATTTTGCCCTCTCCCCATCCCCACTGGTAAACACCAATTTGCTTTTTGTATCTATGTGTTCGTTTTCATTTGGTTTTGTTGTATGTTTATTTTTTTATATTTCACATATGAGTGAAATCATACTTTATTTGTGTTTCTCTGTCTGACTTATTTCACTATGCTCAATACCTTCAAGGTTCATCCATACAGTCACAAATGACAAGATTTCATCCTTTTTTATGGCTGAGTAGTAGTCCATTGTGTGTGTGCTGTGTATACACATATACACCACATTTCTTTATCCATTCATCCATTCATCCACTTAGATTGTTTCCATATGTTGGCTGTTATAAATAGTGCTGCAATGAACATTGGGGTGCATGTATCTTTTTGAATTAGCTTTTTTGTAATCTGTGGATAAATACCCTAAAGTGGAGTGGCTGAACTATAAGGCAGTTTTATTCTTAATGTTTTGAAGAATCTCTGTACTATTTTCCACAGCAGCTGCACTAATCTGCTTGCCCCCAACAGTGTAGGAGGGTCCCCTTTTCTCCACATCCTTGCTCACACCTACCTGTCTTTTTGAGCACAGCCATTCTAACAGACATGACATGCTAGCTCATTGTGGTTTTGATTGGCATTTCCTCAATAATTAATGGTGTTGAACATCTTTTCATGTGCCTGTGGCCTGAGACACCTCATGGCAATTGGGCAGGTGGCCAGTGCCCTGAGGTCACAGTATAGCCAATTTGCCAAATGGACTTGCTTCTTGTTGACTCTTAAGTTTTAATTAACCAGATTTTGGGTGGTGTCCATAAGATCATTTTATAGAGTATTAAATTTTAATTTGTCTTTCACCTGGGTCCCTGTCACTGCAGCTGCAGACTTCCTCAGTAAAGGCGGTAATTAAGAACGGTAGCCTAAGCAAGGTGGGGTTTGAGGAGGGGAGACCGGCAGTGAGGAAACAGAAGCAGGGATCTTCCGTGGCTGGGCTGGAAAGCTTCTCACCACCTCTTCTCTCTTCGCTGAGGGAGGGAGATCCCCCCATTGTTCCTTTCAGAGCCTTGTAGACCGAGGTAATGTAAGAAAAAAAAAAAAGAGATGCGAAGGCTACGTGGGGAAAGCCCCTTAGAAAACGTCAGGTTTCTACCGGGATTCCCTCCACGGACGAAGTGGAGAAAACCAACTTAAATTCCGGTCTCGATCGCCGTCTGGTGGTAGAAGTGCCACATCACATCCTCGGAGTAATGACCCAGCGTTGCAAAACAAACGCATACTCAAGTTTAAGATTGCTAAATTTCTTAACTTTTTCCAACTGGAATTTTATTTAACCTAGCATTGTGACCATGTCCGTCACTTTGACATGAAACTCTATAGTCTTCTTTCAGCTCATCTCTGGTTTACTGAGGATGCCCTAGATGAGATCTTTCTGCCCTCCAATTTTCCCCTCCCTACCCACCACCACCACCACCATGCAAGACCTATGACTGCCTCTCCTACCTTACCTTCCTCTCCAAAGCATACTCTGGGGCTCAACCCTAAGAGGTCTCCACACCTCCCAAGGACAATGGTGAAAACGAAGAGGAAGACTTTCTGATGGAGCAAGGTGGCAGAAACGCAACTTCAGGCCAAATTCTGGGCAAAATCTTTACTGCCAGAGACACTCCATAGATCTTACTCTTTTAGAAATAATATGCCTGCAATTAATCGATACCAAAAATGGCTGATTCCAGATTTGGACAGGAAATGTACAGGATGAACCTGGAGCATTTTGTCATACCGGATAACAAAGAAACTATCAAAAGACTTGTGTCAGACAAACTCAGCAGTCACTCGAACAAGTTTCTCTTGACCAAAGATTATACATTTGAACTTCAACATGGACAAAAGATTTCAATGAGTTAAAATCCATCAAATGCATTTAGATCCTTGACTTTTTGATACTACAAAAAAATTAAAAGTAAAACCTAATTGCTCACTTTTGGATAACAGTTGGGGAGGAAATACATTAACCTGAAAACTAGTAAATAAAGGGAAAGAATTCAACATTGATCCTTCTTTCCAGAGTATCACTGGGCAACCACTAGTAAACAAAGGGAAGTGTCTCTTTAGAGAAGTAATAAAGCATATACATGAAGAAGGAATTATAGAATTAGCACATTCTCATTCTGCAATTCCCAGCGAATTAAAGGACTCAGGCAAAAGCATCTGAGGTTATTAACAACATAAAATGAGAGACAACTGGACATTATGTGCCTCGTGGTGAGACGACACCACCACCAATAGACTTTCCAGAGGGAATGAAACCTAAGTCTGACCCAGCCTCTGCATCCGGGTGCCAATTTGTAGGACATGCAGAGGACAGAGGGACACGTCAAACTGCAACAGGTGTCGGCAATCGGCAAAATCCAGACTGTGGAAAACTGCAGGTCAAATGGCACAGGCTTTTCAACATATTAACCATAAGAAAAAGAAAGGGATGGAGGAGAAACCTGTAAAATAAAAGAGACATTAAAAAAAATTACACCTACGGTGTCCAAGAATTCACACTTGAATGAACAAACTATGAAGAAACACTCCGAGGTGGTCGCCGTAGCAGCCATAAAGTGACTGCTTTTAGAAGGTGAGGGGCTTGACTGGTCTGCAGCCCACGGAGACTTCCGCCGTGGCTGGAAGTTCTGTTTCTTAAACTGAGTGTTGATTATAGGGATTTCGCCTTAAGTAACTTATTGGGGGAGAAAAAAGGAGAAAGTAAAATTCACCCATTGCCTAAAGATAAGTGCTACGGAACTTTTGAAGTACATCCTTCCAAGTTTTTTTCTAAACATATACTCATAAACATATATATGTTTCCAAAGATAAGTTGATGTTGTGTATGCTATGCATAGTGTGTTGTAGTCTTTTTCACTTATTAGTATGTTGTGAGTGTTTTTCCACGTAAATACATATCAACTTGCAAAAAAATAATTTATTGAGTTATACATTTTATGTGGTTACCTGTATCTCAATTTTATTTTAAAGGAAAAAAGGCCAAAAACAACGAAAAGAAAGCAGTGACTATCTGAGCATTTGTCTTCTGAAGTCTGTGGAGACGGCAGTTGGAAGAGAGAAAGACAGAGATGACAGCTACGGGGTTGGGGCTGGACCACAGAAAAGTAAACCGTTTTGAACTGGAAGGAGCTAGGTCTCAGGGGAATTTCTGGACACTGTCCTTGGAAATGGGGACTAAGGACACAGACATGCAGGAGAAAGAAGGGAAGAAGGGTTAGGGATGCTGGTCTCAGAACACAGAATTCTAGAATCTGTTCAGGGCTCCTCCAAGACCTCACGGGAAAAAATCATCCAGAACTTTGACCTCATGAATGTCCTCTACTTAGTCCGGGACCCAGACCACTCGGTCCTGCTTCCAGCTCCAGGGGGAGAAGCTTCAGTTAGGACCTTAGTGTGGCTGTTCTGGACAAACTGCTCCTGAGACCTGCAGGGACAGCGACAAAGTCTCGTGAGGCCCCCATCCTCCCAGTGCAGGGACTCAGCAAGCAGAGCACCCAGGCACAGCCACTTACATCTTATCCCCATGACATGACCCTCCCTCTGGCCAAAGGATGGGTGAGTGATTTGCACCCAAAGATAAGGAAGGAGACATTACCTTATCACCAGACAACTGAGTCTCCACATATCCTGGAATAAAAAGGAAGGAAGAAATAGGATGCCCCAATTAGGACCCAGTGTTGTGACCATCCTGGCGGTACCAGAACTCCATCTCCACTTGCCCCCTAGAATGTTTCTGGCTTCAGAAAGGACTACCCCAGTCATCCCTGAGAAGCACAGTCAGCCCTCCCTGCCTTGCATCTTAGACGCTGGGAAAAGTGGGCAGTGGGGGAAGCCACGGGGCAGGGGGTGGGTACTCGTCAGAGCTCATTACCTTTCCGGGCCCTGACGTGGACAGTGATCCCCACCAGAAGGAAGATGAGTCCAACCAGGAAGGCTGCAACTCCACTTAGCATCTTTCCCCAGGAATATTCAGACTGAGCTCCTATGGGAACCAGGTCTTAAAGTTAGCCAAAAGCTCCCAATATTTGGTGTGCCTTCCTGAAATCCCAAAGCCTGTGCTGGACACCAAATCTAATGCTATCTGGAGAAGGAATGCATTTAGAAATGGAGCCAAGGTTTGTACCCATGGAATTTCTATTACTGATCGCCCTTAAGAACACCTCCTAAGTGCCAAGACCAAAGTGTCAGAGGATATGAGTTCTCAAAGCTGGAAGCGAGTGACGACGTGATTAGACCACCTTATTTCTTAGGAGATAAAAGGATAGATAACTGCCATGGTTTCGCCCACCCCAACCCAATGACCCCAGTTTGTATGACTCCCTCAGATCAGGGGCAAGAAGAACTTGTGTGTGTGACCAAGAAGAACCCAGAGGTGACACAGGCCCCGTGTTGAGTCAGATTGACCCAAGTCTAGCCCAGAAAGTACAAGAAGCTGATTCTCACTCCACTCCACAGAAACAGGGCTCAGCAGGCTGGGATGATCAACCAGGCAGGTGTAGACATCTCCAAGTTCCGGAATCATTTCCAGCATCACCATTGTCTGAAAGGTCCAGTCCCCGTTCCTGATGAGGCCAGTGGGCATGACCCCCTCTCTCTCCTCCCGCCCATTCCGGAACCACCTGATCGTGATGTCCCCTGGATAGAAGCCTGTCACAGAGCAAAGTAACAGACTGTGGTGCTGCAGGGATGGGGTCCTCTCCGGATACACTGTCACCTCTGGTTGCACTAGGAAGGGAGAGAAGAATGAGACATTGTGAAGGAAAAATCACAAAGCCAACAGAGGGTTTTTATAGGTACTATCTCTGCCCCTAATCTCTTTCCCAGATGACCCAAGGGGAAACTGGAAATTTGGGGAAATCTCATCCTTGAAGACTCAGACACTGAATATATGAGTGTCCCCAAGTAGGATTTAGGCTTTATCAGACACTCCCACGACTACCCCTTGTATTTGAGAGCACATTAGTCCCTGAGAGCTGGGGATCTGAGACCACGACCACAGTAACCTGAGGATAATGAGTAAGTCACAACTGGGGACAGAACATATACACAGAACCCCCACCCACCTACTGATCCTAACCCATTATCCTGAAGCAGGAAACTGCCTAGTACAGGAGGAAGAGCCATGGTCAAGTTCTCGTGGGGGAGATTATTGAACCCCAGCAGACCCCACGTTTCAGCTCACCTCTTCTCCCCACAGTGAAGGGTGCTCCCAGCTCGTAGTTCCGTCTGCAGACCAGATCCACAGAAGCCCTGCTCCTCTCTAGGATGTCCGACCGATTGTTCCACAGCTCAGCGTCAGGCCGCCCCAGCTCCGTCAGGGCCACAAACATTCCCACATCGCTGTCGAAACGTGCATACTCCTCCAAGTTAAAGATGAATCTGACCACAAACTGCACCTTTTCTGTCCCATTGGTGAAGTAACAGTCAGCCTTTGCCTGAATCACAAAATCCTCTGGGAAACAAAAAGAGAGACTATGAACCAGGCCCTACTGTTAGGAAATCAATGCCTGGTAAATTATGCCAGACCACATGGATTTGAGAGGAAAGCTTTGACTCCAGTAAATCGGCCAGAGTAGCCTCTGCTCCCTTGGGCCCCACCCCGGTTCCTCTTGGCAAAGAAGCGTGAGGCCCAACCTACCAGGCCAGCCAAACAGGAGACATGTAACCCAAAGAGGCAACTCAAAGTGAGTCAAGAGACAAACGTTCCTTCAACAAGTACTCATTCATTCATTCACTCATTGGACAAATATTTATAGACTGTGTTTTGCCAGGCACTGCGCTAAGTTCCTCCAAGCCAAGCTTTCAGAAGCTCAAGGTTTTAATTCCCATTATTAAGTCAAAATATCCATCCCCATATGGAGTAATTCTTTGGTATTCTTGCCCTTAGCAGATTTATTCTGTACTTCCTTCAAGAGTAAAGTGAAGCAGTGGCGGAGGCCGAGCAAAGACATGCAGAGGAGGTTCTTAGCAGATGTGAAATAAACTCCCCTCCACCTTCCCCTCACTATGGGTTTTCTCCGAGAATTTTCTTCTGGACCTTTTCCTTCCCACAATTACTCAGAGACCTCATCCCCTCTGTTGGCTCCACTAAAGTAATGACCTCATTACCTCTATCAATATTGGGTAAAATAATATTAATTCATGGCTTGAAAATGTCTTTTATCATCATCATCATCATCATCATCATCATCATCATCATCATCATTGGCACCATACCTGTAGTTCTAGTGGTTGCAGTAACATGCTGATAGGAAATATAAGGTTAACTTAAACCTTCTCTGGGGGATTTTATATGAAACACTTCCATTGAAGAGGGAATAAAAATATCCAACTTCATTCTCCATTATGATTTTCCACTTTCAAAGTATCTTACTATTGTTGACAGCAACTAGTTTGAGCTCTGTATTAACTTTTGTGCAACATACCTCGTTTCTAATTGGCTCATGTTCTCCAAAACAATTTAATTTTCCAAAGCTACTTAATCAATCTTCATAGATAGGAAAAAGTATGATTTAGTGTACTATGGTCTGAATGTTTGTGTCCTCCCTAAAATTCATATGTTGAAATCCCAATGCCCAAAGGTGATGGTATTAGTCAGTGGTGTTTTGGGGAAGTGCTTAGGTCAGGAGGGTGAAGCCCTGATGAATGAGATTAGCGCTGTTATAAAAAGATGCTCTAGAGAGATCCCTAGCCCCTCCCACCACGTGAGGACACGGAGAGAAGGCGCCTTCACCAGACCTGACCATGCTGGATGGAGCCTTCATCTGGGACTTCCAGCTACCAGAACTTTGGGGAATTTCTCTTGTCGATAAGCCAGCCAGTCTGCGGCATTTGTCAGAGCAGCCCAAACACACTAAGAAAGGGACAGCTGTCTTAGATTTGAAGATCTGGAAACTTTGAAGAGCCAAACTGATAAATGGCCCTGGCTCAGGTCTCAGTTGATTCAAGTTTTAGTTCTATATCTAGTAGTTTTATGTAGAAACGGACACTTACCCTCCCTGACCTGTTTCCCCATCAATAAAGACGCGGCACCGCCAAGGTAGAGCTCAAAAGCATGGTGTTAAGTAAGAAAAGAAGCAGAATGTGATTCAGTGCACAATGACACTTATTAAACTTTTAAAATACACACAGGAAAACAATTGTACATCTTTTTAAAGCCATCCTCATACTTGAAGACATACCAGACACATTAGAATGGATATCTTTGGAAGGGAGGGGATAAGAATGGAGAAAAGAGGAAGTCCTTGTTCCGATCCATGATTACGTGACCAACGCTGTTCTATGCACTTGAGAACAACAATAATAAAAGGCAATTCAAATGGGCTGAGATTGCAGGTTGATCAGGAAAGATCTCCCTGAAGAAATGCCACTGAAGTTGAGACTTAAAGGCTAATTTTACTGATCTTGAGTAAGATTTGCTTTCATTTGTAAGTTCAAGGGAACTATTGAACTGAGTGTAAGGATGGCAGCAGCCTTCCTGGGTCAACCACACTCATCTCTAACGAAACAGCTAATTTCAGATGAGGCTCGAACCTCCAATTTTCTATGTCCTCTTACAATCTAAATCAGAAAAAAAATTATTTTTTAGTCATAGCTATATAAGATTTAAGATCTTACTGATTGTGTGTGTGTGTGTCTTGTTTAATGAACATCATAAGCTCAGAGAGGTTTCTGTTGTCTAAGAATAGTGATTTGCTCCCACCCACCCTCTCCACCCCTAAGTTTGTTCCTCTTTTGTGTTTAATGAGACTTTGACATTCAAAGGGGTTCTGTTTTGAGCACATTATATCCTGTTTTTTCTGATACATATGTTTTCATAACATAACACTGCTTCGTGTTTGCATAGCTTAACTCCTCAGCTAGAAAAATAACAGCAGTAAATTACAGGTACCTGGTAAACTGAGGATGGGGATAATACATTCAACTTCTCTTATTTCTCATAATTGCTTAGTACACCCTGATCATATGATAGATGCTTAAAAATGTCACATGAAGCAACCTTTGTTTCCAAGTTCTTTTGTCCACAAATACCCCATTTGGATGAATACAAAAACAGTCACAATCATCAAACTCCTGGCTTAAAAGTAGCAGCTAGGAAAGGGTGTGGAGAAAGGGAACCCTCCTACACTGTTAGTGGGAATGTAGTTTGGTGTGGCCACTATGGAAGACAAAATGGGGAGTCCTTAAAAAACTAAAAATAGACTTACTATATGATCCAGCAATCCCAATCCTGGGCATATATCCGGAGAAAACTAATTTGAAAAGGTACATGCATCCCAATGTTCAGAGCAGCACTATTTACAATAGCCAAGACATGGAAGCAACCTAAATGTCCATCAACAGATGATTGGATAAAGAAGTTATAGTATGTACATACACCGTGAAATACTACTCAGCCATAAAAAAGAATGAAATAATGCCATTTGCAGCCACATGGATGATCCTAAAGATTGTCATAGTAAGTGAAGTAAGTCAGACAGAGAAAGACAAATTTCATATGATATAACTTATATGTGGAACCTAAAACAATGACACAGATGAAATTATTTACAGAACAGAAACTGACTTACAGACATAGAAAAACTTATAGTTACCAAAGGGGAAAGGGAAAGGAGAGATAAACTGGGACTTTGGGATTTGCAGATACAAAACTACTATATATAAAATAAACATCAAGGTCCTACTGTATGGCACAGGGAACTGTTTTCAATATCTTGTAATAACCTATGATGAAAAGGAATCTATATAATATGTATAACTGAATCACTATGCTGTACACCAGAAACTAAGACAGTATTATACATCAACTCTGCTTCAATAAAAAAAGAAGAATAGCAGCGATTCTCAGACTGCCTCCATCCTTGCAGTTCCCCATAGTGACACTGATACAGAAAGGGCCCTAAGCAAGGTAATATGTTTCCCTTTTTCTTGCCTCCCTACTCCTTGCATCCATGGTTCTGAGACAGGAAGTGTCTTTACCCACAATCCATTGTGTGTGGTAAAGAGGAAAAGAACATTTTTTCTTTTTTTTTTAATTGAAGTATAGCCAGTTACAATGTATCAGTTTCTGGTGTACAGCTAATGTCCCAGTCATACAAATATATACATAAGAATGCCTTTCTGTCAAAGGTAAGAGTACTTTCTTTCAAGCCAGAAGCCACTGTCTGGACTGTAGCCTGGACCTATAGGAAAAGGCATACTTCCCCCACCCCAATTATTGAGTATACGGCTGAAAAAAATCACTGTGCTCTTACCTGGAGAATCTCTGCCTCGAATCATGGAGGAATCCGGCCAGATTACATTCACTGACAAAGCCACCACCCAGGGAACCCATCTAGAACTCATTCTGGAAGAAACAAACAATGAGACAGAAAAATCGTCAGCCTCTTCAGAATGGGGCTTGCCTACATCCAACTCAGTCAAAAATATTCATTAAGCATAGAGATACCTTTCTGGTCTCCCCAGGATTGGAAGCTCCTCACACTGATAACCAATTAAAATAGAGGAGCTCGGTGTCATTAGGTGCTGGGCAGAACACTTTCATAAAGTTGTGTTACACCACTCAAAAATCATTTACCTGCAGAATCACTGACAGCAGCTTAGGCAAATGGAAACTAGGCTGGGGAAAAAAAGAAAAAACAGCCCTAGAAGGTATGTGGTCTTAGAAGAACTAGGCAGATTGTGTATCACACATCCTGCTGTCCTCACTGAACACTGTCCCTGGTCTGTTCTGACCAGTAGGTCTCCCTTCCTATGTGGGGTTGACATTGCCAATGGAGGGCGTGTAAGCAAAGAACACAGACAGCATTCAGAAGCACAGGCCTTAAGAGGAATTAGTGACGGGATTATCAGAAGAAATCGAGATTGAGAATTACCTGGAGAGGAGGATTTCCTGTAAACAAAGAGAAGGGAAAAAAAATCCTAGAGAGAGAATTCTCAAAAAAATAAAATGCTGCAAAAAATGTTCAAAAGGATAAGATAGAAGAAAGCGTTACTGTGTTTTATAATTAGTGAGGCACCAATAACCTTCAATGGAACTTAGAGTGTTAAAGGTAGAAGCTGTATTTCAAAAGAGTAAAGAGTGAATTGAAATGAAAAAATGAAGGCAGCAGGTGTAAGCAGGCTTTCAGGAATCTGGGCAGTGAAAACAGGAGAAAAGAAGAGGCTCTCCCTTGAGAGAAAAGCAACACTAAGGGGAAACTGCTTTTAAGCTGGGAAAGACCTTCACAAGCTTCTGAGTCAAGTGAAAGTCTTAGGAGAAGTTGAAGATAAAAAGGAGAAGAAAGGAGAAATTGCCCCCAGAATGATTACTGGAATCCAAAAAAATCAAAGAGATTGTCAGACATAGCAATGAAAAGAGAAACCCTTTTTCAGATACGAGAGTGAAGTCAGGAAGGTTTGGGGTGAGAAAGAGGGGAATGAGGAAGTTCAAGTTGTGTGGCTTCAACGAACTCAGTTTAGAACAAAGCAAGATCTTCTGCTAAAAAGGAAATGGAAAAATATGTATTTGGTAACTGAGGCGAGCAACATCAAAGTGGTCTGTACATACATTCTGATTTATTTAGCGTAGCGCTCCATGGCCAATATCACGGATTGTGCAAGATGAAACAGACATGTTTCTCGTCTTCAAGAAATGTAAAACCTGGGTGAAGTGACAGGGAAACAATCCACTGTAATGCCAGGAAGGATAAAATCAACTTTGTAATGCTTGGGCACACAAGAAGAGAAAATTCTAACAGTCTATAGAGAGTTCATGATGAAGTTGATAAAGTTGATAGTTGATACAAGTAGCCAACAAAGAAATTCATAATTCAGAATATCCAGTGTGTGTGAACAATAGAGAGGAGATAAACTTTGAGACCAAAAGTTTATCTGGAATTCCTTTAAAATTACTGATTAGCCACACCATAAATATATATAGACACACTACTTCATTGAGTGGGAGAAGGGTACAATAGAATTTTTTTTTCTTCTTCACTTCCCTAAGGGAACACAGGCTTTAATGGGTATGTAAGGTGGGATTATGATGGCAGTTGACCGGGAGAGGCAGAATTATTTGAGTTATGCATTACCAAATATGCTGAAATGCCCTCAGGGCAGCTCTACCCATAAATGTAATAGTAAACTGTAAATCAAAGGCTCAATCTATTATTAGCTGGTCAAACCCCTGATACTCCAGTAGAGAGTTTATGGTGAGCTGCTATGAAGCCTGAGACCCCAAGCAAGGTAAGAACGAGCCAGAGGTCATTCTTACTACTAAGTCCATAGGCTGTGCTATTTCCATTGCACTACATTCCTTATTCAGGTACCCAGAAAACTTTATTTCTACACCTTTAACATCCCTGTAATGATAAGATGCACAAAACGTCAAAATAGCTAAAGAATTTTACTATAACTTTGGTGCCAGGACATACCTCCATCCCTGTCTCTTAAAAAGAAATTAGTGGTCTCATATGTCACAAGCAAGGAATGGCATACAGACTACCTGTAGGAAGAGACAGCAGGATCAACCAAGAAGGGAAATAAATAACCCACAACCTGTGAATCTCCCTTGTCAATGGCCTCTGATACATCGTAAATAAATTGAAGCATCTGATTGGTCCAGTTAGAAGCTTTGCTGAGTCATTTTCTGGGCTTAGTGCCAATGTCTGTGGTGGAAGGATCTGGGCTTCTCAGGCTTGTCAGAGAAACTACACATTTCTGGGGAGACAACTAATAAAGGGAGAGGTTGTGCCCTGGTTCCTTTCTCCCACATTTTTGCTTCTGTGTTCTACTTGTATGCATTTCAAAAAATAAGGTGGGGCATTTGAATTTTTCTCCTCCTGTCTGACTTTCAACCAAGAGCCCACCTAATATAGATACAGGGTTTTCTGATTTTTTCCCTCAAACTCATATTTTGCATCCCTCTTCCTCTTTCCCTCCCCATTCTCAAGGAAGTAAGAGGCGTTGGATGTGGTGTACATGGTCGTTTATTGACGGTGTTAAAAAAAAAATCATTCCCCAATTTACCTGACAATTAAAACAGCTCTTCAATTGTTATTTTGGTGACTTTATTATTTTTATTGAAATATAATAACCTACAACACTATGTTAGTTTCAAGTGTACAACATAATGATTCAATATTTCTGTACATACAAATAAATCACCATGGTAAGTCTTTACCATCTGTCACCACACAAAATTACTACATTATTATCGACTATATTCCCCACACTGTACATTTCATTCCTGTGACTCATTTATTTTGTAACTGGAGATTTGTACCTCTGAATCCCCCTCATCTACTTCACTCATTCCCCCTACCCCCATCCCCTTTGGCAACTACCTGTTTGTTCTTTGTATCTATGAGTCTTTCTGCTTTGTGACTGCTTGCTCATTTGTTTTTTAGATTCCACATATATGTGAAATCATACAGTGTTGTCTTTCTCTATCTTATTTCTCTTGGCATGATACCCACTAGGTCCATCCATGTTGTCGCTAATGGTACGATTTTATTTCTTTTTCATAGCTGAGTATTATTCCATTGTGTATATACATACACCACATCTTCTTTATTCATTCACCTATCAGTAGATACTTATGTTGTTTCCATATTTGGCTACTGTAAACACTGCAATAAACATAGGGGTCCATATAGCTTTTCAATTTTTGTTTTCTTTGGAAAAATACCCAAAAGTGAAATTGCTGGATCATATAATATTCTATGTTTAAATTTTTGAGGAATCTTCATATTGTTTTCCATGGTGGCTGCACTAACTTACATCCCCACCAACAGGGCATGAGGGTTTCCCTTTCTCCACATCCTCACCTTCACTTGTTATTTGTTGTCTTTTTGCCTTTTGCTCTTCTTTTTCAAGATTGTTCTGGCTATTTGGAGTCCTGTGTTTCCATACAAATCTGTTTTAGCCATTTAATTAGGATTGGAATTATCTTTTATTTTCTTTAAAAATTTTATTACATTCCCTTAAATATCTGGACCTGGAGCTTTTCGTTGATAAATTTCTCTATTTCCTCCTTTGTAAATAATTCTATGTAGATACTCTAACTCTATAATGGTTGTTCTGGGTATGTCATATTTTTCAAGAGAATTATTCTATTAATCCAAATTTTCTAATTTATTTTCATAAAATTGAATGAAACAGTCTCTTCTGACTTTGCCTCTGTTCCTATATTAGTTTGTCTTTGTCATTTTTTATTTTCTTTATTTGCAACTTTTCTATTTTTTTGATAAGGTTTGCCAGTAGTTTATTTATTTTCCTGAAAAATTTTAAAGGTTCTGAATTTATGCATTCTACTGTTTTTCAGTTTTCTAACTCTTTAATTTCTACTTTTATCCTTACTTTCTACCCCTGCTTTCATTTGCTTAATTTTGTTTCCTTTTCACTTAATTCACTTGGTTTCATTCTTTCCTTTCATTGATATAAGTAATTAAGATCTTGAATTCTCCTCTGAACACTGCTTTAGTTATATGCCAAATATCTCATATATGTGTATAAAATGTCTATACAAGATTGCTTATAATAGCAAAAGACTTCCAATCACCTAACTACCCGTCAATAAAAGGAGACAAGCTAAATGAAATATGGTACTTCTGTAAAACAGAATACACTATGATCATATATTTCTAAAGTTTAAAAGGTAAAGTTCAGAACAGGGAACTTAGGGAGCTGCTATTTGTGAAAATAGGGAGTGAGAATATATACCCATGCATACGCTTAAGCATATATATAAGTTTCTCTGGAAGGATAAAGATAACGCAAGGGCTATTGACAAACCATGGGGAAGGGCGGGAGTGAGACTTTCCTCTGTATACCATTTTGTGCCTTTTGAATTTTAAACCACATTGACGTATTGCCTATCCACATGAATTCTATCTTTAAAAAAGAGAATAGTGCAAGAGTAAGTGGATACAGGGAGTATAGGGGACTCTTTTGAGGAGATTTGTTGTAAAGTTGGGCCAAGTCCACCTGTACCTAGCTCTGAGACCCAGGCAAGTTAGTGTTTCTAATCTCCGTTTTCTCATTCTTAGAACTGGGATAGTAATACTCATTACGTTGGATTATCTTAAGGATAAAGTAAGACAATATCTGGCTGGCCTTTAGCACAGCGGTAGCACACAGACAGCACTCAATGAACGATGTTTGCTGATACTGAATTATTACAACTCATAAACTTTCTTATTCTCAGCATTTCTTAGGACCAGCAGATGGCATCAGACTCAAGTAAATGGATGCTCCTTTCACTGAGCACCCAAAACAGGGAATCTTCCTCATTCCCCAGTCCTTTTCCTCCCAAATTCTGGCACTTCCACATTTCCTCCTCTTGAGTCCCGACTGCCGCGTGGAAGGCATGTGGCTGGCCCACGCGGCTGGGGCATAAAGGACTTGAAGTTCAATGCCATTCCCACACTGGGCAGGGCAGATGGGGTGGGAAGCTGTTTGTGGCTCCAAAGTAATCTATGAGAGTTTCCTAAGGTTCTTCCTCTCCATTCATATCTCCTTTGGAAAGAGTAGCACAGGACTGAGTGGGAAAGACACTGAAGGTAAGTGACAAGGAGAGGGGGAAATTAATGGGCAGAAGACAAATGGCGGTGGGCAGCAGGAGAGGAGAGTGAAAAGAACTAGAACTCTGGACCAACCAGAGTCACTCATCTGTGGTTACAGGGCAGACCACACCTGTGGGATTTGTAGACGACTCTGTCAGGGAACATTTTTCTTCATTCCTGAAATAAGGCTTACCCAGGAGTTCCCATGATACAACAAACTTTGATGGCCTCTTAAAATCCTAAGGTCTGCCGCATCTCCCTACACTGCCCATCCCAGCTGTCACTGATTAGCTGTGTGATTTCAGGCCACTTTCCCTCTCTGTAAAATAAGATTTGCCAGCTACACTATGTTTAAGATATCTTCCAAGTTTAGAGTATTATGAGTCTGTGGGTGTAATTGTACTGAGGCTATCATAGAATTTTAACAGGTCTTCTCCCATGAGGACTATAGTTTCCGTAAGGTTGGGAGATACAGAGATTATTATTCCTAATTTACAAGTAAAGGAGGGACATTTGGTGGGGAGGGGAAGGAGTCAGGCCAGGCTTCTCCCTCTTCCAATGCATTTCACCCTCAGTGAAATTTGAGAGATAAACAGGTGTGGAGCCATAGGGCAGCAGCAGGATGAATGAGGCAAAGATTTATTTGCATAGGAAACTCCCTTTTCTGGCCTCACCCTGCTCCCAACAGTTGCCAGGCAGAAAAAAAAAAAAAAAAATCCAACAAAAGTCCTGGCTAGTTCATTGCCAGCCTGGAAAGTACCTGCTACTTCCAGGAAAGAGAAAGTTTCAGTTTCCTAGAATAGGAAACTTCAAATGTAAAACCCTTCCAGCAACCAGTAATATGTACAGCTTTGGATTTTCGGTGAATTACACGTGTAGGGAGGATTGAGAATGAGGACTGCGGAGGAAGGAGATTTATTCGTTTATTCAACAAACATGTATTTATTGTCCATTATGAATCGAGTCCTGTGCCAGGTGTAGATATAAAGCTTAATGAGATACATAGCCTCCCCTCAGTCCCGGAGCTCCCGGCCTGGTGGAAGGACCGAGGTCCACGGTGGCGGGTGGAGAGAGGAACAAGGACTGTGAAAGAGGGAAATCCCAGGAGCAGAGCGACAGGAGCACATGGAAAAGGCACTTTTTCCAGACTGAGAAGATAAGGGAAGGCTTCCTGGAAGACCTACATCCTGAGGTGAATCTTAAAGAACCAGGGTAAATCCAAGAGTGTGGTTCAGGGAGTCCCAGGAAACACGACATGCAGAGGACAAAGGCCTCAGCAGGGCAGGAGGTTTGCTGTGGATGGAGCTTAATCCAGCAAGAAACGGGAAGACAAATGGGCTAGAAAACGTGTCTCTGAGGAAGATCTGAGCAGAAAGGGGTGAAGACGCTGGAAGGATTTTATAGAAGTGACATCATCCAATGTGTCTTCCAGAAAGAAGAACGACTTTGTGAAGACTGGCTGGAACAGGGGAACCAAGAATCGGGAAACCCCTTTGGAGATGAGATCATCAAAGGCTCCAAATGAAAGTGATAACACTGGGCCTCGGGAGAAGGTGATGGATTCAGAGCTATTCAGAGCTTCAGGTAAAAGAGTTTTACTTGACCTGATTACAAGGTAGATCATGACACAAGATGCAATATAATTTATGGGTCAAGGGTGTGGACTCTGGGGTCAGCACTGGATTCAGATTCCAACTCCACCACTGTGTAACCTTGGGAGAGTTATTTCATCTCTTTGAGACTCAAGTTCTCTCATCCATAAAATGGGGATAACAATAACCAGTCTCAAAGGGTTGACGATAAGGATTAAATGAGAATACATGAAAAACGCTTAGCGTAGCTCCTGCTCATATTAAAACTCTGTAAGTAGTAGCTATTATCAACGTTTTATTAATACTGTTAATTAGGGAACTGCGCTCTGCCCCTCCACACCTTAGCTCCCCTCAAAATATCAGACCCTGATGCGAATGGGGAAAGATACAGAAAGGCAACTTCATGAATATTTATGTCATACTGGTTAATATGTATCTCAAACAACAATTAAAAGACTGATAAGACAGACAGCAAAATAGTAACCGTGGTTTTCTCTGGGAAATGAAACAGTGGGCAGTTTTACTTTTCTCCTTCCTACTTTTCTGTATTGTCTTCATTTTCTATATAAATGTGTGCTATCTGTATAATAAGGGAAAATACGTAAAATATATTTATTACGCCACAATACACTATTCAGCACCAGGCAAAACTGTTCATCAAGGAAACAAGATTCCTGGCAAAAGTACCCGTGGTCTAAATCTCCATTGTGACCCCAGCTCCAAAAACAGCTCCCCAGGGGAGCTCCCCCAGGGAAACTCAAAGCAGGAGCTACTCGGGGTCACTCAGATGGTCACGAGAAGGGTCCAGTGTCTCCGGGCTCTCAGTCCTCCAGCTCTGCTGCACCAGGGAGCAGAGGTCCTGCCCCTCCGGGAGCCGGCCGTGCTCCTGCAGCTCCCCCTGCCTCAGCACCAGGATCTGGTCGGCGCTCTGAACCGTCTGCAGCCGGTGAGCGATCACCAGCACCGTGCGGTCCCCGCGGGACCTCCAGTCCTGCAGCTGAACGGGGAGGATCACAACCTCAGAAAGATAAGAAAGGGATGGGCACCGCATCCCCGCTGGGCACCATCTCTGGTGGCTGAGGGTCAAGATGGCAGGAAATAAGAGACGACAGGGAAGAGCAGGAGAGGAAGCTCTGTGCTGCTCTGCTCTCTCAGCCGGGCTGCCGCAGCTGGAGGATGAGGAGGGGGCTGTGGAGGAATCAGGGCGTCCCCACACCACGGGAGTCTCCATTCCATCCCCACCCTAAGAAGGCACAGATACTCTTCCCACTAGTGGCCCATTCATCCTCCACTGCCCAGTTCTACACAGGCTGACCCTCAGGTCCCGCCTTCCCCGCCCCTCCCAGCCAGTACTCACGGCCTGCTCACACTCCACGTCCAAGGCACTGGTGGCTTCATCCAGGATAAGGACCTGTGGGTCCCGCACGAGGGCCCGGGCAATGGCCAGACGTTGCTTCTCTCCCACAGCCAACTGGCTCCCTTTCTCCCCGACATCTGAAGAAAACGAGAAATGCCTTTCCTCAAACACTGGTGACCATGACAACGTCCTCCCCACAGGCAGGGACCAGGGCACAACTGGTGTTTCCACAGAAACCAGTTAGGAGGATGAGGGCCTGGTGGAGGGAGGGAGGTGGCCAGTGGGGAGACCTCTGGGGCTGGCCATGTCCAGGGAGCATCACTTCTGCCCTGCTCTCTGGGAACAAAGACTCCGGATCAGGATAGATGGCTAAAGGACTCAGGAGGTTGGGGAAGGAGGGGAGATGGGAGGTGAGAAGAGGCAACAGCAAACACTGAGTTACAGTGACACAGGCCCGGCCCCAAGAATAAGCTCGTCTGTCCTTTGACTGAGGTACCTGTAGAGAGTCCATGCTCCATTTCTTTTATGAACTCATCTGCCCTGGCAGCCTGGGCAGCAGCCATCACCTTATCATCACTGCAGCTCTTCAGCCCGTAAGCAATGTTGTCCCTCACGGAACCCGAGAACAGCACAGGCTCCTGCCCAACCAAAACCACCTGTGCCGAGGGGATGGGAGCAGAGGACTGTGTGGAAACCCCCACGGCAGGGGCCCTCCTTTCCTCCCCGCCTACCTCCCCCAGAACCGAGTCCTTGCGTGTCTCCGCCTGACCCCTCTCCCGTGCCCTCTCTGCACATCCTTCCTCTCCAGTCTCCTATCCCTCGTCTTCCTCCCCACCCACCTGCTGGTGCAGGTAGTGGTGTTCATACTGGGAGATGGGCACCCCGTCCAGCAGCACCTGCCCCCCAGTGGGCTGGTACAGGTTCTGCAGCAGGGCAGCCACCGTGCTCTTCCCAGACCCATTGGGCCCCACCAGTGCGGTCATCTGACCAGGACGTAGGGTGAACGTCAGACCCTAGAAAAGCCAGGAAAGAGTTAGGAGCCTGCCTCTTCTCCGTCCCCCCACCCCATTCTTTCTATCAGAGGCAAATCATCTACAAGCCATGATGCCTGGTCACACAGGAGCCAGGGGCCCAGGTTCCCTCCCTGGGGCCTGTCAGGCACCTTGAGCACTGGCTGGTTGGGGTGACTGGGATATGCAAAGGAGACGTCTTGGAATTCCACCAGCCCCCGCAGAGTGGGCGGGGCCAGTGTCCCAGGGGGAGGCAGGTTTGGCTTTCTGTCCAGGTAGTAGAAAACCTTCTCCGCAGCCCCCACGTTGCTCAGCATATCCCCAAACATGTATACCACGGTCTGCAAAACAGGAGGGCAGGGGTCAGCTAATCATACATAGCTCCACCAGAAAGCAATTTCTCAACTCCTCATGCGCCCTCTGCCACTCTGCACTCCAGCCATGCCTCTCCCCTTATCCAAAAAAAGATTCTCTACCTTTAAATGTGTGATCTGATGGAATTTAAAAGCAGCACCAATATCCTATTATTCCAACTTGTAACACAAAGGATATAAAGGACCGAGACGTCCATACTCCCCTCAACACCGTGACTTGCACCCCAGACCTTTCCAGTTACTGCTCTGTGTTACCGCACAGCTGGTCTGGCCTGATTAGACAGGGAACCCCTTAAAGTCGGTGCTGTGCCCACCTCATCTCTGTGGCCCCCAGAGTGCCTCATGCACTCTCCCCACAAAAGACACTTAACAAATCTCTACGAAAACTCTAAAATAAAGCCCAAGATGCAGGAACTATTTTTGAAAACTGGTAAATAAAGGGAAAGAACTAAATGCTCATTCTGCCTTTCCTAATCAAACTGTCCCACTGAGTAACCAAACAGCAGAGGAGGAGGCACCTCCCTTGAGAGAAGTCTCCCAGCTAATAAATGAAGGAATGACGGCTGTCATCATTTGCCTCCCCTAGTCACTGAATGGATCTTGGCTCTGAGCATTATTGGATGAAGCCACCACAGATGTAGATGAGAGAGAGGAAGAGACAGATGTAATATATGTACTCTTATTACTTATATGAGACGTGAAAATTTGACTGCTGACTGCATTTGATGAACTTTAGAAATTATTGTTAATTTTGTAGGTGTGATAATGGCTTTGCAGTTACATATTTTTTAATGTTTATATTTAGAGAGATACATTTACAGATGAAGCCATATCTGGATTTGCTTTAAAATAATATGGGTTGGGGGTTAAGTGGGTGAGGCTACAGATGAAACAAGCCTGGCCATCAGTTATAATTGTTAAGACAGATGCTGGGTATATGGGGGTTCATTATAGCATATACATATGTGTGTATACATATACATATATGTGTGTGTGTGTGTGTGTGTGTGTGTGTATATATATATGTATGTATGTATATATATGTGCCTACATTTCAGATTCTCCATAACAAATGAATTGGGGTTATTTTGGATTGGTTTTTTTTTTAAGGGGAATGAACAGAAGCCAAAGGGGAAAGAGAGCATGCACAGGTCCTGACTCACTTGCACGTGGGAGCCCACGTCCTCCTGGTAGAGCAGAAAGGAGAGCAGCCCGCCCCGGGTGAGGTCCCCGGCCAGGATCTGCTGCAGCCCACAGTTCAGCAAGAGCACCTGCATTGCCAAGTGCAGCGTCTGGAAGGGAGAAGAAAGGGGAACCTGAGAACTTTCATTCTTTGCCCTCCCTGTTCCTACAACACAGAGCAGCAGGGACCCCAGGACCAGCTGTAGGATCAGGACCAACCTGCCCCCTCCCTGGCCCCTTCCCCCAGCCACTCAGCCTTCTCACCCTCCTTAAGAGCAGGTAGAGGGCCTGTTCCAGGTCTCGTCGCCACCACAGCTGCCTGCATCGTTCAAGGGCCTCCTTATAGCGACAGACTTCTTGCTCCTCGGCCCCAAAACTGCGCACGGTCTGAAGCCCTCCAACTGCTTCCCGCACCACCTGCCCTGCTTTCGCCACTGCGTCCTGGACCTCCTGAAGCACTGCCTGCAGAAGTGGAGCAGGGGACGGAAGGGGTTGACTCGGCAGAAGACAGCAGACCCACGTCTCACTCTAGCCCTTGGGATGCTCCCCCAAACCACCGGGAAATGTCAAACTCTCCTCTTTCCCTCTTTCCTACACTTCTTTCCAGAAGGGATCATGAAAGTCAAGGAGGCAGCGAACAAAACACGACTGAGCTCTCAGTATGAGGTAGTGCAGGATACGCGCTATTTTTTTTAACCATCATTTGAGGTGACTCACACCACCCCCAGTGTCTGAATGAAGAAAGAGGGGTGGTTTTTCCAAGGAGACACAGCTAGTAAACAGACGGTGGAGATGTAACTCAAAATGGATCAAATGCCTAAACACAAGAGCTAAAACCATCAAACTCTGAGAAGAAAACATGGGGGAAAAGATTCATGAGACTAGACCACAAATGATTTCCTGGATGTGACACCAAAAGCACACACAACAAAAGAAAAAAAAAAAACAGATAAATTGGACCTCATCAAAATTAAAAACTTTTGTGCATCAAAAGATTCTATCAACAGAGTGAGAAGGAAAATTACAGAATAGGAGAAAACATCTGCAAATCATGTATGAGTTAAAAGGTTAATACCTAGAATATATAAAGAATTCCTACAACTCAACAATTAAAAACAACTCAATTTAAAAATGAGCAAAGGACTTGAATAGATATTTCCCCAAAAAAGATACTAAACTTGTCAACAAACACATGAAAAGATGCTCAACATCACTAATCAGGAAAAGCAAATCAAAACCATATGAGAAATCATCTCACAATCATTAGGATGGCTATTATTTTTTTAAAGTGGTATGAATATATGATGGACTATTATTCAGCCATAAAAGGAGGACATCTTGCCACTTGCAACAACATGGATGGACCTTGAAAGCATTATGCTAAGTGAAATATGTCAGACGGGAAAAGATAAAAACTGTATGATTCATTTATATGTGGAAATCTAAAAAAACAAAACAAAGCAAAAAACATAAAACTCAAAAGAAGAAGAGATCAAATTTGCATTTGCCAGAGGCGAGGGTAGGAGTTGGGGGAATTGGATGAAGGTGGTCAAAAGGTACAAACTTCCACTTATAAGATAAATAAGCACTGGGGATATAATTTTAAAATTATAAAAAGGAACAGAAGATAACAAGTGTTGACAAGGATGTGGAGAAACTGAAACCCTTGTGTACTGCTAGTAGGAATGTAAAAACAGTACTCTCTCTCTGTCTCACACACACACACACACACACACACACACACACACACATCTACATAAAGTCCCAGGGGCCAGTGGGTCTTCTAAAATCAGAGCTGCTACTTAAGGGCTGTGAAGAGAAGGCCTGTAGGGGAGCTTTATTCTTCCCCAGGGGCCCCCTAACATCCACACCCACCTGATGGCGGGCATTGTACACCTTCTCAGCCGCTATTGTGAGAGGCAGCTCAAGCAGAGAGAGGAGGGTGAGTCGAGGAGACAGGCTGAGCATGAAGCCGTACAGTCCCAGCACTTGCACCAGGCTTCGCAGAAACACATTGGCATTAAGAGGAAGCCAGCAACTCATCAGTTTGGTATCCGAGCTCAGCCGCGAATTCAGCTCCCCTGGGAAGGACAGAGCAGGTGAGGAAACTGTGTGTTGTAATGTAGAACCCCCTCGAGACCCACTGCTCGCTCGCACAGTCCCCTCCTCACTTGCAGAGAGTCAGATGGAGGCTGCCTCACTACATCGTCCCCAAAGAGAGAAAATGCAAGTGTCCTGCCAGCGATGCACGCCGGACAGGCTGGGTGCAGGTGGAGGGCAGCTGAGGGGCAAGGAACGCCAAGGAGAACCCCAGATCTGGACTCCAGGCCCCACCTGTCTTAGTCTCCTGGAAGAAAGTGAGGTCCTGGCGCAAGAGGGAGGAGAAAAGCTGCTCCCGGATCCGCAGGTTGATTCTGGACATGGTGAGGGTGAAGGCGCTTCCTCGGCAGCCAGCAGACAGTGAGCTGCGGGGAGAGGATGAAGGAGAGAGAGATGCAGAAGAGAGAGGAAGGGGAGAAGCAAGGAGAAAGCACAGAATGAAAAGAAATACAAAGTTGCAGGAAGTATACCATGAGAGCAGAAGAGAAAACAAATAAGAGAGAGGGAGAGACACCAGGCAGGAATAAAGGGAGGACATGGTGAGTTAGTTATGGGAACAAAATCATAGCATGAACAGATTCACCAGTATTTATGGAGCTCACTCTGCATTAGACACAAGGGAACAGTACGACAGAAATGGAAAGATGTTGTGAAGAGGAATAGACTATGACTTGCTTCTGACCAGACCTTCCTCAGTGTTATCTATCCCTCCAGCCTCCCCCTCCGTCTTGGTCCCTTTCCTGCCTGCCCCTAGTGTCCTTCTCCCTCCTCCCACATACTTCCTTGTGGGAACAGCAGCAATGAACCCTCTGCCCTCCCACTCTCCAAAGCCCTGCGATCATCTTATTCCCCCTCTTTATTGTCCTTGGGGCTGGAGAATTCCCATTAGACCAAGCAAATATTTACAGTAAAACTTAAGCGGAAAATGTGAAAACAGAGAAACAGGAATTTTACAAAACATGGGCTTCTAACACAAATCTAGTGACTGCATTTAGAAGGCTGTTGGGATAGTCAGACCTAGAATGAAGAGAGTTTGGCCTTTGGTGACCACAGTGAGAATGGAGAGAAAGGAGCCACAGGAAAACATTTTGATTGTGGACAACACAGGGCTAGTGTCTGAACATGAGAAAGGCATGGACCATGCGGGTGCTTGGAGCCTTGGATACTAATGGGTTCATGATGGGAATAAGAAAGGGGAGCCACTTTCAAGGAGATCACGAGGGAGTGGGGTGCAGGTAGAGCTCTGGGAAGATGGAGTCTGAGATAACAATGGGTTATCCAATGGGAATGTCATGGAGGCCAGTAGATGACAAGGCTGGAGCTGGGCATGGAAACTTGGATCTGGGAATCACCTGCAGAGATGAGCTGGGTTAGCTCAACAGGGCAAATGCTCTTAATGATCAAAGAACTGAGTCATGAGGAAAGTCCATAATTAAGGATCCAGAAGAGGACAGTTCACCACTGGGAAGCAGGAAGGGAGTTCATAAAAGCTAATGGAAGAAATAGATCAATTGTAAGAGATTGTTCAGATGCCAAATGCTACAGAGACACAAAGAGAACTGAGTGCTGATTTTTTTTTTTTAAGCAGTAGCTTGATCAGTAAGAAGTTCACTTTTAAGTGATTAGTGTCAGCAAAGAGTAGCAAGTATGGAATAATGGAGAATTGGTTTTTGAGGGATTCCAAATGAAGGATGACCATAACAAAGGAACAGTATCAAGCAGCCCGCTGGGGTTGGGGTAAGGCAGTGAGGTTCTTGCTAGCCTGAGAATGGGCACCTCCTTACATTTTGCACCCTAGGTGCCTCGCTCACCTTATCCTAGTCCCTGCCCTATCAAGCAATTAGTTCATTTGTTTGTTTGTAGACAGCGGACTCCTGGGTACGTCTGAAAAGGGAGGGGAAAGTAAACCAAGTGGAAAAGTGTAAAGACATTGGAAAGAAAGGTGACAAGCCGCAGAGTAAGACCTTCCAGGGCTGACAAGATGAGTTAGGGAAGAAGAATCAGGAAGAAGAAACATGTCCACCCTGACAACAGGATAACTGTGGAAACAAACACAGTGAGAGGTAGGAGACAGAAAAGAGAAATGGAGTTTCATGGAGATAAACACGTTGAGAGGCAACTCAGAGACATTCCATTTGACACATAAACACCTTTTGTACTATATTCACTCATACCTGTAACTTTAATAACGTAATATAAACTTTGAGGGTGTTGGAGCTACGTGGTGAATGAAGGAATAAATGAGTGGATGTAAGAAATAAAACAGTGAATAAATAAATATATGCAGATTTTAGTTTAAGTATTTTGTGTTTTGTGCACCAAAGGGTCTGAAAACAGAGTTGGGAAAGTGAGGGCCTCCATAAAAACTGAGGCCCCACAAACCGCCCATCACCTACCTGCCAACAGAGAAGAGACACATGAAAAAGATGGCACTGACAAAGGCATCCGGGTCAAAATCACCTCCCAGGATGTCAATCACACGACCAGAATAGTAAGGGATTAATGTCTCACCTGCAAGAGGCAGGAAGGACAGCAGATGAAAGTGCTGGTGCCAAGGGCCTTTTCCCACCTCCAGCTCACAGCGCCCTCTCCTGACTCACCCAACACGGCAAGGACCAGGAAGAAGAAGGCGGCAGCCAGGAGAGGCAGGTCTGGCCTGGAGAGCTGCAGCAACCTCCACATAAAGGCTCTGTTGTTCTCCTGGTCCCGCTCCCTCTCCTGGGGTCCTGGGGCACCCAACACAGCCCACACCGCCCAGCTCAGTCCTGCAGCCCCGGAGCCCAGCAGCAGCCAGCTCCAAGAGGCTGAAGCCACTCTGGCCGGGGGAGCACTCAAGGCCCCTGGGACGAGGGCCCTCAGGGAGAGAAACAGGGGGGTCACCAGGCAGAAGGGGGGCAGCAGTGCTCCCACAAATCCCAGCAGCCCCCCCAGCCTTAGCAGCCACCAAAGCCCTCCAAGTCGCAAGGCGCCCTCCAGCCACAGGCCTAGAAGCCCTGGGGGAAGCAGGGCCCCCAGAGGCCCCCGCAGCAGCCAGAGTAAGGCCGAGTCCGCCAGCAGCAGGGAAGCCCAGGGTCTCAGGTCAGAGAGCCGCATGGCGAAATCTGTGGGTAGAAAGTGAGAAATTACAGAGTTGGGGTCCCAGACCTTGTCTCTGTCCTCCCCACTCCCACTCTGCCCAACGCATCCACCGGCTTCTCAGTTTGTTTACCCAATGCCGCCCCGAAAGATGCCCTGAGTACCCCGTGCTCACCAGTACCTCCCTCCTAGGACCCAAGGCATTCGGCCTGACGGAGGGAGCTGGGAAGCCTGACACATCTGCAGCCTCATCCTTTAAAAAAAGTTGCCAGGGCCCCCTCCCCCACACCCCGCTCCCACCAGCCGCCCCGAGTTCCAAAGGGCCGGGCGGTCGGTGCCCTGCTCCTCTGCTTCCCGAGGTCCAGAGGGACAGGAAGCGGGGGGGGCGCAGAGTGGGCGGTGGCTGGGCTGCGTCCGTGTCAGCGCTCCAGGTTTCCACCCGCACGAACTCACCAGCGGCGCTCCTGGGCTGCAGCTCTGGGGGGTCTTTCCTCTAAGCGCTGGGGCTGAGCTCTGAAATGCCGCGCGCGGTCTCAGCTTGGTTTCCCCTCTGCGGGCTGGCGAGGCTCTCCCAGGCAGCGCCTCCCTCCGCTTTCGCTTTCGCTTCCCTACCCGGGGCCTTGTTCTGGGCCCGGCGGCCAGCAGGGGGCGCGCGACCCCCGCAGACCTCCCGACAGACGCCCGACTCCTGCTCCCCTGGCCAGGCCGAGGTTGGTCTCCCACCATCAGCAATAGCTACTCTGTCATAGGAAACTATTGCGATTTTTTAAATTGCCTCTAAGTAAAGTGAAGCTGTTTCAGAGTTTAGGATGCTCTGTAATTGGAGAACCAATGGATTTTCTTACCTCAAATTCTTACTGCCTCAGCTCTGAACCTATTTTGGAATTGGCCCTCTTCCCCCATCCAAGCTCCAGTTGTAGCATCTTGTGGGGAGCGCGGAGAGGGAGCCATATTCCGAGTGAGAAGTACTCAGGACTTCTAAGTGGAAGGCCCAGTCGCTCTCACCAGGACCTACATGCGTTTCCTCTTAATAGATTATGAGCTGAGAAGGCCCTCACCCCATGTCTGCATTTGTCTTTCTCAACACAGCTCCTTGAGCAGAAAATGTATTCAGGTAACTCTAAATTTGTGGTCCAAATTACGTTGGGAGCACCTTCCTCGTATGAGGGGAGTGAATTTTGTTTCTTGGCCTATTTTAACACTGATTAGTGAGGTAATCAGGTTTGCATGGGTCCTGCCTAACCCAGAGTCTCTCCGTGGACCGTGCAGATTGGTTTCCTCCAGAAACAACTCTTCAGGTTGAAACTACCTCCCAGACTCAGAATACCCCTCGAGGGAGGACTGCTTGGATTCCAGTCCACCCTTTTGAAATGTTACCGGTATGACTACCAATGAGTCACTTCAAATTGAAAGTGGGAAGTGGGAGATTAGAAGTTAGGGGCTTACTAAAATTTCTCCAACCCTGTCCACTCTGGAACCTTAAGGATCTCTAAGGAGAAAAGCTCCACACTCAGCGGCTTCCTACTCACAAGCTCTTCTTTTGACTGCCTCTCCTTAGAGAGGGTGTAGCACCCTGCTCCCTCCAGTGGTCCCAGCGTGATTCGGAAAATCTCATTACGTCTCTCACCTTTCTATCCGGGTCACTTTTTCCTCACATTACCACTTCAGCGGGCCCTCCTTATCTCCTCTTCCACTTCAATCCTGGTCTTGTCATCTTTCAATTGAGTGTGACACATCATGAAATTGAAGCCCTAGTGTCTGTCTTTACCTTTAATATCCAATCTCTCCCCAGTGTTATTTGAGGTAAATGGGACCGTGTTTACAATTACTGCACACATGGGAACCAGAAGCTTTTCCATCCTACTCTACAAAGTCAAAAACAGTGTTTCTAAGTGCCCTACTCCCAAATAACCATTAACAACTGATTATACAGGCGTCTCCAGGCTGTGTTCCCATAGAAAGGGCTCTAACCTAAATTAAACTGCACAGAACTGTTCACAGACCATGTTGAGCCTTCCTGAGGTCCTGGAGAGGTGAGCGTGGAAGGAAAACCCAGGAGAGATTTTGGGTGAGGCCCCATTTCTTAGGCAGGGGTTTGAGTCTCTCTTCTCAGAAAAAGTCTGTCTTTATTTCCAGCCCACTCCTTCCAACAACCACAGCCCCAACGCCACTCAGCCACAACACAGAGGCATTTATAACCGTTACCTCTTTATTGTGCTTAGTGGGGCACCCAGGAGGTTGGGGTGGGGGAATGCTAGTTGAGACAGAGAACACACAAAAGGTAAACTCTGCCTTGCACCTCCCAGTGGCCCTCGTTGGTTCTCTATCTCTGGGCTCAGTCAGAGTAGGCCCCTCTTTCTCCTGGGGTGGAAACTGGCCCAGGTCCCTAAGTTGACCAGGCTTCTCCAGAGGCTTGCCCAGCTGCCGCCACCATCACTGACTGGCCTCCCGGTACTGATGCATCAGGTCACTGACATCCGTACTTTCCGCTTTCACCCAGCCATCTTCCTTCATGTGGTACACTGCGGGCAAACGAGAAAGAACCTAGCGTCAGCTTTCCCTTCAGAATTCCTGTTAATGATGTTGTGTTGAAGGCCACAACAGCAACACCGACTCTCAAAGCCTTTATTACTGGGACTTCAGTGCCCTTCCTCCGGCTCTGAAAACCCATCCCCTGCCACTCTGCCTCCCCTAGGTCTCCCGGTCTCAAATCTCCCTTCCCCACCCAGAGGCATGGTAGGGGGCCATTGGTCTCTTACTGTTGACAACACCTCCAGAATAGCTGTCGCGGTGGGTGGCATGAACGATAGCCCTTCGGCCGAGGTCATAGGCCTCTTCGATGCTGAGATTGGGCAGATAGCCGCTGTCCATGACCCCATAGGCATAGGTGTTCCCGCTACCAGTGGAGAATATACTTCCTGAGAGCCGTGTCCCATTTTCATTCACATAGTAGAGTCCAGGTCCCTAAAGGGAGCAAGAAGGTTCCAGGTTGGAATTGGAGAGGAAGTTGTTGGTAACGCACAGGTTCAAGTATGAGCCATGAGAAGTAGATAAAACAATAAGAATGACCACAGGGGCTTTTGAACTGGAATAGCAATCGTAGAAGTTTAGGGGGGAAAACAGGAAAAACAAACTTGGAATTAGCTATTTTATCCACAGAGACAAGCTTATGAAACTAATGGTCCACATCTGGACATAGAAATTGCCAGTGGATGTGCTGGAACAATTTTCCTTTATTTCTTTTTCTTTCTTCCTTTCTTTTTTTTAATGGAGATACTGGGGATTGAATCCAGGGCTTCATATACACTAAGCACGTGCTCTACCACTGAGCCGTACCCTACCTCAATGGAGCAACTCTATAACCCAGTGTTCTATGTACTGCATACCTTGTAGGTGAGGGAGTGGGCGTGTCTAGTGGGGAAACTGCTCTCTCATCCACGTGGGGTGGGGGGTGGAGGGTGGGGGATGATACAGAGGATGGAGAGGACTCACCTTCTTGTCCCAGCCACAGATCATACTGCCCATGGAGAGGCCCATGCCCCGGTACTGGCACATCATGTTGGAGAGCAGTTTGGAGGCTGCTGACACTGAGATCCGCTCCCCATTCCGCAGATAGTACAGCCTGGGTGAGGACAGGGCGGGTCGGGGAGAGGACTTAGAGGTGACAGGAGAGGGCTAGCCCTCTGAGCAGCCCATTTGATGGGCAAAAAAATGATTGCAGAGATAAGCATTTGAAAGGAATGGTTTTGTAGGATCTAAGGATCAGGGAAAGATCTGGAATTTAAAGGATCCAAACTACATAAAGAAATCCTTGTAAGTGATATGATCCCACCAGAGTCGATGATGTCAGTGCTAAATAACTGACAGGTTATCTGGCTTACTGACAGGAGCACAAGCTGAGATTTGGGAGAAGGTTTTGAATCACCAAAAGGCTGTTTTGTGAAACACTATGTTAGCACTAAGATGCTCTGTTAGCACGGAGGGAAAGGGTGAGGAGCAGTGATCTGGACGATCCAGGATCCAGGATTGATCACTAGGCTTAGAAGGGAGATAAGAGGCCTTGCCTACCTGCACTCCTTGGCTAGCAGACGCTCCCAGTACTGACAGTCCGCTGCACAGCCAGACATGGTGCCAAGCAGGTAAGGGTTAATCTCAATCACCTTGTTCACCATAAAGTCGCCTAGAAGAAGACAGAGTTTGGGGAGAGGAGGAATGACCCCACAGCTCTCCCTGTGCATCCTAGATCAATATCCACTCCCACTTAGATGCAGATATTGGTCTACTGCTGAAAGGAGGACTCAGCTCCCCAGCCCTCCCCAGACTGCACCTGCTGAAACACACACTCACTTATGTAATTCCCAGCCGAGGCCCGAGAATCCACGGCCACAATCACCCCATGCTGGAACTTGAAGGCGAGGGTGGTGGTGCCATGAGCCATCTCAATCTGAACGTTCCTTCCTCCGTTCCCACCCAGGGACTGGAAGAACTCAGTGGGCTAATGAGACAGAAAAAGCAGAGAAAGGACCAATGAAAACTTCTGAACTTAGTGGCTTCAGGAAAGTAGTTTAGAGAGTGTGGGAGTGAGGAGATACACAGACATTCTCCGACCCTCAATACATGAAACAGTAAGCCCGCTCTACAAGGAAATGGCTTGGGAGAAGGAAAAGAAGAGGCCGTGACACCAGCTTTTTCCATTTTCCAGCACAATAGAAATGAAAGGAAATAAATGTTACCATAACTAACAATTTTCAGGGTGACTGTAATGTTTTTCCATGCATAGGTCATTTAACCCTCAGGAAACACTTTTTATTAATAGTATCCCCATTTTACAGAAAAGAAGCCCAAGACCTAGACAAAGAGACTCGATCCAAGGCACACAACAGTGAGTGGCCGAAGCCAGGCTAACCGCTAAAGTCCACAGGTTTTCCAAGACACAGCCCCAGGAGAAAAACATGATTTGTGTGTGATGGAGAATGGGCAGGAAAGCGCTTGTCTCTCGATGGGAGTCCCCATCTCACCTCTAACTCTTTGCCCTAATCTGTACTTCCTACCCTCAGGCGGCCGGTCCCACGTGGCCTCTTCGCTGGCTCTGGGCCCTGGACCCTGGACATAGCTCTTAGGCTAACGGATCCCCCTCGCCCATCCCCTCGCATTTCGCAGCCTCTGGACGGTCCCAAGACAGACCCTCCATTGCTCTGCGCCCTCCTGTCCGCGTCCCACAGGATTTTCTTACAGCCCTGACCTGCATTCCCCGTGGGAGGGCGAGCTCTGGAGATCGCATAGAGAAACTGTAGTGACCAGGGTCCGAGCGATGCCGGCTCCCCGCGGCGGGGACAGCCCAGTCCTCCAGCTGCCCTCGGGTGGCTCCGCACACATCCAGCAGCGCCATGATCGCCTAGCACCGGAGATCGGTCGGTGCTCACAGGGGGAAGTGAAAGCGAAAGCCCGAAGCCTCAAGGGGAGGGAACCAGAATTTTTTTCCACATCCCCCTGCCCTTTCCGAGAAGCGAACAGTGGGAGTCTGGGGATCAGGAATATTATGTTGGGGACAGGTTTCTCTGCTCCGCCTTCATGAAATTTAGAGAAACAATGGGTGATAAACTGTCAGAAGAAAGGAAGAAAGAGCGCGAGCGGCTTCGAAAGCCCCTTGGGCGATGAGATTTCAGTAAGAGACACCGACAGGCTGGGGCATCCTCCGGGAACAGTTACCCGGTGGGTAGGGGTCCTATCATCAACCAGAAAGGTGGAAGTCAGCAAGAACCCGGGAGCAGTTTCAAATCGGGAATGGGGGAGGGGTGTTCATAGGAGCATCATTTTATAAAAGCAGGGGAGGGATAGGAGTACATGCGGGTAAGTAATCTTGAGGACGGGTCCTGGGGCGCCGGGAAACAGAATACACCCGCAGCGTGGGGGAAGGGAGCACGAAGGAGAGGGTGCGGCCTCTGAATCTTTCGACCTGGTCCTCCTTAGGGCCGCTCCCGGTTCAATGGTCTCCCTAACTGGTAGCCTCCCACACGTACTGCCCTTTCTGCCCGCACCTCCTCGCGTAATTCTTGCTTGAACGAGCACTTCGGAGTTCAACTCCTCGAAACCCCACCTCTCCTTGCAACCTGTGTTGGCCTAATCTGCCCAGCAACTGTTGACGTCACACTACCATGGCCCTGTCTGAATGATAGAGGTTTTACTAGATCACTCCCTCCACACCCCCTCCCACCCACCTACCACCACCGCCGCCACTTCACTGAGATCACCCTCGCAGGTGCCACTTCAGAGCCGAGTAGGCCCGGCTGGAAAGGACCGGGGTGGGGAGGGGTGACGTGTGAGCTCCCCCGCTGGCGCACTGGCACCTCCTCTAGCCGCTCTCGCCCTCGGTCTTCCACCTGGGGGCTGTGAGGCCCGGCAGCTGCCGGTGCCTTGGAGGGCGAGGTAGCCCCCAGTCTGGCTCATTCCTGGGGGCGGGTGTAGGGGGATGGGGAAGTGGAGAGGGCAACCAAAGGAAATTGAAAACTTGAGGGAGAAGATGGCACACTCAGGGCTGTGAGGATGCTGAAAGTGGGAGAGACCTGGCTTATAAAAAGTGCACCGCAAAAGTCGGTGAGCCATTTGGTCTACCGAAAACACAAGAAACCACAGTAGAAAACACCAATTTTATTATAAATATCAAGAATCCACAGGGTATTTATTGGCCAGCATATGCCTCCGGTCAGACTGGAAAGCAGCCGATCTTCCCTTTCTGTGTATTCTAAATATTATCCTCATTCTAAGGGTGCTAGTCACACCAACCCTGGCTCCAAACCCTAATTACACGAAGGCATTATTATAAACCTTAGTCTCTTCCAGGAAATCTGCATTATCAAGAGGATTTTGGAGGAGCGTAACACTCAGAGCAAAATTTCAGGCATCACCTGGGGGTTACGTTTTAGAACCTCACCCCTCCTAGAAGCAGCTGCCTCCTCTGCAGCTCTAGTAAGACCTTGCTTTGTTCTCAAACTCTCCACTATAGAGAGAAGGTAAAAAGGGAGGGAGATGGAGTGTGCAGGTCTGAGAAGTCTTTCATTCCAGAGCACCAGACCCACCAGGAGCCTGCACCATGGTACAATAGCGTCCCTTATTCTCCATGAGCTGCTGGTGGGTTCCCGCCTCAATGATGGTGCCTCCTTCAAGAAAGAGGATGTGGTCAGCCTTCTCCACAGAGCTGAGGCGCTGGGTGATGAAAAGCACAGACCGAGAGTACCGCTCAGGGCTTTCATACAGGAGCTGCTCCACCTGAGAAAATACAGAGACTCTTTCAGAGCTGGGGACCACTCCCAGCTCAGGGAGACACCTGTGTTTCCAGAGCAGGGACAGACCTCGCCAGGCTGACTGCCCCCTGTGTCAAAAACCCCAAGGAGACTGAAGATGCTCATTCTGAGTGCTTCCCTGCCAAACCTTTGATTTGTTAGGCACTGTTTACATGAAGTGACAACAGTGGAATAAAAGTCACCATCCTATGGTGAAACCCGTGAGAAATGAGTGAAGAGTATTGAATAGGCTCTTCCCTAATTTTGATATTCTCTTTTAAGGAAATATAACCTAGTAGTAAAAAGCATGAGCATTCAAATCAGGCAGACTTGAATGGGAGTTCAGGCTCTGCTATTCAGCAGCTGAATGACACTGAGCAGATTATTCAACCCCTCTTAGCCTCCATTTTATCATCTGCTGAATGCGGATAACATCACCCAGCTCACAAGCATTGGTGATGAATAAACGAGTGAGAGAGCACATGTAGAGGGCCTACTAGCATGTCTGGCACCTAGTCAAAGTGCAATTAATATTAGCATTATTAGGACTGTCTTTTCCTCATGTTTGGCTTCACAGATTTGGAGTCTGTAGACTCTTTAACTAATTCTAGGCATCTTGGGGATAAGCTGGTGGGAACTGAGAATTGCAAGGACTGGTTAGGATGATTATGATGTTAGTATAATAATGAAGGATGAGTGAAGGAAGAAGGATTGGTTGAGTTACAGGCGTTAAGAAGATGACTCTCTCACCCGTGCCTGGCTGCTTGCATCTAGGGCACTGGTCGCATCATCCAGGATGAGTACGTGTGGTTTCCGGATCAGTGCTCGAGCCAAGGCCACTGCCTGCCGCTGACCCCCTGATAGCTGGCTCCCAGCCTCACCTACCTCTGCAGGGACAAATGCCAAGGTCAGAGCTGGATAACCACATGTGCACCCACGTGCTCGCACACACGTGCACACACACATGCACACACATCAAGGACTGAGGGATGCAGCAGGATAGGGAAGGTTCTGGGAAGGTGAAGGAATTCTAAGGATATGAGGATGGAAAAGCCATAGGAACAAGATCTTACAATTTCAAACTGATGTCAGTGGGGTGGCAGGGACTGATGAATAAAGGCATGACTACTGGGGTTTCAGCAAAGGTGAAGATGTCTGGGTGATATTATGAGTGAAGAGGGCACCTGTGTTGTAGCCGTGAGGGAGTTCAGAGATGAAACTGTGGGCTCCAGACTCCTTTGCAACAGCTGTGATTTCCTCCATAGTTGGCTTCTGGATCAGGCCATAGGCAATATTTTCTTGAAAACTTCTTCCAAATAGCTGGGGCTCCTGTCCCACTGCAGCCACCTGGGACAAATGTGATGAAGAGTCACAGTACAATGGAAATTAACACAACATTGTAAATTGACTCCACTTCAATAAAAAAAAAGTCATAGAACAAGGAACACAGGTGTGTGGTCATCTAGAGATTGAAGGTTGAAAATCTTTATTGTGAGCACACCACAAAATTATACAGCTTCTCTCCTGACCACACCCCTACCTCCACCCAAGGTCTCCTATGGCTCCCGAACGCCCCTTTCAGAACCCTCAATGAGAAGGCTCTTCTTACTTGAGGCTCCCTGCCCTCCCGCATGCCACCTTCTTGCTCACCTGTCTGTGCAGGTAGCAGTGCTCATATTGGGGAAGGGGCTTCCCGTCCAGCAGCACCTGCCCCCTGGTGGGCTGGTACAGATTCTGCAGCAGGGCAGCCACCGTGCTCTTCCCAGACCCATTGGGCCCCACCAGTGCCATCACCTCACCAGGACGTAGGGTGAATGTCAGCCCCTGGAGGCCAGAGAATCATACAATAAGAGGCAGACCAAGTGAGGCCCCTAACCTGGAGACCGTCGTCATGTTACATTGTCTTGTCGATGTCTTAGCCCAGAGAAGAAAGGAGGAAAATGGGAAAACAGCAACTCCCACCCTCCCACATGTACAGACTTCGGTTCCTCAGAGATGACACCTCCCCACGGAGTAGAGATGGAAGATGAGACAAAGACAAAGGCCTAGACTAAGCCCTACTCTGCCACCCACTTGACATAAGATACCATGAGAAAAAATCACATTCCAAACCGCAAAGGGAAAGAAGAAGAAAAGATGGAAGACTGGAGGTGCAGATTTTGCTTCAGCAATTCCTTAAGCCATGAGAGCCTCCTCTCCTATTCTCCTTGGAAATCTAAACTGTCTCTTCAGTTCAGGCAGTTTCATGGAACAGATGATGCTCATCTCTGCCTCGGAAGGTGAGGAAGGCTCTATCTACACCTGGTGTTAAGTAGGCTGCAGGCAGGAGGAAAGTTTAAGACCGGAGAGCTGAGAGTGAGGCTGGTGGAAAGCGGGGATTGGCAGGTTGTACCTGCAGCACCGGGACATCCGGACGGTTAGGGTAGGCGAAGGAGACATCCTGGAACTGGACAACGCCCCCGAGGTTTAAGGAAGTCAATACACCACTTGTTGGGCAGCGAGGGATCCGGTCCAGGTATTCAAATATTTCCTCTGAGGAGCCCACAGCCTTCTGTACCCTGGGGTAGGTGGACAGCAGTACCTGGAGGAGATGTTATGAACAGTGAGGCGGGGGATGGGATCTAATCTGCTTGCCATGTGAGAAGGGCAAAGAGTAGAAGGAAAGTGACTCGGATGGCAATGGGACAGCAGAAAGAAAAGCTCTGGGGAGTGAGAGTGGAAGGACCTCACCTGAACAGCTATGGTAAACTGGATCTGGTAGAGAACAAATGTGACAAGGTGCCCACTGCTCACAGCCCCACTTGTCACCAGCTGCCCGCCGAAATACAGGATTCCCACCTTCAGCAGCATCCCTGAGATCTATGGAGAGACCACAGAGGAAAGGGACTGTGGTAGAAAAATCTGGAGGGGCTGCTGAGAGCCAGAATCACTCACATGAAGGAGATATACAGTCCCTTTCCCCCAGGAACCGCAGGAGGAATGAACCACAGCGATCCCGCGGCACCTCACTCAATTACACGGGATGGAAGTCGTAGTCATCATCATCACCATCACCCTTATCGCCTTGTTTGGGGAGTGTTTGGCTCTTCATAAAAGGCTTTCATGACCGTAAGGTCATCTAATATTCACATCAGAACACTGTAAGTAAGGTTGTATAACTCCCAGTTTTTAAAATGAGAGAACGTTCTCAGAGAAGATAAGTTACTAGCCCATGGTCACAGAGCTAGCAGACGGCAGCATCAAGCCAGGAACTCTGACTGCTGCTCTAGTTCTCTTTCAGTTACATCACGGGTGCTCCTCATCCTTCGTTCCTGCTATTCGAATGGCTCTCACTAGCACCATCCACACAGTCCCGGCATGAAGCGGGCCAGGTGCAGGAATTTCTAGGTCCCTGAGCTTTCCCTGTGAGACAGAGGCCCTAGGACTGGGAGACATGGATTTCCCTAAAATGCAGGTTGGACAGATTTTGAAGGAAGCCATCGAGCATGCCTAAAAAGAGGGAGGGGGTTAGGAACACTGAGTAGGGTAATTGAGCCTCCAGTCGCTAGGCTGTATACACTGAACCAGTCGCTGCTCAGTTGGAAGAATGTGGAGCAGAATCATGGATAAGGGAATGGCGTTGAGGCATCTCGGGAACAAGGTAACAGGCATTCATCTCCAGGTGCTCACACTGGTGATCCAGAGATCGACCGCATAGGCCAGGGCCTCCTTCTGGTTGAGTGTCTTCATTTCCTGCAGCTTTTGCCTGAACTTCTGGGCCTCACCCTCTTCGTTGGCAAAGCTCCGGACTGTAAACATTGCTGACAGAACCTCAATGGCCACCTCGCTGGACTTTGCCAGAGCTTCCTGCACCTGCACTGCCAGCTCCTGTGAAGACATGGGCAAGAGGTGTCACACAGGGTTGCCAAACCGTAAGGGACACTAGTACCTGTACCCCCAGCAGAGGGACAGGAGAGAACAGAGAGGGACAAGGCTATATCTCCTGGATACTAAAGAGATACACAGAAAAGGAAAATGACTCAGAAGGGTCATTGGGGGTCATATTCTTGAGACTGGTGATCATATTCTCAAAGACTGATTGTAGGCAGATGAAGAAGAAAAGACAGAGAATGTGAAGGTCAACACTAAGCAATCTGGAAACGTGGACTTCCCGAGACAAGGAGTCCCATAAAGATGGAGAATCAGTGGGAAGATAAGGGTCAGTTAGGTTGAGGCAACTCCCTGGGCATACCTTGTGCCATTTTCCCAGCTTCTTAGGCAGAATGAAAAGCAGTGGCAGGATGGCCAGGGTGACTATGGTAAGGAATGGTGACGCCCAGAGCATAAGCCCCAAGAGACACAATCCCCTCACGAAGTACCACAGCACGAGGCTCAGGTCTGAACTCAGAGACTCACTCACGGTGGACGTGTCCTCTGTCACCCGAGATGTGATGGCACCTGCCAAGGGTTGGAGGGAAGAGAGTGGAGTGAATAGGAAGCTCAGAGTGATGGGAGAGACCAGCAATGAGCCAGGGTGCTAGGGGTCAACATAGTGCTCTAAGAAGGTTAGGAAAACAAGGTCAATGGTATAGAGGGAGGTTTGCAATCTCAACGCAAGGAGAGTAAGTGTCGGAGAGGAAAAGCATGGCCAAGACCTTCATTTTAACCGTAAAAGAAATTGATGGGTGGGAAGGGTATAGCTCAGTAGTAGAGTGCGTGCTTAGTATGCACAAGATCCTGGGTTCAATCCCCAGTGCCTCCATTAAATAAATAAATACATAAACCTAATTAAAGTTATTGATGTCATATGAATTTCCATTTCTCTGACAGATTTCTGTTCTCTGAAGAACTTGTATATCCCACGCATATAGGCAGAAAGAACTTAAGCTGCTCAAGTCACACAGCTGGAGAAGCATGGAGGCGCTGCAAGACAGCAGTGCAGGAATCTATAGCGAGCACTGGATTGGGAATCACGAGACGGGTTCTGTCCCCAGGTTCATCTCTATCCACACGTATGTGTCCATGCAAGTGTTGGCATTTAGGGTCTAGGCCTCAGTTTTCTTCTCTGTCAAATGAGGCAGTTGGACTCTGTGATCTCAAAATCTCCAGGTATGAAATTCTGCCATGTCTCTCTAAATGCACATTTAGGGATACGTTTATGGAAAAATCTCGGATGGCAGCACCAGGCTTTTCTGAAGATAAAGAGTATATTTTGCTCTTGAGGTATGTCAAGAATAAGAAACAATGTTTATGTGAGAGAGAGATCAAGGTTATAAGTAAAAGAGGATATGTGAGGATATAATCAGTAAGTGGGTGGATAATGAAAGGAGTTTCATGAGAAACCTGTTTGGTTCTTTTGAAAAAACTCAGTTTCCTGGCGCAGGACGGCCCGAAACACCTCTCCCTGTAAGTGGCTGTGCACGCGGCCCATGGTGCTGTTGTAGAGTGCATCGCCCACAAACTCTAGCACTGCACTAGAGAGAGACAGAGAAGGAGGGTCAGGCATTCAGGGGACCCCCTTTGGATGGCAGCCCCAACTTCCAACTCCCTCTTTTTCGGAGTTGCCCCATTCCCAGCCTTACAACTTCAGCCCCCAGACCTGGCTATGGTGAGGATGGACATGAGAGTTATGTTTTGAATGAAGGCAGCGCCTGCCTGGTCTTCTAGAATCCAGTCAGTGAGACGGCCCGTGAAGAATGGCACAGCCATCTCCCCTGGGGAGGGAGAGGAGAGATGGATCAGTCAGAAATATCAAGTCTAAGCAGGTGAGCTCTATCCAAGCTCACCCCAGCCCACCCTTCCCCGTCATCCTGGAGGGCAGTGGCAGAAAGAGGACACCAAGGACACACTCTGCACCTGAATGGGCCACCTCAGAACTCACAGCCCTGTGGCCCCACCCATCAGACCTTAGAAGCTTAATTCAGAAGGTAACAGGACGAGCTGCCCCAAGGGAAAGGCATTGCCCCAGATGGCCAGTGATGCTACGCCTAGGGCAGCACTGGAGTCCAGGACGCCTGAGCCCCACCCAGTCCAGAGCTCTTTCCTCTCTGCTGGAGTGGTCTTCATAAGATCTGAGCTGGGTCGCCTTCCCCTGATCCACATTTCTGAGAATTCACACCAGTCTACCTCACTGACCATTTCTCGGTTCCTACCCAGTCCTCTAGCCCCCGTCCCTCTCCCCCGAAAGCCCCCTTACCAAGACTGGAGAGGAGCACCAGGATTAGAATGAGCGGGAGGCAGCGTATCTCTGAGCCCAGGCAGCCCAGAAGCCGCCTCACCGCCACTCCAGAACCCCCGTGACCTTTTTGTTCCGAAAGGTTCCTGGGTTTATGCCACAGGGCAGCCGCGGGCAGTGCTGCTGTGTAGCTGAGGGCGAAGGCGTTGAGGCGACTTCCCCAGTGCAGGAGCTGGGTGCTGTCTGCGTCCCCTGATCTCAGCTGACGGAACGAGGCAAGTCCCGGCAGGGCCAAGGCCAGCGCCGCCGCCAGTGGCTCCAAAGCAGCCAGCCATCCTTGGACTGTTGCTTTTTCTTCCTGAAAGCCAATCGCTGTCCTGAGGACCCCGCGGGCCCCGAGCCACAGCACAGCCCAGCGGCTCAGGCCCACCACCCAGACCCGGAGCAGCGGCAACTCAGGAGGCACCAGCAGGGAGGACAACTGGGGCAGGGCCGGCCGGAGCAGCACCCAGTCGACGAGAAGCAGCAGCGTGGTCCCAAGCCAGGCGAGGGAAGCTCGGGAGAGGCAGAGACACCCGCAGAGTGCGGGGGACCCCGAGCCGGCCATTGGCTCGCGGGCGCAGTTCGAGGTCGGCCCTGGGCCTGGGACTCTCCGCTGTCCCCGCTGGGCCGAAGTCTTCGGATGCTGTTGGAGTCCGTGCAGAGCGGGCGCCCGGGCCGGCGGCGCGGGAAGGGAGAAGGGGCGGGCCGGGGCGGGCTCTCGGAAAGTCCCGGGAACCGGCTGAGCCTGCTGGAGCTCCTAGAAGAGAGCGGTTTAGGGGAAAGGGAAAGCGAAAGCGGCTGCTGGCTCACTCGATCCGCCCATTTCTGAAGGCGGCCGGCCCGAGCTATTTTGGGAGAGGGCGTTGAAGTCAGATCTGAGGTTTGGGGCAGCAGCCCCGGTGCTCCATCTCCGCCATTAGATCTGAGGTTTGGAGGAGTAGCCCCAATGCTCCATCTCCTCCTTTCCTCGCCTCCTCTAGCGGATCTCCCTGTCAGGACTTTCTTACCCCAGCCTCTGGGCGGGGCTCTTCCGTCATTTGTCTCCGGGCAGATCTGCCCCGTACAGGTTAGCGCCCGGGTGCCAAGGCTCACAGAGAGGACCCAGGCGCCCCCTGGCGGGCGTAACGAAGGGGCGGGGCTGCAGGCAGAGCACAGCGCGCTGTCCCAGGTCGGAAACCAGCGCCCCAGGCAGCGAGGAGCGTGGCGCCGGGATGCTGCTGGCCGGAGCACGCACCGGGGATTTACCTCGGGCCGGAGAAGTCCACACTGGGGTAATGAGTCTGGGCATGAGGGTTAGCAGAGGGGTGGAGGAGGTGGAGCGACAGGGGGACCCTGAAAGCGCCACGGAGTGAATTTGGAGACTAACAAGATTGAGGAGATAGCTCGTAGCAGCCAGTGAGTGCACCCCGAAATGAATACGGGTGTCTCTATTCTGAAGGGGATCGTCTAGGGGTCCACGAAGGGACTGGGCCCGCAAGGCTGGTGGAGAAAGGGGTGCTCTGGCTCTTAGCTAGAAGCCTTAAAGGGAAGCTGCTCTAAGGCGCTTTCGCTTTCACTCTGGACTAGAGAGAGGGGCTGGTTAAACCAAGGGAGGGGGTTGGAGAAGGTGCACGGAGAGAAGGAACAGGTACCCTGGGTGAAGTAGGACAGCACTAGACAGAGGGGAACTGTGGACACTGATTGAGGAGGGACAAATCACACAGACCTCTGATGAACTACCCCCTAGGTAACTCAGAGCCTCAGCACTGATTATGGGGGTTCCATGTGAGCTGGTGGTGCCCTTCCCCAGCTCGGCCCAGGAAGGCTTGGCCCAGGTGCTGCCAGGCTCCCTTCCCCGTGTCTTCCCTGCCCACCTCCACGTGCCTGCCGGGGGACTTTTGCTCAGGTTGGGCACCTGGGGCAGATAGCAGCCCAAGGCTGGCTGGCTTCCGCTCTCAAACTAGTGCCACCACTCATAGCTCCAGGGCAGCTTTGTTATAAATGAACACCCTCTAGGATGGGGTGTCCCCTGTTCTCTAGCTGGCTGTTCATGACAAATCAGTATGTCAAAATGAACAGTCAGACCAAGATCCCTGGAGGCCAGGGTAACTTAGGGAGTGGTGAGAAGTACAGCAGTGAAGCCAAATCTCCCCTCACCACCGAACAAGTAGTGGGAAGGAAGAAGTGGAAGTCCAAACAAAGCCTGGGAGTTAGACCTGGGTTTTAGTCCTGTGTGGCCTTGGACAAGTCACTTGCTTTCTCTATGACTCAGTTTCTTCATTGGAACCAAGGATCTTTAAGATTCTTTCCAGCTCAACAGAAGTAAAAAGTGTAGCTTTTTTCTCCTTCACTCTTCCTTAATTCTTTTCCCTAATTCCTTTTATTGATCTGGAAAAGTCAGCTCAAGCTCCTCAAATCCTCTCAGTACAGATCTCTTTCCCTGGCTACTGAGATAGCTCTTTACCTCTTGATCAGAAATCCTTAAATGAAACCTTTATTTTAAGCCATCTCTCATGATTCTTGCTGCTTCCCTCCTTCCTTGACACGTGGTCCTGCTAACTGCTGACCCCCAAGATGTTTTCCATTGTTCAGTAAACTGAAAGAGCTCACTTCTGAGTAAGGAGGTGGGGGTGGATGATTCTGGGCTAAAAAAAAAAAAAGAAAGAAAGCTTGAGCTTGTTTCCCAAGGCCACAGTAACTTGCCGCTGGGGGGTCTGCAGCACATCTGTACATACAACAAGCACATGCAGAGGTAACTCACCGTGCAGCTGCCTCACTGGTGCTTGGAAGTGCCCCCTTGAACCCTTCACTCAGAGGGAGCACTTATACGTCCAAGAGCCTCATCCCACCTCTCTCTTTACAGTGGAAAGGATACCACTTAGTCAGGTTGGGGCTTAGAGATGCCATTCTTTCTGCCTGATACCATGGCCAGGCTCTGACATTCCCTTGCAGCCGGGAGAGACAATAGAGAAAGTGGAAAGATAAAGGGGGGGGGACAATTCTGGGAGTCAGCTCTGGCCTAAATTACCATAAAACCTTGAGTCAGTCACTTCTCTCTGAGAATGTTTCCTCATCTGTAACATGAAAGGATCAAGGCTCTTCCAGCTCTGACTCTCTGTCCTCTGTGTCTCTGCAGACAACCATCATGGCAGTAGAGTTTGACGGGGGCGTGGTGGTGGGATCTGATTCCCGGGTGTCGGCAGGGTAAGTACCAGTGACGGTGTGTACCTTTGGAAGGAAACTAATGGCCCCAAATGCACATTTTCCTTAACCACTCATGAAGAGACTGGTAAACTGGAGCTTTGGAGAAACTGAGTTAAACTTTCAGTAAGGCCTCTCTATTAAGATGCTGGGTGGGTGTTTGGATCTCTGAATTCATGGAGGAGAATCTGAGGCCTGAATGTGAATGTGGCCGGTCCCAGGGAATAAGGGAATAGGGTCTGAAAAGGGCTTAGGAGATAAAGATTTCAGGGCCCCTCCTTCCATCTATGTTTAGAGGTAGAAAAGTTGGTTCTGCCAAGTAGATTTCTGGTTTCTCATCCATAGAGTACTGAACTAATTTTGTCTTTCTCCCTCCCAGCCAGTTTCCTTACATACAAAATAAATACATAGGATTAGATCAATATTACTCATTTTATGTTCCATAGATCACATAAATTCCTTAAGATTGCTAATAGCAAAGAAAAATTATTAAGTGGAAGATTGGTCTTCACTGAGTATTTTTTATTTTACTATAAAAATCTAAGCCCAAAAAATAAGTCTAATTTTGATAATTATTTGCAGTGTTTCATTTGTTTGAGATGATTGCTTCCTGCTTTAATCCAGGCATTAAATTTCATGTGCTCCGAAGCTGTTCTTATGTCCAATAAATCTGAGACACACTGAAAGAGTAACATCAAAAAATTTGGCGAATCTAATGTTGATGACTGTTGACTCCTTGACAGACAGGCGGTGGTAAACCGAGTGTTTGACAAGCTGTCGCCCCTGCACCAGCGTATCTACTGTGCTCTCTCTGGCTCAGCTGCTGATGCCCAGGCCATAGCTGACACGGCCGCCTACCAGCTGGAGCTCCATGGGTACGAAGCTTTGGGGTCCTCAGTCCACCCTGGCTAGAGTTCCCCCAACCGGTGAACCCCTATATAGTGTCACATCCCAGGAGCCCTACAGTTGGAAAATGAAAAATTCTTGTTTTGGCTCCTGCTTTTATTAGCTTTGAGCTGGCACTTGAATCTCTCGAAGCTGGTTTCTGCACCTAGAAAGTGGCAATAATTAATAGTACCCGCCCACCTTGCCAGATGGTTCTTTTGAGAATCAAATGGTATACGTGAAAGCAGTTTGAAAACTGCAAATCACTATCTGAGTCTAAATCATGAGGAAGAAAATGACAGTGTGGCCCACGATAATATCAGGCAGTGATGATGTGAGAAATCAAGGTCATCTGCTTTTACCCACATGGGCAAGATGCCTGCGGCCAGGAGACTTATGTCATGGTGGGGGTGGGTGGCAGTGGTGGTGGACAGAGTAAAGGAGGCAAACAACTGAAATCTTCTTACCAGCTGGTGACGTGAGACTCTGGTTCCCCTGTACACGTGAGAGTGGAGCTGGAGTTTGAATTATTGCAGCTCTAGGTTTCAGGTGTCACTTGGCAGGGATCATGGTAATGGCGCAAGAGAGTGGAACTGCAGGAAATTATGCTGACACCTCTTCCTGACACTTCCTTTAGGATGGAACTGGAAGAACCTCCACTTGTTCTGGCTGCTGCAAACGTGGTAAGGAATATCACCTATAAATACCGGGAGGACCTGTCCGCACATCTCATGGTAGCTGGCTGGGACCAACGTGAAGGGGGCCAGGTGGGTGTCTCCCAATGTCCTCCCTCCCTTGCGGTTCCCCACTTCCCTGTAGAGGGACATGGAGGTCATATGTCATTCCAGCAATGAGTTCCAAAGACACGGCCTCCAAAATCATAGTACAGCCTCAGTGGATAAGTGTATGAGGTGCTGGGGCTCAGCTGCAGAGTGTGGAGACCACCTGCTTGTCTCAGTGGCAAGTAGAGGACTGATGCTTCTGTGGTCTGACCTGAGGATGCCTCCCCCAGGTATACGGAACCATGGGAGGAATGCTGATTCGACAGCCCTTTGCCATTGGTGGCTCGGGCAGCACCTATATCTACGGTTATGTGGATGCAGCGTATAAACCAGGCATGTCCCCTGAGGAGTGCAGACGCTTCACCACGAACGGTAACTAAAGCAAGAGGAAGGGTCCCTGCGGCGGTGGTTAACATGGGAAGGGAGTAGAGCACGAGGAACAGGAAGAGGAACACACAGGTGACCATTTAATTAAATGTCTAAACCGGGACACTTTGGAGAGTGAAAGGGGGCAGGACAAATGCTAAACTAGATGGGACTTCAGGACAAACGGCATAAACCAGGATTGTTATGAGCACACCAAACTAAGATATATGGTGACCCCAAGAACCAGTGGTGTGCGGGAGCTGGCTTGGACCAGCTCATAAGAGCCAATTGTTAAAGATTCAAGGATTTGTGAGCTGTGTGTTTATCTATTTATAACTTGAAATCAATGATGGTGGGATGATTGAGACCATGGACATCAGGAGATGCTACATATGAAGACCTTTTTTTTTTTTTTTGAGTTGTTTACCAGTACACCACCAAATGTGCGTCTCTGGGAGATGGGTTTTGAAGTCTGAAAGTGGTAGTAAGCGTATGAACAGGAGGGAAAGAAAAGATGTTTGAAGCTAAGCTATTCTCTCTTCCTCTCTCCAACTTGAAACCCTCTGCAGCTATTGCTCTGGCCATGAACCGGGATGGCTCTAGTGGGGGTGTCATCTACCTGGTCACCATTACAGCTGCTGGTGTGGACCATCGAGTGATCTTGGGCAATGAGCTGCCGAAATTCTATGACGAGTGAATCTTCCTCAGACTTCCCTTGTTTACTTTGTAATAAACTTTCTGGGGCCAGAACCTGGTATGGTCCATGGGTGCTCAGGGAGATGACGCTGGGGAAGGGGGCTTCCCTCCCAGATGTTAGCACACCCTTTTTATTCTTTTGTCCCCCGATCTAAACATCTTTCCCACAGGTAAGAGTGAGGATGGGAGGGAGTATACTAGAACAGGAAGAGCCCTGTACATCATGTTCTGAGGGATTCTGAAACATTAGAAACAATACAAATTCCCATTCTGGTGCCCAAGGGATGAAGCTGCAAGTGAAAAGCTGGGATTCATTCCTTCAAGGCTAAGACTGATAGGTAGCTAAGACAGCTACACACATGAGAATCAGCTTAGAGCACCAGCAAAGTCACATGCAAAAATTCCTTTCATAATGCATTCACTCACATTAGAGACCAATACATGATAAATACTAAATATTGGGGCGGGGGGCACTTGTGACTTTCAAAGAATAATAGCGATAACCAAAAAAGCTACATTTACTGAACGAGGCATTAGCTAAATGCTTTCAAACTTTACCTCTTAGAACCCAAACCAAAAACCTTATGTAGGTACTACTATTTCTTCCATGTAAGGAGAGATGGAGGCTTAGAAGGATTAAGTCAAGGCAAGTTCAAAAGCTGAGATGCAGGATTTTGTTTACCATATGCCCTTCCTCTACCGCTACATAAAACTCTCCATTTCCTCAAGCTTCATATATCTGCTGCTCTTTGAAATCTGCAGTATTTTTAGTCCAGTCCATTATTTGGCACGTAGGAAGTTGTTGCTAGATGCCTGAGTAATTGTATCAAACACGCGAGCTCCAGTCTTGTCTCTGCCGTGCTCTTCCTGAGTGACAGGACACATTCCCCTTCTCAGAGCCCTCATTTTCTCTTCTGTCAAAAAAAGGGCTGAGTGACTTCTACGGTGGTTTACAGCTTTGACATTCAATGCCATTTTGCTCACAAGTGAGCAGTTAGAGGTATATTTAACAGAAATACTAGTAGGCTACCCAGGAAGTTTCTGTCTGCTTTTCTTTCTAGATTTCAGGCCAAACATACAAATTCAAAGTACCTTAAAACACTCCCATGTCCTTGGGAGTGTGTATTTGGTTTGGAGAAAAATAACCTACAATTACTAGCACCTTCAGTTCTTTCTAGACATGCTATTTAATTTACTTTGAAGTTATATGTAATAGATTAAGAGCTTATCTCTCCTGCTGATCACAACTAGAAACTCTGCAAAGTAGACAAAAGAAAGTACTAAATGACTCTGAAAAATAAACAAAAGCAGGTAGAGAGTGCAGGGAGTCAAAACTTGGAAAGGCAATGCTCTGGGGGGAGGGTGGGTTCAATTTTTTTTCCTCTTGTGGTTCTGCCCTGAAGTCAGGCCTCGGTGGCAGAGCTGCACTGCCGAGCTGAGTCTCCCAGGAAAACACCATCATTCTGGCCAGAGGCACTGAGAGAAGGAGCCCTTGTGGGCAGGAGCGTGAAGGGGACTCTCCCAGACGAGAGCCCTGGAGAAGGGGCCCCCCTAACTCTAGGTGTGAACACCCCTGAGCCGCACAGTTGCGCGGCTCACCCAAAACCGCGCAGCAAAGGCTGTGAGGACCGAATTAAGATTTAAACCTTTTGAAAGTAGGTGGCCATCTTTTTCTTTATTGGCCAAACAATTGTGTCCTTATGCCCCTCGTTCCAAAAAAGGTTGTAGCAGCGTATGGGACAGACACAATTTAAAAAGAAGGAGGAGGAATAGGAGGGGAAGAAGAAATTAGAGCAAAGACAAAATGAAGTTAAGAAATAAGTGAAGCCAAGGGGTAAAACTAATATACAACATGAATATCTTTTTTTAAAAAAGAAAAGTGATGCACTGGACCTGTCCTGAACAGCCTAACAAGAACAGATTGTAAAATAGTCAGGAATTGTGAACGGCAGGGGTCGCTTGACATTGACCATTGTGGGAGTATTAATACTACAGAAACCAGCAATGTCAGAACTTTTTGGTTTTTTCCCCCTGGAGAGCCAGTTTAACAGGACACGTGTTTATCAGCCAGCTATAGATGGATAAAAGAACAACTGGCTCTGAGCTACAGGGTAGTAAAAGCAAAACAGGAGATGAAATCAGGTACAAGATGCAAAAGATTCATTTAAAAATGAATCGTTCAAAAACAACAATATACAAACGTGTGTGTATATATATATAATTTTTCAAGTCACACAGGACATTTACTGAAATGGAATATGCATTATGCCATAAAGAATGCTCTATCAAACTCCAAAAATGTAATATCTTTGAAACTACATTTTGCAGCCATACTGTATTAGATTAGAACTTGAAAACAAAAGGACACCTAAAATTCTCATGGCTTGCAAACTAAGAAAATGTTGATAAATAACATGGATTTAAAAGGTAGTCATAAAGGAAATTTACTCATTTAGAACTAGGTAATAAAAGTGATAAACAGCAAATTTTGTAGGGCAGAATACTATTCAGAATTTTACAGCTTCAAATACATTTATTAGGGCAAAGAAGTTAAAAATAAATGACTTTAAAATTCTCCTAAAAATTTGTAAAAAAGAGCATTTGAGCAAACCTAAAGAAACAAGAAGTTAGGAAATTACAAAGATAAGAAGAGAAAGCAATTTAATAGAGAACAGAAACTTACGTAGTGACGATTCACAAAACCAAAAGCTGCTTCTTAAAAAAAAATTTTGTAAGATGTTCAGACTTAAAGCAAGACTGATCATGAATAAAGGGAAGGAAAAGTGAATAAACAAGATACAGAATGAAAAAAAGGGGGATAGCTACAGATACAACAGAGATATGAGACATAATAAAGGGTATTATGAGTAAGTATACGCTAATGGATTTGAAAACCTAGGTAGAGATAGGCAAATTCGTAGAAAAATTTAATCTACCAAAAGTAGCACAAGGAGAAATAGAAAACTTGACTATACCAGTAAATATGAAGAAATGGAAAAAGTTGCCAATGGCTTCTGGTAAAATTAATTTTTTTAACTGCCCAGATAGTTCTGCAGGTGAGTTCCAGCAAACATTCAAGGGACATGCAACTCTTATGGTAGGTATTTTATTCCAGAATAGATTAAAAGATTAAAAGCTGCTCAGCTAATTTTATCAGGACAGCATAATCTTGATTCCAAACTGATGTATAGGAAATTCAAGGAAAGAAAATAATAGGCCCATTTCACCTTGAACATAGTGGGAAAAAATAAATTATTATTTTATGAATTGAATTTCATGGTATTAAAATTATAATTCACCAAGAGCATATGGGAAATTCTTAGAAGCAAGGATGCTTCAATATAACAAAATACACTATTATAATTCACCATACTCATAGACTAAAGAGGAAAAATCATCTGCTTTTCTCAATCAATTAAGAAGAGGCATTTTATATAGTTAAATATACATTTATGATTTTTGAAAAACAGTTAAGGAACCAGGAATCAAATAAGACTTTTCTTATCTTGGTAAAGGTTATATTCTTAAAAATCTATAACAAGCAGTATACATAAGGAAAAGTTTTAGGTGTCCAAGACAAGAAAGCTCACTATAATTGCTAGCTCTGAATCCAGGCTAATGCGTAAGGAAGAAAGAGGAATGAGAGGACTGGATAAAACTATTATTTTCAGATCATAGGATCATTTACTTAGAAATGATAAACAACAGAAGCAGCAAATTACTAAAATAACAAAAGACTTTTTCAAGATTTTTAGCCATAAGAACAACTTACAAAAATGCATAGCATTTCCCTACACCAGAAAAACCAATAAAAAATCAGAAATCATGTACAAAAGCCAAAAAACGATAAAGTATCTACTGATTAACTTAATTAAGAAATTGTAGAAAATGTAAAATTCTAAAAAAGTCATTGAATATGATTTGAAATAATGCAGAGTCATTTTGCATTCTCAGCTAGGATCACAATCTTATAAAGATATCCAGTTGCCCCCAATTTAATCTTTAAATTGAATATAATCCTAATTGAAGCTCCATTTGATCTTTTCAAGGAAATTTATAAATTTACTCTAAAATATATATGACAGAATAAAGGCCCTTAGATAGCTAAGTAAGCCTTTAAGAAAGAACAATATAAAGGGGAAACTTGTCTTTGGAAACATTAAGACAGTCTAGGGAACTATAATTATTAAAAAGACATGCTAAGAATCCAGCAGTTTTGTTTTTCTTTTAATAGGTTAATAAGGGAGCAGAATTCCAAACTGAGGTATGGAAATCACTGAGAGACAAACTCATACATATACAGGAACCTAATATAGAATAAAGTTTCTGCTATAAAATAATGGGGACATTATGGAATATTTAATACGTATTATTAGAAAAAAATGGCTCTCAATATAAAAAGAAAAACAAAGCTAGATCCTGATCTAATGGCACATACAATAGACTAAGGTGAGGTGAAGCCACAAAAGAAAAATGTGAAACTTTAACTGTAATAAAACAAAACATAAAAATTATCTTTGTGACCAGGGACAGGGAAGGATTTCTTTATATAAAACCCCCAAAATCATACTGAGAAATATTTTATTATTTCATTATGTCAAAACTGAAGGTTTTTTTTAATAAACAGAGATAAAGGACAACTCTAATAAACAAGTAACAGAATAAGAGAGGATATTTACATTGTCTAAAACCAACCAGGGATATTATTGAGAATATACAATGAACTGCTGCAAATCAACAACAAAAATGTGGCAACTCCTAAAGAAAAATGCACCAAGGACACAGACGTGGACTTTACAGAAGAGAAAAACAAAAAGGTAACAAGCATTTGAAGAGATAAGGTCAACAATAATCACAGGAAAACAAATGTATACATTAATTCATAACTAATAGACTGAAAAACATTAGACAGTTAGATAATGACAAATGTTAGTGAGGAAACAGGGGTGAAGGAAGCCTCCTGCTCTGCTTGTGGAAATATAAACTGGTGTGGCATTGTAGACAGAATTCTGTGACACCTAATCAAGTGAAAAACATCCTAGGCAGTTTTAAAGGATACCTTTTCTTCTGTAACCCAGCACAGATACAGATGGGAGCCAAACCTAGGGTTTGATGATAAAGGTTGTGAAGTTGTAGAGCAATTAATTGCTTAACCCCACTAAGGTAAGGCCACTGGTTGGGATGGATTTGAGCCCTGAGATATGAAATGGGGACATATGAGCAGACATAGAGAAATCTGAGAAGCGAAAATCACCGTATCCCCCAAAACATCTTTGCTGGAAGAAGATAACTGGATTAGTTATCTATTGTTGTGTCATACCCCTGCATTAGTTACCTATTGCTGTGTAACAAATGACACTGTAACGTAACAGCTTAAAATACAAACATTTACTATTGGGAATTATTGGGACAATAGGGGAAATTTGAATACAGATGGTATATTTGATAATAGTATGTCAATGTTAAGTATCTTGGAGGTGATGATGTTACGATGGTCATGTTGAGAAATGTCCTCGTTCTTAAAATACACAGGCCAATCTATTTCAAGGTAAAGTGTCATAATGTCCAAAAATTTTCTCAAATGGCTTACCAAAACAGTCCCTCAACAGTAAAGAGATAAATAAAATGTAGTATATTGATACATTAGAATACTGTATAAGTAAAACATATTAATGAATTACTGATGCAACAACATGGATAAATCTCATAGAAATAATACTGAGGGAAGAAGCCAGACACATGCAAAAATACACAATATTTGTTTTAGTTTTCTATTGTTGTGGAGCAAACCACCCCTAAACTTTGTGGCTTAAAACAAAAACAGTCATGTTATTATTTCTTGTGAGTCCATGGGTTAACAGGACTTTAAGAACCACTGATATAAGAATGTGAAAACAAATATGTGTATGCATATGTACTGAAACATTATGCTGTACACCAGAAACTGACACATTGTAACTGACTATATTTCAATTTTAAAAAATACAGCCACTGGTGTAGCCCATGAACCAAAGCCCTTACTCACGGCAGCCACTCCACACAGCACCTCACATTTCATGTAAGGAGTCTGGTTATGTGTCCCATCAGATTCGAACCTTAAGAATACTGTAAAAAATTTTCCCTACCTTATTAGTCCTGCCTCCCCACAATACAATTTAGAAAACCCGCTCCCCCCAGCCCGCTTTGACACTAGGGCACCAGTACGGGACCTAAGTCCCACCAATCAAATTCATGCACCTGAGACTTCAAAACTGAGCAACGGAAGGTAATGGGGATCCACCCTGTGTTCATTTCACTGGCAAAGGTGACAGAAAAAGCAATTGGCTTTAGAAGAAGCAGTGGTTTAAAAAAAAAAAAAAAGGTGAAGTTCCTGCAACGGAAGTGGCTTAGAAGTGTCTTCAGTGATGAGTGCAGTGAAGTCCCGCCCCCAACGACAGAGCAAAGAGCAACACCTAGAAGCAACAGTGAAGTGGCTTATCAGACTTGTTCTGGGGAGTGTGTTTTATCTGTTTATAATGAGCCTCTCATATGTTGTTCCAGCATTTCCACTCCAAAAGCCTAATTCTGAGAGAAATGTATTTGTTAGACTTTTCCAAGTGTTACCAAACTCATGAATGAGGAATCAGGAAGACTACCAGAGACTGGATTCAAAGAGTATTTGCAAAACAAAGATTTACATAGTCAGAAAAAATTGCGGTGTTAGAGATACAGAATGGTTAATGCACTACAAAGCAATAAAACCATAACCTTGGAGTTATCTTCTTTACCAGAGTAAAAGCAAAGCCAACATTCCTTATCAGCTTTCTACAGATTAACCTCTAATAGTACAGGGCCAGCAGAGTTCTTTTTAATCAAGTTACAACTCCTAAAACACTCGAATTTTGATCAGGCAGGATTATGAGAAAATGTTCAAGTATGATGTTAAATAATCAAGAAAGCAAAGTTTTTCCTTATTCCCAACTTTTGGAACATTTTTCCTGCACAATTTCTACCCCCAAGGTACAGGATTAACCAAATAAGATTTTCCAGAAACATTCTAACTCAGTATCTTTCATTTGACAAGCTCTTTTGTTTGGCCTGTTTTAGGATAAAGACGTGAAGCTCCTTGTGTAGTTAACAAAACAAATATCTTATGATATTAAGACTAGAGAGTTCACATCTTCTGAAATGCTTTAGCCCATAAGGTCATAGTTTTAATTACTCCTGTGATAACCAAAAATAATTTTATTACCACTCATCAGTTCACTGATTCCAAGAACCCTTCCCCAACCCATGTTCTCAAAGCTCTGCTTATAGAGCTTTTAACTGTGGATGAAATCCCATTTTCTCTGAGATACCTGAAGTTCACAGTGATCCTGGCTTGTCAGAAGTTAACATCCCTTCCCACCTGTCAGATGGGGACTTAGTAAACTAGAGCCGGTGTGCTAAGAGGGTTTTGCAGACTTTGTTTCCGAATACAAACTGCAGTCTTTCCTCTTATTAGTGACTTGTCATACCCAATTAAATGAGATGTTCCTTTAAATGTGACATCTCTGGCATGCTCAGGATTCCAAATTTGGGGATATGAACCACTGCATATCACTACGTTGTCATAAAAACATAAAGCAACCCATAAAAGTACTCCACATAGTGTTTGCAGGGAAGAACTACACACCAGGTATTCATTAGAATCATATATTCCTATGGAATCCATATTATTTATATATATATATATATATATATATATTTCTATAGAATCATATATTCCACCAGTGATGCTGTCTACAAAAATATGTCATCGTCTATAGAGGTGTGGTACTCACAAGATTTGACTCCATGTCCTTTAACAAAGGATAGCTGAGATTTTTCTAAACTTAAAAATTATAAAAGCCCGGGTCAAAATTCCAATTAATAGGGTCACCACATTTAATTTTTCTTGAGTTTTTATACTCTGTAGTCTGTATTAAGAATTACCATAGGATATTTTTTCCTGAATTCTGAGGTTCTATTGGAACAAGACACCATTCAAAAAAACATTTGGTTTCAGTTTCCACAAGCATAGGCTAAAGTTGAGGATTATAGCTAGATAAGAAAGTAAACTGGTTTGCTCATATGCTCATCAGAAAATGGAACATTTAAAATAATATCCTAAAACAACTATAATTAAATCACTATGATTACATATTGGTTAAGAGTTTGATTCAGTCTTATTACTTGTTCCATTCATCTGCGGCCGGTAGACTACATTAATGATTTCATCTGCTCCTGTACTGAAACAGCCCTATAAATGCCAATTTTTAAGTCCCCTGGTACAGTTTGACAAGTGTCAAGAGGTGGCAATGTCAGCTTAAACTGGTAAGTTTGTTCTCATAACTCTACTCTCTGCAATCCAAGAATCAAGAAAACCTGATAGTCATTTCCACGGGGCCTCTGAAATTGTCCTTTTCTGTTATTTCTCTCAGAAGATCTAATTTTCGATGACAGCTTATAGCAGAGAGTTTCAGGCAAGCATGAGAAAACATCGGTTTGTAACAAGACCGATGGCACTGTTTAATTTATCACAGTAACCGACAATATCAGAATAGAAGGATTAGAATCTAGAGAGCTCACAATTTCACTAAGACTGACTACCCCTTACTCTGAAGGTAAGTACACACTCTAGACGGTGAGGAGCACTGGCAACTCTCCAGGACTTCTAATCCAGTCTGAAAAGTGCAGATTAGAATTCCTGCCATTTGACAAGGGTATTTTAAACCCAGAAACAAAATCTCCTCTAAAATAAATAAATTCAAATCACCATGCCAGGCTTGGAATATGAACAAGAATATGCTTTTACCCTTTCTGAAACATAGTCATTAAAACACACATTAACAATATTTTTACTTGGACAAGATTCATTAAGGAAAGGTTGAGCTCCTGTTTTTTTTTTTTTTTTTTTTTTTGTCAGCTTTCTCCGCATTGTGGATTCGATACATAGAGTAACTCTTTTGATAGCACAGAATTAATTTAAAGTATACGAAGCATGCCAAATGTACCTAATTACTTCTGGCCACCTTAATTTTATGATGAAAGATTAAGCCTTTGGCGCTACCTAGTGGTCAAATGGGTAGTTGTTGCTACCTAATGGGAAAAGGTTTTGGGGTTTTTTTGGTTTTTTTCTTTTTTAAGTAAAAGATAGCTTGACAGCTTTCATATTTTCAATTCAGAGTTTAGGCTTCACAAAGGCAACAAAAAAGAATTTCCAGAGGAAACTGACCACTTAATTAATATAAGTGGACAGGTACTTGAGAGTGAGCAATTGTTACAGCTTTCGCCGTCCCAATAACCAGAGTGACAATAAACCATTTTTAAATACATATGAAGAAGGTACCATAATAATTACAAGAAGCTTTTGGTCTCTCATAATTCAAACAGTTTTGGTTATTTGCTTTTAAAATGATTTAAGAACATGACAATGTCAGCAGAAAGCACTCAAATTTATCCAGATATTAAGTAAGAGTATTCTGATAAGAAATTGCTGCTGGCTGAGCTGATTACACTCAAGGGGAAAAAAACCCTTTTCTACCTCTCTTCAAGAGCACAATGAATATTCCAAGACCAATTTTGAACAAGTCTTCTCCTTTTTTTGCTTATTAATTTTAATTAATCATTATATATGTCTAAAATATACAGAAATGTATAGTTAGATGACAATATTGTTTTAAAAGTTCAACTTCAGCTTTAAAAATATATTTAATCTTATTCGTTCAATACACTAATGTGTGTACCACATTAAGTTTACCACTTAAATTGAGTTTTGTAAAAAATAAGTATGGACAAAAGTATATACATAAAACTGCTTGGTAGTTCAGAATTTTTTTCTTTGTTTCTATGAATTATTTTTTTCTTTTAAGAATTTTGCCGGTATTCAAAATTCACCTACTAATTCACTCAATTTAAATTAGTCCAAAGTTATAAAATCATTTAGGTTGAAACTTCATAGTTGAACATAATCACTATTGATCTTAGCTTTCCAGAGGAGAAATTTTAAATTTTTACCAAGAGAGTAAGTGGAGTAACCAAGTTAAATGATTTACAGCATTGTCTAAAGTTTACAAGAGCCAATACTTTAAAAAAAATAAAAGCATGTCCTATGATTATTTAATTAGATTAAATGTATACATTTACATTTAGGTTTGCTTCCCAGAAAATGAGTCTGAGGATGAGGAAAATATTCTTTTTTTTTTCAAAATCAATTTACGGTGTTAGACATCAAATTAGCAAGTGTTTAGAGAGGGGAATGCAAAAAGGTAGGAGGACTGACTGAAAAAAGGGCAAAAGGAGACCCTTTGAGATAAGAAAAATGTTCTATGTATCAATTGGGGTGGTGGTTACATAGTGTATATATACCTTTGCCAAAACTCATCAAACTGAATATTTTAAATGTTTCCATTGGTTTTATGTAAATCACATCTCAATAAAGTTGATTTCAAACCATAAAATGAGATCAAAAGTTTCAGCTGTGGAGTTTGTGGGCTTCAGCAACAGAAACCAAATGGGTCCTATATCAAGGATAGCACAACCAAATACACTGTGTCCTTTTTTGTCCCCTAACTTAGTAGATCAGTTTTTTAAATTCAAGTTATTTAAACTAAAACAAAAACATCTGGGACATAGTTTAAAAGGATTACAGGGATCAAGGCCTCCAGAGCAGTCCCTGACACTCTGTCTCCTCCACCCATGGATTCTTTATCAACTCCAGGCAAGAAAACTGGGTCTAACGTCATCCAGAGTCCTTCCCAAATCTGTCACTTACAGCACAAGCATTGACTTCAGATATTTACTAATCGAGGCCTTCTGTTCATCTTGCTTCTACCATGGTTTCCAAAGGTAAATTTTAAATTCAAGAGCTTAACCTTTTGATCTTCATAGCTTTGCTGTGTTCACCCAAGGCATGAAGGGGAAATGCCTTATCTGTCTTTAGAGCAGAAAGACAAAACAATCCTAGTTGTCAGAGAATTTTTGCTGCCTTACACCTGAATATGTAAACGCACAGGAAATGTCCTAGCAGGATAGATGCCACGGTGCACCTTTGGGAAGCAGTTAAATGGGAAGGAGGAAGTGACAAGGGAGACCTTTTACCCTCCACTCTTCTACAAGATATTTTATAACAAGATATCAGGTATGTGCTGTGGAATTTTGTAACAATAAGAAAAAAGACTTTTTAATGAATGAATTTCAGGTGGTTGTAGAGAATCACAATCAATATTAGTCTAAGACTGAGGGGCAAAAGGAAATATTCCTTAAGCTGAGAACCAAAAGCTGTAGCTACAAATATTTATTAACTAGTTCAGTCTAAGGTTTAACTGCTTCATGAACACCAGAAAATAGGTATATGCTCTTTTGAACAATGCTTTTCTGGTTATGTTCTCCTATAACCTGCTTTTCTGAAAACTGGCCTGAAATGTACTTCTACCGGGATTGAATGATTGGGGTGCATTATGTTGGAATGATGGAAACTTGAGAAGAGATACACACACCGGTAATAAAGACATACATTCCTGTTCCTTAGGTGAAGTAAAATTGCAGTAATATACACTGGATCTGCACACATTCCTCTCCTAAAGTCTCCCTGGATAAAAAGAGGATGTGTATTCTGAAGGAGGAACAACTGCAAGTGGGCTGCAGCATCCTTACCTAATCACCAACATGCCTGACCCGTCTGCGTCAATGACCCTTATGTCTGCCCAGTTGCTTTGCCCATTCCCTCCAAAAGCAGCTAAACACACATTCTTTTCAAGTGCACATGGAACATTCTCCAGAATAGATCACATGTTAGGTGACAAAACAAATCTCAATAAATTTAAGAAGGTTGAAATCATTTTGGACAACAGTATAAAACTAGTAATCAATTACAAGGGAAAAACTGCAAAACACACACACACACACACACACACACACACACAGAGACTAAACAACATGCTACTAAACAACCAATGGGTCAATGAAGAAATCGAAGAAGTCAAAAATACCTTGAGACAAATGAGAACAGAAACACAACTATCCAAAATCTGTGGGACACAGAAAAAGTAGTTCTAAGGGGGATGTTCATAGTGATACAGGTCTAACCCAAAAAAACAAGAAAAATCACAAATAAGCAACCTACTGTTACACCTAAAGGAATCAGAAAAAGAAGAACAAGTAAAGCCCAAAGTTAGTATAGGAAGGGAAATAATAAAGTTCAGAGCAGAAATAAATGAAATAGAGATTTTAAAAACAATAGAAAAGATTAATGAAACTAAGAATTGGTTCTTTGAAAAGATAAACAAAATCAACAAACACTTAGCCAGACTCAAGGAAAAATCAGAGAGGGCCCAAATAAATAAGAAAGGTGGAGAAATTACAACTGGCACCACAGAAATATAAAGGTACCCAAGAGAACATTATGAACATTTATATGCCAATAAATTAGACAACATGGAAGAAATGGATAAACTCCTAGAAACATACAATCTTCCAAGACTGAATCATGAAGAAATAGAAAATCTGAATAGATCAGTTACTAGCAATGAAATTGTTTATGGAGTTAAAAAAAAAAAAAGTTCAGGTCCAGATGGCTTTACTGGTAAATTCTATGAAACATTTAAAGAAGAGTTATTACGTATCTTTCTCAAATTATTCCTAAAAAAACTGAAGAGGAAAGAACACTCCCAAAATCATGTTATGAGGCCAGCATCATCATGGTACCAAAACCAGACAAAGACACCACAAAGAAAATAAAATTACAGGGCAATATCCCTGATGAACATGGATGCAAAAATCTTCAACAAAATATTAGCAAACTGAATTCAAAAATACATTAAAGGGATGTGTTTAGGGATGAATCAAGTGGGATTTGTTCCAGGATGCAAGGATGGTTTAACATCTGTAAATCAAACAATGTGATACACCACATTGACCAAAAGAGGGATAAAAGTCATATGATCATCTCAATAGATGCAGGAAAAGCATCTGACAAAACTCAACATCCATTTATGACAAAAGCTTTCAACAAAGTGTGTATAGATAGAACATAACTCGACGTGATAAAGGCCACAAATGACAAACCCATAGCTCATATGGTGAAAAGCTGAAAGCATTTCCTCTGAGATCAAGAACAAGACAAGGATGCCTACTCTCACCACTTTTATTCAATCTAGCTGGAAGTTCTAGCTAGAGCTATTAGTCAAGAAAAGGAAATAAAAGGCTTCCAAACTGAAAAGGAGGAAGTAAAACTGTCACTATTTGCAGATGACATTATACTACGTATAGAACACCCGAAAGACTTCACCTAAAGACCATTAGAACTGATAAATTAATTCAGTGAAGATACAAAATTAGTATATAGAAATCTGTTACATTTCTAAACACTAATAACAAACAATCAGAAAGCAAAATTTTAAAAAACAGTCATATTTACAATTGCATCAAAAACAAAAAAGTACCTAGGAATAAATCTAACCAAGGAGGTGAAAGAAAACAATGCACTGAAAACTACAAGACATTGAGCAAACAAATTGAAGACGGCACAAATAAATTTGACTCTCTCAAGGGGTCAGCCCACTTTTTAACTCAATGCCAATGATGGTATTTCAATTCTTAGCCTTGAGAGGCAGGTGACAAAATTCTAAGATAAGAAAGAAAAAAAAAAAGACGTTCTTTTCTGTCCATGACCTGGGGAGAACAATGAACAAATCTTTTAACAAAAATCTGTCTTTGTAAATGATATATCTAACAAGGATAACTTGTCAAATCCCGAGACCTCAAAGACTCTGGACAAGACTGGATAAAATACCCCTTAACCTGTAAAACATTTGTAATTCTGACCACTCATCTTTCTTAATAATGTAGTGCTCTAGTGATAATATTGTTAACATCTCCATCTGCAGGAAGCCAAAATTACTTGTGAATTTTTTCTGTCAAACCAGAAAAAGAATCATTGGCATTTCTGTCTTCTCATACTCAGAGAATAAAATGGCTCTACTGGGCTTTTAACTAGGCAAACAGTGAGAGACTGTTAAACGACTGAACCAAGGAGAGAATGGAACCATAAGGAGGGTGATTCCGTGCTGAGCCTAAAAATGAGCCCACAATTTTTTAAATGTTTTTAATCCTAAAAAACCAGGTAAGACAAGTCTTTATTTGGACATCAGTGGGAGCCTGCCTGCCTCTGATCTTTCCCAGCTACCTCAAAACTTTGTCATTAAAGAATTATTTGTACTGAAAACCCAGAGCTATTAGAAAGGAAGAAAACTATGGGATTTTATTTTGCTGTTGATTTTTTTCTAAAGGTTTTTTCCAGTTGTCACTGGTATGGGTCCAGATGGAGTCTTATCTGTGAGTGTACAATAGTTGAATCCAAGCAGGCAGTCCCAAACTTGAGTGCATCAGAATCCCTTGGAGGGCATGTTAAAAATGCAGATTCCTGGGTCCCATGGCCAGAGTTTCTGATTCAGAAGGTCTGGGTTCAGACCTAAGAATCTGCATTTTTAATGCATTTCTAGGTGATGTTGAAGCTGCTGGTCCAGAGACCACATTTTGAGAACCACTGGAGTAGAAGAAAAACAACTAATTCCAGCACACATTCTATCATTCACTTTTCTAAGGTGGTTGCATTATAATTTCACCTGATTCAAAGTGAGTGATTCTTTGTGAGAAATGAGGCTGAGAAGGAGAGAATCTCCATGAAGAGAGTTGAGAATAACCTGGCCCAGATTTAAGTGCACGGTGCAGAACACAGGTTTCAATAGGTTGCTCATCCTCAGTAAGAGATCCACAACCCATCACCCCAAGGGGTTTTGTTTTTTTTTTAATTATGAGTTTGGGATTAACAGATACACATGACTATATATAAAATAGATAAACAACAAGGACCCACTGTATAGCACAGGGAACTATATTCAATTTCTTATAATAAGCTATAATGGAAAAGAATCTGAAAAAATAAACATATGTATATGTGTAACTGAATTGCTTTGCTAAAACTAACATTGTAAATTAACTACACTTCAATAAAAATTTTTTTTAATTTTTTAAAAAAAGAAACAGGGAAGCTGTGTGATTTTTTTTTCTCTTCCAGATATATACATTTTCTCCTTTCTTTTCCTTAGAAGGAAAGTGGTACTATACAGTCTCCTGCTTTCCCAAGAAGTTAATGATTTCTCTTTTTATTTGAGTGTGAGATTTATCTTCCCTGTGTGAAAGTCCATCTGAACAGTGTTTAGGATTTTTGTATCAAGGATGAGACTGACTTATAATTTTCCTTTCTTATACTATCTTTGTCAAGTTATTAGTATAAAGGTTACACAAGCCTCCTAAAATGAGTAGGGGATATATCCTTTTTTTTTACATTCTCTAAGAACTTCTGTAGGATTAGAATTGTTTTTTCCTTAAGTGTTTGGTACAACTTGCTGGTGTAATCACTTGCTGGTGTAAACTTAACTAAGGCTTAAGTTTCTTCTGTGGGAGGATATTCAACAATCAATTCAATTTTTTCTGTACATGATTATTAAAATAAAGGATTTGATGTAACTGAAAAATGATGAGTTGATCACAGTATGGAATCCCCAACCAGCAGTTATTTTCAGGAAGAAAAAGCAAGGCCCCTTTCCATCACTTGCCATTTCCTAAAGGAAGGCCACTGTTTGGCTCGGGCCTCCTTCTAGATGAGTCTAAGGGTGGCGGGGGAGCTCAAAAGGAGAAAACGTCTGGGTTACTTTGGGAGCAAGGGCACCAGGAGTTCAGTTCAGGGAGAGGGATCAGTGCTTTTCAAAAATTTTTTTAATTATATATACATATATACCTACTAATACACAGAAACACAAATATACTTCACTGAGACAGTTCATGAAACTATAGTTACCCTCACCACCGTAGTGCAGGCTGGTATTTTCTATTCCACTGTATTCTATTTCATTCCATATATATATATGTATATATATATATATATATATATATTTCATTCCATATATATATGTATGTATATATGTATTCTATTTCATTCCATATATATATGTGTATATATATACATACACACACAGGGTGAGATTTGGGTGTGTGTGTGTGTATATATATATACACACACACACAATACATTTTAATATATTACTATAAATTATATGAGATATATATTATATACATTTATATTATATATTTAGGTATTATTTATTCCATTCCACTAACATATATACTTATGTATTTATACTTACATACACATACAGTCTTTCAGGGTTGTGGATGAGGTTTGGAAGTGGACTTAGGAGTGAGACCAGTGCTGGGGATTCTCAGGACCTCATATTGCCACATCCATGGTACCTGCGATTTCACATTATTCTGTTCAGGGACAAATAACGTCGCTCTCTTCCACCTGCCAATGGAGAAGATCCCAGGGTTAGTTAAGACTCGCATTTATCAAGTCGGCCGGAGTGGATTTAACGTTCTACGTTCCTGTTTCATGCTGTGGCATCTGGAAAACCTGATAATGAAATCCCCCTCCTGCTCCTTTCACGGGCCCTGCTGCAGAGGTGAGCAGGTGAGTGGAGAACTGAGGTGAGAAAGGAGGTGGACCCAGAGAAAAGAAACTACCCTTGAGAGGAAAAACTTACGCAGTTAACGCTCCCCCTCCCCCTTCTGCCGGCCGCCCTCTTCCATCTCTGCCCCTTTCTGCCTTCTCTCGTCCACCTCTCTCCTTCCCGCACCTTATACACCTTTCCTCCCTGAAGGTGAATAATTCGCCGCGTAGTAGCCGCTCAGGGGCTGTGAGGAGCGAGAAGTTTACAAGAAGCCTGGTCCAGAGTTCCAAGAAGTGGGTGCAGGTGGCGGGGCACAGCAGCCGCTCCGGGACGCTCGGTCCGGGTATTTCTTAGTGGCCGCGTCGCGACCCGAACGCCGGGGCGCCGTGCGGGCGGGAGGACGGAGCCTGGGAGCTGAGACTGGAGGAGGGCGAAGCGGAGTCCCAGGATCACAGCCCTGGGAGCAGAAACAGCGCAGACAAGCCTGGAGAACCTCTGGGTTGGCGACTGAGGGCTGGACATCTCAGGTCACCGCGGGACCGCACGAAGGGGCCTCAAGGACCAGGCTTCCTCAGGGGAGAGCCGATAATAACCCAGCACAGTGAAAGCAGGAGGGTTGGGCTGTGTTCCTCCCGCCCCAGACCGCCGAGCTCTGATTGGCGTTCCAGTGAGCCAATCATAGCTTCAGGCCCTGAGGTGGGTGGGGCCGGAGCGCTCCCCGCTCACTCGCGGAGGCGTGTACCTTGGACTCAGTGTTTTGGGTACGTCAGCCGGGCTCCTGGGGAGTCCTGCTTCTCCGCGCCTCAGACAGTCCTCGTTAAAATGCCTGCACCCCGGCCTTAAAGGCCTGGACGGAAACGGACGCTGAGGTTTGAAACCCCAGGCTCTATGGGAGATGCCTAGTGCAAAGGCCTGGAGCGCCTACCTGGAGGAAGAGGGTATCCGGTGGCTCTGCAAATACCTGAAGAACGCGCAGGAGACACTATCGTAGGGTGAGATTTGGGACGGTGATTGTGCCCAGCCTCCCCCTCCAGGGATTACCCTGCTGACGTGGTGAGGAAGAAATACGAACCTCTAGATTCCACTCGTGTTCTTTCCGTGGGGCCCTGGGGTCCTGGAGTGAGGTGGGGGAAGGCAGTGAGAATTAGTCTCGTCCCTGACGAGGGAGGGATGGAGGGGATCTGCCCAGACCTTTAGACCCTTTACTTCTGGGAGGTGTACTCTGAGTGCTTCTGTCCTGGCGGAATCATTAAAGGAATCCAGGTCTTTGGGGACGATCCCGGGAGAATACTGCAGGTGGCACATTTATCCCTTCAGTTCTCACGGGTTTGTCTGGGTGTGTAACTCTTTCCGTTTAACCTGAGGTGGCCTTAGTTTGGGCAACAGCCGTTTTCTCTCTCAGACACCATCCTCTTGGCCTCACATCACATCTCTCAGCCTGGGAGTGGGTATGAAGGGGTATACGGGGAAGGAAATCTCTTGTCAGACCAAGGAAATCTATTCTTAGACCAAGGAAATCAGGAGCCATCCAGAGTGCCTTAAGCAGGACCAGGCATCCAGCCAAGAGAGAATCATGAGCCATCTCTTTCCCCTTTCTCAAAAGCCATCTTCCTACCTCCTTATAGTCATCATGGACATAATTGCTGGCCTAGTCTTTCTTGATGTTCCTGTTATTAGAGTGGAGGTTGGATAATATAGATGAAAAACTTGAGTAGAAAGGGAGTGAGTAGAAAGGGAGTGGCCTCTTCATCTTAACTTCTGGGCTTCCCATGGTTAAGCAGGTGCAGGATATCCCCATGACTCATACTCAGGGCAGAGACAGTGACTCGCAAATGTGCTGTAGAGGATGGAGAGGAGTATGACCTCAGGCAGGCAAGTCTCAGCCTGGTTGGCAAAAGGTGTGATCAAGAAGCCACCACTGAAGGGGGCAGCACAAGTGAGCTCCTTGCATGTGCTGCTTGGGTCAGAGGCGCTGAGGCAAGAGGCTGGTGGAAACATCTCGTGGTCAATCTGAGAAGCAGTCGAGATGGAGAACTGCAAACTCAGCAGTACCCAGTATCTACAAGGGATGGTCAGTCTGTGGGCTGAACTCCAAGTGCCTGGGCTGCATTCAGATCTCCCCTGCTTGTTTGTAAGAGCTGGAGAAGCTGAGCCAGAAGCCTGGAGAGTGACCAGAAGGGCACCCAGGCACCCGAGCAATGATTTCCTTACCTCCAAGAGATCCACACCAAGAATTTTCTTGCATTTCTCAAGTTTGTCCCTAGTGAGGGACAGGTCCCAGACTTGATCAAAAACAAACAAAAAAAACCCTCTAGGTAAGCATGTATGTGTGTAAATGGTGCTACAAATGGTGTATTGAATAGTCAAAGGGGGTCTCTACCCCAAATGTATATGGGGAGAAAATTTGGTGTCAAAGAAACTTGGTGTGGTCCCCAGATGTAGGGTTCCTTGGAGGAAAGCCACTTCTTTCCGCCAGAAGGACAGACTTCAGGAGTGCAATTGTCCTATGCCTGGCCCTTACTCCTCTTTTCACCCATTGCTTCCAGATTCTACCTTGGGTCGGGCATTTACATGTTTATACTTGGGTCTGGCGTTTACATGTTTATATGACTTCAAATACAAGATTATTGGTTTGCCCCAGGACCTCATGACCTCCACCTCCACCCACATTTCACACGGGTCATGTTCTCTTCCCAGGTAGTGAAAGAGCGCAGTATCCTCATCATCAAGTAACTAAGGGAGAGGGGTTCAAAGTAGAAGGGAACGGAAAAACTGGGTCTTTGCTATGGGGCAGAGTTGCTGAAAGTTATAGGACAGTCTACTGAGCTGAAGGGAGATTTGGGGTTTAGTAATTCGGGATGTGGGCAGGCCTTCCAGAATACCAGGGGCTTCCAGACTAGCGCATCTCTGCCTTATTGTTTCCTTCCGCAGTTTCACTGGGCTTCCTGGCATAGAACTGGAAAAAAAAACTGACCACTCCTTCCTGCCTCTGCTGACACCTAGGTAGGTTCTCTTCTTCAGTTGTATGTCTATGTTCCTATGAGGGTAACACAGGAAGGGAGAAGAATTACTCAGTGGTCTCCCCTTCACATCTCTCCTAAAAGAATTGTGAAATAGCATATGCCTCTTCCCACAGGGTTTAAGTTGACCTGAAATTCTCAGCATGGATTCAAATAATTGCAAATAATATAAATTTTGAAATATTATATATATTAACACATTTGTATAAAACTGTTAATCACTCCATCATGTGTCCAATGAAATCCAAATGCCATGTTTTGACACCCATCATTAATTTTTAAAATGCACAGACGTAGGGAAGGATATAGCTCAGTGGTATAGTGCATGCTTAGCACTACTTAGGTTCAATCCCCAGTACCTCCATTACAAAAACAAATTTAAATAAATAAATAGTCTAATTACCTCCTCCCCCCAAAAACCTGAATAAATATTTTTTTAATTTTTAAATAAAAATAAATAAAAAATAAAATGTACAAACAACGCCTTCCTTAACAGTTGGAATTTTTACTTTATAACTTCTTTTTCCTTTGAATTCATATCTTCATTTTACTCCCCCTATAGAAATGTTTTTGAGTTCCCCACCCTGGCTTTGTCCTAATAGAATGTATTTTTCTTCTTGGAAATATTTTCTTAATCCATCTATTATGTTTCTTTGCAAAAAAATTTGTTCTTAAAATGAATTTTTTATTTCTTGTAAAGGTTTAAAAAGTCAGGTGGATTAAGATAATATTACAATTACATGGTTGATCAAAACAATGTGAATAATACAGATTTTAGTAAATAAAAATATAAGAAGTACAAATTTTTAAAAAGTAAAATTTAAGTGGAAATGTGTCTCTTACTGAGATGGATGGGAGCTTTATTTTGCTAACTTTATGTTGATAAAAGTTATTTATTGTGAGGACAGATTCCGGTTATATGAATTCCCTTAAAATAAATTTTAATATGAAATAACTAAAGAATTTTGTTCACATACATAAGTGTGGGAACAGAATAAGTATGGGAATGGAAAGAATTTTGTTATAGCAACTTCACTCAATTTAAAAATATTTCTTCTTAGTTATATGCCAAAAACTCACATAGTGAGCTATTACTAAGTACCATTTTTAATAGTCCCACAACACAAATGTAGAGTTTCTTTCAATTTTGTTTTCTTCAAAACTGTTTTTACACATACCTTAGGTTCTATCACTTTCTCAATACCAAAAAGGCTTTACAAATTCTTATGAAATAACTAAAAATTATACCTGTTAGCCTTTCACTTAGAGGCATCTTGTTTGTGAAACTTGAACTAGGTGGCAATGAGGTTAGAAAGAAACAAACAAACCCACAAAATTGAAAATGAAAATTCAGTAAGTTCTGAATAAAGACCTTTTTCCATTTTTTATGTCATTTGGAAGTGTTTTTTAAAAATACGGCAAAGAGATAGACACTTTAATGTGCTTGTATAATTTCATTTCATTGTAGAAAATGATTTATTTTCTAATTCTGTATTTCACAGATGTAGAACAATGTGCCAACATCCAAGAGGGAGAAATTAATCCAAAATAAATGAACCTGGGTTTCTAAAGTTTAAGGCGTTACCTCCAAGATTGCATTTGGGAACGTTTTGTTTTGTATTAATTCATAAATGGATTTCTGCTTTAAAGACCACAATTTAATCTACTTGGTGGAAATCAACAACAAAAATGAAGAGAAGATATTAGATCACCAATAAGTGGAAATTTACAGAAATTCTATTACTGATCGCTATGTGCATTACTTACAGCAGAATCCACAAGGTATTTTCATCAGATTAATCTGAATTAAGCTAGTGGGTATATGATAAAAGTAAATAAATGAGCAGAGAAATAACAGTACATCCTAAACTGGAACCCAAGTAAAAAAATGTATTTATACGATCCAATAATATTTGGTAAAAGGTAACGAAAATATTTCTCTTATGAGTCTGAATAAGTTTGACAAAACATCTATTAAGGTACTCCCAATGTGTGTTTATTTTACTCCAAAATGTAGTGTTGATCTGTCAGAAATAAATGTTGAGATTTTTGCCTTCACTGCCTCAAAATCATGCAAAATAAGAAAGTGAAGTACAGATGAGACACAAGTGAGTGGGTCTTTGTTAGTACTTAGTGCTTTGTAGCAAGTTAGGATTTCTTTACAGAATTTTTAAAAATTGAAATATTCTAATCCTGAAACAGACAAGGATCAGAACCTTGCCGTGAGTTTGTCACTGAATGAAAGAAAAAACCACCACCATCAGTATTTCTTGCCAATGCCAAGGAGCAATATTCAGTCTTAACAGTTATCAGGAGAGGAAGCATCAAAGTCATCAGATGAAAATTTGTCAGCGTCCCAGTTTCTCCACCAAGGAATCATCTGAATCTGAAATACTGCAGCATAGGCCAAAACTCCTTCATTTCTTAAGCCACGTGTCTCCCTTAACTCGAGGTTACTCAACCTGCGGCATTATTGACATCTGGAGTTGAATAATTCTTCATTGTAGGGGACTGTCCTGTGCAATGTATGATGTACACTGTAGCACCCCCCACCTCTCCCCACTGGATGCCAGTAGCACTGATCCTCAATCCCAGCCCTTCTGTTGTGACAACCAGAAATGTTGGCAGATATTGCCAGATGTCTCCTGTGGGGCAGAATGGCTGAGGGTCATTGCCCTTAACGAAAATATACATAGATGACAAAGAAGGACATAACGCTGTGATTAAAGGAGGCTTCGTGGACACTGGTTTTTGAATGGTCCTTTTCTTTAGTACTCAGAAATATTTCATTCCCAGGTTAAAGCACGAGGATTATGTTTGGGATAGGTAAGCTGTATGCCTTTCTTGTGTAAAGCGGGAGAAAAATGATTATGAAAGGGGAGATGGGAAAAGCATACTGTAAGAGCAGGGATTAGCACATCACTTTTCATCGTATCAAACAATGAGGAAGAAGTAATCAGTCTCTTGGGAAAGTTAAAAATTATCCAACAACCCCTTTCCAAGAGGAAAATAAAGCATATAGTAGAAGAGAAAATACTACCATGTGACATCTGTAAGCTTCTCAAACACCAAGAGTCACCCACCTACCTATCTGTCCTGCCAAGGGCAACAACTGCCCTGTAAATCAGACGCAGCAGCCATCTCAGGCTGCAGGCTCTGCACCTTAGTGGTTCTCATACTCCTTCCCAGTTCTCTATCAATACAGGAAAACTGACTACGCCTGACTTCAGTTCTCAGGAAGCAAGACACCACACTAGAGTCTAAAATGAGGCTTATCATAGATCCCAAAATCTTAGGTTTGCTAGAGGTGGGCCACAATTGTGGCTTAAAATTGTCTGACAACCAACTCCAAAAAAAAGTGTTAATAGTACTGTATAATAAAATATATCCAGAGAATAACTAATATGATGATAAGAGTGGAAATATCTTTCTCAAGTCCCTATAAAAAGGAAACTTGTAATTGGAAGAATCACCTCCCAACAATATTGCTTTAGGAAACCCAGTAGAGTTTCACAGACTTGTTTCTAATGGCATTGCTCAGTATAGGTAAACATCACCAAACCAAAATATAATTCTGTAACAAGAATTCTGCAGAAAGCCAACATTTTACAGAATAATAAGTACTACAATGGTTGGGGAGAAGGTAACTCAGAGCAATAAAGTGATTAACTCTTATTGATACGAGTCAGAAAAGCTGCCTGGAGAAAGAGACCCCTGAATGGAATGTTGATAGAACTTGGAGTTTTCCAAGTAGGCAGAAGGAGGCGGACATTCTAGACAAAGGAAACCACATGAATGTAAAGGATGGAGTCATGAATCAGCATGTTTTTTATAAAGAGCTATAATCAGATCAGCTTACTGGAGAATAAAGTGAAACAGAGAAGCAGGGGAAGGGGGCAGTAGCAAGATCAAGAAATGTTAAGAAACAAGTAAAATTACCCCAAGTTCTAAATGGAAGCATTAGGAGTAGTAATGAAGATGAGTGAATCTGCTGAAGGCTGTCTGGGAGGTGGAATTTACACTAACTATTGAGAAATAAAATGAAGAGGGTCAAAGGAGAAGAAAGAATATAGGGTGAGTCTAAGGTTTCTGGTTCAGGAATAAATGACAGGCAGTCATTGAAATCTACTGGCCTATCTTGCACCTTGAAAGGATCTTTTAAACTCATGCATGATTCTGTAACATCATGCATTGGTCATTAGAAAATGTCAGTTCACTGAATTATGCAGATATTTTAAATGTTAACACACTTTATACAACATCAAGAAATCACCATTAGTATTGTTGATCCCATCAGAAAAAATTTTAACTATCCCGCAGTAGCTTCCCAAAATTCTAATTTTCACTTGAAAGGCTAAATGTTATCATTGGCAACAGTTTCAATCAGTTGTTTTCCTTGAAGTGACCATCTCACCTTGTTCCTTTTCAAGAAAATGTCTGCCAAACCCAAGTCTGAATAACCAGTTTTCTATCAGTTTTCCAAGTGAAAAAATTTTTTATTCTATGAAGAAAGTAGCAGGGCAGAAGGTGTAGCTCAGTGGTAAAGTGTTTGCTTAGCATGCGTGAGGTCTTATGTTCAATCCCCAGTACCTCCATTTAAATAAATAAAGAAACCTAATTACCCCTCTGCCGCCACAAACAATAATAGCAAAAAAAAAAAAAAAGTAATAAAAATTTTGTTTAATTTTTTTTAAGTATGGAGACAACCACCATGTTCCAAAATGCAGCAAAAGTGCTTTATGGGTACTTTTCATCACATAGAATATTTCTTAAAATGTACTCAAGAATTGAGATTTAATAAAAATAATTTTTACTGCTTCATCAAGGACATTCTCTAGTGAAACAGACTTGTTTAAAAACAGTGACTGTGTGTAGTAAAGAATACAATGACTTCAGTGGGGAGGGTATAGCCCAAGTGGTAGAGCGCTTGATTAGCATGCACAAGATCCTAGGTTCAATCCCCAGTATCCTTCTAAAAGTAAGTAAATAAATAAACCTAATTACCTCCCACCCACTCCCCCCCCCACAAAAAAAAGAATACAAGGACTTCTAATAGAGTTTGATATCATTAGCTTGATTCATGCTGAAGCACCACTTGTATAACCCACCGTTGTTTTTCCACCATCAGTATAAATGTTAACACAGTTCTTACAGGAGAAGCCATGAGATTCAAAAAAGTTTATACAACACTGTTAATGTTTTCAGCACCCTGTGTTTGTCCTCAAACACTCACATAAAAGATCTTCAGTGTTTGGTTTGTGCTGATGCCAAATGAATGCAAGCAAAACAGTACGTCCATACTTACCTATACATCAGTCCATCTGTAAGGCAAAGGTACAATTTTTCACATAAGGTATTGATTCAGTCCTTATGTTTGCAGTTAAATCTTTCATTTGACAAGTTAATGTATCATTGGAAGGTGGCAGTACCATTTTTTCTTATACTGACTTTTCATCTAGCAGGCATCTGGCAATGCAACTGTATAAGGCTTTACCAGTCTGTCTGCTATGGTATGAGCAACTCCAGCCAATGCAATATGATAATGTCCTGTAAAAGGTTTTTAAAGAGTTTGTCACATCTACATTGAAAATACTTAATCCCTTTTTTTTTGAACACCAAATTATTGGACCCAAAATGATGCTGCAACTTAATTGGAACCATATTAGTTTTTGAAAATGTTCTATTGCATAAGATACAAGGTAAATTATTAACATCTATAAAGCTGAAGGAAATACCTTTTGATTTTTTTTATATTTACAATTTTGCCCAGTTTCTTCGAAACATATTCTTCCTTTCCATGAATTAGAGAACTTGCTGACATGTCAGTTTCATCTTTTTCAGACACAGGCAACGTTGACAAGAGATGAGAAAGATGTATCTTCTCATCTCCCTATTTTAAGCCAACAATCCATTCTTAAATACAAGAAAATGTATTATAAATACATTTTATTTTAGAATAAAACATTATTCCATTCTAAAATAATACATTTCATATAAAATTTTGAAAATTAAAAATGTTTTTGAAAAATATTTTAATATTGTTGCCAAACAAGATAAACTTAATTCTTGATGTGTTTCTGTATAGAAGCAGGAAAAACTTTGGGATTTAAAAATAATGACTTCTTGGAAGAGAATGAAATTACAGAGACTAAAGCAGATATAACTGAAGAGAGCTGGTTGGAGCACAACAAAAGTACTGAGAACAAACTGAGTTAATTTCTGAAAATACAGATGTTAATATCCTAAACTCACTACCTTAGAAAATACTATACGCAGCACACAATCCATTAACTATTAGAGCAATGATGTCATCACATACTGTTGTAGCCTTTGGTGAACTCTACTGTCCACATGGGAATGAAAGGGAAATAGACTAGTAACATCTTAGTATTATGAATAGCTTTGACCTTGTGGATCTGCTAAAAGAATCTCAGGGATCTCCCTTTCCCAGGGGTCCTCTGACCACACCTCTGCAAAACAATAACAAACATCTTTTAAGAAATCCATGACTATAATTCTACTGCCCCTGAACAGTTTCATTTTTCCTTCTTTCCCAGATGTAGTCACCAAGCATGAAGTCAGTTTTATTATCATTGTGCCTGTTTTTAATACTTTTACTAAAATTTGTGACTCCTTAAATGTTATAAAGTATTATTTCATAGAGTTTTAATTTTTATGAAATGTTATCTATGTGTATTTGTTCAACTTTTTTTTTTTTAGTTTTATTCATGTTGATAGATGTAATTCTAGGTCATCCATTAAAAGTGCTGCATTGTGTACTATTGAATAACTATATCACGATTTATTACAATTAATCTACTCCAGTACTGGTGGACTTCAGGTTGGTTTCTAGATTGTGTTTTCTTTTTTGTGTTTCTCTTGCTTTAGTTTAGTTTCATTTGTTTCTACTGCAGTGAACATTTATTTATGTACATGTCAGCTGAGACATATTTATAAGAGTTTCATTTAGGTTAATTTTTGTCATAAATTTTTCTCAAATTTCAAGAATAACTTAGAAACTAGTATCAGCATGAAGAAACATTTGTTTGAACTTAAGCAATTTTTTAGTGTCATTTCATTCTTTTCTATTAACTTCAAATAAAAATCTTTCATCCTATTTACTTCTATCTGTATATCTAGTCCCCATTATACTTAGATGTAGAGAGAGGCCTGGAATAATACTCACCTTTTAAAATAATAATAATAAAATAATTTGATAATACTTATCTCTGAGTGGAGGAATTCAAGGTGGTTATTTCCTTTACCTTTTGTTGTTGTAATCCACCAACCCTGGGGATTGGATCCGGAGAAGTAAAGGATTAAATGCCCAAAGCGTGCCAGCCACACTGTCTCTCACCTCATGCGCTAAGATTCTTCCCTGCATGGAAACCTACAACCGTGGTTTAAGGAAGGAACAGGAAGGGAAGGGAAGTGGGAGGATGGCGTGAGAAGAGACAGACGGAACTTAAATTATCCTTCCGCTGCCGCCTCTAGCTCCTCTCTGCCTTCAACTGAGGCCACCCACTCCTCATACAGAACAGTTTAAAATACCGCTTTTCGAATTGTTGTTATTTTTGTTGTCGCTGTTGCTAGACCTTGAATTCTGTCTTCTTCTCCCTCTTGTATCCTCAGCATCATTTTTAGAGGTGCTAACCAGCAGCCCCTGCATGGACAGCTTGTTGAACACGTGCATTTGTGTGTGGGCAGCAAATCTGTATTCAACAGTCATTATTTAAGCAAAGATTTTCTATTCAGTGGTTTACAATTCTTCCTAGAATTCTCTGTCTTATTTTAAATTGTTTGCATGTATTTTTTCATTTAAAAAAATGATTAATATATAAAATGTGATTCAAGACTTTCAGGAACACAGCCAATCTACACAGCCATAAAGAGAAGTGTTTCCAATATCAAGAGTCCCTGACAAACAGAAATAAGTGAATATATAAATAACTAAATTTATAAACTATTAATTTTTGAAAAAGACTATGAAAACAAATATATGTATATGTATGTATGACTAGGACATTATGTTGTACACCAGAAATTGACACATTGTAACTGACTATACTTTAAAAAAATACTTAAAAAATAAATAAAATAAAAATACTTTATTGCTAAAACGTGCTAAAAAAAAAACTATTTTGATTTTTTTTCAGTAGACATAGAAGAGCATACGCTAAACAATCCTGAAGTAAAATCACTGGTGAATTGTAACCTGTAGGTGTCAGCACAGACTCAACAGGAGGCAGGAAGACATTTTCCCAAAAGAAAGTGTTTAAGTTTCTGTCTTGTTTTTCTTCCCCCTCTGTTACTCATTTGTGTTCTGGGTTCTCTGTGTCTTCCTCATAATAGCCTATAGTGTATCCCGAAGCACATGTTTCTTATTATTTGATCTATTTTTAAAATATATTTTGTTCTGAATTTTATTCAGTTCATTTCCCAGTTCTGGCATTCTAGGTTTGCTCTTATTTCTCTCTAAAGTAATTTTTGTCTGTAACAGAAAACTTGGTGCTTGATTGTATACAGGCATGAACTGTTTTCAAAAGCACTGGTTTCCAAAATGAAGTGGGCACACTGCAGGAAATGCACAAAAGATCCTTCGAGGTATGGGAAGGAAATATTAGAATTTCTATTTCTATTGGTTTGGCAACTTTAAATTTTTCTAGTTATGTGTGTTATAGCGAGTATAATCATATGGATAATTTATGGTAATTTATAAATAAATAAACATTCAAATGTAAGTGCTCAAATGTTTTTTCCTGAGAGCTGTCTTAGTCCATTAGGGCTGCCATAACAGAATGCCAGAGCCTGGGTGGCTTATAAACAACAGAAATTTGTTTCTCACTGTTCCGGAGGCTGGGAGGTCCAAGATCAAGGTGCCAGCATGATCTCGGTCTGGTGACGGCCCTCTTCCTGGTTCAGCGCTGGTGCCTCCTTACTGTCTCCTGAATGGCCGAAGGGGCGAGGGAGCACAGTAAGGTCTCTTTTATACGAACACTAATCACATTCCCGAGGGCCCCACCCTCATGACCTAAGCACCTCCCGAAGGCTCCATCTCCTAATATCAGCACATTACACATTAGGGCTTCAACTTTATGAATTTTAGGGAGAGAGGGACACAAACATTTAGACCATAGAAAGGGCTTTATGCTTTTTTTTTTTTTTTTAGGTTTGAACACTGCAGTTCAAATATGTGTTTAGCTTTGTCTGCATATTTAGAGTATATGCTCCTCCAGGGACTGATGGTGTCTCACTTCTTTTACTCTTGTTCAAAGGGCCTTGTATGTATAAGTGCTCATAAATATTTATTGAACTCAACTGACATACAATTTAGTTCTTCAAACCATCAATCTAGTGGCCACTCTTTGAACATGCCTTGGAAATATTTTTATTAAAGCTAAGGATGTCTTAAAAGTTTTTAATTAAACTTCTAATTTATAACTTTAATTAATTACTAAAAGGGCAAACAAAGACATTTTCCTTTGCACCAGCAGAAAGAAGACTTAGTGAAAATAAACTTTGATAGTCCAATGTAGAAGGTACAAATTTCCAGCTGGAAAATAAATTAGTCGTGGAGGTGTAAGGCACAGTATGGCAACTATTGTTATAACTATAGTTAGGTATTGTATTGCATATTTAAAAGTTGCTGAGAGTGAAATTTATAAGTTCTCAACATAGAAAAAATAATCCATAACTATTTATGGTGATGGATGTTGACTTATTGTGGTGATCACTTTGCAGTGTATATCGAATCATTATGTTGTACACCTGAATCTATATGATGTTATGTGTCAATTATACCTCAAAAAAAGTAAATGTAGAAGTAATACTAAAAGACAGTAGGAAAAAAAAAGATAGGGCAACTAGAAAGTATTAGATAAAGTCATCATCAGTGTCCTCACACTAAAGAAATGACCAGTTGCCCCAATTAATTCACATTGGTGTAATTTTTCATTCATAAGATTAATTTGTAATTAACCCCACCAGCTTATTCATGCTTTTTAAACCTCAGTGTACTTAAGAATTCCTAGAAAGTGAGCTTCAATGCAAATCCTCAGGCTCCAACCCCAGGAATTCTGATTTAGCAAGTGTAGGGGTGTCCAGAGATCTGCATTTTCATCAAGTACCCCAAAAGACTCTAATGCTGGTCATCTGTGATGTAACTTTGAGGTAAATGTCCTAGTTCTGGACATTTTTTACCTTTAACTATACTTATCAGGAAACTAAATTTTTTTTTAAAAATAAATAAAATGAACTAAGAATTCAACTCAAAAGTTAGGTAAAGAGGAACAGAACAAACCCAAAGAAAGAAGGAAGGAAATGATAAACATAAGGAAAGAGAACAATGAAATAGGGAACTAAAACCAGTAAAAGAATTAATGAAAACAAAAACTGGCCTTTGGAAAGAGCATATATATGTTGTTCCAGAAAAAAAGAATGAAGAACAAAATCTGCCCAGCTCAGTGTATAGAAGAATTTTTACTGCAAAAATAAATAAGGAAATATATGAAAAGCAAATTTTATGTCCATGCTTTATAAAAGTAAATATAACACCTTAAGTAAAATACTAACTAAATAGAACCAACAGTTAATATGTAACTATAGGATGATCAAATAAGATTTATCCCAAGAATGCAAAGATATTTCACGTCAAAAAAATCTCTCAGTACAATTCACTGTATTAAGAGATTAAGAGGGAGAATATATATAATGAAATAAATCAATACTGGAAAACTTGTTTTTAAATTTCAACATCTGTTTACAATTTTTTTTTATTTTAAAAACTCAGAAAACTAGGAATAAAAGGAAACCTACTTAATTTAGTGGAAGTTGTACTCAAAAACCTACAGCAAAGACTTCTGTGAAGTGGGAATAAACCTACATTTCTGTAGGAAGGAAGGAAGATAGGAATGGACCTATCTGGGAAGATGAAATAGACCTACATTTCCCTATTCTTCCCACTAAATACAACTAAAAACCCCAGGCACTATGTATAAAACAAACATAAGAAGACTCTGAAGGGTAAAGATAAAAAGCAGACCACCCAGGACACCAGGACCTGAGAAATGGCCACCCCGTCTGTGGGACGATACAAGAAGGCAGCCATCCGCAAGCCAGGAAGAGAGCTCTCACCAGATACCAAGCATGCTGGCACCCTGATCGCAGACTGCCAGCCTCCAAACTGCGAGAAAATTAATTTCTGTTGTTTAAGCCACCCAGTCTGTGGTATTTTGTGATGGCAGCTCAAGTGGACTAAAACACATATCAATAATTACATCAAATGTAAAAAGTCTAAATACATCAATTAAAAAAGAGATTGGTACAGTTGATTTTTAAAAGGTGAGCCCCGGATATGTGAACTACAAGAATCACAGTTCAAATATAGTCCTACCTCATTTTACTGGACTTCACTTTATTGCACTTTGCAGATGTTGTGTTTTTTACAAATTGAAGGTTTGTGGCAACCTTGCATTGAGCAAGTCTGTCAGCACCATTTTTCCAACAGCATTACTTTTAAATTAACGTAGGTAGGTGGGGAGGGTATAGCTCAGTAGTAGAGTGTGTGATTAGCACGCATGAGGCCCTGGTTCAATCCCTAGCACCTCCATTAAAATGAGTAATTAATTAATTAATTAATTAACCTAATTCCCCACCCCCAGAAAAAAGGGGGAAAATTTTTTTAAACAAAAATAAATGAAAAATAAAGTTGTGTACGTTGTTCTGTTAGACATAATGTTATTGCACACTTAATAGACTTCAGTACAGTGTAAATATAAATTTATATGCACTGGAACCGCCCAAAAAAAGTATGCAACTCACTTTATTGTGACATTCTCTTTATTGCAATGATTTAGAACTGAGTTTGCAATATCTCTGAGGTATGCTTGTGTAACAATACAGGTAGGTTAAAAGTAAAATGATGAAAAAATATATATTATGCAATCATTAATCAGAGAAAAACATGAATGAGTATAGAAAGTAACATACTCACTCCTACCATTCCTAGTCAATGTAGTGTTAGAAGTTCTAGCTAGTGCAATAAGGCAATAAAGAAAATAAAAGATAAACTGATTAGACAGGAAGAAATTTTTAAATACTCCTATTTTCATATGACATGATTTTATACAGTTGAACCCAATGCAAGGGTTAGGGGTGCAGACCCTCGTGCGATAGAAAATTCAAGTATAACTTCACAGTAGGCTGTCAATATATGCAGCTCTGCATTTGTGGGTCAACCAACTGCAGATCGTGTAGGACCAAAGTAGGTGTTCATTTATTTAAAGAAATCTGTGTACAAGTGGACCCACGCAGTTCAAACCTGTGTTGTTCAATGGGCTACTGTACACAGAAAAATCCCAAGGAATCCACAAAAACACTCCTTGAACTAATAAGTGAGTTCAGTTAAGTTTATAGGATATGAGATAAACATACAAAAATCAATTGTATTTCTATATACTCATAACACATGAATACCAAAATTAAAAATCAATATTACTTTAAATTTCTCAAAAATAAAATATTTAAGTATAAATCTAACAAAACACATGCTAAGGTTGTATGCTGAAAAGTGCAGAGCACTAATTTAAAAAATCAAAGAATATCTAAATAAATGCAGGGATATATCCTATCCATGGTTTGGAAGACTCCACATAATGAAGATGCCAATTCTCCCCAAACTGATACGCAGGTTTAATTCCATTTGTATCAAAATTCCGGCAAGATTTGTTTATTGATATAGAAAAAGTATTCTAAAATTTATATGGAAAATCGAAAGAACTAGAATAGCTAAAACAATCTTGAGGATAAAGTGGGAAGATTCAATCTTTCTGACTTCAAGACTTATATAGCTACAGTAATCAATACCGTGTGCTACTGGTGAAGGACCAGGCACATAGATCAATGGAATAGGGCAAAGAACCCAAAAACTAGACCCACACAAATATGCCCAAATGATTTTTGACAAAGGTGAAAAAGCAGTTCAATTGAAGAATGATCACCTTTTCAACAAATCATGCTGAACAACTGAACATCCATAGCACAAGAAGAAAAAGAAGGAGGAGGAGAGGAAAAAGAAACCGCTAAACCCAAGATGGATTATGGGCTAAACTGTAAAATATAAAAAAAAAATTTTAATAGGAGAAAATCTTTAAGATCTAGAGGTAGGCAAAGTATGCTTAGAGTTGACATTAAAAACATGATCCATTAAAAAAAATGATAAATTGGACCTCATCCAAATGGAAAACTTTTGCTCTGTGAAAAACTTGTAAAAAAAAAAATGAAGAGATAAGCTACAGAATGGAAAACTCAACAGTAAAAATAAACACTCTAATTAGAAAATATGGGGTGAGGATATAGCTCAGTGGTAGAGAGTGTGCTTAGCACGCACGGGGTCCTGGGTTCAATCCCCAGTACCGCCACTAAATAAATAAATAAACCTAATTACCTCCCCCTACAAAACAACAACAACAACAGAAAATAGGGAAAAGAAGAGGCAATTCACAGAGTAGGATATACAGGTGGCAAATAAGCATACAAAAGGCCATTAGGGAATGCAAATTAAAACATAGTGAGATATCACCACACACCCATTAGAATGGCTAAAATTAAAAATAGACCAAACCAAATGCTGGCAAAAATGCTGAAACACTGGATTACCCATCATATTGTAGGTACAACTACTCTGAAAGACAGTCCTGTAGTTTCTTCAACAAGCTGAACGTACGACTACCACGCAATTCAGCAATTATACTACTAGGCATTTATCTGAGAAAGGAAGATTTATGTCCACACAAAACCTTGTACATAAATGTTTATCCCAGCTGTATTCATAGTAGCTAAAAACTAGAAACAACCCAGATGCCCTTCAGCCGACAGTGCCATGTCCATATCATGGAATGCAACAGCAAGGAGGAGCTACCGATACACGCGACAGCCTTGTGTAAACTCCAGAGAAACATGCTGAGAGAAAAGAGCCAATCTCAAAAGGTTGTAAACTGTATATTTTCATTTATAAAACAGTCTTGCAATGACAAAATTATAAAATGGAGAACAGATTAGCAATTGCCAGAGGTTAAGGAGGGTGTGGGGCAATAGAAAAGTGGGTGTGGCTATAAAAGGGCAATGTGAGGTATCCTGGTGATGACAGTAATCCCCGTGATACAGCATTTTGACTGTATCAGCGTATCCCGGACGTGATTTTGTACCATGGTTTTGCAAGGTGTCGTCATCAGGGGAAACTAGGTAAAGGGTACAAGGGATCTGTTTGTACTATTTCTTACAACTGCATGTGAGTCGAAAATTATCTCAAATTAAGGGTTTGATTTTTAAAAACTGACAGCAAACATTGTATATAATGAAGAACATTTAGGTGTATTTCCTTTAAGAATGATGCTCATTGTCACTGCTACTGCTTAGCATAGCGCTGGAGGTCATGGTCTGTGCTATAAAAAAATAAAAGTAACGAATTTTAAGGATTAGAAGGGAAGAAAGAACACTTTCAGTGTTGGCTGATGATACAGTATCTGCCTGCAGAGAGACAAAGAGAGAGAATATCAGTAACAAATGAAACACTAAAACCAGTAAGAAAATCCAGCAAGATTGCCCCATGTATGATCAACCTACAAAATTTGGTTACTTTCTAAAACTTGCAAATCATATATCTGATAAGAGGTTAGTATCCAGAATATATTTTTTTAAATTTGTACAACCCAGCAACAACAAATAAAACCACGCACAAAAACAATTTCAAAAAAAAATTTCAAAATGGACAAAGGATTTGAATAGACATGTCTCTAAAGATGGTAGACAAATGGCCAACAAGCATATGAAAAGATATTCAACATCACTAATCATTAGAGAAATGCAAATCAAAGCCACAATGAAATATCACCATTAGGATGGCTTCTGTTTTTTTTTAAAAGAGAAGTAGAGACTTGAACACGTATTTGCACCCCCATGTTCATAGCAGCACTATTCACAATAACCAGGAGGTGGAAAAAACACATATGTCCATCAATAGATGAATGGATAAACAATGTGGTCTTCACATACAATGGAACATTATTCAGCTTTAAAAAAAGGAAGGAACTCCTGTCATATGCGACAACATGGATGAACTTTGAGGACATTATGCTAAGTGAAATAAACCAGTCACGAGAAGACAAATACTGCATGACTACACTTACATGAGATGTCTAAAGCAGCCACATTCAGTGAAACATAGAGTAACGTGGTCACTGGGGGCTGGGGAGAACAGGAGATGGAGGGTTGTTGTTTAGTGAGTACAACAGTTCAGTTTTGCCAGATGAAAAAATTTTAGAGATTTGTGGCACAATAATGTGAATATGCTTAAAAGTACTGAAATGTATACTTTAAAATAGTTTAAATGGTCAGTTTTATGTTAAATGTTTTCTACCATAATTTTTTTAATTGGTTTTGTTTCTACTGCAAGTAAGTGATTTGAAAATAAAATTACAATAAGATACCAATCACAATCGCAACAAAAGCTCTAAAATGTCCATGAATTAATCAATCATATATAGATCACTATGAAAAAGTGAATTTTAAAAAAACATAATAAAGAACAAACAAGTCATTTGAGTAAAAAGGAAAATACCCTCTGCTTTTGCATGGGATGACTTGATAGTAAAAAGAAATCAACTATCCCCACGTTGCTCTGTATAGTCAGTATAATCTCAAGCAAAATTCTAATTTAATTTTCAGAGCTCAATAAACTTACTGTAAACCATGTATGAAAAAAAGATTCAGAAAGAGTTACAGAAACTTTGGGGCGGGGCTGGGGGAGGTGGAGAGGGAGAGCTGGAAACGAGTAGCCCAGGTCCTCCAGCAGGAAAGGACAAGCTTGGTCTTCTCCCGCTCCGGAGGACTTGTCCAAGGCCAAAGGAAGCCCGCGCTTTGCATCTTTCTCCCTCCCACCCCCCAGCCTTGGCTTCTTTCCCTCCTATTGGGAACTTGCAGACTGTCCTCCCTCTGCCTTCAGGTCTTACTCTCTGCACTTCTCCACCCTGCTGTCTGCCCCGGGCACTGACCTGTAGGACATCACAGCCTCCCTGGCTTTCTCCTGCTTTCAGCCTTGTCCAGGAGAGCAGAGGGAGGAGGAGTTTTTATTCCCTTGGCCCCCTCCCTGCAAGGTTACCTTAGGCTGGCTGTGTCCCTTGACTGAAGGGTACTGCCGCTGGCAAGGTGGGGACTCTACAGGATTTGTCCTCCTTCTAAGTTCTGATAACCCCTCCCATCCCTTGGGGTAGTGACAGCTCAGCGCCTGCTAGCTCCAGGTTACTGTACCTCCCTCTACCCACTTCCTTGTAAACAATTCCTTACAAACGGTCTCACCTTGAACTACCCTAGTTTGAGTGTGCCGTCTGTTTTCTGTTGAGGCCCTGATACAATGAAAGTCACTTATTTCTTCATTCCCTGCCCCAGTCCACTCTGGCCAGGGGCTCTTCGAAGCCTCAGATGTAATGGAAAAGCAGGAGAGGAAGCATCAGGAAAGCCAGTGACCCCTTGTCTGGGAGCAACCTCTTTGAGTTTGGGGCATCTCCACTCTCTGCAGATCCTGGGGACCTGTCTGGCCGGGGGGTGGCAAGAAGCATTAGGGAGGAATCCCCCATGAACTGCTTCAAGGCAGTGGGAGGGCTCTTGGGAATAGCAGGCACTGCAACCAAGACCAAAATGGGGATGGAGTCCGACTCCACCCTCATCTGTCATCTGACTCCCCCAATTTTACTTTGGAAACAGAATTACTTGAGAAGATAATCTAAAAATAATTTTCCAAAATAAACAGTGAGAGAAAATACCAATCCTTGTCTGTTCCTTTCACATGAACGTGTGCCTGAGTACGGGAACAAAGAGAACCTGGAACAAAGGAGCATGAGATGCCTCAGGAAAAACACTGAGGAGACATCCTCCCGGGGTGCATTTGGTTTTATTCCCATTGTCCTCAATGTTCCAAAGGAGAACCTCCAAACTGGGGTCAACACATTTCTCTAAAGTACTGGTATCCGCCCAAGGGTTGAAGTGCCTGCCCTCATGAACACAAACCCACATCCTTTATGGGTAGAGAGTTGGACCAGATGACCTTTAGAGTCAAATCCAGCTCTGAGTTCAGTTTTTAAAACAAGCAAGACATTGAAAGGAGAGAACCAATCGTTGGGATAGATATAACCCGAAAGCCCAACTCTCTCTTTCTCTCTTCCTCTCTTCCTCTCTCTCTCTCTCACTCTCTCTCTCTCTCTCTCTCACACACACACACACACACACACACCCTTTTATGGTATTTTGCGATCTGTAACATCCTACTCTCCTCACACAGTCCTGGAGCTGGTCCATCATTACCCTTCTTCTACCTTCTTTCCAGGCACCACTCACTCCTCACTCCCCTGTGTAACAGTATATACATCCTCCCTTTTCTCCCTCTTGTAATCTCACTTCCTAGACCCCGGGAGACCTACGTGGCATTTTTTCCTACCCTTATCTGAAAGGGGACAGCCTTCCCTATAAAACAAAAACCTACAGGATGAGGGCACAGAAAAACCTGATGGGAACTTTTAGAGGGGGACCGGAAGCTCTCCAATTAGCTGACTCCCTCCCTCCTTCTCCTGGAGTCTGGTCACTGTGATTTCCACTGCTGAGACCAGACCCAGACCTTCAGATGTACAGCTTCTCCTTCACAAATGGCCAAGCAGAGACAAGACCCAAAGCCCTAGAATTTCAGAAGAAATTGGCTTTGTCAAACAAGCAAAAACAAAAACAAGAACAGCGAATGGAGAACTGAAAATTAAGCAATACGGCAAGACTTCAAAGAGCAAGTTATTAAAGAAAGCACATAGTGGAGGAGAAGTGGAAGATTACTTACATGACATACAGGCTAAAGGATTAATGTTATACAAAAGCTTTTTAAAGACAAAACAAAATTGATACAATTTGTAGAGATTGTTTCCTGAACCTGCATTTACTGATTAACAGAGCACACACCACTATTTCCTCTCAGAGAATAGCCATTTTGAACTCATGAACATTTTCCTCTCCCATTGAATTCTTCACTAAATTCCTTCCAGAAGAGTTGCCCTGCTTACAAGAATTCTTCTGGGGAGACCACGGATGTGGTGGAAATCAATTTACTGATTGGACAAACACTGAGCACCCACTTCAAGTATCCATAAACAGTGCTACTACCCCCAACTCTTCTCCAGGCCCCCATCAGCATAGAAACCATGCAAGGACGAAGGGTCCCAGCCCCCACGACCACCCCTTCCACCCACCCACATACAACAATGCAGAGAAGCACCCAGGAAGAGTCCACACACAGTCTGTCTTCTGACCCTCCCTAGCTCATCAGATTCTGATCATATGTGTTCCCACATAGACACCCACCCACAGACAGGCATCCATAACCCCTTGTTCTCCCTCCACAACTCTCTGTTAGGCTAAACTCCTCCTCCAGGACTTGTCTTCATTCCCAATTTATTTTCATTGCCTGAAGTCCAGTATCCAACTCTAATTCCAAAGGCAATTCCATAGCTCAGCTTTCTGTGTCCAGCAGGTGTCGCCCTTCACTGGGAACAAACAGTGCCTTTCATCCACCGTGTGAAATCTAGCCCCCAGTAGTGGATGCCCCTTGGGTTTGGGGTGGAAGGGAATGGAAGAAGGGTCTGAAGAGTGGTGTGCTACCAGCAGGAGGGTCCTCAGAACAAATCAGCCTAGTTACTTCCAGCTCAGATAGACAAACATCCTCTAGCAAATTTGCTCTTTTATCTTAGACAAGTTATTTAACCTCTCTAAACCTCGCTTCCTGGTCAGTGACTTGGAGGAAGACAATCTGTTCCTTATGGGGTAATTGTGAAAAGTGAATGTGATGCAAACTTAAGTCACTTAGGCCAGTGCCTAGGTCTTGATAAGCACTCAAGCTAAGCTCCCATCCCATGCAGGATGTGGAAGTAATAACCACCCAGAACTCAGATCTGAAGTTAAGCTCTGTCCCCTGAATCCTGGCTCTCTGAGGGTCTGTATCAGAGCCGTGATGAGGATCAAATGCAACAATACACATTAAGCACCTTGTAGAATGCCTAGCCCAGAAAACTGAATGACTGATAATAGCTAATGTCGCTGTTGTGGGCTCGCTATGTGCCAGATAATGGTCTTAGCCATTTACAGGTATGAGCTCATTTAATCCTCATTAAGATCCCTTATGAGATAAGTACACTGTTAATCCCCTACTTAGCCCTTACTCTGTGACTCCGTCCCACCACAGGTTAATGTCTTCTTATGAATTATAAATCAGAAAACTGCCCCACATTCTGCTGTGTCTAGATGGGAAAATGGGAGGAAACCATGACTCCTCCACTCAAGTAGGAGAAAATCAAGCCCAGCGCCTAACTCTGCCCAGTCCCACCCCAGGAAAAAGCATGGAAAAAACAGTATTTCCACCAGAGTTTATTCCTCAGAGATGACCACCAGCGACTCACTGCCCTCTGTAGCACAGGGGGACCCCAAAGAGGGTCTTTGACCTTCCTCCCCAAATTATATTCACCCCAGAGACATAGCCTTGGTTTCAGAATATTCCCAGGAATGAGTTCCCCCAAGTTGCTAAGCGGGGACTGGGAAATTCAAAGAATCGAATAGAGAAACTCTAAGATCCAAGAATATGTGGAGGGTTTGAGGATGTTGGAAGGGCCCAGCAGCAGCCCTAAGAGTTTGAATCTCCTTCTCACATGGAGTGGAAGCTGTAGAATTCCACCTCTAGGAAATGTGCTGACCTGCAGAAGAAGTAAAAAGGAAATAATAAAGCACCAAGCCAACCTGACCCCATTGTTTGTCCCTTTAACCATCCATACCAGAGCACTTACTACAGTAATACTGGAAATTCTAGATCGCCAGACTCTAATACTGAGGAGCCACCTTCAGATGCTCCATTGGGTAGAAGAGGGTAGAGGAGGAGGAGCTAGGCTTCCCTCTCTCTGGCGCCTAATCCCAACAATGGCAGCTTAAATCATGCTCTTATTGGGAGGATATAGCTCAAGTGGTAGAGCGCATGCTTAGCATATACAAGGTCCTGGGTTCAATACCCAGTACTGCCTCTAAAAATAAACAAACAAACAAACAAACAAACCTAACTACCACTCCGCCCTTCAAAATAAAATAAATTAAAAGAACAAAAAACATCATACTCTTAGCTAGATCCTGGTAGATGCTCACCCCTGCTATAAGCACCATTAGCTGAACCCAACGCTGATTCCTCTAACCCTCACCCCCTCCAAAGGACCAGCAGGCAAACAGACCAACAGAGATGTTACCTTCTGGATAAACGGACCCTGGGAGGACAATGTAGCCTAAAAGAAGAAAACATTTGATTAGATGAAACAATCTGGTGTTATTCACAGCCAGTGGGGCAGCAATGCTTGAACCCGTCACAAACAGAACGTGAGCAGAGATCAGGGTTGAGCGTTCAGAAGGGTCACTCACCAGAGGAGGCAGCTCTCCGCCAGCTGAGCAAACCGAGAGAGAAGATGATGAGCCCCAGGCCCAGAGTCACTGCTGACACAGAAACCTTCACTGTCTGGATTGGGGACAGCCCAGGAGCTGCAAGGATAGACTTACTAGAACCAATTTCTGTTGCTCATCCCCAGAGCAACTTAATTTACTGCAACCTCCCCCTAGCAGATTCTAAGATGCCAACCCCAAGGGTCCAGCTCACAGCAACCCACTCCCAAGGAAATGATCTTTCCTCAAAACCCCCACCCTGTGGATCTCTACTCACAGAGCAACCCTGGGGAACCACGGCCCCCAGAGTTAGTACCCTGGTTTCCACCTCACTAACATGGCAGGGCCTCTCAAGACAGCCTGTTGTCTTCCTTCACCCCAAAGACACCCTCGTCCAAGAGTAAAGTGTTCCTATTCCCCCTCTCCATTTACCCATGGTGACAATATTTGCTCTCTTATTTGCACTACCTGAGCATTTTCCTATTAACATGTCTTTTCACCTTTCCTAACTTCTGATGGTTCCATTCTGTGAGCTATCTGAGAACTTACATGTCTCCCACCCGCCCCCATCCAGATTCGCCATGTGTCCTGTCCGAACCTGTCTCCACCCTTCTCCACAGCCCCCACTTCCTGGAGCTGGTCCTACTCTGACCTGTCCCACTCGGATTCCTTTAATGCTAAAATGAACATTCCGCCACCCAAGGACACTCCTTGTGCACGCTGTGGAGGCGGTCCCAGGAGAGCTCAGGGGAGCCGGTGGGTTCCACGCCGCGCCCCTCATGTCCTTCCCAGCTGCCCAGCAAGACACAACACTTCCCACGAGGAGGGGGGAGGGGCCTGGGCTCAGCAGCCAGTCTGTCCCTGGCCTTTTGTACCCTTCCTCTTCCTCATTTTTTCCCCTCTCACTCTCTCAAGAATCCCCAAATCTGTGTGCAACTTCTCTTCTCTCATTTCCTTTAACTACTTCCACCTGGGGTTTAAACAATGATGTCTGGCCCTTGTTCAGTAGCCCCCAAGCATGCCCACCAAAGTGTCTGCCAGCCATGGCTTTTTCCTCCCTGATAGAGCAGCCCAGATTCAGTACTGCCCCCACACTGCGAGAGAGTCTCCTTTCTTCTGCGACCTTCTTTAGGTCTCCAATTCCCATTCCTGACCTGACAACAGAATAGTTGAAATCCGAGGATCCTAGAATATTGCATCATTACCAAATCAACATCTTCTTTTCAGGACAGTCATTCTCCCCTCTCACCCTCAGACAAGCACATGACAACAGCAACCAGATCACCATGGCAACAACAACAATAACCAATTCTTTTTCCTTTTGGTACCCCCTTCCCCATCTCTCGTCATGAACCCTCTATAAGTTCCTAGAGATTCAGTGATTCTTAGCATCCTCCGTTCAACCGTATACCATGGACCTACCCATCTCACATTCCCTCTGCCAAAATACTGGTCTTTTTTCAACCACCCACTTGCAGTAGCTCTCTGCTTACATGCTAATTCTTCCCATCTGCACACACTTACTCCAGTCCTGAAGGATGGGCTCAGGAGAACCAATGTGCTCCACCACACAGGTGTAGGTGTCCCCAAAAGAGGGAGTTGTAGCCAAATGCGAGACCGTTTGGTATGTCCAGTCTCCATTGGGCTGTGCAATATTTTGGGCACTGCTGTGAGGGAGGATTGGCTGCCCGTTCTTCCTCCACGTGATGATCACATCAGCTGGATAGAAGTCCCACACATAGCAGGCCAGCATCACGGACTCCCTCGTGTTAAAAGGAGTGGTTTTGGCTACTTGCACAGATGGTGGCCCTGCAGAGGAGGAAAAACTGGTCACAAAGGAGGGTAATATTCCTGACTTTTCCTCCAGCCTAGTTTCTTTCCTACTTCAATTCTTTTGGATTTTGCCAACCAAAACACCCCACCCCTCCCCCACCCCATCTCATTCCATCATACATCCCTTTGAAAATGGGGGGTTATATTCTATTTCCACTTCACTCTTTCTTTTCTCCCATTCCATCACGGCTCCTTCCTTTCTTTTCTCCTCTAAAATTATGTTTGAGCATCATTAAGTAGAAGCTGGGTCTGAACTGCAAGCTGTTTCAGAAGTCATTGTATTTATTTCAACTACATAAGCTAATGATTGTCCAGTTTGCAAAGGTAGGAAAACACTTCTGTCCTCAAATCTGATTTAACAAATCAATTTGCTAAGTAAAACCTTTTTTCCTTGAATAGTTTAAAGAAACAAGACTAACTCAGGACTAACTCTCTTAAATTTGGATTAGGGTAGTCCAACTTAATGAGATTATTAATATTGCCATCCTTTTTTAATTGAAGTATAGTCAGTTTACAATGTTGTGTCAATTTCTGGTTTACAGCGTATAGTTCAGTCATAGATATAGATTCGTTTTCATATTCTTTTTCATTATAGGTTACTACAATGTATTGAATATAATTCCCTGTACTATACAGTAGAAACTTGTTATTTGTAATCTTGCCATCTTTTAATGGTTTAGTCTTCCAGGTGACCCTTCTGCTTGCCTTGGTGTTTTTCAAGCAAAATCTTAAATAAAAATCCAAGGAATTGTGATAAAATGCAGGTTCTCTAACTTGCATCTGCAGATATTTCCATTCGATGGCTCTGTAGTGGTACTCAAAGACTTGCATTGTTAACAAGCACCTTTCTGGCACAATTCTGAGAAATCACATCTTAAGACACAATACTCTGCCCTATAGAGTCAGTCTCAGTCATTCTCAGTGCAAGTTATGAAGGGTGAGAGAGTATGCATCAGAATCCGCTGGGAGGCTGCCCCAAATATTACCATGCCTGGGCCCATCCCAGACCTGGAACATCAAAACCTGGGATACAGAGGCATGAGCATTTTGGGAAAAGCCATTCTGGTTATTCTGACAGTTCAACCCCTGGTTGAACTTGGATCTGCATCCTGAGATACCCTGTACAGAAAGAAAACACACATACTCTCCCCACAATAGCCCCTCACCCGCTCAAAGGTCACCTCCCCTTTCTCATCCCTGCCCCATCCCCAACAGCCACTTTGTTTCCCCTTGAGGGTCAACCCTCCCTCTCTCCACATTCTAGGTCCTCACATTTTTGGCTTCTCTTCTGCCCAAATCTCAACCCCGCCGCCAGCTGAGGGATCCTTCCTCACCTCTCCTCTCCTAACCATGCTTCCTAACAGTCCCTCTGCTCCCCCATCTCCTTACGTGTCCTGTGGGTCAGTGATTTCCAGAAGGGCTGGGTGTGTGTGGCACAGTCCTGGAGCCCATTGGACAAGCGCTGGATCAGGTTTTCATTTCGGTTGAGGAAATCTGAGAGGTATTTAGCCAAGCCATACAGCACCCCAAATTCACAAGGGACCATATTGGCCTGCAGGGGATCCCAGCAGGTCAGCAAATCCTTGTTGAAGGAAATACAATACTTGAACTCCTTTGGTGTCCCGTCATCATCCAACAGACAGCTGCTTTCCACATGAGCCACAAAGCCACCTACAGGGGCCAGAGAAGGGGAGGGCAGGTCACCATCTTCTGCTGGGAGTCCAAGCTTCAGTTACACCCAGTGACTGGGGTATAGGTTCCTGCCGGAGGCAGCATCTCCTGACCAAGCTTGTGTCCTAGAGTCTCTGAGAGTCCCCATTCAGGGAATAGATGGTAGTAGCAGAGGACTTTTTAGATCCCATCTCCTTTTTATGTGAGACCAAGTATGGGGACAGGAGTGGCCCCAAGTGATGTGCATGTGTAAACACAGGATAAGACCTTCAGTAAGGCAAAAAATTTGTTTTAATTTTTAGAAGTAATTATTTTATTTAACTGGCAAAAAAGAAAATTGAAAATGTTTTGGAGGAGGGAGAAGGTATAGCTCAGTGGGAGAGTACATGCCTAGCATGCACAAGGTCCTGGGTTAAATCCCCGGTACCTCTATTAAAAAGAAACAAATAAATAAACCTAATTACCTCCCCCTAAATTTGTTTTAAAAAAAGAAAATGTTTTATTTATTTAAATAAATACTTAAATATTGTCATATTATGATACATACATACACATCTACACACACACACAAAAAGGAATAACCAGGTATGACATAAAAGTGTGAAATGTCTTCCTAATTTTTTTCTCGACGTTTTCTATGAAGCAATCAGGAGTTAATTGTTTCTCAATGTGATTTTTATTTATAGATAATAAGTTCTTAGATAATATTAAATCTATTCAATAGAACATTGAAAACTAATTAAAGAATATCTATTTCAAAATAAACCTTATTATTACAGTAAGGCAAATTATTGAGTGGAAAGGGGTGGGGTGGTCAAAGGAAAGAGTTAGCTTTGTCCTGTGCTGGCTATATTATTAAATATTCATGCTCGCTCACGAAGCATTCACTATGTACCAGGTACTGTGCTAGGCGGTTGCAGCAGTAAACAAAACAGATTTTGCCTTTGCCTACATTCCAGCAGGAACTGTCTATAACACAAATAATTATACAGCTTAATTACGATTAAAGTTGCGACAAAGATACAATACAAAGTGCTATAGGCTTGTATAATAGGGAGACAACTTGTTTGGGATGTCCGAATCCAATAATAAACTAACCCTCTTACTCCAAAGGAGCAGAGGATGGGAGGGTCCCAGGAGGGAATGTCCTTACCTGCTCCGGTGCAGCCCAGGCTGAGGCCCAGCAGCAGCGGCAGGAGGGATGTCATTCTCCGCTCTGGGCAGCCCCAGGGAATTCAGTCCCCTGGACCAGCTCTTCCAGGGGCCTTGGGTCCTCGCCTGCTCCAGAAGTCCCAGCCTGGGTAGGTGGTCTCCAGACGCTGAGTGGGAATGTGGTAACGCCCAGGCCCCCCTGATGCTCTCTAAGTGAGTGGTTCTCAGCAACCAAGCCCCTAGATACTAAACCTGTTCCTTACCAGCGCATCTAAGTCGCTGTCCCAAACAGAATTGTCAGATTGGCTGGGTAGGTGGGGACAAGTGTACAGACAAATCGCTGAGCGCCCCAGCCCAGCATCATCAGTCACTAGGTAAATCTCATCCTGCCCTAGGCTTTAAACAACTCCTGGTGTCTTTCTTAACTCTTCTCCTGTGGAATAGGAGGATTTCCCTAGATAAATGGAGAGAATCATTGCATTCTTCCCAGGATGTATGTAGCCTAGACTGCCCACTGGTTTACCTGTTTCTTCTCAAAGTTCTCCCAAAGACTGGGACTAGATAACCTCTCTTGTTCCTTAAAGGGAAGTTACTTGGGAAATTAACCCTTGGTTATATAACCCTAGGTCTGTCCTATCACAACAGGACAAGGGGCCCTCCTGGGGAGGTGGCAGAGGCAGGGCTGCTGAGAAGGAAGCAGGCACAGGGAGAGTGCAGTTATCTGGCCCTAAAACAAGATGCAGATTAAGGGAAGCAGTTCCACCTTAGAGATCAGGGCCACAACCCTGGAAATCACTCCCTGGGCCTCCACTGCTTCTTCTGTACTAGCCAAGCAGGCTCCTTTCTGCTTTCTGCTCTCTGGAGCCAGGAAACCCTATGCTCCTACCTTCTGAACCATCTCAGGGCAGACCACAGGGCAACTCCACTTAAATCCCTTGATAAACAGCTGGTGACGGGCCAGTGCCCAGAGCTCACTTGTCTCCCCCAACTCAAAACTGTCCCGTGTGTTTCCCCTACTGGTCCCATGTGTCCTGGGGCAGGAGCTCGCATTATGAGGCCACTAGAAAAATGAGATAAAGCTTCCCTACTTTTCTCCCCCTGGAAAAGACAGATTTTCAATGGCAATTCATGGTCATTGTGAACTATACAATTGATAGATTTTTCCATTACACATTTAAAACTCTTAAGTTGGCTTCTCCGGGCTCCCCACCAGTCTTCAGAGCTGCCTTGGTTTCTGAACACTCTTGAATTTGACTTAATAGCGAGCTAAACAAAAGGGGATTAGGCGGGAACCCCTTGATACCACACTAATTTGTCCTCCCTCAAAGTCCCTGACCCCAAGAGAATCTGATATTTATGAAGAAAAAAGGGAAGGAGGGGAAAAAGCATGTACCAAAACAGAATACCAAGATGATTATCAGAAAAAAAGACTTGTTTTGAGTAACTAGTTGAGCTTAACTGAAGCTCCACCCCAACTCTCAACCCCATCTTGGTTATAAGATTGTTCTGCACTTTAACGTCTCTAATGAACCATTAAGTGTGTTGAATGGGCAGAAAATAGGGGTGAGGAAGTCCAAAATTTGCTGTGCTGCTACTTTGTGACAGATGCTGTGCTAAGCAGACCCTTTACACACTGTCTCACTTCATCTCAGAAGACCTGTTAGTTGTCCTCATTTTAGAGTTTGGAAAACAGGTCTAAAGAGTCACCCCCAAGGTCTAGAGGTACACACACACACACACACACACACACTTGCACGTGCCCACACGCTCACTACATCCTGGGACTGAGATGACCCACATAAAGGTAGCTTGTGGCCGCCTCCCCTGAGAAAAGGAGAAAGAGAAGAGCCACCCCATCCTTCTAAGTCTTATCTTTCCGATTCACAGTTCCTTCTGCTCTTAGAACCAGTGTCTCTTCCACTTTCTCTTTCGACAGTTTCAGATTTGTGTGACTTCTCCTACACACATGCACACTTCTTCCTCCCATCTCTCCTTCTCCCCCTAAGTAGGCGCTGAGTGTAATCTTGCAGGAACCAGGTATTGGGATCCTTTTCAATGTCTACAAAACCCACCCTGGCACAGGAACACTCATGGGGTCCTCCATGGTCACTCTGGTGCAGCCCTCTGCCAGCTCACTGAGGCTCAGCGAGTTCCCTCTCGTGTCTGAGTCTCTGCTCTGGCAGCCAAAGGAGATGTGAAACCTTCCCACAAGGCAACAGCAGGAAATGTAGAAGATTTCACTTCTCTATTAATGAGAAGACTGAGGGTGTTTTTTAGAATCAAGCAGGACAGAAAAAACCAAAACCACAGACCTGTGCTCAGTGAAGCGGTTTCTTTCTTCCCCTCTTCCTCCTAACCTTTTTTTTTTTTTTTTTTTTTTTTTACAGACATAGCTCTGTCCCCTACCTGCAGTCAACCCAAAAGAATATTTCAACTGTCCTATCTATGTTGGTGAGTGGATAATTATTTATGCAGCATCAGGACTGCAGAAGTTTGGGAACTCCAGCCAGCTTCCCATATGATGTCCCTCTTTTCCTGCCACTACACAAGGGCCCAAAGAGTGAGTCCTCTCCTTTCCTGCTGCCTCTTCCCCTAGTCTGGCCACCACAGGCCAGAAGTGGACTAACCATGATGTTTATGTGCAAAGCATTACAGGGAAAACCAAGAGCTAAGAAATGTGGACTCTGCCCCCACATCTTTCGCTTGTGGGGAGTGAGAACAAATATTTACAAAGAGAAGAGTTTATGTTAAAGTAAGCAATAAGGCCAGTGGACTTAAAAGAGAAAAGAGAAGTCATTGCGGGTTTGGTGGCCAGGAAGTCCTCTCCATTGAGTGGGCTGGATTTGCATCGGAGAAGAGGAAGGCAGTTGGCATTGTGGTCTTGGCACAAGCTTGGCCATGTTATAAGGTGCTCTTGGGGGTCTACCAGGTACTTGGACTGGCTAAAACAAAATGAGCTACAGTAACGTCACTGGCATTGCACATTGCAGAAAGTCATAAATTCGTTCTTATGTTTTTTCTGAGAATATGGCCATAAAAATAAATCTCTTCTAGTTACTTCCTAAGGTTCCCTCCTGGAAGTTCTCAGGTTCCTCTTCTGGACAGATGGTTTTAACTCAAGCCTCTGTGGTATAAACTCAAAATTTCCTCAATCTGTCAGTCATTTGTAATTTAAAACCAATAGCAGGAGACCACATTGTGACTTCCTTCAGTGTCTTTTCAAAACTACACACTTCTGCATCCCACCAGGATTACATTACTTCCCAGTTGTCCAACCTCACCCCCACCCACCTCCCACCTTACTTCTCTCAGGGCTCTCCCTCTTCTCTACCAAGATTCACTGCTCTAGACCCTGATGTTTGGGTTGCTGTTGCTGTAACTAGTTCAACATCCTTCCTTCCTGCAGCCAAATCACTTGAACTACTAGAGGATAGTCTACCTGATTTGCCACCGTGACTCTTGAGTAATATTATTCTTTCTCTGTCTTAACTATGAGAAAATAGAGACAGAGGCAGTTTAGTGATTGCCCAGTTTTACCCAGATGCTAGGCATTAGCACCATGACTTGAACTCAGGATTTATGATCCTAAATCCTAGGCTCCTAATAATCAGTTAGAAAATAATTGAAAATTGCCAACCATTTATAATAGTAATTTTAAAACTATAACATATTTAGAAATTAACAAACAAAAGCATAAGAATTTTATGGGAAAAAAGATACTTTATTAATATACACAGACGAAGAACTCAAGAAGCAAAGAGACATACCATATTCATGGATGAGGCATCCTAACATAATGAAGAAGTCCAATTTCCTCCCAAATTGCTAACCTACATGCTGTCCCAAACAAAATCATAGCAGAATTTGGGGAGAACTTGACAAGCTGATTTTAAAATGTACCAGATAATAAAGTCCATGAGTATCTTAGACAATTTTGATAAAGAAGAGCAAAATGTGTTTTTTTGGGGAGGTGAGCTGGCAAAGGAAATGAAACTAGCCCTACCAAATTTTTATACATATTAAAAAGCCATAATAATTGAAACATGGCTAAGTGGACCCAGGAACTGACAAACCAACTGAACTGAATAATCCAGAGACAAATCCATGCATTTAGGGAAATTTGGAATAAAATTCCTAGGAATAAATTGAATATTTGATAAACAGTATTAAGAAGATCAATTTAATGTATTGAGAAGAAGAAAGTTGTACCCATACTCACACCATATAGAAAAATTCCAGATCAATAAAGATCTGACTATGAAAGGAAAACAATAGCACCAATAGAAGAAGGCATAGTGGCAGGTCATCTAGGGCCAGATAAATATAAGGCAAAGTTATTTTACCCAAAATTATTCATGAGAAAAGAGAGAATTACCTTACATATAAGTTTGTGGGGGGGTTTTCTCTCCAAATTATGCCCACTCTCTCAAAGTTGTTTGGAGAAGATACATTATCCTTAAATGATTTCAATTAATAAAGACGTGAGGAACTTCCATAATGTTTTCCACAGTGGCTCCACCAATTTACACTCCTACCAACAGTGCACAAGGATTCACCAACAGCATGGAGATGCCTCAAAAAAATTAAAAATAGAACTACCATCTGATCTAGCAATTCCGCTGGTAGGTATTTATCCAAAGAAAATGAAAACACTAATTCAAAAAGATATATGCACTCCCATGTTCACTGTAACATTATTTACAGTGGGCAGGGTATGGAAACAACCTAACTGTCCATCAATGGATGAATGGATAAATAAATTATATATATATAATAAATAAATTATTATATATATAAATTATTATATATATAATGGAATATTATTCAGCCATAAAAAAGATTGAAATTTTGCCATTTGCAACAACAGGGAAGGACCTTGAGGGCATTGTGTGAATTGAAATAAGTCAGATAGAGAAAGAAAAACACCATATGATCTCTCTTATATGTGGAATCTAAAAATACAAATAAACAAAAACAAAAGAATAACTAAGCTTGTGGAAACAGAGAACAGAACAGATTTGTGGTTGCCAGAGGCCAGGGGCAAGAGGTAGGAGAAATGGACATAGTTTTTGGTGGGGTTTTTTTAGTTTAAATAAATTGATTTGCTTTTTACATAAATGAATAAAAAAATTTACAAGTTATTAGCCTACTCAAAAATAACTACATGAGAAGAATCAAATAAAAATTGTTTTATGAAATATGAGAGTAGAGACAGTATTATGCTTACATTTATATTATGCTATAAAATATGTGATTTTAAATTTGTGAGTTAGTAACTAGTTAGCAGACATTTGACTATTTCCCTGTAACTCCTATGTATCTAAAACTTTACATCTTGACACTGGTTAAAAATCTTTTAAAATATTCTCATTGAGAAAATGGAGAATCACTCTATCATGTTGTATCCTAGCAAAAATTTGTAACTTTACTGCCTTGGGGTTCGAAAGGATCTTTTAAGATTATAAAAGCACAAATTATATGGGTTTTGACTCTCAAAATGAAATAATTCTGTTCAGGGAAGGAACTGTATACAAAGTTAACTGCTGAGCAGCAAAGTGTTAAGAAAGGACTTGCAATATTTATACTGACATAAGATTACTATATAGAATATATCAGAAATCCCCACAATTTCATAAGAAAAAGACGAGAAACAGCAATGTTTAAGAGAGAGAAAAGATATGAATCAGCAAGTCACAGAACAAGAAGCCCGTGAGAAGAATCCTGGCCTCACTAGTACTGAGAGAAAGGCAAATTAAAACACGATACCACTTTATACCTACTGTATTGCCAACATTTGAAAGTCAAATAATTTCTAGCATTAGTGACAATAAAGGAAAATGAGAAACACCTTCCTCTGTTGGTGGGAGTGCAAACTGTTTATGATCCCTGACTTACTGACATTACAAACTAGAAGTGTGAAAAAAATTGACACATGAAACAAGGCAGCGTATCCGTGAGAGTAAAGCCTGGGTTGAGTGTGCTAAGTCTTGGAAGAGTTCAAGAAAGGTCAGTGAGGGCTGAAGAATTGGGAACAGATTCATGGAGGGGGTGGAACTTGGGTTGGAGCTCTAGGGTTGGTTAAGATGAGAACAAGCTCAGCCAAAAAGAGAATGCATTCCGGTGAGAGGGAAATATCTGGGCAGTTCCCCTCAAGTGAAGACAGACATGATACCTTCAAGGAAAATGATGAGAACTGATTCACTCAAAACAGGATTCCTGCTGGGAAGAGTGGGTCATATTTTTTTTATTAGAAGGGGGACACCAGACTAGAGAGGGTCTGGAATGCTTCTCGAGTATTCTAAGTGACAGTATCACAGAATGCTTGATCTCAGAGCATCTAACCTAAGTCTATCATTTCATAGATGAGGAGTTTGAGGCCCAGAGAGGGGCCATGACTTATCTAAGGTCACACAGCCTATTAAAAGCAGTTTTAAGGCTTCACTGGCAGGAAATTTCTGGATAAGCTGGAAAATGGAGAGAGAGAAATCAAGAAGAACTAGAAAGTAATAAAAGACAGATGTAGAATGGTAAAGTGGAAAGAAAAAGGAAAACATCTCAACGGGGAACACACCATATTTGAAGGTAGATTCAAAGTAGGTTCCAGAAGAGGGGAGGGTAAGCTCAGTGGTAGATCGCATGCCTATCATGCGTGAAGTCCTGGTTTCAATCCCCAGTACCTCCATTAAAAAATAAATAAACCCAAATACCTCCCACCTAGATTAGATTCCCTGGACCCTAAGGAAAGCAAGAAGAAAAGCATATGCAAAGTGAGTTACCAGCAGATGTCACGTGCTCCTGTCATGTGCCCATCCACCCAGGACAGCACTGTCACAGGTCTCCTTGGATGATTTACTGAGGCCAAAGAATAAACAGCGTGAAGGGACACGTGCATCCTAGGCCCTTTTAGGCTGCTTGCACTTCCCCTCGGGAGCTTGAATATACTGTTTTCACAAAACCAGTATGGCTGAGTTAGAATAGCATCTGAAGGCTTCTTTATCCCACTTTGAGCTCTTGTTTTCCCAGCTAGGATGAAGGTTGAAGGCAGTTATATATTTTTCAAGGCAGCCTGTACTTGACATTAACATTTTCACAAGCAGTGAAGTGCAAAAAAAAAAAAAAAATCGAAACAAAAACCAAAACCCTACTAGCAGCTCCTCCACCATTTGTGAGCAGATTATCATAAAGTGGCTGTGCCTTCATTTCTCACATATTTTGCACAAACTGATCCGAGTAGAAGCCATCGTGTGGTGCTGAGACCAGGGGCCGGGAGTCAGCTGAGGAATTGGGGGTTTTCCCATTTCTCTCCGGAACGAGGACAAGCTGTTCAAGTAGAGGCATGTTGAATTTGAAATGACAACCTACTTGAGTTAAAATATCCAGAAATAAATATCATGAGTTAAAAAAGAAGCCACATCAATATTAAGAAGTAAGATTTATTGCCTTGATGTGGATGGGATGTGGTCGTGATAGGAAGGCTGCTCTGGGTTCCCTTGGATGCAAGACCAGGGACAGCAGAGCCCCCAGCTTAGAAACTTGTACACACACTCACACACACGCACACACACACACACACACACACCCCAGGGGAGTCCCAGGGCCTTCTGCTCTGAGAAGAGATCCTAGGCAGGATGTGGGAAACCTGAACATCTCCTGCTTGGATGGCTAAAGTTCTTGGCATCAGACTCTGGTCAAGAAGAGTCAGTCTGAGGAGAGAGGAGGGTGAAGGAAAGCCATCAGGGGGGTTCTCTTCTGGTCTGCAACACACTCTACAGAAGTTGATCTCTCCTTGTCTCCAAATCATCTCCAAGCACCCCTCCTACAGCCCCCCAATCACTCCCCTCCCACTCCAAGCCATTCTTGTGAACTATAACTCTGTGTGTGGACCTGGGACCCCAACTCGGAGGATGTCCTATGGTGCTCAATACAGGCCTCCCCACCCACAGGCTTGAGGATCACTGCATGTGCCCCCCATTGCACAGGATAGTCCTGGCACACCCACCCGGCTCCAGATGCCCTGACGTACCACGTAAGCAAGGCTTTCGGAAGTAGATGATGAGGACCAAGCCAACAATGATGCCCAACACACCCAGGCCAAAGGCCACGCCGCACAGCACATTCTCCAGAAGGTCTGAGGGCAGCGCATTCTGGGGCACTGGAGAAAACAGGGAGCAGGTCAGCCTGGAGACCTGGCTGGGGAGCCCCCTACCCAGGGGGATTATGTGGGTGTCTAGGATGACAAGGAAGAAACTGAGGCATGGAAGATCGGGGTTGACTCAGAGTGAGAATGGACTAAACAAGGGCCAAGTGGAGAAAGAAGCCCTCCCATGGGTCTACCCCTTTTCTGCCTCCAAAAGGAACCAGGTTTCCAGGGAAAAGGGTCTCACCCCAATAGGCAATTGCCGTGTAGCTGTCAATCTCATGGGTCACGATGCAGGAGAAAAGGTCATAGGGTGTCGGTGTGAAGTTTAAGTAAGAAAAGGCCTGGAAGCTGAGTCCATCAACAGCTGAGACAAAAGTGGGCCCGACTCCTTCCACGGGGGCCGCATGATGTTGCCAGTTCACCGTCAGTGTGGGTGGGAAGAGGTTACTGACAAAACAGACCAGCGTGTTGGGCTTGCCAAACTCCAGGGGCTTCAGTGTGAACACCTCAGCAATGGGGAGCCCTGTGGAGGGGTCGAGGTGTGAGGGAAAGAAGCCACTAGTTTAGATGGTACCCCAGTGATTGGAGAGGGGACGTGGCATATAGTGGGGAGGGCAGAGACAGTGTCAATGGGGATGAGCTTTGGGAGGAAAGATGAGGGAGGAGCTGAGCTCTGCGGGAGGTCTTCTGCCAGACAAGAACCAGACCTGGACCAAATCCAGGCCACTCTGGACTCTCCATCCTGACTTCCTGCAGCACTTCCTATCTAGACCTCACATGGGCATCTGATCACATGTTGTCTTCTCATTAAAAATGCAGGCACATCATCAGATAGTTCCATTCTCCCCTTCTATCTTGGGAGCATAGTAACACAAGCATTAATACTCAATAGGCATACACTGGTCCCTGCTGAATTCATCAAGTTCAAGAAATAGTTTTGAATGCCTATTACTTCCTAGGGACTTGTCTTCTGCCCCACCACAAACACAGAGTGCAGCTCAAGGCTGGTAGAAAAATCACGGTCCAAGGGGAGAACCAGAAGGCATGAGAGATGGGGAGCTGGTGAGAAGGGGAATAACTCAGGTTACAGTAAGATTGAGAGTGCAGCCCACCTCCCAAAGAAACCTCTGACCTCTAGACACTGGGATTTTCCCTTCAAGTTGTGGGCCGATTTCCTCAATCATTGCCTGGCAGAATCCTTTGTCAAAGAAAATGGTGGATGAATCTCCAGACTTGTGAGCCCAGTCAGCAAATTCAGGCAGGCGAGGCACTCGGATGTTCTGGGAAAAGTCGAAGGAGAAAAGCTGGTCCTCGTCGTAGGTCTCAGAGAGCCCCACGTTGGGACTGGCATTCTGGCAGTACATCGTGTGCAGGAACGTGTGGTTTTGCAGCTCATCCCGCCACCCTGGGGCAGGAGCTGCAAAACAGACAGTGTGGGATTCAGGAAGGTGGAAGCCTCCTCCTCTTTAGCTTGGAAAGCAGCAAGGTCTGCTCAGGGAGATGGGGGAGAGTTGAGGTGTCACCCATCTCATGTCGGTCACTTAGGCTCACCCTCCCGATGGGGGCAAAAAAGAAATTACGGGACCTCTCCAAATTTCCCCAGGCATGAAAAGGCCAACTGTCTGAAGTTGTGAAAAGTAAAAAAAACTCTACTGTCTAAAGTGACAGATTCAGAGTCATGATGTTGGTTGTGTTTTTTGCCCAAAGGCACTCAGTCAAGGAGGTAAGTGGTGGCTGAAATCTAGCCTGTGTCCTACTCACCAAGCCATGCCTCCTGGCACAGGGCTACATCCTCCCAAAGGGGAGACCTTTGTCTAATTCCCAGAAGGCCATCATACTGTCTTGTGAAGGACCTGGGTGGGTTCCCCAGTCTTCACCTGGGTGGGTGAAAGAATGGTCGTGGCCTCCCTAAGCCATAGATGACATTGCCCCATCCTATCCCCAGACACACATGGCAGACTGAAAAACCAGTCTCCAGGCTTCTTTTCAGCCACTTCATTGGCACTATGTCTCTCTGAAAATATCTTCCCAAGCCTGCAGAATGGCACCACAGCTGCATAAAATAATCTCTGTTCTTTGAAACGCCTGGCAGGAATCCCCCCAGCCAAGAGGAAAACTCCTCAAAATGCAATACTCAGAAAGATAGAGTAAGAGGGATCCTCCAGATTATTCTTCCATTATGCCCCATTCTTTGCAGAGAAGGAAAGTAAGGACCAATAAAGTTAAGAGAATTTTCAAGAATCACAAGGTGAATTGATGACAGAGTGAGGACCAAACAGGAACAGTGGAAATAACTTGTTTTGTTCAAATCCCAGCTCTACCACTTTCCAACTGTGTAAACTTGCACAAGTTACTTAAACCCTGAGTCTCATTTTCTTCATCTCTAAAAGAGATACAGTAATCCCTGCTTCGCGAGGTTGTTTTAAACGGAGCGTCTGAAGCACCTCTGACATTGCCGTCCGTCCATCATGGCTCTCTTTCCCAATTCTGCTACCGTTTCCACTTTCTCATGATACTCTCACCATTTACAGAGCACAAGATTCCTTTTCAAATACCCTGGGTTGGCTCCCTAGGCTCTAATCCAGAAGTAAAAGGGAGGTACTGTCATACCTTCGGGGGCAGTCCAGGAGTGGGGCAGCAGCCACAGAAGGTATAGCAGCCATAACAGTGCAGCTCCCTGGCTCAGCTCATGATCCATATCTTCACACCACACAGTGGGCTAGGAGCTACCGACCAGCTGATCCAGGTCCTTATATTCTCTTCCCAGACCATGCTTTGCCAGCGCACTTCCCATAACTGCCCCGGCCATTCTGGCTAAACCAATCACAGGAGTGTAGGGTTTAACATCATCAGTTGCTAAGGAGAGACCTGCGGCCAGCAACCTTCTTACGACTTGGCCTTTTTACTGGGCCAGAGTGGGGTGTGGAGCTGGGATGGGTAGGCAGTAGAGGACTGTCTGCCTCCTACTGGGGATCCCTCTTTAGTATCTGGCTGTCAGCCTCAGCCTGTAACCGATGGGCTCTTCAGAGCAGCACCGCCCCGTGGCGGAATGCTGAACTGGGGAAGCCCATCTTCCCACAGCAACGCCCCAAGGCCCTTCAGGCTCTGTCTTCTCCCTCCCAACCCTCCTCCCTCCGAACCCTCCTCCTCTTTCTTACAAAGGTTATTCTCCTTCAGGCTTTGTTTCTCTTTATTATGCAGAACTATACTGAGAATTTAACAAGTGTTAGGTTTTGGGCCCAGTGCTAGAAATACAGATGAAAAAGGCATATTCCCTCCTTCAAGGGGTTGAGAGTCGATTGGGGGTGGTGGTCAATGAATACATAATCACACACAGCATGATGCGTTCAAATAAGAATGTGTTAAGTGCTTTGGAAGTAGTAGTTTTATGAAGATGGAGAAATAGGTGGGATGTGATCAGGAAGGTGGCTAAGAGTCTTGAAAGAAAAACAGCTGGACCAGCAGAATGTGAGGGAAGAGAAAAGCATTCCAAGGTGAGGGGTAGGTAAATGTGTGAAGGTCAAAGCATTCAGAGCTCCTTCCTTTGGAGACCTCTGTATAGTCGGATGTGAATATGGTGGAGGCTGCTCAGGTGTCCCTGTCTGGTAATGGGTGTGGGGTGAGGGAGTTGGAGAAGAATGTCAAGATGAGGTAGAAATTCAGGCAAGAGCCAAATCACATTGACTGTTATGCCACAAAGAGGGTGCTTTTTTACTTAGCAGATGATAGAGATATTAAAACAGAAGAGTCACAATTATTTTTTAACATTTTAGAGAAACTGTTCTGATGCTTCAACAGTGGACTGGAGCTTGAAAAGAATTGATGTAATGTAATACATTGTAATGTAATACATTACATCCACATGTAATAATTTTGATGTCTATGACATCAAAACTACAAATTGCACACACATACTGCCCTCTGGTAGCGGCATGGCACTAATTTAGGTGAGATAAGATAAGAGCTTGGATTAAGTCATGTCCAAAGGAGATGGAGGGAAGTGAGTATCAATATAATCAGGGCTTGGCTGCTGATTGGATGTGGAGGAGTCAGGGAGAGTGAACACCAACATTTCTAGCTTTGGTGACTGGGTGGGTCATCAGTGATGGACTGAAATGAAATAGAAAAGAATGTCAAAAAAAAAAAGTATGTCATAGAAGCACGTTTGATGAAGGAAAGAAGCAGTTCAGTTTTGTGCTGAATTTGAGGTGCCAGTGGAACAGCCACCAGGAGGTGTGAGGTATATGGGTACAGATCTCAGGTGTGGGCTGAAGAACCTTCATTTGGGAGTCATCAGTGTTGAAGCAGAGGGGGTGGATAAGATCCAGGTAGACTGTGCAGGGGGAGGTGGAAGTGACAAAAGGACGTAAGTCCGCAGGAGTCCAAACCCCAAACCTCATACCAGTTATCATCCGGGATCCAGGCAGGAAAGTGGTATTTGTGCTGCCGAAGTGAGCACACAGCAGGAAAGTATAATCATTCTAGGTATTTCAGACTGAGGGAATTTAATACAGAGATGGTTATAAAAGTGTTAAAGAGGCCAGAAATGCCAGAGGATAAAAGAGAGGGGCTGGAGGTGCAAATAGGAAAGAGGAATGCCAGGAAATCAGAAGTTACTGTTGTCCCTGAGCTAGAATCCATGTCTACACCTGCTGTTGTCCTGGGGGAGACACCATCAGAGTTGCCTCTGGATCTGCTGAAAAGGTACCATCTCCATCATGGATGGATCATTGAGCAGGTACTTCCTCTGCCCAGGAAGCTGGAGTCCAGAACCCCAGCATTCTTGCTGCTGCTATACCTATGAGGAAGTGCCACCCTGTTAGAAACTAAAGCAGAAAGCTTCTTGGTTTCTCCTGCCATCTGATCTCCCACCAGTGCCTCCTACTGAGAGAATCTAACAGGAAGCCACCACTAAGGAAGACTGGGAAATACACACCTTGCAGATTCTCAGGCTGAGCAGTCCAGATCACATTGTAGGAGGGTGGGGCGTGGCACTGACACCAGACAATAACCAGATATCTGAAATGCACTAATTTGTAAGCATCTGGTGGCATGAGGGGCATCCAGAGAGCTGAGAGGAGAATAAGGAAGAAGCCAGTTCAGAGAAATAGAGGTGTTCCGTGAAGAAGGACAAAGTCAGCATTATCAAATGCTACTCAGAAGTCAAGGGAGGACTGGAAAGTGTCCTTAGATTTGGTAATTAAGAGATGGTTGACAAATGTATTGAAAGCCGTTTCAGTGTTGTAGTGGGAGTTGACTCCAGATTGTGGTGGGCTGAGAAGTAAGTAGGAGGTGAAGAAGAAACTGTCAGTGTATATGCTGCAAGTCTGATAGAGAAGAAAGAAAGAGAAAGACAGAAGGGGTGGGGGAGAGGCAGTGAGAAAGATCTGATGTGGCAATTAAGTCATTTTAGAAATCAATCTATGTGAATATGGGCCTTTCAAAATCCACTCTCCCTTTTGAGAAACAAATAACAGCAGCAGTAATAGCCCCCGCCCCCGCCAAAAACAACCCATGACCTCCTGCATATTCTGAAATGCTAATGTGTACATATGTGTGTGTGCCTGTGTGTATGTGTGGTGGGGGTGGGGAGACTGTCAGGGTTGGGGTAGGGCTTGGAAATCATTGTGTGACACTTCGAAAAAAACAGTAGCTCATTCTCCTAGTGTCCCACCCTTTGTGGATTAAGCCAGCAGTGGTTCCTGCAGTGGGAATATTCAGCCCACTTAGGGTTTACTGACATCACCAGAACTGTAGGGGGCAATGGATAGCACACAGCGACCTAGAGTTCTGACCCAGGAGCGGGCAAACTTTTTCTGTAAAGGACCAGATAGCAAATATTTGTTCCCTAGAATTTTGCTCTTATTCTTAACCTTTTTACTTATGAACACTGACATTTAAATTTCATATAATTTTCGTGAGTCACGAAATATAATTCTTTTGCTTTTTTCCCCAAACCATTTAAAAGCGCAAAAACCGTTCTGAGTTCTAGGGCCATATAAACACATATAGGCTGAATTTTGATCCCAGACCATAGTCTGCTGTACATTGTCTATGTGTGTAGTCAAAATTGGGATGGGGAACCCAAAATAAACCCATCCTCCAAAGAGCCCAGTTCCTCCTTGGGCACAGCAATTGGTTAATGAATATGTTGTGCCCCAGATACATTGTTTGGGAGGAGGTCTGGGGGAGGCAGGGGGCACAGGAGGAGGAGGACTGGGTGAGAGGACTAGGACAGCAGACACTGCCTCTACTCAGGTGGGAGGAACAAAGGGGGTCCAAGTTCTCCACAGAGAGTAGAGTGTGGATAAGACCAACATGAGGGGAAATATAACCACCCATCATCAAGACAAAGGCAAGGTGTGGTTAATCCCCTTCTCTCCCAGTATAAATGCTAACAAGTTCAAACATTTATAACTACCCTTCCCTCTATATAATCCTTCCTGTCAGGATCCTGCAACAATCTCCATAATAGAGATCACAAAAATAGTCTTGAATACATTTGGGGAAGTGGTAATTGTGAGCAAGAGAAGAGCAAGACAGCCAGTTCTGCATCCTAGTAACTTGCTGTCTCTGGTAATTAGATATGAATGCTTCTGAAAATAATGGCACAACACCTGTAAATCCTTTCTAACACTCAGCTTTCCATCCCTTTCTAGTAGTGCCCCATTTTCTTTTTCCTGACAGAGCCAAGTTTCCTGAAAAAGTCGTGGGCAACCATCTCTCATTCTCACAATGAAATTGTTCATTTTTGTTTTGCTAGACCAAATGGACTCTTTGCAGGCTCTGCAATATTTTACACCCTTGGCCGCGCCCTCCTTCCTAAAACAGTCTTTTTCTTTTTTTTTTTTTTTGGCATCCCTTACAGCATTCTCTCCTAATTTTTCCTCTCACTTCTCTAGCATCCTGTCTCCTTCATGGACTCCTTTTCTTCAGCTATCCCTTAAATGCTGGTGTTCCCTGGAGTTTGGTCCTCAATCTCTTCTCTTCTTACATTATATGCTTGCCCTGGATGGTATTTACTCCCACCTGTCTTCAGTTACCACCTACTTGCCAACATCGTCCAAATTTCCCCCTTCAGCTCAGGTCTTGCTCTGAGTTCCACACCACCCATACATCCAACTGCCTTTAGGCATCTCCACTTTGATGTGGTGCAACAGCAGTTCTCAAACTGTACTCTCCACAAAATAGTGTTCCTGAAGAAATATTTTTATACATAAATTTGATAGTAGTAATTTTTTATTTTTAAATTTATTTCAACACAGATGCAAAAAATATCAACATGTTTATATAATAGTTTTTATTATGCAATAATTTATTGTATTTAATAAGGCTATTTTGGTTGTAAGCAACAGAAACCAATTCTGGCTAACTCAACTTTTTTTTTTTTCCAGTTCCCTACTAGGCCCTGGTGAACTCAGAGTTGGAGGAAAAATGGCGTATTCTTTAGGTTAACTCAACTTTTAAGGGCCAATTTATTGGACAGATACTGAGCAAGCTCATGAAATCAAAAGAAGGGTGGAATAAGCTAGTCACAGGAAGGGGAACCACAGGGCCTTAGCAGCAGGGGTTGAGTTGCCATTAACAGATGCCTCACCTTCAAAGGCCTCCAGCCTCTATCTTTCAAGTTTCACATTGCTGGGAGAGACAATCTGGCCGGCTTGGCTTGTATTAGGTTTGTACTCTGGATCAATCATCAGTGGCCAGGTACAACATCATCTCTGTGAATCAGAGCTACTCCCAGAGAAGGGGAATTATGAACCAAACCACTACCTCGTTACAGCTATCCTGAACGTATGGCATCCCAGACAATTGCATGAGATCATCTGAGGCATAAACATGAGATTAAATCTGTGCATTAATGCCCAGACAGCATTTCCCAATTAACTGCCCGGGTAGTACATGCCATATACCTGGTGACCTCTGGTCTGCCATGAATCTTGACACAAATTCAAAATATACATATGATCTGACTCAATGTTGATTGATTAATTATACTATTTAAATTCCACTAACTGATTTCCTTTGGATCTATGTCCAAGTTAAAAAAATTTTTTTACTATGAAAAATTTCAGACACATACAAAAGAGAAGAATCTAATAAACCTCCATGTACAAGTTTCATCAATTTTCAACATTCTAAAAGCCTTCCATTCTTATTTCATCTATTATCCTGTTTCAAACACTTTTTCCCCCCCAAGGCTTTTTTGGTTTTTTTTGTTTTGTTTTGTTTCGTTTTTTAGCTTTTAATTGAAGTGTTTGCTGTTTTTTGTTTTTGTTTTCATAATGCCACATACATTTTTTCTGGAGTATTTAAACAAACTCTATCATTTTATTTCACTAGGAAACATTTCTAAGGGTATCTGTAATAACTTTTCCTTTAACATAACTACCATACTATCACCATAACCAACAAAATTAAAAACAATTGCTTTACCTCATTTAACCCAATCTGTGTTCATTTTCCCCCAATTATGTCTAAAAGAAAGTTTTAAATGAAAAGCACTCTTGTGGTTTTCAAATTGTGCCTTCATTAAAAAAAACTTAGTGAGTTTTCTGTTTTACATTGTCTCATAAACTCCTGCTGAATGTTCAATAATGAATTCTATTAGGCAAATTAAGTTCAGGAGGTACCTCTCTCTCAAAATTTATGAAACGAAACTCACCACCTTCCCTTCCCCATATGTTCCAGCTCTCATATTCAAGACCTAAGTGTGTTAATTGACTGGCCACCTGATCAGATGAACGACAAATGTTTGAGTCAATTTTGGCAACTTCATCTTCCTCAAACCTTCTCATCTAATTATCAAGTCTTATCTGTTCCACTTCTGTATCTCTTGAATCGTCCTCCATTCCCACTGGTTCAGGCCCTCGTTGGTTTGCTTGGTTTTTTTTCCTGGATGACTGCAATTTTCTTATAAATGATCTGTTTCTATCTTATTCTTTTTTGCTGGGCTGCCAAGGGGATGTTTTTATTAGGCACATTTTATCACATCATACTAATGTATGAAAACCTTCCATCATTCTCTGCAATCTGCTTTCCTTGGCATGACCCTAAATGATCTGGACCCATTTAACCTATTTCCATCTGTCCTTTGAGACAAAGTCTCACCTCCCTCAGGAAGCCTTGGGACCCAGAGTGGAGATTAGTAGCCTCTTCAGTGTGCTTCCACAGCACTGTCTTGCCGTTATCATAATTTTTATTGTATTATTCTCTTCTGTTTATGTCTGTTTCACAGTCACCTCACTCCCACTGCAAGATCCTCAAAGGATCTTGTCCTGTTCTTCTTCTTTTTTTTTTTTTTTTTAACATTTTCAGCATCTACAAAGAAGGCCCACCAGCAAGTGACTACTCACTGGATGAATAAATGGGCTATAAGTAACTGAGGGTGCTAAAGCTGAGCTGGGAAGAGCCTTCAAGCATTATATGAAGGATAGCCTGTCCCTTCTAACACAGGTATTTCAATAGTAGCTCTTACCAGGCATGTCTGTGGGCTACTCTACAAACACCTTCACCCCCACTGCCTTCACCATGTACCCCACCACTCTTTGCATTCTTCCTACTCCCTGCCACAGCCTGCTTCAGAGAGCAAACCTGGCCATCCAGCTCCCACATTTACCCTCGTTCCCAGCTAAGTGTTCTCTCTTCATGTACACATACATTCTGCCCTTTTAGCTTCATTATTATTGACAGCATATAGCAATTCTGTCAACTACTCTACAAAATTGGTATCAATCCCATTATGCAAACAAGAAGTCTGTGGCTCAAAGTGGTTCATTTATTTATTTAGTAAATATGGATTGATTACCTTCTATGTGCCTGGCAGTATGCTGGGCACCAGACACCTAATTATCAAACTTATAATCTAATGAAAAAAGAGACATTAAAAAAGTACACATAGAAACCTACAAATGCAAAGGCACTATGAAGGAAAAGAACTGAGATCCATAAGAGAGACTAACTGAAACAGGGAACCTAGTGATACTGAGATGGGCTCTGAAGGGTGAGTAGGAGTTAGCCAGTGGGAAGAAGAGTGCTCCAGTGGAGGGAACAGCATGTGTAAGGCCGTGAAGCAGGCAAAGGGCTGGCTCCTTCAAGATGAAGAAGACTAGTGTAGTTGGTGCATAATTAGCGAATAAGAGAGGACAGCAAATGAGGCTAGAGGCAGGAAGAAGCAAGACCACATGGGACCTTCCAGACGACAGCAAGATTCGGATTCTCGTCTAAGTGCAATGAATTTGAACGCTACGACTACTTTATTCCTTCATTTCACTCATGAAATGTGTGCTAGGGTTCCTAGCTGACTTACCTCCAGTCTCTCCAAAGCCAATCCATGGTGCACACTGTTGTCAAATAAATCTCCCTATAAAGGTAGCTCTTACTTTCCCTCTCAAAAAACTTAAACAGCTCCCTCCTTTTTACAAGACTCAGTCTGAATTAGTGGACCTGGGTTTTCAGGTTCCCTACACTCTGAATACTATCCCCAGACTACAGAAATTGCTCTCCAATATCAGTAATGACTCCCAGTTATGAACCTAGGGAGTTTTTCCCCTTTCTTCACTCTCTCACACTTACCTGCAGGATCTCATTCAATCAGAACGGGGGTTCTTAACTGGCAGTCCACATGCCGTAAAATTCAAGGGTCCATGAACTTGGATGAATTAAAAAGAGCTACTTTTATTTTTAAGAACATCTAACTAACTGAAATTTAATTTTATGAATGTTGAGAACAAGTCTTTGTAGTACTAGCAGTAACCGTAATGTTGTCATCAATAGAAACCACCACCTATGAATATTTCCGTATCACATACACAGACATCTCAAAATATCTCTATAGTTATAACTTGTTAGGCCTGCCAATAAATCATTTTACTTAATGTATTAGTTAAGAAACACATGTGTTCTATTAGTAAGGGAACACCTATTACTACATAATCACACACTTCTTTATATATTTGGATAATTGTGTATTTTATTTGTGCATTTACAAACATTATTGTCAGACAAGGGCCAAAGGCTCTACCAAACTGCCAAATAAGTCCATGGCACAGACAAGCTTTAAAAAGCTCTGATTAGTCATTCATTCAATAAACGTGAAGTCTTCACTGGAGCCCTCTGGCTTCCTCATGTTATGTTGTTCTGCTTTTCCTTCTTGTTTGACACTCCTCCACTGGTTCCACTTGCTATTCTTGCTCCCTTTGTGAGGGTCTAACCCAAAGCTCAATCCTTAACCCACAACTAAATTCTTCTGTCCATCCTCCCTTATAAATCTCACCTACATGCATGACTGAGTTAAACTATACCTCAAAGATGACTCCCAAATCTACCTCTACTAATCTTTTTTTCTCCAACTTTAAGCCTAGATCTTAAAACACCTGCTGTGCCTATCCAGAGGTAGACTGCCCAGGTTCAAATTCCAGCTCTGGACACTTACTAAATGTGTAACTGCGGATAAATTATTTAGTATCTCTTGCTTCAGTTGCTTCAGTTGAAAAAAGAGGGCGATAACAATAGTATTTACTTTATAGGGTTATAAGGATTAGAAAAGTTAATATATATAAGCACTTATAATAGGGCCTGAGACATTTTAAGAACTCAATATAATAACCTATGATGAAAAATAATATGTATGTATAACTGAATCACTATGCTATACAGCAGAAACTAATACAACATTGTAAATCAATGATACTTCAATTAAAAATTTTTAAACCTCAATAAATGTTGGCTATCACCAACCTCATCTCTTTCCAACCCCTGATATTTTTATTTGGCGTTTATTAACAGGTATAGTGATAGCCACCAGGGATATGAAGAGAGAATTCCTATCTAATGACATAATTCCAATCAAGCCATTGTTCACAAATTTTCAGTGTCTCCCCACTAACTTAACAGCCCTGACCTCAGAGGGTATAGCTCAGTGGTAGAGTGTGTGCTTAGCATGCACAAGGTCCTGGGTTCAATTTCCAGTACCTCTATTAAAAAAAAAAAAACAACTGTTAAATAAAAAGACCTAATTACCACCCACACCACACACAAAAACCAAACTTAACAGGACTGGAACTCCTTCATAACATTGCCTTATATAAAGTTACCTTCCAGTCTTCTCTCCTGCTCTACTTCTTGTAGCTTATATTCTATTCTGGCCAGACTGGACTGCAATGCTGTCTATGAAAATGACCTGCCTTTCCTCACACTGCTCCTGTGTATCAAATATTTATCTGACAGCAATAATTTTGTCTCACTTTGATTATTTCCCCAGCACTATGCATGGCACCCCATAGTATACATACATTACAATCTTATCTAATTCACATACTTGTTAAACATCAATTTCCTTCACCACATTTGCTCACTTTGTGAGCACCTCATATTGGCTGGGTACTGTACCAGGAACTGGGGATTTTTTTTTTTTTTTTTTGAAGAATAACGTGGTCCTCTTCTCAAGATCAAAGTCTAGTAAGGGACAGAGACACAGGTGGCATCACATAAGTGCCCTTCATTGTGAAAGGTGCAGTCATAAGAGAAAGGGACACCAAGGAATGAGCAGTCAACTCAATTTGGAAAACAAGAGTAGGCTTTTCAGATGATGGTCGTGAGCTTAGAAGGACTGGGGGAAAGCCTATTCCATGTAGTGAACACAGTATGTGTAAAATACAAAGGCATAAAACAAAATGGTGTCTGGGGAACAGTTCAATATGGCTGAGGATAGGGCCCAAGAGGAAGTGGCTAGACATGAGGCTGGAGAGGTAGGCAGACTTTTCTGGTAAGCACAGGAATTTGGACTTTATCACAAAGGCAATAAGGAATTAATACAGGGCTTAAAAGGAGCCTATGGCCAGAGCTGTATCTTGTAAAGCTCACTGGCATTACTGTGGCAGAGGCAGAGGGGAAAAGCTAGAGCAGCACTGTTGAACGGAACTCTCTTCAGTGGGGGAAATGTTCTATAATTTGTGCTATCTACTGTGACAACTGCTAGGCACATGTGGCTAATGAGAATTTGAAATGTGGCTGGTACATCTGAGGAACTAAATTTAAAATTATATTCAGTATTAATTTAAATAGCCATATGTAGCCAGTGGCTACCATATTGGACAGTGTCGCTTTAGAGATCAGGAAATCAGGAAGCTGTAGACATAGCTCAGGTGATAGAACTAGGACAGAGTGTGAGTCAATGGTTATACCAGAAGGCAAAAAAATAAGTCTAGGGGATACAAAGTTGTAAAAAATGAAATCAAGAATGGCTCCAAGAGAGAGGGGATAGCTCAGTGGCAGAGTGCCTGCCTAGCGTGCACAAGGTCCTGGGTTCAATCCCTGTACCTCCACTTAAAAAATCAGTAAATAAATAAACATAATTACCTCCTCCCCTTAAAAAAAAAAAAAAGAATGGCTCTCAGATTCCAGGGTTTTTTTTTTTTTGACTGAATGGCTGCCATTAGCCAGGATAATACAGAAGCAGGTTTTGTACATCGATTTTTAACATGCGGAAGTGTCTGAAGGTTATCCAAGTGGTAAAATTTAGTACTTGAGTTTAGCTCCGGAGAGTTGCCTGAACTAAAAACACAGATTTGAGAGGCTTCAAGCCATTGAGTGAGATTACCTAGAGAAGATGAACAAAACTAAAAGTAAACTGAGGCAAAATCCTGGCAAACATCAACAGGGGCTAAAGAAGAAGAGTTCACAGAGGAGACCAGCAGAACCTCTGGACAAGCAGAGAAACAAGTGAGAAGTGGTCACAGAAGTCAAGGGTGTAGAAAATTTCAGGAAGGAAGCATGATCAAATGTCAAATACTTGAGAGGTCAAATAAGGTGAGAACTGAGAAGTGCTTCCTGACTTTGCCAATTAGGAGATTCTTGGTGACATTTCCATCAAAGAGTCTCAGTAGTGGAAGAAATGGGCTGAAGAGTGGGATGGGGCAGAGAGAGGAAAATTAAGATGACAATTTCAGGTCTTGACTGTGCAGGGAGCTAAGAGGTAAATAAGAGAGCCTATAAGAGGATACATATCGATAAGGTTACTTTTTTCTTTCCTTTTTCTTTGGCTGGGAAACTAGCAGAAGGGAGAAGTTAAAAATGTCAACTGGTAGAAAACAGAGGATAGCTTCAGAGTAACAGATAAGGTCGACCAGGTCAAAAGGAAATAAATTTCCTTAATCCGAAGAGAGGACTTCTAGTACAATGGTGAAGGGACACAGACCTGGCCCAGTTTACAGGTAGGAGACGGAAGGCCAAGAGTTCTCCTATAAATTGGCCTTTCCGTCCTGTTGGTGGGGAGTGGGGGTTTTGAACCACACTCTGAGGGTCAAGGGAAGGATTATTGCCTTTGAACAGAAGGTCCACTTTAGGTGGCAACCAACCCCAGATTAGATTTTTATGGGTTTGATTCAAGATTGAGCAGAGGGTAAAGCCTTAGAAAAAGCAGAAGCGTTTTAACTTAAATGGAAGAAACAAGTAAAGTCAAAGTGATCGCAAGGCTGGTTAAGTTTTGTAGAAGGCAGAGTCCAAGTGGCAGGTCTTAATGAAGTAATGAAGTCTAGGTAGATTCAGGGGAAGTGAAAGTTTATAAAGCAGCCTAAAACAAAGGGGCCGAACATAACGCCCACATCAACCGCCCGCGCCTCAAATCCCCGCCGCAGGAAGGATGAGGGTGGTGATAAAACTCTTCTCACCCGTCTGGGAACAGCACTACACTGCCACACACACTACCCTGCAAACCCTCACATCTCCAGGTCCAGGCCCCATTCTCCTCCACTGACAACAGCTGGGCGGCGCGCGTTTCCGCTGGACTCCAGCCAGGGAGTTCCAAGCTGCACCTTTTACCTGCGGAAAAGGAACCCAGTCAAGCCGCCTCCCGAGGCCGTGGGCAGTGGGGGAGGGGCCGCTGAGGCAGGAGGTCGGCGCGCCGTGCCCGCTTCCGCCCCACCCACCGCGCGCGCTCCGAGACCCGCCGCGGGAGCTACGGTGCCCGCCCGGACGCCTGCGCACTGCCGCTCTCCCGCGGCCTCCGTTGCTCCTTTCCCCTCCCCCAATCCGGCCGCACCCTTGCGCCTGCGTTGTGCCTGTTCCTGGGCTGCGGCAGCCATGCTGAACCCGTACGGAGAGGCGAGTGGGGGGGACAGGGTCAACGACTGCGGGATAGGAAGCCGGGGATATGGAGAGGCAGCAGCATTAGAGTGTTTGGGGGGGTCTCTGGAGAAAGGCCTAGGCCATGCGGCCCCGTTGGCCCCTTGCGCGACCCCCGGAAACCTTCGGAAAACTGGCCACCGTGGCGCGGAGGGGGGGGGGTGTAGGGCAGCTGTCACGTGACCCGACCCGGCCAATCTGGGTGTTGCTGACGTGGCCGCGCGGCCCCGATGCTTTCCCCACCCCCCAGCTCAGTCGGGAAGGGAGGGGCTGGGGGCTACGCCCCCTCCCCCAACACAACCTCAGTTTCCGGGGGGGGTGACACCCCGGATTACATCCTCCCCCCGGACCAAGCCGAGGGGAACATTGGAGCCCCCCTGGAAGGTTCCAAGATCCAGGTGAGAAGGGGTGCTGGAGGGGGGAGGTTGCCAGCTGTTTAAATGTTTAACCAATGGTGGGGAGTCCAGGAGGGAGATTCTTGGGGTTCAGAGAAGAATCCTGAGGGTGGGAGGATTTGTCCTTCTAACAGTTTACAGCCAATGGGAGCGTGGAGGGCGAGCAGGAGAGGGCCCCTCGGGTGGGGGAAGGGAATGGCCAACCTCATGTCTCCATACCAATTGGAGGGCAAAGGGGCGTGGGGGCGGTGTGTCCCCCCCTTTCCATTCGTCCCCTGGGGGTACAGCAGCCTGGAGCCAGGTGAGAAGGGATCCTTTTGGCGGCTGGAGGGAGGGGTGACTAGTTCTTACCGTAGATGTGAATGCTTAGAGTTGGCAACCCAGGTTGTGAACTGAGATTGTTCCGGGCGCCCACTCCCTTTCTCCCCAGAGACTACAGAAGGAGCATTTCTGTGCTTCCTTTGTGTCAGAGATAGGAAGATGGCAGTCATCACATGGCATGGTGGAGGTTAAGCTTCGAGTCGCTTATCGAATTTGTGGGCATTCACGTGGACATGGCCTGTGGAGCCTTCTGAACAAACCTTCGTTGCCCCAGTGGGGTCTTAGCTGAGCATGTGTCTGCAGTAGGCTGGGGAGGGGTTAGAGGCTGAAAGCTTGCGGTCGGCTTGGGGCCAGAAACCAGGCCCAACGTGGGTCTTGGGAGGGGTTGAAAATCGTGGTCTGACACAGAAGAGACTGAGTCTCAGGACCTGACAAGGTTTGGGGTTTCTCCAAGGTGGCGTCTTTTGCCTCCTTCATCCCCTCCCCCATTCCTGAACAGTTCTCTCCTTGTGTACTGCGGGGGAGGGAACGGAAAGGAGGGAAGAGTTACTTTTCCAAATTACTGAGTAGCAGTAGCCTCCCGTGTGACTCATGTGGGGGGAGGATTGGGAGGGAGTAGGGAGCAGTGATTTTCCGGAATGCAGGGAAATAAGCCAGAGAAATGTCTGGCTGCCCTTTCCCTTTCTAAGGCCCTGCATTTTCTCGACCTCCTAAATTTTTCTTCCCTGCCCGGCCCCCTGATGGGTCTTTGTGCAGACTTGCCAGGCCCCGGGTGCAGAAAAGCAGATTGGGGAGGCTGGGCCACTAGGGGGAGGGGTGGGGGAGGGGAGAAGGCCTCTGTAAAATTGCTGTGTCATTGCTCGCCCTGCTGCAGCTACCCGGGTGGGCCCGCTTGTACTTTTGGGGCCGAGGCCTCTTGGGAGCGAGAGGGGGCAGTGAGGGGAGAGATTCTGCTTTCCCTGTGCCCACTTCCCCCCGCAGGGTTTGCCCGTCTCGGGTGATCGAGAAGACGGGAGATTGCCGGCCATTTTAGACGCAGTAACTAAGGTTAGGGCTCTAGAGCAGCCACTAAGAAGGTAGGGTGACAGGGTTGAAGCTCTAGAACCTAGACCTTCACGAAGCCCTGGGAGTGGGGGATGGGTCTCCCATATTCTTTGATTTACTTTTTCTTTCCGAGATACGCATAATTTTTTTTTCTGGTAGCCAGGGAAGGGGACATGGGGAGGGGTGGCCCCCACCAAAGCCTAGTTGGGGTAAATTTCACTCCCCGTAAGGGGGCAGGGGAGCTCAGAGATGGCTTTAGAGATCCTGACCTTGTGCTCTGGCTCTTCATATGTAGTTTGTAACCCTATTCAGATCAGCAGATTGTGGGAAAGATCTAGTTGAGTGGTTTGGGGGATGGGGGCGAAACTGAACTCCCAAAATGGCTCCTGCTCCTCCTCGGAGGCGGACGGTCCGGGGGGGAGGGGAGGAGGGGAAAGAAGGAGGGGGAGGGCTAGCCCGAGCCGCAGCCGCCGCCTCCTGCGCTCGCCCTCCTCCCTGGCGCTGACCGATGGACCAGCCGCTCCGTGGGGAGGACTCCGGACCCTGGTGGGGGGGATGGGGGAGCTTTTCCGCCCCCACATCACCGGGACCCTAAGAGCGGGGTGCGGGCCTGCTTTCGGGTCGGGGGAGGGCGGGGCGCGTGGGGAAAGGTCTGAACTCGCCAGGAGGGGCAGGGTGTTCACCCTGATTCGCCCCTTGCAGGACGTGTTTTTTTGCTCTGAGCCAGATAACCGGAATGAAGTTTGGGGAGGAGGTGGGTTTCATCTTATAGGGTATATCGGTGTTTAGAGATTTTTGTTCCCACTTCAGGGCTGCCGAGGTTTTGTCGAGCAGGCCGATATTTGTATTGGTAACTTAAGGCATGAGTGGGAGGGATTGGAGAGGTGTGTGGGGTGCAGGTACTTGGAACTGATTTTGTTTAGTTGCCTTGATGAGAAGCCTTTGGGAATTCACAGATGGTAGACTCTGAGGAGTGTTTTGCCTTTGTCCTTCGATTTTTTGACCTGGTGAAGGGAGGGGAGGGTTTTAAGACTATGGAAGGCGTGTATTGTTGATTGTGGAGCGCAGGAACGTTAGATTCCTTCCTCGCTATATTCGGGAGCCCTTAGCTTTTTGCCAAGAATGGAAGGTCGGGACTTCTAAGATGGCGTCTTCCTCATTTCAGGTTCTTCTCTGCAGCGGCCTCACTGCCGAGAGCGGGCGTCCTGTGGCCACACCCCAGCGGGTCGATGCTGGCTACGCCCACGCGGCCCTCCCCAGTTCTCCTCACCGTCTGGCCAATGGAGGAGCTACGAATGGCACGACCTGCCCGGGCTTGGCAGTCGCCAGTCGCACCGGCCTTGGACGCCTGGAAAGACTTTGTTGGAAGGGGAGGCGGGGAGAGGGTTTTGCACCCCTGCCAGCCTCCGTCTTTCCGTGGAGTTGCCGAACCACAGCGCGGCCAATTGGCTCAGAGATGTGGCCGGTTGCTGCTTCCCCGTGGGTCTATGCGGCACTCTTCTGCCTGGTGACTGATGCTTTGGAAATAAGGCTTATGACGTCATCGCTTCAGCAGACCAATAGAAAACGCTCCCGCGGAGAAGTGTTCCTCCCTCTTCAACTCTGCTTCTTCACGCGCGTGAGCGAGCGTGCGCGCGCGGAGGGGGTGGGGGAAAGCTCGAGCACGGTGGCGCGCATGAGCGGCGAAGCTCCGCCCCCCTGCCTATATATAAAGGGCTGGCGCGGGGCTCGGCGGCGCCATTTCGCGCTGGAGTGGAGCAGCCTCTAGAACGAGCTGGAGGATTCTGCCTACCTATACAGAGCCTTCGAGTCGTCCGGGGCCGCCATTACAATCCACGTCCATCCGCTTGGAAATGGCCTTCGTCTCGGCCTATGACTGGTCCCGGCGGACAGTACAGACCCCATAGAAGCCCCCGAAGCTCCCCTTTTTCGGGCCCCGCCCAATCCTCGGGAGTCTGTCCACCCCCTCTACTCCGCCCTCAAGAGGATTTCAAAGATGGAGGCGGCGGCTCCCTAAAACCTCTTTTCGTGTTCATCCGCCTCCATCCGAGATCGAAACGGGACTTCGTCCGCCGCGGACGGTCCCAGCAGGAAGAGTGAATCTTTGCAGACCAACAGCGGGCAATATTGACGACGGTGTCTGGGATCGGGGGCCGTCCTGGGGTTTGAAGAGTCCGTCCCCCTTCGCTCGCCCGCCTCAGCTGAGGCCGCCGCCATTTTCTCGCTGTCCGCCTCCTGCGGAGCGCGCCAAGCTGCCAGAGTTCTTTGGGAAACAGCGGAGGAGACTGCTTTCGTGCCGGCCCGGCGCGGGGGGTTGTCGCCTGGAGGGCCAAGGGCGACGGCCCCCGCCCCCACACACTTCCCGGGTTATGCTGGACCGGGAGGTAAGGGGAACCGAGGCCACCTGGACTCTCCGCGGCTGAGGGCAGCGCTGGTTCCCCGCGGTCAAGATGCTGCAAAACGTGACTCCCCACAACAAGTATGTCCCCGCGAATCTCCTGTGGGAAGGGGACGTTGGGGGGCAGCGGCACGCGGGTGTGGGACGACGGGTTGGAGGGAGTACGGAGCTAACTCGGGCGCGTATCTGTTCGTGGCGCAACTGTTGGCTCTTCAGGCTCGCGGAAGGGGTTGAGCGGCGGTTTGGGACCCGAGGTAGCGGCCCAGGCAGGTACTGCGTATGGAGGGAGTACAGGTTGTCGGTTTATTCGTTACTTTTCCGCTGTGGTCTCGACTCGGCAGAGCTAGGTTGGCAGCAGAATAATGGGGAAGGACGACATTGATTGGGTAGTGGGTCTGTTGTCTGGCAACGGTTTGTCACAGGCCTTTTTGGGTATTCGTGGCCACATGAAGTGCCTTACAGGGTTGTCATGGTGATAGAGCTCCTGGGACTGGCGACTGGCAACGGGGATTCCCAGAGTAGGGTAAAGGATCGCTCTTTCAGTCTGTGGGTCCCTAATGTCTCAGGTAGGTCATTAAATTCCTGCTTGTCTTTCGTTGACTGGTTTTGTGTTGAGAGGTGTGTGTGCTTTCTTGTAGGAATGGGTTTTTTCTTTTTAAAGTATCAGTGGGAGTTTCATTCAGGGTAGGAGGGTGGAGCTAGGGATCCTCTAGTCCAGCTCTGCAGATGTAAACAATGAGATGTCTTAGCGTAACATCTTTAGTTTTAGGCCCTGGGAAACACCTGGCCCTGAGAAGCACCAGAGACTATAAACTTGATGCGCTGCTGGCTTTTGATCTTCACAGTTAATGCTATAGTGGAACTGTCGGTGGCATGGCAGTTTTGGCAGGGGTTGTGGGACTTTTATGAGGAAACTTGCTCACCGTGACTGGGTAGCTCTATTTTTTGTCCTTTGGAGGATACTAATTTTGCAGATAATTAATTTCTGGGGGCTGACAGCTTGGGATGTTTCAGGCTGTGGAGTCTATTCCCTTGTCTCATTTTTCTCTTTTTTCTCATTGAGTTGGTAGGGTTTTCCGTTAGCTTTCTGGTCCATTTTTTGTTTTGGAGTTAATTATTCAGAGCTTATGGAAGATGCTGATTTCTTTCTTCTGCATAGGTGGACTTTTAGGTGTGTGTCTCGTCAGCATTTTATGGAATTTTTGTTTTGTTCCCTGTCTCCTTTCACCTGCTTCCCTCAGGCTCAACCACCATGGCAACCACCAAGCCCCTAGTGAGGAGGAAGCTTGGGGCTTGAGTTTCTTGGCTCCACCCATTTTGTTTAAATCTCATCCCCATAAGGCTGTGATTCTCAGATGGTTGCCCTATCAGAAACCGTCTTAGGTTTTTTCATTTAAAAATTTTAGAAACAGAAGAAAAGTGTCAAGACTGTAGAATGTAGGGTCTAGATGGGTATGCTAAAAATAAGGAAACGAAAAAGGTGGGAGGAGATACAAGAACAAAAGCTCTGTTGATTGTGTTAGATAAAGGATCTGGCTTTAAGATCTACTTTCATAATTTTGGATCACTTTGTACTAGGTCCCTAACCTGGATATATTGAGGTATGCATAGTGTAAGTTGCACTCTCCCACTTTCCCCAAGATGACCACATCTAATTTTGTTTCCTGTCTTAACAGGCTTCCTGGGGAGGGGAATGCAGGGTTACTGGGGCTGGGCCCAGAGGCAGCAGCGCCCGGGAAAAGGATTCGAAAGCCTTCCCTGTTGTATGAGGGATTTGAGAGCCCCACGATGGCTTCAGTGCCGGCTTTGCAACTAACCCCTGCCAACCCACCACCCCCAGAGGTGTCCAATCCCAAAAAGCCAGGGCGGGTTACCAACCAGTTGCAATACCTGCACAAAGTGGTGATGAAGGCTCTGTGGAAACATCAGTTTGCGTGGCCCTTCCGGCAGCCTGTGGATGCCGTCAAACTGGGTCTGCCGGTGAGTAGAGACTTATTGGGGAGCTGTGGAAATGAACAGGAGTGCGTGTGAGTGGTGGGCTGCCTAGTATAGGTACTGCGGCCCCTAGGGAGTTCCCGTCTCTACCCCATTGGGCAGAAAGCCACCAGGTTTTTGGATTCTTGGTCCTTAGTGATTGATCCAACCGCTTGCTATCTTGGGATCTCTCGTTTGTGCCCTCCATGTGTCCTTCCTTAACTTTTGTGCCCTGGCTCCATTTTACAGATTCCCACCCCAGGTTGGGAGAGGACCACGGTGGCCAAAATTCTTAGCTTCTTCCTCTCCCTCATGCAGCCCATGGATAGCCAGCCCCAGAGGTAATGTCACAGGATGGGAAACCTTCCAGAGTGGGTGGGAGGTGGGTGGTTAGAGAAAGGCTGTAGGGACCTCCCTGTGGGTGTTAAGAGTCCTGTTCTGTTTTTTCCCTATCCCATAGTTTAATTGGGGCCGCAGTTTAGGGCACTTTGTACTCCTGACAGGGGATGTGTGTGCGTGTGTGTGTGTGGGGTCAGTAGTTTATCTAGAACGGGAGTTTATTTTTCTGTGACTCTGACCTAGCACTTTTTTCTTTAGGATTATCACAAAATCATAAAGCAACCTATGGATATGGGTACTATTAAGAGGAGACTTGAAAACAACTATTACTGGGCTGCCTCAGAGTGCATGCAGGATTTCAATACCATGTTCACCAATTGTTATATTTATAATAAGGTAAGTATTTCCTTGTGTTGTTACAAGTAGATACAAAGAGACCGTGATTCCATTATCGTTAGAGGTCTTGTCTAGAAAAAGTTTGTTTTACCATAGGTGTTCTCAGAGTAGTCGGGATCTAGACAATCTGAGCTCTGAAGGGTATCACTGAACAGTGATGTGGTTTCACAGATCCAGAGTTAAAAGGTTATTTAAATGGAACACTTTATACTTGTGGGTGGTGGCCCTGTTTCTTAGAAATCTCTTGAGAACTGAGTGCAGCAGGAACTTTTTTTTGTCAGCTCTCATTCTCTTGTGTATTTTTTTTTTTTCTTTGTTTTGAGGGTCAGAGTTGGGAGAGAAAAGGGAATTAGTAGCCCAGTATAGGTAATTTTCAGTGCTTGATGACAAAGTTGTAAGGGGGTAGTGATAATGCCTGGGGCTAGGAATTCTTCAGAGAAAAATGGTTTGTGTGTCTTGCTGACATTTTGAACTTTTTTGTCTTTGTTTCCGATAGCCCACTGATGATATTGTCCTGATGGCACAAACGCTGGAAAAGATCTTTCTACAGAAAGTGGCATCAATGCCACAAGAGGAACAAGAGCTTGTGGTGACCATCCCTAAGAACAGCCACAAGAAGGGGGCCAAATTGGCAGGTAGGAAGAGTAGGAGTTTTGCTGATGGAGACCAAAAGATGAGAAAGATCATCAAACTGAACTTTTTTTTCTGCCCCCAGCACTCCAGGGCAGTATTACCAGTGCCCATCAGGTGCCTGCTGTTTCTTCTGTGTCTCACACAACCCTGTATACTCCACCACCTGAGATACCTACCACTGTCCTCAACATTCCCCACCCTTCGGTCATCTCTTCGCCCCTTCTCAAGTCCTTGCACTCCGCTGGACCCCCACTCCTTGCTGTCTCTGCAGCTCCCCCAGCCCAGCCGCTTGCCAAGGTACACCTCTGTGGGTATCTTAGGGCAGTGGGGAGGTTAAGGTCTTGAATGAGGTGAACTGAGGGTAAAGGGCTCCCATTTTGGGGTTTTTTTTTTTTTTGCAGAAGAAAGGGGTAAAGCGGAAAGCAGATACTACCACCCCTACACCTACAGCTATCCTGGCTCCTGGTTCCCCAGCTAGCCCTCCTGGGGGTCTTGAGCCAAAGGCAGCACGGCTCCCCCCTATGCGTAGAGAGAGTGGCCGCCCCATCAAGCCCCCACGTAAAGACTTGCCTGACTCTCAGCAACAACACCAGAGCTCCAAGAAAGGAAAATTGTCGGAACAGTTGAAACATTGCAATGGCATTTTGAAGGAGTTACTGTCAAAGAAGCATGCTGCCTATGCCTGGCCTTTCTATAAACCAGTGGACGCTTCTGCTCTTGGCCTGCATGATTACCATGACATCATTAAGCACCCCATGGACCTCAGCACTGTCAAGGTACCCACTGCATGGGGCAGATGGGATACTCAGGCAGTGATTAGAGCCTAGGGATCAATAAAGCAGTTACTTCTCATGGGTATACAGCAATCTTGGTATTTTGCTTCTACAAAATGGTAATGGGGCAGAAAGTCACGTATTTGCTAAGAGTCTGTATTTCCTAGAGTTTGAAACAGTATGGTGGGTAGGTTGTGTGGTGTGTTCAGAGCATCACTACTCACCTATAGTTAAGTCCTACCTATTGGCAGTGTTGGGTTAAGATAGGGAAGTTAAGGGGTGGAAGGCTAGTTGGAGGCCACCCACCCTCCCCTTTCACTTAGAAATGATTTTTTTTTCTAGACTTAGATATTTCTTCAACCCACCCAAATTCATTTGACTTCAAACTTGAACCCCAGGGCGTAGATTCATAAGGTCATCCCCCACTGTGCTCGCCAGAGGGCTATTCTTGTGTCTGGGGCTGGCAGGGAAAGGTGAGTCTTCCTGCCTGTGCAGCTTCTGATGCTGCCTCCTTCTGCAGCGGAAGATGGAGAATCGGGATTACCGGGATGCACAGGAGTTTGCTGCTGATGTGCGGCTTATGTTCTCCAACTGCTACAAGTACAATCCCCCAGACCACGATGTTGTGGCCATGGCACGAAAGTTACAGGTGAGTGAGTGTGGTGAATAAATGGGTCTGGGCAGAAGAATTTTGTCATCTGTGCTACACAGCCTCAGCATGAGGACCTCCCAATCTGTACAGTTGTAAACTTGAGCCACCACGTGGCTGAGTATGGTCAGGGCACTAGCCACTACTAGCATGGTTTTGAGTCTGCCTGTCTTTCTAGGATGTATTTGAGTTCCGTTATGCCAAGATGCCAGATGAACCTCTGGAAACAGGGCCTCTACCAGTGTCTACTGCCTTGCCCCCTGGCTTGGCCAAATCATCTTCAGAGTCCTCCAGTGAGGAAAGCAGCAGTGAGAGCTCTTCTGAGGAGGAGGAGGAAGATGAGGAGGATGAAGAGGAAGAGGACAGTGAAAGCTCTGACTCTGAGGAAGAAAGGGCTCATCGCTTGGCTGAATTGCAGGAACAGGTATTATTTTGTCACTGCTTAGTTTATTGGGTGAGGTTCATGCTGTCTTTGCCCTGATTTTTTAAGTCCTTATTGTTTTACTTACTTTCCCACATCACATGATTTTCTTTTCTCAAGCTTCGAGCAGTACACGAACAACTGGCTGCTTTGTCTCAAGGCCCAATATCCAAGCCCAAGCGGAAGCGAGAAAAAAAGGAGAAAAAGAAGAAGCGGAAGGCAGAGAAGCATCGAGGCCGAGCTGGAGTTGATGAAGATGATAAAGGGCCTCGGGCACCCCGCCCATCCCAGCCCAAGAAATCCAAGAAAGCAGGTGGCAGTGGGGGTAGCAGTGCTGCTACACTAGGTCCTCCTGGCTTTGGACCTTCTGGAGGAAGTGGCACCAAGTAAGTTTTAACAATAGGAAGCAGAGACATGCTTAACTGTATAATCTCTGCAAGAGAAAATGATTTTTCCCACAAATGGCTAGGTGATGAAATAGACTTTTAAGAACATAATTGTCTCTTAAAGCCACTTAACCCTGAAGGTATGGTGTGAAAGCAGCCATGGGTAATATGTAAACATGAATATGGCTGTGTTCCAATAAAGTTCCATTTACCAAAACAAGTGGCAGGCCAGATTTGTCCCCAGGCCATAGTTTATCTACCCCTTCTCCAAACAATTAATGTAAACTGTTCAGCATGTAAGCTCTGCTTCCCTGACAGTGTCCCAATAGCTGACCTGTTAGCCTTAATAGAAAAATAGAATTTCTACCTCTGATAAGAAATCCAGATCACTGGGTTGAGCAGTGGGAACGTGTTGAGACGTCAGTGATGCTGCCCCCAATTGATAATTTTGTTTTGCCCATAGACTCCCCAAAAAGACCACAAAGACAGCCCCACCTGCCCTGCCTGCAGGCTATGATTCAGAGGAGGAGGAAGAAAGCAGGCCCATGAGTTACGATGAGAAGCGGCAGTTGAGCCTGGACATCAACAAGTTGCCTGGGGAGAAACTGGGTCGAGTTGTGCACATTATCCAAGCCAGGGAGCCCTCTTTACGTGACTCAAACCCAGAAGAAATTGAGATTGATTTTGAAACGCTCAAACCATCCACGCTTAGAGAGCTTGAACGCTATGTCCTTTCCTGCCTAAGAAAGAAACCTCGGAAGCCCTATAGTGAGTATGAAATGAGGTTTACTAGTGAATCCAGCAAATCCTCATGAGGTTCTGAGGACAATTTAGAAAACAATAAATGGGGGTATGGTTGATGCACTCATGACTGGCAGCCAGCTCCTGGGATGAAGGGGGTTGCATTAATTGCTTCCTAATGTTAAGGAATTTGGCAACAATAGGAAGCAGTGAAACTGAAGTGTTTCTGGCTGTCTTAATCCTGATAGATTTCTTTTTTTAGCTATTAAGAAACCTGTGGGAAAGACAAAGGAGGAACTGGCTTTGGAGAAGAAGCGGGAACTAGAAAAGCGATTACAAGATGTTAGCGGGCAGCTGAATTCCACCAAAAAGCCCCCTAAGAAAGGTGAGTGTCCTGGTAAACAACTGCAAATTCACTGCATCCCACCCTCTTTGGCTGTCTTTTTTTTTTTTTATGTATATATATATATTTTTTTTATTATTATTATTGAAGTGTAGTCAGTTTACAATGCTGTGTCAGTTTCTGGTGTACAGCACAATGCTTCAGTCATACATGAACATACATATATTTGACTGTCTTGAAAAGTGGAAATTAGACTCAAGCAGCTATTACTTTTTTTCAGTGGAGATACTGGGGATTGAACCCAGGGCCTCCTACATGCTAAGCATGCACTCTACCACTGAGCTATACCCTCCCCTCTGATTCATTTTTAAACTTCAACTTTGTTCTGCAGCAAGTGAGAAAACAGAGACGACATCAGCACAGCAGGTAGCAGTGTCACGCCTCAGCGCTTCCAGTTCCAGCTCAGATTCCAGTTCCTCCTCTTCATCTTCCTCCTCTTCAGACACCAGTGATTCAGACTCAGGCTAAGGGGCCAGACCAGATGGGGCAGGAGGCTCCGCAGGACGGGACCCCAAGACCACCCTGCCCCACCCCTTCCCTCCCCTCGCTGTGATACTTCCTCATCTCACCTCACCTCCCCCCCACTGTAGGAGAGCTGGCTCTGCATGGGGGAGGGATGCAGGGACAATTACTGAAGGAGGAACATAAATGGACAAAATACGACGGAGTTCCCAGCCCCACTGAGAGTGACCTCTTGGGCATAGAGCCCCCCATTCCAAATGACTAGGGCAGGGGTACAGGGTGGGAGTGGGCAAAGGCCCTGATGTGGGGTTACCTGAGGCCATAGCTGCCCTGTTCACTTGGATGGGCCCCATTTTGAGGTTGTTTGTTCTAATTTATTTTAAGCTAGGTAAGGGCTGGGGGTTGGGGCCGTGGTACCCTCAGTCTTCATGGGGAGGGAAGAAGGGGAGCTCTTTTTTTTTTTACGTTGACCTTTTTTTTTCTACTCTGTTTTCCCTTTTCCTTCTGCTCTGTTTGGGGCTCCTGGGGGTTTCAGTCATCTCCCCATTTGGTCCCCTGGATTGTCTTTTCTTTGTCTGTTATTCTAACTTGTAAATAAAGAAAATATTATTCAAGTTTTTAGTTCATTATCTTAACATTTGTTTCTGTGGTGTTTTAAAAGGAGCATGATACAATTGAGAATGTTGAGGAAAATATTCCTGAGGTGAGAGAAAAAAAGCCATCCTGTTTTAAATAAACCAGTAAGTAGGTTGTTGCTGTGGTGACAAAAATGCATATGCCCTTTGTAAAGTGAATACTCCAAAATAAGCTTAAGGTTCACAATTTGCTTTGATCTAGATGAAGTAAAAGGCAAATTCTTTGACTCATTCGTGGCTTAACCTAACCAGGAGTTTTCAGACTCTTCAGGTAACTCAGGTTTTCTGCCAGTGGACTTTCCCCTGGACACATCGCAAGATAGGGAAAGAATGGGAGGTAGCCAACCAGGGATACCTTTTTTTTGCATTGGGCACGTGCCTTGAGGCAGTTAGACCTGCTTTTACAATTTGCTGCTTTGGCCTCAAATTGCACATTAACAGCCTTGCATATAGTTGGTTAATACAATGCCAATTTGGAGAATCTCAGCGATTTCCTTTTTGGTTTTGGGAGGAGGAGAGTAGGTTTGTTTAGTGGAGGGACTGGGGGTTGAAGCCAGGACCTCATGCATGCTATAATCACACTATCATTGAGCTATACCCTCCACCCCCAATCTTACCAGTTCTTACCAAACTGAAAACATTCCTGTATGTCCAACAGCTGCTTAGAGCTCAGTGAGTGAACCTTTCAACTCCCTTTGAGCTGTCGTCCTAGAGTGATCTTAAAAGATTTTCAAAGTTCAGAAGTACTTTAGAGTTGGGGTGGGATAGGAGTTACGTAAGTCTGAAAGGAAAAATGTTAGAAGCAAGGATTTTGTATGTATAGCACTATCATTTAAGAGGGAATTTAAAAGTTTGAGTTAGTTTAGGGGGAAGGACAGTTACAGAATTGAGTCCGTGGCTGCATCCACTTCTGTTCGTGTCCCTTAAGTATTTTTTGTTGGGGGAAATAAAGATTTCAATTCTGGAAAGGTAGGTTTCTGACTACCTGTGGAGGCGATTTAATACAGTTCCTGTATACTGAATCCAGAACTCTAAATGCTTAAAGAGAAAGACACCTGGCTTATTTCCTTAACTGCAGAACCGGCTGAGATCAGGCAAGAATAGCTCTGGACCTGGTTTATACCTCCCACTTTGCCACATTAGTAGGCAGTTTACAAATGTTCGTGAATTTCCTGGCCATCACTACTGGCAGTCCTTGTCCTGGTATTGATCCTTGAGGTTTCCACTTGGGCCAGTACTTTAATGTACGTTTTCTCTTAGTCACATTAACTGATCCAAGCCTAACTCTGCCCCATCCCCCCCTCTCCTTTTGGCCTTGTAATAGTTTGAGGAGTCAGGTCTCCAACTTGGTTGGAATTACTGCCTGCTAAAGTAACAAGCACCATTTCCAGCGCTATCAGAAGGATGCGATTATGGAGTCCCACTGTGTTCTTCCCATGCCCTTGCCAGCACTTGAAAGCATGGGTTCCACTGCCTCTGCTGCTTTTTGCTACCTGTTAACACCATTTACTCCCCTTTAATGCTTCCATTGGAAGCACTCATTCAGTCAACACGTTTTGAGTTCCTTTTTTATTTTTCAACTAACACTATCAGGTCAGTAGACTTAGACATTGCCAAACTGCTAAATCAGGAGGTGTGGAGCTGAAGGTAGAAAGATGGCCCTATACTGAATCTCCATCGAAGTACAGTTATTAACTGTCATGGTGCAGTTGTACTGGTCGGCTCCAAGGTGAAAGCAGGACTTGGTCTCTCAGACTGTTAATTGTTAGCACCCCAGTCTAAGCCTTGCCAACCTTGCTCTTGGTTTCCCTCAGAGCTATTCTGACTGAAAAGCCCTGCTTCCCTGAGGGGCTCCCAGGACAAGGACCAAAGCTGGTTGGAGTTACTCTCTGAGACTTGCCAAAGATCATGTCAGGGAGGTCACTGCTGATCTGACGTCTCGTGATCTCCCACCTTTGCTTCTTTACTCTTTCTGGATCATCACCCTAGTTCAAGCTCTTTGCAAAATCCCACTTGCCGTTTTCTGTCCTCACAGTTTACATGCTGGGAGCAGGGAAAGGAGATATCAAACAGTTTTTAATAAAAATTGTGAGTTCTATCAGCACAATGTGCAAAGGTCTATAGAGAATTTAGAAGAGAAGGTTCAGATCGGAGAGATTTCCAATCAGAACTGTTCAGACATCTCAGAAGGCGAGTAGTGTCTGGCACAGGGAGGATGGGAGTGAATGTTGCCAGCAGAAGGAACAGTGATGGTAACTGCCTGCGTGTGTACAGTTTGTGATGGAGCAGCAGGAATGAAGATGTGTGCTTCCAGATAAGGCCAGAGAATTGGGCAGAGCTAGATCAAGGAGGTCATTTAGACCACAATAAGAATTTGAATTTTTATCCTGAAGTCTTTAAAAACAGCTTTCATTTATCAGGCACTCACTATGTGCCAAACATTGTACTAAAAACAACCTGTAAACTTATTTGAGCCTCATTATAGTCCTCTGAGGTAAGTCTTACTTACCTTCACTTAATAGATGAAGAAATGAGGCAGAAAAGTTAAGGAACTTGCCCAAAGTTGCAATACAGCCAGTGAACGCTGCAGATGGGATTTAACCCCAGCAATCTCGTTCCAGGAACTACTATGCTAGAATTCCAATATTGTGTGGGCTGGTGGGGAGCTAGGAGACACCTGCTTGGAAGAAACAGCAGTTGGGAGAATCACGTTGGGTTAGCGGGGTGCTGAAAATGGATGTAGAATGACAGTTTAGAAAGGCACTGCAGTGGTCCTTCCCAGTAAGTGAGGATAGTGGTTTGGAGTGGAGAGGTAGCAATGTGCATGAAGAGGCGTGGGTAGATTTGAAACCTATGTAAGAGATAAAATGGATGGGACTATGCTTTGAAGGTTCTTACTTTATCCCCACATACCAAAGGAAGAGTGGAGTTGTGTGTATATATATACATGTACATTTCTGTATCGGCCTCTATCCTTCGGAGTCCTGGAGCATTCCAGCAGTGGAAGTTTGATAGTTCCTCAACTAAAGGAATGTCGCCCGGCTGACAGGTTGGAATGAAGCTCAGCTAGGCTTGCCTAAGGGGTAGGGGTTCTGAGACCCATGTTAATAGCCACAGAGGATCTTTGGCGCCACCTGGTGAACGTGTTACCCATGACTTCTTCCTGAATGTCGATTCTAGACTTTTGTGTGCCCACCCTCCCATCTTCAGGTGCTTCTTTCCTTTCCTTCTTCCTTTACTATACTTCAGCCCTTGAAACATGAGCCTTCACTTTTCTGACCCAGAGGTCCTTCTCTCCTTGTACATCTCCCCTACTGTGGTGTCCCCTGGTTCTTTGACACCATTGGTTCCTCACTCTAGAGTCTCTGCCCCAGCCTTCCATGAGACGGTGTTGTCCCTCATGTTACTCCTTCTTTGGTCCTCTTACTTGCACAGTATTTCTAAGCAATTTTATCCATTCCTCTGGAGACAACTGCCACTCATAAAATCTATCTCTGTCTAGACCTTGCTCCAAAGTTCCAAGTCTGTTTTTCAACTGCCTGATGCCAGTGTCCCATAGTCTCTTGACACACAGTACATGTCCAGAAAAGGTCCTATCTTTTTCCCAAACACATCCCTCTGTGAGTTACCCATTTAAATAACAAGCAACCATACGGAACTCATTAATGTGCCTTTCAAATTAAGTCCTCATAATAATCCCATGAAGCAGATACTCATCACCCTTTTATAGATGAGGCTCAGAACCAGTAGCAGTAACATTAAATAACAGTTCTACAGTAAGTAAGTAGCAGTGTCATTAATGTAACATTACTCTCCCGGTCACTGGAGCCAGAGTCTGGTGCTCTGCCTAGAGGTCTCCCCCGGCTCCCCTTCTCTGTCCAGTCCCTGAGGCCTGCGGAGCCTTCCTCTATCACTCTGTCCTCTCAGTGCCCCCCAGGCTGGACTGTCATGACTCTTCTTCCTAGTTTTCTATCCATAGCCCTATTTCCAGTTAATCCACCCCCAACACTGTTGCTGCAGGAGAGATCCTTTAGAAAATAAATCTGATCATGTCACTTATGACCCTTAAGGCTTAAACTCCTTTGCAAGGCATACAAGGCCTCTATCTAGCTTTTGTCACCTCTGTAAGGTCAGAGTCCCCATTCACCCTTTGTTGAACTCTGTGCTCAACTCAGAGCAGAAGATAGGCCTTCCCAGATTCTCCCACAGTTTATTGCCACTGGACCTTGGCATATGCTGTTCTCTCTGCCTGGAATATGCTCTTTCCCCCATCAGCAATCCTACATAATTTCCAAGTACAACTTGTTACCTCCCTTATAAAGGCTTTTCTGACTGTCCTTTCATCCCCCATGACAGACACACACACACCTTCCAAGGGACCTCACTGAGCCTCCAACTACATACCAGTCCCTCTCATTCAACCCCTCCCCTGTCTGCAGGCTCCAGCACGAGTGTCTAGCATTGTGGCTACACACAGATTGTCTGTGTGGCTGTTCTGCTCACCAGCCTTTTGAGGACTCTCCCAGTGGACCATCAGACTGACAAATTCCCTTTTCAGTTCACAACTTAACTTCCTTCCTCGTTAGTTTTGCCCCACCGTGCATGTGTTCCACAGCTCTTTTGTGAGCTAGGGACTGTCTCTTATTCTTTATATCCTTAACTTGCCAGGGCCTGGGGAAGTGGTTTCAATATAAGCATAAATGAAGGTGAAACTTTCTCTTGGCATTTGCATCCATGCAGATGCCCCAGCACAGATCCCAAAAGGAGGCTGATCAGCCCCGCCTTAGGGCTGACAGGCCCAGAGTTGGGATTTGGACAGGATGTATCATCAAGGTAGGGTAGATGCCGGGTAAACAACTGTCCTGGTTTTGCCCAGCACTGAGGAGCTTTCCAGGACCTGGGACTGTTAGCAATTAAACTGAGACAGTCCTGGACAAATTGGGATGAGCGGTCACCTCATGAAAGGGAGACTTAATCACCACTTAGGACATATAGGGAGGTAGTGCTAATACACACTAGGTTGTATTATTGTCCAGGTCCTAAGCTTGTCACTTTATATACTCATCTCATGATTCTCACAATGTTCAACTCCTGATCGTTAGAGTCTATGATACCCACTTAACAGAAGAGAAAACAGAGATCCAGAGAGGAATATTAACTTGGCCTTAATCACTGGTTCCAAAGACCATGTCTTTCTGCTCTACCATGTTGTCTCAGGGGTCCTTCAACCACCTACTTCCCTCGTGTCCTGCCCCCTCCCCACCAGGCCAGTACCCCTCCCTCCCTCACTGGGGCAATAAGCCTCTCACCTCCATTGAGGCCTCCCCTCAACCTAAGGTGGCCAGGATAAGAATAGCTCCTGTAAAAGTAAGAGAGACCCATCATCCAAACTTCAAGTCATTTTGTGTCCTTGTATAGCAAGTAAATATTTATACATGATAAAATATTTCTCACGTGTTTGCCAAATGAGGACAATGCTAATTTTGTTGGATAAGTTAATGTTTGGTCGAAAAAAAAGTAAAGTGCTCTTTTATCAGCTATAACTGTCAAACCTCAGAGTCAGTTACTGTTACAGTTTCTGAGACTGAGAACATAACACTGGACAACCCATTAATACTTTCCACCTATTAAAGATATCATGACATTTGTTGTTCTCTGTTTGATTTATTTCACTTAGTATGATCATCTCTAGGTCCATCCATTTTGCTGCAAATGGCATTATTTCATTCTTTTCTATAGCTGAGTAATATTCCATTATATATACATATATATACACAACATCTTCTTTAACCAGTCAACTGTCAATGGACACTTAGGTTGCTAAACAAATGGGACCTAATCAAACTTATAAGCTTTTACACATAAACCAAACAACCATAAACAAATCAAAAAGACAACCTACAGAACAGGAGATAATATTTGCAAGGGATGTGACCAACAAGGCCTTAATTTCCGAAATATACAAACAGCTCATACAGCTCAATATAAAAAAAAAAATGTTAAAAAAAAAAAACAACCCAATCAAAAAATGAACAGAAGACCTAAGTAGACATTTCTCCAAAGAAGACATACAGATGGCTGACAGGTACATGAAAATATACTCAACATCGCTAATTGTTAGAGAAATGCAAATTGAAACCACAGTGAGATGTATCACCTCACACCAGTCGGAATGGCCATCAGCAAAAAGTCTACAAATAATAAATGTTGGAGAGGGTGTGGGGAAAAGGAAACCCTCCTGTACCGTTGATGGGAATGTAAATTGGTGCAGCCACTACGGAGAACAATATGGAGGTTCCTTAAAAAACTAAAAATAGAATTACCATATGATCTAACAATCCCACTCCTGGGCATATATCTGGAAAAGATGAAAACTCTAATTCGAAAAGATACATGCACCCCAATGTTCATAGCAGCACAATTTACAATATCTTTTTAAAAGTAGTTTCTAAGATTCCACCATGCTGTAGAAAATTAATTTTTTTTCACCAAGCCCAGCTAAAATGAGCTTATTTGAAGAACGATTAGGAAGTGTGGAGACACAAAAGAAGAAATGAAATGAACTTGTTCCATAAGTACAGGTGAGGGAATTCCCAGTGATGACTTTCACTGTGTGAAGAGGAACCACGCTGAGTAAACATTATTCACCATCTGAGTGGATCCACTCAGTAAAATCACTGAGCAATATCTGAATGGTGACTATTCACACCTGCCATCCGTCCTCACCATCCCTTCAGGTTTATGAAGGAAGGAAGGGGCCTACGGAAACGAGGGTGCAGGAGGTAGATGTGAATGAGATGGGGCTGTGACCAGGTGGACAGGTCCCTGAGGGGAAGGTAGGGGAGGGGAAATATCTTGGCTTGTAGTGAGGAGGAATTTGAGAGCTGAGTGGACTACATTTCACTCTTCAGTCAGTCAGGTGTTTAAACATTTACTGGGGAGCTGTCGTGTTCCGGGCGTTACGGTAAGAACTTGTACCTGGAGCAGAGCCATCTACTGCAGCCCTGAGGGAAGGAGTGAAGGACAACCTGGAATCCAACCAGGTCTCAGGAGTGGCGTCAGGGCTCCAGGGACAAGGCAGCAGGAAGTTTCCAGGGGTCAGAAATGCCAGGGGGTCCTCTCCTTGGGAGATTTGGGACTTACTCAGATTTGGAGCCTCCACATGAGGCGGAGTCAAACCACAAGATGGAGCCAAATAACAGTTAGTGGCAATGCTGAAGATGGGGTGAGGAGACGTGGTAGGAAGTGACTGCTTCTTGGTACAGGCTTGGTCACTCCCCAGAAGGCTTTCTTGGAGGTTGAATGAGGAAAGAAAGCCTGGTGGGAGGGGCTCCATTCAAGGAGAGGCAGCTGTCCCTCAATGGAAAAGGGTAATGTGATGGAGAGGGACTGGAAATGGGTGGTATATTTAGCAAAGATGAGCAGGGAAGCCGCTGAATTTTCACCACATGAGTTGTGAATGAATGATGAGTTGGAAGCATCGATGTTTAAGATTGTGGGCAGGATGATTCCAAGGAAAGATAGTGTGGCTGTAACTTAATGAAAGAAGGAAGGGTGGAGGGAGGGGAGGTTGGAAAGCCTTGGCCAGTGAGGAATTTAAAGTATATTCTAAGTGAGAAAGAAACTCTGAACAAGGGAAGCTACATAAATGATGTGGTTGGGAGAAGTAAAGTCTCTTCAGTAATTCCAGAACCTGGTCATTCTTCTACTTGGCCGTAAGAGACAGAAGGTCCAACAAAGAGGACAGGAAAATCCTGACAAGGAAGGTAAGCAGTGGCTCCAGGATGACAGCTGTCTTGTTGAGGGCAACTAGTTAAGACTGAAGCAGACAGAAGTTTCTGGACGTTTTAGCTGACCATGAAATTGACAGAGTACCTGGTGTATCTGATTGCACTGTGAGGAAACTTGTGTTTCACTAATGACAGGTACAAATAAAATTAGGCCAAGAAAACAGGACAATTATTCATCCCAGGAAAAATAGAAGGTTGTCTCAGAAAGAAAGAGCAAGCATGGCATCATGCAAAAAAAGCATATGAAAACGAATATACGAACGTATGTGCATGACTGGGGCATCGTGCTGTACGGCAGAAACCGACACACTGTAACTGACTTTCCTTCAATAAAACGAAAATTCAAAATATTTTTTAAAAAAAAAGAAAGAAAGAGCATGCACGGTTTACTCCGTGGTTTGGCTGTAAATAACCTTTACAAGGTCATAATAATATAAACACTCAACATCAACCCACAGAATTACAGTGTAACTATATTAAAGGAAGGGCATATGGAAAGGGTACACCAGTGTACAGTGAGGATAAAAAATAATCGAAATCCTCCTCTTTCATAGTGGGAAGTAAAGAGATAAGGTCTAAAGTTGAAAAATCAAGGTGTAGCAAAACAGACGTTATTTAAAGACAGAAGATCAACAGAAACAGAATTAGTTGAAAACAATTGAAAGTTATCAACTCTGGGGGCAATGACATGAATGGAGAGAGGGCTGGATATGTTTATTATCTTTAGGGGCAGAGTATAAAAATACTGAAGAGGAGGTAACTATTGAACGTCTATTCTAAAAGAGACTGAAAGAAATCAGATCAAGAAAGCAGAGGACAGTTTTTTTTTAATGAGAAGCTATTTACTTTGATACCAGAAGGAAAAAAATGTGTGAGGACAGATATATAAACCTAAAAGATTTGGAATTGCTCCTTCTTCCTTCCAAATTGCTTCCAGTGACTTCTGGGTAATATATGCATAGTGAAAAAAAGCACACTCCTGGTCCAAAGAAAGAACACTTTTAATGACTTTATTAAACCTTAGGACAGAGATCAAAGAAACACCTTTCCAAGGATGCATCTAGTTAAGTTTTAAGTAAAAGATCAGCAGAGATCAAGGCATGCTGGGGACAGAGCTACCTCGTGGTGTCTTCTGACAGCCTCTTCTCTTTCTGAGGACGACCCGACTCCTCACCTCAGAGGAGCCAGGCTTGTTCTGTGGGATCTTGGTCCCCTGGTCACAGTACAATGGACTGGGATGGCCACCTGCCCCACCTGCCCCAAGTCTGGACAGCCATTTGTTTTTCCAATAATTATAAATTGTGACTAGGGGACACAGGCTCTGTGGGTGGCTAGAGCTGAGATGACATCCAAACACAAGTACTCTAGAGCTGACATGTTAGCTGAAATGGACAGTCAGTCCACAGAGAGAACAGGACTAACCTGCAGAAGAGTCTGGAGAGCAGAGACCACACGGCCCAGAGACAGCAAGTGCGGCTGCTCTAGGTTCTGCTGGCTCTTCAGTTCTGCAGTCCGTTCCCTGCGAGGACTGGCTAAAACCCACCCTTGGGTTCTGGGTACCACTCCCGTGTCTTTATTGTAAATATCCTCTCCTTTTGTCTATAATCATTGTAATCGGGTTTCTGTTCCTGGCAACAAAAACCTTGACTAGGACAATCCTCTCCCACTTCCATCGGAGTCCTCTTCTGGCCAATAGTTGGCCCCATCTTATTCTCTCTTGGGAAGTCCACGAAGTCCCCATAATCTCTTGATTTTTTCTTTTCCAGGATCAAATAGTCATAATTCAAAGCCCTATCTTGTCCCTTTTGACCTGTATCTTGCTCAACCTTTATGCCCAAAAGACCCATGTTCTCCAGAAAGCCTTCCTGGACCTCTTCAGACTTCAGGGATGCCCTCTTCCAATGACCTCCAATAGCACCAGACTACATCAGTGGGCCCCAGTTACCAGACCACAGCCTGGGTCTGGGGTGGCTGTAACAGCATCATCGGAGTGGGTTAAAAATGGCAGACTCACCACTCACCCTTCTGCAAAGATTCTAATTCAGTAAATCTGAGTGAAGCCCATACTTTCTAAAAGGCTCCCCCATGATTCTTAGTGCATTCTGATTTGAAAACCACTCATCTGTACCACTTTATTTGATACTTGACATAAACTACTTTGTTTGGTTACTTATCTGTTTGTGTGTTTAAAATTTTGTTCACAGTAACTAAAACCTTCCAGGCTACATATTTAGAGAACATTCAGGTGGATGGCTCTTAGACCCCGTCCCCCTCCTTGTACCAGACTTGCTGATCTATTCTGTTACCCTCCTGACCCTCCTGATAGGATGGACCCCAGGCAGAGGATGTAGCCATCTTACCCCAGCTTTCGGCCTCTCTTTGTCATGCATGGGACTCTAGGGAATGTAGAAAAAGGAGATGACATCATAGATCATGGCTGGTTACCAATGGCCTCTTCATTACAGAGTAAATCAAGAGTGGAATTTCCATGAACATTTCCTCTCCCGGTGTCCTGCAGAACTGTCATGGGTTGCGGGAAGTTACAGTGAATGGGATACTCTGCACCGCTTTCCAGGCAAATCTGAATTCAGGATGCAAATTTCATGAAGTCCATGTGAAATGGGCCATTCACAAGTAACACACAAGGGGCCCGAAAATGATGAGTCAAATGGAGCAAGACATAGCTGGACTGGCCCGAGAATGACTGCCAACCCCTAGTACCAAGTGGTTATGCTCACTGGTTGTCACCGGAAATCCAGTCTTCCAGATCCTAGCATCCTCTATACCCTGAGACAACTGGCCAAGACCTGGTAAAACGGATACGGTGCAAACACTGTTAAAAATTTTACTGCTACTACAGGGCTTTGGGTAGATCAGGAAAGTGTGTGTGTGTTGGAGTTGGGAAGGGGAGCTAGTTTGTGCCCCGCAAGTCCTGCCATGAGTACTGGGGCTAAAAAATAGGAAACCTGCAGGACAGAGGTTAATCCCAAAGTCAGCACAGGGGGATGCACTTGGTCGACGCAGTACTGAGCACTCAAGGGCTGTCAGAAACTTGCCAGGAAGCTGAAGACGGGGGTCCTCCAAACCCGTTTCTCTCAGAAGGGTCATTACCTAAAGTAGCAAAAATCATATGACCAAGTTTTTCAAGGTCAGAATTCCAGGATGCCATCTCTGTCTACCTCCCCAAAACCTGACCCCTTCACCTTACCTCTGCTCTTCCATTCCCTGCCCACCCCTTGTCCCCAACCCTATTTCTCCACACAGAATCCTCCACCCTCATCCTGCACAGTCATCTACTTTCCTCCCCCAGACTCTTGAGGCCTCTGCACCTGGGGGCTCTGGACAAGCGTGAGCCTGTGATGATGAGGACGATGCCCACCAGGAAGCCCACCAGGCCAAGGGCCAGGCCGAGGGCACAGACCAGCATCCCTGTGGTGTCTGGCAGCGGGGTAGGCATCTGGGGCTCTGGGAGAGAAAGGAAGAGTCAGAGGGGACAGCAAAGGGATTCGCAAGTGAAGGACATGCAGGTCTGGGCTGGGGAGGGGGCTCCATACCCCAGTGCTTAAAGAGCGGCTTTTCCAGGCCCCAGTGCTCCACCCTGCAGTCGTAGAAGTCGTCTCCCGAGGGCACAAAGGTCAGGTAGTGGAACTTGCGAAACAAATGGTCAGGCTGGGCATAGAAGCTGGTCTGGGCCACGCCCTCAGTGACCGTCTGACCATTGCGCAGCCAGGTGATATTGATCACAGGGGGGAAGATGTTGTCCACGATGCAGATGAGGACGTTGGGCTGGCCCAGCTCCACTCGCGACTTGGGGAGTATGGTCACTCTTGGAGGCACTAGGAGGAACAAGGTCCTGAATCCCAAGGCTGATCCCTGCAGGGCTGGGATCAAGGGATGCTCCCTCCTATTTAGCCTCCTCCGGGCAGGGGATGCTCTGCGATGCTCACTGCTGGGGCAGGAACCAGGAGGACAGAGGGAGAGGAGACTGAGGAGGGCAGTGGGGGCACCTGTATCTGACAGGTCCCCGAGGGGGGGTCCAGGTAGAGGCAGGGGGCCATTCCTCAAGGGGAAGAGGCTGCTGAAGGAATCTGGGAGAATCTAGAACCTCCTGGGGAAGAAAGGGGCTGAGCACAACAGTCACAGAGTCTAAGAGTGGTGCCTCATGGCCAATAGAGGCCTGGGAGGTGGGGAAGAGGCTGCCCTGGGCCTCCCCTACTCCTGGGGCAGGGAGCAGAGGAAGGGCCCAGTACCATTGGTGGCTCTGGTGCGGTTGGAACGCTCCACCAAGACATCCAGATGGGCTTTGATCATGGTGATGCTGGCCAGCCCGCTCTGCGGGTCAAAGTAGGCGAAGTTGCCAAATTCAGGCAGACGCCACACAGCCTCCGTCTTCTTCAGGTCCACAGAGAATAGCTGTTCCCCATCGAAATCGTAAGTGAACTGACCCGAGGCATCATAGGACTGGTAGAACGCTGGTCCATAGGAGCCCATGTGGTCAGCTGTATTGGGTGAGTTCAGGGTCAGGGAGAGGAAAGAAAATGCATCAATCTCATGACATGTGATGTGTCTCTGAGCTGTGCCCCATCCTGGGTTCTGTGCGGAGGCAGAGACCTGTTCTGACGCTGAGTAGAAGGATTGCTGGGGCGTGGAAAGGAGAGGCTGGAGGGAAACGGGCCCACCACACTGGCCAGCACAGAGACATGGGCGCAGGCTGGCAGACTGGGTTGGGAAGAGGAGAGGCTGCTTAAAGTCATGCTTGGGATGCGCAGAGTTAAATCCTAGCTATGATCATCTGCTCCAGCTGTGCTGTCAGATCCTGTGTGTGAAATGAGGTGTGGAGGGGTAGGACGAGGAGAAGAAAATAAAGATGGCTAGGAGCAAAGTGGAGCTTTGGGCACAGAGATGCGGTGGAGGTGGGTGTGAGGGAAAACAGGTGATGGCCGGCAGGTGTAAAAATTAAGGTTTGTGACACAGAGACTAAAGGGATAGAAAAAATCAGCCCCAGGTCTTGCAGAGAGCAATGGAAGAAGAGTCAGAAGTTCAAGTTTCATGTTCCAACTCTTCTGTCTCAGAGCATTATGATTAAATGTCTTTTCCCCTAACAGAGGCTCAGTTTTCTAGAAATTAAAGGTTACGTGTTCATTGATAAGATTCCTTTATAATTCTATGCAATTATTTGTTCAATAGTCTTTGATGGCCTGCCGTGTGCCCGGCACACTACCAGGCCCCGAGGACACACAGACAAGCCAGCTGTGGACCCCTCATCCAAGGAGCTCACGTCTGGAGCAGGAGAAAGACAGATAAACATCCACCTATCAACACGGGGAGGAAGATGGCCATGGAACCGGACTTGAATGGACATGCTCCAAGTCAGGAAGTGGTAGAGAAATCGGGGTGCTGGGCGGCAGTACAATGGAGGTTTGGGTCTCAGAAGGGAGGGACGAATGAGGAGGTACCTGAACCTGACGCTGCCGTGGCTGGACTGCGCTGCATCTGTGTTTTGGGTCCAGCACAGACACAATCAAGGTGAGGGGGCTGGGGGATCTCTTGGTAAAGGAAGTTGCCCATAAACCAGAAGAGAGGAACAGTTCGTGCTCTGTGCTGCCTCGGCTGGCACGTAACCCAACACCCTCAGGCTCCGCTCCTCACCCAGCACCCTCAGCACTCACCCTTGATGGCCCCAGCTGCCTGGGGCCTCAGGAGGGTCATCAAGGTGTGGAGTCCCAGGACCAGCCCCCCACTGAGGACCATTGCCCTCTGTCTTGGTCGGTGTAGGGGTAAAGGAAGAAGGCAGAAGTAAAGAGGAAGAAAACAGATCCTAGGATGGGGGAGACCCCTGCTGTATTCAGCCAATCAGAGAAATTCTCTGAGTTAGGGTAGCTGTTGCTGAGTAGAGAAGCAGAGTAAAGAGCCTGAGTGAGAAGATGGAAGCATCTGCCGGGTCTACATGCAACATGGAGGCTTGGTCCACAGGAAAGTCAAAAGGGATGGGAAGGGCTTAGATCAACTGTTACTACCTCCTCCAAGAAGGGACCCTCTGAAGGGAGAGATGGAACTATCAGAGCCCTGCGCAGCTGGGCTCAAACAAATCCTCTATCTTGATCCGTGGTGTAGAGGATCCTACTCCCCTTTAAGTTTCTGTGGGCAAATTTGGAGTTAAAAAATAAAAACAATTTGACCAAGAAACTTTAAAGGGAAATACTGGATACAGTGTAGGAAAAAAATCCTTTATTTTTGTTTTTTAATTTTTTAAATTGAACTACAGTCACTTTTAATGTGTCAAGTTCTGGTGTACAGCACAGTGTCCTAGTCATGCAAATACATATATATGTTCACTTTCCTATTATTTTTCATTAAAGGTTATTACAAGATATTGAATATAGTTCCCTGAGCTATACAGAATAAATTTTTTTTAATCTAGGGAAAAAAATCCTTTAAACCTTTAAATCACAAAATATATAGGGATTTTTTTAATGTATACAGTTTTTTTGTTAACTTCTAATCTAATTGCATTATAATCCAAGAATCTTATCACTATGATGCATCTTATAAATTTATTGAGGGGGGAGGGTATAGCTCAGTGGTAAAGTATGTGCTTAGCATGTCTGAGGCTCTAGGTTCAATCCCCAGTGCCTCCATTAAAAAAAAGAAAAAGAGGAAGAAACAAAGAAACTTACTGAGACTTGCTTTATGGCTTGGAATATGGCCAGTATTTTTTAGTGTTTCTCAAGTGCTCTAATTGGATGCAGAATTTTATATATGTTATCAGATCAAAAGTGTTAATTTTGTTGTTCTATCATACCTTTATTTTTGGATTGACCTAGAAAAAAAATAGTGTATTTAAATATCCAACTGTAGCTGTAGATTTTTGTATTTGTTTCCATTTTTTAAAGCGTTTTTGCCCTCTTTATGTTCAGACTATTAGGTGCTTACTTCTGGAAGTATCATAGTCTCAGTGAATTGAGCTTTTTCCCAATTTGTACTGACAGTCTTTCTGTCTTCAAGTCTGTTCTGTCTGACATGAGCATACTACACAGCTTTCTTTTTGTTCGTATTCATTTGATGTCTTTTTATATCCTTTTATTCTTTCTGACTCTTTCTCTGCACTAATGCTTTAGATGTAGCTTTTGTAAGTATCAGAAGGATAGATTTTGGTTTCGATTCAGACTGACAGTCTGTCTTCTAGTTGGTGGTTCAATCCACATATTAGTCAAAGTGGAGCAAACTTGCTTCTGCAACAAACACCGAAACTTCTGTGGTTTAAAAAACAGGTTTATTTTTTCTATTCATGTGCAGTTCAAAGAAGGTTAGACACTCTCTGCAGCTCTTCTCAAAAACTGCCTCGTGAATCCAGGCTGGCTTCATCTTGCATCTCCACTATTATAAAGAACTTTGCTTCCAGCTTTGCAGACAGGAGGGAGCCTCCGGAAGGAACACCTGTTCTTATGGCTTTAGACTGGAAACCACATGCCATTTCTACTCATATTCCATTGGCAAGAATTAAACCATGACCCTGCCTAGGTGCAAAGGGGCTGGAAATACGTAGTTAGGCTGTGTATTCAGAAAAATGTAATGGTTTGGTGAAAGCATGGCACTGTCTTTGCCCCATCTCAGAGCTATATTTATTGTGATTATTGATGCATTTATTGGACTTGTTTCTAACATCTTATTTATTTCAATAGTTCTGGGGTTTTTTCCTTTTTTACTCTCCATCATCTTTTTTTAGAAAAAAATTGTTGCCTATACCTTTCCCTCTAATCAGATAAGAACCTTAGCATGCTTTCAAATACATTCAAATACTTCTCCTTAACCAACCTTACTTCCCACACCTTTTTAGCACCTCCTGAAAATTTTTCTTATTGGAATACTTCCTCCAAAAGTGTTTCAAATGTGATTATTTCTGCGGCAAACCTTCTGAAGATCTGTATGCTAGAGAACATTTTTATTATACCATCACTTTGTAATAACATTTAGCTAATGTGTGAAATTCTAAGTTTGAAGTTTTTTTTCTCTTTAATATTTTAAATAATATCATCCCAATGTCTTTTTGCATCCAGTGTTGACATTAGGAAATCTGATGTCAGTCTTTCCAAAATCTTTTAGAATTTTCTCATTGTCTGATATTTTAAAATTTCATTATATTTTATCTAAAATAGGTTTTTCCTTATCTTACTGTAGGACATAATGGATCCTCTTTATCTTTTAATTCTGAGAATTCATCTCTTTTATTTCTGTAACTCTTTTCTCCTATTTTTGTCTTTATGGCACTCATATGGCACTTCTCCACCTCTTTTGACTCTTCTCTATTTTCAATTTCTTTTTCTTAAATTGAAGTATAGTTGATTTATAATGTTATGTTAGTTTTTGGTGTACAGCATAGTGATTCAGTTATACATATATATTCTTTTTCATTATGGGTTATTACAAGCTATTAAATATAGTACCCTGGACTATACACTAGGCCCTTGTTGTTTATCAATTTTATATATAATAGTTTGAATCTGCTAATCCCAAACACCTCATTTATCCCTCTCCCCCTTTTCCCCTTTGGTAACCATCGTTTGTTTTCTGTGTCTGTGAGTCTGTTTCTGTTTTCTATTTTCAGTTTCTTTATCCTTCCATCTTTTATTCTAGGAGGGTTCTTCAGTCTAGCTTACTAATGTGTTTTTAGCTGTATCTCTCCCACTATTTATTTCCATTAATGTGGTTTTTATTTTGACTGTTATATTTTTTTACACCTAGAACTTCTATACAGTTTTCCTTATAGTCCCTAGTGTTTTTTTCAATAATAGCTTTTTTGTAAATGAATTCTTCATGTTCCTTTTAAGTAGCTAGTCTATATTTACTTACACTTCTTACTTTAAGTACATATATGGGCCTGTTTGTTGTTTTTCTTTGGAGTTGGTGGTACTCCCTAAAGAGAGGGAGTTATTATCTTGGTTTGTGAATCAGGGTGGGGCCAGAGGGGAAACGAGAAACAGGAAATGGCTCCTCCTCCAGCTGCCCCTTATACACAATGTAATAGTATGACTTCGAGGTTCCTGTATCAAATCCTCATAGCACCTCTTAATTTTTAGTTCCAGTTCACCACCAAGACCATATGTAATAGAATGGTGAAACAGTTTATGTTAACATTCCCCAAACTGAGACAGACACTCATCCGTGTCCCCATACTTTGCTCTGCACCCTGTGAGAGAGATATGACCTTAATCCACAATTGGGATTCAACCAATTAAACCAGCTAACACACTGGGGTCTCCCAAGGTGGTTTCAGATGCCCCTGAAAGAAGCTGGGAGGAATAAAGTAAAGCCTGGCAGGGTGGGGCAGGGACATCAGCGGACTAGTGGATACAGTACAATATGATGTGCTATAAAGGAAGACACTGAGTCACTAAGGGCTTAACGACTTTACTATGGGGAAATCCTGCAAAACAGTAGGTCTACTGGAAGAGGAGTCTTGTCTGCTACTTAGAAAAGGAGAAGAGCCCTGGAGGTTTAGAAGTGGTGAGAATTCTGGGTGAAATAAAAGGGGGGTCAAGCTGGGTAAGCAGCAGCATGAAGACGATGTGAGGGCTCATTCCGAGGAAATCAGCCCCATGGTGAACAGCAATCATCCTTGTTCCCACGGCCCCGTGCTATCGGCTAGAGAAGGACCCAGGGCAGAGCGAACGTTCCCTAGACTTACCTCCTGGCAGAACACAAACTGCAGCATCTGCACCCACATCACAGGCCCAGGATATGTGCTCCCAGGGACTTAAAAATATGGAGAGTGGGGAAAGGCTCTCGCGTTGCCAAGACAGCACCAGGGATGTCTAGCTCTGACACACAGGTATCTGTTGGTCTCTGGGATTTCTCAGGAAGGATGCTGTTTAGGGAGAAGTCCCAGAGGAGACCGAGGCTTGTAGACCATTCAGTGTGGGGCCACCTTGTCACCATACTTCAAATTGGATATATATTAAGTGCTTTCTGTGCCAGGCCCTTTGCAAGGTGCTAAGTGCGACTAGACTCATAGACAGGCAGGAATTGGCGGGGGGTGGGTCTCTGTGGACATTAATCACTGGTGCTGAGGAGCACAGAGATTCAAAGAGACTGGAGCTTTAAAGCAGATCTGACGCTGGGGACTCCCCTCTGTCCTCTTCCGTCGAGGAAAGGTTGTCACCTGCAGTAGGACAGACATAGTGTGGTTAGGACTCCCAGTTTAGAATTACATCCTTTCTCCCTCTACAACTGAGCCCTTCAGTTTCTTGTCTCACAAGCCCCTAAGAAGAAGGTGGTCTTTCCAGTAGATGTTGCCCCTGGATGAGAATCAGTGAGCCGTCAAGAGGTACCTAAGGAGATGTCATTTCACTCTCTCCAACATGTCACAGACTGCATGTTCTGAAACACCAGAGAGGCCCAACAAGGAGGCGATGGAAGTTGAAGGAAGTGGAAGTTGGGCACAGTGTATGAAGCTGCTCTTTAAACGGCCCCCAAAACCATTTAATACCAGGCCCAGGGGATACTTATCTTAGGTAACAGCCAATGAACCTCCATCACTATTAACTATTTCCTCCCTCCTGAAATTTCTGCTCCCTTGACTTATGTGATGAAATATTTTTCTAATTCTCCTGCCTCTCTGCTTCTTCAAAGTCTCTTTAAGCACCTCTCTATTGTATAGTAAGAGTAAGAGAGGCAGTGCTGATGTAACATCCCCTGAGATCTAGTTTTTGCTCATGCTACACGCCCAGTGTGAGTCAGCGGGGTAGCCCCGCTGATCAGAGTTACTCAGGGAGCCAGACAGACCTTCATCTTGACATGTGCTCCCCTAATCTCCCAGCTGGGGGAAGGGAACCTGGTGAATGATACACTGACTCTTAATAAGCCCTCCTGGAAACTTAACATTTATTAAGCCATGAAGGAAGCCTTAATGTGTTCAAATTAATATAATCTAGGCTTTGTTCTTTGGCCATAATGCAATTGAATTCTAAATCAATTAAAAGGGATAAATAAATGAATTCCATATACCTTAAACATGCAATTAATAACCATGGGAATGAAAATATAAATGATGGAGGACTTAGTACTCCATGAAAACTTGTATATCAAAAGTAGTGCCTAAAAGGACACATCTAGGTTTAAAATAAATTTATTAGGAAAAGGAAGCCTGAAAGAAAATGAACTAATAATTTCCAGTAAGAGAATGGCAAATTAGAAAAACTGCAAAAGCAAAAAAAAGAAAAAAAAAAAGAGAGTATATAAATAATAAAGACAGGGGAAGAATTCAATGAAATAGAAAACAAAAAATAAGTAAGATAAACAAATCAAATTTTGATTTAATAAGAAGTTTAAAGAAGCTGATAGACCTCTGGCAAGACTTTTAAGGAAAATAGAGGAGATTCAGAATGAAAAGGGGGAAATAATTATATACGCAGATATTTTAAAATGAAAAAACATGTTATAATCAACTCTATGCCAATAAGTCTGAAATTTTAGAAAAGATGGATAAATTTCTAGAAAGATATGAAGGTCGAAACTACATGAAGAAAGGGAAAACTGAAGTAGAGAAACGAACATCAATATTGAATTCAGAACCAAAGAACAACTTTCCAAAGGCTGCTGTCTGATAACATTGTAGCTGGGTGATTCCAACCACATTTCAAAAACAAATTGTTCCTCTCTTATGTAGAGCATAGAAAGTAGAAAGGAGCAAAAGCTTTCCAGATCATTTTGTAAGGCTGGTGCATCTTTTTTCCAGAGACAACTAAGGACATGTCACCGAACCCAGAAGTGTGTTACAAATATAATACATTTTGATCAAATAAGATTTATCCTAGTAGAGTGTAAGTGCCTGACGATTAGCTTTCTGGATTGTGATGCAAGTGCCTGACGTTAAGCTTTTGATTGCTAAGACATTCACTTCAAAGCATCCATCTCAAAAACAATTGCTGTTTACACAACCACAGAAAGAGCCCGGCCTTCAGAAGGCCCTGGGGGACCTAAGTAACTGATCACTTGATTGACCTTGCTTTTCCCTTCTCATGCTTTAATTCCTGCTCTATTGTTTTAAATTCACCAATAAAGAATGAATCTGTGAAACCCTAGGCACCCCACCCACAGAACCCCAGGCTCCCCGCCTCTCCCTCTAGGACTTGTCAGTAATATATCTTGCTTTTTTTTTTTTTTTCAAAGTTCTCTGATGTTTGTTGCTGTGGTGCCTCTTGCAATCATAATAACCACCAGAAGGGCCATTCCAGCCAGAATATTAGCTCTGGTTGGAGAAATGTCTCTGGGGGGTCCCCACAACTCATGCCTAAGTGAGTGCTCGGGGCGGGGGGGGGGGGCATTCCTAGCCCATAGCATCACTGTCGATAGGCTGAGACCAACACAAAACACCTAGGAATGAAATGACTGTTCAATATCAGAAAATCCATAACATGACCCCCAAACCAATAAACCAAAAAATAAAATTTATATTAATTTCAGGTGAATTTAACTCAGAAATGCAAAAACTGAATTTGATCAATTTCACCACATGGTAAAGATTATAAGCCAAAAATCTATAGCAAATATATTAGATGTATTCCCTTTGGGATTATGCAAAATGTAGGATGTCCTTTATTATTTCAAATGTTTAACTAGTGTTGGAGACATCACTATGAGAAAAGAGGAAAAGCAAGGCTGTGAAGATGGTCCAGGAGAGACACAATGGCTGCACAGGCTATACCTGATGTACCGGATAAGACTGCAGCGTCTGGAGCCCCAGTGCCTGGGCTCAAATCCAGACTCTACACATTTTAAGCCATGTGATCTTGGACAGATTCCTTCATCTCTCCTTGTGTCTGTTTCTCCCTAGGGGGAAATAATAGTACCAACCTCCAAACGTAAATAAGCGAATACATACAAAGCATGTAGACTAGTGCATGGTACATAGCGAGCAGCTCAGCTGATGTTACTGACCACTGTATTTGTTACTGTTTTCATCTAGTTCAGTGGCTCTAAAATATAAAGTGCTCAAAGAACCCCTGTGGAAGTGTTTCTCCTTCCCATCCACCACCCATAACATGCTACCCCCACTTCTCCACCATGTCCCTAATAGCCCCACCCCTGGGATGACTCACAGGGGCCCCTGCAACTGGGGACGCTCTCAGATAACCTGGTCTTCAGGACAATGGTGCCGGTGATGATGCCCACCAGGCCCACCGCCAAGCCCAGGGTGCAGACCGCGGTCTCCATTGTCTCAGGCACCTGGATGGGCTCCTGGGCCTCTGGGGAACAAAAGAAGATGGAATCAGGAAGGGCAGAGAATGTGGGGATGTGAAGGCTTAGAACCCACGAAGTGGTGAAGTTTGAATAAAGTGACGATAAAATATGGGATTAAGGAAGCAGGTGTTGAGGGATGGCTCCTGGAAATAAAGGTGGTGTCAGGACGGTGATGGCAAAGGTAGGGGTGGGAGGCATCCACATTAAAAAGAATAAAATTTTGCCATTTGTAGCAACATGGGTGGACTTGGAGGGCATTAGGCCAAGTGAAAAAAGTCAGACAGAGAAAGACAAATACTGTATGATATCACTTATATGTGGAATCTAAAAAATACAACAAACTAATGAATATAACAAAAAAGAAGCAGACCCACAGACACAGAGAACAAACTGGTGTTTACCAGTGGGAAGCAGGGAGGGGTCATATAGGGGTGGGGGAGTGGGAAGTACGAACTGCTGGGTGTACTGTACAACACGGGGAAGAGAGCCACTATTTCGTAATAACTGTAAGTGAAAAGTAACCTTTAAAAATTGTATAAAATAAAAAGAATTTTAACAGTGGGGGCGTCCATACCCCAGTGCTTGAGGAGCGGCTGGTCCAGCCCCCAGTGCTCCACCCTGCAGTCATTGACGTCCTCGACGGTGGGAAGGAAGGTCAGATAGTGGAACTGGTGGAATCTGAATTCTGTGCTGGGCAGGAAGATGGTCTCAGCCACACCCTCAGTGACCGCCTGCCCATTGCGCAGCCACGTGACGTTGAGCACCGGCGGGAAGAACTTGTCCACATGGCAGATGAGGGTGTTGGGCTGGCCCAGCTCCACAGGCTCCTTGGGAAACACGGTCACCTCAGGGGGCTCTGAGAGGGAATGCAACCTGGTGAGTCTACTGCCTTTGGCTGAATTGCAAAGGACCCTCCACCCCAGGCCTTATATTCTCCAGATTAGGGCCTTCCTCTCTCAGGCCCACCTTTCCCCTCAATCCCAACCAAGGGCTCCCAGTTCAGAGTCGCAGCTTCTCATGCCCCTGACCTGGCCTCCCTCAGCCCAATCTTTATCTTGAATAAGAAGAAAATGCCTCTTCTGATGACCTAAGTACCCAACTTGTGGATCAAATACTACTTAGTTATGGGGAGGGCATAACTCATGAGTGCGTATTGGGGTCCCCCATTCTCTGTGTGTAGAGGGGCTCTCCCGTCCCTGCAGTTGGACTGTAGAGGAGTGGACAAGAGTGAGCAGTACCGGATGTGGCCCTGGTGTGGTTGGAGCGTTGGATCATGGTGTTCAAGTTCTTCCTTGCCATGACGATGTCAGCAATGCCCCTCTGAGCATCATAGTCAAAGGCATGAATAAACTCTGGCAGGTGCCAGACAGTTTCCTTCTTATCCAGGTCCACGTAGAACTGCTCATCTTCATCAAATTCAAACATGTACTCCCCAGAAGGTTTGTGTGTCTGGACAAACTCGGCGTACGTTGACACATGGTCCACTGCATGAAGAGAAAGAAAGGAGGCTGGAGAATGGGTGAACGTATAGGGCAGTGAACAGAATACAGGAAGCAGGTAGGTAAAGGGAAGGTTATTAGGATCACGAAGGAATAACACAGAAAATGAGAAATTCAAAATGAAAGTAAGGAGAAGAAAGAAATCGGAGGAAACAAGGAGAGAAATGACTTATTGGGAATTCATACCAAGGGAGGAAGGGGGTAGGAAGGGATAAATTGGGAATTCAAGATTTGCAGATACTACTGTATATAAAATAGATAAACAACAAGTTTATACTGCATAGTACAGGGAACCATATTCAATATCTTGCAGTAACCTACAATGAAACAGAGTATGAAAACGAATATATTTATGTAAATGTATGACTGAAATGTTATGCTGTACACCAGAAATTGACACAACATTGTAAACTGACTATACTCCAATGTGGAAAAAAAAAAAAAAGAATATGAAAAGGAAAAAAATTCAGGGGTTTCCCTTGTCCCTGAAGAGTTAAGCATCCATCACTCCAGTATGATGATAGTAATGTTGAGCACAATAATAAGAATATTTATTGAGGACTTGCTATGTGCATAATTTATTCATTGAATCTTCACACCCCCAGGGAAAGCTTTATTTTGCGTGTTCAGTAACTGACCACAGAGATGAGATAACTGTCCCAAGGTAACACAACTCCTTGTAGAAGCAATATTGACTTGTCCTCCCCCTCTCCAGTCCCACAGGATTTCAGAATCCTTACAGGACCAGACATCACATTAGTGATAAAGCTACAGAGCAGGGTGGGGAAGAGGAGAGAGTAAAGTAAAAATGTTTCAGAGTAGAAAATGTTTTAAATAGTGAAAGAAATAAAACATCTTTGTTCTTTTCATAGACTTCAAGTTACTTTCTTAGCTCCAGGATAAAAATGGTTGGCTATGTAATTTTGTCCACAGAACTTTCATCTTAGGCATAACAAATGTAAAAGTGTCATCGTCATTCATATGTTCACAAATTTTCTTGCTGAATTTATGTTTTAAAGTGTGGTTTCTGTTGGAAATCAAAGTTGCTGCATTTAAAACACCCATGGGATAGTATCTTAATTTTAACTGGTGTGTAAGAAGCAGCAAAAGGTTGACAACAAAGAAAAGTCTATTGGCATTACAGGGAAACAATAGAAATGAGAGAGTTTGGGGTGGAGAAAGGCAGAGGTACTAAGGTGAAACGACACTGCAGGGTTCATTGGTCTAACTCTCTAATTAAAGATTTGCCCTGGAAGCTCCTGACACGTGGAGAATCAGTCCTCTCCTTCAATGCTTCTGGTGACAGAATCCATTGACACACATGAGTACTTGCAGATTTCCATTGATTTTAGTGGTCAGAGAATCACTCACCCACAAAAAGAAAAAAGAGAAAAAAGAAAGAACAAGCTGGGCTCCACAGATGTAGTTTGTTCACCTTGGGAGAATTCATTTTCATCATTTTCACAAATTCTTTTTTTTTTCATTATACAACCATGCATATTTTATGGTTAACAAAATATGCAATATATGCCTATAAATATTCTTCTGGGGTTTTCCAAGCATCTTATTCATGATAGTTACCATTTGGGTGATTATGGTGCTGTCTAAAATTAAGCACAATAATCAAAATATCCCTTATGTATTCACATAATGGTGTATAAGTTAATGGATTTTCCAACTTCTGCCTCCTTGATTCTGTACACTGGATTCTTCCTCTATATTCTTCTATCCAAATTCAAACCATCACCTAAAACACACTGCAAATGTTTCTTCCTTCAAGCTCAGGGCAATCCTACCTACATTGAATTCCTATGCTTAATCACTATTTATTTAATAAATGGATAAATTACCTCATATTCACAAATTCTTAAAGATAAAGATCTGGGCATTTTTAAGTAAATTACACTCTTACACATGTTACTTTTCATTCTGCCAAAAAAAACACGTATTATAAACCTTTAATCTTCAAGCACTAAAGATATAACTCAGAAGATGAGGGTTTTGGTTTCAAGCTGCTTGGACTCCAAAGAATGAGAAAGACGAAGAAAAGATCACTGCTGAGTTATCACAAGGTATACACAAGATCCTACAAGGGAGCCAAAGGGGATATTAAAATCAAAATGAGTGGGGAGGGTATAGCTCAGTGGTAGAGTATGTGCTTAGCAAGCACAAGGTCCTGGGCTCAATCCTCAGTAGCTCTATTTAAAAATAAATAAGTGTTTAAAATAAATAAACCCAATTACCTACCCCCACAAAAAAGTTTTAAAAAATAAAATCAAAATGAGATTTAAGTAAGGTTTCCCAAAGATGAGATTTACCTGACGTTAGCAAAGCAGAGGAAGGGGGAAATGGCATTTTTAGCCAGAGAAGTAGGCTCAGGCGGAGAGAGACATGAAAATGCGTGGAGAACTGCATGTCCTTCGGTATGGCTGGAGCTAAGAGGGGAATGTGGAGGGGGCTGTATTGTGCTCTGCCTCGTGTGCTAATTGGAGGTATTTGAATGGTATCCCACAGCCCATGGGAATTCTTGGAAGAACTTGAGAGTAACATGATCATATCCGTACTGGAAGGTGGCAACAGCAGGGAAGAGGGATTGGAGGAGGCTGGTTTGAAAGCAAGACCAGGAGGCTCTTGGGCAATCAGGTGAGAAGGGATGAGGGTGCAGATGAGGCAGTAACGCGGAGGGCAAGGAGACAAGCGGGTGTGTTTGAATGGCAGTAAAGAGATGCGAGCACAGGTATCAGTGGGTAGAAGTAAGGACATGAAGGAATCCAGAACGAGCAGGCAATGTGGAGAACTGTGGCATCAGTGACTGAGAAGGTAGAGAAGGATAAAGAAGTGATTGAGAGAAAATAAAATGTGCTGCTGTTAGAAACATGCTGGGGTTAAATTTCTGGGAGACAAAGTGTAGTTGATATGAGGGCGGTTGAAATAAGTAAATGGGTCTCAAGTTAGACGGTCCAGTAACATGGACCAGGAATCCTCGTGGCAAGTGAACTTAAAAGTTTGGATTAGATAACTCAAGAAAAGTGTATAAAGTCATAATAGCAGGGTCTGAATGTGTAGTCCTGCATCCTGGCAAACATGGACATTTAAGAAGAGGCTGAAAAGCAAGACATGGAAACAACCTAAATGTCCATCAATAGATGACTAGATAAAGAAGTTATGGTGTATTTATACAATGGAATGTAAAAAAGAATTAAATAATGCCATCTGCAGCAACATGGATGGACCTGGAGATCATCATTCTAAATAAAGTAAGCCAGAAAGAGAAAGAAAAATACCATATTATATCACTTATATGTGGAATCTAAAAAAAAAAAAAAAAGACAAAAATGAACTAATTTACAAAACAGAAACAGACTAACAGACATAGAAAACAAACTTATGGTTATCAGGGGAGAAAGGGGTTCAGAGGGGATAAATTCGGAGTTTGAGATTTGCAGATACTAATTACTACATATAAAATAGATAAACAAGTTTCTACTGTATAGCACAAGGAACCATATTAAATATCTTGTAGCAGCCTACAATGAGAAAGAATATGTATGTATATGTATGACTGAAACTTTATGCTGTACACCAGAAATTGACACAACATTGTCAACTGACTATACTTCAATAAAAAACTTAAAATTAAATAAAATAAAAAGAGACTGAAAAGGAGAAGACTAAAGAATAGGAAGAAAACAAGGAGGAAGTATGCTTCTAAGACAAGGAATAAGAAGGAAATTTCAGGAAGGAGGAAGCAGTCACATCACAAACATCACTAATAACACAAGTAAGACACACATGGAGAGGTGATGGTGGGTTTGGGTTGTCTGGAGACCATTAGCGGCCCCACTGAGAGCAGCATCAGAGATAGGGAAACAAAGGGGAGAATGCAGTTGGTTGAGGACTGAGTGAACCAGGAAAAAGTCAAAAACAAACATCGCAGACTCCCATTTCAAAAAGTCTACCTCTGAAATGTAAGAGAGACAGAGAATCTTGGGAAGAGGAGGTACCAGGGCTCTTCACTCATCAGTGATGTGACGGGGGATCATGAGACATTTATTAACCTCTTTGCATCTCAGTCTTTCCAGTTCTAAAACGGAAGCCTTCCTGAAAAGTCTGTTGTGAAAACGAAGAGGAGATTTGGCACTTGCAGGTGTTTATCAATAAACAGCAGCTACTATGTTGTGGAGTGAAAGGAAGAAGATGACCTCACAAAAGAGGGAAAAGAATAGAGAAGAGAAACGGGACAGAAAACAGCACCTGTGGGTTGTAAAACGTGCTGCGGTCACCCCCCCACCCCCCGCCCCCTGAGCACTCACCCTGGAAGGCGCCAGCTCCGTGGGGACTGAGCAGGGCAGCCAGGGTGAGGGCTTGAAGGATCATGACTCTGGTCTGGCTCCCTGTGTCTTCAAGGTGCATCTGCAGTGACAGACAGTGAGGAGAAAATGAGGCAAGGCAAGGAGGAGCTCTGATTCCAGGACTTATTTCTCTACCCCTGTGGAGGGAGAAGTGGGTGGAGATGAAACAGCTTGATGGGGCTCAGCCAACCAGAAAACGTCAGAAAGGGCATCTCTGTGGCTGGAAAAGAAAACGCTAGAACAGTGTTAGGACCAACACAGCCCAGAAAGCCCCAGCCTACGCGGGACTGGGGACAGGAGGAGGAAACTAAAACGGAGATACCATAATCGCCTTCCTCTTAGTGGTGTTGTTTGGAAATAGGTAATTGAAGTTGATTCTTGAGTACTTTTTATTTGTAATAACTTATGTGAATGGACATTTTCAAAATTTCATGTTGATTCTTAGTTTCATATAGGAATTCGTTTGACTGTTATCAAATGATATTATATTTACCATTTTACACCTTTGATCATTTTAGAGGAATCCTTTGGTGTTTCCAGACATACACACAGAAGGCAAACAATATTTAATTGTTCACTTCTAATTATTACTCTTTTTATTTCTTCTTCATAGAAGAATGTGGTGATATAAGGCACTTTTATTTAAATCTTATTCTTAAGAACAATTTCTCTAGTCATTTCATATGAAATCTAGTGGTAGATTTTTTATATGTTCTGTTTTATTACAGAGGGGTTTGGAACCATAGTAAACAGGTGTGGGACTATAGTAAGTTTTTCTAGTATTTAATATTGCCATGATAGAATTTGTATTATTGTATTATTGAAATAGTGTGTTGTGTTGAGTAAAGAGTTTTTTGTGTTCTGAACTAATCTTTCATTAGAATAATTAACATTCTTTGATTCCTGACTGTGTGTAAGGCTCTGTTTGAAGAGATGCAGGTGCTAAGGATTATCGCAATTCGATTTCCAAATAAACGGCAGGGTCTCCATGATAGTCTCCATTTTACATGAAAGGAATTTGAGTCATAAGAGGTTTAAAAAAAAAATCCAGGAAGTAGCAGAAAGGGGACTTCACAGCCAGGAAATTTCACTCTTGACCTGTGTCTGACCACTTTACTATAATGCATCCTGTCTCTAATAGAAAATCTAAGTTAAATAATAATGTACGATTTTATTCAATTCATCAATGATTTAAGTACTTCAAAAACTCTCTGATCTTTACATTTCTAAGGCATTTTATATGTACGTTCTCATTTCACCCCTCCCAGAGTTACTGAGAAGACAGGTGCTACCACCCCCATTTCCAAAGTAAAGAAACTGTGGCCCATAAAGGCAAGTAATTTGCCCAAAGTTGTGCACTTACTTCCATGCCTTATTTGGTATTAAAGCCCAGAGACCCTTGTTCCACATCCTTTATAACCGGACCTCTGTGAGGGGAAGGTGAACATCTGACCCCTTACGTGATGGCTGGTACAGCCTCCAGGACCAATTCAGAGTCCTGGGTGGACACTCTAATCCCCTGAGATCTTTAACATACTGCCTAGGACTTGCTCTTCCCCAGACCGCATCCCTGCAAGGGGGATTAGCACTCACCACTGAGCGGGAATGACATTCCTGCAATCTGCTCCAGGGCAAGGAGAACAGAAGGAAAAAAACAAAAACAAAACCAAAAAGACCCTCATGATTCATCCAGTTCCTCAGAGGCCCCTCCCTTTATTCTGCTTTCAATGAATCTTATACCTTGAAGTAGCATGTGCCTGACAGCAAGCTTCTGCCTGGAAAGTGACAATTCCTACTTATTGGTTCCTTTTTTGGAATCTGGCCACACCCAGGGGATGTAGGAGGGGTCCAGGCTCACCATCTCTCATGTTTTAAGAGTGAGGCCCATTGAGTGAGAGCTGCTCTGACTCTGATTCCTGTCCTTTCCCAGGCTGCGGGATGGCAGTCTTTTGGGTCACTGGGGCCCCTGGGATGGCAGCTCTGATGAAGTCCCTGGCGATGCTGAGCTTCCCTTTGGCTCAGGGCAGAGACACCCCAGGTAAGTGCAGAGCTGCTGCTCTTGGAGGGTCTGGCTCTGGGGAATGATCCTGGGGGCTTTCCCCATGTGGGCTCCCTCCGTGGGAAAGGCTTTGGGGCTCGGACATTCATCCAAGGGCCAGGATTCCCATTAGAGAGAGAAAGAGATCAGGGTTTGTGTCTGCTGGACACAGTGGTACCTGGTGGTCTGAAATGACTTTGGAGGGACAAGATTCTCACAGAGGGGTCCTCAAGATAACATTTCAGCATCAAAAGATAGGAAAGGGGAACTGTTTAGTTTGCATTGTCCAGGATCCCAGATACAGGACCAGTGCTCCAGGTGGGGGCCCCTTTCACAGAACCAAACGGGAACCCTGTCCCAGGAACAGCGATGGCCGGGGGGGAGAGGAGGGTAATGAGGACCAGCTGTGGGGAAAGCCAGCAGGGTAACTATTGCAGCTGACTGTCCCCCACATCAGGAACCAGATCAGAGCACATCAGGGTAGGTTCTGAGAGGAAGTGAGAAACAGAAAATGGCCCCTCCTAGCTCCAGCTCCCCACCAAGACCATGTGTGCTGGAATGGTGAAGTCGTTTATGTTAAAATTCCCCAACCTTTCTCTCCCCATCCATAAAACCAGCCCTACTCCTTCCTGAGAATCAGTTTCTCTCAGGCTCCTTCCCCAATTTCTGGGGGTAACAGCAATGAAGACTCTCAAATTCATCTACTCAAACACCATCCCCTTGTCCTCATTTCTCAGACAGAAGGAAGGGGAAATTTTTCTGGCATTTATACTCAGGTGAACACAGAACTGGACAAGGGCGGCTCAGCTGTGGAGCCCGTGTCCACAGATGAGAGAAGAAATGGAGATGCTTGGGTCTTGGAGGGCTGGAAGGGGCTGTGGGCTCAGGAAATAGCTGGTGAGATGAGATGATGTCCAACAGGAGGTGAGAGGGGAGTAGTGCAGGATGGGCACAGGAGAAGCTGTTCTGGGCAGCAGGCAGATGCTGATAGGAAGACACTGGAAATTGAAGCTTGGGGCTCCCTTGCAGTGAATAGTGAGCAGAGTGGTGGGTGGCAGTGGGAGGAGTAGGGTGAGGTGGAGAGATCATTGGATTCAGGCTAGTAAGAGGCCTGAGATGGAGTCCCCTCACCCTGTGAGAGAGACACCTGGGGGAAGGAGAGGGTGGGCCCAGAGCTCCCTGCACAGTTTCAAAGCCGAGGGACTCATTACTGAGTGAAATCTGACATCCAGGGAACTTGGATCTGATGGGCCGGGAAGATTCCTCCATTTCCTTTTTGCGCCTCCAACTCTTTCAGCAGAAATGGAAAGGGATGAAAGAGGAAAACCTGGCTTAACAGGCCCTGGGCGAAGCTGGAACTATCGAGAAGGCCTTCGTGACTACTGGGTCATAAAGAAAACTGTGTAGAAAGGGAACATCCAACTCATGGATGCAACAGATTTGTAGCTCTAGTGGCCTCTTTAAAACTCCATTGTTGGGGGAGGGTGTAGCTCAGGGGGAGGGTGTAGCTCAGTGGTAGAGCGCATGCTTAGCATGCAGGAGGTCCTGGGTTCAGTCCCTAGTACCTCCATTTAAAAATTATTTTTTAATTTTAAATCCATCGTTCATGACATTCACCATCCCAAAATTTATTTATTTATTTATTTTTAATTTTGCTTTTTATTGAAGTGTAGTTGACTTACAACATTAGTTTCAGGTGTACAGCAAAGCGATTCAGTTATTCTTATACATACATATCTATAGAAACCATACCGGCTTAAACCCTGGGACTCCACCCATCACATTACCTGGGTAGCGGCAGAAGCCTGGGGTTTAAACTTGTATTTACTCCATTTCTTCTGTCTCCCTTTCCCAAGAGAAAGAAAAGGTGGGAAGAAACAATCAGCATTAAGTTAATAAAAGCTTCTTTTCAAGCATGTAAGGCCATGCCCCAAGGGCAGTTCCTGTGAGCCATTCTGAACCAACCAGGGCTCTGTCCTTTGTGTTTCTTTCAGCTCAACATTAATCTAATCACCAGTCACTTTACTGAGGACCTTCCTAATGCACAGATCAGACGAAACCACTCGCTGGCTAATAAATCTGCTCCCTGTCAGGAAACTCCCCGAACTCCTCGGCCTGGCGCAGACAGCAGACGGCACTGCCGGCCTGTCCTGTCTCCCACCACCTCACTCACTTTCCCTTTCCCTGCTGCTCCCTCTGGTGAGATTCTGCTCCTCCTTATAACCCCAGATGAAACATCAGCTCCTCTGAACCCTCATCTCTCCCTCGGCCTCCAATTCTCAGCAAATTTAAGGTGCTCTTCACATGTCCCCACAATCCCGCTGCCACACCCCTGTGAACCCACCTGTCACTGCGCCCATACTGCGTCCACCTGCTTGTCTCCCACTTAGACCTTAAGGTTCCCTGAGGCCATGCTCTTCATGATTTATACTGGAAAGGACCTCAGAGATTATTTAGTTAAAGCCCCCGTTTACTGGATAAGAAAACTTCGGACCAGGGAGGTTCTATGATGTATCCAAGGTCACCAGGATACATTTACATCAACAGTAGTGACTAACACTGTATTGATTTGTTGACTCATTGAGAGAGAACTGCAGAGGCTGGAGGTGAGGCGAAGAGAGGGGAGAGAGAAGAGACTGAGAACGTGGTGAACACAGAGTTTTCATTTTGGCTGTGCTCTGGGTCAGCGCTCCCGGGACAGGCAGAGTGACCCCCCTGAGTTCTCTAACCGGACACTCTTCGAGAACAAGGATGGAGACTCGAGAGGAAAGAGGCAAAAGACAGGAAGTGCATGGCCTTGGATGCAGCCACTCAATGTCACAGGGAAAGTGGGCAGAGCGTCTCATGGGTGTTGGAGTCTCTCCCAGCCCTGCCCTGGACTCTCACTCTCCACAGAGCTGTACGTGTACCAGAGGAGGAGTGACTGCTATGAGTTCAACGGGACGCACCGCTACCTGGAGCGATACATTTACAACAGAGAGGTGTACGTCCAATTCGACAGTGCCGTGGGGGTGTTTGTGGCTGTGACGGAGCTGGGGCGCCAAACTGCCAAGAACTGGAACATCCAGAGGGAGTTCCTGGAACTGAGACAGAGCGCGGTGGACACGGTGTGCAGACACAACTATGAGTTGGACAAGGGTTTCACCCTGAAGCGCACAGGTGAGAGGGCTGGTGGAGGAGAGAAGACCCTGGAGGGGGTGGGCTCAGGCCGCAGAGGAGGGGAGCCATCTCCATCTCATCTCAGGTCCCAGTTTGAAATCAAAAGTCTTCATGGTGAGCAGGGGACCAGAGTGGCATGGGAAAGAGCCAGACTCCCTGTTATTCAAACACGAAATTGCTAAGAACATTGAGTTTGCGGATCTTCCTCCAAAATTTATTTTATTTTTTGGTAGATGAGACCAAGAGATATATATATTAAATGAAGAATGAATCAAGCTACTTCATGTCTTCTCTCGTTTTTAAAATATCAGACTGATAGATCAAAAGAATGCTGTTGGCAGGGGAGAGTACAGCTCAGTGGTAGAGTGCGTGCATGGAATGCATGAGGTCTTGGGTTCAATCCCCAGGACTTCCATAAAAATAAATAAACAACAAACAAACAAACAAACCTAACTACCCACCTCCCCAAAAAAAGTTTTTTAAAAAAAGAACGGTATTGGCTGCATGAATTCTAATTCCAAGATCACAGCCGGCAGGGTTACACAGCCTTTTGAACCAAATGGAAAATGTAACTTTAGTTGCTTTACAACAGGTTTAACATTTCTGTTCAAAGATATTAGTTACCAGCTTACACGTTTCTGGCCAAAGTGCTACAGCGTGTCAACTTTGACCCACTCCTGTTCTTCTCTGCTCTTTTCCTCGTTGTGTCTGATAAGGTCTTTCTTGGAACGTTTGAACACTTTATTCTGTGTTTCCCTTTCTGTTCCCCAAATTCTGCCTCCAAGTAGCTTAAGGTGGATGAGATATTTATTTCTAACATCGAGAGGTCAGTTTGGCAAGACAATCGCTAACTGCTGCTTTAGCTGTCTCCGTTGTCACTACCAGATTCTTCTCTGCACTTCTAGTCCCACCTAAAGTGAACGTCTCCCCCTCCAAGAAGGAGGCCCTGCAGCCCCACAGCCTGCTTATCTGCCACGTGACAGATTTCTATCCAGGCCACATTCAAGTCCGCTGGTTCCTGAATGGACAGGAGGAAACAGCTGGGGTTGTGGCCACCAACCCGATCCATAATGGAGACTGGACCTTCCAGCTCCTCGTGATGCTGGAAATGAGCCCTCAGCAGGGAGACGTCTACACCTGCCACGTGGAGCACCCCAGCCTGGACAGACCTGTCACCGTGGAGTGGAGTGAGTTACTCTCTGATGACCCTCTAGACTCCAGGCTTGGGGGTCCACTCACTACACATTGGGGCCATACCACCACGTGTTTTTCCTCATCAGCCCTCTAACTGTGGTCTGGGCTCAGAGCAATGGAGATCTGGTGATTTCAGCATGTGTTTATCCCTGCCCTGGGGAATCCTTAAGGATCTCTCCTTCTTAGAAAACCTCAGAAAGGTAACCACCTTTATGACTGGCCCTCAGACATGGGAACCAGCCTCTCCCCTCTGTCCCCGTTCAGTCCCTTACATTGGGACCTGATGGGCTGACATTGCCTCCTGTGGAAGTCACTGCTCTGGGATCCAGAACTTTGGGGGTGATTTCCACATTTACTCCTTCCCCAGTGTGGCTTCAGGCTGGGCCTTATCCTCTCCCTTTTCCCTCCACAGCATAGTAGATGGGGCTCTGGGTGTCAGGTAGGGCCCAGGGGTTGCGGCAGGTGGAGGTGAGGCTGACCCTGGCATCTGTTCTTCTCAGAGGTGCAGTCGGATTCCACCCGAAGCAAGATGCTGACCGGAGTCGGGGGCTTTGTGCTGGGGCTCATCGCCCTCGTAATGAGCTTCATTCTCCACTTTCAAAGATGGCGAGGCAGGAAACTTCTGGAAAGTGGTTGGTATTGCCTTTCTACTGTCTCATTCTATTCTCCAGTGATGACATTGGAAAAGAAAAGCAAAACGACAGAGCAAAAGAGGTCACTGAAATCAAATTCTGAAAATGCAAAGACAGCCCTGTAGGGAGGAAGCTGCCTAGATGAGCTCTTGGTCCAGTAAGACACCTGAGCCAGCTGATGACCCCATTCTGAAGAGTGGCTTTTTTAAGGCTGGGGCAGGCTGACATCTACAAATGGGCCCTTGCTTTAATTCCCAGTGACACGGAGAATGGGGTGCAAACATTTGTATAATTTTCTAAAATGTTGCCGTCCTTTACTTTTTAATGACTGAATTTGTCTTCCCTGTCACTTTCATTTCAGGACAACAAGGACCTCAACCAACAGGTGGTATTTCTACTCCCTTCTTCCTTCTTGGGATGTAGTTCATTTCACCGTACCATGGGTTTGGGAGCATTTAACGAATATGCTGTGTTCAGGAGATAACACAGGAAGTGCCCTGAGGGTGAGGAGAAACTCTCAGAGGCTGTCCCATTTTTTCAAGTTGAACCAAACTGCCCCCAGTTCTTGGTCCCATCTTCATCTCTGGGTGGGTATAAGCAGTGAGTACTACTTTGCCCCATTGCTGAAGGAAATTCCAGAAATTCTCTTCCATTTTTCATCAAGCCAACACTCAGACTGTCTCTATAATTTTTTTTCCAACTCCTGGGATTCTGGAGGGAAAAGAAATATAGCCTCTTTTTAATTTCTTCTTCTTCACAGGACTCCTGAACTGATATCAAACACCACATGTTGACTGGGAAAAAGTATTTCTGATATTTCCATTGTCCAGCAATGTCCCACCTCCAAAAAGGACATCACTACTGAATTGTGCCCCTGACACTTGCTTCTGAGTCTCTGCCTTTTACAATGAGCTGTTTTGTTTTGTTTTGTTTTTAATGGAGGTACCGAGGATTGAACCTAGGACCTCGTGCATGTGCTCTACCACTGATCTATACCCTCCCCCAGCTGAGTCTCTGCCTTTTAATTCAGCATACTTCCTCTTTCTCAAGTTCTCTGGACTATAGTGTGCCCTTTCCTGAGGCACATACATAAACCACCTAAATCCAATATTATTGTCTCCCTTTCCTACAGAGAGGAAGGAGATGGTCATGTGACTATGTTTATGCTTGAAGGGTTGGATGACCACTGGGTCCAGTGAACAGCCTGGGGATGTCCTTGGTGCTTTCCTCAGGTGTGGAGAAATAAAATTCTTGATGGTGATCCATTCTCTTTATTGAATAGGAGGGCAACTGGTAGTGAATGTCCTAAAATTTGCTTTATTTCATTGTAGATGCCCAAATTCGTGTTGCACTCTTACCAGTGCCGGGTGGAACCATTTCTCCTAGTAATCCCAGACAGAACAGACACTGAGCCTGGATTTTGCCTCTGAAATTCATACAGGACTAGTACAGCATGGTAATTATTAAGAATATGGTTTCCAAGTTTAAAAATCAACATAAGATCATAATTATAAATAACAGGTATAAGAGCATAACATATTATAGCATTCTTTTTATATTATTATTTGCATCAAATTATAGAAGCAGGCTTGTCCTATAACTCCGTGTTCATTACATCACCACAAACTCTCTCCCTTTTGAGCCATCCAATGGGATGCACATCTCCAGTTTCCAAAAAGTCAAAGATACGTGTATATCAGCTTTTTCAGATATAGGCCTGCTTTTAGAATACAGTTTTTTTTTATGATTTTTATAAATCATTTTAATTGATGTTTGAGGCTAAGACAGAAGTCATATTTGCTTTGGTCATTTTGTGGTATGGTGTGTCACTTAAGTCTGAATTTAATATAATAGTAATCAGGAAAAATTCTAATTCCTGTAATATTGATAGATTATAATATCAGTTTTCAAAAACAGCAAGGCCTAAGCCTTAAACCAAGCTTAAAGCATTTCTCTTTTTTAACTGTCCTTCTTGCGTGTGACTCTGGGAAATCATTTTGATGAATATGTTCATAGATTATGACTCTAAGTCAGTTTTGGTGATTCTATGTATTATGAGATACCAAACCCAAATGCGGGGCTGTGTTGGGGGTCACCAAGACCAGCTCAGTTTAGATCATTCACTAAGAGGACTCACGGGACTCATTACGTAGCTGTACACACGGCTATGATTAATTACAGCAAAGGAAGCAAAGCAAAATCAGCTAAGGGAAAAGGCACGTGAAAAACTCGGAGAAAACAGGTGCAAGCTTCCAAGGGTCCTCTCCCATCGGAGCCGCAGGACTCGCTCAGTTCCTCCAGCAACGAGTTGTGACAACACGTGTGAATTACATCAGCCAGGAAAGCCCAGAGGAGACTCGGCACTCAGGGTTTTTCGTGGGGACTGGTCTCGCGGGCACCCTCTGCACAAACCAAAGTTCCAGACTCCCAGAAAGAAAGCAGGTGTTCAGCATAAACCATATTGTTTGTTCAGACAGCTCAGGCACATTCTTAATCAGCTCTGGGAATGGTGGGAACCCTCCCAAAATCCAAGTTCCTAGATGCCAGCCAGGGGCCAGCCTTGTAAGCAGGCCTTTCAAAGGAAGGTGGTCAGGACTGCTATGTTAACTCTGTTCTGCACAGGGGCAAACCATCCTTTTTTTTTTTTTTTTTTTTTTAATGGAGGTACTGGGGATTGAACCCAGGACCTTGTGCATGCTAAGCATGTGCTCTGCCACTGAGCTATATCCTACCCCTCGCCCACCCCACAAACCATCCATTTTGTTGACAATTTCCAAGATAACATGAGTATCCATGTTTTCAAAGAAAAGCATAGATTGATCAGAAAACTCTTTTAAATCTAAGTTTTCTGGAAACATTGATTATTGCAGAAGACCTAGAGCTAAATTCATATAATTGTTTTTCATTATTATTACAATTATGTGAAATTATTATTACAAACGTTTTATGAGTCCTATTAGCATTTGAGCAGTTTTTGAAAAGCTGAAGTTACAAAGTAAGGATGCACGTGAAAGCATTCTGTTCTGTGAAAGGTTTATTTTTTGCTCAATGGCATGAGAAATTACGCATGCTTTCTATTCTGTGGTGTTTCTAGGAAAGATTAGAGGTAGCCCATCTCTCAGTGCCCCAAATGAGAAAGAGAAGTTGTAATTCGCTACATCCACTCTTAATCATCTCAGGAAAAAGAGAGAGGCAGCCCACTTTGTGCCCAAGGAATTTCACAACCAAGGAGTTTGACAATGAATGATCCTCTCACTGACTGCACTGCTTAAGATGAGAGAGGCTTCACCATTTGGGATTTTGAGAAGAAAGAAACAAACCTTGTCAGCAGAGAACTATAAAACCAGTTTATAATGCGTAATAATGAGTCATAATTGAAAGGAACTTAGTTTATAAACCATTTTCACTGTTATCTTAAGAGTCCTGAACATTTCACTCTCTGCTTGTAAAGCCGAACTGATAGTTAATTCAGGGTTTGATAAAAAGAAGAAAGTCTCCCTGATTTTCTGTTTGGCCAAGAATTCCCCCTAATGTGATGTCATCATAACACTGTCATAAAGCCGTGAGTTAATTCAGAATTTTAATCCTCGAGTCAGCTTTTGTAGTCTGCCCTCTTCGGGGTAGAGGACTGTCATAAGGAAATAAAGAAGGTAAATGATTTAGTACTTCTTTACTTTCCCTTTTTTATTGGACAACTGTAAGGAATTAAAACTGTGGGGTGTTTTTTAATTCTTATGAGAAATGTTGTAAGATTTTTGAGGAGTCAGATTATCCATGGCAAAGAATCTGAGTTTTAAGTGTTCTTTAAAGCTAGGGAATGTTAAATAGGGCCCCATCTCCACCTAGTGGCCAACAGTGGTATTTAGACTTGGAACAAGAAATAAGGATTTGTCAATAATTTGGGGTATTCTTAATGAAAACATTAGAGAAAAGGTGAGGCATATAAAAATCAAAATAAGTATGGCCAAATGTAGAGTTTTGCGGTTTGGCTTAGCGGTGCCTTTGGCAGCACCCCTGAAAATATGCTTATCGTGCTTTGCTGCCAAACCCCAAATATATTTTAAAATAATTGAATATAAAGAAACATACCAACAGAAGGCAACCCTTCAAAATTAACTTTGAGAAGAAGAAGGTCCACGTAAGCAGAGTCCTCATATCTATAAAAGAAGTGCGATCATCAGAAACAGCCCAACAGAACTTTCTGCTCTGATGGAAACGTTTATATCTGAGCTGCCCAATACAGAAGCCACTGGTCGTATGTATTCTTTTTTAATGTTTATTGAAGTGTAGTTGATTTACAGTGTTAGTTTCACGTGTACAGCAGTGATTTCAGTTATACATACACATACATATATATTTTTTCTTTTCAGATTCTTTTCCATTATATGTTATTACAAGAAGTTGAGTATAGTTCCCTGTGCTATACAGTAGGTCCTTGTTGTTTATCTATTTTATATATTGTAACACGTGTGTGTTAATCCCTGACCCCTAACTTATTCCTCCCCGACCTTCCCCCTTTGGTAACCATAGTTTGTTTTCTATGTCCGAGGCCACCTGTACTCTTAGCGCTGAATATACCAGAGGCTGGTGCAACTAAGGAGCTGAAATTCCATTTAATTCTAAATTAGTTAAATTTAAAGTATTGAATGTGACTGGTGGCTACCATATTGGATGGGCAGAATAAAGCTTACGATCTTTTTCTAAAAAACTGTAGGCCCTCTCTTAGCAGCTTTTAATGGAGGTAGATCCATCTGTAGGATAAGCTGGTAGGGAATCGAAAAATGAAAAAGAATTTGATAAGCCAGTGAAGATAGAAGGTAAGTCTTGTCTAGTCATGGATCATTAAATCTGGGGATAGCAGAATATCAAAAACAAAATAGGCCCACCAGCAACTTAATAAAATTACAAGAGAGGTTTAAAAAGCGTCAAAAATCGTCCAGTTCTAGCAGATACAGAAGCTACAGCCACAGCAATAATCTTGGCAAACTCTCAAAGCCAGTTTGAAAGGGCTAGGAATCACTAAGACAAAACTTGAAGAACACATTTCTCTTAGTATGTACAGGAAGGGGGCACCTCAACACACCTGCACTGGTTCACCCTCTGAGTTTAAAGAGCTTTGCCCTAAAGATCACGTCAGATCTTCTCATAGGACAGCACAGATAGCTCCAGTGTCCTTCCCTCCAGATCTGTTACAGTATTCGATCTGTCTGGAAACACTATGTATGCTGTATTAAAATACTTTGGGCGCAGGACAATGTGGCAGAATTCTAGGAACTTTGGGATACAGGCTCAACGGCAACTTTTAATTAGGGAACTTAATCTATTAAGAGGGCTCTTTGACTACTGGCGCTTTCAGAGGAGAAAGTACCTAAGGGAATAGGTTGTGATAACATTAAAGGAGATTACGGAAAACCAAAAATGTTTCTATGGTGATTTCACCTGCCCCCTGGGTATGTTACTTGAATTTACTACTGCAATTCTGGGAAATGGAAACGCTCCCACTTTGAACCTTGGGATTCTACTTCCCCACCAAAAAATGTAAGTATGAAACAGTGCCAAGTCTCTAGTAGAGTATGTAAAATAACAATTATGATAAAATCGTTGGAGAAACGTGACATAATCCATCTCACCAAAAGAACTCTTTAACAACTCATTTTGGCCAGTAAAACGGTAGGTGAATCTCGGAAGTTAATTGTGAATTATAGTAGTATTAAGAATAACAGCTAATTCTTTTTTTTAGAGAGATTTAAAAACATTTTGTGTGTGAGGGGGGAGGGAGGTAATTACGTTTATTTGTTTATTTACTTTGTTTTTAGAGGAGATACTGGGGATTGAAACCAGGACCTCATACATGCCAAGCATGCACTCTATCACTTTGAGCTATACCCTCCCCCTAATTCTTAATATTACTCAGCCATAGAAAAGAGTGAAATATTGCCATCTGCAGAACATGGATGGATCTAGAGAATATTATACTTAGTGAAGTAAGTCAGACAGAGAAAGACCAGTACTATATGATATCACTTATATGTGGAATCTGGAAAATAATACAAATGAATTTATATGGAAAACAGAAACAGACTCACAGACATAAAAAAACAAACATATGGTTGACAAAGGCGGGGGGAAGGAGGGAAGGACAAATTAGAAGTATGATACAAACCATTATACATAAAAAAGGTAAGCAACAAGGATTTACTGTATAGCACAGAGAATTATATTCAATATCTTATAATAACCTACAATGGAATATAACCTGAAAAAATATATAACTGAATCACTTTGCTATACCCCTGAAACTAACACATATTGTAAATCAACTATACTTCAATAGAATTGTTTAAAAAGAATAGTAGCTAATTCTTAAATAGTACTTACTAGATGCCAGTGACTGTTCTAAGAATTTATATATACTTAACTCATCTAATTATTAAAAAAAATGTGGTTAGCACTGTACCTGATATCATTTCCTCAGTAAAAGATCTTTCTAAATCAGTCCTTGATTAGCATGTTTGCATCCATCTGACTGATGCATTCTTTTCAATACTAATAAACTATGTTCACCACCTGCTTGCTTTCACTGGCTACCCCTATATTTATTATACTACCACAGTAAATTCTTCCATCCAAGGGCATAATCCAATAAAACAGAATTTAAACAGATGACCTAAATCCAATTCATATATTAAAATTGTTTATTACACTAATGACATGTTTCCATGAGTGATTTGAAAACAATTATGCCTATGAGGAACTTTATGGGGGTGGTAGAAATAGCCTTTATCTTGATTGTGGTAGTGATTACACAATGAATATATTTGTCACAATTCAGAACAGTACAGCTAAGAAGGATGAATTTTATTGTGTGTAAACCATATCTCAGCAAACCTGATATTTAAAAAAGCAACTGCACCCAAAAACTCTGTCTTCCCTTATTGATTTTATGATTAAAAAGGAATGAACCATAAAGTCATAACAATTTCAGTAAATTTGGGGGGAGAAAAATTCTGCCCAAGATCCAGCAAAAAGCCATTGCCCTTGAAACTCCCTTCCCAAAACAAGAACAGAAGTTAATTGGCATGTTTGCATTCTGAAAACAGCACATCCCACATTATATTAAACTCGGATCTCTCCATCAGATTACTGAAAATGGAGCCAAATTCATATGGATCTTTAAACAGCAAGATGCCTTAGAGCTGTGCTGTCTGATATGGTAGCCACGAGCTACATGTGGCTGTTTAGATACATTAAAATTCAATACAATTTAAAATTAAGTTCTTGAGGTGCGCTAACCACATTTCAAGTGCTTGAGAGCCACACGTGGATGGTTGCTGCCATACTGGGTTGCACAGATGTAGAATATTTCCATCGTCACAGAAAATTCTATTGGCCAGCACTGCTCTAGGGGCCAAATAGGTATACAGACCACGAGGGGTCAAGGGTTTGAGTATTAAATATGTAACTGTGTGTCTCTGAAAATTCAACTGGCCGGCATTTCTAATTAAAATCATCTTGACATGATACAAATTGTAGGTATTCTACTGATACTCCAGCAAGGTCAATGCCCTTCTCAGACACCCAGAGGCAGGCATAGCAATGGAGGTAACTCGCAGTGGCATCACACAGGAACTTGTGCTGCTGTGACATAGACACAGGCTCTGGGGGCCTGTAACAGTCTGCAGAAACTTCAAGCAACCCCGAGCGGGAGGTCTGCCAGCCAAACAGAATAGCCTATTTGCTTTTAAATTTCTGCTGAGTGCTTTGCCTACAGCTGTTGGTTTTTAGGCCACCACTAGTGGGTAGATTCTATTGGAACCCCCTCCCATCAGAGCAAAAATATAAACCATTGATTTTTATAGAAACTATGAGACTGCTTTATTGGTAAAAGCAGCCACTGCAGAATTCCCCCCATTTCTGGATCTTTCTCAAGAAGTTGTTTAGAGACACAGCACACAGAGACTTGTTCCCCAATATCCATACTCCCACAACACCTTAATAGAACTTTCCATTTGATTTGGGCACGCAGACTTCCAGAACAAGTACTAGTTTCCCATCCTCCTTTCCAGTTACGTGTGATCCCCAGCCATAGAAAGCTGGTTCTCAGGGAAACTGTGGACCCCAGAGCTGAGCCAAGCACATTGGCTCTCCAGGAATCTGAACAGCAGAGCCCAGAGACGTCGAGATTGTGCACGGAGAACCAGAGTGGGGTCTGCGGCCACCACTCAGTACTTGTGGCTCCAGAGACCAAGTCCATGAAGCCTTGAGCTCTTCCCTAACGAGTCAACCCTTCCTTCAAATCCTAAGTACCTCAAGATTTTTATAATAAATTTCCCTGGGGCTTAAGCTGTTCTGAATCAGGTTTTACTGTTTGTAACAAAAAGAAACCTAAGAAGTAGGGGGGTCTTGACAGCAATAAGATCAGAAATGGACAGGGTTGCTGTGCACCTGAAACTAACACAATATTGTAAATCAACTATATGTCCATTAAAAAAAGAAGTATACAGAGGAGCAGGGCACCCCAGACACCAGTGTGTCAGCAGTAACCAAGGCAAGGAGTTGGAACTAAGGCAACATGGCCAGTTACCCTCCCTTCCCTTTCCAATGCAAAGGCTGTCATTAAAGGGAGAATTATTCCCTTACAGACCAAGTACTATCCCATTTTGCGGGTGAGAAAACTGATACTCATTAAATAAGCAGCCCAGCTGGAAGCAAAGCACCACAGCTAAATGAAGAAGAAGCCCTTGTTAGGAATACAGCGAGAACTCCTGCCAGCTAACGTCAGTACTGCCCTCAGCCCTGTCTGCTCAGCCCTACCCAACCTAGGCCATCAACTGCTACAGACTTTTCCGTCTGGCTGCCTCTGTCACCAGGCTCCAATTAAATGCAGTACTACTTCCCATCTTCTCCCTAACCCTAGTATCTCTGAAAATGTTTCTTAGTTTTTAGCTTTTATTTGTTTCTGTAGATTTTCAATTCTGAAAAGTAAGGGAAATACTGAGGTATTAGTAAAAATGACCACAACTGAAAAGTTGCAGAATTATAAAAAATCCCTACCAACACTAGGAATAAGGTGTTCCTTATTTTGTAAGAAGAACTGGACCACTGCCTGAATAGCCCACACCCTGGGGAGACATGAACACAATGTAGGACTAGATCTTCATGACCCACATACTTTGGCCCAAATCTCTATGGAGTCCAAAGCCTTTATAGATGAAGTGGTGAGACCTGGAACGTGACCTTTACACCAGCTGCCATAGTATCCAGCACGGCTTTAATCTGTTTGCTTTGGAAAACCACTCATCTTGGGAATAAAAGATCTTGAAGGACGAAGTAAGATGTTACTACCAGAGAGGCCAGAGCAAAGTACACAAATGCGTCGCTGCGCTCCCGCTGACTGAGGGCAGGTGGCTCTGTGGGCTGGCTCTCACTGCGGCTGATCTTACCATCCTGGCTTTAGGGCAGTGCCTCCATAGGTGTCCCTGGTCTTCACTCAAGGACTAGCAGGACACACCTTCCCTACTGAGACTGCAATCTGCTGGCAGTGCCAGTTTCTGTGAAACAACTCCGAAGATGAGAAAAAAGCTAACAGAAAGCCCCAGTGCAAGCACCCAGGGATGACCTCTGCTCACTTCAACAGGTCTACGTTGAGAAACACGAACATTGGCATCTGAACTGCACAGTTGGTCATGAAGAAGTTAGGATATGGCCTTAATGCTCCCTGCTGACCACACCAAACTTGCAGGATTAGGAGCTTCATAACCACAAAGCAGCCACCTCCTACTACACAGGAGCTTTCTTTCTGAAGCAGCTAGAGACTTACTTAGACCCACTCCCTTCCCCAGCTCATCTCCACCCCTACTTGCCCTGGTCCATTTAGAAACTACAAATCCCATGCAGCATAGCATGCAACATAGCCAAGAGAGGGAGAAAACAGAGACACATAGCCCATGGCTTTCTGGGATGTGTAGTACTTCCAAGTACAGTTATCTAAGTGGTCCAAATTTTACAAGTTTTTTTTTTTGAGGGTGAGGGTAATTAGGTTTATTTATTTATTATTACTTTTTTAATGGGGGCACTGGGGATTGAACCCAGGACCTCCTGCATGCCAAGCATACATTGTACCACTGAGCTATACCCTCCTTGCCACAAGCTGATTTTTGACCATAAGTCACAGATGCCGAAAGTATCAGCTAGAGGGCGAGAGGGACCCCATCCCCACAGCCTTCAGGCTATAATCTCACTGCCTTCCTCACTTCAAGTCCTCCCCCTCCTAAGCCTCCCAACCTGTTGTTGGCTGTGTGCCTGTGTCTAGGGCCTTCACATCCTGCTCCGATCTGGGTGGGGCCTTGCCGGCACACAACTCCATCACATCACTTACCTTTTCAAACACCATCAATGGTTCAAGTTAAATTCCTTTGAGAGGCAGCCAAGACATGTCAGGACACAGCCTCTCCCACAAGAATATAAGTTTGGGCCCAATCACACCCAAAGTAGCTCCCCAAATCTCTGCCTTCCTCTCCTTTATCTCCTCCTTACCACATCTAGAAACCTCCACTGCCCACAAGCCACTGGAGCCACTGCCAGCACCCACATGTCCAGATGCCAGGACATTTGCACAACCCACGCCCAGTCCTACCCCCAAAACTTTCATCTCTGGGCGCTGTCCTTAAACTCCTCTCATCTTTCCTTACAGCCAGGCCCAAGCTTGCCAGAGGGGCAGGAGAAGTCCCACTGCGAGAAGGCTGTGGTCCTGGCCTTCTCAGCTGCGACTTGGAACAGAAGTGCTCATAAAACTGTTATATGGGGTTGCTTGGCATACTAAATAGGCTTTTGTGGATTGGTCCTGGGGGCCTAACCACCATGTATAAATGTTATTTGAGTAAATGCATGGCATTGTTTCCACGGAGAAAAGCCCTCTGAGCTCAGAGTATCTGATCAAAAGTGACCTTTGGGGACACTCCCCTTTTGTGCTCTGAAAGCGACCTCTGTGGGTTTGGCTCCAACTGCTGAGAGAGCTCTGGAGAAACCTCAGCTCTGGGCCGGCTTGGCCGGGAGCGGGTGCGGGCGGAGCAGAATGCGGCGCGTCTGTTTAGGTTTGATCTTCCCTTCCGCTGAGGCCTGGCAGGTAGGGAGAGGGATGTCTGAAGCGACTGAGACACAGGGGAGGGCATGAGTGATGCCAGAAACCCCGTGCATCGCCTGAACCCAAATAGACGAGGCGCAGGAGCTTCCGTTCCATTCAGCCTCTTCCCAGGTTGGGGGAGTGGGAGTGAGGGTTCAGTGGGTGACGGAGGAGGGACGGTGGTTTGAGGATGTCTTAGGGACCCGAATCACTCCGGCTGCCCTTCGGGCGAGGTCTTGGCACCGACACCAGAGGGCAGCAGAGGCAGAGAGATGCGCAGAGCCGGAGGCGCCGGCGCGCGGAAAAAAGATTTTCACCTGCGATGGGTTTTCCTGCCCGCCCGCCTACGCGAGGCTGGGCTTCTAGATCCCCACAGAAGAGCTCCCTGGGATCGAGACTGCGTTAGCTCCAATACTCCAGGGTTCCAAGATTGAGGCTTTGTCCTTGGGGACCGGCACGATCAAGGCGGCGCCCTCGGGGATCTGGATCCGCCCGGAGGAAGAAGTACGGGGAGCTGGAGCTGCCTACCCGGCGCTGCCTACTGGGACTCCGGGTCCCGGGCGCAAGTGAGCCCTTCCCCGGCCCGCCCCCGGGGGTCTGTGGCCGAGAAACCCAGACACACACACGTGCACACGCTCGTACATCCGTTCCTCCACTGCGCCTGCAGCCAGGCACCCAGCAAGGAAAGGGGCATAGCGACGCGGAGGAGGCCCTGAAGTAAGTTTTAGTTTCCTGCCAGGACGTGTGGGAGCCAGGATGTGCTGTGTGAGGATGGGAAGCGCCAGGAGCTGCGGGAGGCCGGCTAGTGATGCCCGGCTGTGTGGCCAGCCCTGAACAGAAGGGACACCTGACCCAGAGCTGCTAAATAAGCCCTGAGAAGGGCCGCTGGGGGCGCGGCATGGAGTTGGAGGAGACTGGGCGAGGACTGTGAATCTAGACTCGGCACAAACCCTGGAATGATGTAGACACTAATGCGCACAAGCAAGATGAACCCTGGCGGAATCCCTGGTTTTTTATGACACGACATGAAAGCCTGTACCAAAGACACAGGTGCAGCGTTGTCGTGGAAGTGAGCCTCAGTTCCCGCATTGCAGAGTTCAGACTAGGCATCTAAGGCTCCTTCCCACCTTGAGGTCCCTAAAGACTGGGGGCGGGGTTGTGTTTGAGGTGAAATCAAGGAAGGCAGGCACACCCTCACACAGAGCCAGTCCAGCACCAGCGTCAGGCAGAGCCCTGGGACCCCACCTGGTGTCATGGGGGTTCTGTTTGAGATGCTGAACTTGTCAGCCAGGCATTATGAACTCTCTCTGCACCCTGACACCCCAGCTGGACAGGCCTTCCAGCCAATAGGGATTAAGCCATCCATTTATGGTAACAGCTCAGCCAGGAAGATGAGGTGTTGTCGGATGAGGGTTGGGGGGATTGAAATAACAACACAAGCACCACACACATACACCCCAGGAGGAGACAATCACATTTTTTAACCATCTGTCAGAATGGACGCAGGTCATAGTGCTAGACAAGGTCCTGGGAGTCCCTTCCATCCGTATGCCACACATTAACCCTTTAGTTGCAGGATCGGGGAAGGTAAGGGGGTGCCCAAGGGAGGGATGGGGTGGCCGGGATGGCAGTGGGAAATCCCGAGGGCTCGGGGCCATGGCAAATTCCTGGCTAAGATGGAAGAATCTCAATATTTCAACAGTCCGCTGAACACGGGCCCTGCACACACCCCTTGCTATTCCATTTCTCCCCTGGGGGAGTGGCCTGGTCCCCAGGGAGCAGGCACTTCATGCAAGCCCCAGACCAAGTGAAAGACAGCAGGTATGTGAGTCAGGGAGCCCCACCCTGGGCAGAGAGGCAGAGCCCTGAGGCAAAGGAGACCATATATTCCAAGGTTCACAGTGGGTACTGCAGGTGGGGTGTGAGAAGGTGGAGTTCGGCCTCCAACCCCCCACAGTCGCTGAGGAAGCCCTGAGGCAAGGATGAGGGTGCCAGGGCTCACCCCAGGAGAGCCCTGTCTCCAAAGTCCATTGGTTTTCATTGGCAATTCTCTCTTTATCTTTTTTGTCATTTTGTTTTCCACTCTTTAAATAATATAATTACTTTTTAAATACAAAATACACAGTGTCCTTTCTCTTCTCTTCCACTTGTTTGGGGTGATTGGGAGGTATATTTTAAATAAGGGTCTCTCAGCTGTCTATCAGGGCACAGGCTCCAGGTGGGAGGGCCCCAAGCCCCAGGTGAGCCCCCCTCCCCTGGGGTGTCTCAGTACCCGCCTCACCCCTCCCCTGGACTGCCCCTGACTGGAGGCTCTCGGTGCCCTGGCCCAAGGTCCCCTGGATGGTAAGGAGCCCTCCTGCGAGGTGGCACAGAACTGATGCTGTGGGATTCCAGGTGGGCCTGGTTTCGACGGACAGGGTCAGACAGAGGAGAAGGTTCCTAGCCCATGAAGCATACAGGCCCCAGCAGCACCCCTCCCCGCCTTGGGGGGGCCCCCAGATCTGAGAAGGAGGCATCCAGCACAGGCAGCTGCTCCAGCACAGGTGTTCGAACCTCTAGCACCGTCCGGCCTTGCAGAGTCTTGAGGGGGAGACACAAGAGAGAGGGAGGGAGGGGTGAGTGTGGTGGAGGCACCCACTGCCCACGGACTCCCCAGCCTCAGGCCCAGGCTATCCTCTTCTCTGAGTGCCCTGAGATGCTGTTTCCCTAATCCATGTCACGAGTTCAGACCTTGCCAAATTTTCTTCCTAAAATTTCTTCCAGAGAGTCAGGATTGGGAAAGCTGGGAAGGCTCTGTGTGTGTGTGTGTGTGTGTGTGTGCGCGCGCGCGCGTGCATGGGTACACCACACTCCTGAGCTGGTCCGTACAGCTTTAGGTTTGTCTTTGAGATTATCCATCGGTAGTGGCTTTGTGAGTCTTTGTGGCTCCACGGGGATGTGTGTATGTATGTTTGTGGGTGTAACCAGGTGATAATAGCCAACAGGATTCTGCATGTGTGGGTACCTGTGTGACCCTGTCCAGGAGACTCTGGGACTGTATGTACGGATTGGGGGTGTCTGTGTGCCCCTGTGCCTCCATGGGGAGGGGCAGTGTTTACACCCATGTGCCTCTGCTGGGCAACCTGTGTAAATGTGTTAGGAGCCTGCATGACTCACTCTGGGTGACACTGCCCTGTGCACACAGGTGAAACCCACCTTCCATCCTTCCTGCCCCGCCTCGCCCCTGTCTGAGCTCCTGAAGGCATATCTGACACCAGGAAACTGAACTCCTCCTGCTAGTCGCCGGTGCACCTGCCCAAAGGGTCTTCCCGCCGCCTTCTTCCAGCCTAAGTCTGGGACCCGCCCTCCCCAGCTCTCCCTAGTTCCCACCTGACAGCCGTCTCTGAATTCCTTGACGTAGGGGCTGGTCTCTGGGCTCAGCTCGTCTTCATTGGCCCCGCGGAGCTTCAGGGGCCCATCCCGGGCCTCCCCAGAGCACGGGTAGGAGACGTTCTGGTGGGCGGAGACGCTGAGCAGCCGCAGGAAGGTGAGTTGGACCACGCCCACCGGGGAGCCTTCTGAGTCCACGTAAGAGAACTGCCAGAAGAGAGGGCTGCGGTCAGGGGCGGAGACAGGCCTGCGGAGCGTCTGCAGAAGCGAGCCGGCTGAGCCAAGGTCACGAGCAGGGAATGGGTGGGAGGAAAGCGCTGGGGGAGGAGGGGTGGCGGGGGGGGGGGGTGATGAAGGACCAGAGTAGGAGCCAGAGGGTAAACAAAAGGCAATCTTTTGTCTTGGGTTGTCAAGGGAAGGAGACAAAGTGAGCATCGAAAGACTGGTGAGAAGGAAAGGAAGAGGAGTCAAGGAATGAAGAAGGGTCAGCAGGCTCTGCAGGGCAAGGGCCAGGGTACCTGTCACACAAACCCAGAAACCACTAGGCCCCGATGTGCTCCATTGTGGGGCAGGAGAGAGGGCAGTCAGGGACCAGCGCTCACCTGTGTGACATCATCCCTGGGCGTCACACAGGTTTCCCCTCCTGCTGTAAAATTGCAGAAAACCCGGAAGGCGTCCCGAGCACAGCCCTGGTTGGGGTCGACCCAGTACTCTCCTGTTGAGTGATGGAGAAAGAAGGGTCAGGGCCCCAGAGGTCTCGGACCCCATGCTCCCACTTCCCTCCCACTGCTCTAAGCAGCGTCCTCACACGCTCCCAGTCCTCTGTCCTCCCACTGCCCACCCTACTTCGGTTTCCCTCCTCCCCTTATGCCCCTGCCCCATCTCTGACACCCCACCCCCGAGGAGCACCCCCAGGCTCCTGACTGGAGGAGGTAGGCGCACCGACCCCCTCATACTGATACAACGTGTGGTTGTAGGTTTGCACACATGTTCATGTGGGTAAATGCAAGCATGTGTGTACATGTGTATATGTTTATCTAATCCTGTAGACACTGGGCTGATAATGAGCTGATAAGCCTGGTGGGACCATATCAGTTGCTAAATATTGAAATTTCTGATCTGGCTGGTAAAGAGCTGCTGCTCCAGCCCCTCACCCCTCACCCCTACCCCAACACCTTCCCCAATACTCCTCTGGCCTCCACCCTGCTTGTTCCTGTCCATGCTGCTGTTAACATGTCGTGTGCCCGACACTGACCATCGGGCAGCTCTGGGTGACAGAGCTTCAGGTCCTGGCAGGTGCGAGCGGGGCTGTCCTGGGTCCCTGTCGGACGCCTCATCTGCTCAATTTCCTCCCGCAGGGAGTCGAGTGAGCCAAAGATCTCCTCCAGCCCCCCAGGACTGCCTGGGGCCCCCCCAGTTGGCATGGCCTCATCTTCCTGCATCAGGCGGCTTCCGTCCACTGAGCGCCGAGTCTTCTTGGGCATCTGGATGGGCAGGGGCTGGATCACCTCGCCTGGGGGCCCCTGGGTGGAGGGACAGGTAGAGAAGGCAAGAGATGAGGTCAGTACGAGGGAGAAGCAGAGAAACACCTGGACAGAGAGGGCCCATCAGAGAAGCTGGCCCTGATGTGTGACTCACCGGGTGTCCTGGAGGGCCCTGGACGCCCTTCTCTCCCTTGGGTCCAGCTGGGCCCTGCCAAAGGAGTCAGTGAGGTCAGGGAGGGGTCATGAGGTCAAGCAGGCAATCAAGGTCACAAAAGGGTGAAATCAGGCTCCAGGCTCGGAATGAGGGGCTCTGCTGGGGGCAGGGGAGAGTAGGTTTGCCCTGGAGAGACAGTGTCAAGTCCAGCTGGGGGGAGGGGCAGAGGGCAGAGCTAGCTGGGGGACACTCACTGTGGCTCCTTTGGCTCCTTTGGGGCCAGCAGGTCCCTGTGAAATGAGGAATAAGAAAGAGATGGTCACCATAGGGGAGGTCAGAACACGGAGGAAGGGAGAGGCAAGGTCATGAGTCCACAGGATCCTGGGGCCACCAGAGGAGGGGCAGGCATGAGGGAACAGGGGGACATTCAGGAGGCCCTGTGGGACTGGGGTAGAAACACTGCAGGTGTAAGAACATATGGGGGACACTGGGGCCTATGCTTGTTAGGCTGGTGGTTGCCATGGAAGCCACTGGGGGATTATGGAGGGGAGAGCAGTAGGGTTTAGGGGATTTAGTGGAGGAACAGATGGGGTACTCACAGGGAGGCCGGGGGGCCCTCCGGGACCAATAGGGCCAGATGCTCCTGGGATGCCCTAGTAAGGGGAGGGGGCTGGTTCAACTGGGTCTTCCTCCTCTCCCCCTCCCCTACCCCATAGATGAGTCTCCACCCCCCATCCTCCCACCCCCAGACCTCCCAGGACCACGCCCTCTACTCACAGTCTCTCCCTTTTGTCCAGTGGAGCCCTGAGGGCCAGGAAGTCCTCGATCACCCTTCTCTCCCTGCTCCCCAGGGGGGCCAATCAGTCCAATGAGACCTGGGTGACCCTGGAAAAGGGGACAGGTGGTGAGGGGGATGCAGGGGGGAGACACGTGGATGGGGAGGAGAACCACAGGGGTCAGAGCCCAGAAGACAAGAGAGGCGTCAGGCACAGGTCTGAGGAAAGAGGGGGTGCTGTGTGAAGACTCCTGAAGAGCACGGGGTTCCCCCAAATGTTTCAGGGGTGAGGGGAGAGAGACCTGGCCACATGCTGTCACTCACCTTCTCTCCCTTGGCCCCAGCATCGCCCCGGAGGCCAGGAAGCCCTGGAGGTCCCTGTGGGGAGATAGGAGGTCACTCTTTTCAGGGAAAGGTGGGACCAAGCTCTCCCCCTCACCATGTCCCACTTCCTCCAGGGCTCCAGCTCGATGCACACTGCCCCAGGGGGACCCCACCCTACCCAGTCCATAGTCACTCACCACAGGACCTGGAGGTCCGGCCTGGCCTGTGGCCCCAGGACGGCCTTGCTGACCCTGTAGATTTGAGGGGACCACAGAGGTCAGGGAGTGTCCCCACACCACGCGTCTCCCACCTTGGCTAAGCCTCTTTGCGCCACAACTTACCACTGAGCCTGGGAGCCCCCTCAGACCATCAGGACCAGGTTTTCCTGCTGGGCCTGCAGGACCCACGGAGCCTGTCTTCCCCGGGGCACCCACAGCACCAGGATCCCCCTGAAGCACAAAAGAACCGTGTCTTGAAGGGCAGAGGAGCAGGTGTGGGTCGGGGCAGGGGGTCCAAGGTGGATGGGGTGAGGAGGGGAGAGTCAAACCCTGGGGCCCCTGGGGCAGGAATAAGTACAGGGAGTCCCACTCCCACAGGGGGCTCGATGTGGAGAAGGTGGAGCTGGGGTAGGCATATGGAGACAGGGATGTGAGGATCAAGAAGGGTGGGAACGCGAGGAACCTAGGGTGGCCTCTCCCTCACCTTGGCCCCCTTCTCCCCTTGTCGCCCCTCAGGACCAGGTGTGCCAGCAGGACCCTGCAGGTGGAGGCAGCAGTAATAGTCAGGCTCACCCCCTCCCCCTTCCTGTCCTCTTGGTGCACACACACACACACACACACACACCCCTCCGTGCACGCACAGGCACAATCCCAGAGGCCAACTCACAGATGTGAGAGCTGGTACAGCGGTACCAGCTATTAAAATGCTGGCTAGCTCTGTGCATTTGGTGAAGAGCCTCTTGTCAACACACCGCCTAGGACCTCACCTCCTACCCAGCAACCAAAGGGTTAATCCCTGGCCCAGCAGGGGTCCCCAGGATAGCCAGTCCCTTCCCTCAGTGTCCATCCTGATTGGTCAATACACACCACCACCCCTGGCAAGAACACAGAAAACTTACAGAACATACCAAAATATACACAGCACAGGTACAAACACACATGGTCACGCACATAACGCACCTCACCCAAGGACAACCTGGACACCAGGCATCTCCCTACCCGCCCACCTGCCATTGCCCCAACCTCCATCCAGCCTGCCCCAGGACTGCCTCTCAAGGTCCCAGGTGTCCACCTCGCTTACCCGCTTTCCAAGTGGTCCAGGAGGTCCATTCTCCCCAGTGGGACCAGGGGACCCCTGTGGAGGGAGCAATAGGGGTGGGTGAGGATCCCCTGGGGAGTGGGGCACAGAAGAGGGAGAATGGGTCTGAAGGCCTGGGCTCAGTAGTGAGAGAGGGGACACCGGTCACTCACAGGCTGTCCTGGCTCTCCGTCCTCTCCACGGTCACCCTTAGCACCATCCTGGCCCTGCAGGGATGAAGCAAGGTCAGAGGGGGGCCCCTGACCTGGTTGGCATCACCCCCAAAGCTGCCAATCCTCCCATCCCTCCACCTGCCCTGCCATACCCCCGGTTCCCACATGCATGCCCATCAGAGAACCTCATTGTACCCTTCCCCTCCCTGTGTTAGACTCACCCGAGGTCCACTTTCTCCAGGAGGACCAGGGTCACCAGGAAAACCAACAGGACCCTAATCCAGAGGGAAATCAAGGTCAGGGTCACAGCCCCCTAAGCCCACCCAGAGCCAAAACAAACCCCCACAGGCACAGGCCACACTCTCCCCCTCTACAGGCAGTGCCCACCTGCACCACCCAAGGAAGAGGGTTCCCTGCACCCCCTTTCCCCACCTCATACACTGCATGCTGTGTAATGCTTTCAGGTCCTTAACTAGAGAGCTTTTTCTCCTTTTCTCTCTCTCGTATCCTAGACCCCATACATCCCTCCCAGGAGACCTCATTCCCAAAGCCTATTTCCCAGGTATTCCCCACACTCTCGGGCTCCCCAAACTCCAAGATCCTCACACTCACACACACCCGTATTCCCAGGTCTCCCATTCACAGGGCCCTCCTCACAAACTCACAGGGTTCCCTTTGGGGCCATCATCGCCGGTGGGGCCTTTAGGCCCTGGTGGTCCCGCCTCTCCTGGCTGCCCTGACTCTCCTTTCTCCCCACGCTCCCCGCGTGGACCCTGGAGGATGAGTGGAGGGTACAGATGGTCCCAAAGGGGTCTTGAAAATCAAGGATGCAGCCCCTGCCTCCAAGACACCTTCAGCCTCCCCCTCACCTCCTCAGTGACATTGGGGTGCACACAGAAAGTCAAGCCCATAGCGGGAATCCCTGGCCCCTCTTTCCTTCAAGGAAAGAGGGGGCAGGGCTCCCTCAGATCCAGGGACCAGGTGTCACAGAGAATGGCTGGGAGCAGACTCCTGGGCTTTGGAGGAGTTCCAGCTCCAGGAGGTCAGAGGAAAAGTGGGAGTGGGATTGAGGGGGTGAAGGGGGTTGGAGAGTGGGGCTTCAGAGCTACTACTCACCTTGACACCTGGCTCGCCCTGGACTCCAGGAGATCCTGACTCTCCTGGCTCCCCCTGCAAGGAGACAGGGGGTCAAAAACCTCCTCCCCCTCAACAAAATCCTGATACTCTCCCATTTCACTCCCCTTTGACTCTGCCCCACCAAAACTGGCAGAAGTCCAACCCTCATTCCCCGACCCAAACCATCCATTTGTCCTTTCCTAGTACCTTCTCTCCAGGGGGACCCAGGTTCCCAACACCTCCTGGGGGACCTTGTGGACCCTGGAGGAGGAACAGAAACAGGAATCATTGCTTAGGGGAGGAGGTACCCTGCCGACGGGCAGAGCCTGAATGAGGGCCTGAGGTCACGGACAGTGGGAGGCCTTCCCAGGGTCCAGCAGCTTCCCGTGGCCCCTGAGGTGAGAGTTTATAGTCTGAGGAAAGTGAAGCAGAGGACTGACCACATTTATCTGAAGGGACAAGGGGCTGAGAGGACTCACATCAGCTCCATTGGGTCCAGCTGGGCCTCGAGGTCCTGGGGGGCCGGGTGGTCCCTGGAGAGAAACAGACACAGGGATATGGAGAAGGGAAGTGGGAGGAGACAGATGGATGCACATGAACAGCGGAGGGTTGGGGGAGGCAGAGGTTCCTGAGCGAAGGGGACAGCCAGGCCAAGGAACAGCAAGCATGCAGGCTGCTGTGGGGTCAGTAGCAGTGGACTTTTGGGGTGGGGGATAGATGGGCAGGAGGGTGGCTAGTAGGTGGGGCTGGAATCAGTAGGGGTCACGCTCCATCAATGGGGTCACACTCACCATAGGGCCCACGTCTCCTGTTTCTCCCTTCTCTCCTGAGGGGCCTGGCAAACCCTGCACGGGTATACACAGCACAGACCCAGGTGACCAAACCACCTTAAGCACAGCCCTAGGCAGATGGACACCCCAGTTCCGTCCCCCTCAGATCCCACATGCCCCCCACCTCCCCAGTCCTCTGCCCCCATCTCCCCAGTCCTCATCAGCAGGGAGCTGGCGGCTGGTGGGAGGCCCAGGCAGACATCAACTCCATTGTGACCCCACCGCTCAGCCCGTCTCCACCCCAACTCACCTGTAGACCAATGGGTCCTGGGGGCCCATTGAATCCTCTTGTTCCTTCATCACCTTTGGCTCCAAAATGCCCCTGGGGACCCCGAGCTCCAGGCTCCCCATCTGCTCCCTGAGGTGGGAGGAGGGCAGGGACAAGGACATGGAGATGGTCATGGGTCAGGTGTTTTCTAGCTACAAACCCCACACAGAGCCAGGCACCAGGCCAAGAGTCCCCAACTCCCACCCCCAAGCCCAAGGGCAGAGGGGAACTGAGGGCAGAGCAGAGGCTGCGGATGGCGCACCAGCACTCACCGCTGCTCCGGGCTGCCCCACAGGACCGAGGGGTCCAGGGGGTCCAGGAGGGCCCTAGAGGAGAAAGAAGAGTCAGAGGTACCGAGACAAGGGGAGAGACAAAGTGAGAATGAGGTTAAAGGCCAGAGGTGAGAAGTCAGAGGAGTGGACACTTACATGTTCACCCTTGTTCCCTTTAGTGCCCTTCTGTCCAGGGTCTCCCACCTCACCCTGGGAGGAGAAGGCAGGTGAGATATTAGAGAAAGGAGGGGGTGGGCTGGGGAGAATGAGACAGGGATCGGGGACCATGACCAGATCAGAGATCTCATCCAGAAAGAAGATGGAGGCATAGGTCTGTGGGTTTCCTCACCTTGTCTCCATCCTCTCCTGCCACACCTGGGGGTCCAGCAGGACCAGGAAGCCCCACCGGACCCTGAACCCCATCACGGCCAGTTGGACCAATGGGGCCCTTCTCACCCTGTGGGAAATGAAGAAAGAAGTCATGACCTAGAGATGGCCCTCACCCTCAAACAGCCCTACAGAAAACCCTCCGTAACCCATCAGCTCACAGGCCCCTCCCAGGTATCTTCCCTGGGACCCACACTTACCGGGACACCTTTCTCTCCTGCAGCTCCAGGGGGGCCCTGAGGTCCTGGGCGCCCTGGGGGGCCAATGGGTCCTCCAGATCCTGCTGAACCTCGCTCCCCAGGGGAGCCCTGAGACAGGAGATGGAGTCAGACCCTCAAGGAGCCCACAGCCTACCCATGCCAGCAGACCCCTGACCATGGGTCCCAGGGGAATAGCCCCAAATCAGGTGCATCATGACGGACCCTGGACTCCCTCTGCCCAGTCCCACAGCCCTGCCTAAATCCAGATGCCCCTCTCCATCCTCCCTCACCCATCCTCTTTCCTCATTCCCCTCTGCCTTTCAGGGACCCTGGACTCACTGCAGGGCCAGGGGGACCAGCCGGACCTTCATTCCCTTTCAAACCAGCTCCACCCTATGAACCAGAGGTTGGAGACAACAGACATGAGACAGGAAGGTGGGACACCACAGGCATGGGGTCCAGGAGACATGCAGGGAAGGATGAAGGTCGGGGAGATGGGAGTGGGGGTGACGATGAGGGGTGCCAGGATGCAGGGTGACTTGTTACAGGCAGTCAGGTGGGGTCACACTCACGGCAGTGCCAGGGAGGCCTCTTTCTCCTGGGAAGCCCCTTAGACCAGCAGGACCATCCTTCCCTGGGGCCCCAGGGGGACCAGGGTCACCCTAAAAGGAAACAAAAGTGATGAACCACAGCATGCTCCCAAACCAAGCAGAAAGATCTCAGCCCCCCTCAAATCCCCAACTGCCTGTTTCCTTCAGCACCCCAACCCTGGTCCCCCAAGTTCCCCTCTGCCGAGCCCCTTACTGACCTTTGTTCCTTCTTTTCCAGCTGTCCCAGTCAGTCCCTGCTCTCCAGGGGGGCCGGGCGGTCCTGGGTGACCTCTCTCCCCCATGGGCCCAGTTTCTCCTGCAGCTCCCTGGGAAAGAGGCAGAGACTCCAATCTCAGACCCTCCACCTCACTCTGGCCACCTTAAAATACCCCTCTAGAACCCCTTTATGTCTGCCCCAAAGCTCCTGGGGGCTTCCTGGGTTTCTCCTAGGCCTCTGTTCTGGTTTTAATTCCCCAGTGTGGAGTAGTAGCTACACCACCTTGCTTCCCTGCTGGGGAAACTCCTCTTTTCCAAGATGCGAGAAGATGAGAACTGGTCCAGGAAACAGTCTGATATTTGGGATCCCTGCTCCAAATCCCAGCCCCCACCATTCACCCAGCCCCAGGGCTCCAGGTCAGGCAAAGGAGAGGCAGGGGCATGTGATTGGGAAAAGGGAAAAGAGAGAGGCAGATAGACTAACTCCAGGGCCTGGAGACCTTCTCTCCAGCGGGCACACGTACCTGGGGTCCCACCACTCCTGGGGGGCCGGGGGGGCCAGTCTTCCCTTGGAAACCCTGAGGGAAGAAGAGAGGAGAGGCCCTCAGAACACATGGTCAAGCGTGGACGCTGGGTGCTGGCTCTCAGGGTCCCAGGGTAAGGGCAGGGTCACCACCCAGTCCTTGGCTGTGGTCTGAGCAGTGCCAGGATGCTCTCCACTCTGCCAGGAGAACTTTCCTGGCAGGCCTTCTGGACAGCTCTGGAGCTGGAGGGTCTGAGAGCCCAGGGGTATCACTTACCACTTCTCCTCTCTGGCCTGGATGTCCTGGCAGCCCGTCCTTCCCAGGGGGACCCTGGAAGGAGTTCAGATGTCAGATGAACTCCCAGTTGGGAAGGGGGATGGGGAAAAGGACTCACAGAACCAAGGCGGATCAGAGGTCATAGGTCAGCTTACCGGAGGTCCCTTGGGGCCAGGAAATCCGTTGGGGCCCTGAGGTCCAGGGAGACCCTAGAGACAGAGCTGAGTTGAGTTAAGAGAATGGGGAGGGGCACTGGGCAGGGGACACAGCCTCCTCCCTGAGGTGAGAGGGAGCTGGCTCCACTTGGGCTCCCTGGGGAGCTCTGGGGGACAGGAGGCTCAAGCCACACTCACCCTCTCTCCAGGGGGCCCATGGGGGCCATCACCGCCCGATGTTCCCTGTGGGGGAAACAGAGAATGGGAGGAGCCACCTTCTAGCTGTCTCCAAGGCCGGAGGAGTTGAGCAGCACTGGGCTACGAGGCGGATGGAGAATGGAGCCCGGCCAAGCCCACTAACCTTAGCTCCAGACTTCCCAGTGGCACCTCGGGGTCCCCGCTGGCCCCGTGGACCCTAGAGAAAGGAGAAGGGAGTTGCCAGAAAAACCCCAAGGCACCCTTTTGCATCTTGAGCTGCATGTCTCTCCCCGCTGTACTCACCGTGGGGCCCCGCTCTCCCCGAGGCCCTGATTTCCCTGACAGGCCCTGGGGAATGAAGCAGAGACAACACATTACCCAAGGGCCCCTACAGAGCCACCCCTCCCTGTGCACCCCTTCTCTTCCCCCAGCTTACCCGGGCTCCCTTCTCTCCACTGGCTCCAGGAAAACCAGGAAATCCCAGGGACCCCTGGTGAGGATGAAGAGGAGAAAACTTGAGAAGTCATGAAAGGGGAGGGCCTAAGAAGGGCGCAGGGGGTCAGGAGAGGTGATGGAGGCAGTGGTGTGGGAGACCCAAGCCCTGCCAATAACTAGGTGTCCTTGGACAAACCCTGGTGCTTTCTGGGCCTCTGTCCCCTCACGGGTAGAATAGGAGTTGGCTAAATTCTCCCCAGGGTCCCCCACTGCTCTGTCAGTCTGTGCTTCCCGCAGTTAGGAGTCAGGGAAGGGAGAAGGAGGAGGCGCACAAAAGGGGCATTGCATCACCTTGGGACCCTGGCGTCCGGGGTAGCCAGGCAGACCGGGAACACCCAGCTTGCCCTGTGGAGGGACAGAGGGCAATTAGGAGCGAGAGGATCCTCCTTCATCCCTGGAGACCCCAACACTCAGAGGTGGGACCCAGCCCCCACCCAGCAACACTCCTTACCAAACCCCTAGCCACTGGCCCCTCATTTCCCGCCCCTCCACGGGCTGCCTGGCGTTTGTAATCTCTCTTTCCTGAAAGTGGATTTTCTGCAACTCTGGTGCTGGAATCTCGCCTCCTTAATGTCTGCAGCTCCATCAGGTCCTGAAGGTGCTGTGATCTCATCCCTTCCTACCTGTCAACCTCAGCTCCATCTTCCCCAGCACACACTCCTGCTCCACTGGGACCAGTCCCTTTGCAGGCCCCACATGGCCTCCACCCCTTGGCTCAGCTCTGCACTGCCCAGCTTCCCGCCATGCACCCCCTGCCTCCCGATGCTTCAGGGCCTGTCTTGTGAAGACAGCTGTAGAGCGGAAGTTGGGAGCAAGGATTCTGCAGCCTGACTGCTTGGGCTCAAACCTTGGCTTTTGCCCCTCACTAGTTGAGAGATTAAGAAACATCTTAACCTCCTGGTGCCTCTGCAAAACCTCTGCAAAACAGGACTGCAAGGGCACCCACCCCACAGGATTGATATGGCAAGTCAGCCCAGTGCCACACACAGTAAGGGCCTGGGGAGGGTTAGTGCTGAAGATCTCAGAGCCCACCTCCTCTCTGACTCTCTTCCTTCTCAGAACCCCTGCTGTGCTGAATTGACACATTTTTATTCTGCTTTGCAACAGGTACCCTCTGATGGCCACTATGCCTTGTCCCCATCTATCTGTTGTAAACTCTTCATGGCAGGGACTTTTCCTTGATTTCTTATGTATGCCCCCTTCACCCAGTGTCCTGGAGGTGCTGTATACACAGGGAGGAGCATAATTAATGCATGGTCATCTTCGATTGACTTGCTGACCTCAGCCATTGGCACCCCCATAACCACCCTGATCCCGGTGCCCAGACCCCCATCCCCTCCATGCCCTAGAGCATGTGGACACAGATCCCTCATCCCCCATCACCTTCTCGCCCATAAGCCCAGGAGGCCCAGGGTCTCCGGTGGGTCCGGTGCGTCCCTTTGGCCCCTCAGGACCATCCTCTCCCCTGGCACCAGGAACTCCAACCTCGCCCTGGGTGAGAGAGTTAGAGAGATGAAGGACAGGGACTGGGGGTGGGGGCTGGGCCCTGAGAGGAGAGACAGGCCCCAGAAAGGCCAAGTGGGTTTGGTGAGGGTCCCAGAAGTCACTCAGGGAGGCCCCAGGGGCAGGAGAGCGTTGTGATTGGAGAGCCGGTGGGACCAGACTGTGGCGCTGTGTTCCTGCTAGGACCAGGCTCTAAAGGGAGCAGGGGAGTCTGGGGTATCAAGGGACAGGCTGGTAGTTGGGGGGTCCAAAAGGGAGGATCATTAGCACTTAGAGTTGGGGGTCCAGGGTGGGGGTTTCTACTCACCCTGTCGCCTTTCACACCCATGTCACCTTTGAATCCAGGAAAGCCATCCTCGCCCTGAGAAAGACAGGGGGTGAGAGGAAACCACAGATGATGGAGGGTCAGGGCGTGAAAATGGAGGATTTCAGAGAATGTGGGTGGAAGGGTAGATTTTAGGAGCTGGAGGGCAAAGCTGAGCAGGCTGGCGGGAAGGGAGGAAGGAAGAGACGGGCAGAAAGGTGGGAGTGGGGCAGGGCAGGAGTGCTGGGAAGTCAGGGAAACACTGCTCACCTTTTCACCTTTGTGACCCTTCAGACCCCGAATTCCATCCACACCCTAAAATCAGAACGGGGATAGAGACAGAGAGATTAGAAAGGGAGGTTGGGCTGGAAGGACCAAGCTCCAGAGACCCCAGCTGGGTCCCCTGACCTCAGTCTTTATCTCTCAGCCAGGTGGTCCGTTACCTTGACACCTCGAGGTCCCGGGTATCCCAGAGGACCCTGAGGTCCAGATGGACCCTGGAAGAAGAAAGAGAGGCATCTATAAAGGGGTCTCAGGGTATCACTGTAGGAGTCCCAGGGGGTGGGAGAAAGGGAAACGACAACACAAGTCCGGACAGGGTTACAGGGTGTGGGACCGAGGGACTGTCAGAGCCATGTGACGAGACAAGGAAATCCCAGGGACTCTGAGGCTCAGGTCTGCGTGGGAACCCTTTGAGGGTGAAAGGAGGCATGGACGATCTCACCTGGTTTCCTTTGGTTCCAGGGGGACCTTCTTTGCCGGGGTGACCCTGGGGGTAGAGGAAAGACAACCTGACCGCTGACCCCTGTCCCTGTCCCTGCAGCCCCTCCCTACACTCCAGCCCAAATGCCCCCGTGACCTAATGAAACTGTTGGACCATTGGCGGGCACTACCAGTGACCTCCCAGTGCAAGGGACACACAGTACAGATACTCACTGAAGGCATTTGGAGATCATTCTTGGGGGTGGAGGGTCAAGGGGAATTTGTATTAAGCAGTGGGGACCCACTTACCGGGGGCCCATCTGAGCCGGGCATGCCAGGGAGCCCTGGTTTCCCTCGAGGACCCTGCAAGAAGATGAGGAGGCCCAGGGTCACCAGAGGGGTCAGGTCTGAACATGTCAAAAGTCCCAGCCAGACATTTGAGACACCTCTACACCCTGCCTTGGCATATCCACTGTCCCACAGATCACTTAGTCACTTACCTTCTCTCCATGAGGGCCAATGGCACCCTGGGGCCCGGGCAGACCCTAAACACAGGGAGAGAGAAGTCACAGAGGTCCCCCAGGGGTGGGCCTCTCTCTCCCCAAGCCAGCGTCCCCCATTCAGAACATGAGCAGCAAAGGCTTGAGACCCTTAATTTCCTTTCCCCATCCAGGGTCTGACCCACTGTGGAAGCCCAAGGGAAGTCACTAACATTGGGGAGGGGGTGGACAGGACCACTCACCTGGGTCCCAGGAGTGCCCTGCTGTCCAGGAGGGCCTGGCTCTCCCTGGGGACCCTAGAAACAGGCCATGGGCAGGGGTCAGAAGGAGATGTTGACAGAAGAAACAGGGCAGAAAGCTGAGTCCCAGCAGGGACAGCAAGAGGGCAAAAACCAGAAGCAGGCAGGGGGTCAAAATGGTGGCAAGGGAACAGGATCTTGTCAGAGACCCCAGAGGCTAAGGGTCAGTGGGGTCTCCATGCCAACACTCACCAAGCTTCCTTTGGGACCATGGGGACCATCCATGCCTCGGACTCCCTGAAACATGAGAGGGGCGTGATCAGGCTGGAAAGCAGGCCTGGGCCCTGGAGGGACCTGTGGTTTCTGTGAGACCCGGCCATTCCAGAGGGTGGGATGGGGCGGGCGCACAGCGGTCAGACCTCCAATTCATCCCAAACCTAAGCAAATAGAGCCAGCCCAGATCCACAGGGCGTGGGTCTGTGGGTTTGTGGGGGTTTGTTTTGTTTTCCTTGAAGATTTTTTTTTAGTATGCTCAGAGCCTGTGGTGCACTGCACCATCTGGCCCTGCGAGGGCACCTGAGGGTGAAGGCTGAAGTGGGGTTAGGTGGGGGCCGGGGAGGAGGAGCTAGAAGGGTTAGGAAAGGTAGAGAGTTGATGAGGGCAGGGTCAGAAGTCAGGGACAGTCATTTACCGGGGGTCCAGGAATCCCAGGTGGGCCTTTGGGGCCAAGGAGACCTCGAGGTCCCTGCATTCAGGTGAGGGGAAGAGAGGGCATACATGGGTGAGAGAAAATGTGTCCCTTTCCGGCATACTCAGAACCAGGCCCCTCAACCCAAACCCCACAACTCACCGACTCTCCAGGCAGCCCCCGAGGTCCAATCTCCCCATCGTCTCCCTGGAGGAGGAGGACATGGTGAAGCAGCCTCACCTTCCAGACCTCACCCATACCAAGCCCCTGTCCTGGGCACGACACTCACCCGCTCTCCATCCTCACCAGGAGGCCCAGGAAGGCCCTGGGCACCAGTATCACCCTGAAAAATGGGCAAACAGGTAAGAGGGGTCGCAGAGTCCCCAGCATGGCAGACATGATCGTCTTCAATTAACCAACTAATTTCATTCCCTGAGCTCCCACTGGGACCCTCAGCTTCCTTCCCTTGTCTTGACATCCTACTTCCGCTCCCCTCCACAGAAGATCTGCCCCCTCACCCCAGCACCCTCCATCCTCGATATACTCACCCTGTGTCCCTTCTCCCCAGGTAGCCCTGGGAGTCCATCAAAACCTCGGTCGCCCTAGGGAGAAGAAGGGCAGCCCAGGTGAGGTCCCAGCCCCTTTCCCACGCCTCTTCTCCCTGTTGCGTCCTGAGTGGGGAGGGAACTGGGGGACTCGGTTATCCCCAGAAAATGAATGAGCTCAGGTGGGGCTGGGAGCTACGGGCATCAGAGAGGGGCCCAAGCCTGTTACCTTCACTCCAGGTTCTCCAGGCATCCCTCGGGCTCCATCAGCACCCGCTCGGCCCTGGGGGTGCAGGGGAAGTGTCAGAGAAAGCAGGGGCACAGCGCTCTACACCCCGTGCCCCATCTCCCATCTTCTACCCACACCCACCCTACCCCTGGGTCACTTACCCTTCGCCCAGCCTTTCCGGGAGGGCCTGTGAGGCCCTGAGGTCCTCTGGGACCCTGTGAGGCAGAGGTTGGGGGCAGGGTTAGTGGGCATAGACAGAGGAGGCGGCACTGGGCTGGGGGTCATGTGGGTGGGTGGGGGGTGTCACCTGAGGTCCTAGGTCTCCAGATTCTCCTTTCAGGCCAGGGCTCCCAGGTTGTCCCTGTGAGAGAGAAGAGAGGGTGGCTATGCCGAAGGACACACCCATCAGTGGCCTCAAAGCCCTCCCCCAAAGGAGCAAAATAACCTTCAACTTGGTCCCTTTCCAGAACTATCCATAGCCCCACCACATAAAGGATCCCCTGTCTCAGCACCCCACTCACTCACCAAGGGTCCAGGGCGGCCTGTGTATCCCATGGGGCCAGGGGGTCCACGGAGTGCCAGCTAGGGGGCCAGGGAGACAGCAGAGCTGAGGCAGAGGCAGCTGGAGAGCCCCCAACCCCAGTTCACCTTCCAAATTCACTCTCACACTCCTAGTCTTCATTCCACTGCCCCATATGCTCCCAAACCTCCCTCTCAGCCCCAGACAGATCCAGACCTTCCTCTGCCCTATGTTCACCCCAGCCTACACTTCCACCCTCTCCTAGAGTCTTCCCTTTCCCACCACGCCCCTCCCTCCACCAAGATCCCTTCCACCCTACACACCCGTGCCTGCTGCAGAATTGCCTGGGCCTGAGCCTCCTGGGCCGCCACCACGGGGCCCTTGTCACCCCCGCCACTGCCAAACCGGAACTGTGAGGCAAGGAGAAAAGACCCAGGTTCTTCCAGGAAATCCATTTGATCGTCCCAGCCAGAGGTGTTGTTCAGCATTTGTGCCCCATCTCCCAGGTTCTGGGACACTATCTCCCCCATGCACTCCTCCAGCATCTCCCATGGGTCCCAGATAATCATTTAGAAGCTTTCAGAAACTCAAGTCCTGTCCTCTTCCCCCACTCTGGCTTCTGCTTCTCAAAAGACTCTTCTTTGGTTCTAGACCCCCTGAAATTTAGTATTTTCTGCCCAATTCTAGATGATCCAAGTTTGGTTCTAGAAGATCTATATTTGGTTCTAGGTCATCTAATGAGGCCCTAAACATTCTACCTCCAAGATCAAACTCTTCGGGCAGATGGCCTTTAGAAACTCCTCCTTAGCTTTCCTGACCTTGTGGTTCTTGGTGACACAACACAATTCCCCTGCTCTCCCCCCCGTTCAGCCCATTCCAGAACTCAGAAGACACTCACTGGGAGCATAAAGGCTGTGCCGGGAGGGCCAGGGGCCCCATCTGATCCAGGGAGCCCTGCTCGGCCGGGGGGACCCTGGAGGAAGGAGAGATGAGGATAGGGTGACAGATAGGGGGTTGTTAGGGTCCTGGCATCATTTTGAAACCCTCCTCAACAGAATAAATGTAGACCTCAGATCTTTCCCGAGCTTTCCCCACACCCCCATGGAGAAAAATGATGGTGAGACATCAGACTACTCCCCTCCCCAACCAGAGTCTGCCCTCTTCTCTGGGTGCTGGGGGGCACAACAGCCCCTCACTCATTAATCAGCCAGATAATGAGAAATTACTGAGCATGGTACCCGCACTGGGTACTAGTGGCTCCTCTGCAGACCTCCCCACCACACACAGGACGCTGTCATACCCTCTCGCCAGGGTCTCCAACTGGGCCTGGATTGCCTTGTATGCCAGGGGGACCAGTCAATCCCTGAAGAACAAAAGAAGAGGGGATAGGGTGTGGGCACTCAGATAGAAGACAGTTATGTGATTGAGGGGTGGTCTCTACAGAAGAGATCTGGGAATCTGGGAAGCTTTGATTGGAAGGATGTTCCGGGGTTCTAAGAAGAAGGCCTGCGCATATGTGGGGAAGGTACAGATGAATGTGTAGGCATCGTCTCTGTGAAAAGAATGGAGGCAAATGGGTCACAGCTAGAACTCACCGCAGGGCCTTCTGGACCAGGGGGCCCCTCCACCAGCATGCCCTGTGGAGTCAAAGGTTAAAAGTGAGAGGCTATAGGGCTAGCACCCCCACCTCCTTCCCTTCTTCCCACTGCCCTCCGCTCAGTGACCAGGGTGACTTACAGGTTCCAGCACTGCAGGCTCCCCCTTCTCTCCCTTCAGCCCCCGGGGTCCACGGGCAGCCTGAGGGAGACACACATGTAACCCCCAGTGGGGCCTGTGAGCAGCCAGGACACTAGCACTGCCCCCACCCCAGTGGCAGTCTCAGGTCCTCTAGAGACCTCTCTGACCCTACCTCCAAGTCCCCCAGCCCTCCCCTAAGACTCCATCTTCACAGACCTCCCAGGTCTAGCAAGGGAGACCTCAGGGCTCTCCAGCCCCCAATTCCCAGCCCCACCTCAGCAAACACAATCTCCTCATCTCCCTGAGAACCTCTCAAGAATGTCCCCAGACACTTCCTGGGATTCCAAACTCCCCAACCCTCCAAACCCTCTTCTGGAGGACTATACCTTATCCCCCAAACTCCCTCTGACCCCAGGAATCCTTATCACCTTAAGAAACCATAGCTTCCTCACCTTCAACTCACCAAATAAGAATCTCTCTAAGACTGTGGATAGAGTTTTACTTGGGTTTGGGGGAGCTCATGCATCCATATGAGAATCTGTCATAATCTATGGAAACTTTCTCCAGAAAAGAAAAAGTGTATGCCCTTATGCAAAAAATTTTCTTTAGAATTTCAAGGAGTTCACAAGTAAAACTCCCCAGAGGTTAAACATTCATACTCTAAGTAGATGTGGAGAGCAGTCCCCGCTGATATCCCAAAATTAGACCTCATAACTGTTTTTTTGGAAAATACAGCTCTTGGGCTCAGTTACTCAAGTCCCAGAGCAGAGCCCCTCAAGTCCTCCCAGTTCCTCTCCCATCAAGGATGCTACACCCTTCTTCTGGCCCTCATGTATACTTCAAGCCCACCAGTAGCCTCTCTTCCACTCAGATGCCCACCCCCAAATCTGGAGCCAGAACCAAGATAAGGACAAAGAGAAGGGAGGATATCCTCCAGCACCTCCCACTCTTCAACAAAGACCTTCAAAATGCCCCCCTCTACCTCCATCCTGACCAAACAATAATGATCAGTTTCCAAACTCTCCCATATCCCACACTGACCCTAGATTTCCAGAAAGCAGCAGAGGGTCAGAGGTGGCAATATTAGAGAAGGGAAGGTGGGCTGAGTCAGCAGGGTAGAGGTGGCAGCTCCAACTGCAACGCAGGCAAAAGATGAAATGAAATAGACAGGAAATATACCCACTGATAGGGAGTGGTTGAAAACATGGGACACAATTAAGGGAGACAGAACAAAGAGACAAACATTTGGAAGCAAGAATGATACCAGGGCCAAGAAAAATTAAACATGGCCAAGATGGCTAGAAAATGAACCGGATAAACAGGAAGTGGTTGGACAGACAGGAAGCAATCAAGAAAAGAGGATCCAGGAAGTGGACCTTCAATAACAACATGGTGACCATGACCAAGAGAGAAAAGAAATTCACAAAGCAGACAGAAAGTGCTTCTTGGAAATGGATTATGACAATTAAAGGCAATTCTTCCAGCAAACACAAATATCAAGGCTAGTACACACAGGAAGTGGCCATGATAAATATCTAGGCCCACAATGGAAACTTTATGATTTGGATGACCTGAGACACATAGGAAGTGGCTTATTATCAAAGTATAGGACAGCATGAAAAACTAGAGCTGAAACACAAATAATAAGTCCCTTCCAGTCCCATCTGATCCAGTCACCAGGATGGATGCCATGGCTGGAGAAGACAGGAGGGGGCAGACAGAAAGTGGCCTGTAGGTTAGAAAATCTGACAGAAGAAGTTACATTGTCTGGCAGCAACATGGATAAGAAATTGTTTTGACCAAGAAGAAATGATGGAGACAGACTGAAAATGGACACAAGGTAGGGGCTTATTGACCAAAAATTTTATTAAATCTAGTTTGATTGAGACAAGAAGTGTCCAAGAAAGACAGGAAGTGGCCATAGAATAAAACAACAACAACAAAACCAACTGCCCTGGACAGAAGGATCCATAAGGAGTCAGGGTAAGTAAGTCACTGGGCAAGGGAAGGCAGGAAGTAATATTTTCAAGCAACAGACACATCTTATGTGAATAGAAAATGGCAAACCACCAATGGGAAGTAGTTCACAGACAACAGACAATAAACAAAAAACAATAGGAAGCAATTCTGGTAGCTCCCACTGGAGGTCAAGAATGGAAGAGGAGCTCCTTTCACTTACGGCTCCTGAGTGGGCTGTCTCCGCAGAGAGGGCAGGGCCAAGCTCCGTCTCCTCACGATAATCGTCCCCATAGCCATAGGTGTAATCGTAGGGCCCTGCTGGGGGGTCTGTGCCACCCTCCCCATATTCCTCTGTCAGGAACCTGTCGGCTGTGGAGGGGACCTGGAGATCTGTCTGCTCCTTCCCGGGGATGGGGAGATAGGGGGTAGACAGGGGCATTAGGGCCCAGAGGAGGTTTTCCCTGGACCCCAGAGTGTGACAACTCCAGCCCAAAGGATTCTGAGGGTAACTCGGACAGGAGTTTTCCTCCCAAGAAGAGCAAGGGGAGCAGTTGTATAGAAGGGGGTTGGCCATCAAAGACCCCAAATGAGGAGGGGTGTCCAGAAAACGGGCCCGGGTGGAAGGAATGATGGGTAAGAAGAAAATGGCCGGAGGGCTGGACATGAATGGACAGCCCATGGACATAATCAGAGACAAAAGAGCCCAGGAATGACTAAAGAAATGGATGGAAAGACAGGGAGAAGAGAAAAAGTGACACATTGGACAGAAAATGGCTCCTGGGAACCAAAAGTAAACCCACTTGACACTAACAGGGAGAGGAGGTTACTCCAGAATCAAAGAATCCTGGCAGGAGACATGGACACGGAATAAAAATGGCTGTACTGAGGGGGACAAACAGACCAATAGGTCTTGAGTGACCACACAGAAGGTCATACATGGACATGACAAAGAGCCCTCCGGCCAGAGGAGGGGCTAATTCATCAAGACGCAAGGGGCAAGGGAAGTGGGTCATAGACACCCACAGCCCCCAGCTGGGATGAGGGAGGGGGATGGAGTTACCTCCTCAGGGGGTGGCGAGGGGCTTGACTCCAGGATTCCTTCCTCTCCACCTGGGGTCGGGTCCTAACCCGAAGTGAGGGGGGAAAAGAGTAGCATGGGGTGGCAAGGAAGGAGAGAGGTTAGCAGAAAGGGAGGCAAAGCAGCACCTCGTCCCCCCTGAGGGCTGTGTCTGTCTGTGCTGGGGGGTGGGGGAAATCACAGATCTTGCAGCCCCTTTGGAAGGGGGACAGACTGGGGAGAGTGAATCTCCAAGGCCATAGAGGTTTGGGGGCAGAGATCTGGATACCCCAGCTCTACCTGCCGGTAACTGCTGCCTCTGGTCCTGGGGGGGCCCCGGGCAGTGGGGGGAGCTGCCCGCCGAGCTGGGTGCCGGGAGAGGGGAGGCTGGCCCCGGGCCGGGCTAGAACCTCCAATTCGAGAGGACCTCCGGCCTGGTGAGGGGGATGCCTGCCGGGCCGCTGACCTCTTGGCAGGTGGGGTAGGCTTTCGGGGAGGGGTCCGACGCCCCCTGTGGGGAGGGGGAGCCCTGTGGCTGGGGCTTGGAGGCCACTGCAGCAGAGAGACATGGGATGGGGCAGTGAGGAAACATCCATGATCTAAATATCAGGTGGCTCTCCCCACACCTTCGGAGGGGAGGAAGACATCACAGGTGTTTGCAAGGGGTGGTGGGAGGAATGGAAGAAAGGAAGGGGGTCCCTCAAGTTTACCTGATAATCAGGGGTTGTCCCCGCAGTCATCACATCATAATAGGGGGGCTCGTAGTCATAGTAGAGAGACTCAATGGACTGGGGTTAGGGAAGGGGCAGAGGAATAGGTGGGGAGGAGGGGAGGGTTGGGGGAGGAAGGATGGGGGGGAGATGAGGAAGTGGTGTGGAAGTTGGGGATGAAAGGAGGGGCAGGGATCAGGAGAAAGATGGGGAGGGGTGAGAAAGGGGTGGGATTGGGTCCCGCATGTGGGACAGAAGTAGACATGATTAAGAGATTGACCCTCCAATCTTCAGACCACTGACCCCCGATCGTATCTGCCGAGATTCCACCCAGTCTGGGTCTCCCTTCCCCTCCCCCCACCACAGCCCCTTATCCTGCACCTCCACATGCAAGGGGCCAGAGACTCGGCCCCCACATCCACACTTGCACAGACCCACTCCTCCTTTGGGATTTCCTCTACTGCCTACTCCTTCCCCGTTTCTCCTCCTAAGTCTTACCATTTCAGCTTCTTCCTCCCTGCTTCTGTCTCTCCCCTCCTCTGCTCTCCCATCCTCCATCCCCAAGTCTTACTCCCACCCTCCACTGTATCCCAATCTCTTAATTCAAGGAAGGCATGGAAAACCCAAGGACACAGTTCCAGGAAGACTAGCAGAGGAGACATAAGGAGGGGACACAGTTCCCAGCCACGAATTCTTTATAATGACTCTTTTTATTTTTAAATGAAAATAAAAAGGTTGATGAATGAGGACTGGGAGGAGGGGGTTGTGATGAGAATAGAGGGGATGTTTGGGGAGGGGCAAAAAGGAGGGGAGAACAGGAGCCCAAAATAGGATGGGGAGCTCTGGAACATTGGGGGAATTCCCCTGGGGAGATGTGAGGGTGTCACCCCCCCTGGGGTGTACTGCAGGTTGGGGTTGGCGCAGCTCCCTCACCTGCTGCTGGGGTTCCTGGTTTTGCGGCCTATGAAGTCTTGATGGTTGCTGCTTCGGAGATCTCTGGGATCTGTGAGACTGTTGTTTCTGAGGTCTCTCTCTCCAACCCCTCTCACACTCCAGCTCCTTCTGTTCACACGAATCGTAGGCAGCTTGCACCCCCGGGACAATGACAAGTTCCTGGACATCACCCTACAAAGACAAGAGGAAGGAACAGCAATGGAGAAGGGCAGAGAGGGCTTTAGAAAGACAAAGGGTATAGTCTGGGACACAGGGTAGGAGGCCAATCTAAGGTAAGACGATATAATGGAGAAGGTCATTATCAACCTTCCCACATGCACAGTTCTTTGCAGTTTTCAAAGGATCTTCTCATTCATAATCCCTTCACAACAACTGGGAAAGTCAGTAGGACAAGGATCTTTATGCCCATTTTCCAAACACATTCCATCCATAAAAGTTGAAAGAGGTAATGACTGACCCAAAGTCACTCAAAGTGGTACAGTCAGAACTAGAGTTCAAGCCTTCCAACTCTAAGTTCAACTCTTGGCCTATCCCCTGCCCCTGTGGTAATGCATGAGCCTTTTTTCAGAGGCTTCTGGAGACCGTGGTCCAACCTTAGTTGCAGAGTTTCTGGTTTCCAATGGCAGTAACAGTGAGAATTCTCAGGACCTTTGGAAATGGCGGAGGGGGGAGCCATGTCTGACTTCCCGTGGCATTTATTTGTGCCCACACATGGTGCTTAGCACACCCTGCATAGTGTTGTAGTTTGGGGATACTGTCTCATCTCTAGAGTGGAACTGGGAGCTCCTTGGGATGATAGAGACCTTATACTATTCTTCTGTGTTCTCCTTGGCACTGGGCCAGCAGGTATTCAGAAAACACTGACTGGCTGGGTGGGTGGATGGATGGATAGATAGATGGGTGAGTAGGTGGGTGAATGGGGGCTCAAATGCATGACTGAATGGGAGAGTTGATGGATGGTGAATGAATGAATGTATCCATGGGTGGATTGGTGGGTACATAAATGGGTGGTACAGTGTAGACAGAAACAGATTAGATGGATGGAATTGAATAAATGGCTGGATGGAGAGTAGGTGGGTGAGGAGATGGGTGGGTAAATGGGTGGCTGGATGCATACATGGGTAGATGGAGTGGGTGGGTGGATGGATGAGTGAATAGGTGCATGGATGGGTTAATGGATGGAAGTATAAATGGATAGGTAGGTGATTTAAAGGAAGGGAACGGCTGAGCAAGGGAAAAATGCGCGGGTGGGAGGATACAAGCCTGAATGCTTGAGTAGGTGGGTGAGTGTGTAAATGGATGGAAGGGCGAATGGATGGGTGGAAAGATAAATCCATTGAAGGGATGGATGGATGGGTGGATTAATGAAAACTGAGTGACAGAATAAGTGGCTGTGGACAATCCTGCCATATAAGTGGGCACTTAGTTTTCCTATAGAAAAAAATTAGCCCTGCGAATAAGAAATGGAAATAGAAATTTAGGAGAGGAAAAAGTGAAGGGTTAGGGCATAGGAAGATGGAGTACTGAGGTCAGAAGGGGAGTGGACACAAGATACAGGAGAAATCACGCCTTGCTCTCATTGCTCTGCTTACCTCAAAGACTTCTTCATCCAAGATACGAGCACCAAAGATTATCACTCCAAGGGTATCCAATACTGGTTGAGCATTTCGGGGGAGGGGCCGGGTGACTCGTTTCTTGCAGTCAATTATGAGGGTGACAGACTGGCCCTTCACAGCCACAGCCACACGGTGCCACCTGGTCATGGGGTATGGTGTGCCAGGGGGAGAGGTTCAAGTGACTGACTGAAGAGGGGAAGTCAAGGGGGCTGGGGAGCAACTGATGGAAGGGTTGACAAGCCAATGATAACAAGAATAGCAATCACAGTAGCCACCATTTATCGAGTGCTTATGATGCACCAGAAACCATGCAACAGTTTTATCCTTTGATTCTCACAATTCTATCATCTCTATTTTTCAAACTGAGACTCAGAAAAGTCAAGTAACACACCCAAGACACAAGGTAGTACTACAGGCAAGGATTTAAACTCTAAAGTCCAAACTGGGGGCTAGAAGTGACTGAAGTTTGGGCAATGGGTGAGTTGTGGCCCAAAGAATTGGCAGGGGTTCCTAGATTAAGGAGTGAGGGTTCTGGGGGTGAGGGCCAGAGGGGAGCTCCTGAAAGAATAGGCCAGATGGACCAGAAGAGCAAACTGACTTACTTGCCATCTGCTAGGCTGAGGCCTCGGAAGACAGGCTGAGCTGGAGGCTGAGGCCGGCCGGTCTGGTCCTCATATAAGAAGCGGACAGGTCGGCCAAGCTCCAGGCCCAGCTGTCGGACACCCTGGGCACTGTAGAGTGTCAACAGGGGAGCCTGGAGGCCAGGGCGCGTCCGGACGGTAGTCAGCAAAGAGAAATCTTTCGGAAAGCCTCCTGGTACCCGAGAGAGACACACACAGATGGAGTGAGAAGCAAAACGAGCCATAAACCCCTTCCCTTCTGGTGTCTAATCCCAGACCCCACCTGGTGACCTCCCCCAGCTCTCCCTGCTCCAGCAGGTCACCCATACCTGGGAAGAGCTGGCGGGTGGGTGCACTGAGCTGGGAAGGTCGGGACACTCGGTAGGCCACATCAGATGGACAGATGCCTCTCGCCTTCCGGACACCATCAGGGAGGGAGGGGAATCTCAGGGCCCGAAGCAAGTCCACAGGGGGCGCACCTGGGAGAATCCACGATGATCAGGGGAAGGGACACACTCTCAGGAGGACCCAAATAGGGGACATTTGGGGTCAAGAGCTCAGCTTCCTGGGGCTCAGCCTCCCTGGAAGACAAGTCACCTCTCCCTGACTTGCTCCTGAACAGGGACTGAATGGATGGAAAACAAGAAACACCTGGCAAAGGGCAGCACCGACCCTGTATTCAGCTCCACGCCCAGGACTGCCCCCCTCTCTCCCAGCCTCTGTCCCCCTCCCTCTCCCTCTGTCTTTCAGCCTATGAATCTCTATTTTCTCTCTTAATCTCTCTCTCAACTCTCCACCTGTCTCCCCTTCTCTCTCTTACTCTGTCACTCTTATTCTCCGTCTCGTACCTGTTGGTGTTTCTCTCTCCCTGACCCTCCTGTCTTCCTCTATGTCCCTCACATCTTTTCCTTTCCCCGTCTTTCTCCCTCTCTCACTCCCTTTCCATATCTGTTGGTGTCTGGGTCTCTGGCCTCTGTCCCACGTCTCCAGCACAAACAACATCTGGGCAAACAATCATTCTGGGCACAGGAGGTACAGGGGTGCCATCAGGGAGGGAGCAGAGAGGCGGCTTTATGGGGAATGGGGCTTCAAGCTGCTGCAGTTCCAGTGTCTGGGCATGCAGAGGAAGGAGATACAAGAAAGAGCCACCCCAGGAGCCTGTGCCCCTGGCTGGTGAGATGGGCTGGGGGGCGGGGGCGGGTGAGGAGCCTGAAGCTGCCACGCGGAGCCGGAGCAGGTCCAGGGCCCAGAGCCACACATCTGTGGATCCCATCAGAGTCTTTGCCCAAAATCCGGGCAAGCTCCCCACACCTGGAACTCCAACACTGCCCCACCACCCCCACAACCCACAATCCAAAGATTCAAGACTCAGGCCATCAGCCCTATTCACCTTGAACTCAGCTTCCGAAGAGTTCAAACTCCCAGAAAAACAAAGGTCACCTCTCCCTCATTTGCTCCCCCAATACACATACTTCTCACACCATCAGCTCCAGATTGGAAAAATCCCAAAGAAAGTTCCAGCAAAACTTTCATAAAAGTGTCGGGCAGGGCAGGGGCCAGGGTGATCAGGAGAGTGGAGCTGGGTGGGGTGGGTGAGGTGGGGCGGGCAGGCAGAGAAAAGGCCCTTTGAGTCCAGAAGCCGGGAAACCACGGCCTTGCCCCCTCCCACCCCCCTGCCCTAGCCTGGCCCCCGCGTGTGGCAGCTCCGCAAACACCAACACACAAGGGCCGCTTTGAGAGACGAAGGGTAAGTGAGACAGAGACACAGAGACTCACAGAGACCCCAGGCCAAGGAGACCTCAGAGGCCCCCATCCTCCACCAAACCCCAGGAGAGTGCAGTTCCATCCTATAGACAACCTACCCACACGTCTGCCCACCCATCTTCCCTCTTCAAGCCACATATGTGGCCCACTGTCTCTGGCCTCAATCTGCCCCAGTATCCCCACTGGTTGCCCTATCACCCCTGCACCACTGTACCTCTGGCCCCCGAAATGCCCCATTCTTTACTGTTATGAATTCCACACTAATTCAGCCCCATTTTTTTTACTCTTATGAATCCCACACTAACCCATTTTCCTATAGAGTCCCACCTCTACCCACTCAGCCCTAAAGTAAGAGACAGTCATCTCAGCCATCTCCCTGCCTCAGTGCTAAAGGGTCCCTTTTCTCCCTAAAAAAGACTCTTAGAATCTACAGACAATCCACTTCAATTTTCTATCCCTAAGCCTCATGCTCCTCCTATCTGGAAAGTTCTTCCTTCTGTAATCTAATCTAAATCCTTTATGCTGTTATTCTGACCATTTTCCCCCCAGAACAGAGAAGTGAATAATCATGTTATATGCAAATCAGCATGGAGTGGGGGGCCTTACTCCAGCCTGCCTGATACGTAGGTACTCCCAGCCCCTTCCTCTCCGATGATGTCAAACCCCCTTTCCTAGGAGAAAGGACTTCTAGATGCTGGGGGAAAGAAGAAAAGATTGGGATTGTGGACACTAGGGACCCAGGGGAGCCGGGCAGGCCTGAGGGGGAGGGGGAGGGTAGGAATGCAAAGAGTTGGCTCCTGCCTCAGACACCTGATCCTGGCCTGTCCAGCGGCCGTCCTGTTGGCAGCCAGCCCCAGTGCTCCCCAGAGCCAGCCGCGTGGCAGCATCGAGGGCACAGGGAGGGGGAAGGGGTTCCTGTCAGGGAAGCCAATGGGACAAATAGTCTAGGCATCCTTTCTTTCTCTACTTGCTAGGCTCTGCTCTGACCCACAGATGCTCCCCTCTTACTCCAGAGATACAGGCAGAAAGACCAGAAGACATATATGCACCCCTCACCCATCAACACTGGCATCTATCCCCGACTCCAGCACAGGCTGGACCACCTTGGCCCAGCCAGAGGACCCCAGCATCCAGCCCCACTGACGGGCTCTCAGGTGATCCTCCACCTTTCAGCCTTACCTGCCCTCCCCTAGTCACTTCAAGGAGAGAAAGAGATCCTCACCCTGACTCCAAGAAACACGGATGTCCTGCTCTCCAGCCTGGACTCTTGACTCCCCAAATGCCAGTCTGGGATTCAGAAGCTTCCCCCCTCCCCAGGCATCAGCTGTCCCCTGCCCCGGAGGTACTCGGAGCTCCAGCCTGATTCCGAGGACCCAGGCGTTGGGATTCCCCTTACCTGCCCAGGCCCGAGCCGCGCTCAGCCCCAGCACCAGCGGTACTAGCAGGAGGAGACGATGGCAGCGGCTGCACCGCTCCATAGCTGGCGCCCCGAACGCCAGGTCCCAGGGACCCAGGGGCAGCTGGAGGCGCTGGATGCCCCGAAGCTGTCAAGAGAGAAGGATCAGGCTCCGACGCCGGGGTCCCGGGGAAGTCAGAGGCTGTCGGTTGGCGACAGCTCTCAGTGGCCCAGCTCCATGCAGTCAGACGCCGTCGGGGGCCCGGCGCTGCTCCCTCCTCGGTGGCCGCCGCTCCTGTGTGTCCCCGGCCACCCCAGCGGCCAGAGCCCCCACCTCGCTCCCGCCCCCGGCCCAGCCCCCGCCTCCAGGAGCCCGCCCACAGCCACCGAGGGGAAACCCCACCCTTGATCTCCACCTGGTTGGGGGGGGGGCGTGAATGGGAACTCTCCCTCACTGACCCTAGGACTACTCGCTTCTGCTTCTTGAAGGGACTCAATGGTCTGTACCCTAGGATTCTCTTTTCGGGAACCCCAATATCTCTTTCCCAGTCTTTTTCTTTTGGGGGAACCCAAATGTCCAGTCACAACACCCCTCCCCCGTTCCTCCTCCTTGGGGGCCCAGAACCCCCGTTCAGCAGAGTCCTGGGCGGGGTTTAGGATACAGTGGGAGGGGAGAGGCGGGTCTGGGGGTCGCTACCTCGCCCCCACCCCATCGGGTCTCCATAATTATTTCCCCTCGCCCCGCCCGGTGTAATTACAGAGCCCGGCCTGGGGCAGGGGTATTTATAGACAAGGCTATAGATAGCGACTAGAGACCTGCAACTCGACGGCCACTGGGAGCGAGGGGGGTGGCGAGGAGGGAGGGTGGTTAGAGGGGAGGCCAGAGACTGGACAGACCCACAAACAGGCTAATCCAGTCCAAGGAGATGAAAATGGGGGACGACGTAAAGGCGTCCGGGAGCCCAGGTGGAAAGGCACCCAGTGGAGAGGTGAAGGGGGCCGTCGACGCTAGTAGGCAGAGCCCCGGGAAACGGGGTCACTCGGGGACGAGAGGCCGCCTACAGGCGGGCAACGCCTGAGGAGGCCGTGGCGTTCAGCGCCCAGTGCGCCCCCACGAACGGGCACGGCGCCGGGTCTGCCCGGAGCCCGCGGCGCGGCCGGAGGGAAGACCAGAGCGAGCCGAGGCGCCGCCGCCCGCTGGCGCTTAGGAGGGCGCAGGCGAACAAGGCGCCTTTGAAAGAGCGGGCCGCCCCCCCTTCCTCCTCCGGCCGGCCCCGCCCCCAGCCTGGCACACCCTCTCCCCCCCCTCCGCGACAAAGCGCGCCTTGTGTCCCCCACGCTGTGCCCGCCTCTCAGGCCCCAGGGAACCTCGGCGGCGTCAAGGGAGCCCATCCGGAGCTCCCGACCGGATACCACCCCCCAACACCCAGCCAGCCCGATGCAGCGCTGCCCCCGCAACCCCAATACAGTCATCTCAGTCCAGAAAACAGCAATTTTAATTTGAAAGCGATTTTATGTGTGAGTGTACGAGAGGGAAAAGGAACCCCAGAGAGAAGAGCTGCAGGGCAAAAATCATGCAGCCCCAGCACCCCATCTCTGCAGACAGGCCATCTCTCCTCAATTCTCAGGCCAGGTTCCTGTGACCCCCAACCTTTTGTGTGTGTGTCCAGGGCTAGGGGGAGAGCTGTGAAGGGAAGAGCCCGAGGACTACTCACCAAACCACCCCCTGCCCTGCCATCACAGCCCAGGCCCCTTCCCCAAGTTTAACAGGAAGAGTTGGGGGGAGAGCGTTGGGAAGGCCAGTGCTTGAGGAGCCCAAGACAGACCATCTCAGAGCCCTGCCTTTCCCAAACACCACCTCCACCACTGGCATTTCTTAGTCAACCTAGGAAAGTACAGTACTTCTTTGAGTCTAACTGCAAGTCTCTATCCTTAAAGAAAATTAAAAATAGCAGATGGATTCCTACAACTCCACCCAGCCCTTAACCACCATCACCTTTTTATTTTTCAGTCTGACTGCAGGAGGTGAAGTGGGAGAGGGCACTCTGGACAGGAGACAGCGACAGGGCCCCCTCCTTCTTTCAGAGTAGCTCCATCTGCCAGGCTTGGTTAGAGGAAGGCCTGTCAGAGCCTTACTCCCATGTCCATCAGTTTGGGGGGCCTGCCCCCTAATATCCATCTCTGGAGAAGTTCCCATTTCCACTCTTCAGATGGGGGACTAAGTGAGACAAGATGAGAAGGAAGCAAGGTCCTGGGAGCAAGGCCAGTGCTTTGTGCTGGGGGAAGGAGAGGTCCCTCCAGGCAGGGGGTGAGAAAGCACCCCAAACCATGGCAGAACCACACAAGTTCAGAGACTCAAGGCCACTGAAGGGAGAGGTCCAGCCCTTGCAGTGATCTGGGGTCCCCTCTGACGGGATATCAGGCAAACCCTTGGAGGGTTTAGGGACCCCCCCTCCTTGGAGGTCTCAGTTCTGCCCTGAACTCCTCACCCCTCCAAAATTCTAGGAACATGGCCCCTCCCAACCCTGCCCGAGGCTCGGAGTCCCTCTCTGACGTGCCCTCCTCAAGCTTGAGGAGCACCACCTTTGGGTGTGGGCTCAGGCCAGCTGGTGGGGAGCCTCAAGCATCTCCATGAGGAAGGTGTCAATGGGGGTGTCACCAATGAGCTTGAAGAAAAACAGATGCTCTAGACACTTAAGGCCTATGGACCTGAGAGCAGGAAGACGCAGCAGCAGCTTGGCAAACCTAAGGTGGGGGTGGGAGAAGCAGAATGAGAGCTGGAGCCACACAGGCCCTGAACACACCCTCGTGGCACCCCACCCCCTACCCCAGGGGGAGCCTCAGTTCCTACAACCCCTCAGGCCCACAGCTCCTTCTCACCGTCCCTGCTGCTCAGGGTACTTCTGTTTGCAGTAGGTTTCCAGTGATGCATACACTTTCTCCCGCAGGACCTCTACCTCACTGGGGTTGGAGAGGCCCTTGGCATCTGAGATGGCAGGGGAGAGAGGAGAAACAGGAAGAAAGACAAATGAAATCAGGACAAACACGGAGATGTGGCCCACACCATGTCCCTTTTGGGCCCCACCTACATGCCCTTCACCAGATGCCTGGCAAGGGAAGCAGGGCACATGGGGTTTGTGGAATGGGGTCAGAAGGGGAACGTTATCAGTGGATGTGGGTTTTTCTTGGTCACCTGGGAGATTTCCAGGTTGAGGATCTTACTGAGGGGGACAGCTGAGTAACTTAGGAGTCTCCGAAGAAGAGGAGGCTCCAAGGTTGCCTTCTCTTGAGAGACAAGGGTAATCCTCCTCTTACCTGGGTTGAACAGAATGATTGCCCTCAGGCAGCCAAGTTCTGTCTTGTCCATCCTCATGTCACGCATTTTGGACACTAGCTCTGTCAGCACCCTGGAGAGGGACCTGCAGGTCACTCAAAGGTCACAGCTCAGCCAGCCTTGGACACGGACCAGCCTATAGCCCCACCCCTTCTTCCTATAGGCCAGCCCAGCCGAGGGCCACTGACCGGTCAAAGATGGCTCCCACGCCTGCGGAATGGGCTGAGTTGCGGTGTACGTGAAGACCTGTGGCGAGGAGGATGCCATCTCGGACATCAATGGATCGGTGAGAGAAGGAGGCAATGAGGAGCTCGTTCCAGCCTGAGTGGGGGGCAGCAGGGGTCAGGAGCCAGGGATCAGGCCATGGGATTCAAAGCATATCAAAGGAAGAGGTCCAAGAGAGGTCAAATGACAAGGGGTCAAAAGTCAAAAGGATCCAAGGTCACTGACCTGCCCGCAGCAGTATGACCTGGTCATCCAGCGGCAAGGAGGAAAAGTGTGGGATCCTCTTCGCCCACTCAACAAGCGTGAATAGCTGCTTGTCAGCTGCCTGACAGATGTTAGTCACTGGGTCATTTGGCTGCAGGGGGTGGGGGGTAAGAGTTATGGAAGGTTTGGAAGTACACTGGGAGCCACCCTTGTAAGAGGCTTTTGACAACTTTCCTTATTTGCAGTTTCTCTTCAAGCCCCCAACTGAACCAATTCCTTCTCTTTTGACAATTATTCAGGACTTGCCTGTGGTTCTGCCAGTGGGTTGTTTTGGGAGTGGGGACAGAGAATGCTATCACACCCACCTCAGATGTTTGAGACCTTGTTTGGCAGCACCTCCAGTCCCAGGCAGTGTTAGGTGGGTTGTGAGGGGAAGGCAGGGGGAGATAGAACGGACCTAGACTCCCACCCAACCCCCGCCACCCGCCATCAGGAAGAAGAGTAGATTGACCCCATCACTCACGCTGCTGCCGCCACCCCCGGTTCCCCCAGGACCCTCAACGCCCTGGTCACTCTTCTGTTCCACAGCAAGCTCTGCCTCCAGGATCCTGTCCACCGGCATCTCCTCAGGGGCTCCCCCAGCCCCCTCCCCATCCCCATCTTTGTCCTTCCCCCGCTGACGCTCCTCCTGTACCGCTGGGGGGGAAGGAGAAAGGAGAAAAAAGTGGAAAGTCAGCAGCCAGCCATGAGGGGATTCCAAAATGTCCTTAGGGCTTTATCAGGGTCTCAGAGTCCTTAGGAGATATTTATAGAAATCAGGGAAGCCACTTGAAACAACTGCAGACTGGGGGCACTCTAGGAGCAGGAGTTATAAAAGGACAGATAAATAAACCAAGAAGGAGAAGTAAAAGGGTGAGTAAAGGAGTTAGAGAGAAAGCTAACATTTAAACTGAGAGCCTACTACACACTAAGAAACATGCCAAGCACACTTTAACATTCACTCAATTATTATAACAACCCTGTGAGCTCTTGTCCTCATTTTTAAAGATAATGAATTTGGGGCAATTTATTAAACAGCTTTCCCAAGCTCACACAATACAAGGCAAGTCATACAACTAAATTTAAGTGTGCCTGACCACAAATCTGGTGCTCTTCTGCCTCAACAAAGAGGCAGGAAAAGGAGCACTGGCCTGGATCTTTGGGATGTGGGTTCTGATCCCAGACCTGACACTCTTTTATTGCATGCCCTTGGGAAAGGCCTCAGGCTCATCTTCTCTAAAATGAGGGATGTGACCAAGATATACTCCTTTAAGTGTCTCTCTCAGAATTCCAGAATCAGGTTTAAGATAAAATAGAGTTTTTTTTAAAAAAAGAGGGAAAGAAGCTCTGAGGTCTTCAGTAAAGGCTGTAGCTTAAGAGGGTAGAGTCCTAGAGAGAAGAGAACACTGATAACAGGGAGCTGGAGACCAGAGTGGAAGCACTGGGTCAGAGAAAGGAAGAACTATTCAGGTGAGAGAAGGGGAGCTAGAGAAACCCATCATGGGGAAGGAAAAGTTATCCTGCCCTAGCACCAGAACAGGGAGAGGTCTTAGGTGCAGGCCACAGAGGCAGAACCATTAAGAAGGAAACTCAAGGGACCAGATCAGGGTATGGGGAGAAGAGCTGATGAGCAGGGGAGAGGGAAATCAAACACCGCCCTCTGGAGGAGAGAGAGAACAGTCCAGCCTTCCTGAGAGGTACAGTTTTTCCTGCAGTCTTCCCTCCATCTCCTCCCCACTTCTCCCACAGGGCAGACTGGGAGGCCTGGATGGGGCAGGTCCTTACCCTCCCTCTTCATGCCAGTGGCCAGGCACTTTTGATAGCGGCAGTACTGACAGCGGTTCCGCTGGCGCTTGTCCACCGTGCAGTCTTTGTTGTCCCGGCATGAGTAGGTCAGGTCCTTACGGATGGTGCGCTTGAAGAAGCCTTTGCAGCCCTCACAGCTGTAAACCCCATAGTGTTTGCCTATGAGAAGGGAGGAGGAGCAATAAGACAGCTCAGAGACTCTGTGCTACTATGACTCTTTCCAACCTCCCCCCGGCAGATGTAGTTTAAGTCCATCCTGTGTTTACCAAATAGATACTGGGAACTAGGACATGATGGATGATCCAGTCCCACTCTTCTCACTGTTCAAAAAGCCTGTACCAGCCCCCTCCTCCCTCTGACCACCCCCATCCCAAATATGTGCTGCAGGTTCCTTAACTTCATCAGGCCTCCCCCAGCTCACTTGCTCTAAGGCAACCTTATGAGCCCCTGGGAATCCCACCAGCAAAGGTAAATGGCACACTCTCCTTTTTCCTCTCTGCTGGTCCTGAGCCCCATACCTGAGCTTCGGTCCCCCCGCAGATTGCACATAGCCGTTTGCCAGCCCCAGGGCCACCTGGAGGGGGTGGACAGTGCAGGCCCCGGACCCCTAAGACTGGTGGCTTCACATCTTCAGGGGGGCCAGACCCACCCCCAGGGAGCGACACTGTTGAGTTAATCTGGGATGGGGGAAATAGGGAAGTCACAGGGAGACTCATTGGGAAGGATAATTTCTCAGAGGTGATGGAAATCACTCCCTACCACCTAGGTAGGGCCCTGCATTGCACATTACAAAGGATACTATTTATACTGCAGTGCACATGAAGGGCCACCCCTAGAGCACAACCCCAAAGAAATAAGATAGAAAGTTCCCCCTGAAACTGTGCAACACAGTGGCCCTGAAGGGCTTGTATCACAGAAGGGCAGATGGGACAAAAAGGGCAAAAAAAAAAAAAAATCACTGATAGATGAAAAGCACATCAAGAACAGCTGGGGTTCTTTTTATAGGGCTGGGGAGGAGGTATGCAGTGAAAGATCAGCCACCTCAGGAAGGGCAAGGGGTCTCACAAGGACCACAGACCTGCTGGGACTAGAGGACTAGAAGGTCAATGGGCCATGAGGAAGTTCACACAAGGATCTGGGGTCACAAGGAAAACAAGGAAATGAAAGTGGACAGGCAATAAGTGGGTCACAACCTCTCACCTGGGGACTGCTGACAGGCCCGGAGAATCCTGGAGGAGCTGGAGGGGGCAGACCGGGGGACCCCATGGAAGAACTGATAACTGGGAAGGGGGAGCCCAGTGGTGGGGGTGGCATCGGGGCTGGGGGTGGGGCTCCAGAGCCTCCAAGGGATGCAGCTGCTGAAGCGGGTAGGGGCGGCCCAGGAGGAGAAGGGGTAGTAGCCCCCTGCGGAAGGGTATTTGGGGAGGAACTGTCTGGGCTTCGAGTATCTGAGGGAGGGGTACACACAGGCACAGACAAAGACAGGAGAGACAAAAAGAGAAAATGAGTCTTCCATCATCCAACCGTACACAAAATTCTCTCTCTGATCCCTCACCGCGCCCCCATCGCACCTCACCCCTTCCCAAGTCCAGAGACACCCTGTTGTCAAACAACGACTTAATTCCTAATCATGGTGAGAGGAAGGGGTTGACAAAGGAGAGGAAGATAGTTCAGGTGAGGCAAAATTCCAAGCAATGCATTTGGTCTCCCCAAACCAGAGCATCTCGTGTGGGTGGGGCAGCACGTGGGGTGGACCAGTCAGCCCCTCCATTCCCAGCTAGTAGCCAGAACGTGCAGGGAAAAGAGACAGGCGGAAGAGGCCCCTCCTAGGACGCAGAATTTGCCTTCAAATGTCCAGAGTCCTCAATCTCGAGGACTAGTGTCCCACGCCTGTGATCTCCTGAGTGCAGGGCCTCAGGCGGCCAGTCAGCAGGGCGGAAACTCCCCCTCCCATCCCCGCCCCGCCCCGGGGGGAGGGCGCTAAGGCCCTCGGGAGGGAGGGGACGCATGTTTACAAACAAGGGGGCGGGAATGCCTGGGAAAGAGCGCCAAGGGAGGGGGGGAGGGGTTGCTGATAACGCGGTCACTGGCTCGCTTGTCCGTCCGCTAGGACACTCACCCCGCCCGCTGTCGCCCATCCCGTCCCGTCCAGCCTCCCCCGGCTCCGGCTCCGGGGTTTGTTGTTCTCCGGCTGCTGCCGCCGCCGCCGCCGCCGCTGCGGGATCCAGCCAGGGCCGTCGCCGCCGCCACCGGGACGCGACCCCACAATGCATTTCTTTTCGCACCCCCACCGGCCCACACTGCCCTGCGGCATGCCGCTGGGGGAGGAAGGGCGGGCGAGCAGCCCAAGACATGATTCCTGGCTGAGTGTAGGTATAGCGAAGAGGTACCAGGGATTCCCAGGGATTGGTCAGGGGACTAGCTGAGCACGAGGAAGCCGCAGAGAAAAAGACTCTGGCCTGGACCGGGTCGAATTAAGCGCTTCGCTCTGCTCTGTACCAAAATGACAGCGCCAATGTGGCAGCCATCTTGGTATGGACGGGAAGTCTCCGCACTAGTTCCCGCCCCCTCATCTAGTTGGAAACGGAGGAGGCAGTTTCCTCCCGCCTGTTAACCCGCCTCGCCCAGCATCCCCTCAAATAACCTCCACGCCGGCGCATGCGCCCCAGGGCAGGACCGCTCCACCGCTAACGGAGTGCGGCCATATTGGTAAAGGTACTGGGACCGAAGTAGAACGGAACTTCCTGTTCTCGCGGGAGCTAGAGGAGGGACTGCCACGTCCGAGCAAACCGGGACAGGAGAGGATCCCGGAGCCGGTGAGAATTCTCTCTTTTTCCTTACGGTCCTTTCCAGGCCTTTTTCCTCACCTAGTGGGTCATAGAGACGAGGGCCTAGAGAGTCTATAAAGTGGCCGATCAAAGCCTAGAGCAGTGTCCTGGGGGTCCTACATGCGAGAAGGGGATCAGGATAAAGAAAACGAGTCTTGGGAACAATGTGGGTGGGGACAGAATGGAATGGGGGGAGCAGCCCATAGACGTGGATGGAGGGCGCTAGCGGAGTAAAGTGGAACCCGCATAGGTATATAGAGTTGAGGGTCAAGTGGAGTCACTGTCTCTGTCCCTCTGGTCAGCGTGATGGCCAGAGGCCTGGGGGCCCCTCACTGGGTGGCCGTGGGACTGCTGACCTGGGCCGCCTTGGGGCTGCTAGTGGCCGGACACGGGGGTCATGGCGACATGTACGAAGACCTGCACGAGGACTTCCATGGCCACAGCCACAGGCACTCACATGAGGATTTCCACCATGGACACAGCCATGCCCATGGCCATGGCCACACTCATGAGAGCATCTGGCATGGACATACCCACGGTCACGACCATGGACATTCACATGAGGATTTGCACCATGGCCATAGTTATGGCCATTCCCATGAAAGCCTCTACCATGGAGGACACGGACATGACCATGAGCACAGCTCTGGAGGCTATGGGGAGTCTGCGGCTCCGGGAATCAAGCAGGACCTGGACACTGTCACTCTCTGGGCCTATGTGAGTCCCCCGGGGATGGGAAAGAGGGAGCTGGTTCTGGATTGTTGGGAAACCCCACACCTCTTGACCCCTGACTGTCCCTCACCAGGCACTGGGGGCCACAGTACTGATCTCTGCAGCTCCATATTTCGTCCTCTTCCTTATCCCTGTGGAGTCAAACTCCCCTCGGCACCGCTCTCTGCTCCAGATCTTGCTGAGTTTTGCTTCGGGTGGGCTCCTGGGAGATGCCTTCCTGCACCTCATCCCTCATGCTCTGGGTAAGTGACCTCTAGCTTCTACCTCAAATCTTAATGTATTTTATTCTTTGGACAAGAGGGTTCTTATCCCTTTATGATCCCTGACCTTACAATATTCCCCCAAATATACACCTCTTGGATGGTGTATTCCTTCATCTGGCCTTTTCTTCCCCTTTCTCCAGAACCCCATTCTCACCACCATCTGGAGCAGCCGGGACATGGACACTCCCACAGTGGTGAGGAAGGGGCAGATGGAAACATGGTTTGGGGTGCTGGGGAAGGTTATCCCTCCCTATTCTTCTTCTGCACTTGGGGAGGAAAAGTCTGGAATCCACATCTCAATGTCTCAATGCATCCATTCCCAGGCCAGGGCCCTATTCTGTCTGTGGGACTGTGGGTCCTTAGTGGAATTGTCGCCTTTCTTGTGGTGGAGAAATTTGTGAGACATGTGAAAGGAGGACATGGACACAGTCATGGACATGGACACACTCACGGACACGCTCACGGTCACACACATGGAAGTCATGGACGTGGAAGACAGGGTGAGCCCAGTAACAACTTTCCTGAAAGCCACCTTGCCTATCTCTGAATCCCCTTATTTTATGGTACTTAGGTGGGAGAGGACTACCCTTTAGAGGACACATAAGGTGATCTCTGTTCCCTACTCTTACCATCTCCTTTCTTTCTTCAGAGCATCCTTCAAAGGATAAGCAGAGCTCAGAGGAAGAAGAAAAGGAAGCAGGGGGGTCAAGGAAGAGGCGAGGAGGGGGCACAAGGCCCAAAGATGGACCAGTGAGACCTCAGAATTCTGAAGAGGAAAAAGCAGGTTCAGGTGAGGGCCAAGGTTGGTGATATGCTTGGGCAAGAGCATCATCACGAATCACAGGGAGTAGCACTGTGGGTGATGGCAGGTGTCTAGGAAACACTGAGGGACTGCATGAGAAGTGGTCTCTGCAGGGAGATGTGATAATGCTTCGTCTTCCTTTTCTCCTGTACAAGACCTGCGTGTGTCAGGGTACCTGAATCTGGCTGCTGACCTGGCACACAACTTCACAGATGGTCTGGCCATTGGTGCTTCATTTCGAGGGGGTCGGGGGCTGGGAATCCTGACCACGATGACTGTCCTGCTACATGAAGTGCCCCATGAAGTTGGGGACTTTGCCATCTTGGTCCAGTCTGGCTGCAGCAAAAAGCAGGTTGGTGATGATTTGCACCAAATTGATTGCCTCAAACCTTTTACCCCTTGCTCACCCACCTCAAACCCAAGACTCCCACCCACTAGTTCCAAACAAGTTGCACTACAGGCATTCCTCATTTTATTGCACTTCTTTATTGAACTCCACAGATTCTGCATGTTTTTGCAAATTTGTGGCAACCCTGCATTGAGCACATCTATTGGCACCATTTTTCCAACAGCATTTGCTCACTTTGTCTCTTTTTGTCACAGTTTGGTAATTCTCGCAACATCTCAAACTTTTTCATTATTACTATACTTGTTACATTTATCTGTGAAAAGTAATCTTTGGTGTTATTATAGCAAAAAGATTACAATTCACTGAAGGCTCAGATGATGTTTATCATTTTTCAGTAATAATGTATTTTTTAATTAAACTATGTACATTGTAGACATAATGCTACTGCACACTCAGTAGACTACAGCATAGTGTAAATATAACTTTTACATGGACTATGAAACCAAACAATCCATGCATCTTGCTTTATTGCAGTATTTGCTTTATTGTGGTGGTGTGGAACTGAACTCAACAATATCTCCGAAGTATGCCTAATATTGTTAACAACAGATTCTCTAGAAATGAGGGGGAAGACGTTCTGTTAATTTTTCTTGTAGCTCAGTAATTCTTGAACTGTGGTCCATAAGCGATCTGAATGGTTTATGGGGGTCTTTCACACCACGCCTTCTACCCTGACCTGCTGAGTCAGAAGGTCTGTAGAAAGGACCTCTTTGATAGCTACGATTTTCCGGGAAGTATCTCTTTTAGACCCCCCCCCCCTTTGTGTTTTATTCTTTAGTTTCCAAAGATATGCTCCCTATCCATGTACACCTATACTCCTCCAGCCATGTCTAAACTGCTGATAACCTTTAGATGTTGGTGAGTGCCTCTCTCTCTTTTCTGCCCACCAGGCGATGCGTCTACAACTACTGACGGCAGTAGGGGCACTGGCAGGCACAGCTTGTGCTCTCCTAACTGAAGGAGGGGCAGTGGGCAGTGAAGTTGCAGGCGGTACAGGTCCTGGCTGGGTTCTGCCATTCACTGCAGGTGGCTTTATCTACGTAGCAACGGTGTCCGTGTTGCCTGAGCTGTTGAGGGAGGCATCACCATTGCAGTCACTTCTGGAGGTGCTGGGGCTGCTGGGAGGAGTTGTCATGATGGTGCTAATTGCCCACCTGGAGTGAGTGGTGGGGTAAACCACCCCCACCCCAGCCCCAAACCTCTAGCCTCTAAGCCCATCAGGGGGCTCTGGAGGTTGGGGGCCCTGGCCCAGAACGTCTACCAAAGGTAGGAGTTGTATCTTAGGGAAGTGGTGACTTTGGCTTGAAGGCCATCAAGATTTGACAGTCTTACAGGGACTGTAGAGGTGAGAGACTAGAGGGACCATGGTGTTGGGTTTGGGCGCTAAGTGGGACCATGAAGAAGGATGGAAGAGAGAGGGGTGATGGCAGCCTACCCCAAGTCCCCCACCTCACCTGTTCACAGAGGACCAAGCTGCCACACACAGACTTCAAGTTTTGCCTCCCTCTCTCCCACCTATTGGTGGAGTCTTCAGGGAAGACCAGAGCCCGAGGCAGAGTGGGTAGCAAGAGAAGCCAGGGATAAACGGCAATCGTGTATCCTGATTTGGGAGTGATTCCAGGGGAGGAGGACTAGTTGCTAATCTCATGGTCTGATTTTTTTTTTCGTTTCTATTCTTTTATATCACTTTTTGAGTCGAGGAGGAGGGGTGGTGACCGGAAATAAAGTCCTCGGATTTTCTGCTCCACGCGTAGTCTTTGTCTTTTTGGGGGGAATGGGAGCTCCTCATCTCCTCACTCCTCAGGCCCCATAGCTGTCGTGTCTGGCCACGCCCCCGCAGTGGGAGGTCGGCCTGCGCTGGTGGCCTCCGCCGGCCTATCGCAGGCCGGGCCTCGATTGGCCCGGCATTACCCTCACCACGCCCCTTCTGCGCTCGGATTGGCTCAGTGCCGGAGTGCCCGCCCACCCGCCGCCCGCCATGGCGTCTCAGCTCCGGCTCCGCTCGGCTTTGGCCCTGGTCACAGGTTGAGGGGGATGCTCTCCCAGGGCGGGTTGGGGTGACGGAGTGATGTTGGGGTGTGCCCTCGGATTCTGTGGCCTCGGCCCCCTGGTCTGAATTTTATTAACTTTGCGCTGTTGACCTCTGCCCCCTGCCCCCTTTCTCTCCCCCAACTCCCGCGTGTTCTCTCCCACCTCAGGTGCGGGTGGCGGCATCGGCCGAGCAGTCAGTGTGCGCCTGGCCGCTGAGGGGGCCGCCGTGGCCGCTTGCGACCTGGACGGGGCAGCGGCACGAGAGACGGTGCGGCTGCTGGGAGGGCCGGGGAGCGAGGAGGGGGCGCCCTGCGGGGCCCACGCTGCCTTCCAGGCTGACGTGTCCGAGACCAGGGCCGTCAGGCGCTTGTTGGAGCAAGTGCAGGTGAAAGCTAGATGACCTCGTCCTATTTAAAGCCCTAACGTTTCCTCCACCGCCCCTGGCTCTACATGCGTAACCTCCCCCTTCCATAGGCCTGCTTTTCTCGCCCGCCATCTGTCGTTGTGTCCTGTGCGGGCATCACCAGGGATGAGTTTCTGCTCCACATGTCGGAAGATGACTGGGACAGAGTCATAGCTGTCAACCTCAAGGTGGTGACCTCTGAACCGTGATTACTGGACCCTCTAGCCTGAAGAGGGAGTTGGAAGACTCACCCACCGCAGCTGATCCTTTCTGCCTTGTTACTTTCTCCCCCTCTCAGGGCATCTTCCTAGTCAATCAGGCTGCAGCCCAAGCCCTGGTGTCCAGTGGCTGTCCTGGCTCCATCATCAACATCAGTAGCATCGTAGGGAAGGTCAGTTTGAGTTGGGATGAGGTCAGCCAGCCAAGTGGGCACAGAGAGGAGAGCCCCTCTTTGGAAATCCTGACTCATCCCAAATCTCTGGCATACTTATAGGTGGGGAATATGGGACAGACAAACTACGCAGCATCCAAGGCTGGAGTGATTGGGCTGACCCAGACTGCAGCCCGGGAGTTCGGACGGTTGGTGTGACACCCTGGGGAACGGGAGGTTTTGCTGAGGCATGTAAAAGGTCTGAGAGCAGGGTCAGTGTTCAGTCCATTCTGGAGTCAGCAGCCACTCTCCTTTCTACAGACATGGGATCCGCTGTAACTCTGTCCTCCCAGGGTTCATTAAAACACCCATGATACAGAAAGTGCCTCAGAAAGTGCTGGATAAGGTAGGTGACTGTGGGTGGAAGGCAGAATAATTCAAGGACCCATCCTCTCGGGTTCAGAGAGAATGCTTGGCACAGTGCCAGGGAAATAGTAGATATTCAATAACTGTACAAGGAATGAAGACCACAGACTCAGTCTACCAAAAAATCCATGAAAAAAAACTTTCACTCACATACGAGTGTTTCTTTACAGGTAACTGGAATGATCCCAATGGGACGTGTGGGGGACCCTGAGGGTGAGCACTGAGTGGGGGTGGAGGACCCTGAATAAAGAGGTCCCAAAGTATGTGGTATCTGAGAGGGTCTCACCAGGATTGGTGGTTGGGGGAGAGGTGATTCTGGGGGGAAGTGATAGCTACTTCAGGTCTATGAGAGTGAGTGGGATTCTGCCCCCTCCCCATCATTCCCCTAGATGTGGCAGATGTGGTCGCATTCTTGGCATCTGGAGACAGTGGATACATCACAGGGGCGTCAGTAGAAGTCACTGGTATGAGGCCATCTTGGGGAGGAAGAGGGCAGAGAAGTGCAACCCAGATGATATGAGAAAGCAAGTGAGAGGAGTCTGGAGCCACTGAGGGAAGGGCAGAAGTACTCATGGGCCAGGGACAGAAGTGGGTACCCCCCTACAGCCTATTTGTCTCCACCTACACATCTGTCCAAATGTTTCTGCCCCTCCCAGGAGGTCTTTTCATGTAACTGCCTCAAGGACCCTGGACTCTGCTCACACCCCCACCACTCTGCTCGGCCTCCTGCTGCTGAGGACTCTGAGTTCCCAGGCTACAAAAGGGGTGGCAGTGTATGGCTCAGGAATGCTGAATATGGGAGGCAGGGGTGCTTGTGACCCTAATAAATTCCAAATCCTCTTCCCTGCCACCTCCGGTTCTTCTTGTGTCCAAGCCCTCAGACCCTTCCCTACCTCCCCCTCCTTTCCCTTTCCCGAAGGATTGTTCCCTTTCACTGCCTGGTCTCCCAGGGCAACCCCCGCCGCCGGGTGAGAGACTGTGTCACTGTGTGTGCGTGACACTCTGGGTCTTTTGGAGGGAGGGGTCTCTGACCCACCCCCTTCCAGTGATCTGCAGCCCCAGTCCCCTCCCCCCAATTCACCGGGTCCTTTCGGTCCCCAAGGGTGATTTGTTCTTGGCCCCATCCTGGTGTCCAGTCTAGCCTTGGGAGGGGGTCTTGGAACAGGTGGCCCTCCCCCACCCCTCTCTTTTCTCTGAGTCCCCCCCCCCTCCCCTTTCTCTCCACCTTACAATAGCTGCAGCCGGCCTGGGGTCGGATGGGGGGGATTAGGGGAGGGGGCCAGGATTAGGGGAATGGACCAGCCGATGAAAGGGGCTGGAGGAGAGCAGAAGGGAGGGGGCTGGGAGGAGGAGGAGGAAGGGGAGGGGGTCCTCGCTAATCGACTCTGGAGCCCACATAAGGACTGGCCACGGACTGAAGGAGAGGACAGGGAAGTAGGGGGGATCTGGGGGAGGGGGCGAGGGGACCCACTGCTGCCTTATCCCAGAAACAGGCCACCCCCTGGCAGTTGCAGCCCAAATCTGGGAGCCCCAGCTCAGGCTGGAAGAGACAGGACGCCCATCACGGTCTCTTCCCCACCCCGCTCATCCCGTATCCCTCTCATCCCCTGCCCTCAATGGGGATCGCTCTGCCCCTTCCTCTTCTCTTTCCTCCCCATCCCCTTCCTTTACCGGAAAGTCCTGGAGGAGGCTTCTGCCCGCATCCCACTCCAGATATTCAACCCCTTGTGCCCCACCTCAACCTACACGCGCACACCCCCTCCCCGATAGTGGCCCCATCTTGTGTGTGTGTGTCCCTGCTTCCGCGTGGTGTCTCCATTCCCCCGTACCACCCGTGCGCCTCCCTCCCCCGCCCCGGGCCGCGGCTCTTGATTGTCCAAACGCAATTCTCGAGTCTATGGCTCTGGCCGAGAGTTGAGTCTGGACGTCCCGAGCCGTCGCCTCCAAACCTCGAGGGGAGAGCGGGTCGGAAGGCCTAGGGAGAACCAGAGTGGAGGGTGGAGCAAGTCCCCAGGGTGGTAAGGGGAATCCCGGGCACATCGGGACTTAGCTACGTTCACAGGACTGGAGGACTGAAGCGGCAGAGGCTCCGTTGCAGCTATTTTTTTCCCACCCGGAATCCCGGGCTGGGGTTATGAAGTTCTGCGTGGGGAGGAGGGGAGCCGTTCCCCAGAGCCGCCAGGGGACGCGGAGTGGGGGAGGTGGCCCCTTTTCCAATTCCCTCCGTCCCCTCCTGGGGTCCGAGCTATCCCAGGCCCCGCCCTCTGGAGCGGAGGCCCCGGGTGGGGGCCTTGGGAAGGGAACGGTGGCTAAGGTTGGCCGCGCGACATTGCTGACCAGGGGACGGCGACTGCGGCCCCCACGTGGCGCGCTACTCCGGGTACGCCGGCTCCTCACGGGGGGCGGGCGCGTCCCGAGGGCGGGGTCAATCGGGCATCCACGTCGCGTCCCACCCGCGCCGCGAGTGGCGGGTGACGTCTCGGCTGGCGGTGGGTGGAGTGGAGTGGAGGGGCAGGCGGAAGTGACGTAGGGCCCTAGCGCCCGGGCCATGGCGGCGGCGGCGGCGGCGGCGGGAGCTGCTGTTTGAGCAGCGGCTGCGGATCAAGCGAACTCGGCCGGGGAGCCCGGGCCCCGTGAAAGGCGCTGTGGCAGCGGGAGCGCGGACGGCTGGAACCCGGTGAGGGGCCGCGCCGGGGTGGGGTGTCGGGAGGAGGGAGGGGAGCCTCGAGAGGGCGGGGTCTGCGCGAGGGGCGGCCCACCTAACACCCTCCCTCCCCTTCCCCCACTCCCCAGCCTACTCCTTCTCCTCCTCCGCGGTGGAGCCCTGGTGGGGGTCTGTGCCCGGTCACCATGACGACGCCGGCGAATGCCCAGAATGCCAGCAAAACGTGGGAACTGAGTCTGTATGAGCTCCACCGGACCCCGCAGGTGACCCCTTCACAACTTACTCCCACTCCCCAAACCCCTCTATCTACAGAGCCCTATCTCACAGCCTCTTTTCCCTTTTTTGCCCTATTCTGACCCTGCCCGATTTCACATTCCCTGGCCCTACCTTTGAATCACCTTAACATTTCAAAGCACTTTCACATTTATCCCATTTAATCCTCAAAACAGAGGCGGACGTAGTGCAAGTAATTAGAAGCTTCATTTATAAGATAGCAAACCGACAGAAATTATCTTTTCTGTTCCTCAGTTCAGTGTCATTGGTCCGTGCATTTAAGACTCACCTTGGGAGTTTATTAAAAATGGAGCTTCCTACCTCCCCCCCCCCCCCCGCTCCCACTAACATTCTGATACAGTAATGGGGTGGGGCCCCAGAATCTGCATTTTTAACATGTACCCTAGAGGATTCTGAAACAGGTAGTGCCAGGATCACACTGTTAAGAAACTGTGTTGACTGAGTCTTCCCCAGATCACAAATCTGTGCCATGCCCATCCCCAGACCTATCACCAAACCTCAGATCCTCCTATTTCAAAGGTCCTACTCTTAGAATTACCACCTTCCTCAAGCGGCCAACATGGGGTACCCAGATTCTGTCATCTTACTGTATTTCTCAAAAGTCCAATTCATGGACCGCTTGTTTCTAAAACCCCTTCCTCACTAACCCACCACCACCTTTCCACTCATCGATGCCTCCAGGAAGCCATCATGGATGGCACAGAGATTGCAGTTTCCCCCCGGTCACTGCATTCAGAACTCATGTGCCCCATCTGCCTGGACATGCTGAAGAATACGATGACAACCAAGGAGTGCCTCCACCGATTCTGCTCTGACTGCATTGTCACGGCCCTACGGAGCGGGTAACAGGAGGGACATGTTTGAGATGGGGAAGGGTACAGAGTTGGGCCCTCAATGCCCTCCCTGGTGACTGCTCAGGGCTTTCTCTCTCCCACCCCAGGAACAAGGAGTGCCCTACCTGCCGAAAGAAGCTTGTATCCAAGCGGTCTCTGCGGCCAGACCCCAACTTTGATGCCCTGATCTCTAAGATCTATCCCAGCCGGGAGGAATATGAGGCCCACCAAGACCGGGTGCTCATCCGCCTCAGCCGCTTGCATAACCAGCAGGCTCTGAGCTCCAGCATTGAGGAGGGGCTGCGCATGCAGGCCATGCACAGGTTCGGGGGGCCAGAAGAAAGGTGGCAGCAGGGCTGGTGGAACAGATCTGTGGATCAGACTCCTGGTGCTGTCTTTGCTCCCCACCAGCTTCTAAGCCTTAGCATCTTAAGTGTTGACCACAGTCTGATTGTTAGGCCTGGAAATCATAGATGTAAATTGTACCTTCTTAGTTAGCAACTGGTACTTCTATTCTTAAGAAAATAGCTGACCTAACTTTCTGAACAGTAGAGTGATTTTTGAGCATAAGCTCCGGGTTCACATTGCTGGAAATTAAATGACTTCTTAGGCTACCATCACTCAGCCTTTAACATGTATCCATATGATGGGGGGGGGGGGTCTTGTTAAAAATGCCAGTTCTGCTTTAGTAGGTCTGGAGTTGGGCCTAAGTCTAAACCCCTTATCCTTGGTGCTTTCTAACCTCAACCACTTGCTTCCATAGGGCCCAGCGTGTGAGACGGCCGATGCCTGGGTCAGATCAGACCACAACGATGAGTGGAGGGGAAGGAGAGCCTGGGGAGGGAGAAGGGGATGGAGAGGACGTGAGCTCAGACTCCGCCCCTGACTCCGCCCCAGGCCCGGCTCCCAAGCGACCCCGTGGAGGGGGTGCAGGGGGGAGCAGTGTAGGGACAGGGGGAGGAGGAACTGGTGGGGTGGGTGGGGGCGCTGGTTCTGAAGACTCTGGTGACCGGGGAGGGACACTGGGAGGGGGAACCCTGGGCCCCCCAAGCCCTCCCGGGGCCCCCAGTCCCCCGGAGCCAGGTGGAGAAATTGAGCTCGTGTTCCGGCCCCACCCTCTGCTTGTGGAGAAAGGAGAATACTGCCAGACTAGGTGAGAGCCCTGTCTTTCCCCAGACCACTGAGAAGCTAGAGATCCCATAATCTTACATCAGAAGTCGCCTTTGCCCAAACCCAGAAAGAAAACCTCACTGAGAGGCCCTTTTGGAAATGCCCTACTTCCCTTCTCCATTTGCGGCTTCTTGTGCCCTAAACCTGCCCTCTTTGCCACTCCAGGTATGTGAAGACAACTGGGAATGCCACAGTGGACCATCTCTCAAAGTACCTGGCCCTGCGCATTGCCCTGGAACGGAGGCAGCAGCAAGAGGCTGGGGAGCCAGGAGGGCCTGGAGCGGGCGCCTGTGATGCTGGAGGACCTGATGGGGGTGGTGGGGAGGGTGGGGGTGCCGGAGGAGGTGACGGCCCTGAGGAGCCTGCCTTGCCCAGTCTGGAGGGGGTCAGCGAAAAGCAGTACACCATCTACATCGCCCCTGGGGGCGGAGCTTTCACGGTGAGACCCCTGAGTGCAGCTTGTGAGAGGCGAGAGGAGGGAGGGTGGCCTTGGGCAACAGAACCGCATCCTGACCTCCTAGACCTCCTGACTGACCTACACTCTTCGCCCTGTGTATCTCTCATCTCCCTTCTCTGTCCTTTCTTCTTCCCCATCATCCACGTCCTGCTTTGCCCCATTTATCATTCCTTTTTCTTTCCTCCTCCCTTCGTCACATTTTGCCTCTCATTCATGTCCTTTACCATCTTTTCCAACTTACATTTCTCTTCCCCCTCTCTGTCTTCCATTTCCTCTGTAGACATTGAATGGCTCACTGACCCTGGAGCTGGTGAATGAGAAGTTCTGGAAGGTGTCCCGACCACTGGAGCTCTGCTATGCCCCCACCAAGGATCCAAAGTGACCCCACAAGGGGACAGCCAGAGGATGGGGACTATGGGGTGTCCCTGTGTCCTGGCCCATGACCCCAGCTTTTTTGTCCCCCAGTGCCCCCCCAGCCCAGCCAGCCAGCAAGAGGACACAAATGAGGACAAGTGGCTTTTATACAAAGTATCTATATCAGATTCTTCTATATTGTACAGAGTGGGGTGTGCGCCCCCATCTACTGCCTTTTCTATTGCCCCCAACCTCCCATCTACACCAGATGTTGGGGAGGGTGAAGTGAAGAACCCTCCTTTTCATGTCCTCCGACCAACAACAACAAATTTGCTTTTTTTCCTCTTTGAAACCTGCGGTTCTGTGTCTTTTTATCAGGGGTGTACTAGAATGAGAGGGAGAAAAAGAAAGATCCGGGAAGGAACCATAGAAATCGTGTAGAATTAGCCTTGGAAATGGAGGAGAAATGTCAAAGGTTATTCATGGTGTGTAAATCCCATTTTCCTGAACCTCCAAATCAAATACGTTCGAAAATAAGAAGGAACATCTTTGAAGCTGAATGAGACAGGATGAAAGCGGAGAATTGTGAAGGCAAATCCCGAACTTGTCCCCTATAACGTGAATAGCCTCGGCTGAAATCTCAGGGAAAGCAAGAGATGACTGAGACGTGCTTGTAGACGTGACAGGCCTGTGATGCTTGAAAGGGGATTAATTCCTCATCCTTGTGAGAAGCTGGTTTCTAAAACAGGTTAAGAAAAGAGGTGGTAAGGTGGGAGAGCTTGGCAACATCTCGGTCCCCCCTGGGAAACCTCCCGAAGAAGGCGGGCAGGACCGGGAACTACAGTTCCCAGGAGTGCTCGAGCCGGTGCCGCCGAGCCGCGGGGTCCAGTGGAGGGAGGGCCGCCCGGGACTTGTAGTTCTGTGCTTGTCCCAGCAGTGGCTGAGTGCAGAAGGCTGGGGGCGTCCAGTAAACCCACCGCTGCCTCCCGGCCTCGAGTTCCGCAGGCCGGCCTGGGGGTCTGGGGCCCCTGACTGCGAGCCGCGTCCCGAGCAGGGCGGGGGTCGGGGAGGAATCGTCTCTCCGAGAGGGACTGGCGCTCGCTCCCGCGCCCCCCTCCTTCAGCCCCTCACTTCCTGTTTCCGTTGCCTTTCGTGCCCCCCCACCTCGAAGCGCCCCAAATCCCTGCGACTCAATCATTGCGTCTCTGCCCTCCTGGCCGAGGAGTCAGCCTCCGGCCCGGGGGCACCCCAGGCCACGCCTGGCATTTCTCGTTTGTTTTCCCTCGCGCCTAGTATTCTCGGTACTGTGGACGCAGGGAGCACCCTCCCGCCCCTGCAAGCTCTGCAGACCCGGTCACATGCATTCACCCCCAGACCTCCTGCCCTGCAAAAATAGACAACACCCACTTCACCCTTGAAGGACCACCTGTTTAGCCCCGCCTCCCCAGCCCCGATCCTGGCTCCCCTTCCCTCCAACCCTAGGTATCCAGAGGGGTGACGCTCCCAAGATGTGAGGGTGGGAGGAAGGTGGGCGTTGCTTCTGGAGTTTCAAGGGAGAGAAACAGCTGGGGAGGATTCGGGGGAGACACCAAGGTGGAAGCCGAAGAGAATTGAGTGAACCTGGCTTCTCTTCTAGTTCTAGGGGCTGCGGAAGCGTCACCCCCTCACTCTCCACGTTCTCGCCAGCGCTACCTGACCCATCAGCCTCTTCTGCCAGTCCCCGCCCCGCCCCGCCCCGCCCTCTTGCTTCACTCTGGAACCTCCTGCGGTCCCTGGTCCCCTGTCTCTCCCCTCCTAGGGCCCCGCGGTCCCTCTCTAGTCCCCACTTGACACCTCCAACCCACCGTCCCGACCGCTCCACTTATCACACTAATCCGGTCCCTCTCTGCTGCGAGTGCCCTGTTGCCCACCTCTGCCCTCGCGACGGTCAACTTCGCAGACATGCCTGTTTATTTAGGTGATACCATGTAAGTGACATACAGAACTGTTGCCCTAGGTAAGTCTCTCCTACACACAACAAAGAAAAAAACTACTCGACCAGACCAGGCGTTCTCCTTCCGAGCAATGCAGGCAGAAGGAGGTGCTGGGGTAGGGTGGAGCTCCCCTGGGTTAGTTCCCCAAGTCCTTCAGCCTCTGTCAGTTAAGCCTACATATATGGGTCTGGCAGAGCAAGAGACACAAAGTAGACAATAGGGAATGTGACTGTTTTGTTGAGGGGCAAGATATAAGTAGAAGAACCCAAAGGAGCAAGGTGGGGAAAGGTTGGGGTCCAGATCTTTGCCCTACCACTTACAAACCAAGCCACTGTGCATGAGAAACTGGAGGTGAGGCCAGCAGTTGTATTGTAACAAGCCCTCCGTGCACAGAGGCCCAGAACCACTGCAGTAGATGCCCTGATCCTTAGAGGGTGAAGGGCACGTGTCCCCTGCAGGAGGGGTGCCAGGTCTCGGGGTCCAGGGCATCACTGGTAGCCTCAGGGGGGAGGGGAAGAAGTTGGAGGCGGGGTTTGAGGCGGCTGGAGGAAAGGAGGGGAGCCTCTCTCGCTCTTACTCTCCCCCTCATTTTATCTCCCTCAGGCTTCTCAGTCCCCAAACCACAGCAGGTTATGTGGGCAGAAGCTGAGCCCTGGAGCCCAGGGCCACAGAAGCCTGAGGAGACCCCTGCCCAGGTGAGGACTATCTCTGAGGGCCCTCATGTTGCCTGGCAGCCCTCAAAACCCTGGCAAACTGCTCACAGGAAAGTTGTGCCCTGGGCGTCCCCACCGCGGGGATAAGGGGCTGGGACGTGAGGCGGAAAGGGAGGGGGTCACTCTTTCAGTGGGGGAGGGGCCTGCCCCTCCACCTCAGTCTCTCTGCCTACCCCCCTCCTGGCTGTGCTCACCTTCTTCCCCCTCCCCCCACAGGCTGGGAGCAAAGGAAGAGGAGGAGGAGGACAAGGCAGAACAGACCTCCAGCTCCCCATCTACTGTGGCACCCTTGACCCCTCGGCTGTCACACTGACACTTCCTCACCTCCCCTACCAGTGGCCCCAGCCCCCACCACAAAACCTTTGTCCTACATGGAATGTGGAGCTTCCTCTTCCCAGCACAGCCCAGTCCACTTGAATGAGTTGCCCTTTTCCTGCCCGCAAGGTAGGAAGTGCTTCAGCGAAGGGCCCACCTGACTCTGTCCTGCACTCCCACACAGGTGACAGGCCCTATTGCTGTTGCCTCTGTGGCCGTGGCTTCGCTCCGAGCACCCATCTGCCTTGACAGCCAGTCTACACTCACTGGGGAGGACAGGGATGAACACAGCGAGGAGGGAGGGGGACTGAGGCCAAGTCAAGGCCCCTGTGGCAGTGCCCTCCCCAACCCAACACTCCAGGAAGGCAAAGGGGCAGCCCTGGTCACAGACTCCCTCCACAAGAAGTTGGAGACTCCCTCCTCTTCTGTGGGGGGCATAATGGAGCACAGCTCCCCCCCCCAACCCACCCAGCCAGAGCAGCTTTCAGCGCAACCACGTTGGATGATCAGAGCGTCTCACCTGGACCTACTCAAAGCTGGAATAGCAGGCCCATCTCACTCCTGATCCAAAATCTAATTCCCAAGGAAAAGAGCTTTTCCTGTTTCTCAGAAAGGAATTTCTACTTCCAATCTCCTGTCCTCCATCTGAGAAGTCTAACCAGGCTGTCTGGGACCTGCCGCCATCACGGATGGATCCGATTCCCTGGGATTTTCGTCAAAGGATTATTTTAAAACAATAACTGAATCCCCAGAGATCTCTGTGACAATCCCCACCATCAAATCCTAGTCGCACACTGATCCCACCCAACCCCATCACTTTGCCCAGAGGCTGCTGGGCACTTCCCGAATCCAGTGCTAAAGGTATACCCAGCACCCCATCATATGAGGCCATCTTCCTGTGCCCACTTCTGGCCCTGACTCAGGGTTTTCTATGACCTTCACTGCACTTCACTCTAAGAATAGAGCCCAGAAGGAGGCTGCTCTTTCCAGCGGCACTGGGACCTCTTACTGAAAGATGGAAACAGGCAGAGGCATGTATCCAAGTAGAAGGCAGGGAAATGGAGGAGATAGAGACCAGAGGAAGAAGCCAGGGGAGGTTGGAGGAGAAAGTGGAAGATTCTGGATGTGGAGAAAGTAGAACAGGGCTGTGCTGTGCAGGAGAAGATAGACAAAAAACAAACAAATAAACAAACAAAAACCTCAGAAAAACCTAGAAATGTTCTAGGAACAAACATCCGCAGGGGGACTCGTTTCTTCCGTTTACATCTTCCCCAGTGCTGTCAAGGTCCTGAGTTGCCGCTACAAGCACTTCCTAGCATTTGCCCTTCTTCTACGAGATTGCTTGCTTAATGTCTTCTTCATGTGCTGGGAAACTGGTTTTGAACAAGAGTCAGCAGGGAGGCCTATGGAGCATCCCCTCCAGATTGGCACCCTTGGGCCCAGCCTGGCCCTGAGGAGGGCACTGTCATCTTTCATTTTTGTAGAAGGTTCTGCTGGGGGAGTTACTCCCTTGAGCAACTCCTGCAGTAAATTTATTGCTACTGTTCATGTTAAAGGATAAGGCAGACCTTAGTTCTTGAATTAACTTCCCCCAAAGCATACTCTTGAGAACTTGGCAGATTTCTCTCTATGATGTATCAGAGAGGCTGATCATTGCCACCTGCAGGAAGGAATTAAAGAACCTTAGAGATGAAAGTATCACATGGGAGGCCTGGTCAGCTTCACCCTTTCAGGAAATATGTATTGAGTCTACCACGTGTGAGGAACTGTTCTAGGACCTGGGTATCACAATCAGGTTTGTGATTTGGTGCCTGCCTTTGAAGGATTTGATTTTGGGAGTTCATGGTGAGTACCTCATAATTGAATCTAGTGTCTAGTCCTATCAAGTGTATCCACTATAATATCTCCCAGGTCTGTCCAGTCTTCTCCATTCCTCCACCTCACTGGTCCAGCCCCCACCTGGACAGTCCAGCTCTTTGAATCACTGCGGTAGCTGCCAAGGTTGGGAAAGGCCTTCTCTAACTCAAGCAGCACACCTGAGTCAGAGAATCCTTTTGAAATGTAAACCTGATTGTTTCAGTTACCCTGCTGAAACACATTCAGTGTTTTCCCACTGACCTTAGGTTAGAGACCCAAGTCCTTAACCTGGTTTCTAAGGCCCTGTAGGGTGTGGCCCCAACGGCCTCTCCAGCCTCACCCCCCACCCCTCTCTCCCCCTCATCACTTTCCCAGTGCTCCACTTCTGCCACCGCTGCTTCCCCCACTGCAGAGAGCCTTTGTGTTGGCTGGGCCCTCCTCCTGAAAGGATCCTTCTCCCATTTCTCTTTTAAGTTAGCTCATCTTCGTTCTTCAGATCTTTACCACATCCTGAGGGAAGGTACCCAGACCTTCCTTTCACGTCAAATTCCCCTCTTCTGAGCGCCCACACCAAGGTGCCCTTTTCCTTGGAGGCACTTGGCAGGGTCGCAGGTCTACGTCCATTGGGGATTATTTGATGTCTGGCTCCCCATAGAATGTAAGCTCCCTGATGGCAGAGGCCATGACAGCAGATGCAAACTCTTGCTTTGGACCTGGGCCTGAACACTGTAAATATTGCATTTACATACTGGTTGAATTGATGCATATGCGCCAGGATCTGGGACAAGAGGGTACTTATTTTAGGATCTTAGGATGAATTGAGGCCATGATTGTCCCTCCAGCAGCCACAGCCCAGGAGTGCCATGTATCATTTCCTACACCATTCCTCCCACCATATTTCCTGGCATTGTCCACCTCCACAGTTGTGCCTTCATTCTGGCCTCCTCCACCTTCTCCTTTGACTTTCTTTCTTTTTCTTTTTTCTTTTTGGTTTGGTTTTTTTGGAGGGGCGTAACTAGCTTTATTTATTTATCTTTTAAATGGAAGTACTGAGTTTGAACCTAAGACCTCCAGCGCGCTAAGCACACACTTTACCACTGAGCTCTACCCTCCCCTTTTTTGACTTTTTAATGCCCCTTCCTGGTTTTGCCTCGTTGACTTTGGTAGGCGGCAAGGAATCATGTGGCAACAGTGCAGGATTCAGAACCAGAATATCTATGTTCAGTAACTGGGAAAAGTATTATCAGTGTGACCTTCAGCAGGCTGTTAAAACACTCTGAACCCCAGCTTTCTTATCTATAAAAATGAGGACAACTTTAGAATTAAGCAAGATAGAGGAATTAGAAAATCTAAAAGCACCTAAAACACTGGATAAAATATGGGGGGGAAAAAGTAAACATATGACTCTGTTCTCAAAAGGAAAGTGAAATCCCCAGTGCTAGAAACAGAGAGGAAACTGAAAGCCAGAGGGTAAGCTGACTGTGGCTGTGGTTACTAGGAGGGGGCTGGAAGGGATGGGTTCTTTTAACTAAGGGCTGTTTTATCAGCCATCCAGGGACAGATGAGATCTTGGTCCTGAAGAGGCGAGGAAATTAGACGAAAGGCAGCCAAAGCTGACTCAAGAAAAAATAGAAAACCTGACAGATCTATAAATTCTGATAAATTGAAAGAGAAATTTTAAATGTGCACACGTGTGCTCACACACACACACACATGCTCTACACAAATGGTTTTATAGGTGTATTATTCTGTTATAATACACACTTAAGGAACTGTTTATTTATAGAAACTGTCCAAGGCAATGGAAAGAGGACCAATCACACCAAAAAGACTAAAAACTCTAAATGAAATATTAGCAAAATGAATCCAGTGGAGTTTGTGCAAGTGTGTGTATATATGCATGTGTGCATGTGTGACAAAGCAGGGTTTATTCCAGGAACATTAGGATGGTCTAATTCCATCCTTAGATTTTTAAAATAAATCTAAAATAAAATAAAATTTTAAATTTTATTAATGATATTTACCACAATGATATTTGCAATATTAAAAAGAAAAAATATGATTGTTCCAGTAGGTATAGAGAATGCACTGAATAACGTTTAACACTAATTCGTGATTTTAAAAACAAACCCAGCTAACTATGAATAGAAAATAGCTTCCAATGTTAAATCCAAGGATACTAGTTTTTACTGTTTCTGTTCAACTTGTGCTGTGAGGTCTGAAGTATCACAATAAGAAAAAGAAGAAATAAAGCCATCATTATTTACAAAACAATTATGAGAACCTACAATTAGAACTAATACACCCCTTTATGAGGGCAAAATGAATATTTAAACATCAATATGCCTGTACCACAGCAATAGACAAACAGAAGGTTTAGTTTTAAAAACATGCCACTTGTTGGGGGAGGGTATAGCTCAAGTGGTAGCACGCATATTTAGCATGCAGGAGATCCTGGGTTCAATCCCCAGTACCTCCTCTAAAAATAAACAAACAAGCAAACAAACAAACCTAACTACTCACCCTAAAAAAACTTTTTAAAAAGGAACAGGGGTCCTGAGCGATGGCTGAAAGCTGAAAACTCCAGGGAGCGCTTGTGATTCAGCTCTGTGAAGCTAGTGGGCATATGGTGCCAGGGCTGCAGAAAAGGCCAGAGGTAGGAAGACAGAAAGAAGCAGCAGGGTTGGAGGGATTCAGAAATGAGCTGGAAAGTAAAATCGCTAGGACTCAGGTTATTAGAACTCAGGGTGGGGGGCAGAGCGCAAAGAGCAAGAGTGTGACCTGGGGGCCTTCCAGGTTTCTGGCTTGGGCAACTGGATGATTGGTGATTCCACTAATTGAAACCAAGGACAATGGAACAGATGTGGGAGAAGAAAATGAATTCAATGATTGGGAATTCAGTGCTTGCTTAATAAGTTTAAATTGAAACATTAATTTGTAAGCAACTAGGGAGATTCAGATGGAGAGATTCAAGAGACAGTTGTGGAGGTCAAGAGAGAAGTCTGGGCTAGAAATCTACATTGATGAGTCACCAACACAGCAATGGTAGTTGAAGCCATGGGTATGAGAGTGCCCAAGTAAAGTGTGCAGATGAGGAGAAAAGGGAGTTTGGCCAAGTCATGGAAAGAGCCTGAGAAAGATCAGAGAGGTGGGAGGAGAAATGAGAGGGGGAGAGAGAGAGAGAAAGAGAAAAATCAACAGAGAGAAGAACTTTGAAAAGAACAGAGGAAAAAGGGTAGGCAACAGGGTCAAATGCTCCAGAGAAGAAAAACAAAATGAAGATGGAAAATGTCCATTCTATTTGGCAGAAAGATCCATTTAGGGTTACCTTAGTGAGCGTAGCTTCAGTCGGAGGGTGGGAGGGGCAGAGCTGACAGCAGTGAATTGAGGAGGTGGATTAGTTTTCCATCGCTGTATAACAAACCACCCAAACCTGAGTGACTTACAATAGCAATAACCATGTATTAAATTCCATGGATTCTGGGGATTAGGAATTTGGGGAGGACGCTGCCAGGACCACTGTCTCTGCTCCATGGTGTAAGGGGACTGAGTTGGAAGTGATTCAGGGACTGGGAGTTGAAATCATCTGAAGGCTTGTTCACCCGCATGTCTGGCAGCTGATGCTAGCAGTTGGTTGATATCTTACCTGAGGCTGTTGGCTGCTCCTGGTGGCTGGGTTGGTGGTGGGGGACCCTTCCCAAGGGGAAGGGAGAACCCTGATGTTTGAGGGGCCCAGAGCAAGAGTACAAATCAAGAATATGAAGTTGCAGGGATTTAATCTGCCTGTTCAGGTTGTAGATTTGCTGGAAACGAGGCAGGAAATTATTGTATCAAATCTACAACTTAAACAGGTCAGATAAAATCCATGCGATTTCACATTGTTTACTGATTTGGTTACTGGTCAAAACAATGAAGGTATATGTGGCCACCATTTCTTTTTCTATATCTAGCCTCCATAGTCTTTTCCCAGTTTTAAAAAATTTAAGTAGATTGCTCCCTTGAATATATTCTATTTCTTTTTTATTTTCAGCTATTTTTTTTGTTTCCATATATATAGTTTCTATTTCTGTTGTGATTCAATGTGTACTCATTTTCAGTGATCTAGGATTTTAAAATAAAATATAATTGTAGCCAAAGTTTACAAAATTTAAATGTATTTTCGCCAAAATATGTAAATGTAAAAAACTTAATCAGTTATATATTTATCATTTTCTCCTCAAATATTCAAAATTAGCTATATAAATTATTAATTTTTAAATAAAACTAATTTAAATAAAGCTTTTTTTTACTTAGTTAAAAATCTTTATTAAATAGTTTTATAGGGCAAAGGGTATAGCTCAAATGGTAGAGTGCCTGCTCAGCACCCAAAAGGTCCCGGGTTTAATCCCCATACCTCCTTCAAGCGGAAATCAATGAAGAAACCTAATTACCTCCCCCTCAGAAAATAGTTTTATAGAAATCAACTCGTCATAACCTAGTATTCAGTGTTCACCCACTTACCGATGTGATCAATATCATGCTTCACAAAAGTTATGTCTAGATCTACATGCATACAAATTTAACAGTAATAAGAATCATTCGATTTTGCAAAATGTTCCTCAACTATCACTTGCAGCTCTTGTGAATGCAGCACAGCACACTCCTAGATCACAAGGAGAAGCGAGAAAAGCAGACACTCAACACTGCTGGGAAATGATAATTTATCGTGCTATTTGAAAGGTATTTGACAAATTAGTTAAGTTGTATTTTCTCTTACCTAAGTATTTCAAATACTTAAATTCTCCCTACGTTCCAAAATAGTGTGTGCCTCAGAATCTGACAGAGGCACAACCTCAAACTTTCAAAGGATTTGATTGTAGTCATTTTTTGTTTCCAGGATACCAGGCAAGAGATTGCAGAAGCATTTCCCTGGGGCCTGAAGTGTTAATTATGAGAGCAGATGTCAGGGTTTCAGGTTGTGCTGTGCCAGAGCTTAGGGCCAGATCCCAAGTGACAGAGGTGCCCAGGTGTTGTTTAATAAATGTTGTATATGATAGGTGAGGTCCCCCAATGTCTACTGACCAGAGCAGGGCTCCTGTGGTCCAGATCTAAGAATGGCACTATTTGTGGTCCTATTCATATACATTTTCACATATTCACTTTCCAATATGCTAAGCTTGTGGTATCTTCGAGACATCCAGGTAGGCAGTCAGATACACAACTCTGGAGATCAGAGGGAAGTGATCAGCTGATAGCAACGAAGCCATGGGGCAGGTGGGGTGAATTTCCTGGAGGGGAAGTGTAGCATGAGAAGAGGAGAGTCCAGGACTCATGACCCAGCAGGATGAGCCAACAAAGAAGCAAGGAGCAGCCAAAGGGGGAGAAGGAAAACCAGGAGAGTGCTCAGTCCTGGAAGCCAAAGAAAGACAATGTTTCAAAAAAGAATTGGCCAACAGTGTTGACCAAGCAGGGGAAAAGCTAAAAAGTGGATTTAATGACAGGAGGGTCATAGCAAAAGGAGTTGCGTGGCATGGGAGAGGCATACACCAACCTGGAGGGGCTGAGCAGTGAGTGGGAGTGAGGGATTAGAGAGAGAACTTTCCTCCAATGAAACTTTATGAAAAGTTTCAAACATACAGACAAGTTGAAACTATAGTACAATTATCTCTTGTCCATCCACCACTTGACTTAACAATCATTATCATTTATACATACATACAATCTTTACATGTTTATATATAGTTCTTGAACCATGTGAAAATTTAGGAAGTCATGATGCTTCACACTTTAACACTTCAGCACATATCACCTCAAAATAAAGATGATTCCAGCTAAGGAAATAACAGTCAGTCCCTAATACCATCTGATATGCAGAATATACTCAAATTTCCCCCCAATTAACCCCAAAATGTCATTTATGTGTCTTTTCAAATCAGGATCCAATCAAGGTACATGTGCTGTGTGTGAGAGTGAGGCTGGATGAGGCCATTGAAAGATACAAGGAGAAATGACATAAATGAACTTATTTACAAAACAGAAACAGACTCACAGACATAGAAAACAAACTGATGGTTACCAGAAGAAAAAAGCGGTGGGAAGGGATAAATTGGGAGTTTGAGATTAGCAGATCCTATTATATATAAAATAGACAAACAACAAGTTTATATTATATTGTACATGGAACTATATTCAACATCTTGTAGTAACCTATAATGAAAAAGAATATGAAAAGGAATACATGTATGTATATGTATGACTGAAACATTATGCTGTACACCAGCAATTGATACAACAATGTAAACTGACTATACTTCAATTAGAAAAAAAGGTACAGGGAGCAGTCAGAGGGGAAATGAAGTGGAGGAGGGGTTTGGTTTGTTGTGTTTAACTTAGAGAGAGAGGCTGAAGATTCAGGAGAGGAAAGGGGGTAATCGAAGAGATGGGATGTAGTCATGGGTAGAGAGACTGGCTTTGGGCAGGAAGAGGGCAATGTCTCTACTCCGGTGGTTCTCAAAGTGGGATCCCCAGCCAGAGCATCAAGCATCACCTGGAAACAAGTTACAAATAAAAATTCTGGCCCCCACCCACCCTGCTGAAAAGGAAACACGTTTTAACATGCCCAAAGTTGGAGAACCATCTCTCTGTTCTAATAGGAACAAGGACAGATGGTTACAGGTGCCGTGTGGATTTGGTTACAGGTGGTTGAGGGAGCTCACCTCTAATGGCTTCAGTTTTCTCTGTAACATAAGAGTGAGATCATCAACTGAGAGTAAGGTGAGAGGCAAAGAGGGAGCTCATGGGTTCCAGGATTAGTGAGTTTAAAGTAACCAATGACCAGCGTGATGTGGCTGGGTCACTAAGCAATGCTGGGTCATTAGGGACCATGAATGAGAAGGGGTGACCACTTCCCAGCTGGCGGCTTCTCCCAACACTTTTTAGCTCTCAAAGTAAGATCCTGAAGCAACAGATCATCCACCAAACCTAGGGTTGAGGTTTATTTTAGCCTGAGAGGTACCAAGGATGAAAATATAGAGGCGCAAAGGAATCTGGGATATTGTCAAGAGAGTTGTTGAAATGAAGAGCTACGCAGCTGAAGTGGGTAAGGAGAGGCTGATGGATCGGAGGGAGACATCATTGATCTGGAGGCCCCAGGAGACTGAAAAATGATTGTGAGAGGAGTAGAGAGTGATGGGCAGAAGGTTAGGAGACGGGGGCTGATGCAGGCTGCTTGAATGTGTGATTCTGGCAGAGGAGCTGCTTCAGATGACGAGGTCCAGGGTGTGACAGTGAGAATGTGACTTGGAGAACTATTCCAAGTTGGAGTGGAGAAGGTCCAGGGGATGAAGCCACCAAGATGTTGAGAAGCCAGGTGGGTAATGAGTCATCTACTCGGACAGTGAGATAGGAAGAGACAGACAGTCCGCCGAGTGCCAGCGTCCCCCTGCGTGAGGTGGAGAGGCCTGGGAGGTGGCAGACAGTAGCAAAGAGGAAGGAAGACAGCAATTTAGCCCAATGGCTGAGCCTCCGAGGCAGAAGGTTATTTTAAACTAGAAACTGGGGGTGGAGGAGGAGGAGTCTGCAGACAGCAATGTGGAGCAAGGAAAGCACCCTCACCTATAAGAAAATAAACAGCTCTCATTTCAGAAGCCTGCAGAGGGGGTAGTACACTCAAGGGAGGATTAGATTTCGGTTAAAGTCAGGAGGTGGAGGGAGCACTCCAAGGAGAAATTAAGGGAAGGAGGAGATTTGAAGCTTATCAGAGGCAGGCGGGGAGGTTGGGGAGGGGCCAGTGGAGGGCGGGGTCAGAGGCAGAAAGCACCGAGAATGCCGCCGAGAGGACAGTGCGCGGCGCGGAAGAGCAGGAGGGCCAGGGAGTTTACATTTTCACTTCTAAATGATAAAAACAGGGCTGGGAGGCAGGCGGGATTTCATCCAGTTAGTCTCTGGGAAGCCATGGAAAGTGATGGTTAAGGATGTGGCCTCACGAGCAGACCTTGTCAAGCACAACCTTCGGTCAGGTCTCCAGGCCCCCATTTCCTCTTCTGTAAAATGGACATAACAATAGTACCTACCCCACAAAGCTGCTGTGACGATTCAATGACTTAGTGTGTTCATGTTTAGAACAATGTCTGGGCAGTGGCCTCAGAACACTCGGTGGTGGCTCCCAAGCCGGGCAGAGCAGCCTCTTCGCTCACCTGGACCCTGCCCTATAGGAAACCCGAGTAGCAACCCCTGGGATGGGAATGAGGAGTTTGATGAGCAGTTGCAAATGCAGGAATGTATTGAGACTCCAAGAATAGAGACACCCAAGAAGATCCCGATAGAAAAATGGAGTCTTTTGGGCAGCAGCCTGGGGACACTGCCTACGCATGGGATCTGGATGAGAAGGCTTGATTCCCCAAGACCACAGAAGGTTTCATTGCTATGCTATCAAGCCAATTATGGCTTTTCTAATGATAGCGTGTCTAGCTTTATGGAAAAAGTACAAGACGTCAATACTAGGGATACAGAGAAACTTCTGCAAAGACAAACACCAAACCCACTGATCCCAAAGAGAGAGGAGATAAAAGGAAGAAACAAGATGGTTTCATGTTGACAAAGATAGAAATACAAAGGTATTATATGTCCGGTTTGCCTTCAGACATTACAGTGGATGAATTTATACAGCTCACATCAAAAGTCTGTGTTATTATGGGAGATCCTCAGAAGAATTTAAGGTCAAGTTTTACAAACATAAAGAAATCTTAAAGGAGATGGGCTTTGTTGTTATTTGAAGAGGGATCTTCAGATCTTGCATTAAAACTTTTTGATGAAGATGAAATTAGGAGCTAGAAATTAGAGGTCAAAGTGGCAAAGTTTCAGCTGAAGGAGGAATACAGTGCCTCAAAAAAGAATAATAAGTACAAAGTCTACGAGAAGAAGCTGTTTCTGCAAAGTAAACAATTGGACTGGACACCTGAAAGGAGAGATGGGCCACGGGGAAGGTACCATGAGTGAGTCGTCACATCAAAAATATATTTTATCTTATTAGTGGATGACCCTTTGGTGCTGAATGAAATCAAAGACCCTTGAGTAGAATGTTCCAAATTCAGACAAAGTAGGAAGCTCTTTTTCTTTGATAGGCACGAAGCTGGTGTGGACTCTATGTCCTTGAGGAATGCAGAGGAAGCTGATTATTGGATTCAAATCATCCATGGAAGGTGGTTTGGGAGCCATCAAGTCATTGATGGGATTACAGGCTATCAGGTTGAGGAGACCTCAAGAGAAAGTGAGAGTTGAGTGGAAAGGGGGTGGGGGGGTCTCAAAAGGCTACGTGTGTATGTGAACTGAATATGGTTTAACTCCTGTGTGCAGTGATACACCAAGCAAGGCGAAGTGGGAGGGGGTTGTACGAGGGGGAGGCGTGTTACTGAATTGCTGGTGCATGGTAAAAATAAAAAGTCGATTTTAGTACAATTTTAAAATTCTCTACAGAAAATGCAGCCTCTTACTGCCTTGGAAGAAATACTAAATTTCAGTTTGAGGTTGGAGAAAATAAAGTATAATTTTTCCCTATCCTCATTCACAGATCCCTTTAAAATTTTTTTTCTTTTTGGGGGGAGGTAATTAGGTTTGTTTATTTATTTGTTTGTTTTTAATGGAGGTACTGGGGATTGAACCCAGGACCTTCTGCATGCTAAACATGCAGCCTACCACTGAGCTATAAATGCCCCGACTCACAGATCTTTTGAGATCCTCCCATTAGAGCCAGTGATGTCTCAGGGTGGAAAGGAAGTCAGGTGAGAACGTGTCCTGCCTGTCCCCAGCCTTCTGACTCTCCCTAAATCCTGGAACTGTCCTGGTTCTGTCCTTTCAAAATCCTGACTATTCAGCTTTTCCCTCAATTCTGTAAATATCCTTCCAATAATTAACTCTTCTTAGAGTAAATTTGTTATTTCTCTACAAACAGCTGCTTCCTCAGCTCCATGACTCAGCCTGAAGTCATGGAACAAGAGATGAATTTTGGACATAGAAGTTTCAAACCACTGAATAGCTGTGTAGTGTTGGGCTCATCACTTTATTCAAGCATATGAAACAGGAAGAACATCTCCTCCGAGGGCAGGTGTGTGAATTCAATGAGATGAAAGATCTGCAGTATGAGATCAGGGACCTTGATTGATTCTCTGCTGAATCCACAGTGCCTATCACAGAACACTGAGAAGGGGATCAATAAATATGCCTTGGTTTAGTAAATACTGTATCTGAAAACTCTATAAACTCAGATGCACCATGAACTGCTGTAGCCATTTTTCCCAGGATGGAGAGAGCTGATTTCTTTTCTTCCCCTCAGAGTTGTCTTAGTCTTGCTTTCTCCTTCTTTCCTTGAATCTTTACCCTAAATCTGTGTTGGAAACCAGCCAATTTGCCTGCTTCTCCTACTGCCTGATTTCCTAAAATCAGAAAAGCCATCCTTCTTAAATGGAGGGTGGATGGGTCCATATTGATAGGGTGGGAAGAAAAGAGGAGTCCCTTACTTCTTTTGTTCTCAGGATACATGTTCACATTCAATAACTCTGAAGTTGTTGCTGGGAGGTGCACCCGTTTTACGCAGAAGCTGTTGAACATCGAGTAAATGTTTCCCCGAGAGCCCAATTAAGAAATAACTCCGGGAAAGCCGAGGGTACAGAAGTGTAGAAATAAAAATGATATTTTTCTAAAGGACAGAGATCCCCTAACAGTGTTAGGGCTCATTACAACCCATAAGGACTCCTCCAAGTCCTTTCTATATGACACTAGGTAAGGATAGGGACTTTTGTACCAGATACAGACCCGGGTCTTAGATTAGCAAAAGGAAGGTGAATATGGACACAGTCCTGTGTTAGGGAGCGATCCTTGATGATTCTGGGTCTGAAAAGCCAGTGTGTCTGTCTCACCAAAGGAAAGCAGTGAGGGAGAAATTTGAGAGGTGATGTTATCCAGAAGTTATGAGTTTCAGCCTGGGGATCACAAGGACCCATCTAAGCCACAGGACTGAATGTTTTTAGACTAAAGGGAAGGCCACTCAGTTGCTTCAGCGTGAAGGTGGCGTGGGAGAAGCCTCACTGCCTTCTTGAGCCAACAAGGCATCAGAGACTGGTCATGGTTTGAGCTGACGGAGAACTCCATCCCCTGGTCGATGCTGCCCCCTGGAGGTCAGTATAATTATTGCGGCTCCCTTTCACGCTATTCTGTCTCTTCGTGCCATCCTGAGACTTTTGGGTCAGAGGGCTCCTTTGGATTCCTGGGGCAGTTGGAATGTCCCTGAAAATTGTGTGCTTCGATATAACTTCAGTGCCTCCAGATTTCAGAATACGAGACTCCTTATATCCCAGCGATACCCCTCACTGAGGCCTGCCAAAACCCATGCTTGTCGGTCGACCGTGAATATTTGGGTTCGTGGATGGATAAAAAGGAAGCTCAGAACTTCGAAAACCTAGATGCCTCCCTGCACGGCCCTTCTCCCATCGGAGCATTAGTTGACTTTCGATGAAGTCGTCTGTCTCGGCAATCTCCTTCATGGGATATCCAGAGACTCCTTGTCTGGGAACCTGCCTCTGTTAAAGCTGCCTACGTTTCCCTTGTCCCAAGTCCCAAAACCTGGGTGGGTCCTTCTGTCCTCGTGCTTAATCAGGTCAAATGTGAGAACATCGGGATCCCCCTGGTAGGGGTGAGGGTAGAAGGTATGTGGGCGAGGAAAGGGAAAGGAAGGTGGAGGGACAGAGGATTCCTGGGGCCGGTGCCCAGGGTGAGGTTCGGATTCCCCAAACCCCCGCACACCACTACCTATTAAGGGGCAGGCCTCAGGCAATATCTAGGGCAGTCAGGCAGGGGAAACCATGAAGAATGAAGAGGCGGGGGAACGTGGCGGTGACCTGGGGTGAGGTCGGTTAAGGACACTGTCCTGGTTCCGCCCCTGAGGCATCTGAGCCAATCAGGAGCCGCTCTCCACCTCCAACATCTTTACCACCCTCCCCCGCCCTTCAGACTGGCCGCGGGGCTGAAGCACGGAGACAAGGTTCCCAAAGCCAATCGGAACGCTGCTCTCGGAGATGGGGCGGAACCTAAAAAAAGGCGGGAGCGGGAGAAGGCGGCTACAGTGGCCCTGTCACGCCCTCCCCATGTGGCAGCCAATCGGCAGAGCCCACCGGCCAAAACTGCTCCAGCCCCGCCTCGCGATGCGCTGGCCTCTCCGACCACACGCGGCGCCCTTTTGTATCTTTATTCTCCCGGCCTCCGCGTGCAGGCTGGGCCTGCATCCAGAAGCCCTAAGCGAGAAGAAACAGCTCTCCTTCCCCCATTCGCTGGAGGCTGGGAAGGAATGATTAGGCCATAGGGGTGTAGTAAACATCCCCAAATTACCATTTTCCCCTGACTGCCCAGGCCTTCCCCGTTAGGACTTATAGGCGCCCCCACGTCTCTCCAGTCTAGAGTCTGAGTTCAAATGAGGTATAAGGGCAGCGGCAGCAGGAAGGCACCAAGTTAATAACAGACACGGGTAAGATGGTCATATTGGGAACCTGGCCTACTCCTGCCCCAGTGGTGTAGATGCTACAGCCCTCCAGCAAGGGGCTGTGACAACCACAACTAGAGGAACTGGGAGCTGACACTGAAGGAGAGGAGGCCATCCCAAGGTAAGCTTGAGGAGGCAGGAGGCATGGAGAGCTGGTATCAGGGAGCGAAGGTAGCCTTTAGGACAGTGCCTGAGGCTGCACAGCCATGTTCCCAGCCCTTGATGCACCTGCCACTTTAACCAGGGGCCACTTTCCTCCAGCAGGTGGGTTACTCATGAAACAGAACCAACCCTAAAACCAATGCCACCACCTCTTTTGGCCTGAAGCAGCTAGAGGTTAGAGGTTACTGTGTGCCCCTATTTTCTGGACACCCACCAGAAGGGATGTAGGCCCAGGAAGTAGAGAGCAAAGGTGACCCTGGAGCAGAGACGAGGCTACTTGAAGGTCCCAGGAGGAAGGAGAAAGGAAATGGGAGAAGAGTGTTATATCATATTAAATATTTATTGTTTTCTGCAGACTGACCTTGGAGAGGACTGGTTAGTGTTCAAGTTGCTGAGATCTCAGGTCAAAAAGCTACAGACATGAAACCACTTTGAGCATGCTTAGCATGCACAAGGTCCTGGGTTCAATCCCCAGTACCTCCATTAAAAAAAAAAAAAAAAAGAAACGAAACCACATTGAATGAAAAAACAAACAAACAAAAAAACCCCAACCATTATGAGGCAGTCTCCCCTTACCAAACCAATTCCAAGAGTTGAGGTGTCACACCTCACGACATGGTGATAAGAGCTGAATGAACAAGAGATTGTGGCAATGAAAGTTTGACTGGAAGAAGAAAAGAGCCTTGGGTGTGGGACAGTCGGGGGAAGGAAGGGAATGACAAAATGGGAAAAATAATAAAGGTCATTTTGGAAGCTCAAGGGGAAGTGGTTCTGGGAAACCTGAAGACACAGAGTCAGAAAGCCAAGGGGATCCAGCTTATCCTGATGAGGCAGGATCCTGGCAATGAAGGCAGGCTCAGGCATGTCAAGGACCCGGGAGGCAAGTGGAAAATTGGAAGGGGGACCCCAGGTAACGAAGGGCATGGGAAGGGGTACAGAAGGCCATCGAGAGGGCTGGTGACTCCCAGGTCCGGCACATTAGAAGTTGGGCTTGTGCTTCTTGAGCTCCACCATGAGGTGGTGGATGTTGATGAGCTCAGCCCGGGCAGGGAGGGCTCGGAGCTGGGGCTGAGACAGCACCCGGTGGAAACGATGATAGAGCTGTATCAGCTGGGTCAGCGCTCCCTGGTCAGAGAAAGTCACAGAGGGATGAGACTGTGGGGTGGTGCTAAGGGTGATGATCAGGAATCAGGTTAGGGCTCATCCAGAACTCTGGGCACAGCTGGTAGTTGAAGATCAAGGGTCACTTGTATGATTCTGAGCCCAGAGAAAAGGGGGAAAAATGAGTGATGGGGTGGGGTGGGAGTGGGGACGGGGAGGTGCAGATCACCTGGATGATACTGGTTCCATTTCTGAAGTTGGTGAAACTCCGCATTACATCCTGACTTAGAGACTCCACCGATGATTTCCAGGAACTACCAAAGCCACGGATCAGCTGAGTAACCCGGGCTGACAACAGGAAGAAAGAGATTATGGCTAAGTGATATTTGATCCCTCCAAGTCCTCCCCAAGGCACAGGCGTCCTCATCAGGCATCCCCTCTTTTCTAGTGTTCTCCCCACCTACTCTTTCCTGCTCTACACCCTCCCATGTAATCTGCATCCTCAAATTTTTCTTTTCTGCTCAGCTTTCCACTGACCCCACCACTACCACACCACCCTCCTACCTTCTTCCCCTCGAAGTCGTTCAGCTTGTCCACGCTCAATCAAAGCCTCAGCTTCCTTCACAAATGCCACCAAACCCCCAAAAGGGGGAGACAGCAACTCTTCAATGAACTCCTGTAGAAACACACACACATACAGAGTTGAGTATTCTGGTGTCAGCGGACTTTCCCAATTCTGTCATCATGAACAACTAGGTCCTTACAACATTCCCATCATGGAACAGCTAAATGCTGGAAAGGTCATATACTTTAAGACACTGTTAGTCTCACAAGAGGTTGGGGAAATCTCCAAAGATTACCCTCCTCATAAAAAATTTTTTTAATTTCATTAAAAAAAAAAATGGGCTGGGAGCAGAGGGCTGGAACCAGAGAAGGAGACAACTGGCACACACAGGGCTATCAGAAGGTAGATGGCCATGCAATCCTGCTATCGGGAAGCTGAGTCTGATGCCAGCCTCGAGCTGGGATGCTAAGACTTGAGTCTCTCATGAGAACCTCAAAGAGGTGCCAGTGCGGACCTAGGTGGATGGCATCTTCCAGCTATTATCAAAGGCCGCTGGTTTAAGCACATCTTCATGGGATCAGAGAGTCTAGAGAATTGCACTTCAGAAGGCAGAGCTGACATTCTCTCTGGTCACCTAACTGTGCGGGCGAGGACAACAGCTTCCTTTCTCATCTAATTACATGTTTATTTACTAAAAAGAGAGAACAGAATGAGAAAGTTTAACCTACAACTAATCAGAGCACAGAATCGAAGAAAGAATGAAGGAAAAGCAATATTTAAAAAGATGCTGGCTGTGAATTTCCCCAAATTAATGAAAAAACTAAATTCAAAGACCAGGAAACCAACAAGGTATCAACTTAAAGAAATAAAGAGAAACACACATCTAGACATATTGTGGTAAAACTTCAGAATACCAAAGAAAACGAGGAGAACTTAAAGAGCAGTCAGAGAGAAGAGACTGCTTCAAAGGAACAAAAATTAGAACAACAGTAGACTTCTTCACTGCAACAATTTAAGCCAACAGTGGAAAATCTTCTAAATGTTGAGAGAAAATAACTCCTTAGAATTTGACAGTAAGCCAGCAAAACTATTCTTTCCTAACAAAGGTGAAATACATTTATATAAAAACAAAAACAAGGTTTACTACCAACAAACTTTCATAAAGGAATTTCTAAAAGAGCTATTTTAGGAAGAAGGAAAATGATCCCCAAAAGATAATCTGAGTTCTAAAAAGGAATGGTGGGCAAATAAACAGGGAAACATGCAGGGAAGGCCAAATGGAAGGTATCACTAGAAGATAGCAACAATTAAAAGGAAGACAGAAATAAAATACTGGTCAATAATTAGCATGGAAGACAGAAGGGGGAGGGGTGATTGGAGCATTAAAACATTTTAAATGCTTTAAAATCTACATATTGTTTGAGATAGGGGTTAAATATTAAATTTAGATGTTAAGCTAAATATGCAAGGTAAAATTTAAAGGCCATTTTCTAAAAGAATGGAATACAAAATCTAAATTAGGAGGAAAAAAATAAATAGTAAGAAAAACAAAGGCGAGAAGCACAAAAGACACGAGACAAAAAAGAAAACTAAAGATGGTAGGAAAAAGTCCCAATGTAACATTAATCATAATAAACATAAATGAATTTAAAAAATAAACCAAAGGGCAGAGATAATCCAATTAGATTTTTTTTTAAATTCCAGCTATATGCCATTTTTAAAAGACTTAAAAAGTGAAAACATAGAAAGGCTGAAAGGAAAAAAAAAAGAAATAAACAGGCAAATATTACCAAAATAAAACTGGCAGAGCTGTTAATATCAGATATAATAGGTTTCAAGACAAAATTATTAGGGCTAAGATGTGTCATATAGTGACAAATTCTTCAAGTCACTAGCAAGATCTAATAATTCTAAACTTTTAAGAATTTAGATAAAATAAGCTGAAACCATATAAAGCAAAATCTGATAAAACTGCTGTGAATAATGATAAATTTATGAATATCAAAACATCTCTCTCAACTATTGATAGTAAACAAAAAATTAGTAAATATTTTAGATAATGTGATCAACACAATTAAAGAGTCTGACTTCCACACCTGAAAATTTAAAAAAAACCCATGTTCTCAAACACACATGGAACATTTACAAAAGTTGATCATGTACTAGGCCACAAGCAAATCTAAACAAATTTCAAAAATTTTTCAAATTTCAAATGTTCAGTACCAAAAAACCACATTCTCCATTCACAATGCAATTAAGTTAGACATTAATAACAAAAAAGAGAAGTAAGAAAACTGCTTTTGGAAATTTTAAAACACTCAAAATCTCACAGATTGAAGAAGATACAATTAAAATAAAAAAATTCTTAGAACTGAATGATAATAAAAATGCTACATATTCAAACTTATAGAATTCAATAAAAGCAGTATTTAGAGGGAATTTCATAGTTTTGAAACTTCCTGAATGCTTCTGCTGGCAAGTTCTAGGAAATCTTCAAGGAAGAGATCGTTTCAATCTTAAAATCTTTCAGAAGGAAAACTTCCTTTTCACCTCCTTCTATAAATCCAGTATGACTTTGGTACCCAAACCACATGAGGACAGTAGAAGAAAAGAAAATCACAGGCCAATCTCACCTATGTACAGAGAAGCAAAATCCTAAACAAATTAGACCAAATCCAGAATGGTTTAACACTGTAAAATCTATAAATGTTATATACCACATAATAGATTTTTAAATGAACTATGATTACCTCACCAATTACAGAAAAAGCATACATTCTTGATTAAAAATTCAATACTCACTTATATTTTTAAAAATATTAATTTTAAAAAGAAAATTGTAATTTTAAAAAATAATAACTCTTGGCATCCCAAGGAGTGAAAGGAATTTTCTTCACCTGATAAAAGAGATCTATAAAAAACCTACAACAACATTACTCTTAATGAGGAAATGATGAAAGAATTCCTTTTAAAACTAGGAAGAGAAAAGGGTTCTTACTATCACCACTTCTATGCAACTATTCAGCTTTGTACTGGAGGTACTGGTCAGTGCAGTAATAATAAATTAAAGACATAAGGGTCAGAAAGGAAGAACTGCAATTGTCACAACTTGTAAATGATGAATGCCTACACAGAAACACACAGAAACGTTATTAGAAATAACTTAGGAAGGTGGCTGGCTACATAATCAATATACAAAAATCAACAGCACTTCTGTACACCAGTTCAAACAAGTAAATTTTTTTTAATATTTAAGGAACAACAATTTATTTAAAGGACAGATTCTAAAAGAATAGAGTAGAAAGTCCAAACAATTAGAAAAAAATGTAGTCATTATTCCCAGCAATTCCTAGTATTATTCCTAGTAATTATTCCTCAATAAAGGTAGATTTATTCCAAGTAGAATAACCACAATAATAACTCCTAGCACATGAAGGATTAAAAGGAATTTTCCTAACCTGATAAAGGGCATCTACCAAAAAACCCTATAGCCACATTACTGTTAATGGGAAAATGATTAAAGTATTTCTTTTAAACTCAGCAACAGGATAAGGGTTCTCACTGTTACCCTTTATTCAACTATTCAACTCTGTCACAGAGGTCCTGGCCAGAACAGAAAGGGATTAAAGACATAAGAAATCAAAGGCAAAGGATAAGGAAGGATTTACTTATTCCTAGTAGGACTAAATCTACATAGTACATCTAGCCAGGAACAACTCTAACAAAAGATTTGCAATGTCTCTGCACTGAAAAGTATAAAAGGTTCTCAAAAGACATTACAGAATAACTTAAAAAATGGAGAGAAATAAAATAAAATAAAATAAAATAAATAAAATAAAATAAATAAAATAAAATAAAATAAAATAACAAGGGGGAGGGTATATAGCTCAAGTGGTAGAGCACATGCTTAGCACGCATGACGTCCTGGGTTCGATCCCCAGTATCTCCTCTAAAAACAAATAAATAAGCAAACCTAACTACCTGCCCCCGCAAAAATAAAATTTTTAAAAAATGGAGAGCGAGCCCATGTTCATGGACAGGAAGTTTCAATATCATAAAGTGTCAATTCTTTCAAATTAACCAATGCAATTCCAACCAAAATCCTTAATGGGCTTTTTTTAAATGTGAAAACTTACAAGCTGATCATAAAATTCACATGAAAAATCAAGAGGCCAATAATACTCAAGATAATGATGAAAAAGAAGGCAGGAGAATTTGCCCTAGAAGCATAATTAAAACTGTACTGCAGGGTAGACAAACTGATCAACAGAACAGAATAGAGGCAAGACATACACATTTGTGGAGTTTTACTATGTGACAGAGAAGGACTGCTGACCAAGTAGGGTAAGAAAGGGGCTTCCTATAAATTGTTCAGGGCCAATCATTATCCAAATAGAAAAAACTGAGTTAGATTCCAATCACACATCATACACAAAAATAAATTCTAGGTATATTTAGGTAAATTTCAAAAGTACTTAAAAGTAAAAAGCAAAATTTTACAATATTAAGACTACAAACATACTCCAAAACATAGTATAATGTTTTTCTGACTCAGGTAATCAGAGATTTCTTAAGACAATAAAAATAGAGATTAATAAATTCAGTCATATTACACTTAGAAATTTCTGTTCACCTAAAGATAACATAAAAAAAGCAAAAAGATAAAACACATACGGAAATGTATCTGCAATCTATATAATCAACAAAAAGGTTATGTAGATAAATATAAAATATATTAAGAACTCTTATAAATCAAAAAAAAAAAACGTAAACAACCCAATTTTTAAAAGGTCAAATACTATAACAGATGTTTTACAGAAAAGAAAAATGTGTACGGCTACTTAACATTTGAAATGATGCTCAATTATATTAGTAATCAGGAAAGTGCAAATTAAGATCCCAATGAGATACCTATCAGAATGACAAAGATAGTCTGATATGTCATGTGGTGGAGAAAATACGACTCAATGAGAATTCTTATATATTGCAGATAAGGAATAAATTGGTTCAACCACTTAGGAAAACAATTTGACATTGTCTCATAAAGGAGAATACTGGCATATCCCATATGCAGCAAGCCTACTCCTACTTCCAAGAGAGCTTTGTTAAAATTTACCTACCATCTATGTGTGCTAAAAGACAGAATTCTTCATAAAATAATGCTCATGGTAGCAAGAAACTGGAAATAATACAAATGACCACTTACAGGAGAACATGTTATATTCACATTACGTGACAGTATACAGTAGTGAAAAAGAATAAGCTACAACCATACGCAACGACATAACACTAGAAAAATTATGCATGAAATAATCCTGTGATTCTGTTTTTATGACACTCAAAAACCAAACTAATTGTTGTTTCAGCATACCTATACCTGTATTTTTAAAAGCAAGGGCATAAGAAACACAAGATTTAGGCCCATAGGTGCCCTCTGTGAGAAAGGCAGGGAGATGGGGTGAAGAGGAATTCATACTTCGATGTTGGTTGTTGCCAAAGTATGTGGTGGGTTCATGGATATCTACATCACTAAGAAAATTACAAAGGAAAATAAAAATAGCCCAATAATGACAGCATGTTGTGACCCAAGTTTTAGTAATGCCAATTCTGTTTATCTGAGTCCACTAACTGCCACTCCCTACACACAAACACACACACACACAAACTAAAAACACACACAGGACTGTCCCTTTCCTTGTCCCCACACCTCTACCTGTGTCCGAGCATTGAGCAGCTGCTGGAAACTTTCAACCTCTTTGCTGTCATCTGCTGCCCGTTCCTAAGGGAGGACAAAGGGAAATCTCAAGTTTGGGGAGAAGCTGCCCTTCACATTAGAACATCCCCTTCCTTCCACATTTATTGTGGGAGCCAGACACTGTGCCAGACTCCAAGAATAAGACACTGAATGAGGTCAACATAATCCTCGTTCTCGCGGAGTTCACAGAGCAGTGGGGGGACCCTGAATTGTCTGGGTAGGGAGACAGGGAGAATGGGTCTGTTACCATCAGCACACCCAGCATCATGTCATAGTTGTTGATCAGAAACACAAGCTGCTCCTTCCTCGAGGAGAACTCAGCTGCCACTCGGAGGACAAAATTCTCCACTTCCACCTGAAAAAGCCGAAAGGGGGAGGTGACTCAGGGGGCAAGGGCGTGTGGCCCATCCCCGCAATCCAGCCCACCTGGGAAACCTCTCCCGCCCTCCTCTCACCTGGAGCTGGCCCAGCAGCTGCATCGTCCGTTCGTTGGGAATGGTCTGGTTGATGCTGACAAGAGCAGAGGAGAACTCTGCATATCGGCGTGTGATCTGGGAGAAAGAAGATGGGAAGAAAAATCACACCAACCCCCGGCCCAACCAACACAACCCCCCAAATCCGTTGAAGCTGGCCAAATAACCTCTGTGGGACTCCGGCCTCCAACCCCTTCTACCAACAGTGCCCAACCCCCCTGAGTCTGACCACACTCTTCGACTGCCCCTCACACAGTGTGGGGCCCTGGAAATTTCCAGCCAGGCCCATGACTCCACTGTGAAGCTGGGCAACCCCCACAGTGAAGCTCAGAGCCCTGCCTTTCAATAATCCTTCTGTTACCCTTGCCCTCCCTCACATAGTGAGGCCGAGTATCCAGCCCCCCAAGGCGCTGAGGGTCAGTGCTTCGGACGCTCTGGACATTCATCTCCAGGATCAGTTCAAACCGTGGCCACAGCAAGGCAAGCACCTGTTCCCAGTACCTGTGGGCTTAATCAGAATCAGAGATCAGCCGGCAAGGAATATGGGGGGATGGTGGGCAGGGCTAGGGGTCAGGTGTGCATATGGGAACCCTGATCAAAGGTTAACGGCTGGTGGAGGTAGGAGTGGGTGTGAACAGTAAGTCTGAAAGCAGCAGGGTCAATGGTGTCCGGTCAGGAGGAGCCCAAGGGTCAGGGCAGGCTTGTATGAGACCAAGAGTTCAAGGCCAGTGGGGCGTCAAGGACCAGAATTCAGTGACCTGTCTAGAGCGGGAACATCCCTCTTGGCTGCAATGTTGCGGAATCGGAGGACAATGTGGATACAGAGAAAAACAGCAATGGCGTCGTAACAGTCAGCCAGATAGGACTCCAGGTGTTTCTGTGATTTAGGAACAGGCAGAGGATGGGAAGAGAGCATTTGTTACTTTGTCCTTCCCAGTGGCCACAGACAAATGCACTCCTTTAGGGATGCAGTCCTGAGGTGGGTGGAGATCTGAGAGGGAAATGCTCCCTCCTTCCCTGTCCACTGCCTTGCTCACCAGATCTATGATCACAAGCCCATCATAGCAGAATTCAGGGCTGAGCACCAAGGGGCCCCTGAGTTTTCAGGTGCTATAGCCTAGGTGTGGATCAGCAGGAGGGATAACCTCAGAGACCCCAAGCTTTGATGGACAGTCACACAGTATGAGGCATATGCATTTTGGAACGAGGGGATCCTGGTTTCAGTACCACCAGAGCTATGACCTCATTGCGGTGCTGACGAGGACTGGGGACAGAGAAGCCTAAGAGCACGGGGCCTAGGGAGCTTACCAGGGTCATGTTGAGTGTACGGCCCATGACAGAATGGAAGAGGTCGTGTGCAGCTGGGCCGGACACAACAAAGAATTCACAAATGAAAAGATATTCGCGGCAGGAGTTGTCCAGGAGGGCGTAGTGCTGGCTGCGGAAGAGGGCCTCAAAAGGATACTAGGAAGAGAGACAGAAGGGATGGACCCCAATACTGACTCCCCTGGATGTGGCTGGAAAATCAGCAAACCTGGGTAATGAGAGCTCAAGAGACCCTCCGCATCCAAGCCACACCCAGGCTGCAAAAGAGCATCCTCAATGGATACAGAAGACATCGGGGGAGAACGGACAAAAGAGCTCACCCACATCTGCAGCTGCTGCTCCTGCATCCACCTCACACCTGCCTCATGACACGTCATTCCCCTTGCCAGCCTCCCTCCTCTGCGCACCCTAAGTCAAGGGTCCCAACCCTCTTCTCATCACAGGACACTGGGGTGACTGGAGAAGGGGATTCACACAGGGGCCTGCAGGGCTCGACCCTGAGGTCTGGCCTCAGAGTCCCTCTCCTGACTGAAGCTTGTTCCTCCCCCTACCCGCTGTTCTCCCCGCTGGGCGGTATGGGGCACGAGGATGGGTGCCTCCAGTTCAGTGGGGGAGATGACAGAGCCACGGGTCCCCAGGGTGAAGATGGTGTTCCTGCTGCGGAGGGATGGTTTTGAGAAGAATCGTGAAGGCTCCAAGTCAAGGAAAACAATAAGATTACAACCGTAATGGAAGATCAAAGACTCAGGACCTCCAGGGACCCCTGGCAGCCAAACACAGCCTAGGTGCCCCTCTTTCCCAGTACCAGGACCCCATTTTACCTACATCTGTAGAACCCTCTACACCCCCTGACATCACATGCAAACTGATGTGTCAAAATCATCTGTGCATTTTTCTGGAGAGGGTGGCCACAGCCTTTAATCATTCTCAGAGGTTTTGTTCTCACAGAAAAAGGTAAGCAGCAAAGCCTTGGAGGCTGGAGGCTGGAGCCAGGAGCCCCCTCACTCCCCAGGCCTGGCATGAGGGCTCCTCAGCTCCAGGATATCTTTCTTTGCTGTATCTTCCACGCCCATTAGATCATCCTTCTCAGCGACTTCCTCATACTAGTGAAAAGAGAACTGGTAACCATGGCTTCAAAAAGCTCGACAAAAAAAAATTTCTCTTTATATTGTCCCCCGTTGCCCAGTGGCTGCCCCTCTGCCCAGCCCAGGTGCCCCGGAATACTTCTCCCTCTGTGGCCTCACCTGCACCTTCATGAGCCGCCCCAGGTAAGAGCGGTAGTAAGACAGGTAGATCTTGCTCAGCGTCTCCACGTATTCGTCCCTGATCTCCTTCGCTGTTGCTCGTTCATTGCCCAGCAGGAACTGATAGAAGAACCTGCAGGGGTCGGGACCAGTCAGTCTCCCTGCCTGCCCAAGACACCAGACAGCACGCTGGGTTGCTCAAAAGCTCAGAGGCCATCCCAAGCCCTTCCTTCTGGTGGTGACCTGTACTTCAGCAGGGCCGTCTGGGGGATCTGATAGTTGGTCATGGGTTTTCTGAAGGAATAAATCTTCTGAAGGATGAACTCCCGGATCTTCGTCACTGCCTAGGCACGGGGGACCAAACACAGGGCATGAAGCTGCAAACTTCTCAGTCTGGGCAGCATTAGGGAAGTAACAAATCTTGAATATAGGGGGAAGAGTAGAGAATATCTCTTCAATATTTCTTAAGGTGGGGAGGGTATAGCTCGGTGGCAGAGCACATGCTTAGCATGCATGAGGTTCTAGGTTCAATCCCCAGTATCTCCATTAAAGAAAAACAATGACTTTCAGGGAAACCCAGAGATGTGAGAATGAGCTCTGCCAGGGAAATCCAAGGGTGTACATCTCAGGGAGGCTGGTTCTCGTGGTCTCAGGGGTATCCACCCCCACCCCCGACCTTGACCCGGAGCCGGTCAAGAACGCCTCTGACGTCTGCACAGGCCGCTGTCCCTCTAGCCTCCTGCTCTCGGACTGCAGCTGCCTTGGCATCCAGTTCCTGCAGCTGCTCCAGGAACCTGGGCTCTGTCACTGGAGCCTCCAGAATTGCCCTGGGTAGCAGGGAGGGATGGGATGGGTTAGGAGAGAGACCCAGATATCCCTAGACTCTAAAACATACCCCTTACATCCAGCCCATCTCTTCTCCATTCTTACACTGTATCATGTAGTTGGAACATACAGAAAAAGTTTTCTGTTCCTGGACAAATACACATCCCTACTGCCCACGTAAGCCTTGGACCCCCTCACTACATGCCTGACCCTGGATGATCCCTCATCTTTGATGCCTAAAGCACAGGTCAAGGTTATAAAGGTTGTCAATCCACTGATCAGTTTTTGGAAGTCACTTGATGACTGAGAGCCAGGAGGCCCCCGGGGTAAGCAGAGTAGGTCACTCCAGCCCATCTACTTACTATAGACATTATGACCCTTCAGATTGGTGACTCACGTGACAAGAGCAGAGGGCACCACTAGGCCATCGACAAGCTCCCCCAGTTTCCCCCGGACAGCCTGGCGGTTTCGAAGCCGAATATTCATGGCGCCTGACTGTTCCTGCAGTGTCCGGATCTCAGAGCTGATGGAGCTGAGGTCACTCTGAAAAGCTCCCAACATCTGCTCCATGCGCTGGGGGGAAGGCAGAAGTGTTGCTGAATTGCCATTGGGGTGGTAGGGGATGAGTGGGTCACACAAGTTTCTTGGTAGTCTCCAGTATCTATCAGTCCATGAGGGCAGCAGGTCATAAGGGAAGATGTACCCCAAAGGTCACTAGCAAATAACATCAGTCATGACAGCAAGAACAAAAAAGCCGCTTAGGTCACCCTGAAAGTGGCTCTAACTGTCCCCACCTAAGGCTAATGACCTAAAGAATGGTACTAGCGACCATGATCTGGTTCAGGGTTATTGGGGTCACATGTCATGGTTACTAACCTCAAGGACAGCATCGCAGGCTGTGATCTGGTTGTGCAGAGAAGCTATGTTCTCACTCTCTTGGATATCTGACCCACAAAAGTCAAGGAGTGTCATCATGAAAACAGAGATCCTCAGATTTGCAGGCCCTTTCCAATTTCTCCCCGAGCTGACAGAAACCTCAGAAAGAAGATAGCAGCCCCAGCATGACGTCAGCACCACACCCCATAAAATCTCCATCTTAATAACACCACCCTTTTCCTCTGCTAGAGGATACAATCCCGAATGGATTTCTGCTCAATCTGTTGTAGCTCCAGTTCAACCTGCTTTGAATAGTGCCGGAGATCCACGCCCTGGGAGAACATAAACATTACAGGTCAGGAGAGAGTCAGCGAAGGAACACTAGGACAGAATCAACAAAGGACTAGAAAGTAAGACAGGGTGATATTTTAAGAGCAAGAGACTGTTTTCTTTTCTTTGAGGAGAGGGTAGGTGGAGGGGCAGATTAGTATAGTGGAAAGCCTCACCGTTTTAAGAGCTTCCTTTACTAACTCATCCTCCAGATTTGCCTGAATGTGAACTGGAAACAGAAGTTTATCATAAGGGTTCAGCTAGCTCCACAGCTCCCTCTCCCAACATTAAACATCTGCACACCAACCCCTGCTTTATCACTTCTGGCCCCTATGCCTCTCAGATTATAAGTATTGCATCCACCCAGTGCCATCACTTACCATCCACTTCATCCAGGATGAATTCATCAGAGGTGATGTCCAACTCCCCAAGTTGCAATGGCTCCTGAAGACCCGGACCACCCCCCTGGAGAGGGGCAGGTTACAGGAAAGAGAGGGGGAGAACAAAATATAATGGGATAAACCCCAATGCTTTAAGTGGGGGAGAGGGACTTTTACTAGGGTCATAGGTAGGTACTGAGTCAAAAAAATCCCATAAGTCTCATAGGGTACCCAGTCTACTAGTTGGGGCTGATGTGTAGGGAATATGACAAGGAGACAAGCAACCCACCAAGGGGCGAAGTGACCAAATGAGGAAAATTAGGAGATGCAGAGAACAGAGCAGAAATTGCAGTTGAATTTAGGATCCCCAGACTCCTGCTACCTTAAGTGTTCTATCACAATTCCTCTGGGGAGCCCTAGCCTTTCCAGAAATGTCAGCTAACAGTGTTTACCTGCATGTCAGGTGCCAACTTACATATACTAAGTCATTTACTCCTAACCGACACCCTATATAGTAGGTCTCATTTTCTTCACTTCATAGGTGTGGAAAGTATTGGCACAAAAAAGCTAGTTAATGTGCCCAAAGACACACAAAGTTTAAGTGGCAGAGCTGGAATTAGAACCCCGGTAGTTTGACTCCAGAAGCCATGTTCTTAACCTTTACACTACATTGCTTCTCTTCTGCCCAAACATCCGGAGGTTAACTGAAATTGTGTCCCCAGAACCTGAGTCTCGGCCATTCTGGTCCCCGCTCGGGCTCCAGTCCGATCCCAGGGAGGGGTATGAAGAGCCAGACCAGGTAGCATCAACGGTAGAAGCCGAGCTCCTAACCTTGTGCCTACACCCAACCCAGGCCCTTCTGATGTGAGGAGGCCTGAAAAGCCTCTGGAGGAAAAATATCCCTGCGCTCTCACCAGCGGGCCCTCTTCCTCCTCCATATCTGAGGCCCCGGCCCGCAGCACCAGCTCCCGGGCGGCTGCGGCCATAGTCGCAGCAGCGGCCATTCCGCGCAGCCTCACTTCCGGCAGCTGTCAGGCGACTCCGTTCCGCGGATTGGAACTCCAAGTCCTGGAATGTCTTGCAAAGCGCGAAATCGTTCCCAGATATTTGAGTTAAATTGTTTGACTTCAGCCTTCCCCTTTCAGGTGTAACCGCTTCACCCAAGTGTAAATGGGAATTGGAAGTCTTAAGCACGATCTCAACCCGGAACCTTCGTTGCTCTCACACCCAAGAACTTTATGAACTTTAAAGGGAGACCGCACCGGAAGTTGTGGAGCCCAAAGCGGACTCAGAAGTCTCGTGCAGTTTCCGGAAGCTCCTCGCAGAGACCGCTCCGCCTCTTCCGCCTGGTAGCTATAAAAGGCTGTTACGTCACTTCTGTTCTCTTTTCCACTGGAGGCCTACGCGCTGTCGCTGGGGCCGCCGCCATGGTAAGATTGGAATCTGTGCGGGTATCCGGCGACATCGGAACCGGGGCAGGGAAGGTCTACTGTCAGGGGGCCGAGAACGTCCTATTCTAGGGGCACGCAACTTTCTGTGTGGAGAGTTGGATCGCGCCCCTGGAAAAGGACGACTAAGACATGCAGTTCTGGGGAGTGGTGTCAGAGGAAGAGTTACTCCCCGGGCGCTGGAAAGCGGCGAAAGGCTTGGGCATGTGTGGGGACCTTCGGCCTCCGCCACTCAATGTACTTTTGGGAGCAACTTGCTCCCTCCCAAAGGTTGCGTTTTTCCCAAGCCTGAACACTTCATGTTCCTGCGGTTTGCAGGATTGAGGAGTTCGCTGTGTGGTGAAAACGTGAAGGAGGTCGTTGCTCCCTGTGTGACCATCTTAACGCTCTTGTTTGAGGTTACGGGTTGACGGTAGTTGACGGTGTCTGATTTCTCTCCCAATCTCTGTCAGTCTCTAGTAATTCCTGAGAAGTTCCAGCACATTTTGCGAGTACTCAACACCAACATCGATGGGCGGCGGAAAATTGCTTTTGCCATCACTGCAATTAAGGTAAAGTAGGGTAAGGACTACAGAATATAAATGAAACTTTGGGTCGAAGTGTTAAAAGCCAGAGAGTAGTCTCGGAGCAAGCCAAGATGTTACACCCAGGGGATGGAGAATGGGTTCCGTTGTCTACCTGAATTCACTAATATTTTCCATCAACCATCAGTCAGCTTGTGAGGTTCATTCTAGATTAGGTTTCTGCCCCTTTCCCCCAGTGCATCATAAAAGTAACCCTTCCTGCAAAATTGGTATGTGTGGGAAATAGGGTAACTGTACATTTTGAGGGGTGAGTAGAGAATGCCAAGAGATTCCAAGTATGAAGAAACCTGTAGTTGGGGAGCGGGGGTGGGGTGGTGTCACTGTATCATGACAGGACATATACTCACATGCCAGAGGTGTAAGTCATTGCCCTTTTACAGTTGAAACAGGAGCCAGTACTTGGATAGTTTTTGTGAATTAAATCAGTGCAAGCTTAGGTAGCCCCCTTAACCAAGCTAATGACCACCTGGCTTTCCAGGTAGAGGCATTATCTTTTATTTAATATTTTCTTAACTCATTTTATTGTGCTTCACAGATAATGTGTTTTTGTGTGTGTGGCAACCCTATCTTGAGCAAGTCTGTTGGCGTTTTTCAGCAGCATTTGCTCACTTGGTGTGTCTCACATTTTGGTCATTCTCTCAGTATTTCAAACATTTTCACTGTTACGGTGATTGTGAGCAGTGATCTTTGGTGTTCCTATTGCAAAAGGATTAAAACTTGCTGAAGGCTCAGGTGATGGTGAGCACTTCGTAGTAATAAAGTGTCTTTTAATTAAGGTATATATTCTTTTTAGACAATGCTGTTGTTCAGTAAATAGTTTACATGCACTGAGAAACCAAAAAATTGGTATAGTTTGTTTTATTGCTTATCGCTGGGAAAGGTTATTGTAGAGATAGTTGGGTACTAGGGTTTTTGATAATTGTATGGAGAGTCAGCAAAGGCTGGCTCTTCTGGTGAAAGAACTGAAGCTTGGGGGTGGTCTTTTCTTAAGGATCTGGAATAGGGAGTGATGTGGTACTTGGAAATTGGAAGAAAGATGTAGCCGGGGGGAAGGGAAAATAGTATGAGGGGTTCCTCAAAAAATGTAGTTAAAGGAGTGGTGTAAAGCAAGGTTAATGGCCAGGGAAAGGTGGGGTATTGAAGTTGACACAAGCAGAAAAGGATATTTATTGAGAAGTAATCTACATCTGCAAGATTATTCTATGCTGTGATCCTTTGATTTGCTTCCATTTGTAGACTTTTTTTTTTTTTATAACTATTCCTTCAGGCTGGCTATTCTGCCCTTCCTCTAAATGAGGATGATAACTGCCATTTGTGGATTATTTGGAAACACGGGAGGGGTTGGAGTTCACAATGACCGGGAGGTACCCATTGGCCTTCTTTATAAGGAGCTCTTGTCCTGCCAAAATGCCAGTGCCCCCACGAGTAAGTGCTTTAAATGCATTCGGAAAGTAATGCTAACTTGATATCAACTCTTCTACATGGGCCAGGCCCTTGGATTACAAAGATGAGAAAGTGATGGTTTCCTGTAGTATACTCTTCTGGATGGAGAGAATAAGCATGGTCTGCTTGGGGACAGTAAAGGGGATTTGGAGGACTAAGAGCGTTGGCAAGCCAGTACTTAAGTAGGGCTTTCAAAAATCTTGGCTTGATAGTAACTTTTTAAAACTTGTTTATGGAAAGTTGTTTCATCTATACCCTTCCCTATCCACCTGTATTTTGAAGTAAATCTTCAGATGTAATATTTCTTCTGTAAATACTTAAATTTGAGAGAGACTTAGCCCCTAATCTCTTATGGATCAGTCTCCTGGTAATTTGACTTCTGGGTCACTTTCTTAGAGAAGAAATAACATCTATTTTAGTTTCCTGGGGCTCTTGTAACAGACTTGATGGCTTAAAACAACAGAAACTTAATCCCTCGGTCCTGCATGCCAGACATCTAAAACTGAGGTGTTAGCAGGACCATTCTCCCTCTGAAGGCTCTAGGAATCCTACCTTGCCTCTCCTATCATCTCAGTTGACAACAGTCCTTGGTTTGTTTATCTTATAGATGCATCACTCTTGTCCTGCCTCTTATCACATGGCCTTCTCTCATCTCTGTCCAATCCTTTTGTAAGAATCCTTTTGTAAGGCCCACCCTAATCCAGTATGATCTCATTTTAACTAACTATATTTGCAAAGATCCTGTTTCCAAATAAAGTCACATGTTGAGGTTCCAGGTGGATGTAAATTTGGTGGAACGCTATTCAACCCAGCACCCCATCCTTCAAGTGGCAAGGAGTACCAATGTAGGTGATATGATGCCACTGGTTTAAGCATTGGTTTATTTTGATCAAAGGGATGCAGTGACCTGCCCAAAAGATCATGCATGGCCTGTGGCCCTTTGACTTAGACACTGAGCAACTGACAGTCCTAACCTTTGATCAACCCTATTAATTCAGAACACCCTAGTCTTACAGCTTTGGTGCTACATCAACTTTGAAAGGCATCAGCTTCATCCACGATGCAGAAATCAGGAGGTGCCACTCTTGGTGTTGCTGCATTGTCTAACAGCATTTATTGACAGCTGCATATGCTGGATGGTATATATGTAGTGTTTTCAAGGGATGTCTGCCCTAAGTTGTCTGTTCTTGGTCCAGCCCTGCTCCTGAACAAAATTCTTTTTCGTTTAATTTTTAGCTTTGTATCAGGGAAAGTTTAAGGCACTAGGTTATTTTAGGCCCTACCTTTGTGTGTTTTTGAATAGTGGGTCTAGAGAGGAAACAAAAAATAAGACTCCTCCAATTCCAAAACCTCTCCTCAGGGTGTGGGGCGAAGATATGCCCACGTGGTGTTGAGGAAAGCAGACATCGACCTCACCAAGAGGGCAGGAGAGCTCACTGAGGATGAGGTAAGGACAAGGAAGGGGGGCTGCGAGTTGGGCCCACCTTGGAGGGGGGAACCATCTGGACCTGACCCTTGTCCTGCCTGCCAGGTGGAACGTGTGATCACCATTATGCAGAATCCACGCCAGTACAAGATCCCAGACTGGTTCTTAAACAGGCAGAAGGACGTAAAGGATGGGAAGTACAGCCAGGTGTGTACTGAGATGGAGATTAGAGAAAAGTAAGGCAAGGTGTCCATTTAGAATTGGTCATAGGCCAGAGGATGAAACAAGCATTCCTCACTGTCTCTGAAACCAGGTCCTGGCCAACGGTCTGGACAACAAGCTCCGTGAAGACCTGGAGCGGCTGAAGAAGATTCGCGCCCACAGGGGGCTGCGCCACTTTTGGGGGTGAGTGGGGGTGGGCCTCATCTCTTCCTGCCCCTGGACTCCCAGAGAATTCTCATGCTCCCTTTGCTCCTACATCTTTGTTTTGTGTGGTGAATGACCTGTGACCCTTCTGTTTTCTCACCTGCAGACTTCGTGTCCGAGGCCAGCACACCAAGACCACAGGCCGCCGAGGCCGCACTGTGGGTGTGTCCAAGAAGAAATAAATTTGTGGGCGTTGTCTGTTAATAAATAGTTTATACACTTATGGCTTCCTTCTTTGTGGTCCTTGCCATTTTTCTGGGACACTGATAGGGAACGTGCTGTAATGCTGGGCCCTGTTGGTCCTTTTTCCCTCTCTTAGCTGATTGCCCCCTCAGGTACCCAATGTCCTTGGTCTTGATTAAAGCTTACTATTGCTAGTCCCCACCCTACCGGAAGCAACCCTTTATCTAGTGTATCGCTCAAAGGTGGGAGGGAGGAATAAGCAACTCTCAGCCTTGAGGGGGAGCCCTGACCAGTATGAAGACGAGGTTCCTTGGTTTTGGCGTGTGCAATGTTGTGCCTTGTGTAGTAGCTGAGCCAAGCCAATTGCTGCTTGGATGAGAATTTGCAGATATTTACCACCCCAGGTTTTACAAGGTAGGGGCCCGGAGTCGGAAAGTTGGGGGGTATGCTGATTTCGATGACCCAAAAGAACTGGGCCCCGGGACGTCAGGGAGGTGGGATGCGCGGTCGCGGGGGAGGCCGCTGCCGGTCCGGCTGCACAGCGTTTGCCGGCCAAGACACGGGTCCAATTTCATTCCTGCCTGGTCCGGGCAACGATCACGCTTCCACCCCACCCACTCCCGCCTGTAGTCTGTGCGTCGCGCGGTTGCGAAGCTTCCGGCGGGGTTGCGCAGCGCCAAGCCCTCCCGGCGAAAGGGGCGGGACTTGGGCGGGGGAGGCGGCTGGTGAAGCGGAGCGGCCAGCCATGGAGCCGGGCTCTGGAGCCGCGCCGACAAGGTAACCTCTCCAAAGCTGCCCCCAGGGTTCCCGCCGCGCCGCCTCCCGCGTCAGCACCTTCCGGCGCTGATACTACCCTCTCGATTCGCCCGCCCCATCCCAGGCGTGGCCCGCTAAGGACCCAAGTTTCCGAGAGCTGGGCTCCCTGGCCATTAACTGCCCTCCATCTCTCCCTCCAGATCCCTTCTGACCGTGCCACACCATGCCCCTCAGTCTCTTCCGGCGCCTTCTCCTCGTCGCCCTGCTGTTGGTGATTGTCTGGACCCTATTTGGGCCCTCAGGCATCGGGGAAGAGCTGCTGAGCCTCTCGCTAGCCTCCCTGGTCCCTGCCCCTGCCTCGCCTGGGCCGCCCCTGGCCCTGCCCCGCCTCTTGATCCCCAACGAGAAGCTGTGTAGTGGTCCCGTTGCCCCTCCCTTCCTGCTAATCCTAGTGTGCACGGCCCCAGAGAACCTGAACCAGAGAAATGCCATTAGGGCCTCATGGGGCGGCCTACGCGAGGCCCAAGGGCTCAGGGTGCAGACTCTCTTTCTACTGGGGAAGCCAAGCTGGCGCCATCCCACCGGGGACTCCCACGGGAACGACCTGGCACGCGAGTCAGCGGCCCAGGGGGACATCATGCAGGCGGCCTTCCAGGATTCCTACCGCAACCTCACCCTCAAGACCCTCAGTGGGCTCAACTGGGCGGACAAACACTGCCCCATGGCCTGCTACATCCTCAAAACTGACGATGACGTGTATGTCAACGTCCCGGAACTGGTATCAGAGCTGGTCCGGCGAGGGGGCCATTGGGAGCAACAGAAGAGGGGCATGGAGCCCCAGAAAAAGGCTAAGGTTGGAGATGAAAAGTGGGAAGGAGGCCCCACCTTGGGGAGCCAGCCAGTGCCTCTTTTGTATTTGGGCCGTGTGCACTGGCGGGTGCACCCCTCTCGGACACCAGGGGGCAAGCACCAGATATCAGAGGAGCAGTGGCCTCCCACCTGGGGCCCCTTTCCCCCCTATGCCTCAGGCACAGGTTATGTGCTGTCAGCTTCTGCCGTGCAGCTCATCCTGAAGGTGGCCAGCCGGGCACCCCCTCTGCCTCTGGAGGATGTCTTTGTGGGAGTAAGTGCCCGACGAGGAGGCCTCACCCCAACCCACTCTGTCAAGCTGGCTGGTGCGACCCACTACCCTCTGGACCGGTGCTGCTATGGGAAATTCCTGCTGACATCCCACGGGTTGGATCCCATGGAGATGCAGAAAGCCTGGAAGCTGGTGGATGGCTCTAAGGGTGAAAGAACTGAACCCCACTGCTCCTGGCTCCAGGGAGCACTAGGCATCCTGCGGTGTCGGGTAATAGCCTGGCTTTACAGCTGAGAGTGCTTGGGGGCTCACAAGAGGGACGAGGAGTGGAGGGTCCAGCTAGCACCCCCACGACCTCTCTCCCAGGCCCAAGGCAGGGGCCCTAGCTGGCTGCCCGTGATCAGCTTCCCCACACCAGACACTCAGTCTGTCACTGAAGACTGAGGGATACAGGAGAAACCTAGAAGCCTGACCTGCCAGCCCCAAAGATGGTCATCAGGAAGAGCAGCACATGCTGGGTTGTTCTCTCCAGCCATGGCAGAAGGGGCATAAGCCCCTCAATAAACCTGTCTCTCTTCCTCTTCGAGTACAGTGTGGTCCTCACCAGAAGCCCCAGAACACAAACCTGGGCAGCCTGAAGGCTACCGGATCCTGCTGGATGGGAAGAACATATCCAGGGTTGTGGGAGAGGGAGGACAGCCTTTCCAAGGAGGAAGGCCCTATAGGGCAAGGCTAAGGCCACAGCAACCCCAAGAGACAGGGAAGGGTAGGGACAAGACACCATGACCCCTGGTATCCGAGAGCAGCCCTGTGCTAGACCTGGGAGAGGACAGGTCCACAGGATGATCCCAACACATTATCCAAACACTCACCTTCCTCTTTAATACCAACCCACCCCAGAGCCAGCTGTCCACCCCTAGATCGGGAAGGGGCACACTACTCCCTCCTCATTCCAGGGAACAGGAGCATTCCCCACAGGGGGTCCTGGGGAGAGAATGTTGTTCTCAGGTCACCCCGGAGCCTGGCTCAGCGCACAAATCTGTCCAGGGCAGATGGCCGGGCCCCCGTGGGCTTGGCTGCCTTCTCTTGCTTCTGCGGCTGCTCCTCAAGGCTCTGCCGGACTCTGTCCTGGGATGGGGAGAGAGGGATGCAGTGAGAAGTGGCGGGCTGGCTAAGCCAAAGGCACAAGCAAGAGGGCAGAGCCCGTGGGCACCTGGCCCACCCCCAAGTGCTCAGTTACCCTGTGTTCTTCATCCATGACCTTCCTCTTCCTCTTCACCAGACTTGCTGTCGAACTGCGGCCCTTCCGCTTTGGCTTTGGCTGGAATGGAGCCTTGGCCTCGGGATCATAGCCCTATGGGAAGGGGTAAGAGGGAAACCTGGAACAGCCTCAGAGGCAGGGGTGGTGGCACCTGCCTGCAGTGCTGCACTTCTGGGGACACAGTGGGGATAGGAGGTGGGGGTCAGGCGCCTGCTCCATACCAGCCTCTCGATCCGTTCCTTCTTTTTCTGCTCCAAAGAGATGACATCAACTTCTGCCAGGGCTCGTGGATCCAGACAAATGAGCTCTGCAGGTACCTGGATGTGTCACAGAGGGACAGGAAAGGGTAAGGAGCCACAAGAGGGTGACACCAAAGGATAGAAACCAAGGAGGCTGCTGAATCCCACTCTTCCCAAGATCCCAGGCCCCAAACTACACGCAGGCACCTCACCTTCTCCAGCAGCGCCTTCACCTCCCACTCCTGGCGCTGCTTCTGGCTCCTGTATGGGTTATTCTCCAGGCCATCAAAGTTGGGCTCAGCAGCCCCTGGAAGGAGGAAGGAGCATGGGGCCATAAACAGGGGCCCAGCCTGACCAATCCCCTTGATCCTGGCTGATCCAAGACCCATCCCAACTTCCCTCCAGTTCATTCACTATGAGCCCCATCCCTGCCTACTCACCAGGAATCAGCATGCTGGTGATGCCCCCACTGTGCCCCACCCCTAGCACATCTTCAAAGGGGCAGAACTGAAGGCTGTGCACGTGGCCTGAGAGCCGGTGAGTGAGGTAGGGCTGCTCCAGGAGGGGGGGGCTGGCCTTGCACTGCCCTGCCCACACGTTGACCACGTCACCCATTCCTGCAGCCAGCAGTCCCCGCTGGGAGAAGGCCAGGTGCCCTGCTCCCTGGGGCAGAGTCCTAGCACTCAGAGGCTGGAACGTCCCTCGCAAGTCAAAGATCTTTAGCTGGTGGTCCACACCAGAGGTGGCCATGTGCCTGGGGGGAAGAGGGGGTTAATCTGTAGTATGAGCTTAACGGGCAGGCCTGTGACCAAGTCCAGGCATGAAGTCCAGCTGGGGAGAAAAAGACCAATAATGATAGTAATCACTACCATCACACCACCCTCCACAGGCCTCCTCTCAGTTAAGCGTCACTTGACCGTATTGTTTATTTCCCTTTTACAGTGAGGAAACAAACTCAGAAAAGGGAAATCAGGGTGAGCAGTAGAGCTAGAATTCAAGTTAGACTGGGTTCTTCAGTGTCTGTGCTCTCACCTACTCAAGACGCGTGAATTGAAGGGAAAAGGCATACGACAATCTATCTAAGTGATGTTCCACTGTGCAGACAGCCCAGTGGCTCAGCAGAGGGAAGGACGGATTGAGGAGGTCAGGGAGGGCTTTGTGGGAAAACTGGGATTTGAGCCTTTCTAGGCAATTCTCAAGAAAGCACAAGAGAGATATACAGCAGGTATTGGAAGCAGGGATTTGTTTTCAGGATGGTGGGAAATAGGGACAGGAGGACCAGGAGTGTACAAATTGTAAGGGCTCTTGAAAGTCAGAGAGGGACCCAGAGTCCCCGACATTGGTCTCCAGCAATGACAAGTCACAAGGTAAAGTCATGCAGACCGGAGAAAGCCTCCTTAGGAAGCAAGGCAGTAAGTAATGCACTAGAGGGCCCCACCCCGCCCCCTTTCCCTGGAAGGAGGAGGGGCAAGGTTGGTGACCAAACCCTCTCAAGGAATCGTGACCCACGTAAGTCGTTTACTTTCAGAGACTGGAGTTTCTGTCGATGTTCAAGTTGCTCCTCAGAGAGGGAGGCTGAAGGGGGACCAGCCAGGCCAGGGGCTGTGTGTTTGCCAGACGCCAAGGACTCTCTTTAGCTGTGGCTGTGAACCCAGGAGGAGGGAACTAAAGGGTTCCTCTGAGCAGAGAGTTGGCCTTTGATGGGGCTGAATAGAGGCCCAGTTGGGAGAAACAGTAGGCCCGATCCAAACACGCGTACAAGTCAGACAGAACAGCTGTGGAAATGCACATACTCGCCCAGGAAGAGTGGAAATTCAAAGCAGACCTCCCAGCCCTACCCTTCTCATCACCAGCCAGACCTCAAGAGAACGACCATCCAATCATCTTTAATGATGATGGTCACAGAGCATGGCGCCACCCACTCACTAGGCACCACGGTAAGCTCTGGATGCCATGCCTGGCTTTAATGTTAACTACAGCTTGGTGCTAAGCCCAGGGCTTGGCGAACTATGGCCCATGAGTCAAATAAGTCCAGCCCACACCTGTTTCTGTACAGCCCATAAGCTGAGAATGGTTTTTACATTTTTAAGTGGTTGGGGAAAAAAAGCAAGAGAAAACATTTTTAAGGCACGTGAACATTATTTGAAGTTCAAATTTCAGTGTTCACAGATGAAGTTTTATTGGCACACAGCCACTCTCATTTGGTTACTTATTCCGAGGCTGCTTTTGCGCTACAAGAGCACAGGAGAACGGTCAAGACGGTATCTCTTCACACTGCTGCCCAGGGCACTATCATCTCAGTGACACGCCCACCACCTGTTAGCATTTTGAGCACCACCGAGCTCATTGTCTATCTATGTGGAAAAATGTTTACAAAGATGAAAAAAAAAAACACCTCTCCACAGATCGGCATTGATAGATACACATCTGCAATCAAGTTTGATGATTCAGAACACTAATTCTGAACCTCAATTAAGCAAATGTTATTCTCCAAAACAGAAATCCAGTTCTTCCCACTAGTTGACCTGTGTTACAGATACATTGTGGTTCAATTGTTTTTATACATAATTGCTTAAAAATTTGCAATACTTTTTCTCTCTTGTTACGTAAGTACCTATGTGAAACACTCGGTTATGCCTCTTTATCAAAAAAGCCTAAAATGCTTACTATCAGGCTCTTTACAGGAAAAATTTTCTGACCCTCGAGCTGGATACTCATACCCGCGCTCGCAGGGGAAGCAGCGTGTGTGCACGTACACTGACGTTACGTAACGGGCCACTGACATGGCTGGTCAGTGGTAACACCAGGATTTAAACCAGGCAGTTTGGCTGCAGAGTGTGTGCTCCTAAAGGCACATCACCTTCTAGTCCCTTTTGCCCAGCTGTGACACACCCCCCTCAACAGCACCTCATACCCAAACAAGTGACTTACGTGCCTGTAGAATCTACTGCCACAGCCCGGACCCCACCCCGGTGACAGAGAATCTTCGCCAGTGGCTCCTTCATGGCTGGGCTCCATAAAGACACAGTCCCTGGACATCAGAGAAGAGCTGAGGTTACTAACAGGGCACTGAGGTGATTAAACCTGGGAAAGATGGGGACTCAAAGCCAAGAGGTAACAAGAGAGGGAGGTAAAGGGGCAACTTTAAGCGACTCATGAAATACATGTTTAGAAGAGAAAAGCAGGATGGGTGGTCAGAATTGACCTCAGCCAAGGACCCACCGTTGCTGTGTCCAAGATGGATGACAGCATTGTAAGGGTTCTGAGTCATGACGTCGAGTCGTCCTGCCCGAGCATTCAGAGCGGCCACAATCTTTCCCACGGACACGTCCAAGTATGTGAGAAACCCTGTCTCTGACTATGAGAGAGAGAGAGAGAAAGAGACAGACTGCCTTCTGGTTTCCCTCTACTGGGGTCCCAGGGGAGGATCAGTCTTCTCAGGGTCTGCCACCCAGTCCCTGTGCTCCACAGCCACTCACAGCTGTGGCCAAGAGGAAGTGGAAAGGCAGGAACTCAAGGCGTGTAACTCGGTCACAGCGGCGGATGCAGTGGAGCTCAATGCCTTGGTTGTCGTAAATGTGAAGCCAGCGGTTCTGAGCAACAGCAAGCAGTGCTTCTGAATGCAGAAACCTGGGAGGAGAGAGGAGTGATTCAACATGAAAGGGAGTCACAGGCTATCATTCAATCAGGGATGGGCTATCTCACCCCACTGACCACCAACAGAGGCCACTGACCGGATGTCCCGCACTGCCTCCATGACGTTGATCTCACACATGAGCTTCTTTGTCACCCAGTCAAGGGCAGCCACGTGACCCCGGCGCCCTCCAAAAGCCAGGTGTCTGTTGGAGGTAGGGACAGGCAGGGTGTCAATGCAGGGGAGCAATGACCCCTGACTCAGAGGTCTGCCCCACGCCAGCTCCTCTTCTCCAGGTGAGAGATACTGCTCCACACACTCACCTTCGCATGGAAGCAGATCACAGGACCCTCCCCACATCAACATCCAAACATACACTGGTATGGCTGAGATGGGCAGGGCTGAAGTGGTTAAGGAGACATGACCACATCCTAGTTCAAGTCATTGGAATTCAACCTTACCTCCCAGTTCGAGAGTAATTCAGCCTGTAGGGTCCAAACTGCCTCAAGTTCAAGTCAAAGTGCTGAAAAGGGAATAGTTTAAAAAAAAAAAAAAAAAAGGCTCCCTTCAGTAATTTTCTCTTCCACTCCCCACCTCCATCTTGCTCTGCACCACCCATCAACCAATGAGCCCTTTTCCATCCTCAGGCTCACTTTGGCCGCACTTGCGATGTCCACGGCCTCCACGATGTCAGCCTGCCGTATCCTTGCCGTGTCCTCCCCATCCTCCCCTTCCAGAAACCTGCAAGCGAGCGTTACAGCTGCATTAAAGCTTCCTAACATGAAATGGGTGTACAAAAACAAAATGGAGAACTAAGAGCCCCATAAAGCAGGGGACGGAGAGACCCACATTAGGGTCCACTTACCCAGGTTCCTCAGCAAGCAGCAGCTCAGAACGAGCAGCTCTCACACTTACTTCCTCTTCCTCAGCTTCAGCTGCCTCCAGTCGGCTTCGGGTTTTGGATTTAGAACGTGGCAGCTATCACACGTTAGGGCAGGAGCGAAGAACCAAGGGATATGAGGAGGGTCACAAGAGAGCCACCGGGCCCCGCCCCCATCCAATTCACTCAGACATTCCCTGCTTGCAACAAGTCCTCACCTTTTTGGATTTGTCAACGCGACGGAACTTCTGAACTACCTCCCCAGGGACGGGGGCGGGGCCTGCAAATGGGTCCTGTGCCTAGGGCAGAGGAGGCAATTAGCAGACCAACTAGAGTTGACCCCAACCCTCGTACCCTCAAGGCGGAAGGCGAGTTGTCTCGCTACCCTGTCAAGTTCCAGGCTCACCCCAGACAAGCTCCGCTGAGGCCCCCGTTCTCGGGGTTTCTTCGGGACCTGAGGCTTTTTGGAGATCCGAGACTTCTTTCGAATGTGAATGTTCTTTGGCTTCTGGGGGCGGAGCTCTCGATTCCTCTTCAGTTTACGAGGGGGCCCTGGAAAGGCTCCGGCAGCAGTTGGAGGGGTCTCTTCCTCCCAGTATCGCCGCGGTTTCTACGGGCAGATCAGGAGCCCTGATGTTCCGCGGCCCCTTGCCCCGCCCCTCCAACCCCGCAGCTAAAAACTTCCCTTCCACCCCAAGGAGGCCTCTACCTTCTTCTTGGCCTGAAGTTTGTCCTTCTTAGGCGGGACATCCCTGCCCAGCTTGGGGGCTGTTTCCATCTAGCCCACCCGAAAGACGACGCACGTGCAAATTCTTCTCAGCTGTCCCACAATTGGCTTAAAAACTCCCGGAAGTCCTCCGGTTGCCATCCAATCGGTGCAGCCCTAGGTCTGAAGCCTTCTAGGCGCCATCTTGAGTGAGGGCGCTCTCTCCACTGAGGGGCGGGGCTGACCCGCCCTCCGGTGAGTCAACTTATGCCTGAGTAAGAAAAGAGAGTCAGTCCGGAGCCAGGACCCAAGTAACCATGCAGTTTCTTATCCCAGCTTCGTTTCCTCATCTTGCCTAAAGCCTTCCAAGTTTAGCCTTTTTAGCAGAACGCCACTCATTTAGTATGTTAGAACTACAGTTCCCGGCATGTGCCGGAAGGCAGCTTCCGGCGCCGTCTTTTCCCAGCATTCGTTGTTTACTTCCGGGTTCACCAGTACTGAAGGGAGAACGTGAGTAGGCCAGGGGTTCCGTTGAGGGGTTTTGGGGGTCTCGGTTTGCCTGCCACCCGCTGGAGACGGGGTGGAGTTGATATCCCGGACGAAGAGAAACTGCGGTGCTCCGAGAGACTGCCTCTCAAGAGGGCTGTCATTTCCGCAGGCCAGAAAGAGAGCCCCGGTACCTTCCAGTGTGAGACCCAGTGCCCCTCTCCGATTCCCTGCAGGCTTTCGTCCCCGCCATGGCTGAGCTGATCCAGAAGAAGTTACAGGGAGAAGTGGAGAAATATCAACAGCTACAGAAAGGTAAGGGAGGAGGATCGGTGTGGCCTCGCCCCCATCCCCTCACTTACAACCCAAAGCCATGCCAAGATAATGTGTTCCGCCCCACCCCCACCCCACCCCTGGGCCCCCGTGTGCGGCCCTTTCCCTCCTCAATACGCTTTACCCATCCACTGACCCGCCGTCCCCATCCTTGTCTGCTGCTTCAGCTACATTTTCTTGTGGGGGACTTTGGGGGTTGGGTGGCACATTTGATGTCTTGATTTATCAAGTCTTTCCTTCCACCCGCCAGACTTGAGTAAATCCATGTCAGGGAGGCAGAAGCTAGAGGCACAACTAACAGAAAATAATATCGTGAAAGAGGTGAGAGACTGGGGTTTGTGGGGCGAGGAAGGACTTTTACGGACAATGATTCTGATCATGTATGTCTCACCCCTCCGTCAGGAACTGGCCCTGCTGGATGGGTCCAACGTGGTCTTTAAACTTCTGGGTCCCGTGCTGGTCAAACAGGAACTTGGGGAGGCTCGGGCTACAGTGGGGAAAAGGCTAGACTACATCACAGCTGAAATGTGAGTCTTTGTCCCAGCACCCTGTGATGTTCCTGACACGTTGGAATAGAGGTGTTGAGGAACCACTGCAGAAACCACTGTAGAGTATCTCTCCAGAGTATCCCCGTTACTCAGTTCCTCTAACCCCTTCCCTTTAACCCCTCTTCTTCTCCCTCCCCTAAAGGTCAGGTTTTCCACCAGTCTCCTTCTTGCCTTAAGCATCCTCAGTAGTAAGTCTCACCAATTTCTCATTTGCTTTTTGCCTCTCGTCTCTCCTCAGTAAGCGATATGAATCCCAGCTCCGGGACTTAGAGCGCCAGTCAGAACAACAGAGGGAGACCCTTGCTCAGCTGCAGCAGGAGTTCCAGCGGGCCCAGGCAGCAAAGGCAGGGGCTCCTGGGAAGGCCTGACCCCGTGGTGGGGGGAAGGGGAGGGGAGGGAATGAGGCAGCTCTAGGGTCTATACTGTAGCTAATAAAATGTGAAAATACCTGGCCATTTTCTGACCAGCCACCTCTGTCATAATTGTCTCCACCCATTCCCTTGGTCCCTTCCGCCTTATATATTTACCATCTATGTTAACTCACTCAAGTCCAAATTCTTTTTCTTTCTTTTTTTCTTTTTTAATGGAGGTACTGAGGATTGAACCCAGGACATCTGCTGGCTAAGCATCCACTCTACCACTGAGCTATACCTACCACCCCTTCTCAGGTCCAGATTTTTGCACTGGTATCTCTCTGTGGCAAAGTAATCTTTCTTAAGACTAAAGTCTGAAAAGTCTCAAACCTAATTCTTGCCTGTATATACAATCCTTAACTCCCCCTTGTCTTGGCTGGCATCCTCCTTTAGGAAACAAGAGAAGGACATTTACAATGCAACAATTTTGGGGAAAGTGAGTTTAATTGACTAACATACAGTTCTCTAACCTGTGACCCTAGAATGAAACATGGTGACCCTCCTTGCTATGATATATCATCCTCAAAAGTCTTAGCATCTTAGTTCTTTTTAATCTCTTTCTTCATAAAATTTGTTTAAATGTAGCTTAAACTGATTTAAAATCCCAACACACAACGCTCTGTGATATTGTAAGTCCTTGAGGTTTGTACACTGTCCACAAAATTGTTCTTGGATTTCTGTCCAAAAATTGTTTCCTACAAATTCCAAGCCAAGGGTGTTCTTCGTACTGATCATTTTAATTGGGTAGCTAGTACTTGACATAGGTCTATGACAACTTAGGAAAATTTAAGAGCAAATAAAGAGACCAGGGATAGAGGGGTTACTGGGGAGGAATAAACCATCCTGAGGAAACCGTTTCCACCAACTCCTTGCTTTCAGCTCTTCATGGATAAAAAACATTTGGCCCCTCTTGTTCCATGGTGTCTACCTTCAGCCAGCTCCCCACCCCGACTCCCAGCAGCTAGTTCATATGCACTGCAAGGACAGGAGTAGAGTTCAGGTAGTGTTTTGGTTTATTAGTGTTGTCACAGTGACAGGAACCCCTAGAGTAGGAAAAGGAAATCCTACTAGAACCTTCTTACTGTTCCCTTTCCCTGGGGCTAAGAGCTTCTAGGCTTTTCTTCTCCCCCTACTTCTAGGCCCTTCCTTGACCCTTGGCATACTAAGATGTGGCCAGGAATCAGAAACCGATCCCTTTTTCCAGCACTAGCTGTGCTGAATTCATGGAAAGTGGGGAGCTATACACAGGTATCCAACTTGGTTACCAAGATTACCAATTCCCACAGGGCTGGATATCCACCGTCTGGTAAACCTGTGGCACTTCACTGCCCCAGGGTGGTTGGCCATCTCTGGATTTTTTTCCCAATGCGGCAACTGCCACCACTCAGGATGGCATGTCTGGTATGGCCCCCATGAGTTCTGTGAGCCAACAGGGCTTCCTCCTCAGAACAGTGCCCGGGCAATCTTCCTCCCTGTGGCCTTGATCCGGGGAAAGGAACCCCCTCCTCCCTCGCTTGGGGGAGTTCCTGAGGCAGAGGGGCCACTGGTGAGGCCCAGTGTAGCAGTAGAGGGCCTTCGCCGCTGCCGCAGGAGGAAGTCGTGTGAAGCTCCATCCATAGCATAAAAGACGTTAGCCGAGGCGGGGATGGTCAGCTCTGTAGGTTCAGAAAGGGGGGATCATGCACATACACAGCTGTTCCCTGTACAGCCACCCGGATGTGGGTACACTCCCACTGGTGGGCCCTCCCCTCCTCCCCAGTCTGTCTTCCCTTACAGCCTCTGACCTCGCTCCCCTGGTAGCAGCTGCACTAGCTCATACTCCGAAGCCACCGCAGAATCACGATTATTTTTCTTCAGGACACGGCTGATGACACTTGGAGCCTTGTCCTGGCTTGTCACCTGACAGGACAAAAGACCAAAAGGGCAATAAATTGACTATGATGACCTCCGCTTTCCATCCTTTCAACCCCAGCCACTGGACCCAATCAGAAAAGGTTACTCATGTCCAACACTTTAGAGTGAACAGGGAAGCCCAACGTGGTAGCTCCCTGTGCTCTACTGGCCAGCTGTTCCCTGTGGGGAAACTGCTGTTGGTTCAGAAAATCTAATATGACTACCAAAAGTTCAAAGTGCAGCAGCTAATGCAAAGTGACCTTCAAAATAAAACACGGCTGCTACAACCAAAGGTCAGGATTAAAACTAAAATCATCCTCCCATTTCAAAGGCTGTTCCCCAACAACTACAGTCCCACAGGGTACCATCCTTCACCCCACCTCCCAGCCCACAGCTCCTCACCAAGATGCTCTTGTAGACACTGCCGTCTTCCCCCAGCTCCATCTGTACTCGGATGATTCGGCAATCAGAGGACCCTGGCCCGGACCCCCCTCCCCCACATCCAGCCCCACTGGAGGCTGCTTCTGCACCCCCACTGAGCGGAGAGCCACAGGAGGCTGAGCGGCGGTGACCCCGAGAAGGTCTTGGGGAGGAAGCTGGGGGAGAGAGGTGGCTGGGGTCGGCAGGACTTTGCAGGGATGGAGTGCTTTCCAGGGCGGAGTCCAGAGATGAGACAGATGGCCACTTCATGTGCTGGGGACAAACAACATGAGGGAACTGGTGTGAAGGCAAGGAGGTCAAGGAAGAAACATCCATAAAGTCAGGGTCACTGTTGAGGTCAGCAGTCAGGAGCAGAGCTCACCTGGGCCAGCCGCGTCAGCAGTGGAGCAGGGGTTCCCGGCTCCTCATCTCCCCCTACACTGGGCCGGTCCCAGGAGACTATGTGGGTGGGGCCCCCAACAGAACCCAGAACCCTGGAGTGGCAGATTGGGAGGGTCAGAAGAGGAAGAGCAAGTCCCCAAGAGACTGCCCTCCAACCCTGACTCCCTCACTCTGTCCACTGCGAGATGACCAGTGTTGGCCGAAGCACCCGCGGGGCAGGAGGGTCACTGGTACCAGGTGGCTCCACCTCACAGGACACACGATGGCTGGAAAGGGGGGCAATGGGCAGAGGTCAGAACGTGACACACTGATCCCCACACTCAGTCCAGGACCTGAAGTCCCCGCCTCACCCAGCCAGTCACCTCTGGGCCTCTGTCAGTGGCCGGAGTCCCTGTAGCCACTGCTGGATGTCGGGGTCGGGTCGGAGGTCATAGCCACGACATTCATTCTGGAGCCGCTGCAGCTCAGAAAGGACAGCAAACTCCTAGGAAGGAACCCACAGACTGCAGGAGGCAAAACTCAGGGACTCCCAACTCTGCCCTCCCTCTTCCCTTCCTAGGACATGGCCAGGGATGTCCAGCATCCAGCCCATGCACTCCCCTCACCTTCCTCCGCTTGTCAAAATTGATGTATCCATTCTGCAAGGAGAAAGGGGATGGGGTAAGCGTCCCAACCCTGCCATAGAGAGAATATCCCCTCTCCCAAACACCCACACATCCACATCCAATTCACACTTCACTCGGCCTCTCTGACTCCTCCGGCCCTCCCCCTGGCCCCATCCATCATGCCCTAAGCACGCTACCTTCCCCTTTAAACTACACATCACAGGTAGAAATTGTGTCCACTTCACAGATGAGAACATCAGAACTCAGAAAAGATAAGGAACTTGCCCAAGATCCCAGTATTTGTTTATTTAGCAAACTATCTACATATGCTCACACTTCAGACATGTTCTAAGCACTCACCAAATGTTAATTCATTTAACTCTCATGGGATAGCAAGTTGATGTAGACACTGCCACTAGTTTCCCATTTACAGACCATTAAGGCACAAAGAAGTTAAATAAACTGGTCAAAGTAACAGTCTTGTCACTCAGTGCTTATGCCTTGCAGCCCCTTCTGGAAGGTGTGCCTGACCCTGAGGCCCGCTTGTTCCATCATCGCAAACCGCGCATGAGCGCTTGTGTGCGTGCGCATGCACACGCGCACACACACACACCCCACTGACCTCCAGCTCATCCTTGGAGGCTGCATCCAGCATCACAAGGTCCTTCAAGAAGGTGCCAAGGTATGGGACTACACCCTGAGGTTAGAGGTGAGAGTCAGTCACCCCCACCACTGATCCGAGGGCTCCCCATCCCTCCGTACTTCCCTATCCCACTGCCTGAGAAAACAAGTTTAATTCTCCTCACCCAGAGTGCCTCCCCTTCGCATCCAGCAGACTGCTTCCACTCTCCCACATCCCTTACTCCTTCACAGCCATCCTCCATTTGTCACTCACCCCACCCCGGAAGCCAGACCTCGGGCCCTTCTTGGAATTCGGCTCTAGAGAGGGTTGCAGCTTCACCTCCTGGTGGTGACAGAACATTAAGATATGGGGGTGGGAGGGAGGAGCAGGGAGGGCTGGCAATGCCAGGGAATAGGGCCTCACCTGCAGGAGTAGCTCCCGGCTCTGGGAATAATTATCCTCCTCGGAGAAAATCTGGCAGAGGCTGGAGAAGACTCTGAGGCTGTCCCTGGGGGGGGTGGCAGCAGCCTTGAGGATGGGCCTGACTCAGTTCTCCCCTTCCCCACCCTCACCCCAGCCCAGTGCCCCATCCTCCCCACCTGGTTGTTTCCCCCCAGGCTGCCCGAAGCCTGTGAATGGGGCTGGATTGCAGGGCCGACACAACAGCATAAACTGAAGAGAAGTTTCGGAGCAGGCGGCACTCCTGTGGGGGTCACAGAGGGAGGCTGCTGCTGTGGGACCTCTTTCCACACCACAGTCCCCAAGAGGGCTGGTCCTATCTCTTACTTGTGCCACGCGGATCCACTTCTCCAGGAGCCGGGCCCTCTGAGGGGGACGAAGTGGCCGGACGGTCACCTCCCCAGACTGTTCTCCAGCTGAGGTAGCCCCCAGGACAGAGCTGACCACTGCCCCTGCCACCTTGTTGAACTGAGTGACAGTAGCCCGGACAGATGGGCAGAGGTGGGAATGTCCTGGCCGGTCTCTGTGACCCCACAGGCCCCCCAGACACTGGGAGGGGACCAGATTGAGAAACAGCTCCTGCAGGGCAGAGGTCAGAGGTTAAATTTCATAGTCAAGTGAGGTCAGCCTTCAAATATCAGGGGTGTGAGGATCTCAAGTGGCCAAGAATCCAGAGGGACACAGGGTTTGAAGGGCAACAACCAAGGGGAAATGGGGAAAGGTCAAAACTGGGTGGACAGAGGAGACTGGGAGCTGGATCAGGAAGGACTGGAAGCAAGGTAAGGATCTGGAGTCAGGGACAGGTTAGTAGGGGGCAAGGGGGCATAGGGGCCAGAGGTCAGGGTCTCACCGCATCTAGCAGGGTCAGCTGTTCGGCCAAGTGGTCAGCGAGGAACACGAGGACATCCGTGGGGTCAGCAGGGGGATCGCCGGGGAGGGCCAGGGGCTTAGGAAGTTCGGGGGTCTGGGAGTCCACCCGGGACCGGAGGTTGCGGATGAGGTCAGCGCTGTCCCCCCCAACACCCTCCCCAGCTGCATACCCTGTCCGAAGCAAGAAACTCTCAAGCCGGTCAAGCTGACCCTTGACCTCAGAGCCAAAATCTTCAGGGTGAGAGGCCAGCCAGGTTGACAGTACAGAGATGGCTACCCTGGGAGAAGGGGAATCAGCCAGGGGTCAGATGACAGGCTGCAGCTTGGGCATAGGGAACCGAGAGGTTAAGGGCCAGGGGTCACTCACCCTTTTGTCCTCTCTAGTTCATCAGTAGGATGAGATTCAAGGGCTTCCAGCCTGGGGAGGGGAAGAGATTCTATCTGTCCGTTTTTTCCAAACCCCCAGTGGCTTTGACTATTTTGGTGACTATTCTGGCTTTAGAAAGTCCAGACACCTCCATGACCCTTGGTCTCTTATGACCCTGACCTGTCAGCCACAAGCCCTAGTAGGGCAGGTGTAGAGGTGAAGGCCCGGTGGGTGGCCAGGAAGGCTGCTGTGAAGGTCACGTCAGCCCCTGATGTCCGGGCATCCAGCAGGTGTCGGACAAGGGCCTCCAGTGTGCCAGCTCGCAGCCTCCGGGAGGAACGCGGGGGAGGCCTCGGGGCCTGGGGAAGACAGAGGGCCCTTTTTCAACTCTGCCCCTAGGTCTCTGGGGGAAAAAATCCCAGACCTAGGAGAAGATCCAGGCTCACTGTATTAAAACTCAGAGAGAGCAGAAGACTTGACCTAAGTCACACAGCAGAGTCCGGTCTCCAGACCTCTAACCTAGCACTCCAGCCAGAAAGTTGGTCAGAGGGAGGGGAACTGGGAGGCCAGAAGTCAAAGTTATGATCTCACCAAGGGATCAAGAGGCTGATACTGGCGACTTGTGACAGTAAAGATGGCACCATCCTCCTCCTCATCCCAGACAGATACAGGGACCTGGAGGAGCAAGGCAGGGTAGGTCAGAAAGTTCCACACCCCAACTGCCCAACCCTTACCCCCAGGCCCAACTCCTCCCTTGGTACCCCTCACCTGTTGCGGAGGGAGGCAGTACCAGCGAGTACGAGGGGTGGGGGGGGCTGGTGACCCCAGGTCTCCCCCACTGGGGCCCAGACAGCCCCCCCCAAGCCGTCTTAGGGCCCGGTGGAGTCTAGGAAGTAGTAGTGGGGGGTTGGATGGAATGCAGAAACCCTGATCCTGGAGACTGCTGTAGCCCCTTCCCCCCAGAGCTGAACCCCAGAACAGAAGAGGATCAAGGCGCAAAGTGTAGAAAGGGGAAAGCGAGAAAGGTAGAAAGCCTGAGGCAGAGACCTTGAGAAGCTGAAACCTGTCACAGGCACAGCCGCATGCTCCGCCCTCCCCCGCAGGAACTGGCCAAGCCCAAAGAGTTAGTCCTTCCCCTTAGCCCCCTTTCCCCGGGTCCCTCAGCCCTGGAGACCCCCCTCAAGGTGGCGGCTCAGATCCCAATACAGGAAGGAGAAGGGGAAGTGGGTTGATGGGGGGGGGGGGCGTAGACTCAGAGAGTCATGTGACCCAGCCCTTCCCCCAACCGATCCCGAAAAACCAGACCTGCTAGTCACCCAGACTCTGGACCCAAGAGTCCAAAGCCTCGGGGCTCCAAATCCAACTTCTGGCCCTTCCCGAGGCCCCAATCCCAGCCACCGCCATTAGTCCCATAGAAAAGCAGGTGACCACCCGCCGATCGGCCTGGGATGGTCCCTTCAAGGTCCGAGAACCTTGGCTTCCCGCCTCCACCCAGCCCGAGGCTGGTGGGGGGAGGGGTCACGAAATCGAAGGGTTCCTTCCCCAATCCTGGATTCAGAGGAGCGGGTTACTGTGGAAACAAACCCCTCCCCGGCAAACAAAAATAAGGAGGGAGGCAGGGACCTAGACAAAATGCCCAGAGACAAGCACAAGCGGGCATAGGTGGAGCGGGCCAGAGACCCGCAGGAGAGCCAGCCAGACGCTCCTGGCAGAAACCGGGCAGGTTCCTGCGGGCAGGTCCTGAATCACACTGCCACAGAGAACCACAGAAACGCCGGGACTCCCCGCAGCGGGGAGACAGGCAGACACCAGCAAGGGGCACGGAAGTAGCTGAGGCTGGGAGGAAGAGATGAAGGGACACAGAGACACGAAGAGAAAGGTGGAGAGTCTCTGAAATATACACGCCCAACCTCCCACCACCCGCATCTCACCTCGTCTTCTTCTTCCTCCTCCTCCTCCTCCTCCTCCTGCCCCCCGCCCACGCCCCGGCCACCTGGGCCCCCACCCTCTTCGGGGTCTCGGCTCCGGAAGCTGCTCAGCACGACTCCCCCGGAGGGGCTCGTGTCCCAAAGCAGCCGCAGGGGCCGCGGGAGCATGGCCGAGTGAAGGAATCAGCGGGGTCGGGCCATGGGGGCGCCTGGGGAGAGACAGGAGGGGGAGGCAGGTGGAGAGTCAGGTGGGCGCGGGGAAGCCGGGAGGGGAGGTACGCGGGTGGGTTCTATGTTTTACTAGATGGGAGTCCTGCAGGGAGGCTGGGCGGGGGGCAACACAGGGGTGGAATTGGGGGGGGGGGCTGGTGCATTTTGAGGATGGGGGTCACGAGTACAGGAACGGGCAGGGTCACTGGGTGCTCTGGCTCTGACCTGCTCTGGATGGGTGGGGGCAGCGCGGGTCCCGGGCCGCTGTTCCCGTCCGTCTCCGGCCCCCGATCAAGTTCCTGGACTGAGTCCCCTCCCCGGCTTTTCCGCACCCCCTTGTACCCCCCCCCGCCAGACTCCCGGGCCCTCCCGCCCTTTCCGCTCCCCCCAACGTCCGCCCGCTCCGAGAGCAGGAGCCAAAAAGGGAAGGAAGTGAGGACAGGAGCCAGGGCTGCGGACTAGGGGAGCGTTGGACACCAGAGGTCAGGACCCAGAGGCCCGGGTCACGAGCAACGCTGTCCTTGGGTCCCACTGACTCGGGGATCCTGGAATTCAATTCGCCCCGCACTGAATTGGGATAAAGATTCCAGTCTCCAGCCCCCGGGGAAGAGCAGGAGCAGTATTTGACATCCCCCTCTCCCGACACAACGACGAGGCTAAAACTCCCGCGGGAAGTGTTTTAGGCTGGGACGGACCTAGTTACTCCAGCCTTCGGGGTTACTCTCCCACCCGCACTCACGCGTATAGCAGGCCGAAATCCACTCCGGCTTTTCCGAGAAACCCTCGGCTTCCGCCCGCTTGAAAGGGGGCGGGGCAGGAAGCTGCCACTTCCGGTTCCAGACGGCGCTCCGGGGTTTCCGAGGCTGGGATCTCAGCTCCCTTACGGTCATCCCCGGAGAGCCGAGGCTTGAGGGCATCCTGCCTGCCATTAGCGGCGCCTGACCCCAAAGTGTTTCGAAAGGGGATTGGGTATCGCAAAGGCGTTTTAGAGGTCCGGGTCACGAAGGAACCACTGGTGATTGGAAGTCATTGTGCTTGGAAAGGGGATCCCTGGAGTAGAATGGAGACATCCCCGTTGGAAGCACTCGAGCAACTTTATTTCCCACAAGATTAGACCCGCTCCCCGCGTCTGTTTTGCCGACCATTCTGCCCTCCTGAGGTCCCTAAGCCGAGGCGGCCGCTTCCTTCCTCCAATAGTTACTTGCTCCAACACCTGATTTTGAATACTTAGGACGCCAAAAGACTCCAATTTCTTACATTGAGCGGCCTCCAGTGGGCGCCAGGCCCTTTGCCTGCGCGGAGGACACAGCAGTGGACAGACAGGCTCATCCTGGCCTTTGAGAGGCCCGACAGTCCGGGCGGGGAGACAGGCATTTAACAACGACTCGAACGATTACTTAAATACAACCATGGCGAACCGCACAAGAGGGACACGCGGCGGTCTGAGGGAATAACGAGGCTGACCTGGTCTGGAGCCCGGGGAGGGCGAGGGTGGACCAGACCGAGGGAAAAGAGCTCTGGGACCCAGGGAGGATAAGAGGCCATTGGAGGAAAGGATTAGCCGCCGGTGGGACAAGCATCGAGAGGAGGGCTGGAGAGCACCAAGTGGGCTTGAAGAGGGATGCATAGGCCAGGACAAGAAGAATGGATCTGGCCTCTAGAGCACCGGTTCCTATTCCAGAGGTCCCTGAGACTATTTCAGGGGGGTATTTAAACTATTTTCATAACAATACTAAACTATTATTTGCCTCTTCGCTCTCATTCTCTAAAAAATGTACAGTAGAGTTTTCCTGAAGCTACATGGTGTGTAGTGACATTGTCCTCACAGCTAATGGAAGTGTGCTTGTGTATTCCTGTGTATTAAATTGTTCTCAATTTTAAGTTCTAATACAATAAATGTCTATAGTTTATAACCCACACAAGAAAAGCTCTATAGAGTCCTTGGTAATTTTTAAAAGGTCCTAAGACCAAAAATTTTGAGAACCGCTGCTCTAGAGCTCTAAGAAGGTGAATACCGTGGATTTGTGTCTTTTAAGAAAACATTCTGGCCGCTCAGTGGAAAGAGACTGAAGGGATCAGGAACAGAGGGTGTACAATTTGGGAGAGTTACTACAATAGCTCAGACCAGAGATGATCATGGCTTCCCCAGGATGGTGGCGAGTGGCCTCACTGTGTTTTCTGGAAGAGAAGTGAAAAGGAGGTGAGGAATTCAGGATTTTAGAAAGCAGGGTGAAGTGTTTATGGTCAATCCAGAGACAAATTAACATCACAGGCACAGACGGTGGCAGAAGAAAGAGGCTAACACTTTCTGTATGTTTTCTGTCTGGTGGATGCTGTGCCAAGGGGTTTTGCTCCTGCATCTTTCAAAGGAGATGCACTATCTCTAATCATCCCAACAGCCCTCCGAGCCTCTGCTGTCCAGTAGGGAATCCACCACCCACTTGTGTCTGTTGAGCATTTGAAATGTGGCTAGTCCGAATTGAGGTGTGCTGACAGTTTAAAATAAACCCCTGCTTTTGAAGACTTAGGATAGAAAAAAACACTGTAATTTCTTATACTGAGTACATGTCAAAGTGATAATAGTAAGGATATATTAGGTATATTTTTACCTTTTTAATGCAGCCACTAGAGTATGTACTTAAATTTACCTCTGTGGCTTGCATGATATTTCTGTAGGACAATGCTGCCTAAGTAATTTATTGTTTAATTTTTTTACTTAATTTTTTTGGAGGTACTGGGGATTGAACCCAGGACCTTGTGCATGCCGAGCATACACTCTACCACTGATCTATACCCTCACCCCCATCCCCAATTTTTTATCCCTACATCCAAGAAAGCTGAGGTGTAGCATGTTCAAGGTGGCCAGGTTTAACAGAGGTTTGTGTGAATTCCAAGTCTGGTTTCTACCCACCAGGCCAGCAGCCTCCCTCGTGGGTGAGGAGTTGGAAGGAAGGGTTAAATGAGAAGGGAAAGATAAAGGAAGGTGGAGTGTTGTTACCTTCTCTGTTGAATCCTTGGAAGTGGCCTGGTAGGCAGCTGTGGAGAGAGATGGAGAAAGGATGGGATGGGGGAGTAGTAGGGCAGAGGAATGGGGGTGAAGCTTCTGGGAGTAGGCAGAGAATGTCTGCCAGTCAAGGGTCCCAGTCTAGGTGGGGTTCACACTCACCAGCCCAGCCCAGCGCCTTGACAAGCCCGAGGATGAGAAAGGCAGACAGGAAGAGGCCTACGCCGTCCTCCAGAGAGGGCCCAGAGAGACCTGGCAAGGAGAAGCTGTAAGAGTGAGTCTTACATTCCCAGGCACCAGACCCCAGCTTCTCCATCTTCCCAGCTCTTACCTGCCACCTGCAGGGTGACCTCGGCGCTGCGCCCCAAGGCTGGCAGGCTAGGGTGGTGGACACGACAGGCATAGCGTGCCCCATGCTGCCTAGTGGTGACTGGGGGTGGTTGCAGGTGTGCAGAGAGACTGACAGAGCCATCTGAGTGGTGGCGCAGGGCAGACAGCCACCTCTGCCCCTCGGCCTTCTGAAAGCTGCCCTCTGGACCTCCCCGGAGCTCCCACTCCACCTTCAGGCTGTCAGAGGGGTAGAAGTGGGACACCAGGCAAAGCAACTCCGGGGGTGCCTCCCCGGGGGCGGCCCATACAAGAGGTGCTGGTGTCAGGGACACCGTGGGGGGCTCTGAGGAGAGAGTGAGAAAGGAGCATGGGGGAATCATCTACATTGCCCTGCCTCGGAGACCCTCAGTGGGCCCTCTGGCTCCCCCCAAACTGAGAGGGGTTTGGGTTTTTTCTTCCAGGATGGGGAGCCCACCAACTGCCCATTGGTGTTTCACAGGAATCCCTGTGCCAAGGCCCCTATTCTCAGGGACCCCTATTCCCTCAGATTTGGGAATGTTCATCCCAAAGCCTCTCTGACACCCAGGGACCCAAGTCTGTCTCCCTCTACTCACCCAGCACCCTTTTCTCCACCATCCCTCCCCTTGTCATGGTGTCCCCATAACCCCAATGACCACCCTCTACCCATGGGGACCCCTATCCCCTCACTCACTCTGCACAGCAAGCTCCAGGGTGATCTGCCCTTGCAGGTATGGCAGGTGTACAATGGCCAGATAGGTGCCCTCCTGGAAGGGCCGCACTGCAGGCAGCCAGAAGGTTCCATTTCCGGTCCATGGACCCAAGGGCTCCTCATCATCCCAAGCAGCAAATGCCACCGCTCCCTCTTGGGCAGCTGGCATTTGCGCATTCAGCCCAGGAGTTGCAGCCAGCAGCAGGTGCCCCTTACCCTGGTGTTGCCGTCGCCACTCCAGCCCAAAGGGAGGGGGACCTGGGGCCAGACATGTAGCAGCCTTGGGGGTGGGCGGCATGTAAGCAAAGCTCAAGTCCAGCAGGGCATCTTCTCCCAGTCGGATGCGAGGGGTGGGGGTGTGAGTGAGGACAGTCAGCACAGCTAGGGAGCATGGGGAGAGGAGGGAGTGGAGGGGCATGCGGGAGAGAAAGAAGGAAAAAATAGAGACATGGAGTTATGGGGGGATTCAACTCCAATTTACCACCCCACCTTCTTCCACCATCTCCCAGCCCTCCCTGCAAATCCCCTTTGCCTGAGACTGAGTGGCACCCGGTGTGACTGAGAGTGAGCAGAGAGGTCTAGAGGCGAACAAGAGCAGTGAATGGGGATGGCCATTGAAGGCTGCTCTGAACACACAGCCTGCTCAAGCTCTGGGGACAGCGGGATCTGAGTGTGCTTCTGACTCAACCTGAACCAGTCCAGTCTCCATACCCTACCCTTGGAGAGCCAGGCCTTTAGTTTGCTGGTGAACACAGTGAAGACTCAGGACTGTCAACCCTGTGGTGCTATACAGAGTATTTACCGACTCTGGAAGGTTCTGGTTTTTGCCTAAACCTGAACACAGACTGCTGTGATCTACTGAGGCAGTATACGCAGTAAGTACCTGGAGCCTTGTGGCTCCATTAAATAAATAAACAAACAAACAAACACACACATACACAAACCTAATTATCTCCCCACCAAAAAAAAAAAAAGGGGGGGAAAAAGAAAAAGACAGGCAGCCTCTGCCCTCAAATTGTGTACAGTCTAATAAGGCAGATAGATGATCAAACTGCAAAATAAAATGTGCCATGTGCTATCCCCATCAGGCCCTACTTCTGTGTCCCAAATAGATCTTACGTCTGTTTCCAACTCAAGTTCTCATCAATATACACCTGGACAATGACAACAGCCTCCTCTCAGGTCTCCCTATCCTCAGTCTCTCTCGCCCCTTCATTTCTTCCTCCACACTGTAACCAAATAATGTGGCTTCAAGTCTGATCCAGTCACTTGCCTATTTAAAAATATCAGCTACCTAAGAGGCCAGCAACTAAAGGCACAGGCTAAAGCTAGATGGCTTGGGTTCAATTCTGAGCCCTGCTTCTTACAAGTTGCACGGCCCTGGGCAAGTCACCTAACTGCTCTGTGTCTCATATTTCTTCATCTGTGACATGGGGATAATATCAGTACCTAGTTCTTACAGTTGTTGAGAGGAATAAATAAGATTATGCCTATAAAGTGCTTAGAACAGGACCTGGCATACAGAAAATACTTAGCTGTTACTATTTTCATTACTGTCATCATCATCAATTTGGGAAAATGACTTTATATTTTACCCGTTAGTCTAATGATATGATCCTTGCCTACCTTTTGTAAAAATCTAGTAAAATAGCAGGCTTCTGGGGAAATGGTGCGCGCGCACACACACACACACACACACACACACACACACACACACACAAAACTTCTGATGGTTCACTATCACTTATAAACCTCAATAATCCAGTCAGAACCCACCTTTCCAGACTTCTCTTGCATCCTAAGAACCAGCCACATAGAATCCCTGTCTTGTGACCAGTAGAAACTCTAACCATTGGTCTTTGCTTTGTTCAATAAAGTTCCTTCAGTTTACAAGGCCCCTCCCCATTTTCTCCAACATGTAAATATTCCATGTCCCTCAAGATCTGTTCCACTGCCAGAAATGTCTGCATCTTCAAGGCAGAAGTAATCCTTTTTCTCTTGTGATTATTTTTATGTAAGTTTAAATCCTAGCTTCTTAGGCCTACAAGGTTAAACTTCTCTGAACCTCATGGGATTGTTTTTGTTCAATAGAGTGAAAAAAGTAAGCAAACTCACTTAGTGTATTCAAATCCAAAAACATACCTTTGAAGTGTTAAAATCAATCTGTAGGATTAATAAACAAAATCTAAAGATTTTACAGTTCAACCCTTAAGCTAGCCCTTTAATATGGGTTATTAAAGCAATTTGAGATTTGCATCCCACAAACGGAACTCTGTGAAAATACAAATATAAACACAACAGGGCCAGAACAATAAGGACATTTCTACCTGTTCTGTAGTTTGTACTATATAGGTTTTTGCTTTTCTGTTAAAAGGTGAATGGTAACAACTATTATAAAGTATTAGTGAAAAAATTCAAACCCAAATCTAATCAAGCATCTAGATCTAACTGCCAATTTATAGGTACTATGGAGAGAAAAGGAACAAGGGAAATGACATGATGAGGAAACAATTTGCCAAATACTGAAAGTGGGAACTTCTACAGAACAAATGACAAATCAATAGCATTTAAAAGGGTGGGGCAATTACAAAGAAAAGAGACTTAAGAGACAAAATTTTAAGGACTAAATATCTGTGGTTCTCCCTCCCCGCCTACCCTTTCAATTTGTATGTGGAAGCCTTGACCCACTGTATGACTGTATTTGGAGACAGTGACTGTGAGGAGATGATAAAAGTTAAATGAGGTCATAAAGGTAGGGCCCTAATCTGATAGAGCTGGTGCCCTTATAGGAAGAGGAAGAAACACCAAGAGTTCACTCTCTCTCCTCTGTATCAGGACACAGCCAGAAGGTGGCCATCTGTAACCACAGGGGAGGGTTCTCACCAGACACCAACCGTGCTAGCACCTTGATCTCAGACTTGATCTTTGACTTCTAGCCTCCAGAACTGTGAGAAAATAAATTCCTATTGTTTAAGCTACCCGATCTATGATATTTTGTTCTGGCAGGCCGAGCAGATTCAACAACCAACTATAACACAGATTTCTTTTTGATCCTAATTCAAGCAAATCAACTGTAAAAGAACGTCATTGAGACAATTGGGAAATTTTTAATATGAGTCAGGAATTAAATGATATTAAGGAATTGTCTGTTTTGTTAGGTATGATAATGCTATTAAAGTGGGGGTTTTATTAGAGTAATTTTCTTTTAATGGACATACTGGGGATTGAACCCAGGACCTGATGCATGCTAAGGATGCACTCTACCACTGAGCTGTATCTTCCCCCCTCAAAGCCATTATTTAATAGAAATGCTTACTGAAGTACTTATGAGTAAAATAATATGATAGGATATACTTAAAAACACTTCCAAAAAAGAGTAGAAGGTTGGGGGAAGATATGTGAAACAATTTGTTAAAATGTAATAACTATGCAAGTGGGTAACAGGCATATGGGGGGTTCAATTTACTATTCTCTACTTTAGCATGTCATTGAAATTTTCCACAACAATGTTTTAACAGAATGATGAGAATTAAATGCCATACACACGAAGTATATTAATAAAGTATATTTGTCAATAAACATTTTAGAGTATTTGATAACTAATTTGTTAAGAAATAATGTATAAATGTATATTAGCAAAATTACCAATGATTTGTGACCCTGGAAAGAGTCCATTTTTAATTTTATATTAAAAAAACAACTTTCATTTTTTAAAATCCCTAATCAAGCAGAAATGCTTGAAGAGGAAGACTGAGCACAGCAAGGAATTTTCACCCCCAGTGGTGGATGAGATACAATACTTTTCCCACCTGGGCACTCCCATGGCTCCCTATCTGCACTTCTTTTATGGCCCAAGTTACTTTCCACTCTACAATTATCCATGACAGATCTGATGAGAACTTTCTTGAGGGTAGAATCTACATCAGATCACCTTTGTGACCCTTAAAAATACCCAGGGCCACCCCAGAGATTTTGATTTAATTCACCTGGAGTAGGACTTAGGCTTCAGTATATTTTAGAAACTTCCAAAAAGGATTCTTATTTGCAGCCTGGACTGAGAACTACTGGGCCCTTATTTATTCTTGGTGCTAATTTAAGTTATGGAGTCAGCAAATAAATTAACAAAGTACCTCCCTTGATAGTCACAACGAAGGAAAGGCAGATGGGAAATACTGTCCACATTTTACAGTTGGAAAAGTAGACTCAGAGAGAAAATGACATTCTCACCCCCACCTCATGAAGCCAGGAAATATTCCTGCCTACTAGAGAGAGCTACTGTCCCCACAAGCAGCAGTTTACCTCTGCCCCTTCCCAGGTCGAGGTCTGGTGACTAAGAATGGAGATGTTAGCAGAGGTGAGGGCTGCAGGGTGGTTGCTGATTCCTGTAGATGATTCTCAATGAGGAGGGGGGCAGGGAGAAGGTACTGGGGGAGGGGAAGGTGTAGGGCTGGGCTGGGGTTGACCAGGAGGTCAGGCTGTATTTTTTCCATAAAATCACACAAGGCTGAAGGAAACTGAAGACTCCATTCATACCCTACCCACCCTCCCGAGAAGAGTTCCTAGAAATCCCAAATCCCCGCCAGATCTTCTCCATTCTTGCTTTATCCATCCACTCCCTCCCTTCCTCTCTCCCTGCGCCCTAGCCAAGCAAAGTGCCTGACTCCGGGGCCTCAAACCCCATTGCACGATGCAGTTAATTGGTCTTTGCAGTGGGAACGTGGGAACCGTTAGGTCTCCCACCGCTTCCTTTCTGCTCACGCACTCAAGCCCAGCATCTGGTGACGAGAGAGTCAGTGAATCCTCACTCGCTATAAGGAAGAGGCTGCAGCGTAGGTGAGCGCGCTTGAGCTCAAAAGCGTGAGCTTTGCAGGACCGGATGTGGGCACGGGTGGGGCTCGAAAACCCTGTTTTTAAACAGGGTAAGAATCGCAAGTAGCAAGATCTAGCAGGAAAGAAGTTCCTCCTTCTGAGACCCTCCCAACACCTTTGCCTTGCAAGTTTCTTAAGGTCCAGTGTCCAGAACCCCTGCCTCTCTCCAAAGCTCCGCCCCCGGAACACCACGAAGCCCCGCCCCCAATAAAAATTTTTAACAGGTCTGGGGCTAGGAGAAGCGGTTAGGGACAGGTTTTTTTTTTCTTTCTTTCTTTTTTGTATACAACTGTTAGAGATAGTTTAATTTTAGCTGAACCGCCTCGATTTACAAATAAGGAAACTGAGAGTTGACTGGGGAAATGACTCGCTCAAGTTGGCACAGCGAGTCACCGGCTGATCTGGACCCCTATTATCTACCCGTTTATCTCCACTTCCCCTCCTTAGATACCTGTAGCCATGGTGATGAGAGCAGGCTCAAGCTGAGGCTCGGACTCTCGTCGAAGGAGGCTGGAGAGGCTGAGGACCGGGCTGGATATGCTGACCATGAGCCAAGTCCCGTCCAGGGCCCGCGGGCAGCTCTGCTCCGGAGTCAAGACGCTGACCCAGTTTGCTGAGGCAGGGAACGGGACGTATCGGCTCAGCTCGCAGCGTGGCGCGGGGGCGTCCCGGGGGTACCGCCTGAAGGCCGCCAGGAGGGCACCCGCAGGATCTGTGAGCGCAGAGAAGGGAGTTGCTGCTGTAGAGTCGCCACCAGGAAAGGGCCGGGGATGGCAGCGTCCAGGGAACTTCAGACGTACAGATTACCAGGTAGTGAGAGATTTAGCAGTAATCCAGTTTCATTTTACAGAGGGGGAAACTAAGGCCCGAGGTCACTGCGAGACCTAAAAAGGAGGGGGTCTCGATGGAGACGACAGCGTTAGGAGCGAGTCGGGGGGACTCACCATGCACTTTCAGGTAGAGCTCTGGGTCGAGGTCCGGCCGGGGAAGTAGGCTCTCCGCGCCCTGGCGCAGCAGCAGTGCAGCGGGTTTCTTGGTTAGCTGGCCCCTGCCCGCATCCTCCACCAACCAACACTCTATCACCGCGGGTCCCGCCGAGACGGCGGTCCCAAAGCCTGGGGGAGAGGGGCGCAAGTAAGGGGACAAGCCCAATGTCAGGTGACCCAACCTCCCACTCTCCCGTTCCGACGTGTCAGGGTCACCTCTGGCATCCCTGGGCAAAGAGTCGCGGGGTTTGCTCACCCAAAGCCACAGCGAGGAGCAGGGACAGAGGCTTCATGGCGCCGCGATCTTCTCAGTCCCGAAGCCTCCTCTTCCCCCTTTCACTTTCACTTTCCTCCAAAGGCCAGCAGGAGGGGTGGAGGAAGTCCCAGCTCTGATTAGGTTACAGCGCGTGGGAGGCAGGTGCTTCCCCCACTGGCTGGGCAGGGATCCCTGAACATCCTCTCCAGTTCTGGTCTGGAGACCTCGGCCTCGCCCTGCCCTCCTGGACCTCCCAGTACCACAGAGTCCAGGAGCCTTCCCACACCCTAGGCTCCCCTTCCCGTGCCCTCTCCCCCAGAATCCACCTCCCTGAGAACCATTACTACACCTTCCCCGACCTGTGCCAGGTCCCTAGCAAACACACAGGGGTTGTCGGGAAGCCAAATGAAATGACCAATAAATATTTTAATCACTGTTTAAAAAAAATAAGATTTAAAATAAAAACCTTGTACTCCTGTGACTTACTCCCTCTTTGTCTCCATTCCCCCCTCCCCAATGATAATGGAGTTGGGGGAACCCAAGGTGGGGAAAGAGGGGTTAGGGTAGAAATAAGGGGCACATCCTCTGGGGGGCAAGATATATTCTACGACAAGGGTGGGGCTCAAAGGCCTGGTCCCCACAACAACACAAACACAGACTTCAGATACAGACTACAACCACCTGACCCTTGATCCAGTGACTCCAGGATGCTCAACAAGCCCCATTCCCCTCCCCACCATATGGGTGCCTGGGCTCTCGGCTTCAGTGTACCCATCTGAATGGAAGGAAGGGCTTAGTTCTGGGGATGCTTTGGGGAGGAGGGGCTGAGGAGTGGAATGGGGTGGCCCAAGATGCAACGCGGTTCCCCCTCCAGAATATATACAAGTCCATAGCGATAGGAAGACAGTGTGTTAGGAGATCACCTAGGGGACACAGCGCCCCTGGCTCGTGATCCCTATTCCCTCTTCCCAGGAAGCTACTCCCAGTAATCTGCCTCTTCAGTTTGCTCCTCCGCCCCCACTGAAGCCCATCTCCACCTTGGGGACACTGGGTGGGGACCAGACACGTCGGCTGGGCGGAGGCGTGGCCCCACTGGCCTCATCACCACTGCCCCTGCCAGGGGACTCTCTCTTGGGCTGCAAGGCTGGCCCCATGGGCCCACCAGGTCCCGGTCCGGCCCCACTCCCACCTAGGCGGTGCCGGCGCTCACAGTGTCCTCGGTGTCGCATGAAGCTGTCTCGCCACATGAACTTCTTGGCACAGACACCGCACTCATAGGGCTTGAGGCCTGTGTGCGTCTTCATGTGCTCTGTCAGGTGGTGCTTCATCTTGAACTTTTTGTTGCACACGGGGCAGTCAAAGGGCCGCAGGTTGAGATGCATGTTCACATGCCGGTCTCGCATGCTCTTGTGGGAAAAGGCCTTGCCGCAGTGGCACAGAAATATCTTATTTCCATCCCCACTGCCTGTCCCTCCAGAGGTCCCACCAGTGCCACTTGGCATACCCAGGCCCCCTGCTGGTGTGCCCCCCAGGGTCACCGCCCCATGTTCAGCTTGGTTCCCTGGCGGCTGGCCTGGAGCCTGTGAGGAGGAGGAGGAGGAGGAAGAGGATGGGAAGACTAGGATTTGGTTGGCCTGCATGTCCAGGGGAAGCAGGGGCCTTGGAGGGTGAGAGGCAGTATACGAGGAAGGGGTGGGTCCCCCTGAATCATCAAGCCCTGCCCCAGGACCCCCACCTTCATAGGGGCCAAAGTCATTGGAGGACTCACAGAAATTGACCTGCTCCTCTCCCTTGTCCGGAGGCTCAGACAGGGTCCGGACATCACTTATGCTAAGGGTAGCCTCAGGTCCTCCCCCTGCTGGAACCCCCGAGCCACCCCCAAGCTCTTCATCTTCATCATCCTCACAGGTTAACACCAAGTCTTCCTCCTCCTCCTCCTCTTCGAGGTCTGGGTCCTGGGGAGCCAAGGGTGCTGGTGCTGGGCAGTTTCCACCCCGCTTCACATATACCCAGTGTTTCTGTGGCACGATGCTGGGGGGTGCATAGGTGGGCCGCCTGAGCCCAGACCCAGGGACCACCGCACCCCTCCCATCCCCACCATCATCACACAGCTCGTCTGCCTCCAGCAGCAGCTTTCCAGAGGTAGCCCCACCACTGCCAACCACAGGGGCTGGGAACACAGGGCCACCTCCTCGACGCTCCCCGCTGCCCACTGCAGAAGCTGCAAATGCCTCTTGGGAGGAAGAGGAGAAATCAGTGGACTCCCGGGGGCTGAAGTAGTTGCTGCTGCTGGGGGACTGATTCTCACTGGCCCGACTGGAGGCATGGGAGCGCACGGAGCCCACTGGGGCAGGGGTCACAGTGCCCCCACTCCCTGAGGGGACCCCAGCACCAGGGACAGTGACTGAGGTGGCTGCAGCAGTGGTGATGGTGGTGGCAGTGGCCGAGGCCCGGCCCTCGCGGAGGAGTTCAGTGCATTTATCCACAATGTGCCACATTTGGAGCACAGACCCCACTGTGAGGAAGTTGACAATGTCAGCAGCGGCCATGCTGAGGCGGCCAGTATAAGCCGAAGCCAAGACAGTCTCGAAGGCTCCTGGGTCCATGACACTGGGCAGTGAGATGGAGGTCATGCCCTTGAGTAGGACCTGGTCGTGGAAGTAAGGGGAAGAGGCAGCCAGGACAGCACGATGAGCCCTGAATTCACGTCCCTGCACTCGGATGGACACATCACAGAGCTGGCCTTGTAGCCGCTGCTGATTGAGGGACTCCAGAAGGGCACTGGTCACCTCAGGGAAGGACACGTGCACCACTGCAGCTGCAGGCAGGGGCAGTGGTGGGGGAGCCAGCGATAGAGGCAGGGGGAGTGCTGCCCCACTGGAAGACAGAGGAGAAGGCTCCATGGTGTGGAGGGAAGAGGTACCCCCCCAGCCACAGAAGCAAGGGAAGGAGGAGGGCGGCCGGGGGGGTCTCTGGAAAGAGAAAGAGAGACCATTGATAACATCTCATAATGACAGTTTAAAAACATGTTCAAGCTTATTGTCTGAGTAACTCCCCACAACAACACTATAAGATAGCTATTCCTTTCAACCTCACTTGACAGATGAGGAAACTGAGGCTCAGAAAGATTAAGAGATTATCCAAGGTCACATCAGTAAGTGGCAGGGCCCTAACTCCAAATCCAATGCTCTTTTCTTGGACGTTAGAGAAATAAGGTGCTCCTGGGGAGTGGGGTGCCTCCCCTCAGAAATTTCCACTTGCCTGAGAGCCTGACTTTCCAAAATTTACCTTTTTGGTGTGTTGCACCCTTTTCTTGGGAGGGGGGCAAGTGGGCTCTGGTACTGAAAACCACCCCTCTCTCCCATGTCCCTTCAGGCTATGCCCCCTGGCTCTTTCGCCAGCCACGCCCCTTGGCCCCAAGTTACCTATAACCCCGCCCATTAGGCCCCGCCCTTCTCAAGATCCGCCCCGTAGCTCTTTTGGCCCCGCCCCTTGCCTTCCCCCGCCCACATCGGACCCCGCCCCCCTCTGCTCCGCCCCAAGCGCTACTTTGACCTCCTCTCCCACCCGGAAGGCGCCCCCCAGCCCCGCGCGTCCCCGCTTACCGGGCCGCGCGCCCCCGGGCCCCCCCGCCCCTCACTCGGCGGCCAGAGCCGCAGCCTGGGCCCCTCCCGCCGCCATCTTGCGCCGACTCCCTCCGCCCTCCGCCTCCGCTCCGCCTCCCGCCCCTCCGGCTTTAAAGGCACAGGCGGGCACCCCCACCCGAGCCGCTGGGCAATACTCGGCCGACTCGGCCACTTCGCCTTTAAAGAACAGTTGTCTCATTCCACCTTAAAGGTACCAGGTCTCTTCCGCCCCTGAGGACTTAGGGCTTGGTTCGGCCGAAGCTCTCATTCCCTTTTAATTCGGTAAGCCTGCCTCTTCCCACTGGCGATGGGTCCTGGCCACGGCTGCCTGAGCTCCGCCCCCGAGCTGTGGCCATTAGCAGATTTGCGGGATCTAATCGCCCCGGTCTCCCAGCTTCCGACAGTCCCCCAGAAACCCCACCCCCTTCCTCCGGGCCTGGATTGGCCAAATAACCTTGAGTAGGCCCCTGATTGGCCTTTTTACTGCTACCGCTCGAAGTGAGAAAGTAAAGCGCGTTCAAGAAGTTGAAGCACATTTTTTTAGTGCCTAGCAGAGGGCAAGGGGAAGGCCTGAGGGCGAGGAAATCCCAAGAAAGGCCTGCTAAAGGTAGCTAGAAAGGACAGATCCAGGGCTACCCAGGAGGCAGGCTAACTCTAAACCAGAGAACAGCTGGTGCCAATCACGAGCTGGTGAGTGCAGGCCGAGGAAAAGACAGGGGTACAATAAGAAAAGAACTTTATTGTTTATTAATGTTTCTGTGTAAAACTTAAGCCTTTAAAAAAAAAAAAAAAAGAAACCACCAAAAGGGGATTAGCTCAGTCCATCCCTTCCTCTGTCGTCTGCTTCCCACCATCCTCCAAATACTATTCCAAAACATTTTGTAGGCAGGGAGGAGGGGGAGGCAGCTAATCAGAATCTGAGAGCACGATGATCTCCTCTGGATCGCACTGTGTGGCCACACTCATCTGCAGGGGAGTGAGAGACAAAAAGTCAGAGAGGTCTGGAACATAGTGGGAGTTCGAGAAGCAGAGGGAAAGACTTATCAGAGATTAAAAATTGGGGTGGGAAAAAAAGGAAGCAAGAGGACGTGGTGGGTGCAATATTCAGAGAACCCAAAAGAGAACAGTGAGAGAGAATGAAGTCAGGAAAAGTGTCCGCCTCTTACCTTATAAGTACCAGGCCTGAAGGGTTGTGATTGGGGGGTTTGGGACAACCGGGGTGGAAATGGACTACAGAGGGAGCTGGTCACCAGGCCATGGCTAGGAGAGTCCACCCTCGTTGAGGAATCAGCAACTGGAGCCATGGAAGCCAAGGGGGAAGGTGGGCTGGGCAGCGTACATGTCTTCTTCCCATTCTTCCCACGCAATGCCCTTTGCCTTTCCACATAGCTAGGGACAGAAACATAAAGGTGTGGAGGGGTCTGGGGAGCCTGAGGCTGGAGGGGGAGTGTTCAGTTTCTCCCAGCAGACCCAGTTCCACAACATTCCTCTCAGAAAAAAGCCCCCTGGAGTCCCTCCTTGGCTTCCCTCTTCCCTCTCCTTGTTGCTATTACCTATTTCTTAATGGCCCTGCTTCTGTTTGCTTCTCCATCCGAGATTTCTTCCGGGGAGGACTGGCATCTCCCCAGGTGTGAGGAGAGACACCTCCATTGAAGGAAGTGGAGGTGACCATGGCTGCTCCATTCTCCAAAACAGTGGTGAGGGGTTCCTCTGATTGCTTCCTGGAAGAGGAAACATCCCTCTCCTCAGGAGAAGGGGTAGTATCCAGAGGCAAGGCTTCAATCTCTAGCTCAAAGAGCTGAGACATAGGGCTCTCTTCCTCCAGGGGCAACTCTTCGAGGTGTTCTCCATTGCTTTCAGCATCTATGCTGGAGAGGGCTGGGGGCTCTTCTGACAGTGAAGATGGTGACACTGCGAGGCTTTTGTTTTGTTGCTCCCCTGAAGACCTGCTGATCCCTTTGCTAGGTTCCAGTTTCTTTTCGGTGGAGATCTGTAGCAGGGACGTGGGGCTCTTATCTCCATCCTTACCTGGAAAAGAAGTAAAGAGGAGAGAGGTAACAGAAGAACTAGGGGAGAGAAAACCGCTGAGAGGACACTAGGAGAAAGAGGAGGAAGAGGAGGAAGGGAAGGATCTCAAACAGGGGGCTCATGCCCAAGAGTAGAGGGAACTGACACATGGGAAGACTGTCCTTGACATACCTGCTTCCTCCTCCTCCTCTTCATCGTCCCCCTGACCTTCCTGCATCTGTTCCAGATCCTCCTCTTCTTCAGAATCTGTGGCGTCCTCCTCTTCTTCCTCCTCTTCTTCCTCCTCCTCCTCTTCCTCCTCCTCATCACTTTCCTCATCTTCTTCATCATCTGTCTCAGCCTTGAAGGTGGTAGGGCATTCCTGGGATGCCATCCCACTAGGGCCCTACAGGGAACAAAGGAGTTTCTCTAAGGAATCCCTTGCCCTAGAGGGGCTGGTTCTTGTGTTCCTTCTGCACACTTCCCTATCAGTCACCATGGACTCCCTCCTGGCCAGTGCAGGAAAAGGATAGGGTCTCTGAAGGGTGTTTCCCTTCCATACCTCACCAGAATCCAGGGAGGCTTTGGGGGGATCTACAGAGTGGGAAGAGGTGGCTTGGGGGAGCCGGGCTCTTCTCCTCTGTCTCTCGCCCTCCTCACTCTGGTCTTGCATCATTGCATATTTAGAGATGACCTCATCCAGACGGCTCATAGCCAAGCTCCGGTTCTCCCGCAGGCGCCGGGCGAGGGCAGGATCTGACAGTGCGGGATCAATGCCTATGTGGGAAGACATAAAGTCAGAGCAGTCACCCAGAACCCAACCCAGAAGGAGGGACTAGAGAGATGCCTCCTCCGCCACACACCTGACATACTAGGGTTACTTATGGGTATCTCACTAATGCCTACCTGGCCTATAGTCATCTGTGAGGTGACAGCCAAAGTTGTAGATGAGATCGAGGTGGCGACGCTCCTGTAACCTGATGCCCACATCTCGGAAGGCATCCTGAGCCATCAGCTGGAGCTGCTGTCGGGGGAGGCCAAGACTGTGCCGAGCAGCTGCCTTCTCTACGGCCCGCAGCACATCTCCATAGTCAGGGAAGGTGTCAAGCCCTGGTTTGTTGATGAGCCGCTCAATGCGCCTGTTCACCTCTGGGTAGCGGGTACCACGATAGGGGATGCGCTGCTCTATGACCCGGCCTGTCAGTGAAGAGCAGTCTTTCAGCTCACACAGCCGCCCAAAGAGGCGGATCAGCTTACGCTTCAACCTTGCCTCCTGCAGGTAAGTGGAGTCTGGGTCGTCCAGTTCTGAGAGATCCAGCTCCTTTTCCTGCAGCCGCCGGATCTCCGCTACATAGAGTGCTAGCAGCTGCTCCAAGCGCTGGATCTGCCGCCGGGAACCACGGGTCCTTGGGGCCTCAGAGGCAGTGGTCTCAGCATTTGTGGGGTCCGAGGAGGAGTCTGTGGGAGGGTTATTCCCAGAGGGCTCACTAGAGGTGGTGGCAGCAGGGGCCAGGTTCAGCTTCTTCTTGGCTGAGTGGGCCTTGAGGACAGTGCAGAGCTCATTAATGTAGACATAGAGCTTAGCTGGTCGGCTCTGAGCCCGAGAGAGGACCCGAGAGAGGATGTTGCAGAACTCCGCAGAGGCCAAAAACAGAGAGTGGGCACGCTGCTGCCGGTTATAGAGGAATGGGACCACCTCAGGGTGGTCCGCTGTCTGCGTCTTACACAGTTCAAGGAACTGGAGGGTTCAGGGGAAAAGGGGAGGGGGAAAGAGACAAGGGATGGGGTTGAGAGAAAGAAGGCGTGGTGGGGTTAGTGGGGAAGAAAGGATAGGAGAGCCAGTCAGCCATCCCCCTCCCTGGAGTACAAGAATCTTCTCCCCTAAAGCTCACCTCTTTAAACAGCTTCTCATTCTCCAACTTGTAGCATTTCTTGCCGCCCGGACTACTGCTTCCTCTGGCCCCATGGGGCTGGGAAGAGCCAGGGGCTTCTGCCCCGGGTGAGGCCGGATTGGGGGGTGGGTGGGAGGGCCCTGGCTGAGCAGCTGCTTCGTCTTCATCATCATCATCCAGCACGATGATGCTGTTAGCGGTGGCCATGGGGGATCAAATCCCCCGAAGGGAGGAAGTGTTGGGGATTTCGTAATTCCTGCTGGAAGGGGATGGGGCCTCAGAAAGAGCCCCTCCAGCACAGCCCCATCCCTTTATCTCACACATTTTCCAGTCTTCCTGGGTTTCAAAAACACCCAGCCATGCTCAACAGTGTCCTCACTGCCTGTGTTCAGCAACCATTAGTACCATATGTTTTTCTGGACCTTTACTGTGGGAGCCCCAAACTGTCTGAAAACCTCAAGTCCCACCCCCAGCTCCACCCCTCACGTCGATATCCGGTCTTTCGGTTGTGTTTCTCTACTATTTCTCATAGTTGGCAAGTTGACTCTTACTCTCAATCTCTGGACCGCCTCTCACATTGCACTCCAGATTTCCTTGACATCCTCTTGAACAGATACCACACCCCGGGTGGCATTACCTCACGTGTTATCCCCCTCTGCTTTCACACACATCAAATCCACATCCTCACCCCAACCTGAAGGATCACCCCAACTCCTAGACTCTCTGGGGCGAAGGAGGTTCCCTCCCAACAATCCATTCCCTTTTTTCCTGCTTAAATTATCTCCATATTCCACCCCCTGATGGGTCTCCTCAACCCAGGGCATTAGGTTGGAGATATTTCACCTCAAGACCCCTCCCTCTCAACCCACCCTAATTTTCCTCATTCTCTCCCTGTGACCTGTAACTGATCGTGAGCCCCACACTGGGCTCTCCTGAATCCTCTCAGATTCCAGCCCTGAGTCCGGCCCCTTACCCTAGATGAGCTTCCCGCCAAGTCCCCCGCCCCCAGTTCAGCCCCCGGCCGCCCCATTCCCCTTCAGGGATAGGAAGGAAGGAACTACAGCTTGCCCCTCAGACTCAGAGCCCGGGACTCCCCAATACCTCTCCCTCGACATTCCCGCCCCCGCCTTCGCTCTCCGCACCGTCGGGCCCCCACCTCAGAAACGGTCTCTCGAGGCGACCCTCGCCGCCGATCTCAGAACCTCGCATGGTTCCCTCCGCCTTCCTTCCCCCTCCCACCGCAGGCCCCACTCCGGACCGGAAGTCTAGGAGTTTCCGCCTACAGGCACCTGGGAGCGGCCATATTATCGCACGGAATCCCCCGTGGCCGGAAGTCGCGGTAGGCCCGCCCCCCGAGCGCCCGCCCATATTGTCAGCGGCTCCCTTCCCCCTGACCTGCTGGGGGAGGATTTGTCACTTCAGGGGGTCCCAAAGTACCTGGGGGCCGCCATTTTGCCATACGGCGTTAGCTACGCCTGGACTGGGGCGCGCCGCGGATTAAGCTCTTTTCATCCGGTGCTTCTGCGACTCCGCCAATCAGAAACTTCCGGCCCAACCGCCCACGAGTCGCATGCAGCGAGGACTGAGCCACCTTTCCAAGTACGGGAGGGGGGAACGCAACAGGGCAGCTAAAGAATTGGGCCCTCCATGGCTGCATAGGGATGCAAGGAAGGTCGGGAGTCTCTTAAGAAGGAAATGAAATCTTTTCCATCCGCTGGGCTTTTGACAAGCCTTCTAGTGCTATTTTCCTACCTGCCAGGTAGTTTCCACGGCTTAATCGACTGTCCCTGACATTCGCTTCTACGGGCTGCGCGCTCCCTTGCCGCTGTCCAGCAGCTACTTCTACATCCAGGTGCCAACATCTCCCAGTCGTGAAATCATAATACATGCATGCAAATGAGCACAACGAGCTATACAGATGTGGTGGTGTTATTATTATTGCTATTGTTGTTGGTTTTGCTTTTCAAGCTCCACCACAGACTAATGACCAACCAAGTAGGGACCTAGGTGGTTCTCTGTCCTTTTCTGGAGGAGGTCCTCGAGGCACAGGCGGTGATAACCAGTAGGCTGTGCTTTGTCCAGGAGCTCCAGGGCCTGAGGACGGGCAATGTAGGGCGGAGACTCTGAGGAGAATCTGTGCAAATTGCCGCTGTGAGAGCTGTGAGACGAAATGAGGCTCATAAAATACCTCGAGTCTCGTCTCCTTTTCCTCTGGGAGAGCTGATGAAAGAACATGAGAGAAGAAACGGACTTTGACGCCCACCTCGCCCGCATCCCCACCTAGCCCAGCTTTAGGGACACTAGAAGGACTCGTGGAGGCAAAGCTGGGTCCAAACGTGAGCTTCTGGGAAAACCGAAAAGGTTAACACATTTCCAGTCCCTGAGATTCCCACTTCCTGCATCATTGCGCATTCCACAAATGGTGAGCATCTTTCTAGGACCACAGACCCTTACATCCCCAAGCTCTCAGAGTCCCAGAACCTCAAACCCTCCTTTCCGTTAAAGAATCCCACTTCTCTCCAATAGTCTAAGCCTATAGTCTTCAAATTGGGGAACATGAAAACACTCCAAAGGGTACTCGGATTTGGAAGCTATAAGGGATTTAATTTCCAGAGCCTCAACTTTCCCAAAATTTGTCTTCCTGAGTAAATGCCTGCAGTAGAGCTTCTCCTTCTTTTTCCCTTTTACAATAGATTTTTTCCCTCTTTAAAAAGAAAAAGTATAGTCTCAACCATGCAATCTCCTGGGGATAATCTTACCTTGTCTTAAATAGACATGTAGCCAGGTTCTTTCATCAAACCACCATAAGCACCACCTCGTCTATGTCATTTAAAATATTATTTTTTATTTTAACAATTATGAGTTTGTACAATCTTTATGCTATTCGACCAGTTCTGCTCTTATAATAATTGTAATGATAACCCAGAAGAAATTTTTCTAAAAAGCTAGAGTCGTATGGTTACAAGAAAGAAAAATAATTTTCATTTCAGTTAATACATATGCAGGAACGTTTGATAGATAGGTCAATTAAAAGACTTTCAAGTTGGGGAGGGAAATAGCTCAGCGGTAGATCGCATGCTTAGCATGTATGAGGTCTTGGGTTCAACCCTCAATTCCATTAAAAAAAAAAAAGCTTTCAAGTATAAAAGCATAAAATTGTCTGTAGGGAAATAGAATGGTAACAGGAGTTCTGGAAGAAAAGGAATGATAGAAGAAGAAAAGGAAAGATTCCCAATTGTATTTGGGGGGGTAATTAGGTTTTTTTTTAAATGGAGTTACTGGGTATCCCCCACTTTTAATGGAGGTACTGAGCTCCCCCACATCCCAATTATATTTTTAAATGTATTGTATTCTGATGTTTCAATTCCCTTGGACATTCAAAAGATTGATTTAATTGTTTTATTTTAAAATGTAAGTATTTTTATATGCCAGGAATTACATCCTTGAAACAATTTTAATTTATGATGAAAAATTTTAGATGCTCACTTAAAAATACTTGTACAAACTTTTTCAAAATTATTTCCCAGAGTATAGATGCAGAAATTTTAAGACAGCTAGCTGCTATAAGCTATCCAAGTGTCCCTCCCCGGCCCCCAACTATTGCCATTCCCCCGTCTCCCCTCTCACCTCCGTTGCAGGGAAAGAGGATGTTTATAGGAAAGGCGGTCACAATTCCAGCTCCTCCTCCTTCTGTGGTGTTCTCAGGAGCCAGTCCCCAAACTTTGCCCATGGTAGCAGCCACAGCAGCTTATACACAGCCTCCAGCATTAGCAGTGTCAGGAAGAGGACCAGAAAGATAAAGAAGGCCTTATCCATGGCCCGACGCAGAGGACCCCTGGGAGGAGAGGGACGCTGGGCAAATGCAAGGAACACATCCTCCTCGTCCACATCACCCTCCTCCTCGGCCATCCTAGCCCACAGTCTGATTCTGACAGCTTGCTGGCTCAGGGAGGCTGAGATGGAAGCCCTTACTCAGCGTTGCCAGGATTAAGGAGTGTGGTGTTGGTAAATTCTGCACCTGTGTGGCTTGACCCCAATTCCCCCATACAGAGAAAGAAAGGATAGTAGGGCTTCTGAGCCTTTGGAATAATCAGTGCAATGTGAATGGCCTGGATTAAATAATTCCTAAAGTCTGCCCAGCTTTAGCATTTTATAATTCTATATTTCAGGAATTGAAGGCCCAACATAGAGACATGCAAGCTGAAACTGCCCAAGTTAATCTGGGTCTCTAGGCTTAAGGCTCAAGGTCTTGGGCCCCTACAGAGAATGAGCAATGGACCTAGTATGCTACGGTAAGCGGCTCTCAATCAAGCATCATCTAAAGTCCATTCTGGCATTAACAGTGCGGGGGTGGGGGGCGGGAAGGAACTCTCCTAACCTAGGCGGGTGGGCGGGATTGGGAGGGTGGGATGGGCAGGGGGAGGGATGGGAAGGGGGAGGGATGGGAAGGGGGAGGGTTGTGCAGAGGCGGCTCCAGTCGGCGCAGGCGTAGTTCTTCAAGTCTGCAGGCCGACAAAGATTGCAGGGCAGAAACCCAGCGGGCTGTCTTCCAGACTTTGAGGACGATTATAATTGGGCTGCAGGAGCCCAAGCGGAAGTTTATAAAAAGAGAAAGACCTTGATTGGTCAGCGGGGCGAGGGTAAATGATTGAGACTTAACTGTTGGGGCAATAAGAAGGAAGATTGAGGTTTTGTTTGAGGAGTCCTGATCTGAGTTGCTCGTGGGAAATTTCCAAGTTGCTGTCTTGGGGCAAGGGTTGAAGCCATTTTGACCAGGTTCTTGAGGGAAATCAAAGTCCGTATGGAGACCTGCGGCCCACCTCCCCACCTCCCAAAAGTAGTGGTTGTTGGATGGAGTGTGGACAGCAGAGGAAGCGGCGCTTGAGTTAGTGGACCTCATATCTGGCGCTTCAAGGGTCTGTTACCTAAAACTCCATTTTGATTTTAATAAGACATTGTTTTCTTGGAAAGACCTTGTTTACCCCAAAATGGTACAAACGATGTCACAATTTTGTTTACAGTCAACTCATATTATCGTGTGCTCCACCACAGGAGGTTACATTACGAATCAAAAAGCCTGGATCCGGGTCCGAACGAATCACTAGTTGTGTTAAATTAATTAAACAAGGAGGCCATTAAACTGAGGGGGCTCTAACGTCGTGGCAGCCTATCTTAGCAAGCCAAAGTCTAAACCCATCCAGGCCTCAAGCTTACGTAATCAAAATGGTAAAGGGCAACCAATCACACACAGCCGACTAGGTAGGTTTTAATCTACAGCCAATGAAATAATTTCCTTTCTCTGCTTCCACACTTTCTCCACTTAAGCCTTTCCCAGGGCTCAGATCTGAGGAATGCTCACAACCACTTCTGGTTTGACTCTACCCCATTCCAATGCATTTTTGCTCAAATAACTCAAATTTTTAACATGCCTCAGTTTCTTTTTAACAGTTGTGTGAACAAGACCTTGGGCGAGTCACCTGACTTTTCTTTAGTTTTTTATACAATTGAAAAACTTGCTCCAGATTTGTCATGAATAAGGTGGTTTCGTTTTTTTTTTTTTTTTATAAATAAATTATGAACTGCTGTGTAAATATAATGTATTGATTTCTGATACCCTCACTTGTGTCTCAGGCAAGTTTGAAATAAGGGCACCCAAACATCTTTATCATCTTCATACAGTTCCTTCCCCATGGTAGGTTCAGCACTAAGATCTTGTATAATACATAAACCTAGCACTTTATTGAATAAAAAAGTTTTTTGAAGTAATTGCAAACAATACCAGGAACTCTGGCATCTTTTTCACCCTAATTCCCCATTTGTCAACGTTTTGCTATATTTGTTTATCTCTCAACTCCAATATAACCATAAGTTATAGGTGTCACTCCAAAATTCAGATATTGTAGCCCTAACTCCCCATATCTCAGAATATGACCTTATTTGGAAATAGAGTTGTTGCAGATGTGATTCATTAAATTAAGAAGAGGTCATACTGCAGTCAGGTAAATCTTTAATCCAATATGACTGATGTCCTTATAAAAAGGGGAAATTTGGGCACATACATGCATACAATGAGAACACCAGGTGAACATGAAGGCAGAGATAGGGTTGATGTGTCTACAAGCCAAGGAACACCAAAAATTGCCAGCAAACCAACAGACTACTCTGCTAGGAAAGAGTCATGGAACAAACTACTCTGTCACAGTCCTCAGAAAGAAACAACCCTGCCAACACTTTGATTGCAGACTTCTATGCTTCAGAATTATGAGGCAATAAATTTCTATTGTTTAAGCCATCCTGTTTGTGGTACTTTGTTATGTACCTAGCCTAGCAAACTAATATACCATTCTAATCAGGGAATCAAAAATTGACAAACCTCTGGCCAGGTTTACCAAGAAGAAAAGAGAGAGAACACAAATAAACAAAATGAAAAAGCAAAATGGGGAAATTACAACCAATACCACAGAAATACAAAAAACTGTAAGAGGAAATCAACACCACTATCCAATTCATAGGTACATTTCAGTTTTCATCAGCTTTCCCACTAATGTCTCTGTCCTTTCTGGCTCAGGACCACATACTGAATTTGTTGTCATATATCTGCAGTCTCCTTCAATCTAGGCAGTTCCTCTGTCCTTCCCTGTCTTTCATGAATCACTTTTAAAGTGTACATGCTTTTCATTTCTGTAAGATGTCCCTTAAACCTAAATGCATGTAAGGGCAACAGAGAAAAGATGTGCCTTTCTTGGTGAACCATAACAGAAGGTTCGGGGGGGGGGGGGGGAACCATCTCACCCCTGGTGCTGCCAAACCAGTCTGGCAGGTTTTTCCATCATAAAGCCATCACTGTCCCTTTGTAATTCCTAGATATCTGAGACATCACCAAATCTACACCTATCTGCCTTAGCATCCATGGATCACCCCCATGGGAATAAGCACGATGATGTTTATTAAATGATGACTTTTGTTGTTGTTGTCAATGGAGGTATTGGGGACTGACCCCAGGACCTCACGCATGCCAAGCATGTGCTCTACCACTGAGCTATGCACCCCCATGATGATTTTTTTTTTCATTCCATCATTTCTTCTTCAGTTTTTGTCAGTCAACAATCTAGTATAAAAGAGAATATTTTCTCTCATTTATTTATATCATATGGACTTATGGATTCCTATTTTACTCGGTGAATTATAATCCATTACTATTGTATTTATGTAGTCTGGACCCATGCATTTCTATTTTATTTAATTAATTGTAATCAGTTACTATCATTATTAATTTTATGTACAAATTATCCCAAATTTGGCAAATGAGAAAGCCCTTCCAGCTAGCTCCTGTGTCCTTTCAAAATGTTCTCAACATTATTTAAGCATTTCCTTACATTCTGGTACAACAGGTAATCCATTCTCAATTTGTACTTTTCCTGTCTCAGCCCAGGAATCAACCATTTCTTTAAGGGGCTCTGGCTTCTTTTGACAAAGATGGTATTTGGAAGCCAAGATCTGGGTGCCAGATGTTCTCATTTCTACTACAATGACATGTTTTTAGGCCTTCTCAGCAGACAGAGCTAAGAAAGGTATGAATGTATATACGTATACACACAGACACACATACACACTCTGTTCCAGTTACTATTGCCACCTAACATACCACCCCAAAACTTGATGCAAAACGACCATTTGTTATGCCCATGGACTACTATGTCAGAGAGGACACAGTGAGGATAGCTTGTGTTTGTTTAGTGATGGTCTGTGTTCTTATCTGGGAAGACTTAAAAGCTGAAGGTGAGAACTGCTGAGATCTGGAATCACCTGGAGGTATCCTCGCTCACGTGTCTGGTAATTGATGCTAGCTTTCAGCTGGATCTCTGCTGGGGCTGTGGGCCAGAACACTTACGTGTGTCCTTTCTATGTAATTATGCTGTAATAATTGAGATTTTCACATAATCTATGTTCTATTGATGGTAATGGGATAAAGAAATTAAAAGTTAAAAAAGAAGAATTTAAAAGTTAAATGCAACTGATTTCACTTTACATAATTATATATATTTTCAGAAAGATGTAAAATAAAGTTAATGTAAAATAAAGTTATTTCTGTGCTTTCAAATGTTATTTTTCTAATGTTTAAATCATCTATTAAAATTAAAATGTAAAACAAATTATACTGAATAAATATTAAAAATTGTTTCTAGAAAGCTGACACTTTAAAATTTAACTCTTTGAAATTTTAATTTAATCATATTAAATATTTTTATAAAAATAAAACTATATGTAATTCAAGCATTAGATGTCTATTTAGTTGCCAGTGTAACTTCATGTGCCATGTTTGTTAAGCATACTTAGATACATACCAATTTAAAAGTAATATTGTGTAGTACAGGAAAATTTTTCTTAGCCACCATGTGCAACTGTGGCTCTACTGGGAAATGATACATCATCATGTAAGAAAGTATTGCATTCGTGGTGACTGAGAGAGAATATTTGACAAGTTAATTGATTTGTCTTTTCTCTTACCTAACCACCATCACTGCTAAATCCTCCCTGCATTCAAACAAGGGTCCATGTCTAGGCTCAGCAGCAGCACAACCCATACATCTTCACAGCATTGGGTCACCACCACCTTTTGTTTCAATGATAGAGGACAAGAGGTATGGAGACACAGTTCCTTGGGATTGAATAGTGTTAATTACAACAGCCCATGTGTAGCCTTATGGTCAGGTGGTATATAGTAGGCAGCTTTCTAAAATGGCTCCTAGTGATCTCCACCTTCTGATATTCATGCCCTGTGTAATCCTCTCCTCTTGAGTGTGGACTGAATCTAGTGACTTGCTTCTAACGAATAGAATATGGGAAAATTGATGAGATGTTTCTTTTGAGATTAAGCCATAAAAGTCATGACTTTTGTCTTGTAGGCAGCCTCTCTACTGCTGACTTTGAGGAAGCAAGCTGCCATTCTGGAGAGGCCCACATGGCCACAAACTGAGGGTGACCTCCGGGCAATAGCCAACAAGAAACTGATGGCTTCAGTCCAGCAATCTTTAAGGAACTGAATCCTGCCAACAACTGGGGGAGCAAGCTTAGAAGAAGGTCTTTCCCCAACTGAGCCTTCAGTTGAGATCACTGGCAGCACCTGGATGGCAGCTTTGTGATACACCCTGAAGCAGACGGTCAGGGTAGGCTTCTCTCAGATTTCTGACCCACAGAAATCATGAAATAATGTGTGTTTTTTTGAACCACTAAAAAAATTTGTGGTAATCTTTTATGCAGCAAAGACAACTAATATATTGTGCCAGAATTAAGTGTCAGATCCTTAGTAAGAGAGATACCCATATGTCCTTTCTGAATCTGTCCGTTTTGTGTTATGACATGTGGGGTTCGCTAAAATATGGGGCTCAAGACAGAGTCCCTTCTTGCCTGGGTATGAGAGCAATACCAGGACCAGTTAATTAGTCTTCAGTTTTTTTTTCTTGCATGTTTCCTAAAAACATTTTGGAAAACTATGTGACTTCTTGTGTATTTTTTACTTTATATCTAATTTCTTTTCTTGAAAATTAAAATAACTACAAAGAGTGTAAAATTGTGATATCTTGTAAATAGTGCCATTTTAAAGTGAGACTGTTTATATTACTCTTTTAAATGTATCCAATAGAACCTATATGCCATAGCTTTTTGATATTCAACATCATCTTTTTAAAATGTATTAATAAAATGTTCTTCAACAGGTAGACATTTTACATTATTTATTTTTCCTTCGAATTCATATTTTGTTCACTTCCACTACATAATTTTATCTTAATTTAATGTATTTTTTTAAAAATAAATCATTTCTTCTTTTTAAAATTTTGATTTTGGGGGGGAAGGTAATTAAGTTTATGTATTTATTTGTTTTTATTTTTATTTTATTTATTTATTTTTTAATGGAGGTGCTTGGGATTAAACCCAGGACCTCATGCATGCTAAGCATGGGCTCTACCACTTGAGCTATACCCTCCTCCAATTTAACGTAGTTTATATCTAAAAGTGTTGTATTGACCTCCCTATATTTCTCTGCAACAAAATATATTTTTAAAAATTAGTTCTTTTCAATTTCTTTTAACCATAGTACTATGTTTAAAATTTTCTTTTGGATTGAACTATTAGCAACAGCCCAAATTGATCAAAGTCACATAAGTACATTATACATTTTGAAAGATAACCATTATACATAAATACAAAATTTTATTCAAAATGCATCTTTTAATGGCTTTTCAACTAGTCCATGTTTCATTGAATCACATTGCTGGAATGAGACAGCATTCAGTAACAATTCTCTTTCTATTTTTTTCCTTTTCATCAAAATAAGAGCTGAGAGTTCTTGTTCACATAAATAAGTAAATGGAAATGGAAATATTTTTATTATAGCAATGACACTCACTTCTTTGGACTCCATGTGAATTATATGTCAAAAATCACATCATGAGCCATCATTAAATTTATTTTAATGATATTCAAGCTGAAAACTCAATTAGATTCTCTTTTAATCTTGTTTAAAGCAAAGAATAGGAAACCACCTGACTTGCTAAAGGATTCATTACTCAATCATTAGAGTAATTTACTTCCAAAAACAATATTTCTAATATTTCAAATTGTACCTCTGTTTAGCAACCCAGATGTTTTTACATTTCCCCACCTTGGGAGAATGGCAAATGGGCAATGGTAAAAAAGGAGGAGAGAAATGAGAATTTGCACAACAGTTCTCATGCAAACCAGTTTTAGGAAAATGACATAGGAATAGAATATGTGAAAATGAATACCTTCATAACAGACCATGCCCTCATTCCCTTTGTAAGGTTTTTGTGTGAATTTTGGAGTCTGCACACTCCAGGGTGAAGACCACTGGACTAGGGAAGTGTAGTATGATTGTCAGCCGGCATGACGTCTACTTGAGATTTACCGTAAATTCAAAGTGAGACCAGCTAGTATGGTGGTGTGGTTCTCTTTCCCTCCAGATACATTCAGTTACGTGTGTGCAATGGCAGAGTTGGCAGAGAGTGAGGGCTTTGCCAAGAGTGCTGGGAATGGATGAAGTAGCAAAGGAGTCAAGGCTGTGTGCAAAAATAACATCAGGCTTATTGGTGAAGTCCAGTCAGGAAGGTGAGTACTAAAATTTCCAGTTCTTAAGGAGGAGCTCTTCCAGGGTAGCAAAGTGAGAAGAGAAGAGAGTCACAGATCAGGCTTTGGACAGTTCTAGGATTTAATGTCAAGAAACCATGGAGATCAAGAGTCATTTGAGAGGTAGGAAGGGTATCAAAAATTGTTGGGTCTTGGAGGTTAAGAGACAAATGTCCCAAGAAAGTGGAAGTCTACTTGTCATCTGCTGCTGCAAAATCAAATAAGAGGAAGTCTCTAAAGTTCACTATATTTAGTTACATGGAAGTTATTGGGGAATTTAGGGAGAGTAAGCCAAACAGATCTTTACATTTACTTCATTGAATTTTACTTTTCTTTTTAACAATGTGTATCAAACTATCCTAAAATTTCATGTCTTAAAACAACAGCCATTTAATTAGCTCACCCTTCCACGTGTCGGCAGTATGGGCTGGGATCATGTATACAATTCTTTTAAAGCAAGGTTCTCTCTTGTATTTGTTATCAGCTGCTGGTCAGTTGATAACTATGCTTCTGAAGACTGGCTGGGTGTTGCTGGAATGATAGGAAGCACTTCGGCCTCACGTCTTGTCATCCAGAAGACTAGCCTGAGTGTGTTTGCTGGCAGGGTTTCAGGACTGAGAGCAGAACGTACAAGGCTTCCTGAGGCTTACGCTCAGAGCTGGTATAAGGTCACTTCTATCTTGTTTTACTGACCGAAGCAAGTCACAAGGCCAATCCAGATTCCAGGAGTATGGAAACAAGGTCCACCTTTTGATGGAGTACCTGCCAAGACACACTGTCAAGAGCCTGGATAACAGGAAGTAGGGGAGAATTGGAGACAATTCAACACCTAGATGGATTCAGAATTTGGGATACAGAGTGTAGGGGAGAGAGAGTCGGCAATCATGGGGTTATACAAACCCACAAACAGCCCACAGAGCAAGTCAATCTGAACATGTCATGACCAGAGGAAACCAAAACCACTTCTGGCCTGTGCTGGTTAAGTGAAGCATTTCCTCCTCTTACTTCCCTGCATCTGTCTTTGATGGGTACGGTGGGACACTGAGGAAGGCTAAAAAGAGATGCACAAAGAAGCAGCTGGACACATTGCCTCTTTTTCCTAACACAGCTATCCAAGTCAAGCCAGTGATAGCTGGCCAAGAGAAGAAACTTCATTTAAAATAAAGTGTGGAGGACTTTCCAGAGGGAGATTGAGCAGATACACTCTGTGGCCTTCTTGAGTATTGTTCAGAGAGGAAGGAAGAGCTAGCCCCACAGGGCAGATTCCAAGAGACCATGGGGTAAAGGATAACACTATTATCAGATTACAATCTGCAAGTACACAGACGCATGTACTGCTACAGAAGTTAAAAACTACAAATTGTCGTAAGTGGTATAAAGGAAATAAACAGCATGAGAGAGAATTAGTGATATAGATAGTGGGGAGGCACTGAGTTCCTTGATGGAGAGGCCCGAAAAGGGCACCCCAAGGCGACTTGAAGTAAGACAATGAACCAGTCCCAGTGTTTCAGGCAGAGGGACTGACTAGTGTGAAGTCCCAAGCCAGGAAAGACCTTGGCATGTTTGACACCAATTCTTTTTCCTTTTTAACTACAATTTATGGGATAAAAAACACATTTTACTGCTGCAATCCAGAACACATACGTGTCTAAAACAAAAATTTCATGAAATTCTTCTTCTACATAAAATGCTAAAATGTACTCTGATATTTTATTTCACTTCAGAATCATTGAGATATAATTTGCATACTGTCAAATTCACCCGTTTCAGGTGTACAGTTCCATGTATTTTGACAAATGTATATAATTGCATACATCACCACAATCAAGATACAGAACACTTCCATCGCCTTCAAAATTCCTTCTTGTCCCTTTGTAGTGAATCCCCTTTCCCACTGTGAAGCCATTGGCAAGCACAGATCTGATTTCTGCTCCTATAGATTTAAAAAAATAGTTTTTCTTGATGTGTCTGCCTACATGTTTATTGATTTGGTATCATTGATTTTCTTATTAACTTTTTAATTTTTTATTTTTTTACTTCATTACATTTTTGTTTTGTTTTAGCAGGGAGGTAATTAGGTTTATTTAGTTATTTATTAGGAGGAGGTAATTAGGTTTATGGGTTGACTGATTGACTAATGGAGGTGCTGGGGATTGAACCCAGGACCTTGTGCATGCTAAGCATGTGCTCTACCACTGAGCTATACCCTCCCTCATCAATGATTTTTCTCTATTGTTTTTCTGTTCTCAACTTCATTGATTTCTGCTCTAATCCCCCTTATTTCTTCCCTGTTTACTTTGAATTTAATTTGCTCTTTTTTCCTAATTTCTTAAGATGGAAGCTTAGATTAATGATTTGAAACATTTCTTGTTCTTTAGTTTAATGTTTACATTTCCATTCAGGTGCCCCTTTACCTGTGTCCCACAAATTTTGATATGTTGTGTTTTCATCTGCATTCAATTCAAAATCTTTTCTAATTTCCCTTATGATCTCCTCTTTGACCCATGGGTTATTTGGATGTGTACTGTTTAATATGCAAGTATTTGAGAGATTTTTCAAATATCATTCTGTTATTGATTTCTAATTTAATTCAGTTGTAGTCAAAGAACACACTTTTTATGATTTCAGTTATTTAAAATTTGTTGGCAGGGGACGGGGTATAGCTCAGTGGTAGAGTGCATGCTTAGCATGCATGAGGTCCTGGGTTCAATCCCCAGTGTTTCCACTTAAAAAATTAAAAAAAAATTTTTAAACAACTTTATTGTGGTATAATTTCTGTCCAGTAAACTACACATATTTCAGATGTACAACTTGATGAGTTTTGATAGATATATACACCTATGAAACCACCATTTCCATCAACTCCCCAAGAGACGCAAATTTCAAAAGAGGCATGATGACTGTCCAGAATCTCTAAGTGTGCAGGGTCACCTCTGGTGCACCCCCAGTGTTCTATCAGACCTCTAGTGATGATGAGGTCCCTGGTGCTGCCACATCTCTGCCCCCATCACTGTCCTTTTACACCGAGCTTCTGCACAGAAGGACTTGGGTGGTGCATCAACCTCCTTCCACAGGCCTCAGCTCCCACTGCTGGGGATGTGGTCTTTATTGGTTCTTATCTTCTCCCTTGTTCTAAAGCAGAAGGTCTTCGCAGGGAGTTCAAATTTCCCCCATCCAGGTATAACTTGATTCATTTTGTTTTTTCACTCATTCACTTAATCAAAGTCAACAAATATTTATTTATAGCCAACTTTGTGCATCCACATTCCAAGCATGGGAGTAGTGGTGAACAAAAATTAGGTCACTGCCCTCATGCAGCTTGTGGTCCAGCTGAAAATACTAACATTAGTGAGACATTACAGTGAAATGTGAAGTGAGTTACGATAGAGGAAATAAAACGTGCTCTGAGAGGTATGGAACAGTGACATCTAATCTAGTGTGAGAGACAGTAAAGAGCTTGCTAAGGATGTGAAGTTCAGGATAAGAACTGAAGGATGAGTAGAAGTGAGTCCAGTAAAAGAGTGGTTGGTTGGGGGCTCATTGTTTTGTACAAATTGTTTCTAAAACATTTCATGAGATTATTATTACCTGGATACAGATTTATAACCAACATTAAAAACAAGGGGGGAGGGTATAGCTCAGTGGTATAGCACATGCTTAGCATGCATGAGGTCCTGGGCCTAATGCCTAGTACACCATTAAAAAAGAAATTAAAATAAAAACAACAACAACATACACCTTTCCAGAGAACAGATAAAGAGAGTATGCTTTCGAACTATTTTATGAGACTTAATATAACCTTGATAACAACATTAGACAAAGACGGTTCAAGAAAGGACAACTATAGGTTAATCTCACTGACAAACATAGGTGGAAAAATTCTAAACAAAAGTTTTGTAGACCAAGCCAAGCAGTGTGTGTGTGTGTGTGTGTGTGTGTGTGTGTGTGTGTGTGTGTGTGTGTACTTACTAACCTGACAATTAAAAAAAAACATAAATAGTGATCATGTTGTTTGTAAGGATTTGATTGTCTGCACAGAAAACCCAACACATTATCAGAATTGATAGGGGAACTTAGAAACATTTTTAAAAAGGAGATTAATAACCCAAACAATTAGTTTCCTTTATAGCAGTAGCAGATAGTAAGAAAATATAATTTTATAAAAGCTCTTTAGAATACAATAAAAAATTTAAGATAATTAGGAATAAATCAAGCAAAAGTGTTCAAGAAATTTTGGAGAAGAATTACAGCATTTTATTGAAAGACGCTAAAGAAGACCCAATAAATGCATTAATGGATAAGGAGAAAATATTACAATGATGTCAACTCTCTGCAAATTAATTTCTGCATCTAATTCAATTTTAATAAAAATTCTCAGTAACATTTTTTCTGGACTATATAGTATGTCACATCCATGATCTCTTTTAGTTTTTGTCATTGCCTCTCTATCTGCTCATCTGTCTGTGCGCCTTACTGGACAAGAACTTCAAAAAAGGCAGGGACCATGTCTGTCCTGTTCACTGCTATATTCCCAGCATCCAGCACAGGGTGACGTGTTGGAGGTACACCAGGCTCCATTCAGCTACAATTGGCCTAGAATAAGTGTGTCTCACACTAAATTTGCACCTTGCATAAAAATGAAGCAAGATGTTAACACTGATTTTTCTTTTATAACTAGGTTTTTCTGAGGACCAGTGGTCAGACAAAGGAAGGTGGTTCCCTAGACCTACTTTAAAGGGTGTATCTTCACTGGATCTTTGACACTGTTTTTTGGAGTGGTAATGGACTTTACATAGGGAGTGGCTGTCTCCTGGAAGGCCTGTCCACACAGATGGGGGTGAGTGATGCCTCCTTGGCAACTGGGCCTAGGGTGGGGGTCTTCATGGCTAAGGCAGGGACCTGGAAGAAGAGAGGGCACCCAGAGACCCCCTGGGCACCTTCCAACACTTTCCATTTCCCATTAAAGACATGACATTAGAATAGAGAAAACCAAATTTCTTTCTTCTAATCAAACCTCTAGCCCACTTAAATGACCAATTTTTTCTAAGTCTAGATATGAACATTTCCATTATGAGAAACTCTCCAGGATCTTCATTCATTGTGGTTTGTTGTAGTGGGATCTTGTGATACATGGTTAGAAATAATATTCCTGTTCAGCTTGAGATGAAACACGGATGATGCCTGGATTCTGAAGGTGCCCTCAAGCCCAGTGCCACATGGCCATTCTCAGCCCTAGTCTTGCTTCCCCTCCCAGTTTAGATCTGTGCCTTTGGCTGGATTTGGATAGTTTGGGAGAGCAGGGAGAGGAACAAAGAGATGACAGAAGAGGCTCCAGCCATCTGTTTGGAGTTAATGCCAGGAGTTCTCTTACTTTTCTGAGAAAACCACTGGGGAAATAATTACCACGTGGACAAAAAAATCTCTATTAGTCTTAGGGTAGGAAAACGCAAACAGGAATTTTCCAGCGACCCCCATCTGACTTTTGTGTCCTCAAAAACATGTCAATTGATATCATTTTGGAGGGGTATTTACTCCTTGGTCTCAAGGAAACCTTTTTTTTTTTTTAATTCTTATTTTTTTTTATTGAAGTGTAGTCAATTTACAATGTTAGTTTCAGGTGTACAGCAAAGCAATTCAGTTATACACATACATACATATCTATATTTTTTCAGATTCTTTTCCATTATAGCTCATTAAAACCTACACCTATACCTGTACCTGAACTTCTCCAGACTTCATATCAACAAAGTTCTTTTCTTGCAATGTTTCCTATTAGATATCACTGTGACCTGTAACTGATTTGAACCAAGACTGAATTAGTCTTTTATTTTGTAAAAATTTTCATGCCACACCTGTTACTGAAGTCTTCAAAATTACAATTTTCAGTGGCCACATTATATTCCACATGTTCTCAAATGCCTTTCTTTCATTGAATCCATCTCATTTTACAATCATACACTGAGTGATGTGGCTGTGTGTTTCATATCTGCCTCTTCATTTGATTGTTAAGTTCCCTAAGGGCAGGGTCATGTCAATTCTGGCTCAGGGTTGAATCACCAGCAGCAGCATACACAGTAGATGCATTGCTCCTAATATATATATTATATGTAAAACATACATGTTATTATAAATATATAAGTTCAATTTACATTACATAATATAGTTTTGTCATCTCCTATTTAATAATCATCCACTGGTGAACATTTTGGTTGTTTCCAGTACTCTGCTTATGTAAACCTTTTATGCACATTTCCAATTATTTCCTTAAACTAAATTCTTAAATTGGAGTGATACATTAAGAGGTGTTGGTACTTTCAAGTTTCCTGAACTTTTTTTTTTAATGGAGGTACAGGGGCTTGAACCCAGGAACTTGTACATGCCCAGCATGCACTCTACCACTGAGCTGTACCCTCCCCCCAAGTTTCTTGAACTTCTAGGAAAGAAGTACCAATTTATACTCCCAGCAATAATATATAAGAGTCCAGTTTGTTAGGAAAACATATTTCATTCTTCTCAGTTTCTTTTCATTCTATTTATCTTTTGGTGTAATATATTCATACGATGCAAAATGTGAAAGTACTCCTCCCTGCCCTGGCACACTTAGGGCTGCCTGGTGTTCGTGTCATCTTGGTCTTCACTTCCTACTCAGCCTAGACAATATGGAGGCTTTTTTTTCTCACCCCCAAAGGCTTCTTTTTTGGGGGAACAAAAGGCTAATGGTGCACTTCAGACCTAACGGTAGTTATGTTCTTTAATGGTATTTTTCAGATAATATGGTTTTAACTACACTTGTAAAACATTTTTGAGACTTGTTTTGTATATTTTCTTAGTAATACACATATTCATAAATTTTAGGATGTAAGAGTCGACATGTTTTAAATTATTAATTCTGTTGTTCTAAGTTTTTTTTTTAAATTGAAGTATAGTTGACATACAATCTTGTGTTAGTTTCAGGTATACAGCAAAGTGATTCAGTTATACATATATATTCTTTTTCATAGTCTTTTCCATTATGGTTTATTACAAGATATTGAATATAGTTCCTTGTGCTATACAGTAGGACCTTGTTGTTTATCTATTTTATATATATAGTAGTTTGTATCTGGTAACTCCAAACTCCTAATATATCCCTCCCCACCCATTTCCCCTTTGGTAACCGTAAGTTTGTTCTTTATGTCCGTTTCTGTTTTGCAAATAAGTTCATTTGTATTATATTTTAGATTCCACATGTAAGTGATATCATAAGATATTTTTCTTTGACGTACTTCACTTAGTATGATAATCTCTAGGTCCATCCATGTTGCTGCAAATGGCATTATTTCATTCTTTTCTATTGGTGAGTAGTATTCTGAATGGCACATTTTAAAAGTTATTTTCTAACAGATGGTTGCTGATGATAGAAATGCAAAAGATTTTACATATTAATATTTTTCTATATTGATTTTGTAATGCAGCAGCCTTGCTAAACTCACTTATCAATTCTATCTGAATTTTCTTTTGGGGTTGCTACACATGCAAAATTTCCTCTGCGATACTCACATACTTGTTTCTTCCCAATTTTTTCTATATTTGCTGTTGTTTATGGACTGTCTAAAACTTCCATTATTGTATTGACTAGGATTATTGACAGCAGGTATCCTTGCCTTGTTCCTCATCTTAAGAGAAATGGTTTCAACACTTCACCATTATTGTGCTGTGTGCTGTTAGATTTTTGAAGATGTCCTTTATCATGTTATGGTTTTTTTCTTTAGTATCAATGGATGTTGAATAGTTTGAGTCACTTGCATCAATTAAGATGAATAAACTTTTTCTTCTTTAATGCCCGTATTTCTCCTAGTCTAACATTTGTTTAACTTTCATAAATGTCTTTTGCTATACATTTCTTCTTGGGTTTCTTCTCTCAGTTCTCCTTACCCATCCATTAAACGTTGGTCCTCGCCCGTTTCCTCCCTCATTCCTCACTCTTTAAGCTCTTGCTTCTTGTAGGTTTCCTAGGACTCCGAGGCTGGGGGATGACGACTGGGTTTTCAGTCTGCTCCCCTCCCCAAGCACGTTTGAATCCAAATTAAATAATAGAAGATGGGTGGCTTGAGTTCCAGTTTGGCCAATCTCCAATTATGCACCAGGCCAAATCCCTTAGTTCCCTGCCTTTCCGTCTCATAAATCAGATCCCTGTCCTGTCTAGTTCCAGGATTGGTTGGAAACTCAGCTGAGTAAATGCAGTAGAACCACTCTGCAAATTATTCATAGGTAAGGAGTTATTGTTTTTATTACTAAGATTATTAGTAGTGTGAGATAACCGATATAGCTTGGATTTTGAAAGCTAATGGAATCTAGATCCATTCCCAAACAGCAGTGTGACCTTGAACTTGTTACTTAATCTTTCTAAACTTGTCTCCTTCACCTGGCTTGCAGATAAGAAACACAAAGCATTTGACACACAGTAAGAGCTCAGTGAACTTATTGATTATTAAAAGAGATCATGCACGTGCAGTTAGCTTGAAAAGCATAAAATACTTCATAAACGGAAGTAGTAAACCCTGCACAGGTTCTAGGCACAGAGGGACCCAAGCCAGTTCTCCAGCACCAGGAACTGCGCCCAGGACATAGGAGGTAGGGTGAGGCGGGTGACTGCAGAGAAAAATCCTCTTCCCCTGGGCCTCGAATCCCCATTGTCGGGCTTCCATGGAGCGCCAAGCTGTATTAAAGGTCCCTAAGTTTGGTGAGAAGTGCCAAAGTGACCGGTGAATGGGCAGACTCGGCCACTCATATCAGCGCGGAGGATCCAATTCCACTTCCGGGATCGGTTTTAAGTCGCAGGGATGCCGTGCGCTACAGCCTCAATCACAACGATCCAGTTCTGATTAGCTAACGAGTGCACTTCCTACTGTCGTCGCTACGGGGCGCTCGCCCCACCCCGCGCCTTGCTCGGGTCCTTGTTTGCGCACGCGTGATTCCTTTTTTTCAGCGTCCCCGCCCCTACACCAGTTATGTTCCGGCGGCGTGCTCCAGGCAATTTCTGACGCACGAAGCGGCGGCCGGGAGCCGAGCGGAAGTCCAGTGCGACTGCTGCTAAAAGACGGGTTGGGTAAGACAAGGAAAAGTGGAGCCGGAAGTGTGACTAAACCGCCTGCCTCTCCGGCGCGGGGGAAGCAGGAAAGAGAAGGAGCTGGCTGGGAGGGGTGTGGCCTAGGGAGGCGGAGGGCGCTGCGATTGGCCCTCGGCTGTGGTGACGGCGACGATTGGCCCCTGCGTGCGGAGCGAGGTGAGAAGGGTAGCGGCCGTTAAAATTCAAAAGTGGCGGGTGTGGCGCGGAGCTGGCAGCGCCGAAGGCCCGAGAGCGCGTGCTCTGTGTCGCGAGCTGGCGAGAGAACGCAGGTCCCGGGAGCCTTGGCCCCCTGTCCTCTTCCATTGCGCTTCCCCGGCGTGTGTGGCACGGAGCTGGACATGGAGCCGCAGGTGAGTAGGGGCCGGCGCGGGGACGACAGCTGGCCGCTGCCGATGCAGACGTGCTGATGAGCTCCCGAATCCCGGAGGGTCAAGATCCAAGCACCCTCACAAGGTTGACGAGGATGAGGAATGGAGAGTGGAGAAGGCAGGGAGCAGTCCCAGGAGGTCAGAGGGCAAGTCTACCTGCCTTCCCTCAGCATCCTAGAGTACCCTGCGCCCTTGCTCACTTTCGTGTTTCCAGGATTTTCCATTTCGAATTCTCAGGCTTGTCTGGACACATTCCCATCTGTCCATTCCTACGTATTATTGCAGTGTGTTATTGAGAAGGGTGAGGTCTGAGATGACCTGTACCTCTGGGGAAATGGTGCTGAGGCCGTGTCCCTGCTGACGTCCTTTTGTGTCACCTCTTTACTGCCGCTTTGAGGCGTAGGAAGGGGAGAGAGAGAGTGATGTGTCCTGAAGTACTCCTCATTCTCTCTCCTTCCCCAGGTTTTGTAGAGATCTCTGCTCAGTGGAACTGGATAACTTAGTTTCTTCTCTTATCAGCGCCCTTCTGCACCGCACAACCACCTGCAGCCTCCCCTCTCCAGTGGAGAGAGCTGTGTTTGTGACAGTGAGAATGGATTGACTTCTGGTGTCAGAAAAGGGCTCCTCCATGAATCCTCTGTTTACTAGTATTTCCCATTCAGATTTATCCAAAGTCAAGTTTCAACTTGAAGAGATACTTTGTATCCTGCCAGCCAGAGGGCGGAGCAGTGTGATGCGACAGTGAAAAATAATAGAAGCCTTCTCATATCTATTCATCATCAACTATTTACTGGGCACTATGACTATGTGCTTGAGGCGCAGCAGTGAACAGGCAGAGATCTCTGTCATGGAGCTGACATTCTATTGGAAGGCAGACATATGTGATAAGTAAATTATATGATGCTGTTACGAAGGTGATAAGTGCTATGGAGAAAAGGCAAAAATTGGGCAGATTAAGAGGGGGAGGGGAGGCCAACTGGCAGGTTGGTTAGACGGTTAAGTAGGGTGGTTTTAGTAAGCTCCATTAAGAATGAAGTGAGGTGGAAATGGAATGGAGTGGGAAGTTGTGGGAAGGGAAGTCAGGTAACCGAGATGGGAGGTTGTTGATCCCATTGCTTCTTGCTGTTGTGAGGACTTTGACTTTTACTCCCAGTGAGATGAGGAATCATTGGATGGTTTCAAGCAAAGAGAGACAAGATCTGTCTTAACGTTTTAAGAAGACCACTCTAGCAGCTACTCTAGACTATAAGGGAGCAAGGATAGAAACAAGGAGGCCTATTAGGAGTGGGGCAGTTTTTCTCAACTTTCACATTATTGGTATTGTATTGTTGGGGGCTGTCCTGTACATTGTGTGATGTTTAGCAGCACTCCTGGCTTTTACCCACTAGATGCCAGTAACAACCCATACCTAATCATGAACATCAAAATGTCTCCAGAGTAAAGTCATCCCTAGTTGAGAACCAGTGGAGTATGGTAATCTAGGTGAGAGATGATGGTGACTTGGATCATGGTAGTAGCAGTGGAAGTAGTAACAGGTGGTCAGATTCTCGATAGATTTGGAAGATAGAGTCAGCCACGTTTGCTGATGTTAGGTGTCATATGTAAGGGAATGAGAGGACTCTGAGTGTTTAGCTTGAGCTACTGAAAGATGGAATTATATCAACTGAGATGGAGAAAGCTGCAAGTAGAGGAAATTTGAAGGAGGGTTGGACATCAGGAGGTCAGATTGGATGTGTTAAGTTTGACGTACCAATTAGATTTCCAGGTGGAGACATTGGGAAGGCAGTTCCATATGAGTTTCTGGGCAAGGTCTGGGCTGGAGATAGACATTTGGGAGTTGTCAGCATATGAGGGTATCTAAAGCCATGGGAATGGACTATGTGTAGATAGAGAATAGAGAGACCACCATGAAAGTTTGGAGAGATGAAGAGGATCTACCAGTGAGGTAGGAAAGCCAAGAGGGGATGGTCTCTCAGAAGCTAAATGAAGAGAGTATATTTAGGAAGAGAAGTGAACAGTTTTATCAAATGCTGCTGAGGGGTCAAGAAACACAAAGATGAAGAACTGATTTAGCAACACAGGGTTACTTGTAACCTCGAGAGCAGTTTGGGTGGAATGGTGGGAGTGAAAGCCTGATTGGGACAGGTTTAGGAGAGAAAAACGCTTTTAGGTTGGAAGCAATAATAGCACATGTTGTATGCTGATTGGAGTGATCCAGGAGAATGTGAAAGTGATGGTGTAGAGGAGAGAAGAAAGGATTGCTGGAACTCTGTTCCTGAGTAGGTGAGAGGTGTGATGCGAATGTGGAGGGGTTGCCTTAGCAACAGGGCAACCATCTCTAATCCTGGGAAGTGGGTATTTCCAGGAGGGGTTCAATGAAAAGCTGTTTTTATAGAAGGTTAAGTGCTTATGCTTATTGTGGAAAGTTGGGAGCCATCATGTCTAGCTTTATAGAGCGGAGAAAAATAAATACTGCACTCCATGGAGTTGTCCTGAATTAACAAACCTTTGAACACATTTTCTGAACCCACACAAATCCCAGGGAGATACATCTTTAGTAGACCCACTATGATAGTGTAGAGAGAACGAAGGGCACAGTTTATTTTAAAATTCAGTGGGTTTTTTTCCCCTCTGTTTTATTTAATGGGGGGGAGGTTAGATTTGTTTGTTTGTTTATTTTAATGAAAGTATTGAGGATTGAACCCAGGACCTCATGCACGCTAAGCATGAGCTCTACCACTAAGCTAAATCTTCCCCCCCAAAATTCAGTGTTTGAAATCCTTAAAGAAAAATTGGGGTTTCATACTAGATTTGATTCAACTGAATTAAAATAAGCATTCTTTGTACATATTTCTGCAGGTGGCAGGAAAAAGAATGCCACCTCCTTTTTTTTTTTTTTTTTTCCTTTTTATTTGTATAGGAGCCAATGGTTTGGATGTATCAAAGTTCGAGTATTTCCCTGCTGGTAGACATCTAATTTCATTTCTTTAAAAATGTATTAAGTCCTGCTGTGTAGCTGACATTGTACCAGGCACTCTGGTTATATATAGTTGTGTACAAAACAGATATGTTCTTGTGATGCTAATAGTCTAACGTAAGGAAAAGCAATAAACCAACAAAATTTAAAAAACCAAGATATCATAATGTTTCAGAGTTTTCTCTATAGTGATGCTCTGTGAACATCCTTGAATATATCTCTTTGTATCCCAGGTAGCTCAGCCTCACTTTCCCAAAGTTGAATTTAGTATTTCTTAAAAACTAGCCCTTCAGGTACTCTCAGATCTTTCCAGATTATTTCTTACAACTGCCTGTGAATCTGCAATGATTTTAAAATGAAAAGTTTAATTAAAAAACAAAAGACAACAAACCCAGGTTTTCTGCCTGTGATCTTGGCTAATGGCACCATGGCAGGCACCTTGGAGTCAGCCTGGACTCCTCCATCTCCCTCACTGCCTGCGCTCTACCTCCCTCCCCTAATCCAGCTCCCTGTTAGGTCAGTACTTGGTTTCAGTAATCCAGCCCCTCTGCTAGCTCCCCACTGCCCGGAAGTCTCTTTGATGGATTTCTGCTTAGCCTTCAAACTCATAGAACATCCCTTCCCAGCTGAATTCCATGAGAATTAAACTCTAATATCCTAAGGCATCCTTTATATCTAGTGAATTAACTTCTCTCTTAGGCACCTAGAATAGTAAGATCTGTTTACATCCTTGGGAGAACTGAGAAAACAGATCATTTTCTGTGGAGCTTAATGCTTTTGTACCCCCAGCTTGGAAAGGCTGCCCTAGTAAGTAAGCTCTGAGAAGGCAGGGACTTTACATTTATTACTCTTGCCCCAGGGCCTAGAACAGCGTCTGGTCCAGAGCAGTCATTCAACAAACCTAGTGCAATGAATCCTTGTTGAATGAATGAATGGATGGATGAAGGAAGGAAGGATGCCATCCCGCTGCCTGTGATAACCCTCATCTTTTATTTCCATTCAATCTTGCATTGCTAACAGTTCATTTTTTCAGTTCAAATCTAGTCATACTATTCTCCTGACTGAAAAAACATCAGGGTCCCTCTTGCCACCAATAAACCCCAGACTCTCTATCTCGGCATACTGACTGCCGCAGTCTTTTCCCTTCTGCCTGTGTTTTCATCTGTGTACATCCCTGTGTTCATTTGAACAGAATAATTTGTCATTCCTCGCATGCACCCCTCCTTGCTTTCTGCCTAAGCCCATTAAGCCAACTCTTTCTCATCCTCAAGGTTCGGCCTAAAAGTACCTTTCAGAATTGTCCCTTGACAGTCTCCCTGTCCAAACTGGATGCCCACCCCCTCCTTTGGGATCCTTTTATGATAGCACTCAGTAAAGATTTAATTATCTCTTTAAATGCTTCTCTTCCTCTGCTGTCCCATGAGCATATTGAGGGCAGGGACAACATCTGTTACTCCAGAATCCAGATCATTTTCTGGCATATCACAGGCACTTTGTAAATATTGAATGAATGAAGTAAACTGAATGGCAGAGTGAGACTGGCCTTGGCATTAAGTGTTACCTATAGTGAAAACCAGAAGTTGATTCCACACATGGGGCTTTCCTAATGGTGGAATAGGAATAGGGTGACCACTTGTCCTGGTTTGCATAGGCGTGAACTGGTTTTAGGACAAATACTTGTGTCCCAAGTATTTGGCAAACCAGAATGGTTGGTTACCCCAGGTAGGACTCACCATGGGGTGGACATAGTCCCCAGGCACCGAACTGGGCTGCTTAGAGGAGCAGATCTTTCTTTCCCTCTGCCCCCACCTCATACCTATACTTAGGTGCTCTTGAAACTGGTCATGGCTACTACCTTCTAGTCTTCTCCAGGCAAGTCAGCCTATGTACAGCTCATTATTATTATTCACAATAGGCTCTCTCATATATTTTTCACATGCCTGATCAGAAACTGTACCTAGCTCTCCACATATGCAGGGCTAAAGCCTAAACTACCTCCTAGCTTGGCATCAGTGCCCTGCAAGGCAGTGTGGTCTAGAGGTTAAAAACATGGCCTCCAGTGGGAGGGATAAATTAGGAGTTTGGGATTAACAGATACATACTACTTTATAAAAGTAGATAACCAACAAGGTCTTACTGTGTAGCACAGGGAACTATATTCAGTATCTTGTAATAACCTATAATAATGGAAAAAATCTGAAAAAAGAATCTGATAATATAATATATAGAGAGTGAAAGAACTGAATCACTTTTCTGTACACTGTAAACTAACACAACATTGTAAATCAACTAGACTTCAATTAAAAAACAAATACATAAACAAACATGGCCTCCAGAATGAGACTGTCTAGATTCTAACCCTGACTCTGCCTTTCACTCAGCTGATGACCTCAGAAGAGCTATTTTACCCCTCAGTGCCTTCCTTCCCTCCTCTGCAAAATGAGGCTAATAATAGTAGCTCCTCAGGGGGCTGCTGTGAGGAGTAAGTACATGGATCCATATAAAGCATTTAAAACAGTGCCTAATAAATGTTACCTGCTCCTCCCACCCAGTCTTCAGCCTTGTGTATCTTCCAACTTTCTCTGTTGGTTTCCCAGCCATCCCATGTGCAGCTTAAGATTTTGCCTTCCACAAGGAGTGTTGCTTTTTCTCTGCTTGTTTCAGTACTACCGTTAAAGTTAGCTGAAGTCCAATATCTGTCTGGCTTTTCCCTTTGAGAATGCCCCCTCTTTTGTGTTCTTTCCCCCCTCTCTCCGTGGTTTTTGGCTGGCACATAATCTGTGAGCCCCAGTTGGTGGCACAAGAGGTTCTCAGTTGATGCTTGTTGGCAGCAATATTGAGAATTAGGCTGTAGGGGGTGGGGGCAGGGGGCAAAAAAGGGAGTTCTTAGAACATTTGGGTCCCAGAGTATTGTCTTCAGGGTCTCTCTCTTCCCAGCAGAGGTCCCCCTTGCTGGAAGTGAAGGGGAACATAGAGCTGAAGAGACCCCTGGTGAAGGTGGCTTCCCGGCTGCCTCTCCCAGGAAGCAGGCGTAAGAGGGGGCCTGACCAGATGGAGGATGCCTTGGAGCCTGAGAAGGTGAGCTGTCTTTGGAAATCCGCACGCGCGTAGGCGGGTGTGTGTGTTTGTGTGCGTGTGTGTCTGTGTCTTTGTAAAACAATCAGGGAGGGTAACTGGATTCCAACCCACCCTTGTCTTTCCCCCAGAAAAGGACACGAGGCCTGGGCACAACAACCAAAATTGCCACGTCTCGCCCCAGAGCACCGGTCCTCACCACAGTGCCACCGACACAAGGCCAGACCGCAGGTGGGCTCCAGGGGTGGACAGAGGCCAAGGGCACAAAGGCCAGTTCTCTTTAATTCACTTTTTTCTTTTCTTTTCTTTCATTTTTAGCTTATTTTGAATAGGTAATACATTTCACTTGTTTAAAAATTCCAAAGGCACTAAAGGTGTTATACAGTGAATAATCTCCCTCCTGCCCGTGTACTCGAGCCACCCAGCTTCCCTCCCCAGGGGCAACTCTGTGTCCTTCCAGGGATAGTCTACGGGTATTCCAGCAGTTATGGGCATGTTCCCCAACATTTTTTACACAAATGGCAGCATCCTTTACACATGATTTTTCCCCCTCCTGCTCTTCTTGCTTATCTTGGTCCAGCTTGTCTCTTGGCATGTTGGTCCTAGGAAGGATATCTCTAGAGTTATTCCAACTCAGGGGAAGAGGGAAGTTACCTTATTTCTAATCTTCTGAAAAAGCAACCCCTCTGCCGCTGGCCCAGCCAGAGTACGTGCCACCCTGAGAATCACGACTCTGCTTTTCTTCTCTCCCATCTCCTGGCAGCTCCAAAAGTTCCCAAAAAGACAGGACCCCGATGTTCCACAGCTGTTGCCACAGGTAACGGTGCTTAAGAGCTGGGGCTGAGATGGGATCTTGTGTAATGCATGTCTGTGTGGAAAGGGAGAATGATGGGAGTGGAGGGACACTGGTGCTGTAATTCTGTATGTTGCCTCCCATTTCTCTAGTGTTGAAGAATCAGAAGCCAGGCCCTGCTGTTCCTGCCCAGAAGCCTGGCAGTAAGTGACAAATATAATCATTGGGTGAGAGGCTGGGATAGGGAAGAGGAGATGGTGAGTACCCAGAAAAATCCTTCTGGTCTCTTCCCTGTCTGGAGGGGAAGGAGATGTAGCCTTAGGTGTGGAGCCCTGAAAAGCTAGGAGAGAGGAGAGGTAGAAGGCCAGGACTTCCTGACCTTTGTCTCTTCTGTGCCCATCTTAGCAGCAGCTGCTCCTCCAATGGTGGGAGGGAAGAAGCCCGGCAAACGTCCAGCCTGGGACTTAAAGGGTCAGTTATGTGACCTAAACGCAGAGCTGAAGTGCTGCCGTGAGAGGACTCAGATGCTGGCCCAGGAAAACCAACAGCTGCGAGACCAGCTCAGGGAGGCCCAGCAACAGGCCACGGCCCTGGGGGCAGAGCGGAGGGTGCTGGAAGAGGAGTTGGTCAGGGTCCGGACCCAGGCCGAGCAGGGCCAGCAGGAGCTGGGGAACCTGAGTGCCCGTGTCCTAGAGCTAGAAGAGCGGCTGGGCACGCAGGAGGGCCTAGTGCAGGAGCTCCAGAAAGAACAGTTGGGATTGCAGGAGGAGCGGAGAGGCCTGGCTGCCCGGCTGGAAGAGCAGGAGGTAAGGGCCAGATTTTCACCTAACGCTGACCCTTCTTTCTAGGTTACCCTGAAGTCACTTTGGGCTCAGAATCTCTGACCATGTCTCTCCAGCAGTACACGGCTGTCCTCTACCCTTCTCCACCCCAGCCCGCTCCTGATTCTGTCGTGCTTTCTGTCCCACTTCACCCTGTCCTGGCTGTTTTCATTGCTCCCCCTGGATCTATGTCTCCTCTGTTTCTCCATCACCCTCTCTTTCTTTCTGTCTTTCCTGATCAGAAATCCTCATGCATTCTCTCTCCCTCTTCTCACCCACTTGACTCCTCGGTGAGCACCAACTAGATTGAGTTACTTGCAGTCTCTCAAATGACTCAGTTCTCCATGCAGCATTTTGCAGATGCGCTTCCTTCTTTGTGGGATATTCTTGCTCTGCTCCATCCTTCCCTTGGTGTGTCACTCCCGTACTTTCAGTTGTCAGCCTAGGTATCATATTCCTCGTGCCCCTTCTGGATATTCCCATAGCATTCCTCTTCTAGTACCATCATTCTGGTTTTTTTGTGTCCTCCTTTATCAGACTGTGAAGTCCTTGGGGGCAGGGACCAGCCTGATTCCCACCCCTATCCCATCATGACTTGTTCTTATTCTTGATTGCATCTCACCCTCTGCATCTGTTCTGTTCTGGGCAGAGGAGGCTGCAGGGATCAGAGGCGGCTCTGTTGGGCAGCCAAGCAGAGGTGGCATCTCTGCAGCAGAAGACTGCAGCCCAGGAGGCCTTACTGGCTGAGCGGGACGAACGTCTCCATGGGCTAGAGATGGAGCGCCGACGGCTACACAACCAACTACAGGAGCTCAAAGGCAACATCCGTGTATTCTGCCGGGTCCGCCCTGTCCTTCCAGGGGAGTCCACCCCACCCCCTGGCTTCCTCCTGTTTCCTCCTGGCCCTGGCGGGCCATCTGATCCTCCAACGCGACTCAGCCTCTCCCGGTCTGATGAGCGGCGTGGGACCCTGAGTGGGGCACCAGCCCCCACCACCCGCCATGACTTCTCTTTTGACCGGGTATTCCCACCAGGGAGTGGACAGGACGAAGTGTTTGAGGAGATTTCCATGCTGGTCCAGTCAGCCCTGGATGGCTACCCAGTATGCATCTTTGCCTATGGCCAGACAGGCAGTGGCAAGACCTTCACCATGGAGGGTGGGCCTGGGGGAGACACCCAAATGGAGGGGCTCATCCCTCGGGCCCTGCGGCATCTCTTCTCTGTGGCCCAGGAGCTGAGTGGCCAGGGCTGGACCTACAGCTTTGTGGCAAGTTACGTAGAGATCTACAATGAGACTGTTCGAGACCTGCTGGCCACCGGGACCCGGAAGGGCCAGGCGGGTGAGTGCGAGATTCGCCGGGCAGGGCCGGGGAGTGAGGAGCTCACTGTCACCAACGCCCGATATGTTCCTGTCTCTTGTGAGAAAGAGGTAAGCACTGAGGGGCACTAGGCCTGGAAAATGAGGAGACGTGGGCAGGGTGACACAAGATGGAGGTGGACAGAGAAGGGAGCAGGAGAGAGTTGAAGGATGAGGTGCTACGTTCAGTTTGGGCTGGTGGCCAGTGAGGTGCACCTGCCTTAATAGGACCAAGGAACCAAGGAGAGAAGTGATGCTTCTGCTGAAGCGGATGCCACTAACCTCCTGCCTGTTGATCTCAGGTCTCACTTCCCACCACTCTCCTTACTGCTCCTCAGCCATGCTAGCCTCCTGACTGTTCCTCAGCTCACTAGTCACACTCTCGGGTCAGGGCCTTTGCACTTGCTATCTCTTTTGCCTGAATGTTCCTCTCCTGGAATGGCTTGCTCCCTCGCTGCCTTAAGATTTTAAGGCACTGAGGCCATCTCTGGCCATCCTATCTGAAATTACAACCCTTACCCCATCCTCACACACTCTGATTTTTCTGTTTTATTTTCCTCCTTAATTCTCTTAGACATATTATGCATTTTACTTATTTATTTTGTCTTTTGCTGGCTAGAAAGGAAGCTCCAACAGAGCAGGTGCTGAGTCTTATCCATTGCATACCTGACATCGCTATGTACTGACTTCCTGCCCGCCTTTGCTTCTTGCTGCTCCCCATCCCCAGGTGGAGGCCCTGCTCCATCTGGCCCACCAAAACCGGGCTGTAGCCCGCACAGCCCAGAACGAGCGGTCATCACGCAGTCACAGCGTGTTCCAGCTGCAGATCTCTGGGGAACACACTGGACGAGGCCTGCAGTGCGGTGCACCCCTCAGTCTTGTGGACCTGGCTGGGAGCGAGCGGCTAGACCCCGGCTTAGCCCTCGGTCCTGGGGAGCGGGAGCGCCTTCGGGAAACACAGGCCATTAACAGCAGCCTGTCCACCCTGGGGCTGGTCATCATGGCCTTGAGCAACAAGGTAGGAATGGGGTGGGGACAGATGGAACCTGGGGAGAGGTTGGGGCTGGCCATGCTGAATCCTGCCCTGTCGTAATCACCTGTCCCCCCAACCCTCTAGGAGTCCCACGTGCCTTACCGGAACAGCAAGCTTACCTACCTGTTGCAGAACTCTCTGGGTGGCAGCGCGAAGATGTGAGTGGAAGGGGTCAGGTGGGAAATACGGTTAAAGGTGGGAAAGGGGAAACAGTGGAGACCAGGTCCCAGCTCTGCCCGGTCACTGATGCTGGGGCCTGGCCCCTCTCTCTCTCCACAGGCTCATGTTTGTGAACATTTCTCCCCTAGAAGAGAACGTCTCTGAGTCCCTCAACTCCCTACGCTTTGCCTCCAAGGTGCGGTCACTACCAATCCCAGCCTTGTCAGGCCTCCTGGTGGTTGTAGGCTTCTCCATCCTGACTCTCTGTCCTTCAGGCCAGGGGGGACATTCATCCAGAAAGGATTTACATTTGCCAGGCATCTGGAGCACTACCTACTTGGATCCTTTTTTTTTTTTTTTAATTATTGGCTTTTGGGTATTTTAAAATAAGTATTTAAAAATAGGTAGTTGAAAAGTTAAAACTATATAGAAAGCGAAACACAACAAATGAGGTGTTTTTTTTTTAATTTTTTTTAAGGGGGGAGGAAATTAAGTTTATTTATTTATTTATATATTTTTAAATCAAGATACTGGGGATTGAACCCAAGACGTTATGAATGCTAAGCACGCCTTCTACCACTGAGCTATACCCTCCCCCACCCCCAACAAATGAAGTTTTACCATAGCCCCTGATCTACCCCATTCTCCCCACCTGCCCTAGTAGAGGTAGTCATTTTTATCATTTATCATTCTGCTTATCCTTCCAGTGTTTCTTTTTGCAAATACAAGCAATATGCATGTGCTTTTCCCTCCTTATATAAGACACCTCTCCCCCTCTCTCTTTCATATATATGTTGTCCTACACCTTTTTTTTTCCTTTTTTTTTTTTTGTTTTTTTGATTAACAAGACAGCCCCAGGATTGCTTGCCACCAGCACATGGAGATCATCCCATTATTTTTACATCTGGCTGGGACTCCACTGAGTGGATGCACCAAAGTTTATCCACCAGTTCCCTCTACTGGACACTTGGATTTTTTCTACCCTTTTTCTATTACAAACAAGGCCATGTTGACCAACCCTGTATATATGTCATTTTGATTTTTTTTTTTTTTTTTTAGTTATATCTAACTGTCTAGGGAGAGATTCTTAAATGGGATTCCTGAATCAAAGACAGGTTTTTCAGACTACTCCAAATAGTGTGAATTCAGGCTCCAGTCCCCACAAGGGTCAACTGTGTCCATGGCCTTTAATTCTCTAGGAGACTCAAGCTCCCTCCACTATAGTTAAGTCAGGAAGTTTCTTTACTGTCTGCCTCTGGAGGGTGATTTTTTTTCTCCCATTTTTCATTAGCCCTACGGTGGGTTCTGGCTTTATTCAGGGTCTCTGATCAGGCATGCCCTTCTGCTGCACTCTTGCCACCATGGAAGTCATCAGCCACCTTAGCACCCTGCCCTGGTCTACTTTAGTCAGGATTTCCCTTGCTATCTTGTAAGTTCAATTAAATTTCAATTAAAATTCTATCAACATCATTAACACTCAACAACATGAACTTTTTAATGTCCTCTGATACCCAGTTTATGTTAAATTTCCTAGTCGTCTTAGAAATGTCTTTTATACGTTAGGTTTGTTCCAGTCAGGATCAAAGCAAGGGCCACTTATTCCACTTGGCTGAAATTGTCTCTTAAGTTTCTTTTAATCTATAATAACCTCACCCCCTTTTATAGCATTTATTTGTTGCAGTAGGGTCATTTGTCCTATGGCACATACCATATTCTAGATTTGGGCTGGTTGCTTCCTCTTTCCTCCACAGTTCTTGTTATCTGGTAGTTAGATTTAGACATTTGATTTGAATTGGGTTCAAATTTCTTTGGCAAGAAAACTTAGACGGTGTGATATACTTTCTAATGCATCATATCAGGAGGCACCTTATATCTAGTTGTTCCATTAATGATGTGAAAATTGATCATCAGATTTGGGTATTGTCAGCCTGATCTATCTATTTAAAAACTATCAACTTTTTCTCCTAGTGATTTTATCACACAATGATATCTAGATCGATTATTGGGGAATTTTACTCTGTTTGTTTGTTTGGGTGAGGAGAGGGGAAGGTAATTAGGTTTACTTATTTATTTTTAGAGGAGATACTGGGGGTGAACCCAGGGCCTTGTGTATGCTAAGCATGTGCTCTACTACTTGAGCTATACCCTCCCCACTATTACTGGGGAGTTTTTAAATGATGGTTTTCTGGTTTTCTCAGTTGTTCTACACTTATTAGTTATGATTCTTCTATAAAGAACTTCCATTGCCATCTATTTGGTTATTCTGAAATTCAGTTCATATAGGTAAGATAGGGTAAATGCTAGATTCTTTGTCAGTTTTCAGTATTATAAATTGATATCCTGGCAACTTCCAAAGGTAAACAGTGAGGTTTTATCTGGGAGGTAACATTTTACAGATAACTGTATTTTTGGTATATAACCTTTGCAGTCATTATTCTTTCTGATACTCAAATTGCCCATTTTTGACCAGTGGAAGCTCCAGCTTGGCTCCTGTGTCCTTTGGACAGGTCCCCAGTAGTCTTTACTTCAGATCCATCTTGTACATTTCCTGCCTTAGACTTGGAATTATTAATTCTCCAAAGAGCCTTGGTTCCTAAATGAGTGTTACTTGTTTTATCTAGCTTATTAAAACCATTAGTGGTGGGAGGGCTTTGGAGTCTCTAGTTAACTGTACTGCTAGAAACGGAAGCTCCTCTCTCTGCTCCATCCCTTCTCAGGCTTTTTCCCCTCTTCCATACCTAGTATGCCTCCTGGGCATGGGAGACCTCTGAGACCAGACTGAACCTGCTTTTAGAGGCCCTTTTTCAGGATTGTCTGAGGGCAGCCCTGTTATTGGGAGTTGGGAAGTGATTCTGGGAAAACTGTTTCGGTTACTCCGAAAACCTTTTAATCCTGTCTATCTAAACCCCCTGTCTGCAGGTGAACCAGTGTGTTATTGGTACTGCCCAGGCGAACAGGAAATGAAGACGGAGCTAGATCCTCTGTGTGTGTGTGTGGGCGCGAGGAAGGGGGGCTGGTGGGGTGTTCTTTATTGTGGGGTGCTGTGGTATCTGGGCCTATTAAATAAAGAAGAGTTTTTTTGGTCATTTTTTTAAATAAAGGTTTTATTAGCGGTTGCCCAGTAAGGGAAATACTTTTCATATCTGTAAAGATGGGAACTGTCGATCATCCATTCTGCCAAACATTTGTGTTTCGCGGGGCCAGAGCTTCGGCTTTCTCCCTAACTGGCCATCCCTGGAGTCGAGGGGCGGGGGCTTCAGCTCCCATACTCTGCCCTCCTCATCCACGTCGAGTTGTGCCCACTGGGTATCCACAGTACTAGTTGTTTTCCCTTTGCCACAGGCCACCCCAGCACCAGGCAGGAACTCCTTTGGTGAGTGTGGGAAGGTGGAAACCCGAGCCCGGGGCGGGACCGGCGCGCCCGCCCACAAACTGCTGGCTCTTTCCTCCCGCTCTTTCCCTGCCTTCGCGTTCGAACTGCCAGGGCTGGCCCCGCCCGCCGCCCATTGGCTGGCTCTGGGCGGCGTCACCGCCTCGGTACGAGCCCTCCTGATCCATGCACCCGCCTTGGAAGTGCGGGGCGGGACGTACGCCTGCCGACTCGCGCCAACCGGGGAGAGCCACCGCCCCATAAAGGAGAGGCTCAGTCCTCCCAGGTGCCGCGCGCGGGAGGGGTCACGCGTGCGCAGAAGCGCGGCGGCAGTGAAGGGGGGAACAACTAACCACGGAGAGGGCGGGGCCGGGGGGGAAAAGGCGGGAGGGCGGGGCACTTGAGGGAGGAGGGCGTGGCGGGGGCAATGGGAAGGGTGAATGGAGGGCGGGGTCGTGAACTGGGGCCGGGGGGAGGGACTTGGAGTGACCATGAAGATTGGGGGGGCAGTTAACGGATGTGGCTTGGGGCGGGGGCCAGTCCGGAGGCCGGCTGCTGGGAGGGGGGATTCCCTCCTGCCCCGAGGGCAGGTCTCCCTTTGGAGGCAGGGGCTGCGGGGATTCCCTCTCCCGCCAGGTCCGACTGTCCGCCCGCACCGGCCGCGGAGAGATCGCCGCCGCTAGCCCCGCGCCCTCCAGGCCTGCTGGAGGTGAGGGAGGTGGGGTGAGGTGGTGCCCGCCCCCCCGGCTCCTCCTTCCCCCAGTCCTCCCCTCCCACCACCCTCCCCCCCGAGCCGGTTTGTCCCTCCCCTCCCCTCCCCTCCTTCCCCCCGCCGCCTCCTCCTGCCGCTGCCGCTGCTTTGGCTGCTGCGTCATACGCCCCAGAGCCGCCGGGACGGAGGGGCTGGGCCTGGGGACCCCCCGGTTTCTGCCTGCACGCCCTCCGACGCCTAGACGTGCCCTCCCCGCGCGGGGGGTTCGCCTCGGTCTCCGACGTCTGCCTCTGCCCGGCTCTCGGCGGCCCCAGCTGTCACTGGTAAGGAGGCGGCGGGAGGCGCCCGTGGGGGGGCAGGGAGCCGGGGGTCGGCGCGCAGGGCGCGAGCGGGAGAGCCGCGCCGCCCTGGCATTGAGTCGGGCTGGGCCGACTCAAGTCCCCTCTCAGACTCGCCGTCATGGGGAGTAGAGACTGGGACTGGGACACGCCCCCCTCCCGGGGCACTCAGGGAAGTTATCTAACCCGGGGGCAGGGAGCCCCGAATTTGAGGGTGACCTGACATAACCTGGCACTAGGATGATTGTTCTGAATGAGACACGCGGGCTCGGGAGGCAGCTGTTTCCAGTCTGAAAAACATCTCCAGAAAAGCTCCCAAAACACATCTCTGGGAAACAGAGCACCTCTGTTACACCTCTAAACAGCAGTAGAAGGTGACAGTAGACACTGACTGGTAACCTTTGCTTCTGCAACCACCGTCTCTGCTAAAATCTCAAGGCCAGAGTATAACATCCCAGGGGAGCTCTGGAAGCTGGGAAACTATAGAACTAGGGTGGGGGGCGGTGGTTAGGGAGAAGAGAGCTAGTGGCGACTCAGTTGGAAGAGCTGGAGTCAAGAAGCTTGGAAGGGGTGCCCAGTGGTTTCCTATCCAGGTGTCTCAGGGATATGGAGACTAGAAGCACACCTGCTAGAGTCCTTGATGGAAAAATAGGTGAAGAAAATGGGGATGGTTCCTCAGCATCCATAACCTTCTCCTCCCATCCTACTTCTGGCTAGGCCCCCCCAGGATGCAATGGCACAGCCCCCTCGGCTGAGCCGCTCTGGTGCCCCCCAACTTTGGGACCCAGCTTCCCCTGCTCCCACCTCAGGCCCCAGGCCTCGACTATGGGAGGGTCAAGATGTGCTGGCCAGGTGGACAGATGGGCTGCTATATTTGGGGACCATCAAAAAGGTAGGACATTTGACCTCTGATCTGTCACCTTTTCTCCATTCCCCTCATCTAGTTCTGACTCCCATTTGACCTTCTGTGCTCAACCATTCCAGGTGGACAGTGCTCGGGAGGTGTGTCTGGTCCAGTTTGAGGATGATTCCCAGTTTCTGGTTCTATGGAAAGACATCAGCCCTGGTGAGACCCTAGAGGCCTGAGAGTGTGCATCCCATGGAAAACAGAAATTGGGCATGCGGGACCAAAGAGGGCTTAAGAACAGGCCCCTGACACTGTGTTCCCTCATAGCTGCCCTCCCGGGGGAGGAACTCCTCTGCTGTGTCTGTCGCTCTGAGACTGTGGTCCCTGGGAACCGGCTAGTCAGCTGTGAGAAGTGTCGCCATGGTGAGAGGGCAGGACACCTGAATGGTCCAGCTTGCCCTGGGCCTTCCAGGATGCCTCTGACCCTTCCCTACAACACTGTCCTTACACCACCTGTCCTGGCCTGAGTCCCCAAGCCACTGCTCTGACTAGTCTCCCCAACCCTGTAACCTCACTCCTTTCCAGCACAGGGAGAGGTAGTCATGGGATGGAGATGTGTGAGCTTTGTGGGCAAAGAGTAGTTAAAATACACCCTTTTCTAACCGTATGACCTTGGACCTCCTAAACCCCTAGGAGCTTCAGTTGCATAAACATAATACACTTACCCTAGCAGGACTGTGGTCAAGGATGAAATGAGATGGATAAGACTCTTCTGTCCCAGTGTCTAGCACATACAGGTATGCAATGCAATGAGTGGTCTACCATCAATACTATCATTATTCAGCTTACCACCAGGACTGCCACGTTCCAAGGGCCCCAGCCCCTGGAGAGGGAGAGGGCACATCCTGGGTCTGCCGCCAGTGTGTCTTTGCCATCGCCACCAAGGTAAAGGCACCTTCCTGTGGGAGCCTCCCACCCACAGCCTCTCCCAAGCCCTTCCTCCCCCCACCCCTCTGAAGCGGTCTGCTTGCTCCATCTCTGCAGAGGGGAGGTGCACTGAAGAAGGGCCCCTATGCCCGGGCCATGCTGGGCATGAAGCTTTCTCTGCCATACGGACTAAAGGGGCTGGACTGGGACGCTGGACATCTGAGCAACCGGCAGCAGAGCTACTGTTATTGTGGTGGCCCTGGGGAGTGAGTAATGAGGGGTGGGGGTTAAGGAATGAAAGATGAGGGTGTGGATCCTAGGGAATGAAGGAGAAAGAACAGGGTGAGGGGAGTGCTGAAGGGGGTGGGAGGAGGTAGTGAGCAGCGTTTGGGGCAGTTGGGGGGGTGTGTTTGGAGCTCAGTAGTCCTGTGCTTCCCCTCAGGTGGAACCTGAAAATGCTGCAGTGCCGGAGCTGCCTGCAGTGGTTCCACGAGGCCTGCACCCAGTGTCTGAGCAAGCCCCTCCTCTACGGGGACAGGTGACTTAGGGCGGCTCTCCCTCCCACCCCATAACCACTCTCTCCCCAACATCTGAAGCTTTGCTTACCTGTTCGCCCCACCCTTGCTCAGGAGTCCTCCACAGCACAGTGTAGTTTTCCTGGGTAAGGTGCATTCTCTCCCTCTTGCCCACATCCAGGTTCTATGAGTTTGAATGCTGTGTGTGTCGGGGGGGCCCTGAGAAGGTCCGGAGGCTGCAGCTTCGCTGGTGAGCTGGATGAGGCACTACCCCAGCGTAACTCCTCTCTCAACACCCCCATGATTTCACCTTACGCACCCCAGTTCACTGCCCTGGACCCCCCTGGCTTTTGTGAACGCTTCCACAACCTTGACAAACCAATATTTCTCCAGGGTGGATGTGGCGCATCTTGTCCTCTATCACCTCAGTGTTTGCTGTAAGAAAAAATACTTTGATTTTGACCGTGAGATCCTCCCCTTCACCTCTGAGAATTGGGACAGTTTGCTCCTTGGGGAGGTAAGGGGTAGTGGAGCTCTGGGGGTTAGGGTGGAAGAGGGAGATGTGAAGAAAAGGGGTAGGGAGGGATCACTGCTCCCCTGACCCCATTTTCCTTCCCCAGCTCTCAGACACTCCCAAGGGAGAACGTTCTTCCAAGCTCCTCTCCGCTCTCAACAGCCACAAGGACCGGTGAGTTGGAGGGAGGCTCAGAGATGGACAAGTGGATATGGAAGCCTGGGACGGGAGGGGCTGCCACCCACCTGGGAGATCATCTCTGAAAAGGACTGAGGAACAGTATATAAGAGGGCCCCTTTTCTATAGCACTGACCCTGTATCATTTCTCTCCTCACCCCAGTTTCATTTCAGGGAGGGAGATTAAGAAGAGGAAATGCTTGTTTGGTCTCCATGCTCGGATCCCTCCCCCTGTGGAGCCCCCTACTGGAGATGGAGCCCCCACCAGGTCACTGGTCCAGGGGGGATGGGGAAGTTCTCAGGGTCTATGTATGGAAATGGGGAGGTCTTTGGGGTGTCCGGGAGGGGGCTGGGGGGATAAGGAGGCCTCTTACAGCTTCCCTTCAGGGCAGGGCCCTGGGGGAGGGGTCTCACGTCCCCTGGGGAAGCGCCGGAGGCCGGAGCCAGAGCCCCTGAGGAGGAGGCAGAAGGGGAAAATGGAGGAGCTGGGGCCACCCTCAGCAGTGCGCAATCAGCCCGAGCCCCAGGAGCAGAGGGAGCGGGCTCGTCTGCAGAGGGCACTGCAGGTACAGGGGCAGGGGAACCCCATGGGGCAAATGGTGGTGTGGGAAGGAATCAAGGATTATCTCTCAGTCCTTTGCTCCTTTTAGGCCTCAGTGTCTCCACCACCCTCCAGTCCTAACCAGAGTTACCAGGGCAGCAGCGGCTACAACTTCCGTCCCACAGATGCCCGCTGCCTGCCCAGGTCAGTGCTCCTCCACCCTCCAACCAGATATGCTCCCTCAGAACCTCTCTTCCAATTGTCTACATCTTCTTCTGGACTTTCTCACTCAGAATTCTTTTCCCTCTCCCCTTTGGTTACCCACTTCTTGTCCTAGAGAGACTTCTAGAACCAATGTCTGCTTCCCAGTATCCTGGGGATGGGGGTTCCTTGAGGGTAGTGTTTGAGCTCCACCATTCTCAGGGGGAGAGGGTCCTGTTCCCCTGCTTCCTGTCCTGACTTTCCCCTCCCCAACCCCAGCAGTCCCATCCGGATGTTCGCTTCCTTCCACCCCTCTGCCAGCACCGCAGGGACCTCTGGGGATGGTGAACCCCCAGACAGGTGAGATTCTACCCCTTTATCTCTGATACTCCTCTTCACCTCTGTGTTAAGTTCCTCAGTCTCTAACCATTTTTTTGTTCCTCTGAGCCACACATGGCCTCCATTTCTGGTTAATCCTTATCTATGCTGGACTCACAATTTCCTTCTCTCCCTAGGTCACCCCTGGAACTTCACATTGGTTTCCCCACAGATATCCCTAAAAGTGCCCCCCACTCGATGACTGCCTCATCTTCCTCAGTCCCTGCCCCCTCCCCAGGTCTCCCTAGACGCTCAGCGCCCTCTTCTCCCCTGTGCCGAAGTTTGTCTCCTGGGACTGGGGGAGGAGTCCGAGGTGGGGTTGGCTACCTGTCCCGAGGGGACCCGGTCCGGGTCCTTGCTCGGAGAGTACGGCCTGATGGCTCTGTGCAGTACCTGGTTGAGTGGGGAGGTGGGGGCATCTTCTGAACAGCCTGCCTCTGCCCACTTTCCCATTCATACACACCGGCACTTTCATACCCTGACCTCTGACCTCACCTACAGCTGGGATGTACCTGGGGCAGTAGGAGGTACTTCTCCCTACTGCCCAGGCTGGAATCCAGGTAGGGGGCTGGGGAAGAGGCTCTCTTCTCTACTCCCTTCATGATTCCTGACCCTTCCCCTCTCCCTCTTCCCATTTCCTTTGATGTTATTTTGTTACAGCTTTTTAAATATTTTTTAAAATTATTTAACCCTTGGGGATGGAGACTGAGGAAGGGGGATGATAAAGGGTCCCGGGCTCTGTATGATTGAAATAAAGATAAATAAACAAGCTTAGCAGCTCTGAGTCATTCTGAGAGATGTAAACGGAGGGGCTAGAAGCAATTCTAATCCTTCCAACCAAATTCATTTCTTGACAAGGAATAAGGCACAGAGAACTAAAGATAGGATTTATTTAAGGTCCAGTCATCATCTGGAAGTCAGAGGGCACTGAAGTATATGAGGGGAACATGGCAAGAACAGGGCTCATTATGGTAGGGCTGTGCTGGAGTCAGAAACTGACTCTGTAACCTGGCGCACCCAATGCAGGTACGGGGAGTTCCCCTGCTCCACAGGCAATGCAATCACCTCAGCCACTTCGTAAGGGTGCACAGAACTGCAAAAAAGATGAGGATGGGTGGGGAATCTCTCAAAGGTTTACCTAAAGGAGTCCCCCCTCAGGCTCACCCAACAAGGCTCACCCTCACCTCTACCCATCTCAAAAGTTCTCACCGAACAAAATCTGTCAAAGCTGGAACCAACGAGCTTTGGGTTTTAATCATCTAAGGGGTGAAGACAAACATGGTTGAAACAAGGGGTGGAGTTGATTTCATGATCTCAGACGAGGGAAAGGGGTGAAAGTAAGTGGTCATGGAATTAGGCTTTTGTTGTGTGGGGGGACATTTCTCACCATCAGCACTTCACTGTCCTCCTCAATCTTTCCTTTCCACTCATAGCTGAAAAGGTCAGGGAGAGAGCATTGTGGAAGCAGATTTCCCCCAACGAAAAAGACTGCCAGTCAGCCCCTTGAGTTAGGTTAACCCCCCAACTCCTGTGACTCACATGGATGTAATCTGAGGGATGAGGTTGACGCAGGCTGCCAGGCGCTTCTCCACCACAGCCCTGAAGGTTAAGAGACAGCCCATTCAGAGCCCCCATGACCCGGATTTTTGCACTAGCAGCCCAAGAGACAGGCAGGAAGCAGCGGGAGGGCATTCTTCTCCCCCACCCCCAACTCTCCCTTCATGAACATCCTTCCTCGCTCCACACCGAGATCCCCACCTGGCGATCTCCTTGGCGACCTTCTCGTTGGGACAGGTGACAAAAGCTGCAGATACCGAGCCAGGAACATAGGCGGAGCCCGAGGCCGGTGAGGGCTGGGACGGGGGGCTTCCTGAAGCCATGGACAGCAGGGCTCGGGATAGCAACAGAAGGCGGGAGACCACAGGCAGCAGCGCCGGCATCCAAAGAAGGGAGAAGAGCAGAGCGGCCTGAGAGCAGGAAGTGAATTCGGTGTCTCCCCATAAATACCCCAGGAAATTACACCCCGGGGGCCCTTCGCTTGGATAGACACTCAAGTCTCTGCCCTCCCTCGTCTGCACCCCGAAGGAAAAGGTTCCCGAAGCTGCGAGAGTAACCCGAAATAAAGCAAAGACTAGGTTTTCACTTCCTCCTTGGGGCCAACCTCGGGTTTTGGATGCGGGTGGTGGTCGAGGCTTCCAGTACCGGAAGGGGAGGGGCGGTCACTCACCCCTCCGCCGAGCAGGATTGTGGGAGCCCGCCCCCACCTCATGCAGCCTATGCTGGTAGAGGAGGGTTGAATATCAAAGACCACACATTACGCCGAGAAAGGACCCCAAACCCAGGAAGAGCGGCCTCTTCTTACCTGGGCGGCAGCCACGTGATATGAAAACAGCGCAGACCACGTGACAGTAGAAGCCGGAACACCCTAACCTCCAGAGCCGGCCAATCCTGGCCCTCATGTGGCCCGGTGTGCCCCGCCTCCTGGTGAGGGAGGAGCAAAGAGGGACCCAGCCAACCAACAGCTGTACCCGAAGACGTGCACGGAAATGGCTCGCCTGTTTCCGTGTAAACCGGAAACGGCCAATTGCCGACTGAGCAGAGCCGCAGCTGCGTTCCACTGTCACGTGAGGGGGCCGGTCCCTTCAGGCGGCAGTACCTCAATGAGCTGTGGGAAGAGGCCAATCGCCGGGTAGCCCTGCAAGCCACGTGATGAGAGAGCTGGCTCTAGGAAAGGGGGGCTGGAGACCCCGCGGAGTCGATGCGTCAGGTTATCGAGTGGGGAAATCATCCTTAAACCCCAGAATGTGCCTAGTAACAGCCCCTACACTGTTCTTGAAGGCCTTGAGGAATGAGAGAGTCTTAGGAGATTGAACCTTAGGGGTTGAAGAGAGCAGCCCCTGCAATTTTAGGACTGACAGATGCCTGGGTTGGGGAGTGCATGATGATAATCTGAGAAGGCAGCTGTCCCTGGTTGGGGGGAAGTGATTAGGCAGGCATGGCATGGCAAGACCATGGCTAGGTGAGGAAAGGCATTTTAAAAGGACAGAGACCCTGTAAATGAGATAGAGGATGATTAAAATGGGGCTGAGAGCGCCTCAACCTTCTTAAGTGAAACCCCAAAGCTGGAGACAGTCTAGTGACTCCGTGGGGGTGGAGAGGGTAGAGAGGATGGCTGCAGGTTTGGGATATGAATAGGACACCAGGAAGTAATGATGGTCCTTTTGTCCCTTATCCCCTTCCTAGTTCACTCTCCAGGACTGGTCTACCTCTCATCCTTGGGTCTCCTTCCCTTAACCCATCCCCCTAGGAGCCAGGACTTGCCCTACATAACCTCCCTGGGGCCCAAGCACGTCCTGTGACCCAAAAATGGAGAGAGGGGCCAATGAGAGGAGACAGAGGTGGCAGGAGGCAGCAAGAAAAAGGCTCTTGCCACTTCCCATACCCGGTACTCCCCCTCCCTCCTAGGTCTGGGGTCTCTGGTCTGTTGGGTGGGTATGACTGGGCATTTCCCAGGCTGATGTCAGAGTTCTCTCATCCCTAACTCCCTGGGGTTGGGGTCTCCTTGAGATCTCTGTCTTTGGCTTTGGAGTTTGTTTCTGAGATAGATCTGTGGGGTCTTTCAGTATTTGCATTGGGATCTTTTTCAGGACTGAATTTCCTTGTTTTTTGTTTCGGGGGTTTCTGGGTCTGCAATCACCCTCTCTCTGAGGTCTTTCAAACTCTTCTTTATGAGTTTGGAGTCTTTGAGTTCTCCTTCTTTTGGCTAGCTGAGTGTCTCTTCTGCACCCCCGTCCAGGTCTGGAGTTTCTATGTCTCTAAGTGATCAATCTCTGAGTCTGCAATTTCTTTTCTCTGGGATCTAAGTCTGGGGTCTCTGATAGCTCTCTCTGGGTCTGAGTTCTCGAAGACCTACTTCTAGGTCTGGATTCTTTCTGAATCTGTGTCTCATCTTTCTCTTTGAGTCTGGGTCTTAGGTCTTGGTCCCTGAAATCACTGAGTCTGGAGTCTAAGATTTCTGTGGCTATGGAGAACCTTTTTGAGACTGGGTGCTCAGATTTTGATCTTTGACCCATCTTTTCGGATTGGGGGGTCTTGGATCTTTTTTCCTCAGATTGGGGTCTCTTTTCCTCTGGACTTTGGGTTTGTGCCTCAGATTAACCGCCCCCTCCCCCAGGCAAGATATTTTTCTCTGTAGGTCTGTGGTCTCCCTGTCTCAGGGTTGGGGTCTGCATCTTTAGAACTGCTCTCCCTCTCTCTCTGGTGTGTTTTTGAGTCAAGGGTCTTTCCCTCTCTAGTTCTCTCTGAGTAGGGGTGGGGGCTGCAGAGTCTCTCTCCTCCTCCTCCTTCTCTCTCCTCTCTCTCTCGCTCCCCCGCCCCCCCCCTCTCTCTCTCTCTCCCTCTCCCTCCCGGCTGCCGCTGCTGCCGTTGGCTCCTATTCTCCTCCTCCTCCTCCTCTCTCCTCCTCTCTGCTCCTCTCCGCTCCCCTCTCCTCCTCTCTCCTCCTCTCTCCTCCTCCTCCTCCACCTCCTCCTCCTTCTCCCCCTCTCTCTCCCCCTCTTTCTCTCTTCTCTTTCTCCCCCGGCCCCCCCGCCCCCTCCCCCCCAGGCCTGATGAGCAGGTCTCGCGCCTCCATCCATCGGGGGAGCATCCCCGCGATGTCCTATGCCCCCTTCAGAGGTACGGTGGTGAGGGGAGGGGGAGGGCCAGACGGGGGGGCAAGGGGGGAGGGGTTGGGGAGTGGGCAGAGCTGGGGCCAGGGAAGGGAGCAGCTGAAATGGAGGGAGAGAGGAAGACCGGGAAGGCAGGGATGGGAGCAATGGGGAAGGAGGGATTGGAGGCCAGAGGATAGGGGTAGATAGGGGCCGGAGGGGCAGGAAACAGGCCTTGAAGGGGGCAGAGGGGAAAATGATGAAGGAGAAAAAGATCGCCAGAAAAGGTGGGAAGATAGAAGGATAGGGTTGGGGGAAGAGCTGCAGAAATAATTTAGAGGTGGGAGCTGAGAGATTAGGAAAATATCACGGAAACAGAAGGGCAGAGGCTTAGAGAGGGGCCAGGAGGGGAAAATGAAAACATAGGGGTGACAAGAGAAGCCAAGAAGATGATGGGTAGAATATGGTGGGGGGCTCAGAGAATAGTAGGGGGTAGAAAAAGACAGGAGATGGAGGGAGAGAAGGGGCCAGATGGAGAGAGAGGGAGGCAGTTGGGGGTGGTGGAGGGAGGAATGGAGGGTCCAGATGGAGGGAAAAGAGGAGAGAGGGAATGGGGAATGGGTTGGGGGAGGAGAGACCAGGGCAGGGGGAGAGCCAAATTACGTGTGTGTTTGTTGAGGGGGAGGGGGCAATAAAAGTAAGACTGAGAGATGAGAGTAGGGGGCAGGTTAGGACCCTGCCTCAGACTCTGACCCTCATTAAGGCCCTTGACCAGTGAAATGTAACCTCTGGGGTCTTATCTGCTTCTTGTATTTTATCACTTTTACTCCCCTCCCCCACTTCCAATCCTTATTTCCATTCCCCCTCCCTCCTCTGGTGTCCATCACCTATATCTTTCCCCCAATATGGTGTCCGTTCTTTATATGAGTCCCCCTTCTGTCTTTCCCCTGTATCAGTCCCTTCCCTGCTGTCCATTTTCTCTCTCTCCCCCTCCTTTATTTGGTAGCTCCCTTACATTTCTACCACCTCTTCACCCCCTTCTTCTTGACCCCTTGTCCTAACACCCCATTAGGTCCACCTCATTTCCTCTGCCCCATGTCCATTTGGGCCCTTCTGGGATATTCTCTTGTCCCGAGAGTTTTACCATCATTTTGTCTCGTTTTCTCTTAGATCCATCCCTGTTATTTCTTCTCCACCCCATCCTCTATTCCCTACCCCATTCCCCATCTTGTCACCACAAGTCTGTGCCTACCCACTTTCCCCTAATACCCCGGGTCTTATCACCCATTCCTCTTTTCTCGTCTCCTCTAATTCCTGGGGTGCTGGAGAGCTGCGGAGCAAAGACACAGGTTTTAATGGTTGGAACAAGACCTAAAAGAGATCCCCATCTGAGCCCTGTGGGATTTCTCATCCTAGTAAATCTTATCCCTTTTTCATCTGTGTTCCTCTGTCTCTTGCATCTGCCTCCCAGAATCATCCTTACTTAAGTCCAGACAATATTGCGTGTGTGTATATTTCCAGAGTTGCTGCTAAGCAAAGTTCCTGGGTCCTGCACTGCTCCCAGGAGGAGGGTCTGCCCCCTGATGTCTAGCCTGCCTCCCTGTGGCTGCAGCCTGAACCAGTTTCTCCCATAGTGATGATATGTGTCAACAGATGTCTCTGCTGGGGGTCTCAGGGTCTGATTGCCGTGGGCATGTTGCCTGCATTGCCTGCAGTCCTAAAGCCTAGGCATTGGTACTCTCTGTATCTAGAGCGTATTGGTTGAAGTCTCTGAGGTGGCATTGAAATCCTGAGTGCTTCAAAGTATTGGGGTTTCTAGATACTTATATTCTGAGAGTTCATCTCTCACTCTGATCTGCAGGTTGGGTAAATCTGAAGCATGTCTGGAGACAGATAGGGGCTAAATTTTCAAAACTCTCCTACTCAGAGCTTTCAGTTCGAATGAAGCTTAAAGACCAATGCTTGTCCTGCAATATACCCATGATTAATTATCCTGTAAAGGTGACAGAATTTTATTTTTCTTTCTCTAAACTCTCTCTCATTCTGATTCCTTAAGCCTGTTTTCTGTCACTTCGATGTCACCAATTTGACTTCTCTCTTACTTCCACAGGCCCTGTCCCCTGTGTCCCTGTGATGTGGCATTGGGGTTTAAAGGAGAGGCAGTTTGCAGGGATGGGGGCATGGGAAGAACAGCAAAGTCGGGCAAGTGGGACTCTGGGGGTGTCTCTGAGCATCGACAGCCCTTCATCTACTGTTCTTATTTTCTGGAAGTTTTCTTCCCATCCCTAGCTCTAGTCTTCAGAGGCCTCCTCTATGTTACAGGCCTAGATCTTCCATTCTTCCCACGTCTCTTTTTTCCTCAAGCTCTTCCCTGTGCCTTGGGAAGGTTCCTAACTTGTGAAGTTGGCTTCCATCCTGTCCATGGAGACTGGGGGCCTGGGGGGACATAACTGACTCTTCAACTTCTAGGCATGGAGTCAGGGAGGAGATCAATTCCGTATTCATTCAAACAAGGACATATCTCCTGCCTCCTCACTCTTTAGCCTCTGCAAAGCCTGATGCTGACGAGACCCATCCTCCCCCTACCACCAGAAGAACCAGAACTCTCCCCAAAGGATGAGCAGGGCTGGCCAGGGGAGGAGGGGGTGGAATAAAGAGGAGAGGCAGGAAGGGAGGGCCTCTCATGACTCTGACTCTGTGAACAGGTAAGCTCCCTCACTTCCTCTCTTTTCTAGATGTTTAGCTCTCAGAATCTTATGACCCAAATGTTCCTACATCTCCATCCTTCTTTCCCACGGTTCTGTGGCCTTCCTCTTACTCTCTTGCTGATGGGTGGTCCCACCTTCCAAATCCTTGTCTTCTGCAGCTATCTGGATGCCCTCTTCTCAGACACTTACCACCAATCTCTGTGTTTTCCTTCTACCAGTTTTGCTGCACCCTCCATCTTTCTATTTTTCTTAAGTGGATGGAGAGCTTCACTTTTCTTTGCCTCTGAATTTTTACCCTCTCTGTCACGCTATAATTCCCCTCCCTGAACCACTCCTCTGTATTTCTTCCCCTGAGTCTACAGAGCCCCCTGTGATGTGATTCCCTCACCTCTTTTCCCCCAAATGTAGAAGTTTATCTTCTGTTCCTTTAAAGTTACCATGTGCCTCACCCTCATCTGTGATCTCCTCAAGGTGGGTAGGGTCCCCTTCTCCCACTTTTGTCATTTTAGGCCTCTATCTCCCAAATGCATAGAGCCTCCCTTACCATTTCTGTGTATCTCTGCCCACCCCCCAGATGTACGGGGACCCCCTATGCACCGAACCCAATACGTTCATTCCCCATATGATCGTCCTGGTTGGAACCCTCGGTTCTGCATCATCTCGGGGAACCAGCTTCTCATGCTGGATGAGGACGAGGTGAGCAGGGTGGGAAGGTTGGGAAAAGACCCTGGGGGAGCAGGGAAGAATGTGGAGAGAAAGATGGGGAGAATCATTAGTGAAGGGGCTAGAGACACAGAGAAGGCAGACAAAAAGAGAAACATTTGCAAGTGTTGAGAAGAGAGTTGTCACTGAGATTTGGGTCCGGATGTGAAAAGAGGCAATTATTCTTTCACCTTGGCCAGAGGGGTCTTTGAGGGCCATGTTCAGTGTTGGGGAGGAGATGTGGTTCTGAAGATCTGGGGGTGCTCCCTGTTTTCACCCTGCCCGTATCGTGGGATAGGTTAGGATAGGAAACAGAAACCAAAGAGCTTGGAGAAAGGGTGAAGAAATGGGGACCACATTGGAAGGGTCACCTCCAAAGTGATCCTCGGGAACCCTCTCTTCTAAGCCCACTGAGCAAGACCATCACTGACCACTCCCAGTCCTCTCCCCAGCATGGGGCAGAATGCAGGGAGGGGTAACTGAGGGACTCAGAGAAAAGGCAGGGGAGAGTGGGGTCTCTAGGAAACTAGGAAGGGGCTGCATGATACTAGGAAAGATGACAGAGATCAGTGGATCTTGGTGTGGATGGCATGGAAGGCTGAGATGGGGGTTTAGAAAAACAATGAGAGGGCTTTCACCAGGGACATCAGGAAGCAGTGGAAGGGAGAAGATAGCTGGGGCTGAGGGGAACTGGGAATTTGTCCAAAGGAGTAGGAGTGGAATAGGGGCAGGGACTGGCCAGAGTGAAAGACATGAAATGAACAGAGGATCCTTGTGGGAGGTGGTGGCCATGGAGGACTAGATAGCCAGGGGAGTGTGGGTTCTGATTTTGGAGCTGGGTCAGCCATAGAGGGTCCATCAGAGGAAACAGAGGATGTGAATATGAAGGGTGCATGCCCAGGTGTGATTCAGGGAATGGGGGTGATGTGGGGGACCAGCTTTAGAGGGTGATAGGGAGGCTGCAAGACCAGAGAGGTGGTGAGAGATGTACCCCCAAAAGCTATCGGGGAGAGTGTGGTGAGGCAGGGTTAGAATTGGAGTGGAGGTTAACCAGAGTTTTGAGGGACCTGGGGGGCAAGTTAGTGTGGAGATGGCTGGGTAGAGAGCCTCCAAGGCACAGAGTAAAGTCCAAGTGTCTAGGGGAGGACATAGTGGCTAAAGATGGAGACGGTTTGGAGAGTTGAAGTTTTAGGCATTGGGGGTCATTTGAGTGATTCACTAGTGGTCACTGGTCTTGACCAAGGGTTTGGGGTCCGTAGGATGAACTAGGGAAACTGGAGACTGTGTGAGGATGAAGAGGGAGAACCATGGGTAGGGTAATGAAGGAACGACAGAGATGGGGACAGATCAAGGGGACCAGTGGTCAGCAAGCTGAGGGGAACACCAGTGGCCAGAGACTAAAGTAGGAACGGTGCAGAGAAGGAGGAGCAGGTTGAACTGAGAAAATGAGCAGTGTGTAGGGCCACAGGGAGCTAGAATTGGGTGGGTTGTGGAACTGGGGCTGGGGACCAGTGGGGTAGGTGGTTCCTTTAGGGGTGGAGATTGGAGGGTTGGAGAGGGGGAGGCTGGGAAGGAGGTGGCAAGGGAGAGTTGGGGAGGAGGCTTAGGAAGAGGTGATGGCTAAAGGGAAGAAGGGAAGTGACAGAGGCTGAGTGGGGGGGACGATGGAAGGAGATGAAAGGTGGGGGGAGGTGACCAGGCCCTCTGGGGGTGGGGAGGTTGGGTCCCATTCTGGCCGCAAGCCTGGCCGTGGGAGGGAGACAAGCTGTGGATCCTGATTATAAATGCAGCTTCTGCTACCCCCGTGACAGCCACGGAGGGAGGGAAGAGGGTGAGGGAGGTGGGAGGTTGGGAGGAAAGCAGGGAGAAGGGAGGAAGTGAAGGTCAAGGGGGAAGTGGATTCAGAGAGCAGCGAAGTCAGAGGGGTTGAGGAGTTTCAGGGAGAGCTGAGTAGGGCTTGGGAGAATTCCCTGGAGGGTGTTTCAAAAGAAATGGTGGCAGAAAAGATCAGGGTGGGACGGGAGGGAGTGAGGGAGACATACTTGGAGGGAGAGGGGAAAGAAAAATGACCACCCAGAGACATTTAAAGAGTGTGGAGGGGCAGGGGCAGAAGGTGGGCAGGCCTGGTGGAAAGGGAGGCTCATCCTTCCTTGGTGGGGGAGGGAAAGAGGAGGGACAGCCTGGGCCAGTGAGGTCTGACACACCCCCGCATCCCCTAGATACACCCCCTTCTGATCCGGGACCGGAGGAGCGAGTCCAGTCGCAACAAACTGCTGAGACGCACAGTCTCCGTGCCGGTGGAGGGGCGGCCCCACGGCGAGCATGGTACGGCGGCCGAGCAGGCTCTCGTGCCCCGGACAGTCGCGGGGAGAGGGCCGAAGGTGGACCGAGCTGCAGGGGAGGGGGTGTCCGGGAACCGTGGGAGCTGCCAGAGGGCGGGAGGGGGCGGAGACCAAGTCGCGCATCCTGCGAGTGGGAGCCTGCGAGGAGACTAAGGCGCCCTCCTCTGGGATCTGAGCGGGACCGAGACTGTGGGTGAGAGGCCCCAGTGGTCCTTGCTGTTTCGCTCCCTTTTTCCTCTCCAGCAGCGAAGTTTGACTGTTTTCCTGGTGCTTGTAAAAATAGTCTCTTTAGATCTTTAGCTTCCTGTCCGGCTGTTGCTGCCCCTGCCCCTCCCAGCCCTTGGTCTGGGATCTTGGAGAGAATGACCTACTTCCTGCCCTCCCCCTCCCCCCAACCTCTGCCCCACCCCCACGCTCCTGATTCTTGTTCCAGGCCTTCTGGCCTGGGGACCCTGCCTCTTTTCTTGCCTCCCCCTTTCCCCCTTCTCATCAACGGCTTCTATTTTCTGCAGTTCTGTCACCCTCTTTCTCTTCCCTCCCCGATTTCTCTTATTTTCTCTGTCCCTCCTGATTCCTCTGCCTCTCCCCTCTGCTCCCGTGGAACTCTATCAGACCCCCATCTCATCTCCTTTCTGTCTGTCTGTAGAGCTATGTACTCTTGTCTCTCCAACTCTCTCCCTCTCTCCATCTGTCTCTTCCCCTCCCTCCCTCTTTCTGCCCCCCTCCACCCCCCTCTTTAGTCATTTAAAAAAAGATTTTTGTCTTCCTGAGAAGTTCGCTTAAAAGGTTTCCATGGGAACAGTGAGGGGAGATGAAGGCAGAGAACAGAGATCTGCAGCCAAGGTGCAGAGAGCCGCCCTCGGCCCCCAGAAATCCCCTTGTCACTGCCCCCTACCACTGCATTACCCTTCCAGGACCAGGGGTCCAGGTCCTTCATCCCTCCAACCCCTGGTGACCCCTTTCTTCCACTAGCCCCCCCTTCCCTCAAAGATCCAGGCTTGCAGATTCTCTTCCTTAGAGAGACCCAGTGGCCTGTTTCCATCCCTTGGCTCCCTTCAGCCCTCTTCTGATAGACCCAGGTCTTAATGCCATTGGGGCCAGCTCTGGGACCCTGGGTGAATGGTCGGCCAGGGATGTGTGTCATTGTCATGGAAACTTCTGACCATGGGAGTGTGTGGGTAGCACATCTCTCTGAGGCAAAGCCAGGTGGTGGTGGTGGTGGTGGTGGTGCTGGTGGTGAAGGAGGAGGAGTGTGTACAGAGAATGTGTGTGATGTCTGTCACATTGTGTGTGTGTGTGTGTGTGTGTGTGTGTGTGACGTCCATGTGTGAGAAAGGTTTGTGTGCATGTGTGCATACCTGTGTGTCCAGGCCAGAATGGTCACACGCTCATGGAGCATGTTTATCATATATCCCGTGGTTGGTGTCTCTGCCAACATATTCCCCATCTTTCTCCTTAGTCCTCAGGGTTTGGGGGCTCTGGTGAGGGTCTCCTGTATGTTTTGGGTGGTCGCACCCGTGTGTGTTTGGAGTTGGGGATGTTATGTAGAGGTGGTTGTGTTGGAGGCTCAGTAGGGGTTGGGAGTTGGGAGGAGGTCCAGGGGTGTATCTATTTAAGGGCAGGTTTTTGCGAAAGAGTTGATAGATGGTGAATGTTTGGGGTTTTCAGGGGAACATGGAATGTGTAAAGGGCATGGAGGATGTGCAGGGGACATAGGAGTTTTGGGGGCTTTGGGAGCCTGGGCCCGCGAAGGCGTGTGCAGAGGCTGTGGACTCTCAAGCCCAGGAGAGGTCGCCGGACCTTTGAGGGGCATTGGAATCCAGGGCTCCTCCTCTGCTGGGTGGAGCTGCCGCCCCTCGTTCCCTCCGCGGTTTTGGTGGGGGGGTCCTGCTCAGGAGGGGATGGTGGGAGGCCTGGTTGGTTTTGGGGGTCCCCTCGCCCCCCTCCCCCGTCTCCCTCGCGCTGTCTCCGGGCGACGGGGCTCGTGACAGAGGCGGCCACGGCAGCAGCGGTCGCCTAGCAACGGCGGCGGGGCCCGGGCAACGGCGGCAGCGGCGGGAGCGGCGGCGGAGGGAGCCGTTCCCGCGGCCGTCACCGCGCGGCCCTGCCGGCCGTCCCGGGCCCCGCCGCCGCCCCCACCGCGCCGGGCGGCGCAAGCCGGGCCGCGCCGCCCCCTCTCCCGCCGCACCCCGCCCCTCCCCCGCGCAGGGGCGGGGGGCCCCTCCTCCACCGGGGACACCCCCGGCCCCCCTCCGGGGGGCGGTGCGAGGTAAGGGCGGGGCCGGGCGGACGAGGAGGGCGCGTGGTGGGGGGGCGCCGCGCTCGTGGGGCGGGGGCGCGCGTGTGCGTGGGCGCGGGGAGGGGGTGGGGAGGCCGCGGCGGCGGCGGCGGCGGCGGCAGCTGCTCCCTCCGCATGTTCTCGCTGCATCTTCCGAGTGGGGGGAGTTATGGTAACTGGAAGGGGGCAGCGGAGGTCGGGGGGTCGGGGACCGGCCTCGTGGGGACAGGGACTCGAGCGCGCGGGGGCCGCCGGTGTGGGGTGGTCTTGGAGCCCTTCGGTGGAGGTGGCAGCCCGGGGGTCCGTGTGTGTGTGTGTGTGTGTGTGTGTGTGTGTGTGTGTGTGTGTGTGTTCGTGCCCAGGCTCGTGTCCCCTGTGTGTCAGTGCCATGTGTACACGGGGCCCAGTTCCTCGAGCACACATGTGCAACCAGCTGTCTGCAAGCCTGCCCTGTCTTATCCTGTCTCTGCCTGGTTCCTGCCTAGGGGGCTGCTGGGCTGGCCACTGGCTTGTGGGACAGTCCGTGGCCACACTGGTACCTGTCACCTCTGACCCTGAGCATGCACGTCCCTTGCTGGGACTCACCTCCTGTCAGTCTCCTGTATCTGGGGATATGTGACTGAATGAGCAGAATTTTCTGTGTCCCTGGTGGCAGGTGTGTGTTTTTGCATGTGTGTTCCATCACTGGCCTGGGTATCTGTGTCAATCCCAGCATGTGTGTCCAGGGCGTGTCTGGATGTGGGTGGTGTGCAAGTAGGGGGAGGGAGTAAGTGTGTATGAGTGTGTTCTTTAGAATCTTATCATATGTGAAACACCTTTGAGTTAGCAGGTGTGAACCCTTGCTGGGTTAGGGAATGGGGACAGAAAGCCTGAAAAGGGAGAGAGTAGGGTAAAGAGGAAAAGTGAGGAGTTGGGGGAGAGGAGGAATAAGAGAGGCTTGCAGAGGAGAGAGAGCCAGGTAGAAAGCATGGCTGGAGAATGGGAATGTGGGGGATAGTCGAGTCAGATTTAGAAGAGAGAGGAGAGAATAAGAGGGCTTAAGATGGGGAACTGGATGGAGATGGTGGGAGAAGAGGCCTGGAAGCTGGGAAGGCGAGGGGAGGAGAGAGTCAGGCCTTTGGTAAAGTGATCTCTGGGAAAGGGCACGGGGTTTGTGTAGGATCAAACTTGGTTGGATCCGGGGAGGCCATCATAGAGACTGGCTCACAGTGAGGCCTGTCACGGCAGGAACTGTCATTAGAGGTTCCTGTTCCCAGCACAGAGTTTTGCCCCCCATTTCTTTGCTCTCTGTCCCACTCTGTTGCTCAGCCTTCTTTGGTAACCTCCCTCCGTGGCTCCCCTTGAGAGCTGTCAGCTGGGTGTGACAGGGAAGAAAAGCCAAAGGGAAGGGCAAGGGATTTGGGGAACTGGAGGGCAGGGGGAGATTCTGTGGGTGATGGCAAGATTAGAGAGGTTAGCGAGGTGGGAGTCCAAGCCCTTGCTGTGTGTGTGTGTGAGTGCAATTGTGTGTGTATACAGGGTGTGTACATGTGTGGGTGTGTGCACAATGCCTGTGTTACGGGTCTGTGTAGGTGGCTGTTATGCATGTGCACGTGTGTATATATCGTGCAGGGATGGGACATGGAGACCCAGGATCGCAGTGTATGCTCATCAGGTTTGCTCTGTGTGTGGACATGGGTATGTGCTGTATTTTCTGTGCATATCACTGCATGCAGCACTAATAACAGGATATCCTATGTTTCTGTCACTCTGCCCCCTTTTCCTCTGTGTTTCTGCTATTTTTCCTCTTGTGGCAGTGAGTCTCTGTAAGCATGTGTGTATGGCCTCCGTGTACCTGTGACTTATACGTGAGTTCATGAGTCTTAGTGCCTGGTAATATGTGTAAGATTATAATACTTTTGAGAACCAAGAGAACCCATTAGCATGTCTATTCTTCTTCTGTTAATTCTTAAGTTCCAAAGCAAAAATTTAGTGGATTTGAAGTTAGACTTTATGCCTTTATTACAGGAGCTTGCCTATGAAAATAATGGCTGAGCTACATTCCATGGAATGAGAATGAGAAATGCAGAGACTAGGAAGATGTCCTGAACCCTCAGATGCAATGTTGAGTGTGTAACAAGGCTAATTAATGCATTTGCTCCTTGTTTTTTCTTTATTCTGGTAGCAATCAGATTCCCGTGTTGGAGTCAGGGAAGGCCTAGGGGAGAAGAAGGGGTTATTCTGAGACAGAGTGGTTGTGGTTGTACTTTTCATGTGAATGAAGGATGTTTGTGCTTTTGGGTTACAGGGATACTTTGATGTGGTCAGGATTGTGGTGTACTCAAGCATGTAGCTTAGAGGTTAAAGTGGCTTCCCTGGTGTGAGGGCCTTGTGTGAGTCTCTGGGTTAAGTGTCCCTTTCTGTAGTGTGCTGCCTACATGATTGCCCGAGGGACTTGAGGCCATACATCCACACCAGCAGCTCTCATGTGGGTGTCTGGGTCCAAGTATGTACCCCCCTGTTACAGTGCTCACATGTCTAAGCATGTATCCTTTGGAGTATGTGGGCCTCAGGGTCTCAGAATGTGGACCCGTGGCACCCCCACACTCACGGTTGTCTGTATGTCTCATAAGCACTTCGATCCCTCTTTATTTTTTGTATTGTGGTTCTCATATACACGTACCCCAACAGCTCAGTGTATGTTTCTGTGCTTTACACATGTGTTCCTGAGGAACTGACACGGATTCCTGTGTCATGGGATCCACATGGGCAGACCTCCTAACACCTGGGTTTTAGAGGCAAAGGGGAGCTGGGAACTGATTCTAGGGCAGTCTGCAGGCGTTTTGCAATTCTGGAATCAGACAGTGAACATGTAGCTGTGGCCTTCCCTTGTTCTGGAAGCTAGAGGGTTAACAGACAGCTCTTCCGGTCCACCCCCCCCCCAGCCTGTAGCTTCTTGTTGCCGTGGAGATGGTAGCCCCGCCCCTGATGCAGCACCTGCCCCCCCATTGGCTGCAGTGGTGACTGTGGGGCTGAGGGGGGAGCCCAGGCCTGGGCAGCCATTCTGGAGCTGGAACCGGAGCTTGGCATCCCCCACTTTCATTTTCCTCTAGCCCCTCAGCCCCTCTAAATTCCCTGGCATCAGAACCAGAGCTTCCCTTCTCCCAGCTGCCACCCCTCTAGACTCGAGCAGTCCGAGCTTCAGAGCTTCATCGGCCTTCACCTCCCCTCCTCCTCCTCTCCCTGCCCTCACTTGAGAGTCCCCCCAAATCCCCACTGCCCATCCTCCCCATTCCTTGCCCAGTCCCCAGCATTTTTCTCTTTTCTCCTTCCCCCTTTCCCTTCTGAGTCCCTGCCACTGCAGTGCACGTGGAACTGGCCCCTTCTCCCCTCCCCCTGCCCCTTCCTTGACTCTTCTGTCCCCAGGCTTCTTCCGCTTCCACTCCTCACATGTCCCTTCCAAGACTTACCCCTCCAGTCCAGGGAAGGGGTCATGAGAGGTAGTCCTGGCTCTCAAGACAGACAGGGTTTCCAGGAGCAGGGGACAGGTGGAAGATGTGTCCAGCTGAGGGAGGAGGAAAGCCTGCCTCTGGTCAATGACCTTTAACACAACTCCACCTCAGCTAGCCCCTTCTTGGGGGGGCTGGGCACCAAGGACCTAGCTTCTGTGGATCTTGGGTGTCCTTTATTACTGGAGTTTGACTCTCTCAGCCATGCCCCTCTGCTGACTGCCAGCCCCAGTCATGGGCCTAAGGCCTCCCACCCCATCCCCCTCGGGGGGCTCAGGCTCGGGTTCCTTGCCCCCTCCTTCCCGCTGCCAGCCTCTCAGCCGCCGCTGCTCTTCCTGCTGCTTTCCGGGGGGTAGGTGAGGCTGGAGCAGAGGGGCAGAGGGAGGTGGGCGAGTGTGCTGGGGCCAGGGGTGGAAACCTGGGCCAATACGGACCGCTCCCCAACTTCCCTTCTGGTCCCTTTCTCCCCTCCAGAATACCACTTGGGTCGCTCGAGGAGGAAGAGCGTCCCAGGGGGGAAGCAGTACAGCATGGAGGCCGCCCCTGCTGCACCCTTCCGGCCCTCGGTGAGTGAACACATCCTGCCAGATGTGGCTCAGCTGGGTCCCCTCCCTCCAACCCCAGCTGGAGCCCCAGGATTGTGAGAAAGGGGGCAGGAGGGAGAGAGAAAGAGAGAGAGAGAGAGAGAGAGAGAGAGAGAGAGAGAGAGAGAGAGAGAGAGAGAGAGAGAGAGAGAGAGAGAGTGTGTGTGTGTGTGTGTGTGTGTGTGTGTGTGTCTCCTCATCTCTTTGATTTCCCTCTCCTTGGCTCTTCCCCTCTGCTTCTGAGACCAGCCCTCCCACCTTTTCCAGGCTGGGGTGTGTATGTGTGTGTTTGTGTGCGTGTGTGCACTCACACTGTGGGAGCACAGGAAGACACACTGGTAGCAGGGCTCCTATCCCCCTTTCCTCGCCTCTAGAGACTTCCCTTTTCCCCTCATCCCACCTTCATCCAGGGGTTCTTCACCAGCTGAGGGGTAAGTAAGTAGAACCAATGCTGTCCCAACCCACCCCTATCCCCATTTCCCCCCAACCCAGCAAGGCTTCCTGAGCCGGAGGCTAAAAAGCTCCATCAAACGCACGAAGTCACAACCCAAACTTGACCGGACCAGCAGCTTTCGCCAGATCCTGCCTCGCTTCCGAAGTGCTGACCATGACCGGTACAGGGGCTGGATTGGGTGGGATGAGTTGGATGCAATGTAGGGGGCTCTAGAGTGAGGTTGGAGGGGTGGTGTTTATCTGAGTGCAGAGGTTGAAGGCCTCAGATTGAGAGATGTTACAGGGCAGGGGCTAGAACGGAGGACGAGAGGAAGCAGCAGGAGAGGGGCAGGGTGCAAGGAGAGGACAGAGCAGAGAGGCAGGAAAGGGCATGAAGGTGAAGCCAAGGAGGGACTCTTTTGGCGGATGGAAGGATGGGCTCCATCCCAGAAGGACAGAGGAGTGCTGGAGCCTGGGGTGGACATTTCAGGAACCCAGGGAAGGGGTGGTGGGTGGCTAGGAGGGGAGCAGTGTGACCTAGGTAGCCGTATGAGGGAAGGATGGCAGGTTGGGGTGAGGCTGGCAGGTATTAATAGATGAGAGAAGGGGCAGTGTAGAGAGAGGGGAGGCAGGCACAGGTGTGTGCAGGCTGACAGGATGGGGAGAGGAGGCTGAAGGGTTAATCCATGGACTGAGGCATGAGAAGGAAGTCCTCGGAGAAGTCCAGAGGGCACCACCAACCAGGCTGGGGTTGAAGGAAAGCTTGTTTGCTTCTGTGGTCTGCTTTTTGGGGTACCTTTTGGGTTCCCCCCTCACCCAGTGTCTCCCCAGGGAGAGCCCTGTCCTTCCTTTCCCCCATGTCTGGCCGCCCCCGGATTGGGCAGGTAGGGAGGTTGGGATAGGTGAGTCACACCTTCCCCTCCCCCCTCCCATGTCACCATAACTGGATTTGGGGCCGGTGGGGGGTGAGGGCATGGTATTCCTGGCCGCGGGGGCGGGGGGCCGGGGGAGCGTCGCGCTGACGGCAACGGAGCCCAGAATGACGGGGCTGCTATAAATAGCTTCATGGAGGCTCCCACACCCAAGCTCCCCCTCCCGCTTCCCTACTGCTCTCTACTCTCCAGCCCCTAGCTGGCTCCATTCGCTCACTGTCCTGTGGCCCCTTTCACCTCCTGCTTTCCCGCAGTGATTTGCCCAAGTTCATCCCCTCTTGTCCCCTACATCTGTTCCCACGTCCAGCTCTGTGGTCACCCCTCCTCATCATCTCCCATCCTATCTTCCTGCACACGTACCTTTTCTTCATCCCTTTCTCCTTCTGTCCCCATCTCCTCTCCTTCCCCAGTCATCATTTTCAGCCTCTCATCTCCATTCTCACTCTTCTGCCCACAGTTTTTTCCTATTTCTTGTGATTTCCCTCACTCTTTCCCCTGATCCTGCTAAAACTGGTCTCTCTTACCCCATTCATTCTTTGATTCAATAAATGCTTTTTAGGCCCTGCCTGTGTGCCAGCGTGGACAAGCATCTTTGTGCTTTTGGTTCTTTACTTCTACTTTTTTCCCCCTTATATTGAGGCTCTGGTGTTTGGGGGGTCACCTGGAAGTCCCACCTAGAAGTGTCCAAGGCCCACCTGTTCGCCTTTTTTTTCCCGCCATGGTCCGTTTCTGGGTTGAGATATTTCGAGGTGTCCCCAGCCCTTAGGTTGAGGGGAGTGTGTTTCATAAAGGGCTCGAGTTTCCTTCGTATCCCTCATGTCCATCCCCAGGGATAGACTGGGTTTCTTTCTGTCTGTGTCTGTGTCCACTTGGGAAGTGGGTTTAGGAGGTCCTTTCCCCAGGTCTCCGTCCTAGAGCCAGGTGGATGATGCAGGCTCTGGGGGTGTGTGCATAGTGGGGCCCTGATCCTCCCTCCTGAACCCCCCTGCCTACCAGGGCCCGGCTGATGCAGAGCTTTAAGGAGTCACACTCTCATGAGTCCTTGCTGAGTCCTAGCAGTGCGGCCGAGGCCTTGGAGCTCAACTTGGATGAAGATTCCATTATCAAGCCAGTGCACAGTTCCATCCTGGGCCAGGAGTTCTGTTTTGAGGTACTGGGTCTAATGGGCTGGGGCAGGCCCAAGGGCAGGGGTAACGGAGCATGAGGGCGGAAAGGCCTGGAGAAAGCGGCATAGGTGGGGATGTCAAGGGAATAGAAGCCTCTGCGGCTGGGAGACAGGAGGGTAGGCCAGGGAGGGAGAGAGGGTGGTGGGCCTCAGGCCTTAGGAGTCACTGCAACTCTGGAGCCCCGTCTCACCCCTACACCCTCTCTAGGTAACAACGTCATCAGGAACAAAATGTTTTGCCTGTCGTTCTGCGGCTGAGAGGGACAAATGGATCGAGAATCTACAGCGGGCAGTAAAACCCAACAAGGTATTGGGAGTCAAGGGGACACAGAGTGGGCAAGGCAGAGGTCAAGCTGCAGGGGCAGCTGGGGGCCTAGGGGAGAGGGGAGTGAGGTGGAGGGGACCCGGAGGAGCAGGAGGAGACCCCATTTTTCTCTGAGTCCCCCATTTCTTTTCCCCTCCTTTCTACTTTATGATCTGTTTCCCTACCATAGAAATCATAGACTTATAGAGTTGATTGGATTCTGGAAGTTCTCTGGTCCATCTCTGCAGGAAGGGATGTCCCACTAATCCCCTGACATCCCCTGTCGCCCAGCCCCTGCTTGCAGTCCTGTTTCTGCAGGACATATAGAACTGTCAGTTAGCCAGGTCTCTGGAGCTTGGTTTCCTCTGTCAAACTGGTGGGAATGGACTAGATGATCTCTGTCCCTTTGGCTTCAAGATTCTGAGTCTGTGTTCTTCCCAAGACATGTACTTTCCAGGAGAAATGTTCCCAGTTCTATCAGCTATTCTCTGTTTCCCAGTTTCCAGTGAGCTCACAGTCCTGATGGCCCTCCTCTGAGAGCATCCTTGTGTGTCAATGTCCTTCTCAAAAACTAGACCCAAGATGCTGGATGCGATCTACCCCGTGCAGAGTCCAGACAGTCTTTCACATTGCAGTGTCACCTGCACCTTGCCGGAGCTTGTGGTCAATTGTAATCCCTTAGGCCCTTTGCACACTACTATATAGTCTCACCTATTCTGCATTTATACAATTCTTAGTTTTTTCCCAATTAACTTCTGATTGTCTTTGAAGGACTCCTCAGTTCTCCTGTTCAAATTTCACCTTAATATTTTTGGTTTCTTATTCTAGCTTTTAAATTTTTTCCCAATTCTAATTCTAGTGTCTGATGTATGAGCTACCCTTCTTTCTGTATTAGTTTCCCAGGACTATTAAAACAAATTACCACAAACTGGGCTGCTTAAAACAATAGAAATCTATCCTCTTGACAGTTCAGAAGACTGAAAGTCTTAAGTCAAGGTGTTAGCAGGGCCTTGCTCCCTCTGCAACTCTGAAAGAATCCTCCCTTGCCTCTTCACCCCTTCTAGTGGTTGCTGGCAGTCTTTGGCATTCTGTGACTTGTAGCTGCATGTGTGCAGTTTTTGTCTCCATCTTCACATGGCCATCTTCCCTCTGTGTGTCTCTGGTCTCCAAATCTTCCTCTCCATATGGACACCAGTCATTAGATTTAGGGTCCACTCTGATCCAGTATGACCACATCTTAGTATGATTATATTTGCAAGGACTTTATTTCTAAATAAAGTCACATTCACAAGTTCCGAGTAGACATGAACTTGGCGGGGGCGGGGGAACACTGTTGAATCCAGTATACACTTTCTCAGCCCTGTGATTGCTGTCTCATAGACTGTCTCACTTTTTCACTGTCTCTTCTCTCTTGGTGTCTCTGTCTCTCTGTCCCTGCCCCTTTATCCACCATGCCCACCCTACCACGCCAGGACAACAGCCGCCGGGTGGACAACGTGTTGAAGCTGTGGATCATAGAGGCCAGGGAACTGCCCCCCAAGAAGCGGTACTACTGTGAGCTCTGCCTAGACGACATGCTGTATGCACGCACCACCTCCAAGCCCCGCTCAGCCTCAGGGGACACCGTCTTCTGGGGCGAGCACTTCGAGTTTAACAACCTGCCGGCTGTCCGGGCCCTGCGGCTGCATCTGTACCGTGACTCAGACAAAAAGCGCAAGAAGGACAAGGCGGGCTATGTCGGGCTAGTGACTGTGCCTGTGGCCACCCTGGCCGGGCGCCACTTCACAGAGCAGTGGTACCCCGTAACCCTGCCAACAGGCAGTGGGGGCTCTGGGGGCATGGGGGGCTCAGGAGGGGGCGGGGGCTCAGGGGGCGGTTCAGGGGGCAAGGGCAAAGGCGGTTGCCCGGCTGTGCGGCTGAAAGCACGTTACCAGACAATGAGTATCCTGCCCATGGAGCTGTATAAGGAGTTTGCAGAGTACGTCACCAACCATTATCGGATGCTGTGTGCAGTACTGGAGCCCGCCTTGAATGTCAAGGGCAAGGAGGAGGTTGCCAGTGCACTGGTTCACATCCTGCAGAGTACAGGCAAAGCCAAGGTGAGTGTCATGCCCTCAAGGAAAAGGTGATCTGGGTGTGGACACTTGCTTATGGGGACTGTAAAGATAGGACACTTCTGTCTTTGTGAGCTTGGGTTGTATAGAGGCTGACCCTTGGGTTTTCCTGGGCCCCAGGACTTCCTTTCAGACATGGCCATGTCTGAGGTGGACCGGTTCATGGAACGGGAACACCTCATATTCCGCGAGAACACGCTCGCCACTAAAGCCATAGAAGAGTACATGAGACTGATTGGTCAGAAATACCTCAAGGATGCCATTGGTATGACCCGCCCGCAGGGCTTTTTCCTAGCCTACCAGCTGCCCACCCAGCCCTAAACATAGCTGCTCCAGACCCCAGTTACACCCTTCCTCAGCTTGATGCTTCCAAGCCTAGAGTCCCTGGACTCTGGCCTCCAACTGAATTCCAAGATTCCGTGAACCTAGGCAGCCCCTGTCCCTGCCTTTAGAAAGTGTGACCTCCCCCCATTGTGTCCCCACCCCCAGGGGAATTCATCCGTGCTCTGTATGAATCTGAGGAGAACTGTGAGGTGGACCCCATCAAGTGCACGGCCTCCAGTCTGGCAGAGCACCAGGCCAATCTGCGAATGTGCTGTGAGTTGGCCCTGTGCAAGGTGGTCAACTCCCATTGGTGAGACTGGGAACGCTGGGTTGGGGGGCCAGGGTTGGGGAAGTCGTGTGTTCATCTGTTCATCCATCTGTCCATCCTCAAAGAGGACCAGTTATGGGCACAGCATTGGTCTCAGTGCTGTAGAGTAGACAGAGAGGAATGAGGCTTGGCCCTTGCCCTCAGAGGGCCTCCACCAGAATGTGTAGGGACAAATCAGACACACAAAAAACCACAGAACAGTGTAGTATATGTTAAGTGCCAAGTAAGGGTCCCCCCACGGTGCAACGTAAGGTCAGAGAAAGCAGAACTTTGAGATAAGCATGAAAGACTTCATGGAGGAGGTGCCTCTGGGCTGGGCTTCAAAGACTGGGTCAGGTTTTGAGGTATGGAATATGGTGGACCAAGAAGACATTTCAGGAGAAGGCTATGGGACAGGCACATGCGTGAAGGTGAGAGGTCTCGGGACAGCAGTTGAAACTGGTTTAATGGAGCATGTGGCTTGTAAAGGAGAGTGGTGGGAGAGATGTCTGGACAGGGCGAGTGGAGTTAGAATCCGGAAGGCCTCCGCTGCCAGGGAAAGGAGTTTGAGTTCATTGGTAGGTCATGGGATGCCATTAATGGTGTCGGTGCCAAGAAGTATCACGATTGAGAAGATTAATCCTTAAGGGGGCGCAGGAGGTGACTGGAGTAGGGAGAATGAAGTCTAGGCTAGTTGGGGGCTATTGTTAATGGGTCAGGCATGGAAATCAGATCCTGAATCAGGATGATGGCAGGGACGCATAGAAAGGGGCTGCTGTAAGGACCCTCTGAGAAAAGGATCATCAAGAATCATCAGCTGATTGGAAAGGAGGGGGTGTCTGTGGGAAGTCGAGGATGGCTCAAGAGGCCATGAGGCTGAGGTTTGGGAGACCTGAGGTCTCATTGACCAAACCAGGGAAGTCAGGAGGAGGAGCCTGTTGGAGGTGTGGGGGCCACAGTGAGCTCTGCTTTACACAGTCAGAGTTTAAGGTGTCAATGGGACATTGAAGAGGAGGAACTGGGAGGTGGGGGGAGTGAGCTCTGAGCCATTCCAGGGACTGGGGATCATGCCTCGGGCACCTCCATCCCCATTTCCCTGGAATCCAGAAGAGTTGGGGGGTCCGAGCTCCCTGTACCTCAAGTGACCCTCCATCTCTCTCCCATCTCTGTCTCTCCCTGGTGTCTGTTTTTCTTCTCCTCCTCTCCTTGTCTCTCTCACACCCTCCTCCATCTCTCTCCCGCGTGTCTCTTTCCCTTCACTTCTCTCCTCCTTCGTTTCTCTCTCCCTTATCTGTCTGTGCCCTCTGCCGTCGCCCTCTTCCTCCAGCAGCCTCCCGTCTTCCTCCTGCAGTCCCCCCTCCCTGTCTCTCTCACCTGTTTCCACACCCTCACCTCCTACCACCCCCCTCAGCATGTTCCCTGGAAGCTGAGGGTCTCTGGGGCTCAGTCCCGGTCTCTCTCTTTCTCTCTCTCTCTCTCTGTCTCCCCACCCCTTCCCCCCAGCGTGTTCCCGAGAGAGCTGAAGGAAGTGTTTGCATCTTGGCGACTGCGCTGCGCAGAGCGGGGCCGGGAGGACATCGCTGACAGGCTGATCAGCGCCTCGCTCTTCCTGCGCTTCCTCTGCCCAGCCATTATGTCGCCCAGTCTCTTTGGGCTCATGCAGGAGTACCCAGATGAGCAGACCTCACGAACCCTCACCCTCATCGCCAAGGTCATCCAGAACCTGGCCAACTTTTCCAAGTGAGGGAAGCCTCAGGCAGGGGGTAGGGTGGGGCTAGAGTGGGCGGGAAGGGTCTCCCAGGAGACAGGGGTGGGTTTGAGGTCTTCTGTGTGTGACCTCTACCTTCTGGATGTTTTGGCCAGGTTTACCTCAAAGGAGGACTTTCTGGGATTCATGAATGAGTTTCTGGAGCTGGAGTGGGGTTCCATGCAGCAGTTCCTGTACGAGATCTCCAACCTGGACACACTAACCAACAGCAGTAGCTTTGAGGGTTACATTGACTTGGGCCGAGAGCTCTCCACACTGCACGCCCTGCTCTGGGAGGTGCTGCCCCAGCTCAGCAAGGTCAGCAAATGCCCCTTGGCCCATCCTCAGAGGTCTCCAGAGGCTCCTGTGGCCTGAGAAACCCACCCCCTGCACAGATTTTTCTCCTTTCCCTATTCCCAGATGTGTCACTACCACTCCCCCAGCTCACCCACCCCACCTGAATCCTCTGAGGTCCCCTTAAAGCTGGGCACTTAGCTCCCAGGTAACAGCCTCCCTGTTCCAGGAAGCCCTCTTGAAGCTGGGCCCACTGCCCCGGCTCCTCAACGACATCAGCACAGCTCTGAGGAACCCCAACATCCAAAGGCAGCCAAGCCGTCAGAGCGAGCGGCCTCGGCCTCAGCCCATGGTGCTGCGGGGCCCTTCGGCCGAGATGCAGGGCTACATGATGCGGGACCTCAACAGGTGAGCGCCTTGGGACCCCCACACCTGCACCCTAGGAGCCCTTACATTTCTGTCCTAATACACTCCACTGGGCTCCATGTGTATCTCTTGAGGGCTTGAAAGGAGAGAGAAGCAGGCTCTTAGAGCAAATGGTAAGGAAACAGGTACAGCCAGTGGTGAGGCTGAGAGCCTTTTAAAGCCAGATGGAGCAAGAAACAGAGCCCCCAGAAAAAGTGCAGAGATTCCTCTAGCTCTAGCTTGGTGTAAGCCAAGGGTGTCCGGCTGCAAGCTCCACTTTGCTTTGTCCCTCTGCCTGCCCGTGCCTGCTCCAGACCTGAGGTCCAGCCAGTACACACTGGATCAGCCACCCGGTGCCAAAACATTCAGATACCTCTGTACTAGTTGGTAGAGAAGCACTACCCCCAGCTCCCCCACCAGAGCCCCGCAGACCTTGCCACAAAGTGCGAAGTAGCACCTGGACCCCACCCAGCAGGGCCTCCTCCGCTGCAGCATTCTGTCTGGTGGCGTGGCCCTGAGCCACAGCTGCTGCCCCCGTTATTTTGATGACGCCCTGCTTGTTCCTCTGCCCGCGTCTCTCCCTCCATGACGCCATTCCCATTCCACATTCCCGCCTCTCCTTCCATACGTCCACAACTTCTGCCCGCCTCTCTCCTTCTCTGTCTGTGCTTGCCCCTCTTCCCATCTCTCTCCAGCTCCATCGACCTTCAGTCCTTCATGGCTCGAGGCCTCAACAGGTGAGGGGCTCTCCCCTCCCCCACCCTCCTCTCAGTTCCTGTCTGCTCCCCTCTCCCCCTCCAGTGGCCTTCACCTTCTGCCGCTCCTCTTCTCCTCCATGCACCCTCATCTCCTCCATATCTGCCCAGATCTGCCCCTCATCCCTCCTCTTGCTGCCCCATCTCCCCTCCCTGAGGCCTCCCTCCATTCCTGGAGGGGCCTTGTCCTTTCCTTTTTTCCTCATATCCCCTCCTATCCTCCTTGCCTGCCTGCCCTCTCCAGAGCTGCCACCACCAGCTCTCAGCCCTTCCTGTGGGTCCCACTTCTCACCCTGAGGCCTGTGCCTGACCACAGCAGGCTCAACTGCTGGTAGCCTTGGTCTTACCTCCCACTCGTGTGCCCCCTTCCCTTCCAACAGCTCTATGGACATGGCTCGCCTCCCCTCCCCAACCAAGGAAAAGCCACCTCCACCGCCGCCTGGTGGGGGGAAAGACCTGTTCTACGTAAGCCGTCCGCCCCTGGCCCGATCTTCGCCAGCGTACTGCACGAGCAGCTCGGACATCACGGAGCCAGAGCAGAAGATGCTGAGTGTCAACAAGAGCGTCTCCATGCTGGATCTGCAGGGTGACGGGCCGGGCGGCCGCCTGAACAGCAGCAGCGTGTCCAACCTGGCGGCCGTTGGGGACCTGCTGCACTCTAGCCAGGCCTCTCTGACGGCGGCCTTGGGGCTGCGGCCTGCGCCCGCTGGACGCCTCTCCCAGGGGAGTGGCTCGTCCATCACGGCAGCCGGCATGCGCCTCAGCCAGATGGGCGTCACCACGGACGGTGTCCCTGCCCAGCAACTGCGCATCCCCCTCTCCTTCCAGAACCCTCTCTTCCACATGGCTGCTGATGGGCCAGGCCCCCCAGGGGGCCACGGAGGGGGTGGTGGCCATGGCCCACCCTCTTCCCATCACCACCATCATCACCATCACCACCACCGAGGTGGAGAGCCCCCAGGGGACACCTTCGCCCCATTCCATGGCTATAGCAAGAGTGAGGACCTCTCCTCAGGGGTCCCCAAGCCCCCCGCTGCTTCCATCCTTCACAGCCACAGCTACAGTGATGAGTTTGGACCCTCTGGCACTGACTTCACCCGTCGGCAGCTCTCACTCCAGGACAACCTGCAACACATGCTGTCCCCTCCCCAGATCACCATTGGTCCCCAGAGGCCTGTCCCCCCAGGGCCTGGAGGTGGGAGCGGCAGTGGGGGCAGTGGTGGGGGTGGCGGGGGCCAGCCGCCTCCATTGCAGAGGGGCAAGTCTCAGCAGTTGACGGTCAGCGCGGCCCAGAAACCCCGGCCATCCAGCGGGAATCTATTGCAGTCACCGGAGCCGAGTTACGGCCCTGCCCGTCCACGGCAGCAGAGCCTCAGCAAGGAGGGCAGCATTGGGGGCAGCGGGGGAAGCGGTGGCGGAGGGGGTGGGGGGCTCAAGCCCTCCATCACCAAGCAGGTAGGTGAGGGTGGGAGGAAGAAGGAAATGGGTTGGGGAGGTGGGGGTAGAACAGAGTCTGTGGTCTCAAGTTACAATTTTCTCACCTCCTTTAATTCGTTAAACAAGTGCACATAGAGTCCCTGCTGTGCGCCTGTGCTGTTCTAGGCACTGTGTGGTGACCCACAGAACTCCCTGCCCTTGTGGAACGCACGTTCAAAGGGGAGACCTGATAACTAATGATAGCTTTCACGAGGTGATCCGTGCTAGAGCAGGGGAACAGGATGGGGACTCTCCTCTCTTGGCAATGCCCACTCTCTAAACGCACTACACCTTCTCCCACCTTTCCTCTCTCCGTCTGCCCCCCGCCTTGTCCCAGCATTCTCAGACGCCTTCCACACTGAACCCTACAATGCCAGCCTCCGAGCGGACGGTGGCCTGGGTCTCCAATATGCCTCACCTGTCGGCTGACATCGAGAGTGCCCACATCGAGCGGGAGGAGTACAAACTCAAGGAGTACTCTAAGTCGATGGATGAGAGCCGGCTGGACAGGGTACGTGGGGCCCTACCATCCCCAAGCCCTGTGCTTCCCTTTACCCACAGGGCAGACTTCTAGTGCCTTCCAAGGGCAACATCTGGGGTCGGGTAGTTACGATGAAAAGAAAGGACAAAGATCTGATCCCCTCTCTGGAGAAGTCCTCAGTCTACCAAGGGAGGCCAGATACAATCAGTCCACTGAAAAGCCACTTTCAGCTGTTTTGTGGGTTGCACACATCACAGTTCTCTGTTAGACTACATCTATGTTTTTCCCCAGGGAGAACATAAGCCCTGGCTCCTGTGACTGCTCAGGAAAGTTACTTGGCCAGCAGTGTGAGCTGATAAATTGGGTGGGGGCAGAGAGGTTACAGTTGTACTACAAGTGAAGTACAGCTTACACAGTCACTGTCCCATGGACATCGGTGACAGAGGGTTGGTGGTTAGAGGTTGCATGTTGGAAAGTGGGGTGTATCAGCCCACGTGTGGAAAGAGTATCCTGACTCTCAGCTGGTAGTGGCCCAGAGCAAAAAACAGCAAGAGCTCTGGGGTTCACACACTTAGCAGAAAGTTCCTTTATGGGAAGCCGTTGCTGCAAGGATGGGGAAGAGGATGAGGAAGAGGGTGGCTGTGTATTAGATTATATGTAAAGACTATATGACTCCAACTTGGGGGAGCAGAGAGGTTTTGTGAGGCAAGTGGTCTCTGAACAGAGCAAAATGTTCGGATTGATTTAGATGCACTTGAGCTAAGAGAATATCTTCAGGCCATATAATAAATTATTTCCAGCACCATTTAACAAGCTGAGGACAAAATGCATTCAGAGTGTGTCTGTGGGTCTAAGTCCAGGTGCAGGTCCACACATGTCCAGATACATGAGAGCATGTATATTCCTCTCAGGGAGTGAGAGTCTATGATCTTGCTCTATTTTGAGGGAGCCTCAGCCCCATAGAATGGCCTTTTTAAAAGCCACTGTGTGTATGATCAACAGGCAAGGAAAGGGCTAGAGAAGGTGGCTGGGATGTCCCTTACCGTGCAGCGGCTGTGCCTGGCAGGCAGGGATAGAAGCTGGGTGGTGGGCTCTGGGCACAGCACCCCTCACAGTGCGGGGTCGTGTGCCCGGCGGGCAGGTGAAGGAGTATGAGGAGGAGATCCACTCACTGAAGGAGCGACTGCACATGTCCAACCGGAAGCTGGAAGAGTATGAGCGGAGGCTGCTGTCCCAGGAGGAACAGACTAGCAAAATCCTGATGCAGTATCAGGCCCGGCTGGAGCAGAGCGAGAAGAGGCTAAGGCAGCAGCAGGTGGAGAAGGACTCCCAAATCAAGAGCATCATTGGCAGGTGAGGAGCGGCCCGGGGAGGAGGAGCAAAGGAGAGGGTGAGGCTAAAGAGGGGCAGTGAGCTCCCCCTCCAGCCCCCAGCCCCTTTCCTCCAACTCAGGACACCACGAGGAAAGCCCACCACCCTGCTCCCGGGGATGCCACCCACTCTCCCATCACCTGATGGAGAGAAGCCTCTTGCTTAGTGCATTACACATTCCTTTACTAAACCCCGACCTCTCTCCTGATGGAGTAACTTCTGAAGCCCTTGGTAAACTACCTCTTACTGTCCAACCATCACTGTGTGTCTGGACCAGGCCTAGGCTGGGACTCCCCACTGCTTACTCTCAAGCCAGCCTAAGCATGGGTCCCTTAGCCATAGTAGCCCGACTACCCCATCCTGGGCACACCCTTCCTCTCCAGTCTCGGAAAGGTGTTCCATTAGAAAGTGAATGATGCTTGTTTAGCCTGTGCACATTTTTAACTGCTCTCCCAAGCCCTGGGCTCCAAAGGAGGCATCTCAACAAGGCAGGGGGGATGTGGTGAGTTCTCTTGAGAATTGGTGGGACCCCAGGCCCCACTTCAGCCAGAGCCAGCTCCATTTCAATCCATTCTAAATGTATTTTTGAGTAAAATTAATTAGAAGACAACTGCTTGACTTGAAACTGTTTTGAAAACCGCTGCTTTGAAATCCTTTGTGAGCAGTCACCTGGAGAATCTTCTTCAAAGGCAGGGAGATGCTGGGAATGACTATGTAAAGATTCCTTTTGGGCAAGGGGTGTCCAGGAGCTGCCCTGAAGATGGCCTAGGTTCTGTGAGGTGGAGGGGGGATGTAGAAGCCAGGTCTTCAGCTGCAGAGGGTCTAGGGAGGGCACTGTTGTGAAGGGAGCTTGGAGTGCCAGAGTGTCTGGTAGTAGAGGTCTTTGAGGCAAAGAAAACTCCTTAGCAGGGAGATGTGAGCATCCCTGAGAGGAAGGTGAATGACAGGGAGTCTTTGGGGATTGGAACAGTGGAGGGATTCTGAGGGCAGGGGAGAAGGATGCACAAGGCTTTTCCAGAGAACTGCAGGGGTTCCCTGGGACCAGGAGTTCATGGGCAGGCGCCAAGCCTGTGCCCGCCACTAACCCCACTGAAGCCCGTCCCTTCAGGCTGATGCTGGTGGAGGAGGAGCTGCGCCGGGACCACCCCGCCATGGCTGAGCCGCTGCCCGAACCCAAGAAGAGGCTGCTCGACGCTCAGGTGGAAATTACAATGTCATTTATCTTCTCCGTGTCCCATCCCCATCCATCCCACTGTCCTTCGTGCAGTCACTGCACCAGCCACCCCAGCCCCATCACCATCTGTCTCTCCTGTTGTCCTCCGTTTGTCCACTGGCTGCTCCAGCAGCTCCCCCAGCAACCCCATCTTCATCCCATCGTCTGTGCCTTTGTCACTCCTGGCAGTGTCGGCCCCACCCCTGTGCCTCCCCACCCTGTCTTCCCTCCTCCCATCTGCGTTTCAGGACCTCCTACTGGAACCTCAGTCTCTCTGCCCCCAGACCCCACCAGTTCCTGGAACCCCTGCCCCATCTGTGCCCACTTCTGTTGAAGTCGGGGAGTTCAGCTTCGTCTGAGCTCTTCTTGGGACAGGAGGGTCAGAGGCTCAGTTTGCTAGAACAGAGCACAGGGCAGTGTATGAGGTCCAGTTTCCCCAGGCTCTGGACGGTGCCCTGGGGACTTGAGGTCCTTGTCACCACTGTTCTCTTGGCTCCCCAATTTCCCTCACTCTTTGATAGCTCCCGCTTAGCTTCCCCTTCCTGACTCCTCAGATCTTGAGGGCCTCCCACCCTCCCTGCAAGCTCTCCCATCCTTCCCTCAGTGTTGAAGTCCAGCCTTCTTTGGCCTGTCTCTCCTTCTGGTCCTCACATCTGACCAGCCTCTCTAGCTCCCTGCTGCCTCCCTCTCTTTCAGCAGCCAGCTTTCAGGACCTCCCTCCTGCACTCTTACCCTTTGTTCCCCCCCAGTTCTGCACACTTTCCCACCCATGCTCCTCTCTCCTCCGCTCTGACCTCCAGGCTCCCCCTCGACCACCACCAAGGCTCCTGACCCCATGACCCCACTCTCTCCCCCTGCAGCTCCTCATCAGGTAATTCTCCTGGTTCCGCTTTGACAACGGGCGGAGGACACAGGGGGAGGTGACTCCGGACCACTGCAGGTTGGTCGTGAAGCCCACTCCCCTCTGACTCTCCAGAGCTTCCCCTCCTCTCACTGCTGCCCTCCACACCCGAGAACCTCCACAGACCCTACCCTCCTGACACCTCCTGCACAGACCCACCTCCCAAGGCACCGCCCAAAGAGAGCACTTCCGCCGCCTCCCAGAACTGTCCAGGGCCACCTCACCATCAGTAGGCGTTTGACCCTAGGCCGGCCTAGCACATTCCCTGATCACACTCCCTTTCCTACAAAACCCACCCCAGCCTCCTCCTGACTCTCAGTTCTCTTCCTCTGCCTTTCCAGTGTATGTCTGTCACCCCCCATTTCACCAAAGCGTCCTTGGGGTTGGGACACTGGGGGTGGAGTTTGTTAAAGGGGTGGTGGTGCTGGGTTGGAGGGCCCTGGCTAGAGGGGCTGTGCTGACTGCGGCAGGTAGGTTGGGATTTCCTCTTCCTTCTCCTTCACCTTGGTTCTGTAGAGAACCCTCCTTCCTTCCACCCCTCACCTGCTTCTCTCTCTTCCTCCCTCCTTACATCTGTGAGGTAGAAGGCTTCTGGGGCTCCTATTCGGTCCCACTGGGTGGGAATTAAGAGTGGGTGGTTAACTCAGGGAGACTTTGGGGGGCTCGGAAAGGTGTCGGGAACGTAAGCAGGGTGAGTGGAGCAAGAAGGAGCCTTGACAGATGTTAGGATGTGGACTGGCCCGTCTGGCATGGGAGTTGGAAGTGGAGTGAGATGTCCTCCCAGATAAGATCATGGGCTGGGTAGCCATGCTGATTCCCAGGCAGAGATGCCAGGAACAGCAAGTTAAATAAATGCAGGGGTTGCTGATGCCACTCACTCCCCATCTCCCGCCACCCAGTGGCCTTGCCGGACGCAGAATCCTACCTAAAAAGCCAGTAAATGGGAACCTGTCAGCCAGTGACATCATTTCTGAGATGCTTTATTTCCTGTGGGACTGATCTGCAGTGGGCAGTGGCTCCTCACACTGTAATTTTAACTCTCTGCCTGCCCAGCCTCTCTGTCAAAGTAGTTAGTGATCTGAAAACAGATGCTACAAGGCACCAGGGGACCTCACCATTTAAAGGACTCCTGCAGTGAATTCTTTTGTAAAATGAATAATGGCACCCTAATTTATCTGCTTTCTAAATTTGGGTCCATGGGAGTGTAGGGGGGATGCCTATGTGCTGTTGCCAGCAGACAAACAGAGGGAAGGGAATCTGAGGTTTCCTTCCCCTGCTCTCCTGCCACACTCAGGATACCCCACCATATGTAATTTCCTCTCTCGCTGACTTGTGGAAAATGTGTGAGATGTTCAGCAAGCTCGCGGTTTGGCTTAAATCTGGGGTTTGAGTGACCTGAGAGATGAGCTCTTTGATTTGGAAGGAAGAGCTGATCTGGGAGCCTCTGCTGAAATGTTTTTATGTCTTTTAGAGATTTGATCATACACAGCTAGGTTGCCTGGCCCTGTGGTCCAGGAAATAATTTGGACACTTTTTCTAAACCACTTTCAGGTATTGGTCCTTCTGCAACTCAGCCATTAATGTAAAAATTCATTTTGTGCCTGCGTTTTTAAAAGCCAAGGGAGTGACCTGAAGGGTAGAACACATGGCTTTCTTCTCTCCCTGCAGAGGAACAGAAGCCAGAGCTGAGGGTAGGAGCCAGGAGATGGTCCAGGAGTGGTAGGAGCAGGCAGAATAGGACCAGGGGTGGGAGCAGGGTTTGGTACCCCTCACCCTCTAACTGGGAGTCCAGGGTGAGGGAATGAAAGGAATGTGGGGGTGGAAAGGAATGAAGCCTTTCTGCTTCCTGGAGATGTAGAGATCGGGCCTGCTGTGTCTCTACAGAAGCTCCTAGTCCTTTCTTTTATGCCATTAGCATGAGAGAGAGGCAGCCCTCCCACAATATTTTTACCTTCCCACATCACTTCCCTGAATCCCCTTCCTTTCCCCCCAGTACAGTTAAACCTCTCTAATTTGGAATGTTATATTTGAGAAGATGACCACTCTGAATAAGTGACAAAACTGAATGACAGTGTCTATTTAATGAAATGCATGTCTTCAAAATACATACAGTAAGTAGAACTTGACGAACAAGGCGTTTCCACTCGAGGCCCTCAGGGAGCATGCGTTAATAAATAAATAGGCTTGAAAAGTCTGTTTTCTGGTATAGGTTAAATATTCCCTCCCACAGACACATTTCCACTATTAATTTGCTTAGTACACCCTTTTTTCACAGATAAAAGGAAACTCAAGCCCAGTTTTTGTTCAAATTATGAAAAATTCCAAATCCACGGGGGTTTGGATTAATGAGGTTTTGCTGTACTGCCTCCCCTTGTTCCCTCTCCACAGAGTTCCTACCTCAGATTGGAGGTGGGCTGAGAGGGGGGTCCCCGGGGTGGGGGCGTGGGTGGGCAGGGGGAGATACAGGATTCGGCTGGGGGGGGGGAGATAGGAACTTGCTTTTTTTGAACTGGTTTCCTGGTGTGACTCTGTGGGTTGGGGGTTGAGGGGGTGTTGTATGTGAGATGCTCTTCTCCCTGACCCCGGAAGATGTAACTTTTCCTGCAGGTGAGAAACCAGGAGGATGCAGGTGGGGGTGTCCTGGGGGAGGGGGGTGGGATATGGTTTATGGAGTGGGCTGGCTATGGGGGAGGCCACTGCTGGGGGGCTGGCACCCAGGTCCCTGCGAAGCGTCTCAATAAGTCCGCGCTCTCCTCTTGGTGTCTTGCAGGAGAGGCAGCTTCCCCCCTTGGGTCCAACAAACCCGCGTGTGACGCTCGCCCCACCTTGGAACGGCCTGGCCCCTCCAGCCCCACCTCCCCCACCCCGGCTGCAGATCACTGAGAACGGCGAGTTCCGAAACACCGCAGACCACTAGCCCACCCAGCATCACAGACTTCCTCCTCCTCCCTCCCGTGCACCCCACCCTGGAACAGCACCAACCACCAGGACTGGACGTAGTCGCCGAGGGACAGTGGGATTGCCTCCCTGAATGCTTCCCTGGGGGGCACCAATCCCCCTCCCCCACTGCACCATTTCCAGGAGGGAGAGTGGGGACTCTTAGTTGCCCCCTTTTCCTTCCTGTTGGGGTGCTGCCCCTGTGACCCCCAGGAACCCCTGCCCCAGGACACCACCTACCCCACACAGACCCCTTCACTCCGGGGTGCTATCCCCATCCTCTGCCTCATCGTTCCCCTGAGCACTGGGGGACAGATCCTCGCCCCCACCCTGGGGGTGTGGCACCTCCAAACTTTCAACTTCAGGGTGATTTTTTTAGCAGTAACCAGAGCTGACAATCTTACTCCCCTCCACCGCCCCATTTTGGCCTCCCTTGTCCCCCTTGTTATGGGGAGGGGACCCCAGGTGAGGGGGCCCTATTACCCCTTGATTTCTCAGGAGCGTCTGGGGGGGCTCAGCACGCACAAACTCCTTCTCCTCCTACCACTCTTAAATTTACTCCCTTCCCACCCAGAACCCAGATGGGGTGGAGGGGCCACCGGGGCAGGGAGGGGGCGGCAAGGGGGGAATGGGAGTTTTCTCCCCTTCTTCCCATACCTGATCTGCTCTTGGCTGGTCCCAGAGCGGGGTGAGGGGGCTTATGCCCCCCCCTCCCCCAGTGTGTTGGGTGGGGCAGAACTGAGGTTAGGGTGAGGGGTTAGGGTTTAGGAGGGTGTTTATGTCAGGGAGGACAGACTAGTTAATCTGCCCTACCCTGACACACACAGCCCCCACTGCCCCTAGCTTCTCTCTTCTTGGTCTCTACTCCCAGGGGGAGGGGGGAACTTACTCTAGGAAAAGCCATGTCTCTCTCCCCCAGGGTGGGGGGACCTGTGTTGGAGGAGGGGTGTTGGGGGCCCCCTTCCATGACTCTGTCTCCCGGGGGAGGTAGGACAGGGCTGGGCTTCCCTCTCATCCTCCCAGCCCTCCCCAATCTCCCTCCACCTCCCTCCCTCCCGCCAGCTCCACAATTTTTCGGTGTTTCTCTGTACATAGCTCTCTGGCGGGATAGGGGAGGTAGGATGGATGGGGTTTGGGGTGGGTAGGTCATAGGAGGGGAGAAGTCCCTCCTTGGCACCCCCTCTTCCCTGACTGCTGTCCCCTACCCAGCCTTGCCCCCTCATCCCTTCTTGCGTTTGGTATTGAGACTCTTCCCAGACTCCACCCTTCTTTCTTTTGTATGGACAGTTCCCCTTCAGTCCCATCCCCCTATACACATACACCCAGCCGGGGCCAAATTTATACTTATATAAAAGTTGTAAATATGTGAAATTTTATCCCTGTGCCCTTTCCTGCTTTCCCAACCTCATACCCTACCCCTGGACTCCCTTTCCTCTTCTCTTCTTTGGCTGTTGTAATTATCTGGGGTTTGTATTGTACATATCGGGGTGTGTGTGTGTGGGCTGGGGGCAACCCCTCTGTACAGAGCTTCCTGGCCCCCTCCCCCCCAGGCTTCCCTCCCCAACCACCACCCTAAGGGTAGGGAGATGTTCTTCCTACCTGTTTTATTTTGTTTTCTCGTTATCCCTCCCCACCCTACCCCACTCCCAGCCTACTCTATCCCCTACCACTGGCCCTTTTTCTCCACTCCCAGCCCCATTTCCTTTTTTTCTGGAGTGTGTGGTGAAACAGAAAAATCATGTTTAATAAACGGAGATTGTTCTTTTATCGCTGTGCGGACTTTCCTAGGATGGGACCTCCAGGAGAACCAGTAGGAACAGCCTGGGAGAAACTATATCCCTGCGTGATGCCATAGTCTCCCCCTAGAATATCACTCTCCCAATTAGCAAGGAGATTTATTCTATTTTAGAGCAGGGGTTTCGTACTTGCCAAAATTAACCAGTCTATCCCCTCACCACTGCGCCACTTAACAGGAAGGACTGAAGAGGTCAAGGAACACCAGCATTCTCTGATAAAGGATTCCACGTTTATATCTACATATACCTTAAAAAATAATAGTAGTTACCTAGAAATGAAGTTTATTTAATTTCCGGTTAAAATTCTCCCATGCGGAATGGAGGAAAGAACTTGGTTCCCTAGCGAATCTGGGTTCCAGCCCCAGGCCAACCACTTGGCAGCCTCAGTTTCCCCCAAGAGAAGTCAGTATGGCAACACCTACCTCGCAGGCAGAGTGGAGGGGGAGTGAGATACAAGATGATGAGGACAATACCTAACCCATAGAGTAGGTGCTAACTTACTTTCGCCCTTTCAGCACCTACTGGGCGCGGGCGCTACGTTTAACCACCGGAATGGCTCTCAGGTCGCCCTCTCCGTCCAGGGTACGTTCTCCCGAAGCCCGATTCCTTGACCTCGGAGAGGCGGCCGCTCCATCCGCAGCCCCGCTGAGGCCAGCGGCTTCCCGCCAGCACCGCCTTCTCTCCAGCGCAACCAATCAACACAAAGCTTGTAGGCCTGCGCCTCTCGATTGGCTGCGGTCCTGGCCCCGCCCACCGCCCCTGCGTCGGCATCCGGCCGAGAGGCGGTGGCTTCCGGCCGGGGCGGCGCGGTCTCTGCAGAGGTCCTCCGGACGCTGGGCCGCGTGTGTACCCGTGGGGGCGTGGCGGCGGAAAGGGCCGCCTGGCCGGCACTCGCGGTGTCCCGGTGGCTGTGTTTGCCCGGCAGCCGGACTCTGTGGGCACGTGAGTGGGAGGGGAGCGGCGGGCGGGAGCGGTCCTGGCCGGCGAGGTCCGGCTCGTGGCTGAAGGACCTCCTCATCTTCCACAGTCCCTGGAAGTTAAAGCCCCGGTTGGTGTTTTGTTGTGGCGGTTTGTTTTTGTTTTCTTGGCGGGGGAGTGCGCGGGACTTAGCTGCCGGAACTATTACTAACTGAAAAGTTTCCACATGTTGGGGGGCAGGGGAGGCGGGCGTTGTTTGAGGAGACACGGTTCCACTTATCCGGAGCTGCTGTGACCCCTTCTCTTTCCTCCGCAGCCTTTCTCCCGCGCGGGCTCTACCCCGCCCCTCACCTCCTGTTCTCCTTCCTCTGGGATCTCTCTTTCCCAGGAGGCCATGGATACTTCGACGCCTTTGCCTTCCGTAGCTCCCTCCCCGGTCTGCAACCCAGCCCCACGGACGATCCAGATCGAATTCCCTCAGCATAGCTCATTGCTTCTAGAAGCCCTGAACCGCCACAGGCTAGAGGGAAAGTTCTGTGACGTGTCCCTCCTGGTGCAGGGCCGCGAACTTAGGGCTCACAAAGCGGTGTTGGCTGCCGCCTCTCCTTACTTCCATGACAAGCTTCTTCTGGGGGATGCTCCACGGCTCACTCTGCCCAGCGTCATCGAAGCCGATGCCTTCGAGGGGCTGCTCCAGCTCATTTATTCAGGGCGCCTCCGTCTGCCACTGGACGCTCTCCCCGCCCACCTCCTTGTGGCCAGTGGCCTCCAAATGTGGCAAGTAGTAGATCAGTGCTCAGAGATTTTGAAAGAACTAGAAAACTCAGGTGGTGGAATTTCAACCCGGGGGACAGCCCCCTTCCACACACTTCTTTCCACAACATCCTCTGCAGGAGGCTGGTGCATTCGCTCTGCCCCTTTCCAGACCCCAGCGCAGTCTTCTCCTTCTACCGAGAGCCCCGCTGTAGGGGAGGGGAGTGAACTGGGAGATGTGTTGCAGATTCAAGTTGAAGAGGAGGAGGAGGAAGAAGATGAGGAGGACCAGGGATCAGCAGCACCGTCTCAGGCTCCTCACCCTCAGAGAGGATCAGGGAGTTTTCCCCACCCTTCTGGATCCCACCCACTGCCTGTATCCGCTACTCCCCGCAGGCTTCCAGAGGGTGAGAGTGCGCCACTTGAGCCTCCTGCCTCTCACACTGCACTGCCCCCCAAGATCTTCTTCGTTAAGCAGGAACCCTTTGAGCCCAAGGAGGAGATATCAGGAGGTGGAACTCAGTCTGGAGGAGCAAAGGAGGAAACCAAAGTGTTTCCTGGAGGGGACACTGAAGGGAATGGAGAGCTAGGATTCTTGCTGCCATCAGGAACAGGAACAACGTCTGGAGGAGGTGGTCCATCCTGGAAACCAGTGGATCTTCATGGGAATGAAATCCTGTCAGGGGGTGGGGGACCTGGGGGAGCAGGGCAGGCTGTGCATGGGCCTGTGAAGCTAGGTGGGGCACCCCCTGCAGATGGAAAACGCTTTGGTTGTTTGTGTGGGAAGCGGTTTGCGGTGAAGCCAAAGCGTGACCGGCACATCATGCTGACCTTCAGCCTTCGGCCCTTTGGCTGTGGCATCTGCAACAAGCGCTTCAAGCTGAAGCACCATCTGACAGAGCACATGAAGACCCATGCTGGAGCCTTGCATGCCTGTCCCCACTGTGGCCGTCGGTTCCGTGTCCATGCCTGTTTCCTTCGCCACCGGGACCTGTGCAAAGGCCAGGGCTGGGCCACTGCTCACTGGACTTATAAGTGACTGCTCAGGCCACATGCTAGCTTCCAGGACAAGGGAGCCACTGCTGCTGATGGATACTTCACCACTGTGGCATCCCAGTCCTGGATCTTGTCATCATGCCAAGAGAATATGTTATGGATTTCTTGTTTTGGGGTGTTGGCCTCAATCTGGCAGTTTTGGAAACTTTTCTCATGTCCAGGTTTTTGCTAACTACGGGAAGGTGGGTTTACAGGCTATACATAAATTGATCACTTGCCCATAATCTTTTCGTACAGGAAACCAGATTTCAGATTAGTTTATTTGATGAGAGAGAAACTAGAGCACAAAACATGATAAATGTTTCATTCAGTCTCTATGAGTAATTAAAGGAGCTGGTCTCCATCTAGAGATATGTTTGATTCAGAGTTCTAGTAATTCAGAGACTAAGCTCTTAAGTTTTTCTCTCCTTTATCATTACTGTAATTATGTGAGTAGAGTTTTTATATACTTTTTTTTGTTATATCTTTCCAGAAGCCCTTCAGAATTGCTTTCTCACCGGTAGATACTTTTCCAACACCTTTATTTTTCATGTTGTAGTTGAGCACTTTAACAAATTGAACATTCCACGTGTCATGTAGAACTCTCATTAATAGAGTCTGTGCCTCTTGCCCACCACTGGTCACACATACATTCATCACAATGACTGGAATGTGACCAGTGAACTTGGGAGATGGCCACTGACCTAACATGCTCTCAGGGTAGCAACACTGCTCTGAACAAGTGGCCATGAGCAGTGGGACTCAGGGCTGAGATGGCATACGCTAAAGGGTAGAGAATAACTGCACAGTGGGACCACACCCCTTTCCTTTTCATCCCCAACTACACATTACCTTGGTCAACAGGTAACAGGGTAGATATTGTAACAGGGAGATTGTCATAGGTTACTTAATTTCTTCAAATAAACTTTGCCCTAGAATGTATGCGAGTAGTAGACTGAATTGAGTCATTTATGTGGGAGAGACGATGTGAGAACAGAGTTGCAAAGACTTGGATGTATTCCTTATGCAGCTGGGTTATGTCGATGGGGGAAGATATGGGATGGTTTTCACAGATATGGAGAACACTGTCCTGGACTTCAGTGAGCCAGATTCTCAGCCCTGACCTGCCAGTGAATGACCTCTGGTAAGTTGCCTTGTCTCTCAAAGTCTGAACTGTTTTATCAACTTACTGTTTTTTTTGATGAGGTGGTATGTACCTCCTAACTGGTTCTCAGTCGTCCATTTTTTTTACGGGGTTGGTTCACATGATCTTTACCTATAATATTCTCTGACTCCATGTATTATGAATATTGTTTGGTTATTGTTTGGTCTGTTCTACATTTAGTGCAAAGCACTGTACTAGATCCTGAGTTATACTCTACTCTCAAAGGATTTACAACTACTACCAAAGCTAGACAAACAATGACAATGTGGTATTGTAAGTCCATGACAGTGGGCAGTACAAGCTACTATAGTAGCACAAAGGAAGCCAAGCAAAGACCTATTAAAGGTCACCAGAGGTTTCACAAAGAACTCCATTGCCAGAGTATGGCAATGGGTGTGGGTGGCTAAACTGATGTGGAAAAGGTGGGCATGAGTTGAAGTCACAACTATAGGGCCAACAGTGACAGCCTTTACCAAAGCATGTTCCTCAAAAGTTAATTAGGTGTGAGGGGGGAGGGTATACCTCAAGTGGTAGAACACATGCTTAGCATGCATGAGGTCCTGAGTTCAATCCCTAGTACCTCCATTAAAAAATAACTAATAATAATAATAAATAAATAAATATACCTAGTGACCACCCCCCTGCTGAAAAAAGTTATTAGATATGGTACCTAAAGGGGCTAAAGAATGTGAAGGCTGAGTACTTCTTATGGCTGAGAAGGTGAATTCTAGCTGGGATCTGTCAGCCTTTCTAAAAAGCCTTGCCATGGCACCATCTCTATAGTAAGGACTGTGACCACAGTGAGAAAGGGGTCAGGGATGGGGGTTGCCAGTCTTGGCTCTACTACAATCCCACCCACCTGTCACTCTTTTGGCACACATTCTGTAGATGACTTTATCTCTTGGTCAGGATCCTTGGGTTGCAAGCAAGGGAAGCTAGCTCTGAGTAACCTTATCAAAAAGAGTCAGGTGGCTCCTAGAATGGAAGGAAGGGCTAAAAGACAGCCTTGTCAGACCTGGGTCAGCTCCAGCGGCTCAGGGGGCAGGAATTCTTGGGGAATTCTTCAAGTCATATGCTTAAGGATGATGACTCAATCAGTCTTACTTCTTGTGTCACTCATCTCCAGATAAAATATCCCAGGAGAGAACTCTGAGTCTCAGGTCCACCCACTGGTCAGAGCACCTTGATCACATGTTCCATTGAGGCAACAAATCCTGGAATCCTCAAAGGGAAATTGAAGTCCTGGGATAGCAGAGTAGGGAATGAGTGCTGGCCAACCCACAGGAACAGGTGCCCACCCATACAGTCTCCGTGTGTTGCCAATCTTGGGATCTGTAAAGCTTCAGATATACCTGGCACTTAACAAGTGTTCAAGAAATACTGAACCTGCCCAGCCCTCTGAACTTATGGCAGGATTGCTTCCCATAGCATTAAAGAGTTTAATCCCCATAGCACTTCACTACTTCAATAAATCCAATTAAAAGCCATGTTTGAAAGTGTTGGGGGTTTTTTAATTTAATTTAAAAGTATAACAGAGAAATGGAGTTCCATCATGAAAGATTTTGGTTTAAACTGGCTTAAACGTGCACCTCTGCTTCTGTCCTTGCCTCCTTATAGTGGGAGAGATGTCCCTTCTACTGTCTAAGGCTAGCTCCCTTCCCAGAGCTTTGCTCTTTAATTATCCTCTGTGTCGTGTATCTTCACTCTCTATCTCTGTAGTTCTTCATTAGCATTTAATACATTCACAGAGTTTGAGAATTAATACATGTAAAGTACTTAGGAACAGTGCCTTGCACTCGGTAAACTCAATAAATGTCAGCTATTTGTATGAGTGAGAACATTAGTTCCCCACACCTTAACAGGGATCAGTTCTCTCAGGGAGGGATCATATACATAAAGGGAAAATATTTTCAACTTAAAGGGAAATGAGGCATACAGCACTCAGTAAGGATTAGATGTTATCATTTTTAATTATTACCTTTCTCAAATGCTAGTGTTTTTAAGGGCTCTTTTCACCATCTTTTAACTGTACACTCTTGGGTGATTTTTATCCACTTTTCTGAGTTAAACTATTTAAATACCAATGATCCATAGTTTTATATCTCCAGCTTCCTGACCCCCTTCCCCCCCCCCCCCACTGCCAGACCCCCTTAGATTTCTTCCCTCTTTCATTCGTTCCTGTAACAATAAGCACCTGCTGTGTACCAGGCACTGATGGAAAAAGCAGAAGTATCACAGGGGCTTGGACCCTGGATCATCACTTTAATAGAGACAGATGTTTAAACCAGCTATGTAGGTGCTTCATAGATATCTCAAAACTCAACATGTCTAAAATACCCTACCCTACCTCTAGCCAGCTGCTCCTCCATTGTTTCCAGATTTAGTGATGGTTCCACCATCCACCCAAGTGTCCAAGACTGAAATAAGAGTGTCCCTGGAAACCTATCTCAGCTCCTGTACCTGTCCTACCAATGTTATTGACTAAATATTTCAAGTTGAAGCCTGCCTTCATTTTCACTGCTTCTGCTGTCACCTCCTACCTGGTTGTTTCCATCTTGCTTCCCTTTATACTTCACTGTACACACTATGGCCAGAGTGATCTTTCTGAAGCAAAAAGTACTGTTTCATCAGCTCTCCAGCTTAAACCTTTCATTTGCTTCCTCTTAATTTTTCATGAAGTCCAAATGATCTGGTCCCAGTTACTACAATCTCATCATTCATTATTGTCTCCCTAGGCCTCTGCTTTTCCTGCCCCCCCATGCTCATCTCTCTTCCTAGAATAGTTACCTACCTAGAAATATCCCCAGTGGACTAATTCCTAATCTCTTCAGATATCAGTTTAAACATCACTTCCTCTAGAAATCTCCCTGGCCATTAGGTTAGGGTAGGACCTCTGCTATGTGTTCTAACAGCTTTTATTTCCCCGTATCATAAGCCTTTCTTGGACTTTCCTTTACTCAGTAAGTAAATATGTGGGTGCTGGTTTAGGCACGGTGGACATTGTTTGGATTACATTCCAGTGCTAGAAAGGAAAGAAACCAGGCAATAAGGTGGAGAGTAACAAAAGGAAGGCATACTGAGCACATTGATCTAGTATTCAAAGGAAAAGAAAGAACCAGTCATGCAAAGCAGGGCAAGGAAAATGGTTCCAGTAAAGTGTTCAGCAGATGCAAAGGTCAAGAAAGAGAATGGGAGGTGTGTTTGACATACCAGTGGGCCTGGAGAGGAATGAGATTATCTTAGTCCATTTGGGCATCTGTAACAAAATACCACAAACTGGATGGCTTCTAAACAACAAAAATTTACTTTTCGTAGTTCTGGAGACTGGGAAGTCCAAGATCAAGCACCAGAAGATTCAGTGTCATGAGGACCTGCTTTCTGGTTCATAAACAGTCATCTTCTGTCTATCTCCACATAGTGGAAAGAGAAAGGGAGCTCTCTAGGGTCTCTTTTATAAGAGCACTGGTCCCATTCATGATGGCTTCACCTTCATGACCTAATCACTACCCAAAAGCCTTAACCACCTAATACCATCACATTGGGGATTAGGATTTCAACATGTGAATTTGGGGGGACATAAATATTCAGTTCGTTGCAGATGTGACTGAAGAAGTAGGCTGGGGCTGGGCTATATAGAGCCTTTCAGATTGTCATAAGGAATTTGGATTTTATTCTAAATGCAATGGGAAGGCAATAAAGAGTTTAAAGCAGGGGAGTAATTGTCTTTTCTCATTTTAAACACATTCCTATACCTACAGAGCTAATAGTGGATCATTAGGGGGCAAGAGTGGAAGCAGGGAGACCAATTAGACTATTCCATTAGTGCAGACAAGAGGTGGGTAAAGTAGATATGGAGAAAAGAGACAGATTAAAGCTATTATATTTCAAGGTAGGACTGACACAGGACATTATAACATTAATACAGAGATTTGGGGAAGTAATAAATTAAGAAAGATTTCTAGAATTTTGTCTTGAACAGTTGAATTAGAGGCCATTTAGTGAGTGGAAGACAGGAATGGAACTTGGGAGTGGATCAAGAGTTCTCTCTGAATGACTAAAAGCTGTCCAATGGGCAGCTAGATGTACTTGACCAGTGTTCTTCTAGACCAAGGATTGGCAAAATTACTCTATAAAGGATCAGATAGTAAACACTGGGCTTTGCATGCCAAGAAGCAAAGTCAAGGATATTATATACATACATAAAAATTAAGGAAAACAAATTTCTACAAATTTTTATTGACAAAATTCAAAATATAATAATTGAGTATAATTTTTTGTAACAGTTCTGTTGCTTAAGTGGGGTTCAGAGTCAGTGTTTCCGATTATTAAAATCAATTGCAAACATTCATGTATTAGTGCTGATTTATAATGAGATTTTGTATATTTCATCTTTGAAAATGTCTTCACACAGATACTACTGCCAAATACTGATATCAATCCAAGAGCATATGATTTTAATTGAGCATATTTATCACTAGAAAGGCATTTATAGAATTCTGTCATTTATATTCTCTTGATACTTGCCTTTTATTCTCTTGATACTTGCCTTTTATCACATCATTACATTGTAGATTAGTCACATCCAAAGTTGAAGGTTAGGTGGAAGCTCCTTAATTGTACAACTAAAATACAGAAATTTCCTTTGACTTGCACTGAGATCTGAAAAGCATTGCTGGAACTGTAGTTTGAGCTCAGGAAATGTATTTACTGCAAATTTGTGTGGGAATGGAGATCTTGCTTCTTGTTCTTGACATTGCCTGCGATTCAAACAGCTTTAATGACTTGGCAGCAATGTACGGTTTGCATACAAGCTCTGTTTTGCCTTGTTATTTTTTGCCTTGTAAGAAACGGTACTACGTCTACAGCAGGCGCCCACTGACCAAAGTATGGATAAACAAAATATGATATATACATACAATAGAATGTTACTCAGCTTTAAAAAGGAAGGAAATTCTTACCCATACTCCAACATGGGTGAACCTTGAAGACATCATATTAAGTGAAGTAAGCCAGTCACAAAAGGACAAACACTGTATGACTCCCTTTATATGAGGGATTTACAGAGTGGTCAAGTTCATAGAGACAGAAAATAAAACAGTTGCTGCTAGAGGCTGGGGAGAGCAGGAAATGGGGCATTATTGGGTACAGAGTTTCAATTTGAAAGATGAAAAAAGTTCTGCAGATAGATGGTGGTGATGGTTGCACAACAACATGAATGTACTTAATGCCACTGAACCACACATTTAAAATGGTTTAAATTGTAAATTTTGTGATATATATTTTACCACAATAAAAACATAAATAAATGAACCACTAGTGAACTAATGGATCTAGGCACTGAGCATCAGTGGCTGCTAATACCACAAAAAAGAAACAACCAGACATGATGAGCTTCTTATGGAAAGCACCAACATCACCTATTAGTTTGGCCAAAAATATCAAACATGAATGTGATCAAGCCTCAAGATACAGCTATCAATTCACAGAAAATACAGAAGACAGGGAAACATGTTAAACCATACCACAGTGATGCAAAAAGCAAAATGGAGTCTAAGAAATTCTGGGGAACAAACAGCAAATTTTATTCAGAAAAAAAAGTTGCAAGGGGAAAAAAGGGATGGAAGGAAACCTGTAGTTTCAAAGAGTTTTAGACATACTAATCAATCATAATGTGTGGACCTCAGTTGGATCATAGCGTTTAGAAAAAGACTTTTTTTTTTTAAATTATGACCTTTATGACACAACTGTGGTTTTAGCCACTGACTGGAAATTTGAAGATATCAGGAGTTACTGTTAAAATTATTAGTTGTGATAATGATATTGTGAGTTAAGTTTAAAGGGGGGGGGCTTGTCTTTTGATGGCATTGGTTACTTATGGATAGACACATTTGTCTATAGTTGTGAACTGAATAAAAATACCAAATACACACATATGAGCTCAAGAGAACTGTATTAATTATAATTAGTATACATATATAGTCAAGTTATAAAAGATTGAGAAATAAATTTGGAAATAGTTATATACTTTTAAGAACATCTAATCAGAAATTTTATATTACAAACACATTCTGGTTACTAGTGTTACATTCCTTTTGCTTGTATTATGCAGCTCCTGATAAACCCAGACTGCTGGAAATTGCATTTTTTAACGTGATTCTTCTGCTCTTGTCATGATCATGATCCCTTGGAAGCAACAGCAATTATTCTGTCTACATGATCTAAAATTTCCTTTAAAGATTTATTGTCAAGTATCAGTGGCTCTTTGTATTAGTCTTAGAGGGCTGCCATTGCAAAATTCCACAGGCTGTGTGGCTTAAACAAGAGATACTTATTTTCTCACAGTTCTGGAGACTGTAAGTTCAACATTAAGATGCCAGCAGGTTTGGTTTCTCCTGAGACCTGTGTCCTTGGCTAGCAGACTGCTGCCTTCTCACTGGGTCCTCACGTGACCCCTCTCTGTGCACATGCACTCCCGGTGTCTCTATTCATGCAAAGACACTCCTCATACTAGATTAGGCCCCCCCCCCCACCTATGACTTCATATAGCCTTAATTACCTCTTTAAAGGCCTTATCTCCAAATACAGTCACATTGAGCATTAGAGTTTCAACATATAAATTTGGTGGGGGAGGAGACACAGTTCAGTCCATAACACTGCTCTTCCTCCAACTTAGTTCCCTCCAGTATTATTCCTTCTAGTTGAATGTGTTTCTTGGAAGGAACATGGTAAAGCTTTCCAGAATCAACAGCAGTTTAATAATTAGTCTTTATTTTCTCACACACAGGAAATAAGATATTCATAGTCAATCGGAATGTATGTATGGCCACCCGTATACCCTTTATGCTTTCACCTCTTAATAGACTTTTTCACTTCCAATATACACACTTCTAAAGGTTTAATACTTTAAGTTGTCACTTTTAGATGATCCATTTTGAGTTGATTTTTGTGTATTATGTGGGGTAAGGCTCCACATTCATTATTTTGCATGTGCATTGTCTAATGTCCCTTCATTTCAGCCTGAAGCATTTCTTATAGAGCAGGTCTCCTGGCATTTAACTCCATCAGTTTTTGTTTTTCTGGGACTGTCTTAATTTTTTCTATGTTCTTGAAAGATAGTTTTCCTGGATATAGAATTCTTGGTTGACAGGTTTCCCCCCTCCAGCACTTTAATTATGTCATCCCACTGCCTTTTGGCCTCAATGGTTTTCTGATTAAAAATTGGCTTTTAATACTTACTGATTATCTCTTGCATATTATAATTCACTTCTCTTTTGCTGCTTTCAGGATTCTCTATTTTCAGCTTTCAACAGTTTGATTATATGTCTCAATATGGAACTCTGCATTGATCCTACTTGGAGTTTGTTGAGCTTCTGGGATGTACAGATTCATGTCTTTTATCAAATTGATGTGGGGGTGTTCAGCTATTAATTCTTCAAAATTTTTTTTCTGTCCATTTCTCTCTTTCCTCTCCTTCTTGGGACTCACATACATTGGTATGTCTGACAGTGTCTCACAGCTCTCTTAGGCTCTGTTCATTTTTCTTCATACTTTTTTCTTTCTGTTCCTCAGATTGGATAATTTCATTTGACCTATTTTTAAGTTCACTGATTCTTTCCTCTGTCTGCTCAAATTAGCTGTTGAAATCCTCTAGTGAATTTTTCATTTCAGTTATTGTACATTTCAACTTGAGAATTGCTATTTGCTTCCTTTTTATCATTTATATCTATTGATATTCTCCTTTTTCTTCCCTGTGAGTGGACCTAACTTCCTTGTCTCTTTGCTTGCTTCATAGATTTTATTAAAAACTGTACATCTTGAGGGGGAGGGTATAGCTCAAGGGGTAGATTGTGTGCTTAACATGCAAGAGATCCTGGGTGCAATCCCCAGTACCTCCATTAAAAAATTAATAAATAAATAAACCTAATTCTACACACAGGTGCACATACACACACACACACACACACACACAAAGGAAAGGAAAAGAAAAATGGGCATTTGAATATTATGGAAAACAAAAAGAAAAGAAAAGAAAGAAAAGGAAAGGAAAATTCTCTCTAGGTCTTTCCAGATTGGCTCTGGGTTGGGAAAACTCCTTCAATGCTTAACCAGGCCATTTACAACTCTTTCTCGGCCTTCACTTCCTGTTTGCACTGAGCGTAAAGACCATTCAGAGGTGAACGCTTATGCTCTTCTTAGGTCTTTTCTGAGCATACATCCTGCCTTGGGCATGTGTGTGGATTTCTAGGTTCCCCAATATATATGGGAAATTTCCAAGTCCCTGTTGCCCCCAAAATCTTATTCCCTGGCTTTTCCTCTCAGGTTTTGGCATGTCTGTTGTTTGTTCTCTTATATTTTGCCCCAGGTGGCACAGCTTGTTCATTTGTCTTTCAGTGTTTTCAAAAAATGTCTGTATAACTTCTCTGCTCTGATAGATTTCTAAGATAGGCAGAACAGAGGAAGCCTCTTATATTAGTCCTTCAGGGAATCCCTAGTCAGGTCAAAACATACAAACACAATTTCTTAGGAAAGAAATCTACTCTGCTCCCTCTGGAACCAGGAACCACACTGGGAACAAGAGCTGCCATTTTCAAGAATGTAAACATGTCGGGGTGGGTTGGGGGGGGGGAGTGGGGGAGGTGGGCAGGACTAGTTAAAACACCTCGAAGTTCTCCACCCTGTTACAGAGGCCTTTCTTCTGCTTAAGCATTTACTTGGTTGCTGTAAATTTCTCTCACTACCTTCCAGATTTTATAAGGTTGATTCTGACAATTTTTGACTGGTTTTTTTTTTTTTTTTGATATTTCTGGGGAGTGCTGACCCCCAAAGGTTCCCATTTGCCTGTTTTCACTCATGTCACTCACAGTGATGTTTTGAATTTTTTTTTTTAAATGGAGGTACTAGGAATTGAACCCAGGACCTCATGCATGCTAAGCATGTGCTCTAACACTGAGCTATACCCAGCCCCCTACCCTTGAACTCTTAATTGTAGAAATCTAGTACATCTTTTGTTAGATACTTTTCTGGGTATTTGATGTAATTATAAATGGTATTTTTAAAAATCTTATTTTCTAATTAAAAATTGCTAATATATAAAAATGCAATTTTTAAAAATATTTGATCCAGAGATCAAACTAAATTTACTTATTAATTCTAATAGTTTCTATGTGGATTCTTTTGGATTTTCTATGTCATCTGTGAATAATGACAGTTTAATTTTTCTTTCCAACCCTCTGCCTTTCATTAATTTTTCTTGCATTATTATAAAGGACCTCTAATACAATTGACAATACAATTAAATTGATGTGGGGATAGTGAACATCCTTTTTCACATCTGACCCTGTGGGGAAAGCTTTCAATATTTCACTATTGACTATGATGGTTGCGAAGATTTTCTTAAGATACTTTTTTAGGTTTCTGTAAGTGTCCTTGCTGTGCTGAATAGAGAAAATGACAGGCTCAAGCTAACCAGCTACAAACTCAGGAAAAGTATGAGAGCCAGAATGCCTCAATGGTAGTATTTTTTTATTTTAATTGAACTACAGTCAGTTACAATGTGTCAGTTTCTGGTGTACAGCATAATGTCCCAGTCATGCATATATATATCAGTAGTAGCTGTCTTTATATTCTTTTTCATTAAAGGTTATTGTAAGATATTGAATATAGTTCCCTGTGCTGTACAGAAGAAATTTGTTTTTTTTAATCTATTTTTATATATAGTGGTTAACATTTGCAAATCTCAAACTCCCAAATTTATCCCTTCTGACCCCCTCTCCCCTAGTAATCATAAGATTGTTCACTATGTCTGCGAGTCTGTTTCTATTCTGTAGATGAGTTCGTTAGTGTTCTCTTTTTTCTTTCTTTTTTTTTTTTTTTTTTAGATTCCACGTATTAGTGATATCATATGGTATTTTTCTTTCTCTTTCTGGCTTCACTTAGAATGACAATCTTCAGGTCCCATCCATGTTGCTGCAAATGGTATTATTTTTTTCTTTTTTTTTTAATCACTGAGTAGTATTGCATTGTATAAACATACCACAACTTCTTTATCCAGTCATCTGTCAGTGGACATTTAGGTTGCTTCCATGTCTTGGCTATCGTATATAGTGCTACTATGAACATTGGGGTGCATGTTTTTTGTTTTTTGTTTTAAAGACAGACATCTCCTGTAGCTAGAGGGCAGATTGAGCTGAAACTCAAGTACAGGACTTGATTGTAAGTGTAGCAGAATTATAGAATTGACTTAATTCACAGCCTGTTAAGACTCCTACATCAAAATCAGTGCCCTGATAAGGAGAGAGTGGCACCCTGATATCCCTGATACCTGGGATGGAGTTACCTATATGGACACACTTGAAAACCTTGAACCCTAGATTCCCCTGAATTCTCTAGAACTAAAGAAGTGTTCCATTTCCCCCTTGTTGGGAGATAATAGTTTCTCCTTGTTCAGAAGTATGTGGAGGCTACATCTGAGGCAGTTGCCTTGTAAGTGATACCTGCCCTTCCCAAGATTTGCCCCCAAACTCCTTCATGACTTCTAGGCTAATAATTTGGATCATTTTTTGTTATGGCCCAATTGGGGAAATACTGACTTCACTTTGGGAGAAAAGAAATTATTCACTAAAAGAGTTGCAGAATCTGGGTAATATGTACCTGTAGTAACTGGAAGAATATGCCCAGGGATGGGGATTTTGAAGGTTCTGGAACAAGGGGATTAGAATATAAGACTGGATAAGGAAGCATATATTAATATAAAGACACTCTCTTGTGATTTAGGATTTAACTCCTGGCAAAGACACCTAGAAGTGATCCTAGCACATCACTGAGAAAGCTCCTTGAAGCTTGGAAAAACAGTACCCTATGGTGAGAGAGGTGCTGGAACTGCCTTGGAAAAGTTAAAATGTAGACATGCTAGAATAAATTTACCTTTATCAAAGAACTCAACAGTTGACTGTGTTCCCTGGGAGGCCAGAGGATACTCCCCTCAATAAAGCAATAAGAAATCTGCTAGAGATGAGCACTGACATTGTTGAGAATATCAGTAGTAGCTGTTCTTTGAAAGCTAGGATTCATCATAGAGGAGGCTGATAAAGTACTGAAGTCCCTAGTGTCAATGGAGATGATAGGATTTTTAACCAGTAGAGGCCCTGACTTAATTGTCAGTGCTAAGGCAGACATAATTACCATAATAGGCAGCAAAGTAAGAATGGCAACCAGAGGGAAGAGACTGATGGAGATCTGTGGCAATGGCTATTAGGCCATGGTATTTCCAGTGAAAGATAGACAGAAAGCCGATTAGGCTATTACTCAATCTACGTAACCAAAAAAAGATCAAGAGTGAATGAGTCTTGAGGAGGGCATAGCGCAGTGGTTAGAGTATATGTTTAGCATGCACGAGGTCCTGAGTTCAGTACCTCCATTAAGATAACTAACTAAATAAATAAACCTAGTTACCCCCAAACAAACAAACAAACAAACAAAAGAGTGAATGAGCCAAAGGCTGATGTTTGCTACTGAAATGGAAAAATCATGATCCCTCATTCAATTACTAGAATGGAGACAGTTCTTAGACCCAGAGAAGACTGAATTATCTTGAGGAAGGACTCTGACAACACAGTAGCAGTTCCTCTAATCCTAAAGGGACCTATTGTAATTTACTAAGGTAACTGTACACAGGACAAAGGAGGAACAATAAGATCTTTTGAGAGATGTTGGTTTTAGAATCTGTGGTGACGCTGGTATCAGGATACCCAAAGTGACATCATGACCTCCCTATTAAGTGGTATATGGAGGCTGGGTGATAAATGGTGTCCTGGACCAAGTTTTTCTCAGCAGAGCTTGGTTCATGAGGACGTGATAAGACTATTGCTGGTGTGGAGAAAGTTTTAGTGGTCTCAGTAGAAAATCAGTGGTTCTCATGGGTCTGTGAACCAATCCTCTGGTAATATGCCTACCAGAGAATGGATCTATTTAGATAGAACTCTCACATTGGCTCTCTAATCTATGAAGTAGGAGCCATAATGATGGGAAAATATGAGTAAAAGCTCCCAAAACAATCTTTCCTACCACCTGCCAAGCCAAGATATATTAGATAAATTCGTTTTGCATTCCACTTGGAATGACAGATTCATATCAACATGAAATACTTAAAGAATGCAGTTGTTATATATTTTATTTCCATTTTTTCACCACTGTGGCTCCTGTGAAAACCAGTATGACTATGATGGATGATGGTGAACTATTTGATAATCCAACATAGACTCTGGGTCTTGGTATATGGGTTTTGATCTGGTCATAGTATCCCCTTCTATCTCCATCAGGAAGGAAGACCAAAAACAGTTCACATTCACATGGAATAAGCAGCAGTGTACAGTCATGGTCTTTCCCAGGGCTACTCTCTTGCTCCCTCTCTTGCTCTCTCTGTCACAGTATAGGCTAACATTACCTTGATCATCTGGACATTCCCCAGAATATTATACTGATCCACTATATATTTTTTTTCAAGGCACTTGTTTTTTTTATTTTTAACGAATAATAGTCATTTTACCTGATCCACTATATTGAAAACGTCTTAGACCAGGGAGCAGGAAGTAGCAAGTACTCTGGATGCCCCCATAAGACACAAGTATACCAAAGGGTAGGAGATAAACTACACACAGATTCAGGGGTGTCTCATATTGCTGAAGAATTAGGAATCCAGTGATTTTGGACATGATGAGTCTCATTGCTGATGTGGAGAAAGTTTTAGTGGTCTTGATAGAAAATCAAACCAGCCACAACATTCCCTTAAGCTAAAGCCTAATCTTAAAGATCAAGGTCCTAATTCTCTTCAATTCTCTAAAGGCTGAGAGAGGTGGGGAAAATGCAGAAGAAAATGTGAAGCCATCAGAGGTTGGTTCATAAGGTTTAAACAAACCACTTCCATAACATAAAAGTGCAAGGCGAAGGCAGCAAGTGCTGATGTAGAGACTGCAGGAAGTTTCCACAAGAGCTAGCTAGGATAGTTCATGAAAGTGGCTACATTAAACAACAGATTTTCAATGCAGATGAAACAGCCTTATATTGGAAAAGGATGCCATTTAAGACTTTCATAGCTAGAGAGGAGAACTCAGTGTCTGACTTCAGAGCGTCAAAGGATAAGAACCTCTTGTTAGGGGCTAATGCAGCTGGTGACTTTAAGTTGAAGCTAGTGCTCATTTGCCCTTCCAAAAACCCTTGGGTCCTTAAGAATTGTGCCAAATTTACTCTGCTTGTGCTCTATAAATGAAATTTTAAAAAGCCTGAATGACAGCACATCTGTTTACAACATGGCTTACTTAATATTTTAAGTCCACTATTGACACCTACTGCTCAGAAAAAGATACCTTTCAAAATATTACTGCTAGTTGACAATGCACCTGGTCACCCAAGACCTCTGATGGAGATGTACAACAAGGTTAATTGTTGTTTTCATACCTGCTAACACAATATCCATTCTGCAGCCCATGGACCAAGGAGTGATTTTGACTTCCAAGTCTAATTGTGTAAGAAATACATTTTGTAAGGCTATAGCTGTCATAGATTGTGATTCCTCTGATGGAGCTGGGCAGAGTGAATTAGAAACCTTCTGGAAAAGATTTGCCATTCTAGATGCCATTAAGACAAGTAAGAACATTTGTGATTCATGGGAAGAGGTCAAAATATCAACAATAACAGGAATTTGGAAGAAGTTGATTCCAGCCCTCATGGATGATTTTGAGGGGTTCAGTAGAGGAAGTAACTGCAGATGTGGTGGAAATAGCAAGAAAACTAGCATTAGAAGTACAGCCTGAAGATGTGACTGAATTGCTGCAATAATAACATGATAAAACTAACAGATAAGGAGTTGCTTCTTTTTGATGGGCAAAGAAAGTGGTTTCCTGAGATGGAATGTACTCCTGAAGATACTGTGAAGATTGTTGAAATGACAACAAAGGATTTAGAATACTACATAAACTCAGTTGATAAAGCAGCAGCAGGTTAGAGAGGATTGACTCCAATTTTGAAAGAAGGTATACTGTGGGCAAAATGTTATCAAACAGTGTTGCATCTACAGAGAAATCATTTGTGATAAGAAGTCAACTGATGCAGCAAACTTCACTGTTGTTTTATTTTTAAGAAGTTGCCAAGCTGCCCCAGCCTTCAGCAACCATCAGTCTGATCAGTCAGCAGCCATCAACATAGAGGCAAGACCCTCCACCAGCAAAATGATTGACTTGCTGAAGGCTTAGATGATGGTTAGCGTTTTTTAGCAATAAAGTTTTTATTTTTAAATTAAAACTTAATATTTGAAATTTTAAAAATTGTTTTTAGACATAATGCTATTCAAAAATTGGTTTTTGACACATAATGCTATTGCAAAAATAGCATTCAAAAATCGTTTTTTGGATAAAAAATTAATTTTTTAGACATAATGCTATTTGCACACCTAATAGACTACAGTATATTTACAATAGCCAAGATATGGAAGCAACCTAAGTGTCCATCAACAGATGAATGGATAAAGATGTGGTATATATAACAGAATACTACTCTACCATGAAAAAGAATGAAATTTTGCCATTTGCAACAACATGGATGGACTTGGAGGGTACTATGCTAAGTGAAATAAATCAGACAGAAAAAGACAAATACTGTCTAATATCACTTATATGTGGAATCTAAAAAAATACAACAAACTGGTGAATATAACAAAGAAGAAAGAGACTGACAAATACAGAGAACAAACTAGTGGTTATGGGGAGAAGGAAGGGGGAGAGGCAAGTTTTAGTGGTAAAGGATTAAGAGGTACAAGCTACTATGTATAAAATAAATAAGCTACAAAGATATATAGTACCACATAAGGACTATAGCCAATGTTTTATAATAACTATAAATGGAATATAACCTTTAAAACTTGTGAATCACTATGTTGTATGTCTGAAACTTACATAATATTGTACATCAACTACTCTTCAATTTAAAAGAGACTACAGTATAGTATGAACATAACTTTTATATGCACTGGGAAAACAAAAAAATTGTGTCTCACTTTATTGCAATATTTGCTTTATTGGGGTGGTCTGGAACCAAACCCACAATATTTCTGAGGAATGCCTGTATTAGTGAGGGGGTCATCCAACACCTTTGAAAAGTTCTGTGGTTGCTCTCTGCTGTGGGCCAATTATGACTGTAGAGGATGCCACCTTTCAGATGGGCTCCTGATTTTAGTGAGGATGACGGTACTCCATTGTGCAGAAGCCAAGTGGGAGCACTTCACCATCAACTGTAAAGACCATCAAGAATATTTCAGTAATAGGAACATTTTGGTCTGTGGAGATCTTTAGTGGTAGCAAATTGATCATGGTGTCCCTAGGAACAAAACAGGTAATCAATCTACTAGAATATTGCTTGATCTATATAACAGGAAAAACTCTAGGTCTGGTAGCCAAAAACTTGGCATGAGTCACCACTATAGTGGAGAATTATGCCCTCTCTCCCAGTTTCCAGACTTAAGTCAGTTCACAGACCCAGAGCCCTTTGAAAAGGCTACGTTCCCTTGAGGAAGGACCTTGCACCACTGCCACAAGTAAACACCTTAATCTTCCTCTAAGCATTTCCCAAAGGGACATGTAGCCATTTACTAGAGTGAGTGTACACTGCGGAAAAGGAAATACCCAGACCTTTCAGGGAAATAACTCACCCTGTAGTTATTTCCCTGGTTATTGGAATTATAATTGGAATAGATATATTTGGCAACTGGCAGAATCCCCACATCAGCTCTGACCTATGGGATCATTATAGGGTCACTATGGTAGGCAGGTCTAAGTGGAAGCCTCTGGAATTTCCATCCCTTAAACCAGAAGCAATACTGCATCCCTGGGGGAAATGCAAAGAATGATGCTCCCATCAAAGATTTGAAAGAAGCAGGGATGGCAATTCCTAACTCTTCCCATTTAATTCACCAGTTTGGCCTGTGCAAAAGTCAGGTGGATCTTAGAAAACTTACCATGGACTATCATAAACTTAATCTGACTGCAGATACTGTCCAGATCTAGTCTCTTTACTGTGTTTACTGTAATATCTTTTACCGGACCTATGACTCATCTAGAAACTGTGTCTGTATTTTAAATTTACAAAAATATGGAGCTTTAAAAGTATATTTAATAAAACAGATTTCTAACTTAATTGTTTTGTGGTCTAAGCATATGGTCTTAACATGATAATAAACTTGTAATTTGTTAAGACTTATTTTGAGTCCTAATACAGTCAATTTTTGCCATTTTTGTAAATGACAGGAATGTAAATTCTCTAATTATTGTATGAAAAGTTGCTTATCTGTGGTGTGCTAATATATTTCTTACAAATTTTGTCTGCTTGATCTAGAAATTTCTGAGAGACATATGTTAAAATCTCCCATTGTCATTAGGAATTATGAATGTCTCCTTATAATTCTGTCAGTTTTTGCATCTAGGCTGTATGAGTCTATGCATACAAATTAAGAATTTTATGTGTATAGGCTGTATGAGTCTATGCATACAAATTAAGAATTATTAATTCCTCCTTATGAATTATATCATCTGTGATTATGTACAGATCCTCTTCATTTCTAATAATACTTTCCTTTGGTTAATTTTTGTCTGGTATGTTTTTTTCCATTCATTTATTTTCAACTTTTCTGTGTCTCTTTTCAAATGAACTTTAGTATATAGCATATAGCTCTGTATTTAAAAAATCATTAAACCCAACAATCCTTGGAAAAATGGAAAATTGTATTTATTGTGATTAGTGATATATTTGGATTTATTGCTATAATCTTGTGTTTTTTTCTTTTGTTTCTTTTTTGTTTTCTTTTTTCTCTTTTTGTTTTTTTCTTTTAAAAAATTTTTAAAATTTATTTTAATTTTTTAAATTTTTATTTATTTATTTTGTATCTTGTGTTCTATTTTGTGATTTTCCTATGCTGCTTCTTTCCCCTTTCTTGCTTGCATTTGGAATGATTGACTGTGTTTTCTTTTTTTCCTTTATTTCTTCTCTAATGGCTTGGAAGTTATATTTTCTGTTTCCATTCTTTTAGTAAATATATTTTATATTTTAACATGCATACTTGACAAGTCTAAAGGTGGTTAACTTATGTACCTTTTTCAGTAAGGATTCTCTGATTGCTACTACACTGACCACCTTCTTTCCATCTGGTATGTTAATAGGTCTAGCATTCAGGTGTGTCATATTTTATCCTTCATCTTGTTGTTATTGTTGCTTTATACAGGCAATAACTGTTTAAATGTACTCAAGTCTTTATTTGTATACTTTTCTCTCTTGCATTTCAGTGTTTGGTTTCCTTCATCTTGAAATACATTCCTTAGGAATCTTTCACTGAGGTTGTGTAAGTGATAAACTCTGAGTTTTTCTTTGGATAGAAATGACTTTATTTTACCTTCACTTAAAAAAATAATTTACTTCATATTTTAAAAATCCATAATTTAGATATCTTGATATTCCAATCTTAAATATTTGTGTCTACATTTTAAAAAGAACTTTTGCTTACAGAGCCAAGTTGATGTTAACACATCTAACAAAATGAATAGTAATTTCTTTATATCATCTAATATCCACCCCATATTCTGATTTTGTCAATTATCCTAATAATATCTGGTTTTCCAAATCGGATCCAACCCAGAACGACATACTGCATTAGTTTATTTTTGTGTCCCTTAAGCCCCTTTCAATCTTGAACAGTTGCTTTTTTTCACGACATTGATTAACTGAATAGACAAGGCTGCTTGTCCCGTGGAATATCCCACCTCCTGGGTCTGACTGCTTCCATATGGTGGTGTTCAGCGTGTTTCTCTTTCCTCTAGATTTCCTTTAAACTGCAGGTTAGATCCAAAGGCTTGATTAGATTTAAATCAAACGTTATTAGCTAGATCACATCACAGGTGATGCAATATTCATACCAGAAGACAATAATATCTTACTGATCCATCTGTTATGTAAGTATTCTTGTACAAAGTTATATGCTAAGATTGTACTCTTTGTTAATGGTTTATTTCATATTTTTTCCTAGACAGAACTTCTGTGCGATAGATTCCAGTGAGGATATAATAAACAAGAGACTGGGAAGAGTGTTGGAAAAATGCATGCTGAAGATGGTGGGCACACACATTTAACTTCCAACTAGCATGAGTTGGAACCACTTGGAATATGCCTCTGCGCAGGTAGGAGAATTTTTTTAGGATATAAATCTAAAGAGTAGCCTTGCTGGGTAAGAGGAAATTGTATCTTTAACTTTACTACTTGATACCAGATTACTCTCCAGTTAGCCCATTTACACCTCCACCAGCAGCATGTAGAATAGACGTTTATCTTCCCCAACAACTGGTATTTTCAGATTTTTTTTTTACTTTTGCCAATATCATTATGTGAAATAATACCTCATCGTGGTTTTTAAAAAATTGTTACAGACATCATGACATTTCATCCCTAAATTCTTGAATGTTCATCTTATGAAAATAAGGACATTTCCTACTTAACCTCAATATCACCTTATACCACCTGTACTCAGTCTATATTCCTGTTCCTCCAATTGCCTAAAGAATCAGTAAGCATTTAGGTAAACCTAAACAGGTGCTGACAGTATACTGGTGGTTTGTTCAGTCACTTTCATTCTCGACTGATGGTGTAGCAGGGTGTAATGGTCTAAGTTGTCAGATATTCCCTCCAAGAACTATGAAGACAGTAGTCCTCTGTCTTCTGGTTTCTGTAGTTGCTGTTGAGAAATTTGCTATTTGTCTAGGCATCACTGCTTTATGGAAAGCATGTATTTTCTTTCTGGTTTCATTTCAAATATTACCCCATCTTTGAGTTCTTCAATTTCTTTCTGATGTATCTGGGCGAGGATTTAGTGTATCTTGGGACTCGTTTCCTGAGATTGAGAATTCTTGTCCAAAATCAGTTCTGGATAATGATCAACCATGATCTGTTCTCATCCTCTCATTATCTGTTGTAAGAGCCTAAAATTGTGCCTGGAACACATTATGTATTTATAAATAGTTGTTGAATGAATTTGTAAATAAATGAGCATTTTTCTCCACTCCCCCTCATTCTTTCTATTCTCTCCTGCTCAAAATTTTTTCAGATATTTGTTAGAACATTTCATTTTATCTGCCATGCCTCTTCCTCTCTTTTACATATTTTTTGTCTCTTTCTCTTTCTGAGCTTCATTTCAGATCATTTTTTAGGTCAGATTTATCTTCCAAGTGCCCGATTCTAACCTCAGCTACTTCTAATCTTCTGTTTAACCCATCCATTGTGTTCATATTAATCATTTGTAATCATCGATACTTGGCTAATCTTTTTTTTAAATTGAAGTATAGTCAGTTTACAATGTGTCAATTTGTGGTGTTACCACACACACAGCATAGAAGTTCAGCCATACATGTTACGTATATATTATTTTTCATTATAGAGACATTATTTTTCATTATAGGTTACTACAAGATACTAAACATAGTTCCCTGTGCTATTCACTGGAAACTTGTTGTTTATCTATTTTATATGTAATAGTATCTGCAAATCTCAGACTCCCAATTTATCCCTTCCCATCCCCTTCCCCGCTGGTAACCATAAGTTTGTTTTTTATCTGTGAGTCTGTTTCTGTTGTGTCAATAAGTTCATTTGGTTTTTTTTAGATTCCACATATAGGGTATTTTTCTTTTTCTTTCTGGCTTACTTCACTGAGAATGACAATCTCCAGGTCTATCCATGTTGCTGCAAATAACATTATTTTATTATTATTTATGGCTGAGTAGTATTCCATTATATAAATATACCATATCTTCTTTATCCAGTTATCTGTCAATGGACATTTAGGCTGTTTCCATGACTTGGCTATTGTAAATAGTGCTGCTATGAACATTGGGGTGCAGGTGTCATTTTGAAGTAGAGTTTCTTCTGGATATATGCCCAGGAGTGGGATTGCTGGATCATATGGTAAGTCTATTTTTAGTCTTTTAAGGAATCTCTGTACTGTTTTCTGTAATGGCTGCACCAAACTACATTCCCACCAAGAGTGTAAGAAGGTTCCCTTTTCTTCACACCCTGTCCAGCATTTATTGTTTGTGGACTTTTGAATGATGGCCATTCTCACTGGTGTGAGGTGGTACCTTATTGTAGTTTTGATTTGCATTTCTTTGATAATTAGCGATATTGAGCATCATTTCATGTGCCTATTGGCCATTTGTATGTCTTCATTGGCGAACTGCTTATTTAAGTCTTCTGCCCATTTTTAGATTGGGTTGTTTGTTGTTTTATTATTAAGTTGTATGAGCTATTTATATATTCTAGAAATTAAGCCCTTGTCAGTCTCATCTTTTGCAAATATTTTCTCGCATTTTGTAGGTTGTCTTTTTGTTTTGCTTATGGTTTCCTTTGCTGTGCAAAAGCTTCTAAGTTTAATTAGGTCCTATTTGTTTATTTTTACTTTTGTTTCTATTACCTGGGTAGGCTGCTGGTGAGTCTTTTTTTTTTTTTTAGTATTCTGTTTCTTTCATGCTTTTAATTCTTTGTTTATAACTAATACTTTTTATCACACAAGCATAAATCTTTTAAGTCCATCGTCTGAAGTGCTTGAGGGTCTAATCCTGCTGTTTGTTACGTATGCAAACTCTCATTCATTGTGGATTATTTCCTTGTGGGCTTTCTAATTTTGGATTGAGTTGATGGCCTTAAGACAGACCTTCATAGGCTATTGTGAAGATTGGATAAATTAACTCACATGAGGATATGTCTCAAGTCCAGATGAAAATAAGATCACATTGAAACAAATATATAGAAGGGGCAGAATGATTCACCAGGTCATGCTATGTGTAAGAACAAACAAACAAAACAAAAAAACCACAAGAGTAACATGCTTAAATTATCAAACCCTGGAAAGAATCACACAAGGGAATAATATTAAAAACTCTCTCCCATGCACCAGGCATTTTACTTATATTATCTTTAACCTTCATAGCAATTGCAAGGAAGGTGATATTCCCATTTTACAGAGCAGAAACTGCAACAGAGTCATTAATTTATAGCTAATTGCGGAACCCAACTTAAAACCCAGGTCTGGATGATTATAAAGTTCATGCTCTTTCAAATTCACCCCATTGTCCCTCAAAACTATTATTAGAAAAAAACATCATTTGGACTACATATGTATTTTGCCCACTTTCAATTTTAGTTCAGGCCAGTTACCCCCATGGATCATAAAAATGTGTTAAATAATTAATGCAAAGGGAAAAAAGAATGCATAAAACTACAAAAGAATTGCATTTTAAGTAGAGAAATTTTAGTTTTTCATTTTCTTTCATTTTTACAATTTGGGATTTTGTTTATGCACAAAAAAGTCAATTAACAAGAAGCTTACTTATGAGAAACCCCTAGAGCTCCCAAAATCTAATAAAAATATATCTGAGCTGAGCATTCCAAATCCAACAAAGCAAACAAGTTTAAATTTAATTCCTTAATAAGGAATTTGCAAATGTAGTCTCAACATAAATAATTTTACATCAACAAACCAGGAAGCATTAAAGCCAGTTGGTGGCAGTACATTTCAGCAGTCAGTCCTTTGCTATCCAGACCCAGAGAGGCTGATGGGATGTGCCCACAAGGAATCTTAGGCTCTGGGCCAGCCGCTCTTGCCTGTCAAACTCTTCCAAGGATCATCTTCCAGGGGTGAGCCAGGGGTGTTCAGGAATTGCCAACTTTTTAAAATATTGTCAACATAAATTGCACCCAACATAAAATAATACTGACTTTAATAATAGATTCAATTCAGTATTATATGGTATGAGTTTATTTAAGGTACAGATCTGGGTATCTTGATATAATCAACATTCCACCAAAAGTTGGTGCTTGTCATTTGGTATAAATTTAATATGTAATCTTCACATCTCCAATTTAGCTGTAGGTTACATTTTATTACATGGACTTTAAAATGTTTAATGCTATTAAGTAGTTAACTAAATAATAAAAATTGATCATTAACTTTGCAAAAGTATCCAAAGAAATATGGAAAGATGATTCTGTTAATGTATTTAGCAAAAACAGATGATGCAAATAATTGGAGTCACTGGAAGATTAACTCTCTCCACCTAATTGGTCATATTTGCATTTTGGCTGTGAATTTATTTTTGCCAGATTCTGTGAGAAGACCAGCCACCATTACAAAAAATTACTGACATTATAAAAGCATTTTAGTTTTCTAAAATTGCCATGATATATAATCTGAATTATTTCTGCTAAAACAAATGAGTACTGAATTTATCCAAAAAAATTAGATGCTTTTAATATTATGACAGTAATACAAATACAATATTGTTAAAACTGAATTTTGTAATCATCTCAACATAAAAAAAATCTCCTTGGCTTCCTATTTAGTTAGAGCCCCTTAAAGATAAGCCTTCCTCCTTTTTCAGTTTCCACAGGCTACAGAATGAATTATTCCAAATGAAAACTTTCCACATCTGCCTGAAAAAGCCACTGCCAGCTGCCTGAGGGCCATCATCCCAGCTGCTTATAGCCTAGTGGGGCTGGGATAATGGCCCTCACACTTGTCTCTGCTCAAGGATTTCTGAGTTCTGACTCCAGGGTCAGGACTGTTAGGTGGCGGTGGTACATGTGTCATTGCACAAGGTACTACGGGTGCCTCTCCAGAGGGGAGTACTCTATACATATCTGCCAGCGTTGCTCAAGGATACCAGCTCCCTGAATCCTGGCATGTTGGCTATTTCCCACCATTCTAACTTTTGTCTCTCTAATTGGTATAAAGTGGTTCTCTCACTGACAGGAGTTTCTCACTTCATTTATCGTATTTACCATTTCTAGAAGTTCAATTTGGTTCCTTTTCAAATCTGCCATATCACTTTTTCTATTTTCCTACTTCCTGCAGATACAGTCAACCTATTTCTTTAAAATAATACATTTTGTTGTTTTATAGTTTGTATCAGATATTTCAATATCTAAAGTCTTTACATGGGGCTGCCCTTAGGCCACAGGACACCTTTATGAGAATTAGAAAACATGGCCCTCCTTCAAGCACATTTTTTTTAAAAGTTAGCATGTTATCATAAAACTGACTGGCTCTGCCAGGGAGAAATTTTCAGCATTCTGGTGGTACATACATGTATCCAAACTGTCACCCACAACCCCTGGGTTCCCTGGGTGCTGGGGCACACAGCTGTTGATGGACACATACTCTGTGGCACCCCTGCCTTCAGGCATCAGATTTGGGGTCTAGCAGGTACAGAAACTGGGCTTCTAGGGCAATGGACTGGAGCCCCAAGTTATCTTTGACTATATGCTGGTCGTTATATTTGAAAGCTTATTTGTAGGAATAATTTGAGGGCCAGGATGAAGGTAATTTCCTCCATAGAGAATTTGTTTTGCTTCTTCCAGGAGCTGGATGCGTTGTCAGTGCTGAGCTACCCAAAGTCAAGGGTTGGGATACCCTGGGTAACCCAGGAAAACAGAACCAGGCTGTCATTCTGGCAAGTTGGCCCACGTCTAGTTTACCCTCAACCTGGCTTACTGGGGGGAAGGGGTCTCCTATTAGGTTTCCCACAGGGCAGGCCCTGAGCTGTGATGGAGACCTATTTATCTCAAGAGGCCATCAAAAGGAAAGATCAAGCCTCCCCTAGTGGGCAAAGGTCCTCGGGCAGAGGGCAGCCGCCGGGCTCCTCCCTCCTTGGTCCCTATTATCTACAGAGTGATGCTATCCCACCTTGTCAGTTCTTTACAGGGGACATTTTCAACATTTTATCCAGCTTATTTAGTTGTTTTCAACAGGAGCATTGCTGGAGAGAATTATCCTGCTATTACCAGAAAGAGAAGTCCTGTTGTTTTAATTTGGATTTCTCTGATTATCAGTGGTGAATCCCAGCATCTTTTCTTCCATGGTAGCAGTTCGCTTCCTCTTCTGTGAAATGCCCACTCATCTCCTGTGTCCTCTTTTCTCATGGCCTCCTGCCTTCCTCTTGTTGATTTGCACGTGTTCCTTAAATACTCTAGGTATTAATTCTGTGCTCATTTTAATATATCTTTTCCTAGTCTGTATCCATCCAATACCTTGATGATGTCCTTTCCTAAACAGAAATCCTGTGGACAAATTTAACGTATTGTTCTCCCTAGAAGGTTTGCAGTGTGCTGGTATTGTCCCTCATGACTGTTGTTCAGACAAATCCCGTTCTTCCAGCCTCATCTGACCTGCACAAAATAGAGGGGCACTTCCCTCCCTCTATTGTCCACCCAGCTTGATTTTCACAGGCTGAGTCTGCAGTGCTGGCAACCCTGCCACATTGATGCTTCATTTGTTAGCTTCCCATAAAAACCCCAAGTCCCCTACATGTGTTGTTGTTAAACTGTATACCCCCTTATCCTGTGCTTATGAAGTCAAGTTTTAGGCCTTCAGGCAGAATACAGATCTCTATTATTTTTCATCCTGATTCAGTCCACCATTCCAAGCTGCTCAGTTATTTTTGGACCCTGATTCTGTCATCCAGAGCTTTGGCTGTCCCAGTTTTTTGCCACCTGAAACTTTGATAAATATGTCATCCGTTACTATGTCCAAGTAACTGGTAAGAATGTGAAATATGAGAAGACTCAGGCCAGAGCCCTGGACCATGTCCCTGGAGCTCTCTTTCAGGCAGATATTGATTAATTAATGATAACATTTCACCAAGAGTTACTGAGAGCATCTAAATGCCTGAGCCTGAGCTAAGTGCTGGAAATAAAAAGGTGGCAAAAGAAATAAGTTCTACACCCTCAGAGGGTTCACATCCTAGAGGAGGAGACAGATGCAATTAAATATGACATAAATTATGACCACTTGTTCAGTGCTTTTGTTTTTACAAAGAACCCCCTCACAGACTATCTCTTTTGAGCCCTGTTTGGGATAGGCAGTCAACTGGGAATAAATTGACTTAACCATGAGCCATCCCAGATTTCCCACATTATCTTTAGGGCTATTAGGAAATTAGTCAGATGCTTTGCTGAAATTCAGGTGCACCGTATCTACAGTCCTACTGGAAGTATCTCCAACAGGATAGAGATCAATCTGGCAGGAGTTGTTCCTCGTGAATGCATGCAGTTCCCCTTTATAGCTGCTTATTAATTATTTGTTCATAATCTACTGCCAGTTTCATTTGCGGCACTTCTTCAATAGTCTCTGAGGCAAGTTCTCTCACTATGCTGGGATGCAATTCATCAGGACCAGGAGATTCAAGATGACCTTACAGTCCTCACTGTTTATCTGAGGAGGGTATTTACCCTTCAGGTCAGCAATTCAGGGGAGCCTGACAAAGACTTCTTCAGGGTCCAATCCACTCTCTCCAATGCTGGGAGGTGGTAATGCAATGTTTCTCCATCTGGAGAGTCCTGTCCCATTAATGAATTATGAAACGCATTTAGTAGGTTGTCACCAGCATTTCCTCTTAAATAAAACAATGAATAGAACAGAAAAGGTCAGAGAGTACTGTAGGTAGTAAGAGTAACTGTTTTATGAAATTTTCCTTTCAGTTATATGTTACACCTATGTGCTCTGGGCTAAGATTTTTAAAACAAATCTCTTATTGTGGGTCTTAGTCAAAAAAAGTTTGAAAGCTACTCGCATAGTGATTAAATCGGTCCCCGAGTCAGCTAGAACTGGGTTCAGCGATGGGACTTTGGGCAAGTTACTCAACCTAAGAGAATTTCCTCATCGATAAAACAAGATTGTAACACCTATCTCCTTGGGTTGTTAAATGACATAATGAGTGCAAATTGCTTAGTTCAGCGCCCAGAATGTAATGTGTTCAGAAGATGCTTTAAAGATACGCACACATGGCCTTGTTTCCTTTTCATTCCCAGCGCTATTAATTTCACTTCCTACTTTCTATTTTCGGCAGTTTGGAGAAGCAAGTCTGTGGCTTTCTAGCAATCCTAGATTTTATGGATATTACCTCTCTCATCTCAGTGGGTTTCAGGGCTCATAAACCTGCTTCTCTCGCGGCTCCATGCCGGCGTTGCCTGCAGTTTGGGGGAGGATCTGCACGCCCCAGCCCACCTTCTGCCATCAGAGATTCGCTCCCTGGGCCCTTTCGGTTATGGGAGTGGGGTGGGGATTTTTTAATTTTAAAAGTAGGCGCTCTTCTTCCTTTTCCTCTGAGGGAAGGAAACCCTCCTCCTGCCTGTCCTCCCAGCGTTGTAAGCTCTCTCGCGTCGCCTCGCAGGTTTGAGTTGCTTCTTTCCTCTCCCTGAACCTCTGCTCCTTGGCCGTGGGGCCGAGGTGCGCTCAGCCCACCGCCCCGCCTCATTCTGGCGCCGCCCTCACAGGGTGTGCTGGAGCCATCTGCCCACCCGAGTTTCGGGGCGCCCTGGCTGTAACCCCTCTTTGGGCCGGTGTCCAAGGGGTGGGGCAGGCCAACTGCGCAACCCACCTCCTCCCAGGAGCCTGGTTGGCTGCTTTATGGCCACGTGAAAGCAAGGCAGGCCTCAGTCAATCCTCATTCAATCATGCAGTCACTGCTGAGGGTATCAAGGTGACTAAGTATTGATCCCCGCTTTCAAAAAGCTCATTCCAGTCCTATGTCTTTAATGCCACCCCTAAAAAATTATGTATCAAGCAGCTGGTGTGGGTGGGGGACCTCTAAAAAGTTTCTAACAGTGGAAATTATCTATCTTAATAAAATTTTAAATAAAATATAAGAGTTTATAAGTAAGGAACAGGATCAAAGAAATTTAAAGGATGAAGCAAAGTTCACTTTTAAAAAAGACTTCCCACTTAAAGGATTTTCTTCTTAAATTGTCTATAAAACAGGAACCATCCTCGCTTTTATTCTCAGATTACATATTTGGTGTCATGTGTTGAGATGGCAGCAGGATACTGGAGCATCACTTCTAGGCCATGCTGAACACAGCATCACACCAACAAAATGCTGAGTTATAAAGAAGTCCACACCTGGAAACAGGTCCCTGTGTGACTGTGGGACACTCCCCACTCTCCGCAACTACCAAATAAACATCACTTAGAAAACACTGTGCATTTGGTACACCAGTAGGCAATGAAAGGCATACTTCTAAAACAGTCCAAGATTATACACCCCTTTCAGCAATCCCATTAGAACTAGGCTTTTGTCTTTGAAAATGGCTATTTGAGTAGCTAAAAACTATTTTTATACAACCTTTCTTTAGCGAGAATAGGTTATAAAAATTTTTTAAAAATCTGTGCTTTGCAAACCACGTGGACTTTGTGTGTCAAAATTAAATTCCAAAAGAAACTGATGTTATAGAAAGGTCAGCTGAACAGAGCCCTAATCCTGAAAATATTACAGTTGAATGCCTGGCCCATCTTATCTGTAGTGAGATGCCTGGGTGTACGCACTCTCTCAGAAATCTATGTATAACAAGTAGAAATGTTTGCTTCCATCATATGTTTGAAGTACATCTGACCAATGGGAGAAGGGAATGAGATGAAGGGGCTTGTGCTGGTGTTGGAGGTGACACACTGCCAGCCCTTGCAGCAGTTCTTCAGCTAGGGTTGGCTGAAAGAGACAGAAGGAAAAACTGGGGAGAGAGATGACTCAAAGGAAAAACTTCAATTTGGCATTCCTCAGTCTAGGAATAAGGACAGGGAAGGGGAAGAGCTGGGAGGTGGCAAACAATTGCTGTGGTGACAATAGAGGCCAGTGACACCAACCTACAGAAGGAGGGTTGCATGTAGTCAGTCCTCAGTGATTGCAGGAGAGGGCCAGCCATCCTCCCTCTGCATGCCTCCTCTGACTCCCTCCCACCCCACCCAGGTGCTGTGCAGGGGACAGAGCTCACAGAACAGCTCCTGCAGCTGGCAGGTGGCAGTGGCAGTGGTCCTCCTGGACATCACATAGCAACTGCTCAGAACAAAGCCCTCTCCAAGGAAGATGCAGGAGACAGCTGATTATTTCTCCCTACCCTTTCCTCCAGTTCATCCCTTCACTGTGTTAGGATGCTGGCCAATCCCTGCCATCATGCAGCTACCCTCATAGCCTGATGACGGACATTGAACAAGTGAGTAGAAAGAATACAGGACCCAACTTATTTAGGGGTGTGTCTCAGAAAACCTTTTTGAAAAAGTTATGTTTCAACTAAAACTTGAAATACATCCTCCCCCACAAACCATCTTCCTCCAGGTGCTATCCCTTTCCAGTGAGTCATTTCATCCTGGCACCACCATCTTTTTCTACATATCAAACCTGGCCTCCTCTGGCCAAGGCCCCTTCCTAAGACCTTCTGTTCTCTTGTATTTTTATTATTATTTTTTTAACTGAAGTATAGTCAGTTTACAATGTGTTAATTTCTGGTGTGCAGCATAGTGATTCAGTTAACTTCTTTTCATATTCTTTTTCATTATAGGCTATTACAAGATATTTAATATAGTTAGTTCCTTGTGCTATACAGTAGGACCTTGTTGTTTAATTCTGTTCTCTTTTGTTCAAGGCTGAGAATACCTCAACCTACCATTCCCCAAATTTATGTCCCAGTCTGAGAAATCCTATACAGAAGAGCTGGGGTGGGCTTTTGCCACCAGAGATCTGGGCACTAGCTTTAGTGCCAAGCCTCCTGCATATAAGACTGCCTCTTTCTCCTGGAAGCTGGAGAAATGGGTTTACATACGTTAGGACAAGTTTCTTGTGGCTGCAGAGAGGACATGCAATTTTGTGCATAGCTGCCTCTGTACCAAAGGTAGCCCGGTTTCTGCAAACCTTCAGTGGTGCCCACAGGAACTCAGGCCACTGTGTTTGTTCTTTTCTACCTCCCGCCCATCTGCCTTGGCAATGCTACCCCCACCCGTCAGGCAAGCTCGTGTGCCTTCCAGGCATCTAGAGACCTGACGCCCACTGTAGCGGCTGATTCCAGAAAGGCCATGGCTGTGTAACAGGAATACTGTGATACAACTCCTTCCCCACCTCCTCCAGCTCCTCCTTCTGAGAACATGTGTGTGGTGGCGCTGTATCCGACATGGAGAGTTGGGTAGAACAGGATCCTTGCTTTCATCAGGCAAGTGTGACTCAGTCTTACCCTCGAGCTCTACACATGCCTGCCATCTGCACTCCCTCTGCCCCTGTTCTCTCCAGAACTGGCTTGCATGCTTCGTTACCATCCCTCCACCGACACCTGTAGTGAGTGGGCTGAATGGTACCCCACAAAATATATGTCCACATTCTAACCTCTGGAACTTATGAATGTTAACTAATTTGGAAGAGAGGTATTTGTAGATATAATTAAGAATCTAGAGATGAGATCATCCTGGATTATCGGGTGTCCCTAAATTCAATGACAAGTGGCCTAAGAGACACATGAGGAGACACAGACAGAACAGCGGAGTGGAGGGCCTTGTGAAGATGGAAAAAAGAAAGGAGTTCGACAGCCACAAACCAAGGTATATCTGGAGCCACCAGGTGCTGGAAGAGGCAAAGCGTTATCCCCTAGAGCCCTTGGAACGAGCCCAGCCCTGCTGGCACCTTGATGTTGGACATCTGGCCTCTCCCCAGAGTGGAGTCTTTGATGATTAATGAGGTTGGTACCCCACATAAAGGCCTTCCCACGTCTGTACCCCAGGCTCCTCTCCCAAGTGGACTCTTTGATGGGCCATGAGATTCCAGTTTTTGGCTGACGGCTTTCCCACACCTCTGTCATTCTTAGGGCTCTTTTGAAGCATAAATACTCTGATGGGCAACGACGTGGGGCTGATCCCTGAAGGCCTTTCCGCACTCGCTGCACGTCTGGGGCTTTTCTCCAGAGTGGAAGCTCAGAAGAACCAAGCGCTGGGAGCTCTTGCACTCGTGGGGCTTCTCTCCGGTGTGAACTCTGCAGTGTGCAGAGCTTAGTGGAATACACATGACAGCTCTTCCACACTTGCTGTCTGCATATAGCCTGCTTGGGTTGTGAACTCTGGTGTGTAATGAGGCGTGACCTGTCTCTGAAATCTTTCCTGCATTCTTTACATTCTATACAGCTTTTCTCCAGTGTGGACTATGTGACCAACAGCACAAGCGGCCTCCTGAGAAAAGGCCTCTCCGCACTCCTTACAGACATACTCCCTCTATCACGTGTGCTCACTGACGGGAGAAAGGGCCTCAGTGTCTCAGAAGGTTCTTCCACCGTGTGACACCTGTGGAGCTCTCTCTGTTATGAAGCACTGATGAGCAGCTTAAGTGGCTGATTCTCATGCTTCCTCCACCCTCTCTGCACTCAGACTCTCACCAGGGGGTGGAAGCTGGGAACCAGGGCTAAAGGCTTTGCCACACTGCTCACATTCATAGGCCTTCCCTCTGAAGGGGACAGTCACAGACTAGATGCAAAGAATTTACCACACTCGCTGCAGCTGTGGGGTTTCCCTCTGGCGTGAGCACACTGGTGTGTAAGAACATTTGTTTCTCAATGCCTTCTCACGCTCCTTCCCTCTGTAAGACTCTCTGCCAGTGGAAGTCCTCTGGGCTGTAGGAACGGGTGACAGCAAATCTCTCTCCAGTGTGGATTTTCTGACAGGCACCTAGCTGCGACTTCCTAGTGGATCCCTTACTGCACGCACTACACTTGAAGGATCCTTTCTTCTAAGACCTGTTGTGGTGTCTTGGGATCCACAAGATTCTAGAAAATTAGATCTCTGGAGGCTAGCCTTTGGGAGTTCTTCCAGTGCCTTCCCTCCACACTTCCTGTCCTCAGAAACACCCTGCTTTAGAGTCGATTCCACCTTCCTGGTTCTGCTCTCACCATCTGACAAGTAACACAGCATGACTTGATTTCCATTCTGAGCAAAATCAACCTGAGAAGAACAGAATAAAGTACAACAAAGAGAAAATGATAACATCCAGGGCTTATCTTCACAATCCTTAATAGTAAGGGCAGGGAATGGGGCCAAGATGAAAACCTCCGAGAGCCGGCAGGCAAAGAGTGAACTGGTGATATGTGAAGAATAAGAGGGTGGGAACAAAGGACAGGACAAAACACCTGTGGAGTAAACAAGGAAGTCAGCAGATGGGTAAAAAACGCAGTCAACCCCCAGCAGGAAAGGGGCGAGAAAACAAAGCAGCAGGTAAAGGGGAGTGACTGAGGGCCAGAGGGCCTTGGCATCCTCACCACATGCAGACTGACCAGGCGGAGCCATGCATCAGGATGCCATCCTCTGTGCAGGTGGCTAACCCGGAGGAGAGGAACATACAGTGAGGTGTTGGTGTGGAGGTCTCCATCAGACTCCCACATGGTGGCTTTGAGCAAGAGAAGATGAGGACTCATCTGAATCAGTGCTCTGCCTGGGGCTCTTCAACACTGTAAATGGCACAAGGGAAGGAGCTGCAACAAGGAGAGGGGCTAATGGACTCCCCCCACTCGCGTATGAGTGAAATCTTCTGTCCTCAGCTGCCTGCAGATGTGGTACCCATGATGCTTTCCCTTGTTCCAGGAGCATGATCAGATTAGGTTGGAAAAAATGAAATTCTGTTCACAGCATGGAAAACAAGAAAGGAGAGATAAAGATAATGGACCAAAGTCAGTCTTAGTCCTTTTGTCAGCAGGAACCAGGCATGGCTGGGGACACAACTGGAGAGCTTGCTGGGAGGAGCAAACAGGCAGATGACTATCTCAGGACAGAAGTAAAACTCTCATGGGCAGGGTCTTCAACACAAAGGCAGATTACCTGGGTGCTGGGGAGGCAAGGGACTTACAGCACAGGAGACCTGCCCATTTCCAGAGAGGGAAATATCAGAACCCAACATTAATGGGTTCTGAAATAACCTGCTTCTCATCAGGAGGGACCATATGGCTTGCAAGGATTCAGAAACGAAAACCAACTAAACAAAAACCTTTAGGCCACATCGCTAATATGCGGGTGGCAGCAATGACTCGGTTAGCAAGGGACCTGGAACAGAGTCAGATCATGTTCCCCACATTCTCCATCACAATCTAGTGGAGATTCCTCTCGGTGGGGTCAGTGCCCTTCCCGACTAGTGAAGGATGTGGCCATGGCCTCAGACATCATCAAAGATGATCCTGAAACACAAGATTGCTGCTGCGCCAGAGGAATAGTCCCTGAGGGGCACAACCAGGCTCAGCAGGGTAAGGGGGGGAGTCTTGTGTTTATGTCTGATGAGCAAGAAGAGCTATGGAGCAAGAGGCTGAGGGTCAAGTCTAGGGAGACTCTTCCAGCAGGGAAGGGGATGGTCAGGTCTGTGGTCAGCAAATGTCCCAGCAAAGGAAGTGCAAGGGAAAAATTCTATTTTCCTCCTCTACTCTCAATATTTCTGGTTGCCAAGTGTGTGTGTAGGGGGTTTTGGAGAGTAGGAGGGAGGAAGGTGTTCTTACATCAAGCAATTCTCAGACACCAGTTGTGTGTCCCACAATTTGCCTCAATACTGACACTATCTACATGGAGTGTCAGATCCCACAGGTCAAAGGCTCAGTCCCAGAAGACTGCCCCCACTTCTGAGACCAGTCTCAAGTCCAGGTTGTCTGTCACCTGCTTCTGACTAACCAGAATTTCCCCAACCCCCTCCAGTTGTGATTAATTTGCTAGAGCAGTTCTCAGAACTCAGGAGAACAGTGTACTTACTATGGCCAGTTTATGACAAAGGATATTGAGGGAGATACGAATAAACAGCCAGATGAAGAGATACACAGGTGGGGGAAGGTCTAGCTCAGTGGTGGGGGGAGGGTATAGCTCAGCGGTAGAGCACATGCTTAGCATGCATGAGGTTGTGGGTTCAATCCCCAGTACCTCTGTTATAAATAAATACCTAATAACCCACCAATTTTTAATTTTAAATTTTTAATTTAAAAAATTAAAAAAAAAAAAGAGAGATACCCAAGCAGAGCACACAAGTTTCTGTCTTGTGTGGACTTAGGCTGTGCCACCCTCATGGCAAATGGGCAGTGTCTTGTTCACCACCTCGGAAGAGCTCATCAAATCTTCCTGTCCAAGAGCTTAAAATCCAGCACCACCCCCTTTCCAAAGGTCAGCAGGTGGGGCTGAAAGCACCAGTCTTTCAATTACTTGGTCTTTCCAGTGTCCAGCCCCATCCTGAGGCTATCTAACCTGCCCCCCACCCGCCCTAAGTCACCTTATTAGCATAAACTCCAGTGTGCTCAAATGGGGCTTCTTAGGACTAACAAAAGACACTCCTATCACTCAGGAAATGCCAGGGTTTTTAGGAACTCCGCGCAAGGAACTGGGGACAAAGACCAAATATATTTATTATACCACAGGAAGGAATGCAAACCTTGTTTGAATGGCAAGGCAAGGTCTTGGGAAGGAAGCAGATAGAAGCAAGGCTTGCCAGACCTAGGGCAGCAGCTGCCATGACGGGCTCATGGCTTTCCTCTGCAGAAGGCAGATACTTTAGGGTCACTACTGACAGAGGCTGGAGCAACAGTTTGAGATAGGATAGGAAAAAAAGGCAGTCCCCCTGCTCCGCAACCTGACCAACTCCCATGATCACGGAGGGACCACACACACAAGGCAGGAATATTTACAAAGCGGGGAGTATGTACAGCCCTGCAGTTCTGGGCCGGCACCCAAATCCACTTCAGAAACCAGACTGTATGGGTAATAACATATCTGATGTCTCTCAAGTGGGAGAATAAAGCAGGTAGGCTTCACTCTAAGAATTTAAAAATTCCGCCTATACATGACCATTTTAACTTGGGCTGCTAAACAAGTAAACAACTAAAAGTATCATAAATGATAAATCTCCACTGGCCAAATAGATATGGCATATCTACATAGTGAAGTGTCACATGCTATAAACAGAATAAAGTAGATCTGTATGGAAAGACTTGGAGATGTTTTCATGATGCAGTAAGTTGCTGAAGTGGAAAAACAAGGTTCAGCTTGATCCTTTAAAAAAAATATTCAATAATGGAAAAGAGTCTGAAAAAGAATATATATATAAACTGAATCACTTTGTGGTACACCTGAAACACTGTAAATCAACTATTCTTCAATTTAAAAAATAAAGAACATTTCCTCAAAAAATATATACATTGATATATAAAATCTGGACAAATTTATTCTAAACTCTTGAAGGAAAGGATTAAGAGAGGTATTTGCTTTCCTCATTTTTTTTAACACAAAGAACTTGTACTACTTTTACAATAAAAAAACAAATTTTCTTTCAAAATTTTTTCTTACAGTAAAATATGAACATAAAATATATTTACTTTTTAAACAACAGCAAAGACTTATTTCTCATTCATTTTACATGAGGGCTGTGGTTGGCCATGGCTTTGCTCCATGGCATCCAGGCCAAAAGTACAATCTTAAACAAGACTTTCTCGTGGCTGAGCCCAACCAGTAATTACTCTTTTTTTAAAAAGTTGTGGCAGAATATATTTAACATAAAATTTACCATTTTAATAATTTTTAAGTGTACAGTTTAGTGGCATTGGGTACATTCACACTGCTGTGGAGCCATCACCACCATCCATCTCTGTAGAAGTTTTTTCACCTTCCCATACTGAACCTCCATACTCATTAAACAGTAACTCCCCATCCCTCTTTCCTCCTAGCCCTGGCAACCACCATTCTTCTTTCTGTCTCTAGAATTTGATTCCTCTAGGTACCTCATATAAGTAGAATCAAACAGTATTTTTCCTTTTGTGATTGTCTTATTTCATGAGCATAATGTCCTCAAGGTTCATCCATGTTGTAGCATGTGTCAGAATTTCCTTCATTTTTGAGGCCAAATGATATTCCATTGTGTGTGTGTGTGTATGTGTGTGTGTATCCCCCACATTTTGTTTATCCAGTCATCCATTGAATATCTGTGTTGCTTCCACCTCTTGGCCATTGTGAATAACGTTGCTATAAACATGGGCATGCAGATATCTACTGGAGCCCCATTTTCAATTCTTTTGTGTATATACCAAGAAGTGGAATTGCTGGATCATATGGTAGTTCTATGTTTAATTTTTCTGAGAAACTCCCATACCATTTTCCATAGCAGATGCACCATTTTACATTCTCACCAGCAATGCATGGGGTTCCAATTTCTCCAAAGCCTCACCAGCACTTGTTATTTTCTGCTTTTTTCATAATAGCTGTCCTAATGGGTGTGAAGTGGTATCTCATGTGTTTTTTTTCTCTCATTGTGGTTTTGATTTGCATTCCCTTAATAATTAGTGATGTTGAGCTTCTTTTCATATGCTTATTAGTCATTTGCATGTCTTCTTTCGGAGAAATGTCTATTCAAGTCCTTTGCCCATTTTTTAATGGAGTTTTTCTGTTGTTGAATTGTAGGAGTACTTTATATGTTCTGGATATCTTTCAATTTTTAAAAACTTTCTAAAAAAGCTTTTTGCATGGAAAATTTCTAAGAGTCACAAAAGTAGAAAGAGCAAACTTCAGCCATAAAGATTCTACCATTTCTTGTTTCACCTACTGGATCTTGATGAACGAGAATGTCTCAAAAATATCTTTTACAGTCAGATCAGGACCTTGGAGAGTTTTTAGCTTTTTATTTTGAAATAATGATAGATCTACAGGATCTCAGATATTCATATTTGGAATAAAAACAGCATCACAGGCTGAATATATAAGCAAAACCAAGCAGGAGAGCTGCTCTCTCTCGGCCCCTCCCAAAGGCCACTTATTTCACAAATCAGAATGGGAAACTATAGTAGAGAAAATTTGTATCCAAAAATGACAAGGTCCATCACTTCATATATATTACAAAGTTATTTTGGTTGCACTGAGAACATCCTCAGGAAAACATTTCCAGACAAAGTAGGCAGTGGAAATCATACTTTCTACCAAAAATGAACTGTAACTATTAACAGGACAGATTTTTTTTTTAGAGTTTCCAATGTGATCTGAGTCACCTACCAACACCACTCTCCTGTTTCCTACTAACAGAAACATGTATTCAGGGTGACCAAGTGGTCAGCTAAAAAGACAACATCTCCCAGCCTCTCCTGCAGCCAGGACTGGTTACATGATACAGTTCTGGCCAATGAAATGAAAGCAGAAGTCACTGGACAGGGCTTGCAGGGAGCTCTTTAAAGCCTTTGAAGTGTGATATTTTGTTAGAAATGCAGAATCCTGTGGTGAATTCCAGCTCTTCACCTGAAAACTATCTCCTTACCTGGCAGAAAGAAATCTCTTTAAACCACTGTGTGCTAGTAAATGAAGGTGTGGATAAGGAGACCCTGACATGCATGACTGGAGCATTGTCTTTGATGTAACCTGGAAAGGTGCAATGTAGACAGTCTTATTCAAACACATATTAATAGGCTATCACACAGCTTGCTGACCCCAGTTATTAAGGTCAAAGCCCCTTTTTTTAATTCTGTGATATAGTTCAATTTTCTACATACTTTCTTATAGGGAAAAGATGTGTGACCAAGTTGCAGAAATAGTCTTGTTTGCTTGCCAGATATATTTCTCATTGTAAATCTGCATGCTGGTTAACTATAACAGCTTGGAAGTTACATAAATGTCCAACAATAGGGAATCAGTTAAGAACAAAATTCATTATACTGCATATATATAAGACCATGCAGGCATTAAAAAACATGACATAAAAGAGTAGATACTGCCATGGGAAGATGTTCACAATTGAGGACATTTAAAAAATCAGGTTATAAAACAGATGTACCAAACGATCCCAGCTATGCTTAAAAATATATACACTCAGGGGAAAAAAACCTGGCAGAACCTTACTAAACATGGGGTTATGTCTCAGGGTACAGATGGAGATGATTTGCTTTATTTTGTAATTTTGTAAATTTATGTCTATTTTTCAGTATTTTCCAAATTTTCTGTAATGAACAATAACTACTTATAGAACCAGAAAATAACAATAATTTTAAAAAATTATCAGTCGGGGGTGGGGAGGAGGGGGGGTGGGAATATCCCAGTGGTAGAGCACATGCTTAGCATGCCTGAGGGTCCTGGGTTCAATCCCAGTGCCTCCACTAAAAAAAGGAGAAAGAAAGAAATGATCATTGATATGATCTTAGGCAAGTTAATCAACCTCTCTGTGTCAGTTTCTTTATCTATAAAATAGGGATAAAAGTACCTCCCCCTTAAGGTTTCCTAGACAGGTAAATGTTTAGAACAGGTCCAGGCAAGTGGGAGTTGCTCAGTAAAGGTTAGCTATTAGCACTGAAATTAAAATAGCATATTTTGGGGAATATGATGGTGTGACCTAAGGGCCAGGTCTATCTCACCAGTGGTGACCCCATCTGTAAAGCCAGCTTGAGAGGCCAGCAGGCTTCTCCCGCCAATTCCATTGTGAACAACAGGTAACAAAGACAGAAAAGGAAATTTAGGGCTGAGCTCATGAACTCACAAGTCTAGGTGCCAGGTAGGAAACGTAAATGTGAGTGAAGCAGCTGGAATCAGACAAAGGCCGGGGGGAGGGGGATGTGCTGTGGCTCCCTGGAGAGGATGGACTCCTCAGAACTACCTCAATTCAACTTACTTTTTATTTTTTTTTATAGAGTTATAGTCAACTACTTTAAAACCCTGAGGTGGCCTAACAGCCCACATCAGCCTTGGAAGCTGCCCTAATTTATGCATTAAAGTATTCACAAGAAAGAACAATTTAAGTGGTCAGAACTTTACAGGTTTTTGAATAGGACATGCCAGTCAACACCCCATTTTCCAGGGTGTTTACAAATGGTTTTCAAATATTTTTCAGCCTTTGAGCAACATGTTGTTAAAGCATATAGCAAATGAACAGTTTTCATCCTCACATAGTATCAGTGGCCACAGTAATGGCAGATACCAGCTGCATGACCAACCTGAAGTAAAAAAAGGATTCCTGGGTTGCACAGTTGAGGGGACCAGTAGACAAGTTAGTCTGACTGTTTCCAGTCAGAAGAATGGCTGGAGAGTGAATTCAGAGAGTAGGAACTGATACTAGAGAAATGTGACTTGTCCTAGAATTCCAGGGACCATACGATTTATTGTCCCCATGGGGATACTTCTTACTTGAGAGTGAAAGGGGATGACAGTAATGACTGCACTGAGATATCAGGTCTTGACTAGAATTGCCTCAAGCAAATAGGGACATATGGCCACCCAATAAAATGAAAATTTTCTCTAAGGCCTAGGGTAAACTCTAGCTCTTCACCTGAAAACTATCTACTTATGTGGCAGGAAGAAATCTCTTCAAACCACTGTGTACTGGTAAATAATCTAGAAGACCTATTTCAAGGGCTTACTACACACAAAAGTTTGGGATCTTCTTCTCTGGGGTCCTGGACAGAAAGCAGAGAACCTCTATAGCCAGGGTGAGGGCCCTGATTCCCAGAGTCGAGACAGTGAAAAGGGCTTCAGAAGGAAGGTAGTAGAGATTAGTTGATCTCTCTCAGTCTCCAGGTCCCTCCTTAGATTCTTGAAAACCATACCAGCCTGGGAAGGTGGAGGGGAGGGGCTGAGCAGAAGCTCTACATGGACTCAGTGGGGTCAGGGGCCATCCCACCAGCCAGCACTGCGCCCCTTTCCTCACTAGGCCCCAGGGGTTACAGCTCAGCCACTGGCTCAAAAGCTGCTGGTGCAGCCATGACAGAAAAGTTGTGATTATAGGCCTAAAGCCAAGTGAAAGGATGGGATCAGCTGGGACTTAAATTTGATGTGCATTCTACCTAACAAGAATCCTCCAGATTTGACAGATGGAAAACAGGATTCCATTAATCCCCAAGTTCTGTTTGATAATTATCCTATTCAGCCTTTTCCTTTCTATGTTGTGAATTTTGAGCTTCTCAGATTTGCCTCTCTTTTCCCTCCTCTTGTACTAACTACCAGAATTCAAGTCTGACTTTGAAACTACAGGCCTTCTCAAGTGCTGGTGAAAAAAGTCTCAGCAAGATCAGGAGGGAGAAAGTTTCTCTGTTCTCCTAGAAATGCAGAAAAGCAAATACTATACAATGTTATAAAACTGCTTTTGCTGAGATTATTGTTAAGGAGTCTTTCAAGGCTCCTGGACTTCAGAGATTGTTACTATACCCTGGGGAAAAAGTGATCTTTAACTTTTAGCATCTATAATTCTGATTGGTTACTTAATAATTTGTAGTACTGGTAGCACTATTTAAATATATATGCAAAGCCTCCTGAAAGGTGTGATTTTCGTTCTTAAGCCGGGAAAGAAAGGGTCATTATTAGCAACCTTCTCTATTCATAAGAGCACTGAGGCAAATATGAATAAAAACAATGACTTTATTGGGTTTAGTTTTTAAACAAAAGCCTAATGAACTTAAGTCTAATGTTTAGGTTAACCTTATCAGGAATAAAACTCCAACTGTTCAAACATCTGGTGGTTGAAGTTATCCTTCTGCCTTCAGCAAACCTGTGGAGAGGACTGAGCCCAGCTGTCTGCATTGCAAGGAGTGCAACAATCGTGCACTAAGGCCAGGGCCCAATCCCTTAGCAACCAGGAGAGCATAGAACAGGAATGGGATCTTGGCCCTCCAAGCAGCCAGGGAAGGTCTTCATCTAAAAGGGACAAAATAGCCTTTCCTGTTGAGATAACTTCCCAGTCCTCTTCCCATTCCCCTGGATGAGAAGTCCCTCTGACTTCACTAAGGGGATACAGGTGAGGAAGGAGGGTTGACACCATCACCCAGACACCTTCTCTCAGTCCAGTGTCAGAATAGAGTGGTGCTTGGTTGAACACGAAGGTTCTGAGAATTTGGAGTTCCAGATCCAAAGTCTTATTCTCTGCTTGCATTTCCTAGGGAAAATGAAGATACAGACCCTAAATATAGCACATAACTGTAAATGCTACACTCTGCTCACTTGGAAATTCTAAATCCCCAATGGGCACTGATGAAGGTGGAAAGAAACCCGTCTTAGGCTTTCCTTCCTTCACAGTAACCATGAACCTGAGAGAAAAAGGCTGGATGATCACTGGCGATAGTAAAATCAACCAGGAGGAGAAAACTAATTACAACAAGCCTATATTCTTAATAATGAAACTCATAAGCCTTTAGCAGTACTTACTATAATCATTACAATTTGAAGGCAGGGCAGGTCAAAGGCCTTCCTGTAGTCACCGGTCTGGCTCTGGTTCTTTGTCCAGCCCAAATATACAAAGCCTCCTCTTTTTCCAAATGACTTATCACCTTGGGTTTATAAACTTGAAAATCCTATTTATGGGCAAGGAAAAGGGTCCACATATGAAGGAATCAGGGTGTCAGGGCAACTCTGCTGGGGAGCCCCCTAGTCTCATGGCCCCAGTCAACTAACTGTCCTCCTCTTTGTCCCTGACCCCTGGCCCCTTCTCACAGGCTCCAGATACTCATTTCCTTCTTTCTTTTCTCCCCATGACTAGCTGAAGACTTCCCAGCTTTCTGCTTTCTTGTAGTCCAATCTCACCTAAAAAATCTTCTCAGATAAATGTTTTTCTGCCGGTCACTAGAGAAACACAGACAATGGGTAAGTGAAGCCTCATCTATACAGTTGATCCTTGAACAACATGAGGGTTAAGGGCACAGAACCTCTGAGCAGTCCAAAATCCATCTGTAACTTTACAGCAAGGCCGCCCTTCCCACAGATCCACATCTGTGGATTCAACCAACCATGGATCCTGTAGTACTGCAGTATGTATTTAGTGAAAGAAATCAGCATATAAGTGGGTCCATTCAGACCCATGTTGTTTAAGGGTCCACTGTATTTCCGGTTTTCTATTTTAGATGATATCCTAGGACTGTCCTTTCGCCCCACTTTCACATCAAGGGCAGAGTTTAGCTCCATCCCATTCTTGCTTACGTTCCCCAACATTCAGGGTGGGAGATTCTTTATAACTGCAAAGTGTTAGGGGCTGGCAAACTCCAGGTGGGAGTCCTCCAACTTAATGTCCCCTCCACCAATTTAATCTAATTAACTCATTTGGTTAGAGTGTCACAGTGATGAAACGACTCTTCATATATTTAGGGAAGTTGGAAAAATATACTGTCTGGAGTTAGAATACACTCTGAGGCCTGGAAAGCAACCTTGGTGAGCACATCTTTTTTGTGTGTCCAGGATAACATGAAAGACAGTGGCAGTGGGCAACCACCCAAGAAAACTACCAGACAGTCCCAGGCCTGGGATCCTGCGTATAGAGAACTCCACGTATGAGAAAGGTATTAGTTAAGAATGCTTAGAAACTGCCCACTTTTAACAGATAAGAATCAGGAGACCTGAGTCTAGGAGTAGAAATATCTTGCCTCAGGGTCCAGAAGCACTTCAAGGATTTACCTGTCAATACAGGGGGATCAGGAACTGTACAGCTCCAACCAGCCTCACTCTCACCAAAAGAGGACTCGCTAACCAGTAAGGGACACAGGCAAATTCCAAGGCTTTTGCCTGACATGAAAATAAATAATGCAAAGAAGAAATAAAGAAATACTGACTAAAAAACCAAACACAAATAAAACGCTTGAGAAATTTGAGCTCAGAGGTCTATCACACAAGAGGGAGAATGCGGAGGAAGACCCAGTTAGTAAGAGACTTTTTCAGCCACATCAACTGTGGGGGATAGGAGTGTCCTTAGTGAGATAACGGCTCCATTAATTCTTTAGCATCACATCAGCGTAGTCTTCTGAGCAGGGTCTAGGTGCTTCCACTTTTCGTATCTGAAGCCCATGTCCACATCCTCCAAGGTCACCAGCTGCTGTAACAGTAGGTTTGTCCACTGTGGCCGGGGATCATCCCTCCACCTGCTCCGCCAAGGATACGCAGGGTTGGAAACTTGAGAAGTGGGGGATGGACGGGCCTAAGAATAGGAAGTCGAGGGGAGGGTGGCAGGGCCCCGACGACCCCAGACACCAGGTGATGCACGGCAGGTATCGACCCCCACTCCCCTCGGGCGCTGATGGCATGGCCAGGTGAGGTCAGGGGAAGCATAGGGGAATAGAGTGCAGGTTGTCCGCCTTCCACCGCAGGATCTCGATGGACTCTGGTCTAAGGGCGAAACGGCCCCAGCAGCGGACCACGAGTCTGGAGGGGCCGCAGGCCCCGCCCCAGCCCACTTCCGGTCCTGTCTAGGCTCCACCGAGGACCCTGAGTCTTTGTGGGCGACTGCCCTGGGACGCCTGGGTACCGCTGGCCTGGGTACCGCTGGCTTGGGTTTTTACTGGAAACGTGCTGCCCCGGGTTAGGATGCACAGGGGCGCAGCTGTGAGGTTTGGTCTAATCACTGTTCAGATTTTGTGAGTCATCTTTCAAAATACTTTTACCCATTTAATTCCCCATGCACATCTAAAAATAAAAAATAAAAATAAATAGTACTCCTAATATACGGAAATAACTAGTAAACATTTAAATGAATTTTACTCCGATGATTTTCTACACATAGTTTGATACTGTTTTTGTCATCTTCAATTTTCCCAATTAATTCTTTCACATAAGCATTCTCCTCCCCACCCCCAATACTGTGGTCTGCATTGTCAGAGTCCATTCATTGGATTATCATCATTTATTTACTCATCCTAAATTAAATCACCTGGATGGAGCCTATTGTGCCTGGGAATATCGGCCTTTCTTAGAATGGCAGCACTGAGCTGTGTCTTCGCCTGTCCTTGGGGAAGTGCTGAAGCTCATCATTGTGTTTTTTCTCCAAAAAACTGTTGAGGATGGCGCTGGTTCATTACACAGCCGCTCTCTAATTACTCAAAGGAGGACTTCCTTATGATCTTGCTATCAAGAAGACTTTAACTTTTCTAAAGCAATTTGTTAGTTTTTGACCTATAGACCTTTCGAGTTTTGAATTCAAGTGGACTTGGTTGTTAGAAAGCTTAAAGCAAATCTTTCCAGTCAAGGATATACGACTTCAGTTTGTGTGTTTTTCTGTATTGCTGACCCCACTCCTGGCCCCTTCTCACTTTGCTCTTTGTTTTCCTTCCCTATACCCTATATTTCTTGTTTGTTTTAAATGTATTTTATCTTGTTCTTTGGTTTAGGCCATCTTAAATCCTTCTGCTCTTAAAAAAAATCCTTTTGGACACAAGGTTGTATATAAAGGAATAAATAAAATTGCTCAACTATTTCCCTACTTTGAAATAATCAGTCCTAATATTTAGCTATTTGAAATTTTGTCACAAACGAACTTTTTTTTTAATGAAGTATAGTTGATTTACAATGTTGTGTTAGTTTCTGTTGTATAGCATAGTGATTCAGTTATACATATATATTCTTTTTAAAATTCTTTTCCATTACAGTTTATTACAAGATATTGAATATAGTTCCCCGTGCTACACAGTAGGACCTTGTTGTTTATTTGTTTATATAGAGAGTTTGTATCTGCTAATCCCAAACTCCTAATTTATCCCTCCCTACCCCTTTCCCCTTTGGTAACCATAAGTTTGTTTTCTATGTCTGTGAGTCTATTTCTGTTTTATAAATAAGTTCATTTATAGTATATTTTAAATTCCACATATAAGTGATATCATATGATATTTGTCTTTCTCTGTCTGACTTACTTAATATGATAATCTCTAGGTCCATCCAGCATTTGCAGTACTACAAATGGCAGTATTTCATTCTTTTTCATCACTGAGTAGTATTCCATTGTGTCTATATACCACATCTTCTTTATCCAGTCATCTGTCGATGGACATTTACAAATGAACATTTTTGACCATGAAGTATTTTTTCTATTTAGATTTTTCTGTAAGCCAAACTTCTAGAAAATACTGGATCAAGAGAAAGGATATTCAGTGAGTATTTCTTGATGCTTGTGGATGCTGTGGGGTTTAGAGAAGATACTGGGGTTAGAGTGGGGAGCAGATATCTAGCATTTATTGAGGGTTTACTCTGTGCCAAGTACTTGCTAAACTGCTCACATGAGTCCTGCTCTCAAAGTGCTCAGGCAAAATGTGCATTCTTATGAAAGTTAAATAACTATAAAAGACAGGGTCCAGTGAAAGAGTTCCTAGTAATGAGGGCTGTCACAGATCAAGGAAGGAAAACGCTGTGACATGGAGGTAGTCTGCTGCCAAGGAAGCAGATATCCTAGGGACGCATCTGAGAGCAGAGAGGACTATTTGTAGTTGCTTATGCTTAATTAATTTTCAATTAATTAATGTTATAAATTTACAAATTTTCTCAAGTTTTTCAGTTTAACTTGCATAACTTTGATGTTCCATTTAGACATCTTGTAGTTTTTATATAAAAATAAGAGCAATAACTTGTTCCTTGATTAATGTTCAATTAGCCCATGGGCTTGACATATTAAATTTGCTTGAACATTACTCATGCCATTTACAAAGTTAGTTAATTAAATTCTCTTAAATATTTAAACTACATTTACAAATTTAATATACTTGATTTTTTTCTAGCACTTCAGATTCCTCATAGGGCAGATTTACAAGTCAAACAAGAAAAAAAATCTTCATAAGCATGTAAAGGACTCATAAACCTAATTATTCAAGCTTCTAAATGTGGTAAATCAAGTTATCTTCAAGATTTCAATACGTTTACAAATGTAATCAAATTATCTTATACCTTTCAGCTTCAAATCACAAGTCTAAAATAAATGACACAAATCCATTTGAAATCACAAGATTAATCTGTCAGATTCTCTAATATGCCAAATTCTCTTAAAAATTATAGACACATTTAAAAACAAACACACAGAGACTATCTCAGCCTTCCCAAATCTTTTCCCTAACATTTACACGAAAGAAGTAGCATCATAGATTTGTTTTTATTTAGTAATTTCTATTTTCCATCCCAAGGTGGTAGAATAAAATACTTTCTGTTCATATTTTTCTTGCCACAGTTCTACAACCATCTTATTGATTTGCCCCTACAACTAGAGAAAAGTCAGATAAATTACCTTTTTAAATGTAAACTTAGATTTAAACAAAACCAATACAGTATATATATTATTTTATCTATGAGAAGAAAAAATAATTATGATAGAGTGAATGATGCAACTATTATTTTTACTATCATGTTCTCCTTCTTTAGTATACTTTTTTCTTTTACCTATATATTTTTTTGCTTCATCTATAAAATGGGCAGTAGATGTACCAGACCAGTCAACCCCCACCTAGACCGTTTGACTAACTAAAGATTCATGAGCAAGCTCAATCTAAGTCAGCAGAACTGCTCAGTTGACCACTGGTTGTAGGAAATAATTTCTATCTTAGACAGCTGTACAGCCAAACAAGATGTCTGTCATAAGCATAATACTCAACACATATTTATTTCTTCTTTTCTCCTTTCCTGTGTCACAACTTTTTCCCCCAAACTCAGATAAATGTTGATTCCAGGGCCTCTTCTTTTTCCAAATGTAAGGCAGGGCTGTGTGTTCATATCTGGAAGGCAGATTTGTAAAAAGGAAGAAAATGTCCTTCTCCATGGAGGCACCCCCGCCTTACTCTGATCCCTCCACCACCCACAGTGGGATTTTGAGATGATTTACTGCTTTTAAAAACAGAAATAGTGTGCATACATGTGTTTTGGAGTTAAAGGATATGTTGAGGATTCTAAGAAAAATAGACATTTTAAGAAGAAAATATAGTTAATTATTTGATGATTTAAATCAACTCTGTTTAGAGCAATCTGGTTTCTCAGAGAAAAGAAAAATTAGCCAGTCAATCAGTCAGTAATAATTTGTGATAGATTGATTACATTCATGATCCCAATTTTTGACCTCTATCTATATCCACACCCTTTGCCCTGTATTTCTCAAAAAATAAATAGAGCCTATTTCCCTACCCCTTACATCTAGACTTGGCCAGGTAACTGGCCATGGCAAATAGGATTTTAGCAGGCTTGAAGCCAGCAGAAGATTATACAAGTGCTTTTGTGTTTGCATTTTCTCTCTTACTTTTCTGCAATTTCTATAAGAACATGCCCAGTCTAGCTTGAGAACACGTCTGGGCTAGCTGGGGGGATGTGACAGAGACACAGGAAGGAGAGCCAGGTTGTCCCAGTAGATGTACCAGACCAGTCAACCCCCACCTAGACCGTTTGACTAACTAAAGATTCATGAGCAAGCTCAATCTAAGTCAGCAGAACTGCTCAGTTGACCACTGGTTGTAGGAAATAATCCATGACTATTGTTTTAAATCACTAAGGTTTGGAGTTGTTATGCAATGTTGGGCTGCACCTCCCAAGTCTCCAAGACTGAATTAAGAGCCCAGAGTCAGCAACAGAAACATCAATGGTCTAATGGATGGGGGAGCTTCCATGTCTGAAATAAGGTCCTAGAGCAACACCCCACCATGTGCAGGGGATGGTGGGCAGGACATGGTGGCAGTCTTTGCTCCCAGGAATAAGGGGAAGTTAGCAATTATAGGGGGAATTGATGTCAGGTTGACTCATTTGTTACCAGGGAAACCAGCAGAGGGGCACACCACTCACCACCCCTTTGATAAGAATAATCACTAGCTGGGACCTGAGGTAAGTATGTAGGAAAGTCAGTCCTGTGAGTTGGGTGGCACTAGTGGAGCAGGGGATATACAGAGAGCCAGAGAACAGCCACCTTGAGTAGCCTGACCATACATCCAGTAGTAGTTAACAGATACAGAAATTGGTACTAGAAATGGGGTGCCACCTTAACAAAACCCTAAAATATTTGGCTTTGACTTTGGGTAAGGGTGGCAGGGGAGGCTGAAAAAGTTGGGAAAGTGTTAAAGAAGGGGAAATGGTGACTAGTGTTATAGTGGCGAACAATTAACTGTCCCCTGTGATAGAAAATGTATCTAGTGAACGTGTAGACTTGAGCAAAGAAATTTCCAGGCAGAATGTTGAAAACGTCAGTTATCTGAAAACTGGGTTCCCTCTTGGTGGGAGATGATCCAAAAAACACAGCCAAGCCAAAGATCTAGAAAAGGAAGGATTTATTACTTGCAGCAAGTAAGGAGAACACTGGGGATCTTTCCCAAAGCAGTCATCTTCCTGAATGGCAAAATTGGGGAAGTTTTAAGCTGAGGGTATTCATGAAGGGGTCTGGGCAGAGGAGAATTCAGTATAAAATTGGGGCAAAGGTCAAAAGAGTCCAGGCTCCAGTTGATTGGAGTCACAAAGATCAGAAAAGGTCAACATCATTCCTTGGGTTCCAGTTGATGCGGTGGTTGAGTGCTCCAGGGGGTTTGAATTCTGCAGAACAGCTCAAGAATGTGCTTCAGGCTAATCTTTACCATTGAAACAGAACTGGGAGTCTTTACAACTGATTTATTATCTTTGTTACTGGGAGTCTTTACAACTGATTTATTATCTTTGTTATTGTTAGGTTATCTCTCTGGCCCAGTAATAGTGGTTTGTTTTTATCTTCTTTTGTTCCCTTAAAATCATTCACCACTGAGACCTATTCTTCTGCAAGGGCAGGTGTGGTGGCCAGGCTTAGATCACAAAGTGGCTTAGGCTTCTCTGACATTGAAAAAGTTATGTCTGGTTTTCTTCCTTTGGGGACCCCTTCTACCCCATCTGCTTACACTATCTGTGTTTGATAAAGGTTTATAAGAAACAGATGAGTTAACGGAAGAACTAGTTAAGTTGTAACCAGAATTTGGAGGAAATGTAAAGGGGAGCAGAATTTTCCGGATTGCAAAATAAAACTATTTCTCATTCCCAGCCTACTAGGTCAGTAAAAGATCATCAAAGTAAGAAATGGCCTCAAATGTGTGGCTGAAGACTGAAAAAAATCAAGGCAATTCCTAGTCCACCCTCTCAGTTGGACAAAAGGGCTTCTAGGAATTTTAAGGCATTACTCCCATAGCACCCTAGTCAACAGAGAAGCAAGTCTCAAGAGAATTTTGGGTGTGGCACTTGGTGCATGAAGCGGTGTCCAATCAGATATACAGAATAATTCCAAAGATTTTAAGGGTATTGATACAGTAGGGAAGGGGCAGGGCACAACCATTAAAGGAATGACACAGCAACTGAAGATTAGACTCTCAGTAGACCTTGAGGCCCAAGACAGCAGAAGATTTGACTTCCAATAGACCTTGAGCTTCATTATACACTCAGCATAATATATTAGCATGGTAAATGACACACCCACAGGTGCCCTGACAGTATGGAGGCTAACTGTAAAAGGTCAAAAAGTGGGCAGTGGCCAGGTTCCTGGGAATCCCAGCCCCTTCCCCAAAGTACTTGGAATAATCCTCCCACTTGTTAGCATATCAAGTTACCTAGCCCATAAAAACTAACAACACCACACCCCGAGGGACTCTCACTCTCCCTTGCCTTCTGAGATGACTCACACTCAGTCTAGAGGGTGTCTACTTTTACTTGAACCACCACCCCCCCCCCCACACCTCATGGCCTCTCGGGCCTTCTGAGACAGCCTGCATTCTATCTATGGAATGTGCATCTCTCTGAATAAATTTAGTTTTACTCAACTATGGCTCACTCTTGAATTTTTTCCTGTGTGAAGCCAAGGACCCTTACTTGGGGCACATCCCAGAGACTCGCCCAAGACCTAGGACAAGGCCATCCTCTTACGCCCCATTTTCCTGTATCAATATGGTACCCCCAAATCACTGCTAGTCTAGACTCACTGCAAAGGGCTGAGACTATTCAACTTGTACTGTGAAGGAAAATTCACATTTTGTGGCAAGACAAGAAAAATTTAAACATGAGAAATTCTTCTCTGCCCTCTGGCTTCCTCTCTTTCCTCTACTGTGCATTGTGTATCTGCATTATGCATCAACCAAACCTCTCCCATCGGCAGGAATACCTACCGAGACTACTTAGTGTGGGGCCAACTGACGTTCTTCAGAGTCCCACGACCTTGATTTCTGGGCTCAGATGTCTGACATTCTTTGCTGGGCGTGTTTTCCCTAGCAAACTGATAGCCCCAGGTAATGCCTTCCTTATCAGAGTCACAGAGCCCACCGCCCTTCACAGACCCTACACCTCTTACCTCACCTACAATCAATCAGAGACTTGTGCACCTTGTGACCCCACCTTATGAAACACCCCAACAACTGGCCCTCAGTGCTCACACAGCACCTCTTGCCTGTGTGGCCCGCTGTTGCCTATAGCAGCAGAACTGCTTAACTTTTCCCCTGTTCTTCGCCTCAGGGCTCACACAGGCACCTCTCATCTGTGTGGCCCGCTCTTGTCTATAGCAGCATACCCCTAATAAACACCTTTTCTATTCTCATACTTTATCTGGTAAATTCTTTTACCAACCCATGCATTACCATGTCACCAACCAGGTCACTCTGTTGTGGCCCACAACACTTAGAAGATAATATTCCTTCTTGATCTTGTAAGGGGTCACATGACCACCAGGATGATATTTAGATCTGGATTATGTAAACTGTCAGTAATACATCATTTGACATACAGCCTCCTATCTCAAAAAACTTAGATAATCATGTCTTGATTTCTAATGGGTGGAACAGTTCTCAGAGCTTTCTAAGATGCTCTTCCTGGGTTATGATCCTCAAATTTGGCTCAAATAAAATTTTCCATTTCTTGCTTATATTGACTTACTGATTCTTTTGTGGACAGTACAGAGGCCTCTGGGCTGCCTACTTTCCATCAGGAGAAAGCAAGCTGAGAAAAATTTTCAGCTACCTTTAACGGGTTGTTTCTTCAGATGAAGCCAAAGAACGTGATGAGAAAGGAAAGATGCCTCAGACTAGGGTGAGCCAAAAGCCATGGAGAATAGTGGGTTGAGGAGCTGATTGAGGAGCCACTCTGTGGGAGCAGAACCAGGTCTAATCAGGGAGTATTCCCCATCCGCAGAGTAGGGGAACCTGGCTGGACTTGCCCAGCTGATTTCAGAAGTGTTCTGGACAGTGACTGCCATAGGTCTACTATTCTTCATAATTCCTTCTCAGGGGAGTGTCTGTTGTGGTTATTCTGTCCCTGGCTCACCATTGTATTTTGGGGTGTGTTGGGTAAATAACTTACCTTTTTTAAATCATAGGTATTTCATTCAAAAGCCACAGTCAGACCTAATGTAGGTTACAAGATCCTGGACTTTGAGCCTAATGTCAGGATTGGATGAATCTTTTGGGGGTCCTGAAATGGGGGTGAGCATGTTTTGCATGGAGGGAGAACAGAAATAATTGTGGTTAGAGGACAGATTGATAGATTGATTGCTTTGATAGCTCCAATTCTTCACCTTTCCCTATGTGTACACCCTTTGTCCTGTGAACTTGCAATTTCTTTCATAACAGGAGCAGAGTCTATTTCCTCACCCTCTTGAAGAGTCTGAGTTTAACCATGTGACTGGCTCTGGCCATTACAATAATGTTAGCTGACTTGATATAAGCAGAGGTTAGAAAAAGTATATGTTTCTGCTACTTCTCTTGCTTCTCTGTGATCACCATGAGAACATGCCCAAAACATGCCCAGCTTCACCTGCTGGAGGGATGTGAATGACACATAGAGGAAAGCCGAGTTATCCAGCAATTGGCATCTGAGGTCAGGGGTGAGGGAGCCAGGGTAGTCTTCAGGGACTAAGCCCTTAACTTGTGGGATGAGGTGCTGACTCCTAGATAAGCGTCAGAATTGACTTAAATTGTAGGACACTCAGCTTTATTGGAAAAGAGAAGAGAATGAGGTCAATAAGAAGCAGCTGTGGGCCCCCAACCACCTTCGTCTCATCCCGCGGAGACAAGCCAGGCCAGTGGTAGCCGGGCCTGCTTTACAGTGTGCATTCCAGCTGGATCCCTCACCCTACCTTTGTATGGAGCTGGCGTGAGAAAGCAGCCTTCTCAATGAAGGAATACCTGGCTGCTTGGCACTATGCAGTCTGGATTTGGGGTGCCAGCCCATTATAGGAATTGTCTGAGGCTGCCAGTAACTGGACTTCTCAGGCCAGTGGAGATTACTGTATCCCCAGCTGGCCAAGGATTAGGGCACAGAATACTGGGAATAGTCCCCAGTCCCATGGTAAGCTGAGCTTGGGTGTGTCCCCCTCACCAGGAAAAGGAAGGGGGCGCTATTCCTAGCCAGCCCATTGTTCAGGCCACCCAAGGTCATGTGAAAACAATCTTGTCCCTTATACTACACAACACAACCGGGGAGATTCCCCCCATTCCTCTACCAGGATAGCATTTGGCTTTCAGCCTGCACTCAGCCCTTCTCACATACAGCAGTGTTATTCAGGTTCCTGGAAATCTCATTCTTTTTCAGCAGACATGGAAACCCACATCCCTAAACCCAGCCCAATGCCTCCCTTGCACTCTGATTCATAACATCCACAATTCAGAAATGCTGGACAAATTCACCCTGGTGTGGTCCTCCTGAGAATTACACAAGAAAATGTTCTCATTCCTGAAAAAGCCTAACCATCTGCTGGAAATGAACTGGAGAAGTTGCTCTCAGTAGGGTCAGAGATTAGATTAGAGAAGGGTCGGGTCAAAACACGAGAAGACTGGTGAGCCCAGCTTTTCTGCAACGAATCATCACAAAAATGTGTGCCATGCACTTTGCAAAGTAGGTTCACTGCGGGATGCAATGCAGCAGACAACTTTGAAGAACTGTGTTCTTAGCCAAAGTTGGAAAAATTTGAGGCGTTGGGCACCAGGAATGATTCCAAGATTGCAAAGTAATAGTTGAGATAAATGGAGCTGAGAGGTATATTCATTTCCATGTTGATTTCAACAACGGATGCCCACTCAAATGTTATCCCCACCCCCACGTACACAAGCACACTCACATCCTCACAGGCATCCATTTAGTGCCTGCCTGGATCCATTGCCAAATCCCATACTTCAGGTGGAGGGAGGTTCTGTGGCTTTCGTTTCTCTAGCTATTGACTTTTCTCAGAAAAGTCCAGTTTCTGCCCACATTAGTCCATCACCTGATCTTCGTCATGTGAGGCTGCTCCTCTACTGGATCAATTTTCCATCGATCTGCTTCCAGGAACATGCTTAGTAGGCCAGATCACTGCTTTTCTTACTGTCTGGTGGGCTGAATCCCTTCTCTCCCCACATCTTTTATATCCCAGTAATTTGGTGTTCACCTTTTTAAAATGTCCAGCAACGGATGACCACTTTCCATAAACTGGGTTTTGCTGATTTCCTGGTGCTTGACATTTAGATACCTCCAGCAATCTTTGGTAACTCCATTCTCTTTCTCTCTCTCTCTGTCTCTTTCTCACACACATATATCTGTTCTGTTTAGACAGAATTAAATCTGGATTTTTCTTTGGTTTGGGCATTTACATCTGCAGTGTGTAGGAGGAGGAGAGAGTGGCTTTATTTATCTTAATTGACTAATGAAATAATTTTATTTTAATGCTATTCAGATGGTTAGATCATAAAAACTTATTCAAACAACTTACTGAATGGTTTGGGCAAAGGAAGGATTTTCTCATTTGAATGGACAGTGATCTAAAATAAACTTTCTTTTGAGGAGGTAAAACAGCAAACACATGAAGGTAAACTCCGGGGTAGGGGTGGGGAGGGGCTAGGTACAAGGCAGGGCAGATATTTGTACTGACCCTGCACTACTGAGCGTGACACCTGAACACGCTCCTTCCCATGGCTGCACTGCTCCAGCTCAGTGGCATCACAGACTGAGGACTCTAGACCTCTTTGGAGGAGACGCAGCTACAATATCAGAAGAACCACAAATCTTGAGAAGACTTTGATTTAACTTCCTTAATACCTGCAGAATCCATCTGCTCCCTGCACCCCCACAGCCTCTGCTTTACTCCGTCCCTCCTAACTTCTCACAATTGCCGAATGTACATAGATTTCTGTTTTGGAAACTTCATCTTGGCAGAATAGAAGTGGAGTGAAAGGGGCCGTGCTAGACACAGGCCAAAACCTTTTGGGGGTTCCCCATGCCTTTCGGGTTAGCGGTCCAACGCCTTTCTCACAAGGGCAGAAGCCACGGCTGCTGCCACCGCCCGTCCGCTTCTCGGCCAGCCTCTCGCGGGGAGGGAGTGGGAGGTGCGCCCCGGAGGCCCCGCCCACGAGAGAGCACGCTTGCGCACTCGACGCAGCAACGGCCATCTTGGACTCGGGCAACCCGCTCACTTTCCGCGGACTTCAGAGGGGTCGCGCAGTTCCTTCCCGCCGGGGCACGCTTCACCCCTTGGGGGCCCTGCGCTCAAAACCAACGGCCCCAGCCCCCACCCTTCCGTCCTCCACGTAAAACCGCGAGCCAGTATCCTGGTGGCAATTGCCAGCTCCCCACCCTTCCTACCTGGTGACTCTGGGCAGGTACCTCAGTTTCCTTATCTGTGAAGTGGGAATTTGAGGCGTCCCCTCCCCTCCCCCAGGTCACCAGGTAAAACATCTACTGATTGGGTATGTATGGTAAGTTCTCAGCATAAAGGCCGGCACATGGTGTGTTCCTAAGTGTTATCTACGTGCTTTTCCTTCAGGAGGCCTGTAGCTACCACCCTTCTAGCCACCGCGGCTACAGCGCCCATCCCCCACTCCCGCCCACGACTGCGGTCTCTTCGAAGACCAAGTCAGGGGCCGGGGAATTGGCAAGATGCCCTCAGGGGAGTGAGAAAGAGCCTTTTAGGACTTGAATGTGACCACTTTGGAAGGGTGTCAGAAAACAGCAGACCAGGGTGCCCAGGACAGGAAAGACTGTAGATTTTGGAACATTTAAACGCCCCCGTGCCTGTTATTTTTATCACCCCTGGCTGCGTCCCCACAGGGACTCCCATGCAGCACAAAACTCCTAGAATGAAAAACCCTGTGTGTGTGCTAGCTGTGGGGGACATCGGGAAGAGGGAGCCAGGACACTGTGTCCCAGGTAGAGCCAAGCATGGGGCAGAAGGGCTTTTAGGGGCCCTGGAAGGGAGAGGCATTCAGGCCAGGCCTTTGGGGGTTCCCAGGCAAGTGCAGCTGCTCTATCAGCTCTGCAGCCAGAGCCTAGCAGTTTAGGGACCCCTGACTTCCTGGAAACTTGCCTGGAACCCAAAGAGATGAGGGTCGTGCCTGGGAAAGGGGCTAGGGCCTTCTAGTGGGCTGGAGAAACACACTTAGCCCACTACAGGATTCTGGAGGCCCAAGATGAGACCTTATTCAGTAATAAACCAGGTGAAAGCCAGGCATGCCCAGCTTCCCCCATTCCAGCCTGATGGAGTGAAGGGTAGCAGAGGAGACAAAAATTACTAAGTGGGAATGGGGGGATTGCAGTTTATTTTCAGACACACTCAAAGGGTGGGAGGTGGTCAGCCGGCTCTGCCTGCATCCCCTCCCAGCTCTTCGCTTAATTAAGAACTCTCCCCTGACCTCCAACTCCCTAGGCTGTGCAAGATAGATGAGGCACTGCTACCCCACTCACAGGAGGGGCTTAGGTAGGTGTGGAGTGTAGAGACTCCACTAGAGGGGTAGAGTTCAAGTATTCACAGTTCTCCATCCATACCCCCAGATTACACTGTGCCCAGGCCATGAGGAAGGGTCCCAATCCTGGGGTTCATAGTGCTGTTAATAGCCCTTTTCTCACTCAGAAACCTCAGGATGAGCTCCCTACCCCTTTTCCCTGACAATAACAAACCACAGTCCTAAACCATAATGTCAGCACCCCACTCACCCAAGACCCCCACCTTCCTTATCTGGAGTGATAGGGGTGGGGCGAGCTTCACTGGTAGTGAATGGAGCAGGAGCAAGTGGTAATAGGTGAGGGGAAGAGGGGAGAGGAGGATCTCAGAAGGCAGGCTTGGCAGGTGCTGATGAATAATTTCAGGCAGCTCTGGTCTGCACCCTGACTCCACCCACACCCTAGAATCCCTGAGAGTCCAACTGAAAGGCAATGGTGGAGGAGGAATGTGAGGGAGAGGAAGCTGGGCAGGACCTTGTCCCCACCAGTCCTGCCCTGGGGGACATGATGCTTAGGAAGGGCCAGGACTGGGTTCCAGGCCCAGTTCTCAAGCTCTGACCTTCCAGAATAGCTGAATCCTGGGGAGGGGTAGGGCTACTAACCCCCACACCCCAGACATCCTGGCCTTGGGCAGAGTGGTAGGAATGGGGCTGGGGTGGGTGTGTCCTCCCAAGGGTATTATAAAAAGCTAAAACTGTTGACAATTCCTTGGGGAGAAGTGGCTCCCAGCCTCTTGTATCCCCAAGTTATCAATCTCCCTAATGCCCAGCAGACAGGGCACAGGGGGTCCCAGAGAGCTAAGGGAGGAGGCCACAGCCCCTCTCTGAGAGGGGGCCTATTAGCACCATGCAATGTTGGGGCACCCTGCAGCCTGACAGATCTCTGGGCAGGGGCCCTCCAAAGTTGAAGTGTCCACTTGCTAAAGCTTCTGTACTCTTAATGGGGGGGACCCCGGCAGGGGAAGAGGTGAGGGGAGAAGGCTGGGCCGAAGTCCATGCAGGGGTCTCAGGATCCCCAAGGGCCCCTCTGGGAGTCATGACTTGAAGAACCTTCGTACCACAAACTGGCCCAACAAAACCACGGCCAGAACTATCAGCACGTTGCGGATGGGGCCATTTCCCAAGTCCAGGGCCGCCACCTGCCAAGAGAGACAGAGTGGTCACAAAGGGGCTGGCAGGTGTACAGTGCCCTGGGACCAGGGTGGGGCTGTGAGAGGGGTGGTCCCAGCAGCAGGGAGGCGGTCATCAATGCTTGGGCACTCACCCAGCCACCCCTCTGCGCGATCCACCGGGCAATGCAGTGATGCAACATGAAGTCGGCCACGAACCGGGTCACCTGGCCCAGGAAGCCAGTCAGGCCGCGCTGGTAGACATGTAGGGCCAGGCGGTAGCCGAAGCCCAGGAGAGCCACCACTCGGCCCCAGTTGATGCCGCTCTCAAACAGGCTGGGGACAGAGCGTCAACACAGTCAGTGGAGTACCCCAGAGGGCCCTTCAGCCTGCTTTTCCTCTCCCATCTCTTTGGACGTTCCCTGCCCCCCACCAGCTGGAAAGCAAAATGGCTTAGCTGTGAATCGAGGCAGCAGAGGCTGCCCCAGCTTGGCCTCAATTTGGGAAGAGCCTGAGTTTCTGTGAAAGGAGAAAGCTAAGAGGGCATAGAAGTGGGCTGCTGCTGCTGGGGGTGTGGCCCAAGTGCTGGGGGCACAAAGGGGCGCAGAGAGCGTGGAGGACAGAGCGGTGGACAGAGGCAGCAGGGAGATTACCTGTGGGTGCTGCTGCTGGCCTGGCAGCCCGAGGGACAGCAGAGAGAAAAGGACAGAAGAGGTTAGGACAGGTCCTGGAATCACAGCAGAGTGGGTGGTGGCCTCTAAGGACACAGGCAGGATGTTTCAGCCCTGAGCACCAATTCTAAATCTATTGCCTACTCATGCCTTCACCCTCAGCCTCGAATCTACCCCAAGGCTGACCTCCTTACCCAGGTGATGACAATGGCTAACACCTTTAAGTGTGGACACTGTTCAAAACATATTTCCCCTATTTTACGGACCAGGAAACTGAAGGTTAGAAAGTTTCACAAAGCCAGTAAGTGGCAGGCAAAGCTGAGATTTGACCCAGGCAGTTGGTCTCTTTAACTGCAGATTGCCTCTCTGACACCAGATTATACCATCTGGAAGCCATTTCCAGAACCTGGTAGGCTGAAGCCAGGTCCAGCAACCTTACCATCTTTGGTGTGAAATGTTCCAAATCCAAAGGACAGCTGTGTCCCAACTGGGCTGGGGGGCTCTGGGGCCATCCCCACCTGAGCCCCTCCATAGTCCTGATCTAATGGGTCAAATGCCAGAGCTTACAAGGGATGTAACCTTATACACCAGAGATGAAGAGCCTGAGCCTAGAGAGAGGAAGAGACAGGGGCCCAAGGCCACACGTGAATTAACAGCAGACACAGGGATGACAAACACGTCTCCTGACAGTGACAGAGAAGCGTCATCCCATCCCATGGGCAGGGCACAGCACGGTGGTGACAGCGCAATGGAGAGGCAGTGGCCGAAGTTACCTCGAGGCAATCTTGGTGAAATACTCGTAGGCATTCTCTGCTGTTGGCTGCAGGTGCTGCAACATGGCCTGGAACTCTGAGTCGTAGCGCCGGTTGATGTCGTCCCCGATGATGGCGAGCTGGCGACCCACCTGCCCCATGGTGCTGGAGGGACAGGAGGCAGCAGGTGAGCTGGCAAGCAGGTTAGTTAGCACTGGGGCCCGGGCTCATGGCAAAGGGCTTCTGCCTGAGATGCCCTTGGCCTTGTGCACCCCTCCTTAGAGGTCCTGAGAGTGTTCTCAAACATAAAGGCTGGGCCCAAGGACAAGGGGCAGGCATATGCTAAAAAGGGTGCAAGGTCCCGGATGGGTGTGGGAGCCCCAGTTGAACAAGGAGCAGCAGTGGGAGAAGTGCAAGACCCCTCCAGGCCTTCCAGCTCCCAAGACCTGCATGGGGACCCCAAATAAGCCTCCACTTCCCTGTGGGCCCAGGGACCTGCTGCTCACCTGGTAGGTTCCAGGGGCAAGGTGTCCATCTCTGGGTTGGTGGGCGCAGCTGCCCCCTCAGCCTCCTGCTCCTGCTGATGGCGGTAAAAAACGTAGCTGCGGAAAACCTCCTCCGTGTCCCGGGCTACCTGCTCCTCTGAGGATCAAAGCTGGGAGTCAGGGAGGAAGTGCTCTGGGGATGATTCACTCTGCCTGTGGACAAAAGTGTCTCTCTTCTGGTCCTTAGTTAACACCTAGTGCTTACTCTGTGCAGAGTAGTCTTCTGGCACTTTTCATTTCATCCTCACAACAGTCTTGTGAAGTAGCTGATCCCTAGTTTACAGATGGGGAAACTGAGGCACAGTGTTTATGTAACTTGCACAAGGCCATACAGCTGGAGGGAGCAGTATAGACAGGACGGAATCCCTGGCACTTGGGTCCCTGACTTCATTTTAGTGTGTACAAGGCACCCAGCCCTTATGGCTTAGGGAATGTGGGAAACCAAATTTGAAATTGTAGCCTGAGGCCCAGAAAAACCACATCGAGAGATAGTGACAAACCTGGGACTGAACCCAAAGTCCAGGGAAGAACTTGGGGTGGGCTGTGAGCTGCAGGCTTCCCTGATGGTCCCCTTGGAACAGGGAACAGAGCAGCCATCTTACTTCCTCCCCAAAGTTGTAACAACCCCGTTCCCTGTTTAGCAGACCTGACTTGGTGATAAGCCCGTTGACTTCCTTATTTCTCCCACTGCAGGGATAGGACAGCCACGCCACGCCCTTCTTTCCTCCTCCTCACCCCACCCTGCCCAGCTGCCCTGGGAGGGCACTGTGCCCATCTCATGCTCCCTCCCTGACCCCTCCCAGCCTCAAAACCTCCCACCCCTCCTCCCACCAAGACTCCCCCCATTCTCAGGGCTTAATCTTGACTGCAGTCCAGCTTCTGAGCCTGACGGGCTGCCTGCATTGGGTAGGGAGATGCTTTTCTCCTTTATACAAGGTGAGTAAACTGAGGCAGGCAAGCCTGCCTTTCATTCCCGCCTGGCCTATCCACATCTGCTCTCTCAATCCTCACAGACAACTCTGGTGGTCATGGGATGGGCGAGGGGACAAAGACCCTCACCCGAAGTGGAGGAGGGATCAGGTTCTCCACACCCCTGCCTGGGAGGACCTGGACCTTGTCCGGATGCCATTCCTCAGGTCCTGGTGGAGGGCAGTGTTAGCCTGTGGGGATGGGTGAGAAAAAGCAAAGATGGGGAACAGAGGTTTCTTCAGCCACATGGAGGGAAGGGGGCCCCCATTCCCCAAAGACCCCACCGCCCTAAGAACTTACTGAGAATTACACTGGCAGCTCTTCAAGGGGCACTGGGGGTGAGAAAAGCCAGGCAGCCAAAATTCCCACCCAGGGATCAGCCGGGAGGAGGGGTGCTGCTACAGTGCCCTAGGGGATCTCTAGTTGCATTTCACCCCACTCCTGGGCCAGGGAGGCTAGTTTCAGAGGCTGGGGTTCCTTCTGCTGCTCCCAGGGCCTCCTGCACCTTACCCAGCACATGCTTACCGCAGACTTGCCACCTTCCAGCCAATGACCCATGAAGGCTGTCCTTGAAGGTCTCACTTCCCCTTGGCTAGTCAGAACACACCTGTTTTCCAGCTCAGGCCTGTTAGCTGCAAACATTTCCTGAGTGCCTGTGGTATGCTTCTACCACGTATGTATGTGTACTCCCCGGGGGGGCTGGACATGGAAAGAGCACAGTAACCTGGCAGGGTAAGCGCTGGCATGCCCATTTTATAGGTGGGAAAGGTGAGGCACAAAGAAGTTAGTGCCCAAGGCCACATAGCTAGTCAAGGCATCAGGTTGATTATCTGAATTTCCATGAGTCCATCCTCCACTTAACACTCATTTCAGACTTATTTTCCAGTTTGTGAACCTCAGAGGGTGTCCCTTCCAGGGCAACTTTCCCTGTTTGAGTCCCACCTGTGCTCTTCCCATTCCTGCGTGGCAGGTAGTTGAGGAAACCTTCTTCCCAGCCCCCCAACCTGTCTCACACATGTACCTCCTTGCTCTCCTGTCTCCAGCCTCTGTTTTCCTCTTTTGCCCAGTTCTGGCCACAACTCTGGTCTGCTCTGTACAGCGTCCACAGAGGGTGTATTTCCTGGACATAAGCTGTTTCACTTTCAGTTTGCACCCCCTTCATTTCCCCCCACCCCAAGGCTGCCTCCACCACCCGGGTGGGAAACCCCCTCCTCCTATCCCTGGGGAGGGCCCAGCCCTTCCTGGGGCCAAGCACAGCTGCTCCCTCCTCCCTGGGAGGACCTGTGTGCCCTCCCCCACTCTCTTCCCTCTCAGGCCTGGGGCCATTTTTGAAAGTGCCCCAGAGAAGGGTGGGGGGGGGGCGGTCCCTCTGTGTTCTCCACCCTTCCACTCTTTCAGGGCAGGGACGGGGGAAGGCAGATCCTCCCCTCCTCCACCCCTGGGTGCCTGGCCTCATTAAAATAGACCTTTGCCTGGCACACCCCCATCCCAACTACTTCTTCCTGAACAAGGTGTCCTCCTCTCTCCCCTGGTCCCTGAAGCCTGGTGCCCCCAGGACCGCAGGGCTGGGGGGTTACCTACTGCACCTCAATCACTACCCCTGGGACTTAATTCTGGGATGAAGGTGGAGACTAGAAACAGCCCCCAGGGCCAGGGGCCTGTGCCTACCTGGGTCTGCCTCTACCCTCATCCGAGTGGCCTGACTTCCTGGTAGGGGGCCGTCCACTGTACCCCACCTGCTGGGTTTGCTGGGCCCAGGCTATTTCCCAGGGGGAGCTGCCTGGCTTGACTTGCAGACCTAGTGTTAGGACTCCTGGGGCAGCAGGAAGCGCTATAAAAGTTCTCCCCCTGCCCTTGACCTTGGCTCTGACCTCCACTCCCATCCCCCAGATTGCTCAAGAACTTGGTTCTTTGGCACCCGATTCTCTGGCACCCAGGGCCAGAGCAAGAGGGGAAGCTGTCTGTATGGCAGCCAGAGGGAGCCCTGACTGGATCAGGCCCCCAGCAGGGGTTGGCAGAGCTGCCCAGATAAGCCTTGAGGCCTCCCCCTCCCCACCGGGCCCCCTAAGGGTTCCCTGCCTCACCCTGGGCCTAGGTTTCAGAGAGCAGGGAGGATGGGCAGGACCCTCCCGCTTACCTGCCTGGACCCTAGCCCTGGCCCTGGCCCGGGATCGCTCAGCAGGGCGGAGGCCGGAGATCCTGAGGGGCCAGTGGCTGCTCCCAAGGGTAAGGTACCCAGGCCTGGCTTCCCGGAACGGGCGTCAGTGAATTCCTGGTGTCCGGATGCAGCCTCTGCTTGTCCTGGCGCGGCCCTGGGGACCCGCAAGGCTTCGGTGATCATAGAGGTGCCGGCAACTCCCTGCTTCAATCAGCTCCCTCTAGAGGAAGTTGCTCTGTGGCCGCCGGATGCGGATGCACCAGCCTAAGCCTTGGGCTAGGTCTGGTCTCGGCTCCCTGGCGAGAGAGCTGCTCCCACCTGGGAGGAGTGTCTCCCCCTCCCCCACTGCTTTCCCCACCACTGATTCCCAGCCCTCATCCTTGGTCTTTTCCCCACTTCCGTCATCAATATTAATAAAAAAAAGCCAGGATGGTGAGGTTTCTTAAGCACCACTGTGTGCCAGGCTCTTTAGGAACTACTGTCTCACAGAATCCTCTCAACAACCTATGGAAGTAGGTACTTAGCCTACACCCATTTTACAGATGGATAGACTGAGGCTTAGGAGGCTGGTTTAAGGAACCTCTCCCCAGGTCACTGAGCTGGTTTTATAATCGGGGCTGTAGGTGGGGGATAATAATAATACTAAATTGAGATTCAACGTGCAATTAAGACCCATGTACCAAGCACCTTGGTGGTGTCCGGAGGTAAAAATCTTGAAGGTGATAGTCAGGTAAACAGAGATGAAAACACAGGGTCTGTGCTACAAACTGGGCACGTGCAAGTTGGATGCTGAGAGGGAGACAAGAGGGAGGACAGATACTCTCTGGCCTCGGGGAATGGCCCTCAAGGACAAAAGCAGCCACAGCCAGGGAAGGACAGGCCTAGCGGAGAGGGGTGAGTGCCCCTGCCCCGTTCTGATTCGGGGTTCCCCAACCTCCTCTGCCCCCTACCCCTGTGTCTCCTGGAGCCTCACCAACTGCCCCGCTCAGGCTGGCTCCCCAGGCCTCCTTCCCCTGCTTCATTGCCCCCTGCACATTCTGCCCCCAGCCAAATCCCCCCTACCATACCCCACCCCCACCTTTGCCTTCTAGAACTCCTGGAAGTTTTCAACTGGAGGTTTTAATTTGAAAACCTTCTATTCTTAAGCAGTTGGTCCTGAGGTGGCTGCTACAGCCCTTCCCTCTGACTCAGGTCCTTCTCAAGATGGAGACCCCAGCTCCAACCCCTCGATCCAGAATTTGGGGCCACTCCTCCATGCTCTGCCTTTTCCATAGCCTGGTGGGGAGCAAGGGCAGCCCAAAGAGCTCAGACAAGGCCCTGTTAGGGGGTCGGGCACTCCCCTTGCCAGAGCAGGACGCCATCCCCTTGATAACTGACCACCAGGGAGGAGCAGGGAGGAAGGAGTCCAGGCCATCCGCCGTGCTGCCCTATACCCTCTCTGTGGCCCTATCACAGCCCGATCCCTCAAGGCTTGGGATGGGGGATGCAGGGCCCCAGACCCCCACCCCCATGGAGGTCCTGAGGGTCGTGGCCCAGGGTGCAGAGGTGAAGTCGTCCTGCCCAGGGGAAGCCAGGAGGTGCTGGGCAACCTGTTTGAGTTGGAGGAGAGGGAAGATGAGGAGGAGGAGGAAGCAGCAGGGAAGGCCTTAGGGGATACTGGGACCTCAGACAGGTGAGGAGCTGGGCTGTGGATTGTGGGAAGGAGCCTCGGATGGTGGTACTGGGGCGAGGCCTGGATGTAAGAAGAGAGAAGGATGTGGACCTGGATGGGAGGACCCAGAATGGGGATGGACCAGGAACAGACTCCTTGGATGGGCAGAGGACTGGGTGGGGAATGGATGGACACATCATGGTTGGAGGGGAGCTCGGGGCTGTTGGAGGCAGAGATGGGGGTCTTCCCACAAGTGAGGGGTTATGGATGGAGGCACCGAAAGGAAAGGGGGACAGGCCAGGGACTGGGAAGGGCTCCTTTCCGGGCCCCACTCCTCCCTGCCTTCCCTCCTCACTCTCTCCTACCTGGTTCCCACTCCCATGTGGACTTGGTGCCCACCCTGGTGAGGAAGGGGGCCCACTTCTCCCTCTGCTCCCCACCCCTCTCCTCACCCTGTTATTGGAGACAGATACCCACCTCTGTGATGAAGACCCCAGAGGGCACAGCAGGGAGTCGTTGGGAACAGGAGGATGGAGGAGGCTGAGCTGGGCTTGTGTGAGAGCCTTAGGGGGCTGGAGGGGCTGGGGGCCTTCACCACATCTCTGGGCTCCACCTGCCACCTGCATCTGACTATGCTTTGGGATTAGGGGCCACTTTGCCCAAGCCTTGGAGCAAGGATGCCTGCAAAGGGCCATGGGGCCACTGGCAGTCAGCCCCGAGGCCTTTACCAGGGAGGAGGAGGAGGAGGAGGAGGAGGAGTGTCTTCTTAATGGTGAGTGTGGTGGCCACAGGCGTGAGGGAGATGCCAGAAACAGACCATCTTCCTCTAGGACTCCCCAGGGCTGTGGGGCCTGGGAGGACACAGGGCAGTTTGAGGGAATGCTGGAAGCAGGCTGCGTTTGAATTCCTACTCCACTAGGCCAAGCTGTGTGATGGCAGCAAGTCACTCAACCTTTCTGTGTCTCAGTTCCTCATCTATAAAATGGTAATATAACAGTACCTATCTCAGAGGGCAGTTGCAAGGATGAAACGAGAAGTTCTTTGTGAATGCCTGGGACTGTGCCTGGCACATAGCAGGTGTTTGCTAATGAAAACAAGGAAACCTCACCTTCAGCTTGGCCCTCCCTGTGTCACTGCCCACCTGGGCTTGGGCCTGGGCCGCCTCTCATTGCTGTCAGCCTGTCAGTGACCCCTACCTCTCCACAGGAGACCTCGGGTTGGCCTCCTCGAAAGTAGGGACAACTCCCTGGAACTGCCTCCTCAGCTTGTACAAGCAGCTTCAGAAATCGGCCATGGCCAAGGTCCGTGGGGCTAGGCTCTGGTTGCGGGGGTGAGGCCTGCCTAGGGTCTCAGGGGAGCAGTCATCTTTCTTAACCCTTTGGGAGCTGTTGTTCCCTCCTGCTTTCTGTTTTTGGGTTGGGGTGCGGGCTTGGGGCCCTGCCCCCTGACCTGCTCATTGACGGGGCACACCCTCAGTTTCCTCTCAAGGAAGTCTTGCCCCACGAGGAGAAAGATGAGGAAGAGGAAATGGAGGAAGAGGACAGCTCATTCAAGCTCTGTGTCCCAGACATTGTCACCCTCCAGTCGCCGCTGCATAAGACTTTTGGGTCGACAGATACAGTAGGTAAGTGTGGTGCCCCCACCTCCCCGCCCAATCAGTCCCCAGGTGGAGGGAGTCCCACTTTGGCCTGTGGCTCATGGGTGCGATACCAGTTCTTACCACCAGGTGGCACCAGAAGACCTAAGATGACCACTCGAGCTCGGGGACCAGTGTGTGGCTGGTCTGGAGGTCAGGCTAGGTTTAGCTAGTGTCCTCCTCCCTCAGGGTTTGGGAGGCTGCCGGGGTGGGGGTGGGGGGTTGACTGGGACTCCAGTTCCTCAAGCACTACCCAGTCCCAGCCCGGAATTCTCCCTCTTTCACTGGCCACCTCCATCCCTAGTTTTCCCATCACGCATCATGCACTGCTGTGACAGTGCCCCAGAGGGCCCACTCTCCCATTACAGCTCCCTTGCTGCCCAGACATGGTGAGCAGATGGCCTAGTGATAGTCACATATTACGATAACATCACTGTTGACATTTTCATAGCCATTACTATGGGCCAAACCCTCTTTTAAGCACTTTTCATGAAGTAATGCATTATAACTCTGAGGTAGGTCCTGTTACAGTCTCTGCTTCACTCTGAGGAAAGTGGGGCACAGAGAGGTTAAATAAAACTTGTCCAAGCTCACACAGCTAGTAAGTGGCAGAGCTGGAACTCGAACCCAGGGGGTTTGGGTGGTTTCAGATCCGTGCTCTGAAGTTGGTGGCTGGAGTGGGCCAGGTGGGGGTGGGGGCAGATGTCTGGCCCTCGCATGCTCTCCCCAGGAGGTAGGGAAAGAGACTTACACTCATACTGGCAGGAGAGAGCCCATGGAAAGTGAGTTTCCTGAGAAAGGCAGGGTGGTAGGGAGGTGGCATCTGGCTGGCTCCGGGGATGAAGAAAGGGCTATGGCTGGGGGTGACCAGGGGCTGCACAGGCTGCGGTGAGGTTTGGAGAGCCGGAGCCACCTCCTCTTCCTTCAATCCTCATCAGGTTGCTCCACCCTTCTCCTGCCTGTCCCATGCCCATCTCTCTGGCTCTCAGGTTTTGTGGAGTTGGAGTTAAAGAAGCTTCCGGTAGTACAACGGGAGTCCTGCCTCTGGAAGATGGGTGGCCATGAGGGCCAGGAGCTGCTGGACCAGCAGGAGATCACCCTGGAGGAGGCAGGCATTGTGGACAGCCAGGTGTGCCTGGCCCATCCAACTACCACACCCTGCCTGAGGGCACTGGGGAAAGTGGGGCTGGAGACCTCCTATCTTCTCAGGCCCCTGGGCCTGGCTCCAGCATCACCCCTCCCTCCACCAACCCTCCACTGCTGGGTGTGAAAGGCATAATTCCTTCTTGGGGGTGGTGCTGTCAGAGTGCAGAGGAGGTCCTGACCCCCTGCACACACACTTCTCCATCAGTCTGTCATTTGACCTCGAGTCCAGATGTCCATATTTAAGGCTTAACTGCCATCCTTCTGCTGTGTGGCCTTGGGCAAGTGTCTTCCCCTCTCTGGGCCTCAGTTTCCTCATCTCTACAATGAGGAGATTTGTGTAGGTGGCTTTAAGGCTTTCCTGTGCCTCTGTCAGTCACATAATGTTGCTCTTTCTCTGTTTTCTCCTCCAGTTCACAGTCATGCCTACTCCCACGAACACACAGAGGCGTGGGCAAGGACTACCCGCAGGCCCACCCTCTTTGACCTTGGCCTTATATGTTGGGCCTGTCCCAGCTTCTCTGAGTGCACATTGACAGATCTGTTGATGACAAATGTGTCAAAGTCCTTTTTATCCTTCTATTCATTCATCAGCTCATCCTTTCATTCAGTGGAATTTTGTCCCTGATAGTCTGTGTCGCTTACAAAAGGAAGAGCGAAGTCTTTAGTCGAAGTCTCTGCTCTGGCACTGACTTGCTCTGTGACTTGGTTTCTTTACCTGTAAAAGAGGACCATTGGAGGATCTGATAAGCTGAAGAGTGTGTGACCTTCAGCTGCAAAGGGCACTCTAGTGTCGGGGATTACGTCTCCCCCTTGGGGTCGTGAACACCAGAAATACTTGCCTCTGGGACATTGAGAGGCAGCCTTCCCATTGTCCTGAGCCCGCATGAGTCACAGGGCTCCCCTCTGTGCTCTGGGGAACATGCTGGGCCACCTCACCCCGCATCACACTGATTGTCGCTCTGGCAGGGCCCTTGCTTTTGCCTTTACTCGCTGAAAGGATCTCTCCTCACCCTTCCCTCCTGCTTCCCCTCCCCTCGAGAACCGCCCCCTGAGCCAGGCTGCCCCGCTCCCAGGAGTCACAGTCCTAGGGTAGCCGGAGCAGTGCTGGGGGCCCCTAGGGAGCTTCTGGGTAATGGCAAGTGGGGGCCCAGCTCAGTCCTCACGGGGACACAGCTGCCTCCAGAATGTCTTCCTCCTGCGGGTGTTTCAGGGGTCATGTCCATCACCACCCCTGCTTTCTCCTTATCTGCCCTCAGGAATACCAGGCTGAGGGGGAAGGAAGTCGCCTCCCAGCCTTTGGGGAATGCTGGGGACCTGGGGCAGGGGTGCTGAGGCAGTGGAAGCACCATCCTAGGCTGGAGGGAAGGGTGCAGAGCCCCATTGGTGTGATGTCCAGGACAGAGGTGAGGGAAGGGAGGGCTTGGTTGGGGTGCCTGGCTCGAGGGCTTCCAGGGAACCCCTCCCAAGTTGGAGGGAGAGGGTATCTCTATTTTATGGGAGGGAGGGAGGTGGCTCAGGGATAGTGGATCTGGGTCCACATGGGAGAGGGTCTGGAAAGGGCTTTGGGGTGCTTGTCTCTGGGAGTAGGTGGAAAGGTTCTGGGAGGATGCAGAGCAGGGAGGGGAGAGCTCAAAGATGCCAAGTCATCTTCCTTCACCCACTTCTGCCCCCCAGCACCTGCTCCTTGAGGAGATGGATGAGATGGGAAACTGGCCCCCAGAGAGTGAACCTGGTGCTGGCCTGAGTCTGCCCTGCCCGGATCCCTGCAACCCACATAGGGATGTGTCCCCCGCTTCTTAGGGCACATCAAGAAGCCCCTGGGGCCAAGGGGTCTTAAGATAAATGGTTGTCCATGTGTCTGCAGAGTGGGCCTGCCCAGCAGACTGTCCCGTCACCAGACTCAGACCTGTGATGTTACTAATAAAACCCAATTTGACTTTGGCCTTTTGGGCTGTCTGTCTGTGGACCCCGTCCCTCATCCTCAATCCAGGAATAAGCTTAGTTTATAGAGGTCTCAGTCTAGTCCTAGTCCTTGCCCATGGGCCACCAGGCTGCCCTGGCTGCAGAGCCCTGGGTTCCAGTGGAGGGGCCACAGTAGGGCATCTGAGCTGGAGGACAGGAGGTTTGGTGCACCTGACATGGGGGTGGGAGTGAGGAAGGGCATGTAGCTCAGAGTGCCAAGGGAGCCCCTGCTGCCTGCCCCTCTCAGTAGGAGTGTTCCTGGCCTCCCTCCCTCCTAAGTTCCCAGGCCAGGCTTGTGGCCTCACAGGGAGGATCCGGGAATTCTCCAGGAGGAAGTTGCTGCCCAGCCAGCACAGGGACAAAACCAGGAAAGCAGCCCTGGGACCATGGGGACCTGCCTCTGGGGCTGGGATAGGGGGCGTGTGAGGGGTCCCTGGGGTTGATGGAGGAGGGCCCATGCTATAGGGGCTGGGGGCAGGACCCTATCCTGCTGTTCCTGGTCATGGCCCAGGCTACCATGCTTGGTGCTGAGCACCTCTGAGGAGCCCGGCCTGAGGGAGTTCCAGACATCTAGAAAGCCCAAATCCCAGAAACAAGGATGGGCTTGCATTAGGGGTGCACAATGCTGTGCCCTTACTGGCCATGGAAGGGCTCACCCTTATACCTGGCTTTGTGGGTATCCAGTGGGTGGGAGGGCCAGGCTGGGCTTGGGCACCAGGAGGTGCTATTGCCAGGAGGTCCTGCTGGGTCCCGGTAGGATCCTGGTTCCTTCCCTCCCATTCTGAGCTTCCAGCACAAGTGTGCGAGAGAGCTCCCACTGCCCTAGTTCTTATCAACACAACTGCTGTTTACAGCTTGTCTGGCCTTCTCTGTGGGGCCCCCATTATGTCCAACCCGAAGCCTGTGGCAGAGCTGAAGTTCAATGTCAGAACATGGGGGCCACTCCAAATAATTATTGTAATTGATAACAACAGCTGGTTGTCGGATGGATATCAGTGCTTGGGGTGGTGGTAGGGAAACTGCAGTGACCTGGCCTCCTGCCCCAGCTCCGCCCAGCCCAGTGAAGGTGGGAGTCCCTGCCTCTCATCCCCCCACCACTCCCCACCACCCCCACCTACCCCGGACTGGGGTTGATGAGGGCTAGTGATTCACAGGTGGGCTGAGGCTTTATTTTCTCCTGGGCTTCCTGGTCAGGCCCCACCCCCTGGAATCCTTGATTCAGGCTCTGAGCTGAGGCTGGTGGAAGGGCCCATCTGGACTGTCCCTCTGAGTCAGCTGGGAAGCAGCCTTGTGACCATATGACTCACCTGTGCCCTGATTATTTCCTCCCAGAGTGCTGGCTGTTGGGAAGGGTGGGGGCCTCGGAGGGCAGCCTGTTCGCTCCCTGGTTGCACGTGGACCCCTGGTGTTCCCCGCATGGACATAGCACTCCTCATGGACCCCACGGAGAGGGTACTTCTCTGCCTTCCCCCTGCCTGAGAAGCCCCCAAACCTGGTGCCAGCCATGCCCTGGCTGGAGGAGGCTGCCTGGGCCCAGAGCCCTCCAGGAGGCAGCTCTGCACCTCCCATTGCCAACAGCTCCTGGGCACAGGCAGGCACCACAATGGGTCAGGGAGGCTGGCCCTGCTGGCAGCTCAGGCTCCTTGGCTGCCCACCTGAGCCAGGTGGCCACTCCGAGGCCACCTCAGCTCCCGGGGACAGGAGCACCTCTTCCTGGGACCCGTCAAGTATGGGGCTGCTGGGGAGTGAGGGGAGCAGAGTCTCTCTTTCCCTTTATGTTAAGCAAGGGTCATGGCACCTCCTCGTCCACCTGGCTCTGGGGTCCCTATGAACTATGGAGAGGAAGGTCTGTGAGGCTGGGAGTGTTGCTGCTGGTGGTGGAGCAGGACAGGGGTGGGGTGGGCCTGAGGGCCTTTTGCCGGCCCCAAAGGGTCCTGGGCTGGTTTCTGTGGATGGGCCTAGCTTGGCACGAGTGGCCCAGGGGCCTGCTGTGGGGGAAGGCCAGTGGGCAGGGACAGAGGGCTGGGCTCAGGCTCCCCACCCACACAGAGAGAGGCCAGGCCTTCCTGAATGGTGTTTGAGGGAACGCTGCAGATGCGTCTGTGGGTCTGACCCGAGGACTGGGTGACATTTAAAGCTGTCTTCACCTTGTGGGTGTGTGGACAGTCAGGGGAGGGCTGCCGTGCACTGCTGTGCGGGCCGCACCCTGCAGCAGGGCGCTTGGCTCAAGGGTGAGAGGGCTCTGAAACCCTGTGAAGGTGCCTCTAATTTACTTAAAAGGGCCAATTGAGCTGGCAGTGGCCCTGGTCAGTCCTGTAGGTTTAAGTTGAGCCATGTTGTCAGAACTTGCCAAGCCTCTGCCCCTCTCTTCTCTGCCATCTTTCTCCATCTCTCTCTTTTGGTAACTGCATGTGGGTCTCTGTTCCCCCCTCCCTCTCCCCCTCTCTCCGTATGTCTCTGTCTCTTTCTCACTGTATGTCTGGGGGGATGTGAGAAAAGCAGCCCCCGGATCCATTCTGAAGGTATTTGGGGGACAGCAGTGGCTGAAAGGCAAGAGGTGTGCAGAGGGGAAGGAGCATGGGGGTGGCCCCAGGGAAATGTGGGCCTGCCTGCCTGGGGAGACAGCAGAATATCTCTCCCTGTGGGATCCTGGGCAGGACCTTTGTGGAAGAATCCACCTTGGGCCCTGTTTTGAGTCATCAGTTGCCAATCTTGCCTATTCCAGGGCGAGGGAAAGGCAGAACCACTTGTATTATTTTCCAAGTGGGAAAGGAGGTGGGGAGCAGAGAGGCAGAGGGGAGACTCAGCTGGGTTGGAGCTGCGGCTTCGGCTCAGACAAGCTCCTGTGACCGCACGCAGGCCTCTTACGTAACTCTCTGAATCTCACTTTCTACATCCCTGAGATGGGCAAGTTACAGGCTTCTCGTGGGGGCTAAATGAAGTGCTGTCTGGCATGGATCAAATATTTACTAAGCATCTACTCCATCCTGTTCCAGGCACTGGGAATAGAGCAGTGAACTAGACATGCAAATCTCTACTTTGTGGAGCATTTATGATTGATTGCTAGTAAGGTAGACAGTGAACAGATCATGTCTCAGGGACTGACAAGTAGCCGAGGAGAAAGGAAGCTGCTTAATGGGATGCTGTTTCAGACAGAGTGATGGGATGGGAAGGGCCTCCCTGAGGAGGTCGTGTGGAAGCAGGGACCACCAGGAAATGAGGGCAGGAGCCCTGGGGATGTTGGGGAAGGGAATTACAGCACAGGGAACAGCAATTGCAAATGCCCTGAGGCAGGAGCAGGCAGGGAGTGTTTGAGGAATAGGAAGGAGACATTGTGGCTGGAGGGGAGTGAGTGGGAGGAGGAGTAATAGGAGGAGGTAAGATCAGGAAGAAAGAGGGAGATCATGTTCTTTGCTGATCTGGGTTTTGGGGGTTTATTTTATCAGACTGAGGAGTGACATGATGTGGTTTACATTTTAAAAGTCTTCCTGGGCTGTGGAGTAGGGAAGAGACTGTAAGGGGTGAGGGTAAAGCACAAAGGAAGCCACCTAAGAGGCTTCTGGGGTACAAGAGGGCAGGTTGCCTCACTGGCTGCTGTTATTGTTATGTAAAGGGTACTGGGGGTTGCTGGGGAAGGTTTTTACCACAAGGGGTGCCTTGTCCCACAGTGGTCAACCAGTGTCTCACCGGGTGGAATCTCTCACCCCAGCCCCTTTCTCCGCTGCCCAGAGGGTGGAGGGGGCAGCCTTGTGGCTTGGAGTCCGGGGAGGGCCTGCCAGTCATGCGTGGGCAACTGTGGCTGGAGCAGGCACTTGGCACCTGCAGGGCCTATGTGCCTCAAGGTGCGCAGTAAATGCGTCCAGGCCACGACAGTCCACCTCTCACCCCACCCCCCACAAGGATGGCCACGCACCTAGGGGAATCCCTGAACCATAGGGAGTTTCAGTTCCCCGTGATGCTCAGAGGGCCAGAGCTGCCTCTGCTGAAGGTGATTTGATGTAATCTGTCTGGAGACCATGGATAAAAAACACCTCCTCGTCCTCATGAAATCCACAGTGGGAGGACTGAGGGCACAACAGGGGCCTTCAGTAAAAACCAGAGGACGATGCTGCTAGAACACAGGTTTGGACAGCACAGAGCGGGGAGCAGGTCATTCCAGCAGTGGGAAATCCAGGAGCTTCAAGGAAGAGGCATCATTTGTGACTGGGGCTTGCAGGAGGAGGAGGAATTTGACAGAGGAAGTGAGGGGGGGAGGGCATGCCTGCCAGGGGGACCTTCTGGTGATGGGGAAGTGTCCAGTCTGCACCCAGACCCCACTTTCCAACTCACTGACCCAGCCAGAACCGTCCTGGACTCCTCTTTCCTGGTCTCTTCATTCAGTCCAGGAGGGCACTTGGGCAGTGGTTCTCAGCTGGGGCAGGTCTGTCTGCTGGGAGACATTTGACAATGTCTGGAGACAGTTTTGATTTGTTACAACTTGGTGGGTAGGGTGGTGCCACTACCATCAGCGGGTAGAGACCTCCTAGTATCAGTTTTGCCATCTTTAATAAAGGTTTTTGGGAGAATTAAATGGGTTAATACCTGTTCAGTGTTTTTAGAAAAATGGCTGATATGTATTAAGCACTTGGTAACATAAGCTACTGTTATTTTAAAACATAAATCCTCTAAAAAAAACCCTAAACAGTTAAAAACAAACAAACGACTAAGCAGATGGAAAAAAAATAATAAAAAGATAAAGTGTAAATCTTTTGTTCAAAGCCCTGTACGGCTCTCCTTCGCCCAAGTGAGAGCCAGGTCCTTCCAAGGCCTGACGAAGCCCCTCACCATCCAGTCCCTCTCTGTCTCCAACGCCATCTTCACTGTCCTCCTTCTCTCTCTGTGTGCTCTGGCCACACTGGCCTCTTTGCTATTCCTTACACACACTCAGCCCACTCCTGCCTCAGGGCTTTTGCACTTCCTGTTCCCTCTGTGTTGGTGGTTCTGCCCCTAGGAATTTACATGACTCACTTCCTTACCTCCTTGAGGTCTTTCCTTAGCTATGAGCTGTCACATTCTCAGAGGGTATGTCTTTACTACCCTACTTTAAAAAAAAAAAGCATCTATCTCTTCCAACTGCACTTTTATCATCTAACATATCATATATTTAGTTTGTTTATGTGCTTATGGTTTCCAACTGGAACGTAAGCTTCACAGGGGCAGGTAATGTTGCCTGTTTCATTTGCTGCTGTGTCCCTGAGGCCTCGAACCTCACTAGTACGTTCCCAGTACCCTTAAACATTGCTTAAATGAATGAATGAGTATAGTGAATAAAAAAGTACTCCAGCAGGAGTCAGAGAGATAGGCAGGAAACGGAGAGAAGGTAGAACTGTGGAGTGGAAGGGAGGGCGTGAGCGGACATCTGAGAAGGTCCAAGGCCCTGGCACGGCCTGGGGCATGGAGGTCTGCTCAGCTGCCCTCCCCAGGCCTTCCAGCCCGATCTGCTTGCTGGGATTCTCCTGCAGGTGGTGCCCTGCTCTACCAGATAGGCCCTAAACCTGCCCCCCCCCCCCCAGGCCAGGTAGATGACCAGGCCGAAATGAAGTGTCCTTTCCCCTCTGATATGCTGCCTCCTTTCGGGGACACCCAGCTCAGGACATGTCCTACAGCTCAGTAAGTGCCTGAGGGCCTGAGTGGGCCTCTGGAGTGGGCAAGGGGCCACTGCAGTAGCCACTCTGCCCTGAGGCCCAGCAAAGGAGCAAGGACAGCTGCCAGGGCAGACCCCTGCCCACTACCAACCCCAGCGTGCACTCACGCCTCATTCATTCGACACATCTCTCTTGAGAGCCTGTTGGGAGCCCAGCTGTGAACAAGGGGCCCTGGCAAGGATGGATGAGGGATGGGGGAGACTGGGTGGCAAATCTGCTGCAGATGGGACACTGGCCTGCCTTGAGCACCTTGCTCTGGGCTACAGTGGTGTGAGGTTGGGCTGAGGCCTTGAACAGCTTCAGGGACAGCGGGGACAGGCAGGGTACTGAAGAGACACTTTACCTCTTGGCTTGGGGAGGGGATGGGGACCATGGATTTATCTTGCTTCCCTGACCACTAAAGTCCCCCACCCCGCCTTCTCTGTGTGCCACCAGGAAGCTGTCAATGGTTTCTGATGATTGACTGTCATCAGCTTCTTGAGAGCCTTGAATCCTGTGCCAAGACCCCAGGACCAGACTCCCAGCCCCTCCCATCCCACCAGCCTTCTTGCTTAGACACACTCTTGACTCGGCCCCTCCCTCCTGAAGTCCTTTCCTCCCTGTGGTCCTGCCTCAACTTTCCCTTTGTACTTGCAGAACCTAGGTGCTAGGGGAGGGGTGTTTGGTAACAGAGCACAGTATCTTCCAGCGGGTGGAGTAACCTCCGAAGTCCATCTGCATGCCAGTCCTTGTACACACACGTGCTTGTATTCAAATGCTTCTTGGGCACATGCACCACCACCCCCACACACTTCTCTGGGTTGCCCACCTGCCTTGGGTAAGGGCCTGAGGGACCCTTGGCCTTCACTGTCACAGCAGGCAGGATGGAGGCAGATGCTGAGGGCCAAGTTTTGCATTCTCAGGAGCTCAGTTTTCTAATCTGTAGGATGGGTGCCAGCTTAAGGTCTCTTGGTTTCCCCCAGGGCCTGTAACCTATGAAGTCCCAGATAGCACAAGGAGAGAGACCTGTTCTGAGATGTCACCTGTGGTAGTTTTAAAACATGGCCCCATCCTTTGGCACTCTTCCCAGGGAGAGGGGGATCTACGTCCTTCTCTTGAATCTGGGAGGGCTCTGACTACCTCCATCAATAAAGTACAGTGGGAGTGACACTATGTAATGTGGAGGCTAAGTTATAAAAGGCCACACAGGTTCCACCTACTCCTCTCGGAACACTTGCTGGAGGATAAGCCAGCCCCCAGGTAAGAAGTCATGTGGAGTCAGTCGCACCACAGCCCCAGCAGAGCTCCCACCAACAGCCGGCGCCCCCCTGGTGGCCACTCGGGGAGCCATCGTGCATGTCTAGCCCAGTTGAGCCTTTCAGATGACTCCAGCCCCAGTGGCCTCTGACAGCAATCATATGACAGACAACGCCCGCCCCACCTCCACCACTGAAAACCACCTAGCCGGGCCCTTCCCAAATTCCTGACCCACAAGACTTTGAGCACAATGAAACAACTATTGTTTCACATGGATAATTTGTTATGCAGCAATAGTAATTGAAACATTGTCCCCAAACCTTTCCTGATTCTTTTAGTTGTCTTCCCACCTTGTCTCTTAGGCTGAATCCCTCCTGGACTGGACTCAGAGTCCTTGAAGATGGCTGCCTGGGCTCTGAGAATGCAAAGGGGGAGCTGGCAGGCTGCCCACCCTTCCTCCAGGAAGTGCTTGGCTTACTCTGACGGCAGTGACCAGCCAAGCATCTGACAGGTGAGCTTCTGGGCAGCACCTCTGCCCCGGTCCCTCCTGTTTGGCCAGGACCAGGGTGTCCCGGTGCCCATCTCTGTGCCTACACTGGCCATGCCCTCAGAGGCTACATCAGAGACTGATCCAGCTCCCTGAGCTCCCCAGAGGGACTGGGCTCCAATCGCCCACAATGGGAACTGGTAAAAAATACCTCCTCTACTGGGGTCACTCTGGTCGCCTCCATTCATGTATGTGTCCTCGAATCTTTGTCTCAGTGTCTGCATCCTGGGGAACCCAAACCACGACAGAGAAGGGGAGGGTATAGCTCAAGTGGTAGAGCTCATGCTTAGCATGCACAAGGTCCTGGGTTCAATCCCCAGTACCTCCTCTAAAAATAAATAAATGAATAAACCTAATTACCTCCCTCCCCCTGCTGGGAAAAAAAAGTATATATAAGAAAAAAAAAGAATAATAAGACAGAGATGTCAAGATGAGTCCTCAGTGACTTTACAGTTGGGTCTGAGAGGTAAAATCAACATCCAATAAGTACAGGTAACAAACTTAGCAGTGACAACCTGCCTCTGTAAAGCACCCCCGGTGCCAGGGACTGGTTGTAAGGCATGATGTCTGTTAACTGGTTGAACCTTGATCCTCTATGGTTGGTGCTTCATTACTCCCATTTGACAAATAAGGAAACTGAGGTTTAGGGAAGTCATTTGTTCAAGGTCAAGAGCTTGGAAGTGGCAGGTCGGCCTGGAAAGCCTAGGCTGCGAATAGTGGTGGCCTCGTGGAGAGCAGAGGTCCTTGGCACAAAGGGGGGCATTTGACCTGAGCCTTGAAGGATGAACAGACATTGGGAAAATGGAGAGTCAGAGAAAAGGCCTTGGGCTTTGGTTTCCTTTTCTGTCAAGTGGATGTAATAACTGTAGCCTCTCTTGGGGCCATTTGAAGATTAACTGAGCTAACAGAGACATAAATGGACCGTAGTAAATGTTCAGTAAATGCTAACCCTTACTGGCTATGAATGGGACAGTGTGCACTGCAGGTGTGGTCCTGGTTGTAGGTCTGAACAGGTTCTGGAGGCAAACTTCCAGCTCCCCCTCCCAGCACTCAGGCCCTGAGGGGAGGAAGCTGAAGAAGCCCAAGGAAACTAATTAGTCTGGAACCCCTGAATTTGGATTTCCACTCAGGCAGCCTGGCATATTGCTCTTTTAAAGAACTCCACCACCTCTGGTGCCTAATCCCCAGATCTCCCATCCTGGACAGTCCTGGAAGTCCTCCCTGCTGTCCAACCTCTTTTTTTCCTGCTGTGCATTTTGTCTGTCTGGACAAAGGGGGAGCTAATGAATCATGGTGGTTAGCACTGGAATCTGCTGGAATCAGGGCAGGTGCAGCATGTTTGTGGCCCACAGACTGTTTACTAAGGCCCACCTGGCCCAGGATGGAGGGAGACAGACCCTGCCCCACTGGCAGGTGGAGTCAGAGGAAAGCTCTAGGTGGAGCTGGAGGTGAAGGCTGGAGGCACAGGCCTTGGTGGGGTGTCCCTGTCCCAACTGTCACGCTCCTCCCAGCCATTGCTGAGGAGGCATTTGGGGCAGGGTCTCTTAGGGGAAAGGAACAGCCCTCCGCCAGGCATAACTCATGAGTGAACAAAGATACCCCTCCCAGATTCCCTGTCTGTGACTCTTCTGCAGAGTAAAGATTAAACTACAGGTTGGCAGGCCTGAGTTTGAGTCCTACCTCTGTCACTTACTAGCTGTATGACATTGAGCAGGTCCCTTCACTTCCCTGAGCTTTCTTTTTCTGAAACATGGAGATGACTTACTAGCTGTACAACCTTCCCCAACCTGTTAGATAACTGAATTTCTGCTCCCTATCCATTAGCTGCTTAACTGCTGTCAAACCTCAGCTCTGTGAGCCTCCATTTCCTCATCTGTGAAATGGGGATGGGGCTGAGGGCCGATTAAGGGCACTAATGCACCCATAGCACCACCTAGGGGTGGGCATCAGGGTTGGCAGTGGTTGGTTATTATTGTTTCCCTTTCTGGCTCCTGCTCCAAATGTCTTATTTTGGGGGCCTTCCTCTCTGCTCCTCTAGCCAATCCTGGATAAATACTGAAAGTTGGCTGATATGCTGGGGGCCACTCCTGGAAGTGGTTACGTTTAGAATGATGGTAATGCCAACCAAAGGAGAGGGCTCCTGAGGTTCAGCTTGGCCCAACCCATTGTCAAAGGTCTGCTGGAGGGCAGGGGCTAGGCAGGAGCCTGGGCCACGGTGACCAGGGCTCTTAGGCCCTCGGGGAGCCCTTGCCCTCCTGCCCTACATGAGGTCTAGCACACAGCACAGATTCAATCAATATTTGTGAGGTGACCAGATGCAACCCTCCTCACAGAACACTTGCCTCAAAGGTCCTAGGCGGGATTTGTTCATGGCAGACCAGGAGAGCCCCTTCCAGAGAGAAGCCTGCCCAGCTTTGACAGTCCAGGCCTGGAGGATTTCTGCAGCATCTGGGCTGCAGAAAGGCAATACCGGGGCTGCCTTCGAAGGTTCCGGTGTCTGGGTGGGAGTGGAGGCTGCGCTTTACTGGGTCTCAGTAAGGCTCCTGTCTTCCTGCTGGCCCCAGGAGCTCAGTGGGGGTGTGGGAGGAAGAGGCTGATCGCTCAGCCTTGGAATCCCTCCTCTCCACCCCCCCACCCCCGCCTCACTGCTCTCCATCTGGCCGGCAGCCTCCCCCGCTGTCCCAGGACAAGGGCCCCAGTGTCTGCTCAGCTCTTGGGCAAACAGCAGGCCTTTCTCTCCCTCTCCCCCTGGAGAAGAGTGCCTTGGCCGTGACCCACCCTGCCCCCTTGGAAGGGCACAGCACACCCCTCGATGCACGACCTCTTCCTTCTGAATGATCCAGAAACAAAGGCTGGCAAATCTGGTGTAGGAGCAAGTCCTGTTTGGTGGCTGAACCCCTATATTTCAGCCCTTCTGAGCTGCAGCTGGGCAGCCCCAGCAAGGGCCAACTCACAGGGCCTCAGTCCTGCCAAGGTGGGTGTGGGGCACGGCTGGAGGCCAGGACCCAGCCCAGGTGGACTTGACGTCATCCTTTTCATCTCCTGCCAGACAAAGGCTGCTCCTGCCTGGCCCTGGCCCCAGGGAGGCTTTTCATGCTGGTCTCCTTTCTCAACAGGATCACCAGGTTGATGTACCCCTCCTCTGAACCACCCCTCCCTTGTTGGCAGGTGAGCGGTAGAGGCCTGGGCACACACTCATAGAGGTCTGTGCAGCTGCCCCTGAGAGTGCAGGGCCCTCCTCCTGAGGCTGGAAACAGAATTGACAGAGGCCTCCCTCTTCTCTGGGGCTCCTGCCAAAGTCTTGACTTGGGCTTCAGGGTGGGGGTAACCACATAGGGTGAATGAGCACTGTAATCAGACAGCCTCCACTGTAACCTCCATCACTCCTCAACTCTGACTCTAAACTCTGGGGAGCAGTAAGGATGGGGAGGCAGGTACAGCCCAGCCCAGCCCCCGTACTTCCTCCTCCTGGCCAGTGGGTTACTCAAATTGGGAAGGGGACTCGGAGGTCTGCTTTTTGGAAATCTCCATAAAATCTTCTGCCTCATCAATGTCCCCTACCTCGGTCATCCAATAAAATAAGATTCCACTATTAGATTTTCATTTCTTTAGCTCTATAAGCACGTCTCTTTATTGAGAACTCTGAGGACTCTGCAAACAAAGACACTTATAGAGGAATATTTGCTGCTTGAGCTAAATGTTTTACAGAGTAGTTACTTAAGTTAGATATTCTCCATTCACCCCTCCAGATCCATTGTCCACTCTTCTGTGCTTGTCCTGTGTCCTGGAAAGCTGACTTCTATGGCCTGAATTACCCAGTCTCCCTTGTCCTCTGAGCTGATGGAAGGCACTGGTAAGAGACTGGAGGGTAGGAGGAGAGAGAGTTTCATTGTTTGTTCCATTGGTCCATTGGCTCCTTTTCAGGCCTTGGCTGGTAACAGCTCTCTGCAGTTCCTAACTCCAGGGCGCTGCACCACCCCTTGCCCTTAGCCCTGCCCACACCTCTGCAAGTCGATCCATTCATTAACCTCTCTTTAATCACCCGCTGGCGTTCTGTTGCCAGTTTACTGCCGGGATCTCACTAACATAGCTCTCTATTCTTGTTTTACACACAAGAACACTGAGGTCCAGAGAGGCGGGGCAGCTTTGCTGTACAGCTGGCCAGCATTTGCAGCCAGGGCTCAGTGGTCTTGCTCCAGGTCTTCTGCTTTTCAGTATTTGCGAAGGTGCCTGGGGAGGGGTCACACCTTACCTGCCAGCCAACATCTCAGGACAGAGGAGGAGGAAGGACTTGGTGGGGGGGGGGAGTCCTTGGTTTCAGGACTCCAGAACCAGGGAGCTTCTCTCTCAAGAGGCGAAAATGAGCAGTGGGAGGGGGTCACTTTTTCTTCTGTGACCAGTGGGAATGGCAGCAGCAGATTCTTTGATCTCTTTCTTCACCAGGCCAGGACCACGTGTTCGGGTTAGCTGGCTGCATTCCCACCGTCCGTTTCCTCTCCAGTCCCTTGCATGTGGTGAGTGGTCAGCAAATGTCTGAAATAAATAGATATGGCATTGATGACTGGGAGGTGGGGGTGGGGGACGACAAACAGAACAAGTTCTGTCTCCTTTCAGGCTCTCTGGGAGGCTGAATATGTGAGTGTGTGGATAAGAGGGTATGAGGGAGCGTGTGTGTGTGTGTGTGTGTGTGTGTGTGTGGGCTCGTGGGGAGGGCAGCCCTGGCTGGGGCTCAGTGGTTCCTGTGGGCTGGGGTGCCTGCCCAGGTCAGCTTATGGCATGGGGAAGGAATTCTCTGGGAACCCCAGCGGGCGGTTGGTGGGGTGCCCTGGTGACCAGGCAGGGTAACTGCTGTACTGAGTCAGCCCTTCTGGCCCGACTCCGTCCCTCCCCTCCTGGCCTGGCTGCCTGTCAGGAGTGAGGGGCAGAGGAAGCCCTTGAGGGCTCCCTGTTATCTGCCCCAAACCAGGAGATGGCACAGCTCACATGGGGGAGATGTTCCTACTCTTCCCAGTCCCAGTCAGAGCTTCAAGAACAGTCAGAGCCAAGGGTAAATCTGGAAAGGTGATGTGAACTCTGTTTACAAAAAGGAACCTGAGACCCAGAGAGGTCTGTACCCTCTGCAGTCACACAGCAGAGCTGGGGATAAGTCTCTAGAAGGCAGTCATGTTTGGGGGTAGGCAGGGGAGCATACTGGTGAAGGGGGCCTGGGATTGAGAGCTGGTAGCCCCTCCCTGTGCTCCAGTTGTCTTATCGTCCACACTCCTCAGAACACACGCTGTGTTCCCTCTGAGTCTAGGGAGGGAGTCTGAGCACCACCACCCTGCGTCCCTCCACTCTTAGGCCTGGATTGGATGAGTAGAGGTGGGTTTTCTGGAGGAATTCCTGCTGATGCGTGGAGTTTGGGGGTGAACATCTTTAATTTTGGTTATATGTTAAACATCCACATAGTCCAAAATTCAAAAGTTAAAAAAGAGACATGGTAAAAAGTAATTTCCTCCAATCCAGTCCCTGCCCATCAGTTCTCAGTTCCCCTCCTAGAGACCCCTGCAGTCACTGGCTCCCTGTAAATCCTGAGTTTGGGGTTTCTGACCAGAGTGTCCCATCCCCTTTGTTTTCCCTCTAGGAGAGGCTCCCTTGGGGGGTAGGTGCTGGGGAACCCAGCCATTGAGGTTGGGGCCTGAACCAGGTAAACCAGTTGCCTTGGGGATAGTGACAGCCTCCTTCCTGGGCCTGAACTTGGCTTCAGCTTAAAAGCATCCCACTCAAGCCACTCAGGAGGGCTGGGGCCCTTGAGTTCTCCTTTCCAATTGCTTAGAGCATCCTTGGAAGCTCCCACCTCCCACCTGGGGATGCAGGTACCTGGTACCATGAGTGGGGCTCCCACAGTCTCCCTTTATCTCCTGCTATAATTGATATACTTTCTCCATCCCCTTTCTCTTTGACATTTCAATTCTGTTCAAATGTGTTGAGCATTTACTATGTATCAGGCCTGGTCTGGAAATACAAAGTGAAGTAGACACAGCTTCCTCCATCCAGGAACGCATGGTCTGGGGGGGGAGGCCAAAAAGGAGAGAGATCATTACAATTCAAGATGCCTGTGGTATGTTCTCTGATAGTTGGGGAACAAAGAAACCCCATGCTAGAAAGCCTGACAGTACCAAGCGTTGGTGAGGACATGGCTCAGGGGCACAGTTCTAGTGGCTGGTGAGAGGGTGAGTTAGAACGGCCACTTTGGAGCATAATTCGGCAATTCCTAGGAAGTTGGCAATGCACCTTGCCTGTGATCTAGCAATCTGCTTCCTAAGTTCTCACTCTAGAGTAGAGTTTTTCAAACTTTTGGACAGGTATCCTCAAAAAGCACACACTGTGATCCAGAATACACACACCTCACACTCACGACAGACACAGCTTTCACCCTAATAGTGACCCTGATGCCTTGTGATGCACATTGTTTTCTAATCAGAGTTGAGTTTTAAAAATGCTGATCTTTACCCACTAAATTGATTTCATGACCTATGAATATGTCCCAGTCCATAGTTTGAACAGGGCTTTCCCTGGAGACACCCATGTGTTTGCACAAGGAAACAAGAATGTTCACTGCAACATTGTTGTAATAGCCAAAACCTAGATAGAGCTTTCATGGTCACGGACAAAACAGATAAGCAAATTGTGATGTGGTCAGGAAGTGGACTATCGTGCCTCTGCTCCATGTATCAGAGGATGCATGCAGGGTGATACCACTTATATAAAAGGTAAAAGCCTGCAGAGTGATAGCATACATTGTTTATGGATACATCCATATGTGATACAAACATAAAAACTATAGGAAACAATACCCGCCCAAATCAAAAAATTAAATAAATAAACCTAATTACCTCCCCCCAAAATTAAAAAAAAAACTTTTTCTGTATTTTTCTTTATTCCCTTTTAACGAGGACCACTGTACAGTTGAAATAACCAAAACAAAATGGGTTTTTTTGTGCGTGTGTTTGTGACAATTCTGTTTTTAATAATATTTGGAACAAGCGGGCCATTAGCTAGATTTCTCTTTCTGTTCTATAACAAAGTTTGACTAATTTTAGGCATTTATAAATCTGCTTTCATTCTTTTCACTGAATTATAATTGTACATATTTTCTGATATCTGTCTCATATGTATTTCCATTTCTTGCAAAAAGCAGAGATGGAAATATGCTATTAAAATTGTTTTTAATTGTGAAAAAAAAAAAAAGGCTAACAGTGGAGTTCATTTTGCAGAGGAAGGTGACCAGGGGCGCAGAGCCCCTGGGTGGCTCCTCTGGGAACACAGCATGGATATCATTGACCAGAAGAATACTCAGAAGCAGTGCGAGTGGTAGGAGGCTGCCAGTGGCATCCCTACCTGGACTTCTTAGTTGGATGAGTTGTGCTCCTCGCCCCTGAGTCCTCCTGGACGGTAGAGGGACAAGAGAGAGGCTCAGAGCTCTCCCAGCCTGGATGTGGACGGAGAACAAGCAACGTGTGCTTTGGGTAAGGTAGGCCAGACTTCCACTTCCTGGCTTTAAGACCTTGGCTGAGTTAGGGAACCATCTATCTGTTTGATCTCAGGAGGGGAAGGACATGGACCCCTGGATGTGGCTGCAGCAAGGAAGGCACAAGTCCAGAGTGCCGCCACTGAAGGGGGTGTTTCCAGCACCTTCCTCTTCATCATCTCTGTCTGGAGAAGGGGAAAAGGCAATTGGGCTGAGGCTAGTGGCTGGATGAGAGCCTGGTTCCCAGCAGACACCTGGTACATAGTAGAATTTTGATGAGTGCTTATGAAACGAATGCATAAATTTATCTTCTGTTTGCAGGAAATGCAGTGGAGGCCTAACTTCTGGGAGCAAGTGAAGCCATTCCAGAGTCTGGCTCCAGGGATGGACAGCTGAGGCTCTAGTGCACTGTGAGGCAGTGGAGAGAGTACTGGGCTGGCAGTCAGGGCTGGGGGTTAGGGGCTGGGATTCTGGTTCCAGTTGCCATGAACTGGCTGCATAACCTTGAGGTTTGGTTCTCCTCCTCTGGGCTTTGGTCATCTCTTTTTGGCAGAGTGGCCTGGGTGAGATTTTTCAAACTACAATTTGCAAGCCATTTCGCACATTTAACAGAGCAATTTAGTGATTCACAGTATTAAAAAACAAAGCAGAACAAAACACAAATAGAACAGAAACTATCGGAGTGCAATCACAGGTCATAAGGTTAAGTATTGTTTTGTGAAACTATTGTTTAATTCTACATAGATGAAGGTGCAGATTGGTTTGATGTAAAATTTATTTGTTACTGTGAAATTTATTTGGTCCTGGTGAAAAGTCTGTAAAATACTGAACTCAGCAATCCTGAAAGTGGCCTTCCCGCCCACATTCTAGGGGTCTCGGTGAAAAAGCCACACTGTCTCTTTGCACTTAGCTTTCTCACCTCACCCCAAGTCTCTTTTTCCTGCTTCAGTTCTCAGTCCCCTCCTCCCTTTCTCCCAGGGACAAGCCTCCCCCTTCCCAGGAAGTCCGGGTTGGGGTGGGGGTTCGGAAGGGAGTAAACGTGATCGAATGGGGGTGGGGGGGCACTCCATCCCAGAAGCTAAAATAAAAGAACTAGGAAGCAAACACTCAAGCACCCGGGAACAGAATAGAAAGTAGGCGAGCTGGGGACTTGCGTTTGAGGGCAGGACTTCGTGAGCAAGAGCTTGGCGGCGACACTGCAGCGGGTCACTCCCAAAGGACCGGCACCGGCCTTGGCATTGTTGGCGCTCGGTTGCGTTATTAATTAGCTTAGGTAGCTTTCACTCCCGCCCACCTCCCTCCTTAAAAAAAAAAAAAAAGAAGAAGAAGAAGGAGGAGCCAAGAGTTTTGGAGCCAACTCCTGGAGAGGGAGCGGCTGAACTGATTCGGAAGTTGGATCTCTTTGTACACAGGAATGCGGAGAGAAAAAAAACAAAACCCACCCCATTGCTTCATTTCCCCTCCAAGCGCGAGCACTTTCTATTGTGCAATGGAAAGGCTTCTCACGTTGAGAAAAATGAATCCTAATTTGCGCTGCAAAAGAATGAGCGCGTCTCTCGGGGCAAGACGGTTCTCAGCTGGGCGCGGAGGGCGACCGCGACCGGGGCGCGTTTTTTGCGCGCCGCTCAAGGTAGCGCCCGCTGGGGAGCTGGACTCCCCCTTTCGCGGGCGCCAGCACTGGCTCTCAGCGGCCCGTGGGTAGTGGAGTAGACGGTTCGGGGAACCTCGAGGGCGCAGAGCCCCCACTACCGCTGGGCCTCCCGGGGATGGCAGTTAGGCGAGTCTGGCTGGGGACTCGCTGGAGCTGGAAATCTGTCCTGGGAGCTCGCTGGAGCCCCAGGATCCCTTGGAATCGCGCGGGGCAGCCGTCCGGCCCATCGTCCGGGAGGCTGGGCTCCGGACACGCGAGGGGCGCGCTGGCGCACGTGGGTGCCCGCGGGCGGGCCGCGGGGAGGGGGGACGGGGTGTGGCTTCCCCGCCTCCCGGGCGGGATTTGCATGTGTGTGTGGCAGCCCCAGACTTCCTGCTCTTCTACGCCGCAGGTACGCGCGGGCCGGGCCGGGCCGGGCCGGGCCGGGAGGGCGGGCGGCGGGTGCGCCAAGACGTGGGCACCTCCTTACCCGGACGCCACCACCGGCTCCCGGGCCGCGCCGCGCCGCGCCGCGCCGCCTTCCGCCCCGGGGGCTGCTAACCGGCCTCGGCCGCGTCGAGCGCCGGGCTCAGAGGTGGGGGTGCGCCCCTCTCGGCCTCCCGGGTCATCTCCGCCCTCCGCACCGAGCCTGGCTGCACGCCCCTCAGCGCCCCACCGCCCCGGCTCTCCGGAGGGCCGTAGCCATGAGCGAGATGTCCAGCTTCCTCCACATCGGGGACATCGTCTCCCTGTACGCTGAGGGCTCCGTCAATGGCTTCATCAGCACTTTGGGGTGAGTGAGCGGAGTTCTAGGCGGGCGCGGGCGGGAATGGGGCGCCGTGAGCCCTGATGCCAGTTGCGGGCGTCCTGCCGCCGCCAGCCGACAGAGGATCTGAACGTCCCTAGCTTTAAAGAGCGGGGGAGCGGCTCGCCTCCTTCTTTCAGAGAAAGGAAGTGAAATGTTTGCCCAGGTAGGAGTTGGGCGCCTGGCCTCCCGTCGGAAGCCTCCACCCTCGCGCGCTCGCCTTTCTTCAGAAGGGGCGGGGAGGCCGAGACTTCCTCTGCAGGTGGTCCTTGGGCGGGGGCAGTTGGGTGACTGGGGCTTAGTTGGGGAAAGGCATCCGGGCCTGGACTTGACCGGCTTTGGGGATGGCTGATGGGTGGGTAGGCTCAGCCAGGAGCCGGAGTCCTCTAGTTACAGACCTGTCGCTCCTTTGAAGAGTCTCACCTTTTCCTCTTAGCTCTCTCCTGCCCCGCCCCCGTCACTAGGAGTGTCTTCTTAGCCCTCCCCTTCCAGGCGTCCCAGGTCCTGGCCAGCTGCCCCCTTCTCCCCGCCTCTCCCTGTCAATTTCCTGCGCAGCTCATCTGGCGCCCCTTGGTCCCTGGTCCCAGGATCTCTGGAGCACTTTACAAACATTAATTAATTCTGGCTGCCACCTCCCAGGGTCTGGATAAGCAGAGAATCAATTTAGGTCCCTGGAGAGAACCAGGCCTGAAGCTGGCATACAGCAGGGAAAGAATTAGGCAGAGAGAACGGGTTTATCTTTGGGGGAGCCGTTGAGTGAGTTGCTGGGGTTGGAGGTTAGAGTCGTTTCTCCATCTCCAGCCCAGCTTCAGGGCAGGGCCTGCTACCTTTGTCACAGTTTCAGTCTGAGGACTAGTGTTAAGTTGTCTCATCTTCCACACCACCCTCAGCTGTTTTTTTAGGATAAACCTACCCTTTTCTGCTGACCCTACTTATCTGGACTCCAGCCAGCTAACAAGGTGCCTCCTGTCCCGGAGCTTTGGGGGACAGCCTTAGCACCCTCAGCCCAGGGCTGGCTCACCCTGAGCTTGGGAGGTGGGAGTCACCTGGCTTCCCTTGGTGTCTTGTTGGGAGTTTAGCTTTAGTCCTATAGGAATGGGAATCCAATCGGATTGCCAGAGTTGGAGAGCTGGCTCAGCCTTCGGGGGACTCAGACTGGGAATTCCAGCATACCTTGCTCTCCTTATCTCATCACCCTCCAGGCCTCCTCGTTCCCCTCCCCATTCAGAGGTGGAATGCCTGCCCTTGTCCTCTTCCCACTGGGTCCTCTTCCCACTGGGTCTGACTTATCTCTCTTTTTTTTTTTTTAAATTTTTTTGATGGGGAGATAATCAGGTTTATTTATATTTTTAATGGAAGTACTGGGGATTGAACTCAGGACCTCACGCATGCTGGGCATGCACTCTACCACTGAGCTATACCCTCCCCCCTAGATCTGGCTTCTCTTGCTCAAAAGATAGGGGTGAGCCACACCTGGCTCAGCATCTGTACGGGCCTCCCTGAGAGCAATGCCCAGGGTCCTGACAGCCCCTCTGGCCAGGGCTGCTGCTTGAGGCCCCAGCCCAGCACCGAGGAGGCACCTCTGTTAAGGTGGAGGGAAGGAGCAGAGAGTGTGGGGCTGTGGGGGACGTTGGGGCAGATGGTGGAAGCTCCCTCCTAGGGTCTGGAGGGGCTTTTGGGAAATAATCATCTCTGTTGCTTAGTGCCTGGCTCAGAGCTGTGCACCCAGTGTGGATTTTTTAAGCCCCCGTGAGATCTCTCTGAATCAAGGGAAACATCCTATTCTGCCCTCCACACAGGCCTCATCCCCTCACAAGGAATTCCCTCTACTGCTTCCTAACATAGCTCTCTCCTGCCTTGGCCCTTCCTACCCCAGGAAGCTGCTTCCTCCAGTCCAGTTTCATCCTGAAGCAGGACCTGGTGACCCCCGAGAGTCCTTCTACTCCAGGGTGCCAGTTCCTTGGGCAGACACCTCCAGCAGCTCCCAACTTTCCAGCGATGGACGCCCACCCTCCCAGTTAGGCATTCCAGCACTGGCATGTGCTGGCCCCAACTTAACTTTCTGTTGTTTTTTTTTTTCACCTCCCTCCTCACACCCCGATGCTCCGGGTGTATCACACTACTCCGGATTCGTGGAATCTGCCCTGGCTCTCTTGCTCTCGGTTTCTTAACCTTTGCTCCTGTGTTGCCCCCGCCCTTCAGCCGGTCTCCACCTGAGTAAATCTGACCCACCCTCTAAGGCCTAGCCGAGGAGGCCTCTTTTGTGAGATCCAGCCCCCCTCCCCCAACCTGGCAGAATTAACCCCTTTTCCTCTGGGCTTCGTATTGCTTTATACAAATTCCTCTCTGGTGTTAATTGTGTGGTTTTATGATTAGTTAGAGGTTTCTCTGTAGGGCCATCTAACACTGGGCACTTTGCCAGGATTAACTAATTAATTACCCAGTTCATCCTCTCAGGCGTTGTACTGGGTACTGGGGACTCAGTGGCGAGTAAGGGAGTTGTGGCTCCCTCCTCCTCAGGACTTGAGTCAATAAAGAATGATTTCTAAACACTAAGTCAATGCCACTCTAAGTATAGTCCTTGGTTAGCAGCATCAACACACCTAGAATTTTGTTAGAAAATACAGAATCTCAGACTCTTGCCTGTCCTACTGAATCAGAATCTGCATTTTGATTTCCAGGGGATTTGGTGTCTTAAAGAGAAGTATTGCTCTATGTGATTCTCTCTCTGCTCCAACCTTGCCAGAATCTTTCTGCCTCCATCCTCAAATCTGGTCCCCTTTGCCTTCACCCTGGCTGTTGGTGCCCAAGTCTGTGAACCCTGGGGGCTGATTTGACTGAGTTCCCAGGCTATTCCAAGGGCTGGTCGAAATGAATTTGATGAAAACTGGAGTAGCTTTGATGGACAACAGGGCTGGCTCAGCCAGGAGGTGGGGAGGTGGGAAGGTGGGGCATTGGTGGAGAAGGGAGTCTGGGGCAGCCTTCAAATTCCAGCCAGGCTCGGTAGAGCAAAGAGGGGGAGGCCAATTAGAGCCGCCTGGATAATTAGAGTTCCTGGTGAAGACTGTATATTAACTCTGGGTTGGGAGGACGGGAGGGGTCTGGGGAGTGGATCCTGGAGCAGGTTGAGACCTCAGCTGGGAAGGGAAGGCAGGCCCACGCCTGTTCTTGGCAGGAGTGCATGGCCAGGGACACTGCCTTGTCCTTCATCCCGGGGTTGGGGGCAGCAGAGGCCAGGGCGACATTGGCAGATTGGGGCTTTAATATGGCTCCTGGCCAGTGGCAGTGGAGAACTGGCCCTGAGTGTACAGGGTAGGCCCCTCAGAGTCTCACACCCAGTTCCTTGAAGATCTTTTATAAGTGCCTGGAGGGGCAGCCCCCAGACCACTGGGATAAGCTGGGGAGTGCAGGTGAATTGGGGTTTGGCAGTTGAGCTCCCAAGATCGTCAGATTGCCTTTGCCCACGCATGGCTGGGCCTTGGAGCACCGTGTGGGGCTCTCAGGGCCTCTGAACCTGTGTCACCCGGGGCTGGATGATCACGGGAAGTAGAGTCAGAAGTACCCCCCTTGGGGTTCCCTGTCCCCCTTCCAGCCTGACCTGCTTCTCCAGGAGGGTGGGCACTAGACCCAGAAAATGTAGAGGTAGATGTGGAGGAAGCCCCAAGTCTTCAGGGTCAGGAGCCCCAGGGGCGTGGCTCTTCTGCCTTGTCACTAACTGCTTTGATTTTTGCAAGGCCCTGCCTTCTCAAAGTGTATTTCCGTCAGTCTGGATGTCCTCCAAGGTGCTCTTTTTGCACCTGAGAATCCCCTTGGGGTCTTTGAAAATATTCCATCTCCCAAGACCCATATCAGACCAACTGTATCAAAATTTCTAGAGCTGGGGTCTGAGGGTAAGATTTTTAAAGCTCCCCAGTGATTTTATTCTATACCTGGGGTGGGAATCCCTTCTGAGGGCTGCGAGGAAGCCTACATGTTGGGTCTGCCTGCCCCTTGGTCCAGAGAGCCCATCTTTTAGCCTTCATCAGACTTCATCAAGTCATTCAACAAACATCTGCCTACTATGTGCCAGGCACTGTTCTAGTCATTGGGAAATTAGTCACTGGGAAATTAGTCACTGGCAACCAAGACAAGGTGCGGTCTCTTTTAGTCTGTACAGTGGAGAGCTGGGAGAGATGGTCTGTCAGGGCCTTTTGAGCCTCAAGTCTCTGAGACACATGTAATTCCAGGAGGGGGCACCACCCCTCCAGTGCAGACTGCTTTCCCTGGGCAGATTTCAGACCTGCCCTTGGCTTTCATTTAATTGTGATTTCACTGGAATGAGATGTTGGACTTACCCTTGTCCTGTGTCCCAAGGCAGGGTCTCTGCTTGGCCAATCCATGCAGATTTTGAAAATATGTATTATTTTCCTGATTAAAAAATAATATATGCTCCATGGAGGAAATTTGAAAAACTCAAACCAAAAATGATCAGGAATACCACTGTGATTGTATGGACAGTGTTCCTAGCCTCTTATGCACTCACACACTTACAAAACGATACCACACCGCACATCTGGCCTTGTGTCCTGTCTTTTTTGTGGGAATATGTTAAGCTGTATTTTCCTGAGCCAGCCCACCACTGTTGAGGTTGCATGGTGTCCCCTGGTATGATGTTCCTTAATTTATTTAAGCTACCCTAATACTGAGCATTCAGCTTGTGTCTAAATTTTTGCCATTCTAAACAATCTGCACTGAACATCCTAGTCCACACACGCCTGAACACTTGTCCAGTTATCCGCTCAGCATAAATCCCCAGAAAGGGAAGACATATCTTTTACCTCACAGGCTCTCTCTAACTCTGCATATCACTCTGGTGGTGAAGTTGGAAACAGGGACCCTGTGGTGCAGGGGTCTGAGAGTGTTGTACTAGGGGTGTGGGGAGTAAGACCAGCCTTTGGGCCTGAGGCTGGGCCAGGCTGGGTGTGGTGGCAGTGATGGGGGTGGGTGAAGTGGAGAGAGGGGTGGTGTAGGGGTTGCCTGAGGACAGACTCGGCCCCCAGGTTCCACCACTGGGACTCCAACTCCATCAACTTTGAAGAATTCTGCTGTAGCCTCTTGCTCATGCTCTGCCCTGCCCTACATTCCTGACCCTGGGTCCCTGCCTCCTCTCCCCGACTTGGCCCAGTGGGGCTATGGGTGGGTGGGGCCGAGGCTTGGGCTGGGGGTGGGGTGATGGTGCTGGATTTTAGGGTGGGGTCACAGCAGCTTTCTGCTCTGGGAGGTTTCTGAATTTTGATACCCACCAGCACACGGCTGGAGCCCCTGCAGTCTGCCCCCAGGCCAGCTCACTCTACATGGAGCTGGAGGCTCCTCCCTGGAAGCGGGGGCTGTGAGAGAGGAGGAAAGTAGGCCTGAGGGGTCTCATCACAGGCCTCTGAATGTGAGCTTTGAGACCCCCTGTCAGGCTGGTCACACGGAGGAGCAGCAATGGTACCCAGCATTTGTACCTGCAACCAGGTTCCCTGTGGTGAGGACCCCTGGCTTAATGCGGCTGAACAACTTGCCAGGGGTCACGTAGCAGGAATCCACCAGAGAGGAGGCTGCAGGACTTTTCATGCCAGGGACCGTAGGGGCAGAAATGAGGCTGGGCCTTGACAACACAGTGAGCCTGGAGTGTAGGGTGAGTCTGGGGCTGGGTGGCAACATGTTGCAGAGGGGTTTCCACCTGGGGAGAAGGGCAGTAGGGACTCCTTGCAGGGGATTGAATAGGGGAGTAACATGATCCCAGTGGTATGTAAAGGTACAAATTCTTTTGGCTGGTAGGTGGGCAGAGCCCTAAGAGACAGTGAACATAACTCTTAGCCATGGGGCAGCTGCAGGTGTTTGAGGCAGACACCTGTGCATATTTGGTTCACAAATCCCTCTCCCATCACTCACTCAGCCAGCCAGCCAGCCATCACCCCTCTTCCTCTAGCCTGCAGGAGAGCCAGCCTCTCCACAGTCTGAGTCTAGAAATGAGTGTTTCTAGGTCATGAGAGGGAGGGTGAAGTCTGTCTCGGAGATGTTGCTGCTGCTGGCAGTGAGTAGACTTTACAGAGTATGTACAGCTTTGACCTATGCTGTGCCTTTGACCTCTTACTGCCAGCCAGAGGCATAAATATAATTTATAAAAAGTAGAGAGAACCACTTAGAAAACCCAAGTGCCCACCACCTAGACTTAATAATCGCTCACATCTTGCCATATTTGCTATATTTATTTTTTGCTGAAGTCTTCATGGTAAATTACATACATTGCATGTTTTCGCCTCTAAATACTTCACTTTCCATCTCTAAGAGATAGGATATGTTCCTGGGTAACCACAGTATTGTTATCACACCAATTAGTAATTTCCTAATAGCATCCAATGCCCAATCCATAGTCAGATACACTCCACTGTTCTTAGTCTGTCCTTGACCACTGGTTTCTTTAAATCAGGATCCAGTTAAGGCCCACGTGTTACATTTGATTCTTATGCATCTTAAATCTCCTTTAATCTAAAACAGTGCCCTGCTCCCACTTGCTTCTTTCCCACCCTGATATACACTTAGTTCCTGATGGGGAGGTTGTGGGGAGACTGCAGACTGTCTCACCTTCTGGAGTTGTCAGGGCTGCTTTTGCTGCTGTTTCCAGAGAGCTCTGCAGAGGTCTGGATCCAGATGGGCCGGGCCTCAGGACTGCCTTGCTGAGGCTCCTCCAGCCTCAGTTACTATGTCAGCCGGGACAGGCTGCGAGCCCAGTTCCTGGATAGAGAGCAGGCAGGAAGCCTGGGCCCAGCAAGGCCAACGTAGGAGATGTGGGTGGGCTGGGTAGCCCACGGTTGCCCCTCTTCTCTGTCTCTTCTCAGCATCTCCTCTTGTCTCTCCTGCTCCCCATCCCTCTTTTCCTTGGCCTAGTTGACATTTCTTCCCTTGCTCCTGTCAGCACAGCTGAGAACCCAGGATCCGCCAGAGCCCATCCTGTCCTGAGAGCCAGAAATCTGAGCCTGCAGGCAGAGGCAGCGCCCCAAAGTCTTGCTCCCTGGCCAAGGGCCTTTGTTTCTGTCTGGCCAAGTTTACTCACTTTTGCTGCCTCCATTCCTCACTGGAGAGACTCTTGGGGTTCCCTGAGTCTATGGCTTACTGTCCTTTCTAGACTTAAGCTCTCTGAAGGGATAAGCCATGCTTGTTTTAAATTCCATGTACTGGTCCCTTCGGTGGCTCATGGTGGATCCTTGGTAAAGACAGACACGTAGAGGTTGAGTAAATGGATATTTTTGCAGGGATGCAGAAGTGAATTTCTTTTCTCTGATGAGCCAGGGATCCCAACCAGTGAACCTTGGTTCCTCTTGCAACATTCCTCCGCACTCCCACCTAATGAGTGTGATTTTGGGTATTTGGGGAGGGGGAATCCAAGGCCCCCATCCACAACCAGCCAATCCCAGCATTCTGACAGTGCCTGCTTTGGGAGTGGCCTTCCATAGGTCTGGCCTAGATCTGTGGGGTGGTGGCCAGTGCCCTGGGCTTGGGAGTCAGGAGATCTGGGGTCTGGAACTGGCTGTTCCTTTAACTTGTGTGACCTGAGCTCATTAGTTTCCCCCTCCAGCCTCTTTTCCAGGCTAGATCAGGGAAGGGCTGTCTAGGGACCCTTGGGGATTTCTCCAGTCTGGATTCCTCATCCCTTGGCTGCTCAAATGCTGGCCAAACTAGTAGGTGCAGGCTTTGATTCCAGCTCCTCTGATACTCACTTGCCCCACTTCTAGCTCCCTTCTTCCTCCTCCTTATCTAATCTGAACAGACAGCCCTGACCCGCCCCACTGTCTTTTCCATGGCTCCCACATGGATCTCAAAGTCCACCCTGGGCAGAATGGGGCCAGCCAGGTCCCTGGATGCATCTGCCTTCCCCTCTTCCCTCAGACCAAGGTCTTGGGGTGCAGATCCCATGGACATTTCAGGGACAATACCTTCCTCCACATCCTTCTAGAGCAGAGTTGTCAGCCAGCTCCTATTCATAGGGTCCAGGGCAGGCCTTCCCACAGGCTTCCTGCCAGACCCTGTCTGCCCTTACCCCATCTTCTTGCCTACTCTACTGATGCCCTATTGGGGCCTGCACAGTGCAGGCTCAAACCTATCTTGTGTTTCCCAACAGATGGAAGGCTCACAGCAGACTGTCGTCAGGACTTCCAAGTGTCTGTTAGGCTGGTGGGGGTGGAGGAGTGGAGGGTGGTTTGCACAGGTGTAGGACATGGCTCCTGTCCTCACACACTCAGCATGGTGGGCAGAAAGGTGGGGGGTCATACCCCGCACATAATCCCTTGGCAGTAAGGTTTTGTTGAACCCGTGGAGCCCTAAATTGTACTTGTGCCATCTACTACCAGCTGTGTGGCCCCAGGTGGTACCTTCTGTGTGAACCTTATGCTGGACTGTGCTAAGAATAGAATGAGGTAATGGATGTAAAAACGATTTATAAGTTAAACGTGTTCTGCCCATTGGACGGTCAGTTTTTCTAAGGTGATCTTGGCTGGAGTGCCACAGTCTTTAGATGAGAGGCGATGCCTGCGGTAGAAATGGGCAGGGAACTCTGCAGGAAGGAGCTTAAGGGGCCTTGAAGATGGCAGGACTCGGAGGGGACCTCTGCATGTGCAAAGTCGTGGTGGTGGATCAGCGAGATCAGAGGGCTGGCAGAACATGGGAGTAGGCCCTTCCTGGGATCTTGGGCGGAGATGGAGGCGCTCAGGAGGGGAGGGGGACGGTGAAGCAACTTCTGGATAGCCCGGTTCTGGTTACAATGCCAGGTGTGCATCGGAAGCCGGACACCTGTGACCAGGCTAATATAATCAACACAGATGCCTCCACCACGAGGGAAAGTGAGGGGGGTTACGGCCCAGGGCGTGGGTGCCATCAGGTGAGGAGGGGTCCCCCAGGGCCGCCCTCCGCGGGCAGCCGAGCCGGGCCAGGGAGGAAAGCGAGGGCGCAGGCGTCTGGTCCCGCGCCCGCCCCCCCGCCGCCTCAAGGCGCGCCTGGCCCAGGCCCAGAGTCCTAGCAGCGGCTTGTAGTCGGCAGGCCGGGGCGAGGCCGCGCTCGCATTCCCTCGGTGGCGCAGCTGGGGCGACGGCCACACGCGGGGCGGCGAGTTTCGCTTGGTGGCGGGGGCGAGGCCCCGGCGGGCGGAGAGTGCGCTGCTGCCTCTGCGCGTGGGTCGGGTCTTGGCGGGCCGGGGGTGGGGTCTCGGCAGGCCGGGGCGGGGCCGGGGTGCTCGGCGACCCCCGTACCGCTGCTCCACCCACCCACAGGGACAGAAGACCCTGCCGGGCCCTTTGAGGCTCCCCTTTCATCAGAGCTTAGCTGTCTGGTGTCCTGGCCCTCCTCGGGCTTCGCTCTGGCCTTGAGTCTCCCTGCAGCCCATCTGATAATCAGGCTTTCCTGCTTATCTGTTAATAGCGATGTCAATAGCCGTCCCCTTCTGCCGGATAGCATCTTCTTGGGATGCCTCAATCCTAAGGAGTACGTTCAGAGTAATGGAAGGGAGGCTTTTGCGGGGGCGCTTAGGGACATTCTGGACTCCCTAAACATCCTGCTGATGCTGCCCTAAGCATCAGATAGGAAATGAAAAGCTGGGGAGGGCGAGGTACCATCCCTTAGAGGATGCAGGGTAGGGGTGCAGAATGTTCCCAGACGATGTTGATTTTGCTCATCTAGGATCCAGACTTGGAGGAAGGAGGGTATGGAATGCTGGAGGCAGGAGGAAGCTCTGAAAGTCTCATCTTCCTGACCTTGTTTTCCAGTACCTTCTGGGAGCCCCCTGCCTTTTTTACCCTCCCACATGTCTTCTTCCCTGTTCTGGCCCCTCATACAGACTATTGTTGTCCCCTCTTGGCTGCAGGTCTGGGATGTTTTCCTTCCCAATCTTGTTGAAATTCTCCTCCTGGAGGCTATGCTCCCCTCCTGACCAATCCCTCTGCATCTCTAAGTGGCTTCAGCTTGTACTCCCCAATGTGCTCTGCTTTGTAGCCCACCGGGCACTGGAGAGGGGCTGAGTTGGAGACATCAGGGCTTCAGAAGCTCTGCCAGAGTGGGCGGGGACAGATGGACATCCACATAATGACCAGGCGGACATGTGCCAGGGGGATTAGGAAAAGCACCCCAGGCATCCTAATTTGCATGTCTTTTTCCTGCAAGTGTGACCTAGACAAGGAGTTCCCAGTGGAGGGATGGGTTTTTTCCTCAGACTGGGAGTCTCTGAGGAGGTGGCCTCCACAGGGCCTTGTGCACTGATGGAGATGGGGGCTGTGGGGGGGGCTCCCCCAGCCTCTCCTCAGTTGCACTGACTTCCATGATGCCTTGTGGCTGTCCAGCAGCCCTGGCAGTGCAGGTCCCAGGCTCTGGCCAGCGCTTTCTCTCCTCCCCTACCAAAACTTCCCTACCAAAACTTATCCATCACGTGTTCCCTCCCCTCAGGGCTTTGCCAAGAGACAAGGAGCTAATCTGATTCACTCATGTCTTACAGGAAATTCAATGAATTATTCAAGGCTCTGCATAGTTCCTGCCTCTTCTTTCACACCTTTTCTGATTGGTCGGGCTCTGCCCTCTCCCTTCCTGGGACAGAATCCACAGCTGGTACCACAGTTGGCACTGTGCATATTCCTTATATCATTAACTCTTCTGAGTATATGACTTGTCTTCTCAATGAGATTTTCAGCTCCTTGAGGCAGGGACTTCTTCCCTCTGCAGCTAGTTAAAATGATTAATTCACTCAATATGTATTTTGTGTGTGCCCGCTCTGCGCCAGGCAGATGGTCCAGATGCTGAGGATGCAGAAGGAAGCCAAATAGACACATCCCTGTCCTCACAGATCTTCCATCCCAGGTTGGGGGAAGGGGTTAGTAACCCAACTAAGTAAAATATATAGCAGGCCGGGTGGTTATATGGAGAACAGTGAGGCAGCAAGGAGGATAAGTGTGGGAAGAAACAGTTTACAATTTTAAAAAGGATAGAGAGCGAGGGTGTCAGGAGGAATGGGTCATTTGAGCCAAAATCTGAAGGAGGTGAGGGAGGGACCTAGGGGGGTGTCTGGGGGCAGAGAGTTCCAGAGGGAAGAGGCAGTGTCAAGTCTCCTGGAAGGCTGTGGAGCCTGGAGTGGGGAAGAGTGGGTGAGGGGCAGGGGGAGGACATGAGGCCTGAGAGGTGACGGGGTGGGTCATGCAGGGTCTTTCAGGCCATTGCGAATTCTTGGCTTGTTCTCTGAGGTGAGTGTTTCTGGAGGGTTTGGTGAAGACCCCTGCCCTGATTTGACTTACCTTTTAAAGGGGTCTCTCTGTCGCTCTGTGGGAAATAGGCTGTAGGGGGAGAAAAGGAGGTGTCAGGAGGCCAATGAGGGGGCAGTTACATCCAGAGATGTAACATCCAGAGAGCCGCTGGGGAGCCGGCCCAGTGGTGTTGGACCAGGTGGTGGTGGCAGCATGATGAAAAGATGTCAGATTCCACATGTATTTTGAAGATAGAGCCCACAGGGTTTCCTCCCAGATTCGGTGTGAGGGATGAGTAGAAGAGAGGACCAAGGATTGGTCCAAGGTTTTTGGCCCAAGCAACTGGAAAGATGGAGTTGCCATCATCTGAGATGGGGAGGACTTCAAGAAGAAGAGCACATTTAGGGGGAAGACCTGGAGCTCGGTTTTGAACACACTGAGTTTGAGATGCATGTGGACATCCAGGTGGAGATGTGGAGTGGGCGTTTACATCTACGAATCTAGAGTTTGGGGGAAGAGGGTGGTGGAGGTGGATGGGGGAGTCAACAGTGAATGTATAAGTGGTGCTTTGAACTCACGTGCGTGGCTGAGATGACCAAGGGCGTGAGTGCAGATGGAGAAGGGGAGAGGCCAAGGACTGAGCTGGAGGCCAGGGATGGGGAAGGAGACCCAGTGGGTCCTCACAGCAAGCCGCTCTCTCCCCTCCCATCACTGTGAGGTCCCCGCACAGCAGCCACACATCCTGGCTTCAAAGCCCAGCTCTGCTGCTTGCTGGCTGTGGGTCTCTGGCCAGATTGTTTAACCTCTCCATACTCTGATTTTCCTACCTGCAAAATGGAAATAATAACAAAGTAGATTTAGAAAATTAAATAATACAAGAAAACATTTGAAACAAAATTCTGCTTGCTATTATTATTATTATTATTATTATTATTATTATTATTATTATTATTATTATTATTATTATTATTATTATTATTATTATTATTATTATCTGCATCATAAAAAGTGCTGGTGCTTCCGAAGGGAAAAATCCAGGATCCTGTCGTCAAGGAACTCTCAGTGTAGACATGGGAAGTAGTCGCAGTAGAAAGAGACACGGCAGTGGGAGAGGACAGGACCAGGTGCTGCAGGAACACAGGGGGAGGGCGACGAGGGAGGGAGGGCACTGGCCAAGGAAGGCTTCACAGAATGGGAAGGGCTGAAGGTAGAAGAAGGAAGGAAGGTCTGCCAGGCCTGGGGCTTGGAGGGGAGCCAGGGTGGGCTGGGCATGAGGGGATTGCTGGCTGCTGGGACCACTTTGGTAGAGATGAGAGCTCCAGGGACCATGGGATCACCTGGAGGTTTAGCACAGCAGGGGCAAGGAAGTTGTGAAGCTAGCTAGGGAGTGGGTGGAGGTCAGATCACAAAAGGCCTTGGTAGCCAATCCAAGGAGGGGAGGAACAGAAGAAAGCTTTGGAATTAGCTCTGTGACTTCAGACCAATTATTTAATCTTCAAACCCAGTTTCCTCCTCTGTAGAATGGTGCTCATGACTAGCCCCTTGTGGGGAAGTTGGTGAGAATTCAGAGGCAGCGGTTGCGAGGTGCTGAGTTACAGCTGGCCTCTGAAATGGTGGTTCATCACCATCCCTCCATCCTAGAGGCGAGAGTGGCACTGAAGAATGTAGGAATGGATGGATGGACAGATGGGTGGGTGGGTGGATGTTCTCTGGAGACTCAGGATTAACCCCAGCCATGGCTGTAAGGGAAGGATTTCTGGTCACAGAGGAGGGTATGAAATGGGCCTGACTGAGGTCGGGAAGGTGCAGTCTTCATTGTCCTGTCTTTGAGACCCGAAAGCCTGTTCCCCTAGTTTGGTGTCTCATAAGCTTCTCTCATCTGTCCACCCAGCTTTATTCTCTCTCCTTCTGTTTCTTATCCTGTTTATCTTCCTGACTCTGTGTTTTCTGTCTCTATGTCTTTATCCCCCTCCCTTGCTCTAATTCTCCCTTCCTGTCCATGTCTCTGTCTCTTGGTCTCTTTCTGTCTCTCCCTCCTCCATTGCCCACTGCCCTTTCAGGTCTGGGCAGGATTCAGAGTTATGACGGGAGTTACAGTGTGGGACAGCCCAGACTGGCAGCAGACCCCCATGGGACAGCTCTGGCTCTGGCCAAGGGGTCAGGGGCAGGCTGTGTGTCTCTGTGCTTTTCCCCCACCCCCACTCAAGAGAACTTGCCTTTTAAGAGTAGTTTCGGGAAAGGGAATGACTTGTTGGCAGAGGGTGGTCAGTGATGGGGAGATTCTTCTTTGGAGGCCTCCCTGGTTCTCTGGAATCCCTTGTCCCAAGGGAGGGGTGCCTGGGGAGGTGGGTCTGTTCTCTCCCGCTGACCCAGCTGCCTTGTACCCCAGGTTGGTGGATGACCGCTGTGTGGTGGAGCCCGCGGCTGGGGACCTGGACAACCCCCCTAAGAAGTTCCGAGGTGAGACTTTGCGCCCCCACCAATTCCCCTCCCAGGTTGCTGAATCCTGGACCTGGGACAGAATCCATTCAACCCGCATCTACAGTATCGGGTTAGAAAAGGCTCTGCCTGCAGCCTTCGTGCTGTCTGTGGACTCCCCCATTGGTTTGCATGATGCCATCTTGGCAGGATGGCCCCTTCTTTCTTTTCCTGGGGGCCACACCCCACTTCTCAGGGGCACACCCACTTCTGGCAGGGGTCCCATTCTCCCCCGAACTTCCCACCACCCACAAGGCTTTCTTTGTCTGCATTACTGGGTGTTTTCTGAGGGAACAGGGGAGGAAAAGAGAATCTGTCCAGGTGTTCGGAGGTCCAGGGTGAGAACTCTTTCTCTGTACTGCGGTTTCCTCACCGGTGTGGTGAAGGGATTGAACCTCATGGTCCCCAGGTCCCTTCTCCTGGCCCTGGTCATGGCCTCAGCCCTGGGTGATATGGATGACTCTTGTTCTAGGGAGCTTGTGGCACCCAGACCTGGCTCTGCTGTGTGACCTTTGGGCAAGTGCCTTCCCTCTCGGGGCCTCTGTGTCTGTTCAGTGGGCTTCTCGGTCCAGCTGAGAATGAAACGATAGTCTGCTGTCACTGTGCATTGTGGTGATTACCTGTGAGGCTGAGACAGACAGTTGGGCAGACAGAGCCTGGGTGTGGTGGGCGGGGTGGGAGCAGGCAGGAACATGCCAGGCGGTGCCACCTCGTCTGTCCACGTGGCTGCTCCTCTGGGGAGAGAGAGAGAGATCAGCTGGGATTGTCTTTGAGAGGGATGCTGGGAGGCAAGTGGGATTTAAGACAATCCTGCAGCATCCTTGGCTGTCTTCCTGCTGGGGGCCTTGCCCATCTGTCCGAATGTGGAGGAGATGGGGGATGCCTCCCAGCCTGCAGGGGGCCCCACGTCTATTATTCTGCTCCTGCTTTCGTCACAGGCCTCTGAGTGGGGGCTTTGCCTGGGGAGATCTTAGGTCAGGACGTGCCTGGATGTGTGGAACCCACCTCTGGCACTGAACTTTTCTCACTACCCTAGACCCTTCTGTCCTGTGTGTCCTCTCACCTCATCCTCTACTCCTTGACCCTCTCATTCCCTCCAGCCACAGCAGTCCCTCTGCTGTTCCTCATATTTATCGGCTATGCTCTTGATAAACATGGGGGTTTCGGGGGATTTGTGCGGGCCCCCTGTTTGGAGGTGCAGCTCTGACCATGCTTGTCCCTGGGCCCTGAAGTTGGGAGTGAGTAGAGACAGGGGGCCTGGGGCTTTCCTGGAGGCAGATAGAGGAAAGCTTTGCAGCTGCTGCTGGGGGCAAATTTCTGCCCTAGATGAGGGATTTGGGTGAGTTCTTGGGAAGAACTCATTCTGGAGGGGGTGGTGAGGGTCCCCAGGGTGGGCTGTGCCAGGGCAGAGAGGGGACTGGGGCTGAGAGGAGCAGGTGCATGGTGTGTCGAGGTGTGCGCCACCAGCTGTGTGGTGTGATCCTGGTGACAGGGAAGGGGCTGTGGCCAAGAAAGATTTGCCCCCGGGGTTCCAGTAGACAGAGTTTGGGGCCAATTTTTGACAACAAAAAAGCTATTTAGCAGAACAAATGCTCCTTTGACTTCTTGTCCTCCTCCCCATCGTTCTGTCCCACTCCCTCCTCTCTCTTCCTCTCCATTTTCCCAAAGCTCTGAAGTAGGGCCCGCCCAGGATCAGGGGCTGCCTGGGGTCCTCGTGGCTTCGCTGGGCCCAGCCAGCTTGGGAGATGCCAGATGGGCTCAGCCTCCAGCCTCTAGCTGTCTCTGCCCTCTGGCCTGGCCTGCAGTGTCTTGGTGAGGCAGGCAGAGGTCCCTCTGGACCCCCTGTGGCCCTATTTGGACCTGAGAAGAGCCCATCTTCTGGGACAGAACCAGGTCTTCCCCGTGTGGCCCCATGGCTGGCGGGTACAGGTTGGAGCCTGGGAACTTGGGACGAGAGACGCGGACTCTTCAGCTTTGAAACTGAAGCTAGAGACGAAAAAAGTGGAGCTTGGCCTCCAGCTCTGGAGTCCTCACTCTCTTTGTTCTGTGTTTCTCCTACAAATAGCTGGACCCTGGAGGGAGGTTCCAGCAAGGGTGAGGAGGCTATGGCAGGCATTTTAGAAGCTTGCCATCAGAGATGGCTGTGTCCTGAGGCCCCCAGAGGTGCTGCCCCTGAGCTGGGCTCAACCATCACTGGGAGCGTGGTCTCTCCCTCTCTCCCCTACAGCTTTGTCCTCCTTCACCTACTGACCCCAGAGGTCCCCAGACTGGGCTGGCAAAGCCTGTGAAGCCCCCTGACTGCCTCCATCAGCTTCTAGTTAGCACCCTGTTTGTGTTTTCAGCTCCCGCCACCTTCCAAGCCCATCCCAAGCCCTGACATGTTCAGGAAATTCTTTCCAGAGTTTGCAGGGCCCCTGGGAGGCCCAGACTGCCAGTGCCCCAGTGGGTAAGGCCCCTCTGCCAGCCCAGCCTCCCTGATGTCTGCTTTGCTGTCGGGGTCTTGGGTTATGGCTGCTCTGAGTCCTGTTGTCCTGGTCAGGCCAGGTCTGGGCGGGTTCCCTCCCACAAGCCCTTCTCTTTCTCCTCCTCCACACTGGGCACGGGAGACCCAGTGCAGGACTCACCTCCCAGGCTCCCTCAGGGAAGCTCAGCCCTCACACCCCCAGCTATAGTAACCCCACAAATGTATAGGGGCCACTTACCCACCCAGTGGGGGGCAGGTGCCAGGAGGGGGCTGATGAGGTGGCCTCCCTGTGCTTGCAGGCTGGGTACCCTCCACCCAGCCTTGTGCTTCTGCTCTACCGGTCCATCTTCCAAGCCCGGCTGACTGCTACTTTTATTATTATTATTAAGACCTGTTTCAACTACACAAAAGTACAGAGGAAAATACACACCCATGAACCCATTACTGAGCTCTGTCGAATCCTTTTTGCAGCATTTATTTCAGGGCTTTTCATTTTTAAAGAGATAGCATCTTATGCCTGGAGCGTAAGCCCCCTGACCCCTCCTCCTTCCTCCCTCCCAGAGGCAGACACTCTCAGAAATGGGTGTTCTGTTATTCAGGGGCCTGTTTTTGTGCTTTCGCTGTTAGTACATAGAGATATTTCCATGAATTATATAAGGTATTCTTTCCTATTTTTATAACCTGTGTATTGAAGGTGACCCTTTTTTTCCTTAATGGAGGAACTGGGGATTGAACCCAGGACCTTGTGCGCACCAAGCATACACTCACTCTACCACTGAGCTACACACACACACACACACACACACACACACACACACACACACACACACACACACACACCCCGCTGAAGGTAGCCTTTTGTACACATCTTTCTGCACTTTTTTCATTCTGCACTGTTTTTGAGATTTACCCATATTGACCTGTGTGGGTCTAGTTCATCTGTTTAATTAAGATATGTAATATTCCACTGGGTGAGTGAACTGCAGTCCTTCTATCGCTTCTCCTGTTAGTGGACGTTTTGCTCATTTGTAGTTTTTGGCAATTGCTGCAGTGAGCACTCTGCACACGTATGTCTCCCTAGCTTGTGGACAGGGTCTCTTGGGTGTGTTCCGAGGGAGGGTGACCTGGGTGGGAGGCAGAAGCCCTTCTGTCTTACAAGGAATGGCCCTGCTGCCTTCCATGGGGGCTGTGCACTTTCACCTCTGCCCCTTCTCGACAGACTGGGGTGCACAGCCGGTGCCCTTGCTGCACACCCATCCTTGCCACACTTGGTTTTGTCCCACTTTAAATGTCTCCCAGCCCGCTGGGTATGAAATGGCATCTCACTGTGGTTTTACTTTGCATTCCTCTGACTTCTAGTGAGATGGAGCATCTTTTCATATGTTTATCAGCCACTTAAAATTTTGTTCTCAATCTTTTCTTTTTCCTTTTTATAAAAGTAATACAAATACATGCTCTAGGATCTATGCGGGAGCAGCGGTGCCCCCACCCAGTCTCACTCACCTCCTGTCCTCATCTCCAGGGACAACAGTACTGGAGAATCTGATTAGGTAATTTATTCATACAGTTAAAACCTCAAAACTGTCTGCAAATATCCATTGAGAGTCTGCTCCCACTGCCCTCTCCCATCTCGAGACACTCTTGTCCTTTTAGGTAGCTACTTTCTTTAGTTTCTTATGCATCCACCAGGGGTCCTTAGTGCAAATGCAAACATATATTCAGGTTTCCCCCATTTTTTCACACAGGAGTAGCATTCCATAAACACTGTTCTGTTCTTTGCTGTTTTTACTTTATGCATCTTACTGTGGGTAGATCCTACTGGAGACCTTTCTATATTACTATATAGAGATCTTGAATTCTCTTTCTTTTTTTCATTTAAAAATTCATTTTTGGGAGACGGTATAGCTCAGTGGTCTAGCACGTGCTTCGCATGCATGAGGTCCTGAATTCAATCCCCAGTACCTCCATTAAAAATAAATGAATAAATAAATAAACCTAGTTATCCCCCCCAAAATAATTAAAACTCATTTTTTTCTGTATCCCAGGCAACTGTGAAACAGTGTTCCTACAGATTGCATAGTTTTAAGCATTTAAAAAATATTTATTGACCTTTAATTGTGGGGACTATCCACACAAAATGTACCATACTAACCATTTTTTAAGTGTCCAGGTCAGTGGCATTAAGCACACTCTCACTGTTGTGCACCCATCACCACCATCTATCCACTGAACTGTTTTTCCGCTTGTAAAACTGAAACTCTATACCCATTAAATAATAACTCCCCATTTCCACCCCATTAACCCCCAACCACCATCTGACTTTCCGTCTCTGTGAATCTGACTATCCCAAGTACCTCGTGTGAGTGGAAGCATACCGTATTTGTCCTTTTGTGACTGGCTTATTTCACTTAGCGTAATGGCTCCAAGGTGTACCCAGGCTGTAGCATGTGTCAGGACTTCTGACTCTCTCTTACAGCTGCAGAGCAGTCTACCATGTAGCTCTGTTGTGATTTATTTAACCAGTTCCCTCTGATGGGCACTTGGGCTGTTTCTAATCATTATCATTCCTGACAGGGCTGCAGCAAAGACCCTTGTCCCTTGTCATTTTGTACATTCTGTGCTCTTAGAATGAATGACCAGTGGTGAGACTGCTGAGTCAGAGGGAGGGGGTGTCTCTGCTTCTGATCAAGACTGCGGGTTGCTCCCCACTGGGCTTGTATCATTTAGCGCCTCCTCCAACAGTGTATGTAACAGGAGAATGTAATCTCTGACTCTTTACATTGTTTCTTCTGCTTGCTACCCCATGTCTCTAAATGTTTTGCTTATTCCATGAGAATTTAGCTTACTTGGCTCATTCCACCACTTCCTCTCCCTTCATCTTCCCAGCAGCATCCTGTTGCTCTGTAGATCCTCTGTTGTCACCGTTGCAAACCTCAGTATCATAGTCACAGCTTCGTTTCTCGTTCTGTCAGTGCTCTGCCCTAGGTCCGCCTTCCACTGCCGCCTCAGGCATGCTCTTGTAGTTTTGCAGCATCAAGCCTGAAAAACCTTTGCACTCTCTTCTGTAACCACAATGGAGTCCTTGGTGTTTTGTTCTGCAGGTTGAGTTTAAATGTTGACAAAGATTAAAAGCACATGTTTACAGGGTTTATTCAGAGCTTATGCATTCTTGGGGCTGTATAACTTTCTTCTCTGTGCTCTGTACTTGTCTTGAAGCCTCTGCTAGTGCTTTTCAACCTTGGTTGGGGAACAGAACCATTTGGGATTAGTGTTGGTGGGATGCCTTTAAAAATGCATATTCCCAGGCCTCATCCCAGACCCACCAAGCTCTGTGGGGAACCTGAGAGTTTGTATTTTTTAAAGCTCTCACCACCTCTGGATGATTCTATGTACTGTTAGTGATTTTTGGTAGTGCAGTGGTTTTAGTTTCAGGGAATGTCAATTGACTTTATTTAATAAGTGAATATCCTCTTGTCTGCAGCCTCACCAGTCCTGTGCCCCCTCACACACAGGTACATGCCCCCCAGCACACACAGTCCTTCCTGTAGGAAAGCCCCTTGGAGCCAGACTTTTCTCTTGGCCTTTGATGCTGCTACTCCTGTGTGGGCCCAGTCTCCTGGCTCCCCTTCCACCCTTTCTTCTCTCTGCCCTCCTGCCCTGCAGCTCGATAAGAAGGAAGGTTCTGGCCCCTCCTGGGGGTTTTGACAGGGCTGCCTTTGGGCAAAAAGCACAGCAGAGAGAAAGCATGGAGATGTGACAGGGGTGGGTCACAGACATTTTAGAGGGCTCAAATCATTTATTCATTCAACAGGCATTTTCTGACATGTGTTGTGGGAGGCTGTAAGGGAGGATCTGTGTAAGAGAAAAAGACAAATTTGACACATTCTAGGTAATAAGTTTCCCAGAAAGATACAGAGGAATCAGGAGCAGAGAGGGATCACTTCTGGCTTCACGCCTCTGCCAGGATGCTCCAGGGCAAGGTGTTTCATTCAGACACAGGTTCTGACCCATTAGTGGGCTGTCATGGCCCCTTTAATGGGGCTCAACTATCCTTCAAAGAATTGGATAGAATAGCATTAGAATGCATCTCCTGTTAAATATGTTCAGTGAGTTTAAAATTTGGTTAGTGAAGCCTTTTTATTTCTAGATATTCTATTTGGTTCTTTTTCACTCTGCTTTGTCCCTTTTTATAGTTTCCTGTTCTCTGCAGGGATCCTCAAACTTTTATTGAGTTAAGCAGAATAGGCATATCTGTTGTGTCTGAAGTTTCTTCTCTGTTTTTAGTGTCTGTCTTGTGGGTTTTTTCTCAGGCCTAGTGTCCGGTTCCCAGGAATTCCAGGGTATCTTTGACTGTAACTTGGTTATTGCGTTTGAACATTTGGTCTGAGTGGTTGTGGACTAGGATGAACGTACCTTTCTCCAGTGACGGTGTGCATACCCTGTTCCGAGACTCCTGGCAACACAACCCATCCAAGACCACCTGAAGCCAAGCTTGAGTCTGGGGTTTTTAGTACCATCCATGGGACTCCAGTGGGCCTCTCTTTCCTGGAAGGCTGCTCAGCCCTTGCCTGGGTGTGTGGCCCTTTGGGGTCCCAGCTTATTGAGGGGAGGTCTTCTGTTATATTTCCCACCTTCCCTGGGCCTGGCCGTGGGTACCTACCCCTTCACTGGTGAAGCTGCCCAAATAAAATTCATGTTTTCTGGACTCAGCAAGTAGCCAAGGCTGAAACTCACTTGGGTGTTTCTATATCTCCCTGGTTTCCCTTTTGATCTTTTCTGTTCTGCCCGAAGGTTCCTTGCTGTCTAGTCCTTTAAGAAGTCATGAAATAATATACATTCGAAAAATCCAGTGGCTTTAGTTGTTTTCTAGTTGGGTTGGTCCAGAATGGATTATAACTGTGCTTCTCAGCCCAGTCAGACCCAGAGCCTGCTCACTATTCCCTGGCACAGAAAGTCTCCGTGTTACTTCAGGAAACAGTGATCCTGACATGAATTTCTTAGGGGAGTCAGGACCGAAGAGCCTGAGAACCTCTGCTCTCGGGTGCCCTGGGGCAGCACCTGTCTCTTCCTTTCTCCTCTCTGGATTGGGTGTGTGTGGGGTGTGGGCTGTGGGGAGACCCAGTTGCTCATGATCGATCGATCACCAGACCTGTGGGCTCCTGGCCTGGCCGCCCTCCCCTGGTTCCAGGCTCCCTCGGTCCCCTCCCAGCTGAGTGGCCGGTGCACTCGCAGCCTCTTCCATTTCTCTCCTGCCTTTCCCACCTCTTGTAACGCCTGGTCCCTTTCCTCCCTTCAAAGCTAAATTCAAGCCCCACCTCATCACATACCAGAGAGTTGTTTCTAGATTCATGTGCTTGTCTGGCCAACACTCTCTAAGCCCCAGGTTAGGGGCCTGGGACATGGTGCCCCCAGCTTGGCCCTTCCCGCCTGCCCTCAGTCTGGGGAGGGGGGTGGGTGGTAAAAAATAAGCAGGCCAGCCTGTCAGACTCAGAGCCCCTTTAACATGATGAAGTGGAATTACCTATTCATATCCATATTTATATAGTACAAAAATTGGGGTGGTGCTCAGGGCCGAGTCTGAGTGAGCCTGGAGCCAGGGTTGGGGCGGGAGCGAGGCCAGTTTAATGCCCTAAGTGTGACAGCAAGAGAAATAAAAGGAAAGCAATTTATAATAAAGTAATATGTAGATTTTAGAAGTAAATGTTGGGTAGAAGACTGAGGAAGCAGTGAGAGCTTGCCTCTGACTCGTAAGTATGCTGGCCTCAGATGCAGGCGGTGGGCGTGGCTGTGTGCGATGCATTCTCAAACAGCAGAAATCTCCTGCTGAAGGTTGACCAACACAAAGGACAACACAGATTTTTTTCAGTTTATGTTACAGTTGCATTCCTGCAAGGTTAAGTGTTTACTAAAAGCATGCAAAAAAAGACTCATTTCTGGGTGCCTCCCTGGGCCCAGGGCACTGCCCGCAGCTGTCTGCCTCTGAGCATGCAGCAGGTTGTTTGTGTCAGGGTGCAGGCACCCAGCATCCCTGTCTTGCCCACTAAATGCCAACTGTGACCTGACTTGTTGGGACAACCAAAATCGCCTCCCTCCATTTCAAAACATCCCCTAGTTCGGCCCCATTCCCCCTACTCCTGCTGGGAACCTCTAACAAGGTGGTGAGATGGATGTGGTGACCCAGGGAACCTGGGGGAGCCCTGCGAGCTCCAGCCGAGCCTGATGGAGCAGGAGGACTTCCTGGAGGGGGTGACACCCCAGCTTCTTCTTGGAGGTTGAGCAGAACCTGGGAAAGACACATTGTCTCCAACAAACTGAGTGCTTACTTCCAGAAGTGATGCCCACTCATGCTGGTAAAGCCAAGATGGGCTAGGCAGAGCAGCCATTGGCGGCTGCATCTGCTTATGGAATTGCCTTATTTTCCCCTCCCTTCAAGGAAGTTCTGTCTTCCCTGAACTTTGATTCCCTCACTTTCCCTTCCTGATGTACCAGGGGCGGGGCCTCTGCCTGCTCAAGGGCTACACAGAAAACCCAGTTTTGCTTTTAGTTCCCAGGGGCTAATGACCTTTTAGAGGGTAGAGGAAAGGGCCTGATGGAGGTGGCTCCCCGACTCTGTGATTTGCTCCTTTGGGGGGCCTCCATCCAGGTCCCCCTCACAATTGTCTTCCTCCTGTGTTTCCTGCTGCTGGAATACTTCCATTCATGGAACCAGGCCACTGTGCCTGAGAGGAGTCACAGAGGCCAACCTCATGCCCTCCTGTGATTCCCTCCTGTGATGGGGAGCTCAGTGCCTCACAGCACAGTCCATGCTACAGTCAGACAGGCCCAATCCCCCATGCCAGCATTTCACTAGGACCCAGAATCCTTGATCCCTTCTCACCACACTGTAGAAAAGGATTTTCCAGGTCATGTCTCCTTTTGATAAGTAGAAAAATCTGACACCCTTCCTGGAGTTTGAGTTTATGAAAATTGATGTTTTGTCTGCTTTGCAAATAAAAATCAGGTCATAGAGAACCTGTTTCTGGAATTTTGATTGGCCCTGTCTTAGGTGGAGTTCCCTAGAAGCAGAACGTCTGATGGGAGAATTACTGAGGAGGGGTCTCTGGAGGAGCATGTTGGGAGCCTGGCTCAGACAAGGCAGGGGAAGACCCCGGCGAAGAGATGGTTTCAGGGGAAGAGAAGCCTCAGCCTGATCCCACAGGGATCACCACAGACAGTCCCCTCCTCCTGTGTCAGTCGTTGGATACATGCCGCCCCTCAGGAGGGGTGGGGGATGTCACTTTCCAGGCATCTGTGGGCAAGATGGCGGTTGGCCACAGAAGAATGCTGATATGAACTGTTAGTCATCAATGTCCACAAAAGCTGGGCATAGACAGGGCATAGGGGTGGGTGCCCAAGAGCCTCTGATAAATCTCCTGTGGAGAGGAGGACACATGTCTGTCTCCCGAGTGAGATCCTGCTCTCAAACCTGCTTCTGGGACTCTCCATTCTACTCAGCCCAATCCAGGATGCCCCAAGTATCCTTGAAAGAACCTGGATCTACAAGGTTCTTCCAAACATGACCTTTCTATCCCAGTGGGGCAGGGGGGTGGGGAGGAGTGCGGGGAGCAGAGGTGGGATTCAGGGGCAGTGCTGCAGGGAGAGCCCTGAGCCCCACATGAACCCACCTCCCTCCTTTTGCCTGCCCTCCCTCAGACTGCCTCTTCAAGGTGTGTCCCATGAACCGCTACTCAGCCCAGAAGCAGTACTGGAAGGCCAAGCAGACCAAGCAGGACAAGGAGAAGATCGCCGATGTGGTGCTGCTGCAGAAGTTACAGGTGTGTGTGTGTGTGCACACAGGTGTCCACCTGCATGTGTGTGTCATGAACCTGGGCCCCTGCTCTCAGAGAGAGCCAGTCTGATGGAGGAGACAGAGTGCCTGCCTCCAGGAACTCCCAGTCTGATGGAGCACACACAGCCTATCCTCAGGCAGCTTCCAGTCTATTGGGACAGAAGAGCCTAGAAAGGTGGCCTTGATGGGATGCACACCAAATCCTGGAGGCACCAGAGCTGGATCTGTCAGAGTTGGCTGTGGCCAGTCAGGGAAGGCTTCCTGGAGGCAGTGGGCTGGGAGCACACACAGTTTTGGGAGGGAGGTCACAGAGGAGTGGGAGTGGAGGAGAGGGAAATGGCTCAAAGCACACCTGCCAGCATTTGGGCTGGGGCAGGGGTCCCGTGTTGGGGCACCAGGAGTCTGGTGAGGGAGGGCAGTGAGGCATAGCCTTAGGTTATCTGCTAGGGATGTCAGGGGCATACGGGGTTCACAGGGCTGCTGGTGTGCCCCCCTAGAGGGAAGCGGCAGGGAGGGGGCAGGGGTGAAGGAATTGGTTCCTTGGGCTGCATGCTGTATGACTCGGGGTTGCCCCTTCACACTCTGAGCCTCATTCTTCCGTCAGCAGTGGGAGGAATGGGCTGGATGGGCTCTGGGGGTCCCCCTGAATGTGGTGCCAGGCCCTCTGTGGTTGTGTGCCCGCACGTGCAGGTGTGGTGTGGGGGGATGTCCCCCCAGGAGCAGGCTTCTGGGCCCGCCCTCCAGCTCTGCATGTGTTTGTGCAGCACGCAGCCCAGATGGAGCAGAAGCAGAATGACACGGAGAACAAGAAAGTGCACGGGGACGTGGTGAAGTACGGCAGTGTGATCCAGGTGGGACCACTGGCGTCTCCTGCTGAGGGTGCTGGGGCTGGTGTGGGGGAGGGGTGCCAGCTGACATTGTTAACGAACCAAACCTGGGTCTGCTGGCCTGCACAGTAAAGCCAATCTACTGACAAGGGGTTGTGGGGAAGGAAAGTGCAGTGTTTATTGCAGGGGGCCAAGCAAGGAGTTCAGGACAGCTAATGCTTAGAAAGCCTGACCGCCAAAATGGGTTTCAGCTAGGCATTTAGAAAAAAAAAATCTCTCTATCTATCTATCTATCTGTCTGTCTGTCTGTCTGTCTGTCTGTCTGTCTGTCTATCCCCCAACCCCCGCCCAGCAAGGCATTTTTAAAGGCATGGTGAGGGAGGGGCGTCCCAGGGTATGTGATCAGCTTGTGCACAATTCTGATTGGTTGATGGTGACGTAACAGGGTAGTGTCACGGGGGTTAATGTTATCAATCCTTAGGTGCCAGTGTGCTCATGATCATCAAGTAGGTAATTTCTTCCACTTGGTGGTGGTTTTATGGTCTGTAAAACAGCTCAGGAAAGTTGCGTCACCTACTGTTATCTGAGTACTTCAGAGAGGAGTGAAAGCAGAGGACATGGGCAGAGGGGTCTGTCCCAGGAAGACCCCATAGGGTCCTGCTCGGTTACAACTGAACCCAGGGCTCTCTGTGACTGCGTGTCTGCTTCTGTGTGTGCCTGTTGCTGCATGGCCTGAATTGCTGTGTCACAGCTGAATTGCTGTGAATTGGATGTGTTTTCAACCCGGTGGTCACTAGCACAGATTCTGGTGCCATGAGGTGGGTTCAGGTTTTAGCTGTGTGACCTGGGCAAGTTACTTCACTTCCCTGTGCCTCTGTTTCCCCATCTGTAAAATCAGGCCAGTGATAGTATTTCCCTCTTGGTTGTTGTGAGATTACATGAGCTAATTAATACATGTAAGGTGTTTAGAACAGTGCTGGCTTTTTTGTGTGTGATCTCCTGGGTATGTGATTGTGCGTCTGGCTGTGTTTGTCTCAGTCTGTGTGTCTGACACTGTACATGCATCAAGCTATGATCACAGGTCCAGTGTGCCCTGCCAGGGCCCCTCTCTGATGGGCTGGCCTCCTGGGGCCTGGTGACCTCACCCCCACCTGTCCCCCAGCTCCTGCACATGAAGAGCAACAAGTACCTGACGGTGAATAAGCGGCTGCCGGCCCTGCTGGAGAAGAATGCCATGCGGGTGACGCTGGATGCCACAGGGAACGAGGGCTCCTGGCTCTTCATCCAGCCCTTCTGGAAGCTGCGGAGCAATGGGGACAACGTGAGGGCAGGGCTGGGCAGGAGGGGCCTGCTGGAAGGAAGGCACAGGCCACAGCTCCAGGGGGGCTTCAAAGGGCCTTTGATGTGGGTTGGGGGACTGCGTGAGCTCATGCTTGTTTCTCAGGGGGCCCGGCCCTCCCTGCCTTTCCCCACAGGTGGTTGTGGGGGACAAGGTGATCCTGAATCCCGTCAACGCTGGGCAGCCTCTGCATGCCAGCAATTATGAGCTCAGTGACAACGCTGGCTGCAAGGAGGTGAGCGGGGTGTTGGGTTGCTGAGGCAGGCTGGCCCTGGGGCCCTCTCTCAGAGTGCTTGCACTTGCCCCTGGACAAACATCTCCCCGAGTAACAGAAGACAAAGAAACGATAAGGGACTAAAAATCACTGGATGCGTGCGCAGTTGGGGCAATCATGAACAATAAGATACAAAAGAGCCAAAAACCAGCTGCCACTTATGAGGTGCCGGGAGCAAAAGCAGGATACTGCGCATGATTGCTGCACACAGCACCACCGAGGGGGTGGGCTGACCACCTACACCACCCCTGACCCAACCAACTGGCCCACCCCTACTCCCGCTCCATTTAAGGAACCAGCCCGCCCTCCTCAGAGAGTGAGCAGGGGCATCTGTTACTTGTTTTCGCTCCCTCGTGCTTCACGAGGCCTCTCATCGATTCCTCTTGATTAAAGAGTCCAAGGACCCTAGTTAGTAACTCGGCTAGCTCTGCAGCAGACAGGCGTCCACAAACCCGCTCTCCTCCTCCCTGGGGTCTCCCTCTCCAGTCCTGCCTGCTTCTGGAGGGCCAGGCCTCAATGCCCCCTCTACTGTCTCCTAGCATCTGCCTCCATTCTCTACCCCACAGACTGGCAGCCCCAGGGCAGCTGGGCTGGGGTCTGGGGCCCATGTTATGAAAAGGTATCCTGTCCTTGTGCATTGATTGGGGCTGGCCTGGCCTCCCCTTACCCTATCTCTGGGCCTTCACTCCCCAGCTGCAGGGGTCTGCCTGGCATCAGGGGTCTCTCTGCCCTTCCTCAGGTCAACTCTGTGAACTGCAACACCAGCTGGAAGATCAACTTGTTTATGCAGTTCCGAGACCACCTGGAGGAGGTGCTGAAAGGGGTAAGGACTGGGAGCCCCCACCCCTGCTGTCCCACCCCACCCCCACAGGTTCCCCTGGCTGCCTTCCCCACCTGCCCTGTACCCAGCTCTGCTCCCCATTTGGCATTTCCCTCTGCACCCCTTTCTCTGGCTCTGTACCCCTTCTGGCCTCCCTCCACCCCTACAGGGCCCCAACCAGACCATCCCTTCTCTTGTCTTTGGCCTCAAGACCCGTCTCTCCAGCCTGTCTGAGTCCTGGCTATTCTCATCTTGCTCTCTTGTTAAGGGGGTGTCAGCAGGCTAGGGGGGGTCCCTATCCCCCACCTCGGGGGTGGGTCCAGACCCTTTGAGCTTCCTGTCCCTTCCCGCATGTCTGCTCCGCGGTTCCAGGCCACGCCCCCTACCCTTTGCCCTGTGCCCTCTTGGGCAAGGACGTGAGGCTGCTGAGGCTGCTTCCAGACCTGCTGGTGTGGGCTCTCGGACCTAAGGGGTTGGCAGGAGGGGAGGGGACAAGCCTGTGGGGTGACAGCTGTGCTGGGAAATACCGTAGTAAAGACTTTGGAGGGACTGGAGCAGAGGGTACAAGGATGGCTGGAGAACGCTGGAGAAACCTTGAAAACCAGAGGTCGGGGGAGAGAGGAGGGTTCAGAGGTTCCTTCAGTGGGGCTGCAGGGTTCAGAACCAGCCTACTGGGGTGCAAGTGGTATGTGGAAGGGCAGATCTGGTGGGGGGCAGAAAGGGTGGGGCTCCTCAGCTAGAGGAATCACAGATACACTTGGCTGTGATACTTGTTAAAGGGACAGGCGACGGGCCTGAGAGCAGCTGCCCTAAGGGGGTCACCCCGTGTGCACTGACCTCCCCTGCTCAGAAGCCTGCAGTGGCTCCTTTGCTCTCCTCCCCCAGCCAGGCTGCTCTAGCTGACATTCCTGCCCTCCCTTCTCCCTTCCCTAGGCTATTTTCCTGTCTACTCATACTCTGTGCAAATGCCTTTCCCTCCCTCCCTCCCTCCCTTAAGCCTGCCCATCAACCACACATCAATCAAAGCCCAGCTCCTGTGCCACCTTCTCCCAGAAGCCTTCCCTGATTACACATTTCAGCCCTAAGTCTGTGCAGCACTTCAAAAATGAAGCATCATTGGTCCCAACCCTATGGAGTGGTTTTGGTGAATCTGTCACAGCTCCAAGGTTCGATTCCAGGCAACTTGCATAGAAGGCTTGAGCTTAAGTCCACCCTTCTGTTTTTTTTTTTTTTTTTTTTTACTCTCACCCGGCACTGCCTGGACAGATAAATCAGTAGGTTCTGCCATAAGTAACTGACCCAATCTGTGTATATTCATTCACTTTCTTGCTCATACATTCACTCTACAGATGTTGACTGAATACTTCATGTCCAGTGCAGTGTAGGGAAGACAGATAATGCCATAGCGGTAATAACAGGAGTGACAGACACGCACTGAGAGCCTGCTGGGTAGGAGACAGCTTGCCGTGGGAGGAGCTGGGGTGGGGAGATGCACGTGTGGGCTCTGGAGCACGGATTCTCGTCCCATTTGCTACTAGCTATGTGACCCACGGCAGGACACTTTAAGTTTCTCTCTGCCTGGGTTTCTCCACCTGTAAAATGGGGATAACTGTATATGCACCCAGAGGGTTGGTGTGAGGATTAGGTGAGAAAGTCCATGTAAAGTGCTTGCACAGAGGCTGGCACATGGTGAGTGTGCCGTGTTACTTCATTATACAAATTGTAATCCTTAGTTTCTGCAAGGAGTTCCTGGTGTTCCCATTTTATAGAAGAGGAAACTAAGGCTGAGATGTTAAGGGACTTCTCCAAAGTCACACAGCTTTTCAGAGCAGAGCCAGGATCCAAAGTTGGTCTCAATGTCCAAAGCTATGCACAGGCCACAGCCTCTGCTCCAGCTGTTCCAGTCCAGCAGAAAGCAAAACAGATGGGTCTGACCTACTGATATTCAGGCAGAAAAGGCCCCAGGAGAGGGGCAACCATGGGCCTGGGGAGACCTCTCTTGCCTTTGTGGAGGAGGTAACTTAAGGTTGGCCTTTAGTGGTCAGGTGGGGTTTCTAGACTTACAGGTTGGGGAGGGAGCTGATGAAGACAGGTTCAGATATGGGAAGGCTGGGGAGGGCTCTGGGTGAGAGTGTGTCCGGCCCCAGCTCTTTGAGGTCTGGGCTGTGGCTCTGGGCCGAGAGCCTGGCTGAGGGGCTGGGCCCTGGCCGTCCTCTGATGGGACTCATTGTGCACCCCAGCCTCGGCTGCTGGCTCTGGAAGCCTGCGCCTGCATCTGTGGCAGGTGGGGTTGGCTCCCTGGAGGTTCTTTGTCCACCCTGAGCCCTTGCGCCGCCACCTGCAGGGAGACGTGGTGCGGCTGTTCCACGCGGAGCAGGAGAAGTTCCTGACGTGTGACGAGTACAAGGGCAAGCTGCAGGTGTTTCTGCGCACCACGCTGCGCCAGTCTGCCACCTCAGCCACCAGCTCCAACGCCCTCTGGGAGGTGGAGGTCAGAACCCTGCTTCTGGCACCTGGGACCCAGCCCTGGGCTCCCCCCTCACTCCATCTGTCTCTCCTCTGAGCCCCTTCACAGCCAGGGGGCCAGGGAATGTCTCAGACCCACCCACCCAGAGCCCTCCAGGCCTCCAGTCCCCCTCCCCTCTGTGCCTCTCCCTCCCGCCTCACCCCTGCACCTCCCAGGTGGTCCACCATGACCCCTGCCGTGGAGGAGCTGGCCACTGGAACGGCCTGTACCGCTTCAAGCATCTGGCCACGGGCAACTACCTGGCTGCTGAGGTGAGTAGGGAGGCAGAGGGTGTCCTGGGCACGAGCACAAGTGCCTGGTGCATGTCTGCAGAGAGACATGTGTGGACCCTGGTTTATCTGCTCTCATGCATATACTTGGCAAATATTATCAAATACATGCATGACAGTAAGTTTCAGGAATGTTACGGTGACCCTACTGTGTGCCAGGAGCTATTCTGGGCCCTGGGCATACAGCAGTGAGCAGAATTCCCAGCCCTTGTGGAACTTACATTCTGCATCCACGTCTGTCTGTAACACACAGGCTTGTGTGAATTGGGGCACTTATGTATGTGTGCCCCCATCTATGGGTCTATGGAGAGAGGCCATGGAGGGCAGGGCCTGGGGCTCTGGTTGGCTCCTTCAGTAGTGACATGAGTTTGGGGGCTGAGATGGGCACCCTTGGAAGGATGAGGGAGGCTGCCTGCCCCAAGCAGGGTCATATGTGGACACTGTTTTGGGGTGTGGGTCATGTGGGTATAGCTTGGTGCCCAGTAGCCCCTATCTTGTATCTCTGTCCAGGAGAACCCCAGCTACAAGGGTGATGCCTCTGATCCCAAGGCAGCAGGAACGGTGAGGACCAAAGGATGGTTCCAGGGCTGGGGGAAGAGTGAACATGCACAGCTCTGGGGCGGGCTGGGGTAGGGGGGCCTGTGAAACCCTGGGAGGTGGGCTGGAGGGCGAAGGCCTCTCAGATGGGATCCTGGGATTCAGGGAGCCTGAGAGGAGGGAGGGGCTCCTACATGAGTTGGGGTCCTCACCCAGGGTGCCCAGGGCCGTGCAGGTCGTCGGAACGCTGGGGAGAAGATTAAGTACCGCCTGGTGGCTGTGCCCCATGGCAACGACATCGCTTCCCTCTTTGAGCTGGACCCCACCACGCTGCAGAAAACTGACTCCTTCGTGCCAAGGTGGGTAGGCGCCACGTGCCTGGGGGCTGGGTGGGGGTGCCCAGGCTCGCCCGTCCTGTCCCTGGACTCCCCGTGCCTCTCACTCCAATGCCCTCCTGAGGTCCTCTGGCCTCAGGACCTGCATGACCTGCCCCTATGGGGATCCAGCTCTGAGGCCTGTAGTCAGATGAGTGCTTGCCGTGTGCCCTGCCCTGGGTCCTGCACACAGGATGCCGCCTTGTGCTAGCTCATCTCTGGATGCCTTCTCTCCAGTGTTTTGTACTGCCAGTTGGCCTGGGGCTCAGGCACAGGTTGTGGAGTTTGTCCGGGGTACACTGGGTGCAGGGGCTGGACTCCCTCACCTTCAAGACCCCCCTAACCCTGAGATTCTTTTTTAAAACAATTATTTTTTTTAAACTGAAATAGCTCAATTCTATTTTTTTGGGGGGGGGAATAATTAGGTTTACTTATTTTTAATGGAGGCCCTGGGGATTGAACCCAGGACCTTATGCATGCCAAGCATGTACTTTGTCAATGAGCTATACCCTCTTCCCCGCTGAGATTCTAAAACATAGCATCAAGAAACTTCCTGAGTGTCAGTCAGGCTTTAGTCTAGACAAGCTGTCTGACCTCAGGCAGCTGACTCAGTCACTTGGCTCCAACTTCCTCACCTGTAAAGTGGGAATATCAAGTTACCCATCAGCAGGGCTGATGGAATTAATTGAGTCATTGTAGGCCCACAATCCCATATCTGAGACTCTTGGGGCCAGATGTATTTGGAGATTCAGATTGTTTTTCATTTCTGAAAGGTAATTATATTTTATAATGAAAGACATGAGTGTTTCTGCTGTGAAATGCACGCGTGTTGACACTAAATGGGATAAATAGTTTAAGTTGCCTCATTTGTCCAAATGAATTTTGGTCCCAAGCTTGCCAACCAGCCTGGGCTTTTGGAGCACTTTGGTTTGGGGCGAGCAGGTGAGGCATGTGGGCCTGGGCAAGCGCGGCAGTTGGCACAGGGCCTGGGAGCCATGTTGCTGGTCTCTCTAATCTGGCTCGGGCTCCTCACCTGGAGGGACCAGTGCCCCGTCCCGCAGCTGCTGGGTGTGTAGTGTGGAGTTAGGTGGAAGACGGGAAGCCGCTGGGGGCAAGTGGGCAGACCACTGGGGCACGTTCCACTGGGCTCTGCCCCCCTCCTGCCTGCAGGAACTCGTACGTCCGGCTACGGCACCTCTGCACCAACACGTGGATCCAGAGCACCAATGTGCCCATCGACGTTGACGAGGAGCGGCCCATCCGGCTCATGGTGCGGGGCTGGGGGGCCGGGCTGCGGGCTGGGCTTGGGCTTAAGCTGGTCTCTGAGTGCCCTGCTGACCTCTTTCCCTGCAGCTGGGCACCTGCCCCACCAAGGAGGACAAGGAGGCCTTTGCCATCGTGTCAGTTCCTGTGTCCGAGATCCGAGACCTGGACTTTGCCAATGATGCCAGCTCCATGCTGGCCAGCGCCGTGGAGAAACTCAATGAGGGCTTCATCAGCCAGAATGACCGCAGGTGGGCTGCAGGGGCAGGGTTCCAGAGAGGCCTTGACCTGCTGGGTTTGTGTTTCACAGAAAAGGGGTCACAGAGCAGACACTGGGCAGGGGAGACAGAGCTGGTGACTGGTCCCTGTCGGGCTCTGGCTGACCTTGGGCCCCAGCCTCACTGCTCACATACTCCAAGAACTCACCCTGTGACCGAGCCATCTTTACCCCTATTTTACTGATGATGGGACTGAAGCTCAGAGAGGTTAAGAGACTTAACCAAGGTCACACAGCTAGTAAATGACAGTCAGGAGGGACATGCAGAGCCCTTCACACTAAACACCCTGCCGGTGCCCTGTGTTCCTTACCAGATAGGAATTTCCTAGATTCTTTCTCTAGGGGGCACTTTGGAATCCAGGGTGGGTGGGTTGTGGCGGTGTGTTTTGAGAGCAATTCTGGGTGAATCTGGGGAGAGCAATCAAAGGCAAGTGATGGGCTCTGTGCGGTGATGGCGGGGCCGGCCCATGGGAAAGGGCTGGTTGCTCGAGGGGAGCACATGTAGGGGGCTAGTTCCGGGGTATTCCTGGGGTTGGCACCGCACACCCGTGATCCCTGGTGTCCCTTCGTGAAGGTTTGTCATCCAGCTGCTGGAGGACCTGGTGTTCTTCGTCAGCGACGTCCCCAACAATGGGCAGAATGTGTTGGACATCATGGTCACCAAGCCCAACCGGGAACGGCAGAAGCTGATGAGGGAGCAGAACATCCTCAAACAGGTGCCTACCCTATGCACATGCGTGGGGGGTGGGCAGGCCTCAGGGAAGGGCCGGTGACCAGGGAACAGGTCACCTTTTTAATCTGTTTGCCTTTTCCCATCTCCGGCTGAGCTGCAGTCTCCTTGACATTTCTCATTGCTCCTCCTTTTTTTTTTTTTCTAAAAAAAAGATATTTATTCACCTCTTACCATGTGCCAGGCCTTGCCCTAAGTGCCCTACAGGAATTGACACATTCGATCCTCCCAACCTGGGGAGGTCCTATTATCCCCATTTTACCATAAGGAAACGGGCACACACTGGTTGGAGTAACTTGACAAGAGTCCACAGCTCAGAAGCAGCAGGGCCAGTATGTGCACTCAGATGTCAGGTCCAGAACTTGTGCTTTCAAAAAAATTTTTTCTAAATTTTTAGTATGAAAAATTTTGAATATGGAGAAAATATTGGAAGAATACTACAACAAGAGCTGCCTGCATTCACTTGTTAACGTTGTGCCAGTTTGGCTTTGTGTAACTACATCTCCACATCCATCCTTCCATCCATGCATTTCAAAAGAGGGTGCACCTCACCCCTAAATTTTTTCAGCCCACCTCTCCTAAGAATAAAAGAACTGTTTTATAGAGCACAGAACCATTATCACACCTAAGGAAGTTAGCAGCAATACCCAGTCCATATCAAGTTTCTCTATTTTTCCTAAAATGTCTTTAACAGGTTTTTTTACTTTTTTTTTTTTTTTAATGGCAGTACTAGGGATTGAACCCAGTACCTGGTACATGCTAAGCATGCACTTTACTGATGAGCTATACCATCCCCTCCTAACATGTCTTTTAAAGGTCTTTTTTTTTTTTTTGGAGCCAGGATCCAGCTAAGATTTTCTCATTCCATTTGATTCTGGCTCTTTGGTGTCTGTTCTAGAACAAGTTTTCACCCACACCTAGTTCCCACATTACACCTTTTTTTTGGACAAAGCAGGCCTGTGTCTCACATTGTAAGCTCTGGCCACACCGGCCTGGCCTGTCTTTTCTCTGAGCTTCAGACCCCTGAGCTGTGTGACCCTCGGCTCTTCCCCCAGAGGCTGAGCCAGGCCCAGGATCAACTAGAATTCACATGGGGGAGGAATGGGCAGGCTGAGGCCAGTGTCAGGATTCTGGACAAGAGAGGGAAGTGAGGGCTAGAACTGGAGCTGATTGGGGCGGGGGTCGGGGGGGAGGACTGGGGTTATGGTCCAATGTAGTATCACCCCGGGGTTAATGGGGGGTGGCCTTGGGGCAGGGTCAGTTTGGGGCTTAGGATTCCTGGGATAACTCCTCACTCTCCCTGGTCCCCTAGATCTTTGGCATTCTGAAGGCCCCATTCCGAGACAAGGGTGGGGAGGGCCCTCTGGTGCGGCTGGAGGAGCTGTCAGACCAGAAGAACGCCCCGTACCAGCACATGTTCCGCCTGTGCTACCGTGTGCTGCGCCACTCCCAGGAGGACTACCGCAAGAACCAGGTGGGCCGCCGCTGCCCTGGCCTGGTGCCCCCCTCACCTGCTGGCCGGCTCCCTTCCTCCCTCCCTCCCTCATGCTTTCATTCACTCAGCAGATACTTACTGAGGCTCACACACTGTGTGGCAGGCGCTGTTTTAGGCCCTGAGGATATGGTAGGGAACCACACAGTAGAGTCGTCCTCCCAGAGCACAGCCTGACTCCGCTGAGAGGGGTCTCATGCTGGGTTTCATGCTCTGTGTTGCTGTCTTGAAATTTTTCATGTTTTGAACAAGAGTCCTGCTATTTCAATTTTACTGGGGCCCCTGAGGCCCCTTGCTCAAGGAGGTTTCCCTCTGGTGGGAGACAGATGGTAAGCTAGGTAACTATTACATAAACCTACTCCTCTGCCCAGGGCTGGCTTCCTCTCCAGGACCCCTTACCTTCCTCAGGTTGGGGTCCCCTGCCGGTGTCTGGTCCCAGTCTGGAGTCCAGGGGCAGTGTTCTGGAGCAGAGCTAGGCTCCCCATGACCCCCAGCCCACCTGTCCCCCAGGAGCACATCGCCAAGCAGTTTGGGATGATGCAGTCCCAGATCGGCTATGACATCCTGGCTGAAGACACCATCACTGCCCTGCTGCACAACAACCGCAAGCTCCTGGAGAAGCACATCACCAAGACGGAGGTGGAGACCTTCGTCAGCCTGGTGCGGAAGAATCGGGAACCCAGGTGGGCCCGCCCCTCCCCCGCCACACCCACTCCCTCCCCGCTCCCACTGCTGCCCAGGGGAGAAAGTCCCCATGCTGGCTGTTAAATACTGAAATCCTTCTGCACTTGTTGGTAAACTGCCACCTCTCTGAGGCCCTGCCAACCCCAAGCCCCTCCCTAGGTCCTGTCCCAAATTTGGAGGGTTGACTCCTGGTACAGTAGGAGGTGCCCAGACTCTTCTCTGGCAGCAAAGTCAGTGCCTGCATTGAACCAGTTAAATATTTGAAATATCACTCCTGTCCTTGTGCCTCCTTTACTCCGACCCCCTGGACTCCCATGTAGCCAACCCCGCTGCGTGTGGTGATGCCCGTAGATTGTCCATCCCTGGGCATCTGGGAGTCCATACCCCCATCTTTAAGCTTTAGGGAGGGAGCAGGAGCAGTAAACTCCAGGTTTCAGGGAGCCGATGCTGCCAGCTGCAGGAGCAGGAGGGGGGGCTTTGCCACCCCTGGGGGCTGTCTCTGAGCTCCTCCTCCACCTGCTGTCACCACCCCAGGTTCCTGGACTACCTCTCCGACCTGTGTGTGTCCAACCACATCGCCATCCCTGTCACCCAGGAGCTCATCTGCAAGTGTGTCCTGGACCCCAAGAACAGCGACATCCTCATTCAGACCGAGTGAGCCATCTGCACAGTCTCCCACCCACAGCTCAGCATCCCACACAGGGCTCCACCCTGCCCAACTCCCCAGCCACCTTATAGCTGGGACCCTGTCTGGGTTCAGGCTGGAGCTGGCAACCCTGCTTTCAGCAGACATGTACCCAGTGCCTACTGTGTGCCTGGCACTGTGTGGGGAAGGGGGATGAGCCCAGGCCCCTGCCTTCCAGAAGCTCATGGTCTGTTTGAGGTCCCTTGCTGGTCCCTAGCAGGGGAGACAGCCTGGGAGCCTGACTGGCACCCGCCCAGCTCCAGGAGGGGAGGTCTGTGTGGCTGGGCGCGCTTATGCTCCCGAAGGGTTCTGGGCCTGGGGTCCTGCCCCAGACCCCGCTCCCAGTGATAGGGGTGCCATCGGTCTGCAGGCTTCGGCCCGTGAAGGAGATGGCGCAGTCCCACGAGTACCTGAGCATTGAGTACTCAGAGGAGGAAGTGTGGCTGACTTGGACTGACCGGAACAACGAACACCACGAGAAGAGCGTGAGGCAGCTGGCCCAGGAGGCGCGGGCTGGCAATGCCCATGATGAGAATGTTCTCAGCTACTACAGGTGCCCTTCAGGGCCTGTGGCCTCCTCGGGGTCCTCAGCCAGGCACTGCCCAGAGACGAGCTCTGGCATTTTCGAGGGGGTTCCTGCTTCCACTCACCAGCCAGGCAGCCTCCACCAGGGAGGCCAAGTGAAGGGCGACTGTGAGGCCCAAGGAGCACTGGGTGGCCCAAGGCCAGGCTCGTACAGTGACCAGGCCTGAGAGGGACCCACACTTGTCTCCATACATATATATTTAAAAAATAAGAATATGAGAACACTCATCAGATGCTCGCTCTCTCTCAGGCACTGGTCAAAACACTTTACCTGATCACTCATTTCAGCTTCAGGACAGCCCTGTGAAGTAAGGACTATCAGTCATTACCCTCATTGTAAGGTTGGGGAGACAGGCAGAGAGGTGAAGGAACTTGTCCAAGGTTACATGGCTATAAGTCTGGAGCCACAGTCCAAACCCAGGCCGCTGGCCCTGGAGCCCATGGTAGGTAATGCAAGAACTCTGAGGGGGACACAGAGGGCATGACCCCATGCAGAACAAAGCTTCCTGCAGCTCTCATTTCTGTAGCTCTACCATCAAGGTTCCTGCACCTTTTCCCAGGCGCTCACCCTCCCCTCTTCTCTCTCCCAGTCTTACCCTCAATCCCCTACCCCAGGAGGGTTCCTCTCACCGAACTCTTCTCCCCTCTTCCCCTCCCAACCATCCTTCTTGCCATGAAGACCTGTTCTGACTGAGTCATAAAGCACCCTCCTCAGCAAGATGGGGGAGAGCTGCCATCACTCATAATTCCAGATTGGGTTTCCGTTCACTTGTCTTATTCAGAATCGCATCCTTTGTTTTGTGTTCAGTGGCTGGTGCACAGTTTAACCTAAGTCCCTTGCCACATCCTCGAGCCTGTGCTGGCAGCCCTCGTGAGCCCACCTACCATGTTCTCACCCTCCTCCCTGCCCCGCAGGTACCAGCTGAAGCTCTTTGCCCGCATGTGCCTGGACCGGCAGTACCTGGCCATTGATGAGATCTCCCAGCAGCTGGGCGTAGACCTGATCTTCCTGTGCATGGCCGACGAGATGTTGCCCTTTGACCTGCGCGCCTCCTTCTGCCACCTGATGTTGCACGTGCACGTGGACCGCGACCCCCAGGAGCTGGTCACACCCGTCAAGTTCGCCCGCCTCTGGACTGAGATCCCCACGGCCATCACCATCAAGGAGTGAGATGGGAGGAGGGTGAGCAGGGCAAGGCGGGAGGGAGGGAGAATCTCAGGGACCCTCACCCCCAACTGCCTTCATCTCCAGCTATGATTCCAACCTCAACGCCTCCCGAGACGACAAGAAGAACAAGTTTGCCAGCACCATGGAGTTCGTGGAGGACTACCTCAACAACGTGGTCAGCGAGGCCGTGCCCTTTGCCAACGAGGAAAAGAACAAGCTCACCTTCGAGGTGGGCTGGGGCTCAGTGAGGCGCTGGCTCGCTCTCTTCTCAGGCCTGCGTCACTTGCTTCCCTCAGTGTCACCCGCCAGTGCAGGGAGACCCCGTAGACCACTGGGAGTCTCCAAGATGGAGACTCCTCTCATTGACGCTTGGGTGAGGGCTGCCTCCCCTTTGTCCACTCAGCCTGTCAGCCCAGGGCTGGATCGCAGGCCCTTGGCAGGAGCCACCCCCTACTTCCTGCATTTCTGCCCTATCCTCCTCACAGTAGCCTCCTCTGCAGACCTGTCTTCTTCAGTAACCCACTGGGGCCAGGCTACTCCTGACTGGGATCCTTGGTTCCATGTCCACACAGCCCGGACATCCTAAAGCCTTTCCCAAGGAATTTATTCCTCTTTACACCCGCTTTGCCTGGTTTCCTTGGCTGGCCTGACCCCACAAAGACACGCCCTCCACAAACCCCACCCACCACGCTTTGGCCCTGCTCACACTCACTTCGGCCCCGCCCCCTTTCTGCAGGTGGTCAGCCTGGCGCACAATCTCATCTACTTTGGCTTCTACAGCTTCAGCGAGCTGCTGCGGCTCACACGCACACTGCTGGGCATCATCGACTGCGTGCAAGCCCCACCAGCCATGCTGCAGGCCTACGAGGACTCAGGCGGTGAGGCTTTGCTCCGCCCCGGCCATCCACCATCCACCACCCACTGTAGCGATCCTCAGTCTTATCTTAGCACCGGAAGTCCTCTCTGATCAACCTTCCCATGCTGCCTGCCTCCTGGTTCTGCTGCAGCAGGGGCGTCTTGGACCCCAGTCCCCTCCAGCCTTGGCTGGACCAGAGTGGTCCCCTGCTCAGGTGGTCTGGGCAAGTTGCCTTCCAGCACAGCCTGGTCCAGAGGGAGATAATGAGGCTCTGCTTGGGAAGCTCCCAGCCAGATCTGGAGACACACCCTGCTGTCAAAGAACAACCATCTGAGAGGAAACACAGCCCTGCTGTGTCAGTGTGAGGAGAAAGGGGCAGTCTGAGGGATGAGTCACAGCCCTGCCCTCTTGGACACCCGCTGGCAGCATAAACTCATCTAGACAAAAGTGCATAAAGACTGACCCCTGGTTTTTAGTGCTCTGCACACAGTGTCCCCTTGGCCCCTATGCTCTGTAGCAGCTCTCGTGACTTGCACAGGAGCATCCTCACTGATCTTCCTGCACAGTTCACCTTTGCCCTGGCCCTCCCTTTTTTCCCAGATTTGGCTTAAGGCACACCTCCCCCAGGAGGCCTTCCTGGGTTAGCCTTGCCCCTTCCTTGCCCCTTTGCTATGCAGCTGATGGAGATAGCCTGGGTGCTGCTGCTGTGCACCCTCTGTGACCCCCTTCTCCCCACTCTGTAGGCAAGAACGTGCGGCGGTCCATCCAGGGCATGGGGCACATGATGTCCACCATGGTGCTGAGCCGCAAGCAGTCTGTCTTTGGTGCCCCCAGCCTGTCTGCTGGCGCAGGTGCCCCTGAGTCACTGGACAGAAGCAAGTTCGAGGAGAATGAAGACATTGTGGTGATGGAGACCAAACTGAAGATTCTGGAAATTTTGCAGGTGGCCGGGCCAGCAGCATGGTGGGCGGTTCTGGGAACAGAGCGGGAGGGTGGAGGCTGGTTCAGGAAAGTTAAGCAGGGTGAACCTCACTCAGGTCACAGTATCTGGTATGGAGAGGCCCCACAATGAGCTCTGTCTGGCCCACTGATTTTCAAAGTGTGGTCTTCAGCCTCACCTGGGAACTTAGAAATGGAGGTTCTTTGGCCCTTCCTGAGACTTGAGGATCAGAAACACTGGAGGTGGGGCCCATAGTCTGTGCTGTGACAAGCCCTTCCAGTGATTCTGTTGTGTGCTAAAGTCTAGCTCCATCCCCACATTGTACAGATGAGGAAAGGGAAGTGGGGGAGGGGACTCGCCCATGGTCATACAGATTTTGAAGCAGAGCTAGAGATTTGAGAGCCCATCTCTTAGTGGGGTGGACACAGTCATCCCTCTTGGGGTTAAGACTCCCCTGCAACATTTGGGGAAGGGGCTGTTAGTGTCCAGAGGAGGAATAAGGACCCTGACTTCTGCTGTCCTGCCACCAGGGGACAGGAAAGGTAATACAGTGACCTCCATGGGCAGCCAGTCTGGGCAGGGCCTGGTCAAGGGAGTCGGAAGAGGGGGCTTCTGACTCATTCTGGGGCTTTCTAGATCTGAGTCCTGGGTGTGGCCAGAGGCTCTGTACCCCATTCGGGGAGAGGATAGAGGCCATTCGGTGGTGCCTGCAAACCCTGTGTCCTCACCCCCTACCTCATGGAGGCCTCTCCTGCTCCCCAACAGTCCTTGGTTCCCTCCTGTCCCCTGGGAGCCCCAGCGTCTGTTTGGCAGTGCAGGATAGGAGAAAAGAGTTGGCCTTTGGACCTGGGGAGCTTCCTTCCCTTTCCTGTTAGTGTCCAGCCTGGGAAAGCAGGACTGAGTGGGCTGGGAGAGGGTGTCTGTCTCATTCTAAGAGGAAGTGCCATCCCCATGGCTGGGGCAGGAGCTGGGTGGAGGGCACTTGGGACCCCCCTAGGGAGAGTCTTGATGTGTTTGGTTGTGATGTCCCACAGCATCCCTGAACATCTGTGCTGAGTTCCCTGAGGGCCAGAGCTCGTTTAGGGTAGCCCCTCACCCCTCCTGGAGGACTGGCCTCCTGATTTCAGACCGGCCCTCACCCCATCCTCTCCCTCTTCTCCAGTTCATCCTCAATGTCCGCCTGGATTACCGCATCTCCTACCTATTGTCTGTCTTCAAGAAGGAGTTTGTGGAGGTGTTTCCCATGCAGGACAGCGGGGCCGATGGCACAGCCCCTGCCTTCGACTCCACCAGTGAGCCCCCACCCCTGCCTTCACCTTGTCTTCAGGCTGAGGCTGTGTGACTCGCCCAGGGGTCCACAGCAGTGAGCTGCCGCCTGGGGTCACCCCGGCCAGCTCACCAGCCCTGTCCATTTCCCAATCCGCAAGGACCTTTCCTCTACATTATTTAATTTAATTGCCCCAGTGAGGGGGGAAGGGTGGGGGTCAACCCCTCCATTTCCTAAATGGGGAAACAGCAGGCCCATAGAGGGGCAGGGACTTGACTGAGATCACAGCCAGAGGCTAAGCCAGACCAGCACCCTCAGCTCAGAACTCTGCTCGCCCCTGCAGGGCAGTGGGGCTGTTCTGGTCCCTGTCCTGGTTGGTTCCACCTCTGCCCCTGGAAAAGGCAGGCAGCGGGGCTGCCACCTGGCCAGCATGGGGAAGGGAGTGGCTTGGGCTTCTCCTTGCTTCCTCTCCCCTGTGCTCCCATCTTTCCTGCACATGGAGCTGCCATCTGCCCCTCTCTTGCTCCCCACAGCTGCCAACATGAACCTGGATCGCATCGGGGAGCAGGCAGAGGCCATGTTTGGAGTAGGGTGAGGACAAGGTTGAGGGTGGGGGGTTATGGATGGGGTTGGGTGAGTGATGCAGGCTTGTAGACCCCCTGTAAGGTTGGTCTGGATTTCCTGAGGCTGGGGGCTGGTCCCTCCCTCTTTGGTCATTGCCCCTGGAGACCCTTACCAGGCTCTGGGGTGGGGGGTCCCCTGGCTTTGTGCTCTGATCCTCCTTTGCCTGCCTGGTCCCCAGTAATATAGGGGCTACTTGGGCCCCAGTGTGATCTTGGTCATCCCCCTGCCTCCACTCAGGGCGATCGTGCCTCTGTTTGAGTGTCAGGACTTGGGCAGGGTAGCTGGAGGGAGAGGAATGTCCCTGTGTCTTACAACAGGGAGGGCAGCCTGCTCTACAGGGGCCTAGAATTGAGGGGGAATCACCTCAGGAGTTGGGGGCTCTTACCTATTTCTGTGCCATGCCCTTGGTGTCTGGTGAAGCCTTTGGACCTCTCCTGGGAATGGTGTTTTTAAATTTATAAAATAATGAACACACAATTAGAAAGGAAACTAATGGCACTGAGATGCAGTTATCAAAATATTGAAGAAAACAAATTTGAAGTGACAGTTATATATGTGCCTCTTTATTAATACATTAAATAACAGGCTGTGCCTGGGGTGTAATTAGTACCATTACTTCAAAGTCGTGATGAATATAAACGATATTTTGCAATTTCTGTAACAACTCTGAGGTGATGTGCAAACATCTGTGATTTTTATCGGTGACAAAGTCACAGGTACTACTAATTTTTTCTCACTGAAGGAAATGCTACATCCTGGCGAGAGGTGGGTAAAAATACAGTTTTTTTCTCCACCTCCATTCATGACCCCAGCTTCTATCTGTGAATCCCTTGGGGGTGTCTGCGGGTCCCCTGTGAAGATTTCTTGCTTTGGTTTCTTAATCAAGGGGGGTCCTGCGGGACCTCAGTGGACATGGGGATCGTTTGGGGTGCTCAGGGCAGTGGCTGTTTACAAACTGATGAGGAAATGTCAGTATTTTGTTTTTAATGGAGGTGCTGAGGATTGAACCCAGGCCCTTGTGCGTGCTAGGCACACGCTCTACCACTGAGCTATACCCTCCCCCAAAGTCAGTGCTTTTACACAGTGTTATGCTGAGTGCTATCACTGCTAAGTGGGTGGCAGGGAGCCTGCTGGCCCCCTGGGGTAGAAAGGAGGTGCCAACTGTGCCCGCTCCCTGCTGCAGGAAGACGAGCAGCATGCTGGAGGTGGACGACGAGGGTGGCCGCATGTTCCTGCGCGTGCTCATCCACCTCACCATGCACGACTACGCGCCGCTGGTCTCGGGGGCCCTGCAGCTGCTCTTCAAGCACTTCAGCCAGCGCCAGGAGGCCATGCACACCTTCAAGCAGGTGCTGCCCCCGCCGGAGCACCTGGCCCTCAGGGAGCAGGGAGGAGGCTTGAGGGGCTTCCTGGGGACCAGAGGGCCACCTGACCTGGGCATTGAGCAGGCGGGATACCTTGGCCACACTCTGGGCACTGAGGATAAACCAGGATGGAGCAGTTCACAGCACAGGGGCAGCTTGAAATGCATGTCTGGGGTTTTTGGCCTGGCTGAGCTCCTTAAAGGTGGGAGCCGCGTCTTGGCCACCTTTCTCTCCTCTCAGCCTGGCTCAAGTTCTGTTATTTCTTATGATGCAGACAGTACTCTACAGTTTGCAAACTCTGTTGCATGCACCTTTGCTGTGTGCTTCAAATCATGCCTGGCATGTAGTCACCAAAGGGACTGGTTTTGTTATTGTGATGTCATGCGGCTGCAGTCTTGACAGCTCCCTCTGAGATGGGACTGGTGTTTAACGAGGGCTCGCTGTGTGCCAGGTACTGAGTGTTAGACTTGCATCCATGGAATTCTTGAAGCAGCCCTGACAACGTGGTTTATACTCTCATTCCCATCTTACAGTTGGGAGAAATTGAGGCCCAGCGAGCTTTCCTCCCTTACCCACTGACCCAGAGCGGGTAAGGTGGAGACAGTCAGGATTCAGTGATGCCAGGTTGCTTTGCCCTGCCCTGTTTGGGTTTTGGGTAAACAAGTGACAGGCCACAGTAGCATGTGACACAAATCAGTGAGTAACTGAAGCAGGTGACAAGGCAGCTCATGGTTGTGGATGCAGGGAAATCTGTGGCCATCAGGGAAGGCTTTCTGGAGGCAGTGGACTTAGAGAAGAGCCATAAACACTGAGTAGGATTGGCTGGATGGAGTGGAGATGCTAGGAGCAGAGAGAGCCCTGGACTTGTGAAGGTGCAGGGAGTCTCTACAAAGCAGTGGACCTGGAGGTGCCTGTCCCACCAGGCAAGCCCGTCCTTGACCTTCAGGTGCAGCTGCTGATCTCAGCCCAGGACGTGGAGAACTACAAGGTGATCAAGTCAGAGCTGGACCGGCTGCGGACCATGGTGGAGAAGTCGGAGCTGTGGGTGGACAAGAAGGGCAGCGGCAAGGGCGAGGAGGTGGAGGCAGGTGCCGCCAAGGACAAGAAGGAGGTGAGTGGGGCGTGGGAGCTATGGCGGGGCTCCCTGTGAGGCTGGGCCTGGCTGATCCCCTCCTCTGTGCCCCCAGCGGCCCACTGATGAGGAGGGCTTTCTGCACCCGCCGGGGGAGAAGAGCAGTGAGAACTACCAGATCGTCAAGGGGGTGAGTGGACAGGGTCCCCGGGTGGGGTCTGCAGGCCTGTCTGCCCTGGAGGCCCCGGCCCGACCTCTTCCGCCTTATACTCTGCTGGCCGCTGGCCCGTAAGATAACTTCCAGCTTTCCCTAAGTGTTTGGAACAACTCTGCCAAGGTCCAGATGGAATTATTTTAAAGCTGAAAGAATTTAATGAAACTCTATTTCACAGTCATATTCTATTTACTTTTATGGGTGGAATCAGGCTTTTAGGGCTTCCCTGCCTTGTGGCAGTGATCCAACCCAGCAGCCACGCCTTCTTCCCTCTCTGTCCCCGGTGTGAGCTGGGATTCAGCTCTGGTTGGCAGGGGACTCGAACCCGCTGGTGGGGTGGGCTGGGCAGTGGGAGAAGCTTGAGGAAGTGGGAAGGGGCTCTCGGCTCACCCTCCCCTCCCCTCCCCTCCCCCAGATCCTGGAGCGGCTGAACAAGATGTGCGGTGTCGGGGAGCAGATGAGAAAGAAACAGCAGCGGCTGCTCAAGAACATGGATGCCCACAAGGTCATGCTGGACCTGCTGCAGATCCCCTATGACAAGGTGACCCCTGACTTCTGACCTCTGACTCCCCTGGGCACTTCACCCCAAATCCTGACCCAACCTAACCCCTAAAGCTGACCTGACCCAGCCTTGCCCTGACCTTTCATCTTGGCCGGCCCCAGATACCTTGACCCCTGAATCCAGTCTTAGTATCATCTTGCTCTTTGACCTTCTCTCCCTCACCCTGATCCACTTTGACCTTGAATTGACTCCAGCCTCACCCTGATTCTTGACCCTGACCCCAGCTTCTGTTTCCCTCTCGGGTCTTATCCTCATAATCTCGGCTTCATTTAAACCTTTGACCTTCACCCTCCTTATCTGACTCATGTTGACCCTAATCTGACCCTAGCTTCTCTTTAACCCATGATATCAACTCTGTCCTCATCTTGACTCTTGACTTTGATTTTTCACCCTAGCCTCTCCCTGACCTCTTACTCTGACTGTCCTCAAGCCCACCCTGGTCCCTCACCTTGACCGACCTTGGTCTTGCTAAGTCCCAAGCCTCCCCTCACTCTTTATCCTGACCCCTTAGCCTTGCTTCCCCACTCCAGCCTCATCTCAACCCCTGACCCTTAGTCCTTTACACATTTCCATATCCTGACCCACCTTGGACCTGGCCGCCTTGTGGTCCCAATCCTGAGCCGTGACCCCCCCCCCACCCTCACCCCCATCTGAGCTCTGGCCCCAGACCTGGCCTCACCTTCCTCAGGTGGCCAGCCCAGCACCCTCTCCCCTCCTCTCCACTTCCAGGGCGATGCCAAGATGATGGAGATTCTGCGCTACACACACCAGTTCCTGCAGAAGTTCTGCGCGGGGAACCCCGGCAACCAGGCCCTGCTGCACAAGCACCTGCATCTCTTCCTCACGCCGGGGGTGAGGGTGTGGGGCTGGGGCACCTGAGTGGGGTGGGTAGGGTGGGGCCCGGACCCCCTGTTTGATAGACACCCTACCCACCCGCAGCTGCTGGAGGCGGAGACCATGCAGCACATCTTCCTGAACAACTATCAGCTCTGTTCCGAGATCGGTGAGCCCGTGTTGCAGCACTTCGTGCACCTGCTGGCCACCCACGGGCGCCACGTGCAGTACCTGGACTTCCTGCACACCGTCATCAAGGCCGAGGGCAAGTACGTCAAGAAGTGCCAGGACATGATTATGACTGAGGTGAGGGTGGGGCTGAGGGGCGCACAGGGAACTCGGGCGGCGGGGGGCCCAGACTTTGAGAAGTCAGACCATGGGTCAGAAAAGGGACCCTGAGGTGCTGGGCTGTGGAGGGGACACAGGGGAGGACTGAGGTCACAGAGGCAGGTGTAGTAGAACTCAGGCGGCCTAACAGAACTCATGTGGGGCCCAGGGGGAGAACTTAGGTGCCTGGTAGAACTCAGATAAGGAGCCTGAAAGATCTCGAATACTCATTCCTTCATTTATCATTTACTGTCATTTATTTACAAATCATGAAGCACCTGCTGTGTGCTAAGGCCCATGCATCCCCGGGAGAAGTCAATCGAGTGCAAGCTCTGAGGGTAGGGGCACAGGGTACGGGACAGGGACCACGTTCCTTGTGCTCATTGCTAGGGCCCCAGGGTCCAGCACACAGTAGGTACTCATTAAACACGTGTTGCCTGAAGGCAAAAAATGAGGGGCTGAGTCTGAATCTGAACAGATGTGGTCTCTGTCCCGGAGTGTCTTACAGGATGAGGGGTGGGCAGGGAGAGAAAGGAGCCAGCGCTAAGGTGAGATGAGGGAATGTAATTAATGAGAAGCCGTGTTGGAAGGGCTGTGCAGTGCTAATTATTACTTGCTGTTATATTTCTGTGAATAACATAATCGCTGACATGAGAGAGATACTGTGTGCTCCTCGAGGGTTTACATTACAGCTGTGGGAGCACAGGGGAGGGAAAGCCAGGAGGGGTTGGGATTACAATGGGCTTCCTGGAGGAGGCGCCTCTGAGACCAGCCCAAGTGGGGATCTTTCCTTAGGAGAGGAGGGGACTTCCTGGGTGCTGGGCTGTGTCCCTGGTGGCAGAGGGCCTGAGACATTAGCCTAGGGCCCCAAGGGCCAGGGAACCCCAAAGACTCAGGAGAGGGTTTTCCTGAGTGTTGGGTGAGGGCTGGGGTCAGGGTACCAGCCTCTCCCTGGGGAGGGCAGATGGGTGGAGCTGGACTAAGGGGGGTCTGATGCGTGCCCCACCTCCCACCACCAGCTGACCAACGCAGGTGACGACGTGGTCGTGTTCTACAATGACAAGGCCTCACTGACTAACCTGCTGGACATGATGAAGGCCGCCCGGGATGGTGTGGAGGACCACAGCCCCCTCATGTACCACATCTCCCTGGTGGACCTGCTGGCCGCCTGTGCGGAGGGCAAGAATGTCTACACTGAGATCAAGTGCACGTCCCTACTGCCCCTGGAGGATGTGGTATCTGTGGTGACACATGAAGACTGCATCACTGAGGTGGGGCCTGTGTGGGGACCCTGGGGACTGGGGAAGGTGGCTGGAGGGTGGGGGAAGCTGCAGGGGTGAGGGGATGGTCAAGCGGGCCGAGGCAGCCACTCAGCCCTGCACAGTGGGGCAGGAGGAGGGAGGTGAGGAAAGCGGGGGAGGTGGACAGGGATTGGGAGGCGAGGGAGATGGTGGGGACATGGGTATTGGAGCAGGGGGAAGGCCAGGAGGAATCGGTGAAGGGCAGAGAAGGGGAGAGCCTGGGTGGGCACCCTGCTTGTGCCCTTGACCTCCCGGCCCCACCTGCCCAGGTGAAAATGGCCTACGTGAACTTTGTGAACCACTGCTATGTGGACACGGAGGTGGAGATGAAGGAGATCTACACCAGTAACCACATCTGGACACTCTTTGAGAACTTCACCCTGGACATGGCTCGGGTCTGTCCCCAGGGGGCTGTGGACCTGCAGGCAGACTGGTGGGGTAGGGGGTGGTGGCCTTCCCGTGGGTGGAAGTGGAGGGCCCCCAGGTGTTGGACGCCCCCAGGCATCTGTCTCTCCTACCCCAGGTCTGTAGTAAGCGTGAGAAGCGCCTGGCTGACCCCACCCTGGAGAAGTACGTGCTGACCGTCGTGCTGGATACCATCAGTGCCTTCTTCAGCTCCCCGTTCTCTGAGAATAGCACCTCCCTGCAGGTGAGCTCCTGCTGCTAGTAGCTTTTGTGCAAGGAGAAGTAGGGAGGGAAATCAGAATATATATACACACATATATTCCTATTTGCTTTTAGTGCATAGAGGTATAGCAGAAAGATATACACGTGTATTAGTTATCGATACTGAGTAACAAATTACCCCCAAATCTAGTAGTTTAAAACAAACATTTATCCTCTCACAGTTTCTGTAGGTCAGTAAGTACAGTGGGAACCATGCCATAGATCAGGGCTTCCTAAATTCATTTGCTATAATGGGTCCCGGGGTGGCAGGGACACTTGGCAGCTCCTACACATCAATGATAAGATGTGATGCTTACCGCAGTGGACAGCAGAGCGCAAGCAGTTATCAGGATAATCTGATGCACAGAATCTTTGATGTCGGCTACTTGGTCATGGTGTCCCTTGAACTGACGTAGGTAGACAGCCTTAAGTCTGCTCGTCTGTAGAAGCAGAAGAGCTCTAGGCTAGTGAACTGAAGTTTGCCTTGAATCACTGAAAGAGTCACAGCCCCTCAGTAAGTCCCCAGATTCTCAGACTTGAGGCAGGTCATAGCCTCAGAGCCCCCTGAATGAAAGAGACTCAGGTTCCCTTGAGGAAGAGCCTGCTACCCCACCTAATTCATAAAGAAGCATTGGAAGGACTCACAAGAAACCAACATAAGGGCTGCGTGTAGGTAGAAGGACTGAGGATGGAGTGGTGCGTCTGAGAGTGGCTAAAAAACATTGGGTCCTGTTCTCCCAGCAAGGATGGGTTTATTTTGACACACATGTGTTTGGGCCCTGAGGCCCTTTGGAACTATGGGACTCTGGTGATTTGTATCAGTTTTCCCAACCTCTTACCAGCCCCAGGGCAGAGCATGGGAGAATGAGGGCGATGGAGTCAAGTTTTGGGACAGGACTTCTCAAAGCATTCCTTCTTATAACCTTTTGGTTTTTGAACCATGTAAATATATCCCCTTTATACAATATTAATTTATTTAACATTTTTAAAAGGAAGAAAAGGGTCAGCAATGGGCTATAAGCCCCAGGCCTGGACCTTGGGGTGTTCTCACAGAGCTGCCGTGTACAGTTGGGCAGGTTGTGCACTGCTGAGAGGCAAGGGGGGTGGTGCCTTTTTCCAACTGGGACAAAGGCACATGGTAGGTCCTGAACCTCCACCCATGCGCATACTCAGTGGGCCCTGATCACTTGGTCTGGGGCTGTCCAGGGTGGAAGGTGGGCCAGGCTGTAGCAGCAGGTGTGTTGCCTCTTACAGACACACCAGACGATCGTGGTGCAGCTGCTGCAGTCCACCACGCGGCTGCTTGAGTGTCCGTGGCTGCAGCAGCAGCACAAGGGCTCCGTGGAAGCCTGCATCCGGACCCTCGCCATGGTGGGTGAGTGTGCCAGGGGCACTGGCCAGCTCCAACCACCCCTCCCCTCCCTTCGCCACAGGGATGCTGCCCTTCCAGTAAACACCTTATCCCTAGGCTCACCTGTCATCTGTTCCTAGGTGGTTCTCAGTAAGTCCTTCTTGGTGTCTAACTAGCATCTTAGCAGTTGAGAGAAGCTATCTACTCTGAGTCAGTTCCCTAGAGGAGAGTGCTGGGTGACATCCCCCAGCCAGAGTTTCTTATGCTTGCAAATGGTCTCAGGCAGGAAGGAGGCCTGTAGATTGTTAGGGAGAGTTAGCTAAGGGGAGAGAGGTCGGGGAGGGGTCAGAGTAGAGCCAGGGTAGAATTATAGAGGCAGAAACTCCCTCCTGTTACCCAAAAAAGGGAAGAGGGCACTTCAGTCCAAGCGGGGGCCTGGGTCGTGGCTCCTGCACCCCAGGCCCTCGGTCGAGTTCATCCTGTCCCCCAGTGCGACAGCTCTGAACTTTGCCCCTCTGGCTGGCAGACCCCCCACCCCACACCAGCCCTCCAGCACCCTGTCCCCTCTCCCCCCAGCCAAGGGCCGGGCCATCTTGCTGCCCATGGACCTGGATGCCCACATCAGCTCACTGCTCAGTAGTGGTGCCAGCTGTGTGGCTGCTGCCCAGCGGAACGCTTCCAGCTACAAGGCAGCCACGAGGGCCTTCCCCCGCGTCACTCCCACCGCCAACCAGTGGGACTACAAGAACATCATCGAGAAGCTGCAGGTGGGTATGGGGCGGCCTGGGAGCTGCTTTGGAAGGGCCTGTTCTTGGGGAGTGTCCCTTCTGTGCTGCCCACTCTTGCCAGGAAGGGGCTAGTCGGCTTGTCTCCTCCTGGGGGCTGCTAGGGGCAGGGGACTGAGGGACCCCATTCCAGGGTTGGTGCTCATGAAGGGTGTCAGGACTCCCCTCACCACGGACAGCACCTTCCTGTTTCTGAAACACACTTCTGTCCACTGTTTTGTTTGCCTGTAGAGGGGATGTGGTGGGTTATGATCCCCATGTGGCCGGATATCAAGGCCCAGAGAGGGCAAGGGGATTGCCCAAGGTCACACAGAGCTAGAGGAGAGGCTGGGAAAAGAGCCAAGTGTGTGGCTCCCAGACAGGGGCTCTGAGCAGATAGATGTCATATGCTCTGTTCATGGTGGCTCTGTGGGCCCAGGCTCCCTCAGATGGTGGGGTACAGGCCAATCCGTGGGGCCCTTTGGTGTTGGGGATTGGGGAATGGTGGTCATGCGTGGTCATCTCTTGGGTGGGGGTGGCCCGGCCCACCCCTGCCCACCCCTGCCCACCCCAGGACATCATCACTGCCCTGGAGGAACGGCTGAAGCCCCTGGTGCAGGCCGAGCTGTCCGTACTGGTGGATGTCCTACACTGGCCCGAGCTGCTCTTCCTGGAGGGCAGTGAGGCCTACCAGCGGTGTGAGAGTGGGGGCTTCCTGTCCAAGTGAGTGGGATGCTGGGCTGGGCGTTGGGGTGGGCAGTGGTGCAGTGGCCCAGGACAGGGAAGGGCCTGGTGGTAACCAGACAGCCCTTAGGGTCAGAGGGCTGGGGTTGGGGACAGTGGCTGGAGGGAGGCTGTGGGGGCTGCCCTGAGTATGTCCTCCTTCTCTGCCGGCCAGGCTGATCCAGCACACCAAGGACCTCATGGAGTCGGAGGAGAAGCTCTGCGTCAAGGTGCTCAGGACGCTGCAGCAGATGCTGCTCAAGAAGACCAAGTACGGGGACCGGGTGAGTGCTGGGCGGGGCTGGAAGGCGGGCGGGCCCAGCCACGAGCTCCAGGGGCTCAGGGCCAGGACTGCTGGCTGAGGGTTCAACGGGGAAACATGCTACTGTGGGCCTCGCTCCCCTCCCCGCAGGGCAACCAGCTGCGCAAGATGCTGCTACAAAACTACCTCCAGAACCGGAAGTCCAGCTCTCGGGCGGACCTTCCCGACCCCATGGGCACTGGTCAGTACCGCATTTCCCCTGCTGTGCCCCTGGGCAGCCTGATTGCCCTGGGCCCTCCCTTCCACTCCTTGCCACTCCCTGCCACTCTGTCATCAGCTCCCCCTTAAGTGAGTTTGCCACTCCAGGCCTGGACCAAGACTGGTCAGCAATTGCGGCTACCCAGTGCCGGCTGGACAAGGAGGGGGCTACCAAGCTGGTGTGCGACCTCATCACCAGCACCAAGAATGAGAAGATCTTCCAGGAGAGCATTGGCCTGGCCATCCACCTGCTGGACGGTGGCAACACGGAGATTCAGGTGTGGAGTGGTGGGAGTGCTGAGGGGCTCACCTCCTGGGTGGGGCTTCCAACTCAGGATGGGGGACAGTGAGCCAGGGGCTGGGCTGCAGGGCTGGGTGCTGGTGGCCAGCAGAAGTCCAGCTACTCTGGGGCGGCTCTGCCTCCTGTATCTGCCCCTTGTGTCATGTGGCCCTTTTCTTTCCCTACACCCCCGCCCTGCTGCAGCCAGGCCTTAGCCTGTCTCCCACATTCTGCCCCCTCATTCTGTCAACCATTCTTGCCTCTCAGCCCCTCTTCGGGCCTCCTTCCTTCCTCTACCGCATCCTCCTCAGCCTTTGGTACCCAACTAAAAGCCTGCCTTCTCCAAAAGCCCTCTGATTCTCTTCTCTCCATTCATTCATTCATTAACTCGATAAGTCTACATTGAGTGCCTTCTGTGTGCCCGGTAGCGCTCTAGGTGCTAAGGAGGCAGCAGTGAACAAGGGGCAAAATGCACGGTTTCTTGGTACTTATATCCTAGTGGGGGCCATGGTCCCTAATCGTACTCCCTACATAATACAGAGAATATGCTGGACAGTGATAATTCAGGCAGGGGGCTTCGGGAGTGCTGGGGCAGGGGGGTATTTTGGAGTGATCGGGGAAGGCCCCTGAGAGGGAGACATTTGAATAAAAACTTGGAGGTGAGCATGTGGCAAAGTGGGGCAGAGCACCCGGGGCAGACAGAGCAGGCAGCAAAATGCTGTGAGGGGGAAGTGGCTGCTGTGGCTGGCAGGGCAGAGGTGGGGTGAGTAGTAGGTGCTGAGGTCAGAGGGGGCAGGCCCTCACGTGGCCTCATGGGCACTGTGAGGCCTGGCCTTCCTCTGGGGAAGATGGGGCCACTGCAGGGTTTTCAGCAGAGAAGAGACATGACTTAAATTTCAAAGGGACGTGTCTGGCTGCTGTGTGGGGAACAGATATAAGGCCAAGGGCAGATACAGAAGGTAGTGAGGAAGCTAGTGCAGGCCTCCAGCATCGCAGTTACTGACCCTTCCTCCTCCAGCACTGATGGTCCAGACCACCCCTCACACCACCCTTAATCGCAGGGCACAGGGATGCCTCTGTTTCTCCCACCTCAGTCTGGTTTGGGCACATCTGGGGGCCCATCTGTGTCCCATCCTTGTCCCTGTAGTACAGGATGGAGTGCCCAGGGGCTTCCCCAAGGGCTGCTGAGAGCCATGCCCAATGCTGAGGCTGCCCCCATCTCACGGTCTGCCCCCAGAAATCCTTCTACAACCTGATGACCAGCGACAAGAAGTCAGAGCGCTTCTTCAAGGTGCTGCATGACCGCATGAAGCGGGCTCAGCAGGAGACCAAGTCCACAGTGGCTGTCAACATGAATGACTTGGGTAGTCAGCCGCGTGAGGACCGGGAGCCGGCAGACCCCACAGCCAAAGGTCAGGGGTGCGGATGGGGGCATGGGTTACAAGGTGGGGGTGCCGAGTGGGGTCAGAGGGTACAAGGTGAAGGGGGGTCACGGGGCCCCAGGAATGAGGGCTTGGGGTATCAGGCAAGGTGTGTGGGCAGGGGACAGGATGGGAACACAGGCCTTTCCCAGCCTCACTAGACCTTGTCCCACAGGCCGCGTGGCCTCCTTCTCAATGCCTGGCTCCTCATCCCGCTATTCGCTGGGCCCCAGCCTGCGTCGGGGGCACGAGGTGAGCGAACGCGTGCAGAGTAACGAGATGGGGACATCCGTGCTCATCATGCAGCCCATCCTGCGCTTCCTGCAGCTGCTGTGTGAGAACCACAACCGGGACCTGCAGGTGAGTGGCCCCGCCCCGCCGCCCTGCCCGCCCCTGCCGACCACAGCCGAGCCCACCTCGCCCTGCCTTGCCCCAACCCCACTTTGGCCCCTGCCGGCCAGTGGCACGCCGATCCCCCCAAGCCCTGCAGCCCACAGAATCGCTGTCCCCTAGTGGGCCCCTGCCCCCTCCCTGCTGCAGCCGCCCCCTCCTGTGCTCCGCAGAACTTCCTGCGCTGCCAGAACAACAAGACCAACTACAACCTGGTGTGTGAGACGCTGCAGTTCCTGGATATCATGTGCGGCAGCACCACGGGCGGCCTGGGGCTGCTGGGGCTCTACATCAACGAGGACAACGTGGGCCTCGTCATCCAGACCCTGGAGACCCTGACAGAGTACTGCCAGGGCCCCTGCCATGAGAACCAGGTGAGCTGTCAGGGCGGTACATGGCCGCGTGGACGTGTGGGAGGACGGAGGCCTCTGGAGCTGCCATGATTCTGAGGGGCCTGGGCCTGGTGCCCCCCACCCCTGCCTCCCGCTAGACCTGCATCGTCACACACGAGTCCAATGGCATAGATATCATCACTGCGCTGATTCTCAACGACATCAGTCCGTTGTGCAAGTATCGCATGGATCTGGTGCTGCAGCTCAAGGTGGGGCCCGTGGCAGCCCGTGTGAACGTGCATGGATGTTTGTGTGCTGTGTGTTGAGTGTGTGTGTGGTGCAGGCATGTGCAAGCGTGTGTGATGTGCGCAGGTGTTAATGTGCATGTTTACATGTGTGCACAAGTGCACCTGTGAGCTAACGTGCAGGATGTACACTTGCTGTAGAAGCACACATGTTCTGAGTTTATCCGGGGGCCTCCTGTGTACGTGACTGCTATCTGGGGCATGAGTGTGTTGGCCACAGGGTCAGGGAAGGCGGCCTGTGAGTGGGCTGGATATGCAGGACCCCTCTCAGCCAGCCCCGGGGGTCAGTGGGGAATGGGAGGGCCATGGGACTTGAGGGCCAAGGCTGTTTTGGAGTAGTCAGTGGAGTGGGTGATAGGGCCCCTTAGACTGTGGCCTGTCCCCTCAACTCAGGACAACGCCTCCAAGCTGCTCCTGGCACTGATGGAGAGCCGGCACGACAGTGAAAACGCTGAGCGCATCCTCATCAGCCTGCGGCCCCAGGAGCTGGTGAGACTGGGCTGGTGGTCAGGTGGAGAGGGTTAGGTGGGGAGGCGGACTGGGTCGGGTATGTGCGGATGGGGATTGGGGCCCAGCCCGCACTATGTCGCGGGAAGAAGGCATTCGAGCATGCACTGCCCCGCCAGGTGGACGTCATCAAGAAGGCCTACCTGCAGGAGGAGGAGCGTGAGAACTCGGACGTGAGCCCACGTGAAGTGGGTCACAATATCTACATCCTGGCGCTGCAGGTACTGGCCCCGCCCCGTGGCCCCGCCCCGGCAGTCATTCCCCGACCAGCGACCACGCCCCCCTGACTGCGCTGCCCTCACTCAGCTCTCCAGGCACAACAAACAGCTGCAGCATCTGCTGAAACCGGTGAAGCGCATCCAAGAGGAGGAGGCTGAGGGCATCTCTTCCATGGTGGGGGCCAGGAGGACGGAGGATGGGCTGGGGTGTGGGGCGTGGCTAAGGCTGAGAATGGGGCGGGGCTGGGCGGGAGATGGGATGGGATAGCATCTGGGTGAGGCTAGGAATTGAGGGCTGGGCTATGACCCGAGGTGGGGCTGAGGGTGGAGCTGAGACCTCACAGCCTGGCTGGAATCTGGGATGAGGCTGGGGGCGGGTCTAGGAACTCAGGGAGGACCTGTGGCCCAAGGGCTTGGTTTGCACCTGAGTAAAAAGCCTGGTTAGACTTGGGGAGTGGGGCTCAGGACCGTTGGGAGACCGACTAGTGGCCAGGGATGTAACCGGGACTTAGGAGTGTGAGCAAGGTTGCTTTGTGGGTCTGGGGCAGGTCTGGAAGCCTGGAGCAGGTCTGGAAGCCTGGAGCAGGAACTAGGGTGCCCCTGAGCAGGACTGTGCAGGGTGTTGACTGCCCTGTAGGACTGTCTCCCTCTTTGGGGTTGGGTTTTTGTTGGTCTGGGCTGGGCTAGATCTGATCAGAGTTGGACTCAGACCTGGCAGGTGAGGCTCAGATGGCAGGCCTAGTGGTGTGGGGCTGCCAGACCTGACCTCAGCATCCCCTCGCCCCCAGCTCAGCCTCAACAACAAGCAGCTGTCACAGATGCTCAAGTCCTCCGTGCCTGCACAGGAGGAGGAGGAGGATCCCCTGGCCTACTATGAGAACCACACGTCCCAGATCGAGGTGTGGGGCTAAGGGCACTTAACAGTGATGAGGGCTCTGGGCTTGGCCCTCGGTAGTCAAGGCTCAACTGTGACTACGCACCTGTGTGCGTCCAGATCGTGCGGCAGGATCGCAGCATGGAGCAGATCGTGTTCCCGGTGCCCGGCATCTGCCAGTTCCTGACGGAGGAGACCAAGCACCGGCTCTTCACCACCACAGAGCAGGACGAGCAGGGCAGCAAAGTGAGCGACTTCTTCGACCAGTCGTCCTTCCTGCACAACGAGATGGAGTGGCAGCGCAAGCTCCGCAGTGAGGACCCCAGCACGCAGGCGGGCGGGGCTGGGAGCTGCTTGTGGATGGCCCTTGATGCCTCCCTCTCCTGCTGGTGGGGACTCCATCCCAAGGATGGCTCCGATCACACATTCTTCCTGAAGTGGGGCCTGGAGCTTGTGCTGGCAGTGGGGCCCCGAGTCAGGTGGGCAGACGGTATTAATCAGGGACCTGTCCCTTTCTCCCCCAGGCATGCCACTCATCTACTGGTTCTCCCGCCGCATGACCCTGTGGGGCAGCATCTCCTTCAACCTGGCAGTTTTTATCAACATTATCATTGCTTTCTTCTACCCTTACGTGGAGGGCGCGTCCACAGGTGAGGACACAGGGCTGGCAAGCAGGGGCCCTGAGCTCTCTGTGTCCACTCTTTCAGTTTGGGCAGAGCCTGGGGGTCAGCCAGGCTCTGGGGAAACAGATAGAGTGAGGAGAGGCACCCCCTGCACTGCTCTCTGGTTTCTGCACCCCATCGTGGGGAGACACAGGCAGTCCAGTGGGGCAGACAGGGTCTTTGATCTCTGGAGACAGAGACCAGTTATGGTAGCAGCAGCTGGAGAGGGCCTCATACCTTAAGCCTAGAGATGAAGGTGTGATGGGCCAGGCCCTAAAGCCAGGTGACCAGGAATTTACAGGGAAAGCTTCCAGAAGGGGTGGCTTCTGGGATCTGCAGGGGCCATGGGCTTGAGCAAGCCGCACTCACCCCTGCTCCCCGGCCCCTAGGTGTGCTGGGCTCCCCGCTCATCTCGCTGCTGTTCTGGATCCTTATCTGCTTCTCCATCGCGGCCCTGTTCACCAAGCGCTACAGCATCCGCCCCCTCATTGTGGCGCTCATCCTGCGCTCCATCTACTACCTGGGCATTGGGCCCACACTCAACATTCTGGGTGCCCTCAATGTGAGTGCCGGAGGGACCCCACCCCAAACCCTCACGCTCACCTGCAGTCGGACCTGAAGCTGGCCTGCTGCCTCACACTGGCCACTATGCTGCCCCATCCCCCTCATCCCTGTGTTGGGATCCCAAGCTCATTATAGACCCCAGGTGGGGACCACTCCATGGCTCCTCCATCCTCCTGGGCGATGAGGGGCAGCGGGCACTCAGGGCCAGCCAGGACTCACTTTGGAGCAGCAGCTTCAGGGCTGCTGTGTACATGGTGTTAGCTGTGCACCGCCCAAAGGCACGTTGAAGATGTCAAAGATTTGTGTGTTCTGGCAGGAAACTGTGCTTTGAGCAAGATGGGGGGCACCGTTTCTAACGTACTCAGTCACCATAAAAGCCAAGGGTGATCTTCTCTGACCCATCCTCCTTTAGCTGCGTCTCACTTTCTTCCTGGAGCAGGGGACCCAAAGGAATTGTCTATTCTAGTCCCAGGAGCCCAAATGAATTTCTGGAAGCATTTTCATTAATGCTGTGTCTGCCAGGCTGAGCAGGGCTGACTCAGATCTACTCCACTGGTCATGTCCTCTACTCTGGGCACCGGGTGGGCATGACAACAGGGGTGGGGATTCAGGGTGGGTGGTAGGGCACTGAACACCATGCCCTACACTTGCCTCCAGCTGACCAACAAGATCGTGTTTGTGGTGAGCTTCGTGGGCAACCGTGGCACCTTCATCCGAGGCTATAAGGCCATGGTCATGGACATGGAGTTCCTCTACCACGTGGGCTACATCCTGACTAGCGTCCTGGGCCTCTTTGCCCACGAGCTCTTCTACAGCATCCTGGTAAGGCCCCTGGGCGGGGGTAGGGGGTGCTGGGCAGGGGTGCAGGGGAAGTTGGGGATTCCTGCTGGTTGCTGGCAGTTCCCCATCACCAGTTTCAGTCCAGTTCTCTTGCTGCTGGGCTGGGAGGAATGGATTTCCAGTGTCTTCCTCCACTGGATCCCAACCTGGCTACTCCTGGCCCCTATTGGACCCACCTCCCCTGGATGGTGGTGGTTCAAGCCTGGACTCTGGAGCCAGACCACCTGGGTTTGCATCCTGGATGTGGCCCCTAATAGCTGTGTAACACTGGGCAAGTTACTTAACTGCCCATGCCTCAGTTTCACCATCTGTAAAATGCGAATAATCAATAGCACGTACCCTCTAGAATAAACTGTGAAGGTAAAGTGAGTTAACACGCAACAGTCGTGTAGCGTGTGTCCTGGCACATAGCAGGTGCACCGCAGGAGCTGGCCTTCTCCCTCCACCTGTGGTATTTGCTGCCTGTTCCACCCTCACGCCTTCCCCTGGGCCCCTCCCTTTCCTCGGCCTTAGAACTCCAGGCTCCTCCCAGAAGCCTCCCCGTTGGCCTGGTTCCGCCTGCCTACGTGCAGACCCTGCTGGAGGAGGCTGTGGAAACCACTGGGAGGCGGGCAGCCCTTGGGTCCAGCTGGGTCCCTGTCTCTGCCCTGCAGCTCTTTGACCTCATCTACCGTGAGGAGACGCTGTTCAACGTCATCAAGAGTGTGACCCGCAATGGCCGCTCCATCCTGCTGACTGCCCTGCTGGCCCTCATCCTGGTCTACCTCTTCTCCATCGTCGGCTTCCTCTTCCTCAAGGATGACTTCATCCTTGAGGTTGACCGGCTGCCTGGCAACCACTCCAGAGGTCGGGGGGGTACCTCTCCCAGGCGGGTGTGTGGGGATGAGGGGACCTGCACAAGCAGCCAGCATCAGGCCCAGGACCTGGGAGTGCTTATTGCCCCAGGCCACTGCCTCAGTTTCTCCTTTTGTGTTCTGGGTCGGGGATAGGGTCTAGCTTACGCCAATCTGCCTCCCTCTTCCCTGAGACAAACTGAAGGCGTAGGAGAACCTTGGGTTGCTCTTGCTTGTAGCCTCTGTCGTTCATGTTAAACAGTATTCGTGGGGCTGCCTATGTGTCAGGGCTGGGGGTGCAGACCCCTTTCCTTGCCCTTAGAGCACAGCCCAGCGGGGACAGGTACATGAAGACCCTTCACTTCTAGCCAGAGTGAGGAGCTGGTAGGATCAGGGCAGGCTTCCTGGAGGATGTGATACTGGGGACAGAACCGGGGGATAAGGCCAGGCATTGGGACCTGCTGTTGACCTCATCCCTGTCCCCTCCAGCCAGCCCCCTGGGGATGCCACATGGAGCTGCCACGTTTGTGGACACGTGCAGTGGTAACAACATGAACTGTGTCTCAGGGGTCTCAGTGCCTGAGGTCCTGGAAGGTGAGAGCAATGTGTCTCGGGAATCCAGGTGCAGTGGGTGGAGGCGGGTGGCCTGGCCCAGGTATGAGTATGTGCTCCGCTCACAGAAGATAAGGAGCTGGACAGCACGGAGCGGGCCTGTGACACTCTGCTCATGTGCATCGTCACCGTCATGAACCACGGGCTGCGCAATGGGGGCGGCGTGGGCGACATTCTCCGCAAACCTTCCAAAGATGTGAGTGCCCCCTGCCCGCCTCCCCAGTCCACGTGGCCTGGCCTGTTCGGGTCAGCAACTGTGAGGGCTCTGCTCTCAGGTCACAGCCAGTTCGAGTGGCTTGGCCTCCCTTGATCTGCAGGATCGCAAGTCCTGACACATTTGCACCCTCTTTGCCCCACTGTCCTCCCCACTTCCATGCAGTGACGTAGCTGAGCTGTCCCCACCCGTCAGCACAGGCATCCCCACCAGCTCACTGTAGATGCTCTAAGGAAAGACCTTGGCGCCGAGCTTTCTCGGACTGGGGAAGGTGTGAGTCAGACAGCGGGTGGGTCCCCGGCCACATGAGCTTCATCCTTGAGGCAGAGGCCCAGCCCATGCCTGGGGCGGCAGGATGGGGAAGCTGAGTGGCTTCATGAGGAGACCTCAGGATTTGACTCAGCCCAGCATTCCCAGAATGTCAGCCTGTCCCCAGTGGCACAGGGGTGAGAAGTTTCTCCCTGGCCCGACAGAGGGTTTCTAGAATGAGTGAGACAAGGTGTCCTGAGGGCAGGCAGGGGAGTTCAGAGCCGCTCTTCCCCAACCCAAAGTTAAAGGTGGGCACAAGCCTAGCCCCTAGGCCTAGCTCCCCACGCCAGACTCCTCGAGGTCTTTGTCCCGGCTACTGTGTTCTAATCCACACTCAGGGCACTGGTTGTGATTCTCCATGGAGTGATTCTGGGTCCACTCTGCCATCTTCAGGGCCCTGGGAGCCAGAGGCCCTCATTTCCTTCTGCTGGGGGCTGGGCTCTGAGTCCTGCCTGCCTGGCCTTGCTGCTTCCCCCTGCAGGAGTCTCTCTTCCCGGCCCGTGTGGTCTACGACCTCCTGTTCTTCTTCATTGTCATCATCATTGTGCTGAACCTCATCTTTGGGGTGATCATTGATACCTTTGCTGACCTGCGCAGTGAGAAGCAGAAGAAGGAGGAAATTCTCAAGACAACGTGCTTCATCTGTGGTGAGGCCGGGTTCCTGCCCGTGGAGGCTGCGGCCAGGCTGGGGCAGCCTGTGGATCAGGCTCTCATCTGGGCCCATGGCAGCCTCAGTTGGGCCCTTCCCGGGTTCCTGTGGCCACTGGGGAGCCCTGCCCTGGAGTTGAGGGCTTGGTGGCTGTTTGCTCATCCCAGAATTTGGGGGAACAGGACCCTGCCTGAACTCGGAGTCATGGAAAGGTTCAGGAAAGGGCCTCAAAAACCATTCCTTTAAATTCTCTGGGGTTCAGATGAGGAAACAAGTCCTGCCAGTGGCCTCAAACCTCTGGTCTCAGTCCAGGGCTTTATCCCCCTGCTGTGAAGTGCTAGTCCCCTCACCAGCCACTGCAGGTGGAGGAGCAGGCAGCACCTGGGACAGATCCCTTATCCAGCTAGCCCTGCTGCCCCGGGCCGTGGAATTCCGGCGTCTGCTCTGCTAGTCCTCGCCACTGCCATGGCAGGGCGGGTGCTGTGCGGCCGAGTGGCTGGTGCTTTAAATAGAAGTGACCTAAATAGCCCTGATGGGCTGTTGCCTGCGTTCACCAGGACTTTCAGCCCTAGTACAGATGTCCCCACTCCATCAAGAGGTGATGTCCACCCCACCAGGTGGCCCCATAGTGGCTCTTGGAGGCCGGTGGGTTCAGCCTTACCCTCTGCCTTATCAGGTCTGGAGAGGGACAAGTTTGACAACAAGACGGTGTCATTTGAGGAACACATCAAGTTCGAGCACAACATGTGGAACTACCTGTACTTCATCGTGCTGGTCCGCGTGAAAAACAAGACGGACTACACGGGGCCTGAGAGCTACGTGGCCCAGATGATCAAGGTGTGGGCCCCGGTGGGGGGAGGCCACATCTGCCCACGCTGACCCTGGAGGCCTGGGGCGGGTGACTTGAGACAGCTGTGGACACTTGTTAAGAGGCCAGCAGGGGAGTGAGGAGCAGCTGGAGCCGGCCCTTGGCTACTCAGGAGCCCTGCCAGCTGCCTGTGCTGCAGAAGGGCCTCACACTCCTCTGTGTGGGCTCTGGTGTTGGGAAGAAGCCCACAGCAAACCCGTCAGCCCTAAATGATGTGTGTGGTGCCCTGTGGTCTGTGGGTGCCTAACGTGAGGTGGCGTGGGAGGAGAGCACACCCTCCTGGGGCAGGCCATTCTGAGGGGCCTTTTCTAGCTGGGTGAGGGAGGGCAGCTTCCCGAAGCCTGGCTGGCACCTGGAAAAACTTTATCAGACTTAGGAGAAACCAAATATAACTCCAATTTAGTATGGAGTTAAGGCAGTGAACAAGGAAAAAACGTCTTGTAGCATTTAGGGTAAAGGAAGCCCATCAGTTCCATCAGATGTAGGGCACCTTCAAATTACTGCACAGCGGGAGGAAGGTGTAGCTCAGTGGTAGAGTGTGTGCTCAGGATGCATGAGGTCCTGGTACCTCCATTAAAAAAAACCAAAACCGACCTTTAAAAAAAACCCAAATTACTGCACAGCAGATTAATTGTAGCCTAAAAGGGAAGACCTATTTAGTAGGAAAAAAAAAGGTGTGGAGATAGGATTCTATTTGTCTCTTAAGTGCATTTTGGACTGATCTTTGAGTACAGGTGTATCTGTTGAGCTGGGAATTCACAGCTTGCAACAGGCACCGGAAAGCTGCTTGGTGCCCCTCCTGCTCTGCCTCTGTCCTGGGAAACACGGCTCTGCCTCATGTATCAGGCGCCAGCCGTCCTCAGCAGAGCCCCCGCTCCCTCAGTGTGCCATCTGTCTGACTTGCATCTTCCTGGGGTGTGGGGTGTGGGGTGTGTGGGGCGGGGAGGAAGGAAGGAAGGAGATTCAGGGTCTGGGTGCAGAGGCCTTCCCTCCACGTCTTGCAGGGTGTTCAGTAAACAGATGGTGCTGATACTAGTGGGAGATCTGAGGCTGTCTAACGGAAGTCAGGCTGTCACAGTGCTGCGGCCTTAATGCCCACAGACAGTTTGCTGCCAGCTCACTCTGGCCCTGGGGGAGGACCTGGGTCAATTCAGATTTTCCCATGACACATCCCTGGGGAGTCATTTTGCCAAGGGTGTGGCTGCAGGCCTCCCCGCCCTCCACAACTGCTTTTCCAAATGAGGCCTTCCTAGGCCAGGCCCAAGCCTGCTCACCCCACTGCTGGTGTTTTTCAGAACAAGAACCTGGACTGGTTCCCCCGGATGAGGGCCATGTCCCTGGTGAGCAACGAAGGGGAAGGAGAGCAGAATGAGATCCGGATTCTTCAGGACAAGCTCAACTCCACCATGAAGCTGGTGTCCCACCTCACTGCCCAGCTCAACGAGCTCAAGGAGCAGGTGGGCATCCCGGCCCTATCCTGGTTCCACCCTGCGCAGCCTCAAGGGCTGTCACTGAGCAGTCACAGCCCAGCCTGCCATAGGGCAGGAGGGAGAGGGTGTTGGGGCCTTCATGCTCCTCCTGCCCCTTCTTGGGTCTGGGGTGGAAGACAGGTTCCAAACACTCTCTTCCCTCCATGGAAAGCTAGCTTGGGGGTGGCAGCCCGTATCTGTGCGCCCCTGAAAGATGCGGCTGAGTGGAAGCTTGGGGCAGGTGTACTCTTGCTCCTGGCAGCTGCAGTGAGTCCCCCCGAGGCGTTCACTGGTGATGGGGGAGGTTAAGGCCTCAAGATCCCCTCTTGCTCAGAGCAGCCTTCTCCATCTGGCAGTGACTAAATGAGATCAGGCAGCCCCTCTTTTAGGCGGGGTGCTTTCCCAGCTGCACCCAATCAGGGGGTTGTGACAGGCTAATTGAGGACAAGGGTTTGGGGCTGACATCTTCACTGCACCCTGGGGGGGCCCTGGCCTGCCGCCAGTGCTGAAAGGCAGCTGGGTCCACAGGGGGAGGGTGGGCACCAGCCCCTCCACTGGGCAGCCTGACCTGCCCTCCTGGCCTCTGGTTAACCCTAGATGACGGAGCAGAGGAAACGCAGGCAACGCCTGGGCTTCGTGGATGTCCAGAACTGCATGAGCCGCTGAACCGCGCCATTGAAGGCCTGACACGGCGCAGTCGACACTGGAGAGCTGTGACTGGCAACACTGCCTCTTCCCTGGGTCGGGTGGCCCTGCCAGCCTCTCACAGCTAGGTGCCCACCCAAGCCTCAGCTCCCACTCTCTGCCAGAACCTCCCAAGCCAACCCAGGCTCTGACCAGCGTGGAGGGGGACCCACAGAGCTGACAGTTTTGCCCAGACTGAGCCCTTAAAGACTCAAACTCTGGGACTCAGCTTACCTTAATGCCTTAGAGGAAGATAAGTCCTTTGTCCCTTAGAACAGCAACTGATTCCTTTGTATTCCTCCTGTGGGTGAGTAGGGGCGGGGTCACCTCTTTATTCTCAGCACTACATTTTGGTTGCTGCCCACCTCTGGAGGGGGTGCAGTAATGCTGCCGCTAGTGATTTTAAGGCTTTGTTATTTAACTTATTCAGACGCCATGCTCAGTCCTGGCCAGGGCTGCACGGCTCCCTCCGTGCCTCAGATCTGCTGTAGACAGTGTGTAGACCTCACTGTCCCAAGTCTATGCCACCCACTCTGGCACGGCCCCAGGTGGACTAGTGACCCAAGGATGGAAAGCCTTGCTCCTAGGACCTGCCTCTTCCTGGGGGACAGTCACACACCCAGGTGACAGGGCTGGGGTGTGTTAAGTGGGTGGTTTTGACTGCTTGTTTTTTTTTCTTTTGGTGTAATGTTTTACAAATCCTTTGGCCTGAGAACTAACATGTTAATTGCCTTAAATAAATTAATAGAAATCTAGTCCATTAGAAAGGGATGCTGTTTCCCATACTCCCCAGGGGCTGGGTTAATGTGCTGGTGGAGGACAGAACAGGAGGCCCTGCCTGCCTGCCTGGCTCACCTCAGGCTCTTGGGAGATGCTGAGTGACATCCTGTCTCACAGGGATTCCTGCACAGAACTGTACTGCAGTATAACTGGTTTCTGTCATAACCCTATGTATTTTATTTTATGTATTTCAAAACATACTAAGAAGTCCAGGTACAAATGAGGCTAAGAACCCATTTCCACTACTTCCTGACCAGGGGTGCTGTCGGCCCTGCCCTACCCCTCCTCTCAGCAGTGTTCTTGACTGAAGAAATCTCAGGTGGGGACTATAAACACCTATCAGTAAGAACCAAGGTTCCGTGGAGTAATAGGATGACTCTGACCCTGTGTGTATCCCCAGCCAGGAGGCCTCTGTCGTGCGGCCTCCCACAGAACCTGCCCAGAGGGCTGAATTCAATTCCAAGCCAAGGCCTATCAGTAGTTTAAGGTATGCTGTCCCTTAAGCCAACTTGGAATATGGGCTTTTCCGCAAGGTCAGGGGCAGAGGACTGAGCTCTGCCCTGAGTTGGTGGGGATGAGGGCCAAGCGGGCTTTTCACCTCTCTCTGCCATACACCTCCTGCTGCTTTCTGTTCACAACAGGATGCCTTCTTCAGTATTTACCACTATTTTTGGCTCTCTCCCAGGAGCTCCTACAACAAAAGGGAGCCTGAGATTCTTGCCCAGAGCCAGCCAGACCCCTGCTGGCAGGTGGGGCTCCTGTGGCTATGCAGGAAGCACCTTGCCCAGAGGCCCTGTCACTTTCCCTTCTCAAGCCCAGACGGAGCCCCGCACTTCCTCTCCCGTGGGGACCGTCCTAGCCAGACAGGCGGGCAGGGCAGATGTTCCAACAGCATTTCTTCTCAGGCTGGAGCTTTCTTTAGAGCAACAATGGCTTCCTTTCTGTGAAGGCCAGATGAGATTCCTGAACCACGAGGACGGGGAAATCAGGGTGTTTTATTGATGGCAACGTACAAGACTTCACGCTTAGGTACGTGGGCGCGATAAGGCCCGAGCCCAGGCCTTATGCTTCTCCTCAGGACTCCTGGGGGCAAACTTCTCCTGCAGTTTCTTCCACATGCCTTTATTCATATCCTTAAACTCGTCCAAGGTATCTGTGGAAAGGGAAGCCGACCAAAAAAAAAAAAAAAGGACTGAAGTCCAAAATGATTACACAGACTGGCCCCTCGGTATGCCCTGCTTTTCAGTGTGTTACCGAGAAAGGGAGGTGTAGCCCAACTTGTGACAAGCACTTCAGGTAGGGTCACAGATAACTTCGGGTGTGGATGAGCACTCACGTACCAGGACCGTGCAGAGCGCACTGCATCCTTGCAGCAGCCTCTGTGCACATCCAGCATCTAAACAGGGCCCTTTCCGCCTGGCTCCACCTGAGGGGGCAAACAAATCTGCTACACAACTCACAGGCCCAGGCGCTTATCTCTGAACTTGGCCCGTGTCGCAGACTTTACTATTTCCATTTTTCAGATGTGGAAGCTGAGGCCAAGGGAGGTTAAGGAACTGGACCAGGTTACACAGCTGGAAAGTGGTGGAGCTGGGAGCTGAACCCAGGCAGTTAGAGTTGAGCAAGCACCAGGGAGGGAGATGGACCTGGGCCCCAATCCCCACCCATCGTTCCCCCACTGGGTCCTCTCAAGCAAATTAGTTAACCCTCTGAGCCTCAGGTGCCTCATCTGTAAAGTGGAGATTAAAAGGCGTAACTTTTGAGGCAGATGTTTTTAAGGAAATAATGGAGGTAACATGCCTGGCACCTGGCCCACACTTGAGCAAAAGTAGCCATCTTCACAGGTGTGAAGGCGGCAGGAGCTGGTGGGAGCCAGTGGGCCCCTGTTCAGAAACATACACACATCGCCCCTCCTACCGCTTTTCAGTCTCAGCACCACTGATACTTGGGGCCAGATAACTCCTCGTTGGTGGCGCCGACCTGGGCAGTACAGCAGCAGCACTTTGGCTCTGGCCCCTAGATGTCAGTAGCAAATTGCTCCTCACCCGCCAAGCTGTGACAACTAAAATGGTCTCCAGACAGTGCCACAAGTCCCCAGGGGGCAAAATCGCCCCTGGTTGAGAACCACTGGTCTAAAGTCTCTCCAGGACTCAAGTTCTATGATACCTAATTTTAAGCTTAGATTTTCACATAACATTTAAATTTCACAGCCTAAATTTTCACTGTTAATGAAACTTCTGGAGAAAAACAGCTTTTCTGAAAAAGGTAACTTAGATTATTTTTTGTTTAATGGAGGTACCAGGGATTGAACCCAGGACCTCGTGCATGCGGAGCGCTTGCTCTACCACTGAGCTCTACCCTCCCCCAACATTATCTATTAACATTTATTGCCAGTGGGCTTTTGGCTAAATTAGGACATGCACTGTACTCAGCCATGAGCCCAGCATCCCACCCTAGGATTTTTCCAGAAGTCCAGGTTCCCTTGTGGGGCACAAAATGGGATGCTGAGGGATCCCTGTCCACTGACAAGCCAAGAGGCCTCTTTCAGGGACTCCCATGACCCCAAGCCAGGGTGGACATGCTCAGGACCCAAACTGCGGCCACAATTCAGACTCGTCAGGCCCTCAAATCCTCTTTACAAACACTGCAAGGTGTTTTCTTGCCCTGTCAGAGGAACCACAGTTACAACAAAAATATGAAGCTTGCTGTGAAAACAGATTATCAATTAATTTCCTGGAGCTGAACTCCCAGCCAGAACAAGCTGCAGTACAGGCCGACGGTGGGGAGTCCTGCATACCCCTCCTTCACTGTGGTCTGTTTTCCCCCAACTCAGGTGTCCTAAGGGTTAAGAGTGCAGAGGCTGAGCCTCCAGAACTTTTTTCCATTAGAATTTCAAGTTCAAACTTGGCTCAAACTCTTTGGGGCCCTCATAATAACACTGCATTGATGCTGGTAATTACATGGGCCCAGAAACGTGGGGATACATTTACTTATTTATATATGCCTTTGTGTGTGTGTGTGTGTGTGTGTGTGTGTGTGTGTACATACGTATGTGTGTGTGTATATATATGTATGTGTGTTTGTATATATATAAATAAATTGCCAAAAAGTCTGCCTGGCCAAAATGTCCTTACCCCAATTTTCCAGAGAGTACTGTAACAAACATAGAATCAGTCAACACACAATAGCAGGTGAGAGTTTTCTGGAAGCCTGACTCCTCAAAACTTAGTTGCTGAAGGCTGCCAGAAGAACAGGAAAGAGAATTTCTAGGATAACAGAAGGAGAATGTTTCAGGGCTATGTCCTCCCAGAAGAGGTTAGTCTATTTTTATATATGGTATCCTTGGCAATAAAAATAGTAATTTTCCAGAACCTGCCTACTTCAACCCAGTGTCCCCTTGCTGCTGCCCACCACGTCCCCCTCCAGTGACAATGGAGCTGGGGAAGTAAGGAGGGGACGGGCTAGGCAGGGTATTTCCTTTCTTTAATCAGGGCCCATCAACAACTCCAAAACATACCTAGTTAAACCCATATCTAACCCACAGACCATGTCCCCTGGGTCATATAACTCTTAGGTGGATAGCCCCCTATACGTTTATTGAATGGCATTTTGTTTTAATTAAAATCCTCATTGTTTATAAAGCCCCCTTAGGACCATAAAAATAAAATTATTTTCCTCCCATCCTGATTTCAACTACTTCCATTTGGCAAATACATACTCCCCTGTTCCCTGCTGCCCAGCCTTGAATTTAAAAGCTCCAAAGATGGATTTTCTTTTTTAAAATAATGCCCTTGACCTCCACATTCTATGGCCAAAAAGCATGAGTCCTGTAGCTTCAGAATTTCCTCTGGGCTATTCCACAAGACTTTCTATCAAGCAAGGCTGTCTAATAAGACAATTCCCCTTGGCTGTTCAAACTCAAAGACTCATTTGCAAACCAACAAGGGCAGCTGTGCTTTCCATACCTGTGGACAGGATCAGCTTGTACTCTTCCAGGGACAGGCCACTGAAACTTGTGTCTCTTGGGCGAGGGTACTGGTCACCCAGGGCAGAGGAGAGGAAGGGGAGAGAAGGTTAGTTCTGCAGCACAACCTGAGGCCAGGTGATCCTGGAGAGAAGCTGTGCTTTCTAACCACAGTTCATGGGCCATGGTGTCCACAGGCCACAAGGAAGAGAGCAGTGCCACCTGGAGGCCAAAGACGGCCTTGCACGAACCAGTATCATCTGAACAGGCGGCTCCACCTGAATCCTCTGGAAAATGCAGGCTGTGATTCAGAAGTTCTGAGTGGGGCCCGGGATCCTGCATTTCTAACCAGCCCCCAGGCGGTGTCCACGCTGTGGCTTACAGACCACACTTGAAGTTTCATGGATTTAGAAGAAATCCTTTTTCATATAGGCTAGGCATTTGGCCATGTGGAGTTAATAAGCACATTTTTGAAGTCTAGGGAAAAAACACACTAAACAGAATTTGACAGCAATCATGTCAGGGCTGAGGGAGAAGCCCAGCTTTGTCTGACAGGACATTCCCAGTCACCCCATCTTTATCACCAGAGTGTGGGGAATACCAGTTCCATCAGAGGAGATGGGAATATGTGTAAAATCCAACAGTTGTCAGGTACAGCCAGAAGCACACATTGGCATAAAAAAATACATGGCTTTTATTCAAAATTGTAAATAGCTTTCATTTAGGTAACCTAAAAGCCTCTACCAGGTGCTTTTGTTGGCTTGGTTGAAATTACTGCTTACATTTAAGAGTAGCAAAATCACAACTCCTTAGGAAATATAATCAGATTTCACTCATTCTCATTGGTTGTCTCCAGTCAGAGGGGGCTGGGGATATAAAAGACTGGCCCACTCACCTTGAGTTTGTAATAGTTTGAATGGAGCCGTGCTAAGCTCTCATACATCTGATCACAGGCCTCAGGCTCTGCAATCTGAAAAACAAAGAACCCCCCAAAAGTGAGCAAACAAGCCCTGCCCCCACACTGTACCTGGCAGCTTGTGGAGGAAGGACCCCACCTGAGTAAGGCTTTCACAGGAAGCAGGCCTGCAGCTAGGCCCTGGCTTCTCTGCTCCATGGGAAGCAACTTGGACTACAGGTCCCACTATGAGAAATCACCCCCTGGAGGAAAAGCTCTACCCCAGCAACTCTCCAGACTGCAGGAAAACTCAATCATCTGGCAAACAAACATTTGCTGAGCACCTGTGATTTGTGAACCAGCATGCCACCACAGTGGGAGGCACCTCAGTAAAAAGACAACAGTTACGGAAGGAGGGCTAGAGGCAGCGTGGACTACAAGAAGTCAGAGGAGGGGGAGTTCCCATGTGGTCAGTGGATGGTGGAATTGAGACTAAGCTGGGTTCTGAAGGATGCACAGGAGTTGGGGAGCAGAAGGCAGAGCAGGGAGCGGGTGGTATGAGCAAGTCAGAGGCAGGGATGCTGTCTATGCCTATGACCAGACCATCTGGCTGAGGATCTGAACATGCAGGTAAAAGAGCCTGAGTGGGAGAAAAAGAAAGAGCTTTTTGAGTTAAATCTTCAATATGAAATGTATTAAATAAAGATTCTGATGCAAGGCAAAAAAAAAAAAATCATCTGAGCTTTCATCTGTGATAAGTGGGGAGCTGGTGAAATTTTACAAGGAAAGAAAGCCTTTTAGGATGAGATAGGTGAACTGAGGAGAACCAACAGGAAGAGTCCAGTTAGGTCCTGCTAGGAGGGACAAGGCTCAGAACACAGAAGCCTTACAAACAGAAAGGGGAAAATGAACACCCTAGATGCCCCTGCTGGAAATTCCAGGGAGGGATGGGCAACACACAGAGGAGAGGTGGTTTTTTCCCCTTCATACCTCTTTTTAGTTCTCCCTCCCTTCTGCCTTTGCTATTATTTAGCTATAGTTCCCTGTATGTTCCTGCCAAGAATTCTGAAAGCGCCCCAGAATGAAACTTTCTTTTCAATGTTTTTTCCCAGAATTCAAATGATGGATTTTTCCAACGTAAATCCTTCCTCGAAGGCAGAACATAAATCAGTAGTTACGCGTTTTAATGAGGCAGCTCTGCTTCTGCCTCTATGTGCTTGTCAAATGAGGCCCCTCATTCTGCAGCAAAGAGACAGTCCCATCACTGAGTTCAACTTGATCTGTCCCCGGGTTCAAGTCTCCCATCATGAGAATGCCCAGGTAGCTACACTGGGAAAAGAAAGGGTGAGGGGCTGAGGAGGTAGCCAGTGTTTGCTGAATAATCAAAGGCATTATTTGAGTGGACTGGAGCTGAGGGCTGAAAAGGAAGAATGGATGTAAAAATGTGGCCAGTGACAGTTCCGACTCCCTGTTGGGTGGCGCTTCCAGGGAAAGTCCAGCTGAAAGAGAATTCTGCAGCACACACTTTGTCTTCAGCAGGGCATGCAAAACTAGAAGCTAACCAGACAACAGAAGAACAGAAAGCATAAAACACAAAACAAAAAAGAGCCACACTTGTAAAGAATATTATGCAGATTATCAAAAGATAATTGTGCATTTCAGCTTTTGCTTGCACGCTTCATATGTGCACAGATGTGTTCACTTACAAATTTAAAAGAGAACCTATAGTGTGCCCGGCCCGTGTCTGAACAGGTCCTCGTGGCTGTGCACAGCAGTGAAGTCAAACCGCCTGTATTTGGATCCCATCACTTACCAGCTCTAGGGTTTGGGGCAAATACTCCATATCTCCCTCTGCCTCCCCATGTTAAAAAAAAATGGCCATATTTCCTTAATCATTCCCTCATTCTCTGTATCTATATATATAGATTTTTCTTCTGATCCATTTGAGAGTAAGTTGGGGCACAATGCCCATCACTCCATAATATTTCAGTATGTTTCCAAGAACAAGGACTTTCTCTTATATAACCACAGTTTGATGATCAAAATCAGGACGTTTAACAACACTTGATATAACACTTTTAACTAGTCCTTTGTCCATATTCCAACTTCTGTCAATTGTCTCAGTAAGAATCTTTACAAGGAAAAAAAAAAGTCCTTTAGGTCCAGAATCCCCTCCTGCACTACCCTGCGCGCTTCTTTCTCCATGCAGCGGGACCTTCCTCGGCCTTTGTCTTTCAAGCACTGAAAAGTGCTTTTTTTTGAAGCCTACTGGCCAACTTAACCTGTCTTTTAAAAGATAATAATAGTCCCTATTTCTGAAGGCGATGTGAGGATAAATGAGATAATGCCTGGACTGCTCTGAATTTGGGGCCTGGAACACTGACAAATGTGAGGGATTAGTTTGGTTACTATTAGTAGTAGTAAACAGTATAGTAAACAGAGGCCTTTACCACACAAACTACAGGGGAAAGAGACCAAAGACTTCAGGGACGGTCCTCGTGATAGTGGAATGAGGGGTGCGTGGAGGGCCCCTGATGCTGCCAGGGGAGCCAGGAAATTCCTGCTGAGAGTTGTGGGGAGGATGGGTGCAAGTCGCCAGAAGGAAGGGGGGCTCTCCAGGCACAGGACCGGCTTACGTACCCATACAGGGAGTGGCATTAGGACGGTATCAGCACTGCTGGTGTGACTGCCAGGGCTGGCTGGAGGCAGGAGTGATGAAGGGACAGAAAATCGCTGAAGCATCACTCCATACCTGACCAGACCTCTGGCCCGCACCCCGATGGCTCCCAGAGGTCCCAAGCATTCCATGGAGCTGTGTGGGGATCGCACACCCACCTTGGTCTCTGCCAAGTGAGCGGCCGTTTGCTGCACCTGTCCTCCACATGATGGCTGCTCCTCCCAACCTTCCCCTCCCACCACCACTGACCACCTTCCCAACCAAGCTCTTCATCAAGAAAGGCATTCACACTACTGACTCCTCCGAGCCTCTCTCCTGGGCTCCTGCACTGCGACCACCAAGACCCGCATTCCAACCAGATCCTCACCCTCAGAAGTCCTGAGTTCCCCTCCAGCTTCTCCTCCAAGTCTAATGGTGAGAGTTCTGGAGACAGCCTGCTCACCACCTCCTAATGTGCCCTCGGGGCAGGGGTGGGCAGGGTGTTCTTTCTTCCCAGCTCTTTCCACCTCTGACAGAGCCGCAGGGCAGGGAGAGGGAAAGAGAGGATGGGGTCACCTGACAGAGCATTGCTCAAAAACCAAAGTGACCCTGTGGGCTTCCTCAAACTCTCCAAAGTCATCAGTATTAAAGAGACGGTCTCCCAGATACTTCACATAATGCCTGGAGCTCAATTAATAATCCGAGAAGGAATCAAATACCTAAGCACCTATAAATAACCAATCACCAAAAAATGAATTTGTCACCCAATCTGCCATTTGAGCTCAGAAGGTGTCTATATGAGGCTGTACAAGTAGCTCAGTGGCGGTGAGGAGTCTGAGCTATGCCAACTTCTAGCCAAGTTATTACTGCCTAAGGAGAGGAGCCATGGCCAATTCTGGGTTCCCAGTCACACCCAACCCAAGCTCCGCAATTAGAAAATAGTTGTATTTACTACTTAACAATACATCGGTAGAAACACTCGTCTAATTCCAGAAGCCTCACCACACACCTACATCCCACACTTTATTCATAGACTCTTGCACAAACATTCCTGAATTTTGGAATATACAGTTTTCCTGATGAAGTATACTGTGCACTTTCAGAAATATTCTTATACACAAGCTTTAAATTACCTGATTTTGCATTCATACCTAATGAGATTACAGACATTTTAGGACTAATAGCAACACAGGGTTCGAAAAAGGCAGCACTGGGATATTATGAAAAATTCAGCTCTGTTCCCTAAATGTGAATAAAATAGATGTTCAACTGACAAAGTGTCCTTTATGGCTCTATTTTTGCTCCTTTTGCATTTCCCCTGCTCAGTCGTCAGTAAATTTCTCTTTACCATATTAAACTTTTATACGCACAAATCTACGTCACCGCCGCAGGCAATGATTTCGATTTTCAAAATTGAATTTTGGGTGGTGATAGCAATTGGTACAGCGGCCCCTATTCTAGTCACACAAAGGGACACATAAGCACTTTTGGGAAAGAGTGTAGCAAATTGCTTTGCTAATTAAGGTAGAGCTGGATTCAGTCCAGGTGGATCTATGAAAAAAGGTTTTCATGACTTGGTAATGAACTTCTGAAATGAGTTCATTCCATTATGGGAATCTGTTCCCTTGAATTCAATTGAAAATCTATTTCTTGAGCACCTACTATGTAGAGTGCTCTGCTAGGTGGCTATGAGGTGACAAAGACTCAGCCTCAGCCCCAGAGAAGTTGGTAATCAAGCTGAGACAAGATACACACACATTAAAAATAAAAATTGGCCATGAGAGAGTGTAACTGAGTGCCAGAGTTATAAGAGATCAGAGGCAGGGGCTGGTTACCAGGCCTGACTAACAAGGCTGGTGTGGCAGGGGTCTTGACAGTGACAGAAGGCAGTGACAGTTCACAGACTGACAGGGAGCCAGAGTCTCTCACTTTGAGGAGTGTAGACTTCAGAGCTGGACCTGGCTGGAATGGGGATCAAAGGAGGGACTGGGAAGAAGAGGCATGAAAAGGCAGGGGACAACGATGGTCCAGGCAGGCAGGGTCTTAAGCGGTGTCAAGGAGTGCTTCGGGGCCTGGCAAGGCCTGGGAAGACACCAGATTCTTGACAAGCTCTGTGTTTGGGCTTTGGTCCACTAGATTCTCAAAGGAGAAGGACCACTGTGGGGTGATCATGATGGTGGGATAGAATGATGTGGAGCTCCCCTCCTCCCACAAATACACCAAAAACACATCTACATGTGGAACAACTTTCCAGAATACCCACTGAACGCTGGCAGAAGATCTCATGCAGCCAAAGCTTGCAAGGAAGATTGCCTCGTAACTGGGTAGGACGAAAGGAAAAAGAGAATCCAGACAGGATTTGCATCCCTGGGAGGGAGCTGTGAAAGGAGAAACGATCCCTTATCCTGGGAACCCCCTTCACTGACAGGGAGGTCTGCTGGGACAAATAGGGAGCTTCAGAGGCACAGAGGAGAGTGCAACAGCTGGCTTGTGGCAGGCAGGACAGAGAGAGGCCAAACAGATCGTCCTGGCCACTTTGCTGCACTTCCCAGACCGAGACGTGTGCCTGCTGGTGTGTGCAGTGGCTGGGTGCTGAAATTTGGGCTTCCCTTCCCGGTGAGAGGACTCAGCTTGGCTGTGCAGAGACAGCCTGAAGGGCCTGGAGTGTGGTCTAGACCGCAACTGGAGGTGTGTGCAGAACAGAGCCCAGGTCTGCCATAGAAATCACGCTGTCAACATGCATGTGAAAGGAGGTGTGGGGCCCTGCCAGAGCAGCCTCATTCTCGGAGTGCTCACAGTGGGTGCGGCTCCACCACTATGAGCTCTGGGAGCACACAAGCCCAGTGGGTTACCCACACCTGGAGGTGGGGCTGAAATCTGAGCTGATTCCTGGTAGGTGCACGACTTCAGTGAATTTATGCCAGCGGCAGCATCTGGGGATCATCCGAGCTGATTACTGCCGCTCCCCTAGCTGAGGTGGTCTGGCGCCAGCAGCAACAGGCTTTGTGGGTGCGCACACACAGAAGGAGAGCTGAGATCTGAGCCAATTACCAATATTCCCACAGCAGAGGCAGGGCTAAGGACAGTGGCAACAACAGTGTATTCTGTGAGCATGCACACCAGGTGACAGGGGACATCACAGAGCACAAACCCAAGTGGACAGCTCCTGGGGAAAAATATACAGTGGCTCCTTTCCCGGAAGGAGAGTTTCAATCCTGCCTACCTCACACCACAGCTTAGAACCAGATCTGGGGGCTTCTGCTCCAACAAATGAGGAGCAGACCCTGCCCCTGATAGGACTGTAACAACAGAGCAAAGAGGAGGTCCTGCCCAACATTCAGTGCAGGCTCTAGTCACCACATCACCAGTCACACCCCTATCAAGGGGATAATGGCCATCACACTCTGAGGAAAGACATGGCAGGCACCCATACCAAAAACAGCCCTCGCACCAAAAACATCAGTCTCATGCAGGCTACACACGGGCACTCCCACATAAAAACAGCCCTTCAACAGCACAGCAGAAAACTGTCTCCCCTAAATTCATAGTCAGAGTAATATAAGTAAAATGAAGAAGCCAGAGGAACTACTCCCAATTAAAAGAATAAGAGAAATCCCCTGAAAGAACAAACAATGAAATAGACCTCTCTAGTCTACCAGACCCTGAGTTCAAAGAGGAAGTAATAAAAATGCTGAAGGAATTAAGAAAGGCTATGGAAAGAAATGCAAATCACTGTAACAAGGAACTAGAAACAAAGAGCCAATCAAAATTAGACAACTCAATTGCCAAGATGAAAACCAAGCTAAAGGCAATAAATAGCATACTAAATAAAGCAGAAGAACAAATAAGTGATCTGGAAGATGGACTAATGGAAATCACCCAATCAGAACAGACAAATCAAAAAAAAAAAAAAAAAAAAAGAAAGCAACATACAAAACTGTGGGATAATATAAAGTGTGCCAATCTATGCAAAATAAGGATCCCAGAAGGAAAAGAAAGAGAAAAGAGGATTGAAAATGTATCTGAAGAAATTATAGCTGAAGACTTCCCAAACCTAAAGAAGGAAAGAGACATCCCAAGTACAGGGAGCACTGAGGGTCCCAAACAAGATGAATCTAAACACACCTACACCGAGACGTATAACTAAAATGGCAAAAAGTAAAGATAAAGAGAGGATTCTAAAGGCAGTAAGAGAAAAACAGAGTTAGTTACAAGGGAACCCCCATAAGGTTATCAGCTGATTTCTCTACAGAAACTTTAAAAGGCCAGAAGGGAGTGGCAAGATACATTCAAAGTTCTAAAAGGGAAAAACCTACAAACTTGAATGTACTACCTAGCAAGATTATCATTTAAAATAGAAAAAGAGACAAAGAATTTCTCAGATAAGCAAAAACTAAAAGAATATGGCAACACTAAAACTATCTTAAAAGAAATATTGAAAGGTCTTGTGTAACTAGAAAAGAAGCAAGAATGTATAGGAAAGGGAAGATCACAATAAGAAAAGCAAATATATAAAAGGACTGTAGATCATTTAAATAAGCCAGAATATAGATTTTTCTTAAAAAAAATTTGTGAAAGTAATTATAACTACAATGAACAACAGAAGGATAAACATGAAGATGTAAAATAAGACATCAAAATCATAAAATGTGGAGGAGGGGAGTAAGAAAATGTAGATTTTTTAGAATATGTTTGAGCTTATATGACTAACAGTCTAAAGCAAGTAGATATAGTATACCTGGAAACCACAAATCGAAAACATACAATAGATTCACAAAAACCAAAAAGAAGAGAATGCAAGCATAATAGAAAAGAAAACCATCACACCACAAAAACAAAAAGGAACAAAGAAGAAAAACAAAATCAACTGGAAAACAAGTTTTAAAATGGCAAAAAACACACATCTATCAATAATTACCCTAAATGTCAATGGACCAATCAAAGACACAGAGTGGCAGACTGGGTATTAAAACAAGAGTCCACAATATGCTGCTTATAAGAGACTTGCTTTAGGGCAAAGAACACACATAGATTGAAAGTGAGGGGATGGAAACATTTCATGCAAATGGAAATGACAAGGAAGCATGGGTAGCAATACTCATATCGGACAAAACAGACTTTAAAACAAGGGCCATAAAGAAAGATAAAGAAGGACACTATATAATGATAAAAGGATCAATATAAGAAAAAGATATTAGACTCATTAACATATATGCACCCAATACAGGAGCACCTAAATACATAAATACTAACCGACATAAAGGGAGAAATCAACAGGATTACAATAATAGTAGGAGACTTTAACACTCCACTGACATTAACGGGCAGATCTTTCTGATAGAAAATCAATACAGCAACAGAGATCCTAAATGACACAATAAAATAGTTAGATTTAATTGATATTTTCAGGACACTACATCCAAAAACTCCAGAATATGCATTCTTTTCAAGCACATGTGGAACATTCTCCAGGAAAGACCACACACTAGGACACAAAACAAGGTTCAACAAATTTAAGAGGATAGAAATTATTTCAAACATCTTTTCTGACCACAATGGCATGAGACTAGAAATTGACTACAGAAAAAGTAATGAGAAAAAAATGATAAATGGAAGCTAAACAACATGCTACTAAAAGACCAACTGGTCAACGAGATCAAAAATAAAATAAAATAAAATACTTTGAGACAAAGGACAATGAAAACACAACCATACAAAATCTATGGGATGCAGCAAAAGCATTCCCAAGAGGGAAGTTCGTAATGATACAAGCCTTCCTCAAAAAGCAAGAAGAATCTCAAATAAACAATGTAATCTACCACCTAAAAGAATTAGAAAAAAGAACAAACAAAACCTAAAGTCAGCAGAAAGAAAGAAATAATAAAGATCAGAGAGGAAATAAGTAAAATAGAGATTAAAAAAAACAATAGAAAAGTCAATAAAACCAAGAGCTGGTTTTTTTTGAAAGCATAAACAAAATCAACAAACCTCTGGCCAGGCTCACCAAGAAAGGACCAAAACAAACAAAATAAAAAATGAAAGAGGAGAAATAACAACCAATATGAAGAAATATAAAAAGCCATAAGAGACTACTACAAACAATTTTATGCCAACAAATTGGACAACCTAGAAGAAATGGACAAGTTTCCAGAAGCATACAGTCCACCAAAACTGAATCAAGAAGAAATAGATAATTTGAACAGACTAATCACTAAACATGAAATAGAATCTATAATTAAAAAAAGTCTCTGCAAACAAAAGTCCAGGACTAGATGGCTTCACTAGGGAATTCGACCAAACATATAAAGAACTTATACTGATTCTTCTCAAACTCTTCCAAAAGACTGAAGAGGGAAAACTCTCAAAATCATTCTATGAAGCCACTAGCACTCTGATACTAAAACCAGACAAAGACACTACCAAAAAAAGAAAATTACAGCCAATATCTTTGATGAAGATAGATGAAAAAAATCCTCAACAAAATATTAACAAACCAAATCCAACAACATATAAAAAGGATCATACACCATGATCAGGTTGGATTCACCCCAGGGTCACAAGGTAGGTTCAACATACACAAAACAATCAATATAATATGCCACATCAACAAAAGATAAAAACTACACAGTCATCTCAAGAGATGCAGAAAAAGGATTTGATAAAATTCAACATCTGTTCATGGTAACAACTCTTACTAAAGTGGATATATCAGGGAACACATAACAACATAATAAAAGCTATTTATGACAAACCCACAGCCAACATAATACTCAACAGTGAAAGGCTGAATGCCTTCCCACTAAAATATGGAACAAGACAAGGATGCCCACTCTCACTACTTCTATTCAAGATAGTATTGGAAGTCTAGCCACAGCAATCAGATAAGAAAAATAAATAAAAGTTATCCAAATTGGAAGGGAAGAGGTAAAACTGTCATTATGTGCAGACAAGATGACACTTTATATAGAATATCCTAGAGACTCCACATAAAAACTATTAGAACTGATAAACAAAATACCTAGCAAGGTAGCAGGATATAAGATTAACATATAGAAATCTGTTGCATTTCTTTACACTAGCAATGAAATATCAGAAAGAAGTAAAAAAAAAAAAAATCCTCTTTAAAATCACATCTAAAAAAAAAAAAACAACTAGGAATAAACCTGATGAAGGAGGTGAAAGACTTATATGCTGAGAACTATAAAACACTGTTAAAGGAAACTGAAGATGATTCATAGAAATGGAAAGACAGCCTATGCTACTGGACTGGAAGAATTAATACTGTTAAAATGGCCATACTACCCAAAGCAATCTACAGACTTAATGCAATCCCTATCAAATTACCCATGACATTTTTCATAGAACTAGAACACATAATCCTAAAATTTACATAGAACCACAAAAGACCTTGAATTGTTAAAGCAATCCTGAGGAAAAAGAACAAAGCTGGAGGCATAATCCTCCCAGACTTCAGACAACACTATGTGTATGGTAATGGCACAAAAACGGACATATGGATCAATGGAACAGCACAGAGAGCCCAGAAATAAAAACACACACCTAGGGTCAATTAATCTTTGACAAAGGAAGCAAGAATACACAATGGAGAAAAGACAGTCTTCAGCAAGTGGTGTTGGGAAAGCTGTACAGCCACATGTAAATCAATGAAGTTAGAATACTCCCTCACACCTTACACAAAAATAAACTCAAAATGGCTTAAAGACTTAAATATAAGACATGATACCATAAAACTGCTAGAAGAGAACATAGGCAAAACATTCTCCGACATAAATCACAGCAATGTTTTCTGAGGTCAGTCTCCCAAGGCAAAAGATATAAAAGCAAAAATAAACAAATGGGACCTAATCAAGCTTTTTGCACAGCAAAAGAAACCATAAATAAAATGAAAAGACAACCTATGGACTGGGAGAAAATATTCACAAATTATGCGACCAACAAGGGCTTAATATCCAAAATATACAAACTGCTCATGCAACTCAATACCAAAAACAACCCACCCAATCAAAACATGGGCAGAAGGCCTAAACAGACATTTCTCCAAAGACGACATACAGATGGCCAAGAGGCACATGAAAAGATACTCAACATCACTAGTTATTGGAGAAATGCAAATCAAAACTACATTGAGGTATCACACACTGGTCAGAATGGTCATCATCTAAAAGTCTATAAATAATAAATGCTGGAGAGGGTGTGGAGAAAAGGGAACCTTCCTACACTGTTGGTGGGAATGTAAATTGGTGCAGCCACTATGAAGAATAGTATGGTGGTTCTTTAAAAAACTAAAAATAGAGCTACCATATGATCCAGCAATCCCACTCCTGGGCATATATCTGGAAAAGATGAAAAGTCTAATTTGAAAAGATACACACACCCCAGTGTTCACAGCAGCACTATTTATAATAGCCAAGACAGGAAAGCAACCTAAGTGTCCATCAACAGATGAATGAATAAAGAAGATATTACGCAGCCATAAAAAAGAATGAAACAATGCCATTTGCAGTAACATGGATGGAACTAGAGATTATCATACTGAATGAAAACAGACAAAGACAAATATCATATATCACTTACTTGTAGAATCTAAAAAAATGATACAAATGAACTTACAAAACAGAAACAGACTCACAGACATAGAAAATAATCTTACGGTTACCAAAGGGGAAGGTGGGGGAGAGATAAATTAGGAGTTTGAGATTAACAGATACATATGACTATATGTAAGATAGATAAACAAGGACCCACTGTATAGCCAGGGAACTATACTCAGTATCTTTTAATAACCTATTACAGAAAATAATCTGAAAAAGAATATATATATGTAAAACTGAATCACTCTGCTGTACACCTGAAACTAACACAACACTGTAAATCAAGTATACCTCAATTAAAAAGAAGAAAAAGAACCACTTATATTATGGCCAATTTGAGAGGCACTGAGACTGCGGCACATGCTAGGTGTGGTGAGAGGAGGAACACAGGCTGGACTGGAAAATAGTGAAGGCCTCACAAAGCTGGGCTTGTCTAGGAGGCAACAGGCAGACCCAAAGATCTCTAAGTGGTGACCCACTGAAAGTGGCTGATTATATATCCCTGAGGAGGAGCGCTGACATCTTTAAAAGTGCACGGAAAACTGCCATTCCTTGGTCTAGACATTACCTTACCTCCCTCTAGCTCTATCCAGAACTGGGAGAGAAAAAGAGATGGAGATGTCTGTGTTCCCTCTCAATAGATGATTCTCCTCACAGCCATGGTTTGGCAGTGGGCTCAATATTATAACTAAAAATAGCATAATCTGTCCTCAGGACATTCTTCAAAAACTTGACTTCAGTGGGCCTACATCTGGGGATGGGAAACAGAGACGGTGTCACCACTGCTAGCACATGCCGGGCAGCTGTGGAGCTAGCTTCCTGCCACACTGAGGCAGGCGGCAGACCAGGCCTCGACTGGATGACTGAGAAAATGGAGTTACAGAAAACCTCTGAATTTTCCTCTGAGAAGTTGAAAGTATCACTTGCATTACTGCAAACCCAAGGCAAAGTGTGACTGTTCTCAAACAAGGCCGACATTATTTCAACCTGGATATTTAATACAAGAACTCTGGTGGGTGACCCCCTTCCTGGGTGACTGCATCTCCAGGGTGTTCCTCAGAGCTGTGCCCTGTGCTAGACAAGTGGATGCTGCTGTGCAGCCACAGATCTTTTAGGGAGCTGCTTGTGCACCTAATGAACACATTAGAAGGGCTTGCTCTGTCCCCCGTACTTAAGTCAACAATTACAGTTGTTTGCCGTCTTTCCCCATGTTGTGATTCTTTTATTAAGCTCTTGGTGCGGCAGGGAGCGCATGTTCTCTTAAGGAAACTGAACTGAAAGGGGGCAAAATCCATAAACATTAACTTTAAAAAAACCGCACAATAGGATACAGGGTGTTAAGAGAGGTGTTAATCAGTGTGTTCTTGCTTCCCACCATCACCTCCCTCTCGGTGGGTTTAGCGTGGACTGTGAGACTCTCCAGAGGGCACTCTGTGGTGGAACTAATGGAGGCAGTTATTTTTGTACTCTGGTTTTAAGACTGAGCAATTAATTGGCTTTCTAGTGGATCTGGCTTTTCTGTGCTGATGTCCCCACCTGAGGAGTATCTTTCTTTTCATCTGCACTTCAGGGGTAGTGGCTGGGACAAAGAAAAGCCGGTGGGCAGACACAGTTTAACTTTTTGCCAGAGCCGTCCATGGTCCAAAAAGGTTTGCACAGAAAATGAGGGGGAGGGAGTGGCTTGAAGTTCATGCAACGAGAGGCCTAACAAGAAGAAATAACTTGGGAGGAATGGCAGCTGAGGACCAATCAGGCACAAAGGAGGCAATGCTAGATCAGGGCCAGGACAGCTGGGTCTGTTTCTCACTTGTCTTGCCACTTAACTCCCAAGGAACCGTAAAGAAGTTGTTTTACTTTTCTGATTTTGTTTCTTTGTCTGTAAAATGGCAATCATGATGGCTACCTCACTCAGCTGCAATAAGAGTTAAACTACATGAGATCATGCATGCAACCGTGCCACGCGTGTGTTCAGTGCTATTGTTCAGATGCAGGAAGTCAGCAGGCCGAGAGGACTGCCTGCTTCTCTCTTCTACAGGAACAAAAAAGCTGCAGAAGAGCTGCCTCCCCCTCCAGTCCTGCCTTTCTGGCAACTAGCATAACCAAGGGGGAAGCTCCACATTTGATCAGCTGACTGGGTTGAATGCCTGCCGCTGGCTGCCAGCTTAGTGAAGAGTCTACCAGAACTACCTTTCTTTCTCAAGGTCTTTATAAATGATCCAAGGGTGTCAGTGGGAGTGACTCACAGTGCTGTCTCACTTCCAGCAAGGGACTGTTCCTTCTAAAAATTACCACAAAGATGTACTAAGCCCAGGTGTGTGCTCAGGTGACATCAGAATGAGGTACCACGACAGAGGTCCTGACTAACGTGCCTGCTGCCACCATCATGCACTTGTTCACTTTACCAGGGCTGCATTCATCAGCGGCTCTGGAACCACCAACCGAGCTACGACTTGCATCTGCAGCCATAACTCATATCTGTGTGGGCCTTCTACGCTTCAGAACTATCCCCTAGGTGATGACAAAGGATGTCAACTCCAAAAGAGAAAGTTCTGCCCTCTTCTTCTGGCTTCTCTTACACTGACAGTTAAGTAGGTGAATGTCACACTCTCACCTCTCCAAGGATCTAGCCTGTCACCTTCTCCGCTGGCTGGTTTCACCATCCAAATTTCACTAGAGTAAGTCACGTGTCTGCCCAATGGTTAAGTTCCTCGGTGATAAGGACCCGGTTATCTTCTGTAGTTCCTGCAGACCACCCCCAACACAGTGAGCTCTCAAATTAATTTTCACCACTCAGGACACAAAAATATTCCCTTCTCGCTCTTCTCTACTTCTCTCCATCTAGTTCTGCTACATCTGCAACTATATTCAAATGATTTTTGTTTCATGAGCGATAACCAATCCTTTATTCATCTACTCATTCAGGCATTTACCAAGTGTCTTTTATGCGCCAGGAACTATGCTAGACACTGTGGGGAGAAAGATAAAAATGGCACTATCTCTGTTTTCAAGAAGCTCACACAAAAAATATGTAGGGAGCATAGTGCTATAAAGTCTATGGGATTTGCAGAGCTGGAACTAGAAATGATTCTTGCCTTCAAGATCTTTGTACTTTGGGCCAGTGAAGACACACACTGTAAGAAGTGTGAGGGCTGTCAGTGCTGTGTGACTGTCCTCCACCCCCTCCTTCCCAGAGACAAAGCCCTGAGCCTGACACTCCATCCATGCCCACCACCCAGTCAGCACTTGGTGTCAGTGACATCATGTTCTTGCTCCATTAGGTGGACTGGCTTGGCTCTGTGTTGGGCTAAGTTGCAAATACCCATGTTTCTGCTTTGATAGGTTGTGGCCAAGTTTTGCAAAAGTCATTTCTCCAGGCTGTGTGTGTAAGTGTCTCGTCTCATATGTCTGACCTCTTGCCTGAATCCCAGGCTCAAATATCCCAGTGCCTACTTGACATTTCCACTTGGAAGTAAATCCACTTTGCATCTCAAGTTTAACAAGTCTAACACCAAATTCAATGTTCTTCCCACACCCCACCTGTTCCTCATCTAGTCTTTCTCATCTCAGTAAATGGCATTACCTTCCATCCAGTTGCTCAGGCCAAAAAAAAATCTAAGTGTTATCCTTGGTTCCTCTCTCGCCCTCCACCCTACATCCAATCTATCAGTAAGTCCTGTTGACCCAACCTCAATGCAGTCACTTCCATCTCCTGTGCTGCCACTTTCATCCAAGCCGCCATCATTTCTTGCCTGGGCTACCTGAGGAGCCTTTTCTCCAGCCGACTGTTTCTATTCTTGCCCCCATAATCCATTTATCAATACAACCAGTGTGATCTCTAAAAAAAAAAAAAGTAAATTAGGTTATATCAACCCCTTGACTAAACCTCCCCAATGGCTTGCCACTGGTCTTATGATAAAATCCAGCTCCTAATTGGAGCCTGCCTATAAGGCCCTCCTGTCCCTGGCTCCTGTCCTCCTCTGATTCAACTCCTAGCAAACACCATTTCATTCACTACCCTTCAGCCACTCTGGGTTTCTGTCCCCTAACATGCCAATTTGCTTCCTACCTCTACCTCTAAACCTCTGCACTGCCTGAAATGCCCTTCCCACCAAGTGTATACCGTTAGCTAATCATCTTCTTAGGCCTCATCTGTGTCACCTCCTCAGTAAAGCTTTATCTATCATAACTAGTATTACCCTTTTATCATGCTACTTTACTTACTATCCATCATAGAACTTCTCTGGACTGTCTTATGCCTACTGTGTCCTGAACTAGCATGTAATCTTCAGGTGGACAGGCCCTCCTCTAATTAATTGCGCCTAGCACAGTTCCCGGCACATGGTCGATGCTCCCGAAGTATGTGCTAGATGAATAAATGAACCCCAGAGCTACAGCACCAACCTGGAAGAGAGCAAGAACACAGATCTACTACTCACATCCATGGACAGAGGGCTGAGGACTCAAACCTGATGCACAGGCTTATAGGGGCTCAGGAAGCACACCAAAGCTTAGTGGGGGTGGAGGACAGGGGAATGCTGCATAGGTCCTTAGGTATCAGTTCAGTCAGTGCACAACACTGCAAGGTAAAGGCATCGTGTCAGGGGAGCTATAAACCTGTAACTGTCACTACCTAAGACTGCTGTTGTGGGATTCAACCCTGGCTGCCCCTCGAATCATCTAGAACTTTTAACAACACTGAGGCCAAAGCCCCAACCCAGAGACTCTGATTCAATAAGGTCGAATGGTCCCAGGCATCTAGATTTTAAAAAAAAGCTTCTCTGGTAACTCCAAGGTGCAGCCAGGTGAAAGCACTGAGTAGAAGGTAAGGTCTCGCTAGCGGCAGTTTCCCGGGGCGTTAAGACGGGCGGCGCGCAAGTGCCGGCCAGACAGGAGAGGCGCGCGCATGAGCGGGCCCTGCCGCTATCCTGCTCGTCGGCCCCGCCCTGCCTCGTCCTTTCCTCCCCTCGCCCCAGCCGCCTCCCCGCAGAAGGCTGACCCCACATTCTGTCACCTGGGTGTTCTCTCCCTCCCGAAAGGCCTGCGCTACCCGCTGCCGCAGGTACGCGCCCAGGTCCCGGCCCCGTTTGGTCTCGTCCACTGGCCATTCCTCACAGAGCTTAAGAAAACGTCGGTAGCGGCTGGCCGCCATTTTGTACCCCGTTTGTCCCCGCCCCTGAGGGAGGAGTCGACGCTGACAGACGGCGCTTGCGCACTAAAGATCGCGGTTTTCCCAAGGACGGGCGGGAGAGAAGAGTGAGCATGCGCCACTTCACCGGCGTCCCGCCGCTTTCCGGGTAGGGGCGCTGTTCACCAGCCTCTGTGAGCGGATCTAATTCAGTCCTCCTGGAACCAGCCCAGCTCCCCAGGGGCGAGTCAGGCGTGGAATACCCAGGGACAGCTTTGCTTCTCTTTTTCAATGACTGCACAAGCTCCAGACGAAAAAACCTTCCTCTGAGATCTCTGCTAATTTGCATAAACGAATACATTTGCAATGTCAATACAGTCTGTTATTCGATGATGTATTTGAACTTATTCACATAACATGCACATGTGGTTCGCATCCCCACTCCCCACCGCGCCTTTCTCGCAGTCCCTGTACCTGTCAGTACCACTTGGTCCGCTGCCACAGTTCCTTCTTTAGTGCTTCTCAGCTCTTGTCCCTCTTTCTCCGGCCCCTGTTAGTATCCCTTCTGAGCACGGCTTCCCCAAGCCGGCCACTTTTCCCTGGGAGGCAAAGATTTCCTAGCTTGAGCAACATGGGCTGGGTTGATTCAGCCTGGAAAAACTTGTTTTACCAAGCCTTCTCTTATACACCTTATATAGCTGCATCATGGAATGTTCTGATTTTTCTTTTCCAAAGATACCCCCACCTTCCAGACTCCCTAAGAAAGCATCAGTCTCCCTTTGTGTCTTCACTGTCCTACATTTAGCCAGGACCATCCCATGCACACGACACTTGGCTTCCCCCAAACCTCTCCCTCCTCACCCTGCTAACTTTGTGAGTCCAGGAGACTCCTGCCCCGAGTCAGGGAGTGAGTACACAACAAAAACACAAAGTTGAAAGTGACGCGGGCTTTAATTGAAGTGTTAGAGAATACTAGGAGTTTGGAGAGAGAAATAGTACTTCTAGCTATTCAAGGGAGAAGAGGGAGAAAGATCAGGGATTGCTTGTGAAGGAGATGGCATTTGGGCTGGGCCTTAAGGATGTTTAGGATTTGGATAAGTGGGAAAGGAGGGACACAGAGCAGGAGCATCCAGGTTCCAGCCTGGGGCAGAAACTCGAGAGAGAAGGGAGGAGTCATTTGAGGAAAGATCAGATCAGTGGGTGGTTTTAACAAGGAACAGCTCTGAACTGTTCTACAGTCTTTAAGGGTAAAGAGCTATTGAAAGAGAAACTTCGGGGGCCCAGGCTGTGTGATACCCTTTCTAGGCAAGTTTTAGGGGGAAAATGAGGCACTCAGGACACCCCACAATGTTCCCAGTCAAATAGTACCTCCCTGCTCCACCCTGACCTTCAGCTGTATTTATAACCACATAGTTTTGATGGCTGCCCTGAGGCCCAAAGGACAGATTTTTATCTATTTACTATCAGTATCAAACTGCAGGCACCTAAGGCTGTGCTGGGTACCCTGAGGCCTTGTCATTCTGCCTGAGGCCCCTTCACAGCTGTGGCTTTGGAGCACACCTGGCTGGCCAACAGCTGTCCTGGGAGGCAGGGGCTGAGGTCCCTCTGTCTTCTTCAAGAGAAGGAGTAATAGTTGGCAGGGGATGGTTTTCACCCCACTTGAGACACAAATACAATGAGAGGTTGAGAACAATGGGATGCAGGGAAACGCAAACCAGGGCCTCCTTCTAAGGCTCTCCCTCCCCTAGCATGGCATCTTCTGGATCAGGGTGGCTGCCCTGGTTCACGCTGCCTGACCCACCTGTCTTCTCCCCACTGGAGGCTTGTATGGAATGTATTGTGGTTCAGAAGTGAGGCTTTGGGGTCTGACAGACCTGGGTTGGAATGTGGGCTCTCTCATTCATTCATTCATTCATTCATTCATTCATTCATCTAAGACAGTGTATAGAATTTGTGGGGGCCCAATGAAAAATGAAAAAGTGAAGCTCCTTTTTAAAAAGTTACTAAGAATTTCAAGACTGTCACAGCAGAGCATTAAACCAAGTGTGGGGCCCTTCAGATCACACACCCATGAAGCCAACCCTGAGCGACTTCCACTTGATGGATAGACAGATAAGGGCCCTGATCCTGTGGGTTTTACATTTAAGTGGGAAGAGACAGGCAACAACCAAGTAAACACACAATATGATAATCATAATAGTGCTTTGTATGTATTCAGTCATATAATGATTGAACAAGATGATGTCCGATGTCTTGGGAGAAATCAAGTCAGGATTCTGGGTCCACTGTGACTGGGGCAGGGGATGGGGTCTGGGGGGGCAGGGGATGGGGTCTGGGTGGCCTGGAGGGACTTGTGTTTGAGAGAAACCTGAGTCCCAGTGAGGACCAAGAATGACGTCCAGAAAGAAGGGCAATAAAGGCAAAGGCCTTGGAAGAAGCCAACCTTGGAGGGGCTATTTAATCACTCTGAGCTTCAGTTCTTCATCTTAAAATGATAATTATAATGATCAATTTACATGTACTGAATATTAGCTGTGTGCCACCACTGTTGAAAATGCCTTCATATTGACTCATTTAGTCCTCACCATGGCTCTCAGAGAAAAGTACCACTATTGTCCCCATTTTACAGAGGTGGACACCAAGGCACAGAAAGGACAAGGACTTATCAAGTTCACCAGCGAGTAAGTGGCAGAACCTGGACTTAAACCCCAGCTGACTGGCTCCTCTTAGCCCTCCATCAGACTGCCGCTTCAGGCCTCCTTGCAAGTGTCATCATTGCTAACTGTGTGTGTGGGGTGTTTCTGTACCAGGGGTCGAGGTGGAGGATGGGATGCTCTAGGGTCCTCTGTGGCCTTGTTTTACCTACTCACCACCCCCCCATCCCGGCCTGTGGGTGTTTGGAGCCAGAGTCTGGGCTCACTTGGCTTGTCAGTCACCCAGCATCATTCTGGCATTAATAGGAACCGCCTGGAATGTGGCTTGGCAGTGCCACCCCTTGGGGAGTTGATGACCATTTGAACACCCACCTGCTGGCTGTCACTCATTCCACACCAAATGCAGCCTCCCCTGGCTCCTTGGAAAGCCCCAGCAAGGCTGCACCTCCCAATCCATTTAGAATGGGTATTTGGGCTTTGTGGAACACTGCGAGCTCTTTATAGAAACAAGGCACCTCAGGGGGAGGAGAGAGGAGGGAGCAAGCACTGCTTCAGTTTCTCAAGTTATAATGATCCCAGTAATTGAGACACCGAATTGCACATTGAAATCGCTTGAAAGTAAAAATATCTTTTTGCAATGCTGGTGTTAATAATGTAAACATTAAAAACGAATTAAATACTTAACTGTATTGTGGGGCACAATTGCCTGATTTTTCTTCTTTAAACTTATTCAACCAGGGGAAATGATTGGCTGCAAGGCCCAGATATGCTACTGTAAAGAATGGGTCTGGCCTTGCATGGGAGGACTTAGTCATCGAATGCCCCCATATGAAGGTGAACTGGAAGGGTCACGTGGTGGCAGTTTGCTGCCTTTTCCTGGAGGTGAGCTTGTTTTCAAGACACGTGCGTGTTTGAGGTATGCTGGGATAGGCGGGAGTCCTAAATTGCAGCCTCATATATCCAGAGCCCCCAGCTCTGTTGAGATAGCTTGTCACCTTCACTCTGCTCTCTAGTCAATGTCACCTCAGAGAGGCCTTCCCTGGTCCCCATCACTTGTGATCCCCTTTTGCCTCAGAGCACTGGTCACTGTTTGACAGCCAGCCCTGGCGAATGGTAGTCTCTCACCAAATGAATCTGACGAGAAGAGAAGATGTTAGAACAAACCCAGGTCTCCCCACCCACCAGTCCCCACCCTCTCTTTAGAGTCTGAGGAAGAAAGCTGAAGGGCAAATCAGGGGCAGGTAGATGCCTGGATTTCCTTCTTTGATTAGCTCTCAAACTTCCTGTCCCATTTCGGGGCAGCTTGGTGACAGAGAGGAGGCGTTCTGAGCAATGCATAGTGGAAAGGACCCAACCTGGGTGCAAGTCAGTCTACCTGGCTGGTGCCCAACTTGGTATCATCCCCGAGCTGCTTTTCTTCCTCGCTCCTCCCTCCCTCCCTTCTAATTCTTGGCACCCACGCTTTCATTTTTGTTCTTTGCCTTTTCTTCTGTTTTATGTTTTTGGCCCCAGAGGATGAAGATTTAAATCAAAAGTCAGAAGTTTAGATCATTTTGAAGAGCTGCTGATGAGTGGGCCTGCCTTGCCGTTTGTTTTATTAGACTGCTTCCTGCCCTTTCCAGCGTGGTCCAAAAGGCTCCATGCAGCTGGCAAGAGTGATGGGGCTGCCAGGGTGCTGCCCAGAGGCCCAGGGCTTCCTGATGACATTGCATTATGGAAAAGCTGTAATAACATTCTGCTTTTTAGCTTCCTCTTCAATCACACAGGGGACACCAGAGGGACAGAGGTGGGGCTGGCTGATTGTCTCCTAGGCTGCCCTTGTCCCTCGTCCCTAGTGGGGAGGGCAGGAACAGGTTACTCTTCCACATCACCTGTCTTGAGGACCAAGTTAGGGTTCCTGTGGGACAGATAAGGAAACTGAGGAAAGGGAGATGCTAAACAAATCTGCCAGCATTCTGGGGACGCTCATGAGGACATGGCTTGGGGCGCCATCTGGATCAGAACCCTCAGCTCTGACACTGCTAGTCCCCTGCCGACCCCTCATGCCCGGCAGATTCTCTTTATGTCTCTGTTTCTCCTCCTTAAGTCAGGTATCAATTTGATGGGAGGATTACAGAGAAAAAGGTTGCAGTGGAGACTGGTTAGGTTCTCATTAAACCCATTTCCTCTTCCTACAAACACAATTAAACTACATCTCATGCCCCCCACCCCCAGCATCTGTGTAGGGCCCCAGGACTGGCTCTTTCCCAGTCCCTTCTCCATCCTGTCCAACCTTTAGGCCTGCGGTGGAAGATGGTGATGTCACAGATGGAAGAAGCCTGGTTCCCTGGATGACGGTGTGGGGCAGAGACACTCTGTCAACCAAAAGGGATTGAAATATTAAGCTATAGATGTTTGGGGATGGTTTGCAAACAGTTAGCCTACCCTGACTAGTACCTGGATGTTTCTCAGTTCAAAAAAGAAGAGAGCTCCCCAGTCTGGGTAAGGGAGGCCAGACAGAGGCTCTTACAATGTCTCAGGCAAGGGTGAGCAGCAGAGGTGGAAGGTTCAGAGGTCCTTTCTAGTTCTCATGTTCTGGGGTTTCTCCATTTCCATCTTAATCTTCCTCTGTGCCCCTGTACATCATCCTGTGGCCAATACAGACTGCTTGCTGTTCTCTGAGCAGAATGCCTGCTTGTCTGTCCTTTCCCTGGAACACCTGCCCCTTCTTTATCACCTTTCAGACTTGCCTCCTTTTCTAGGCACAGCTCAGACATCACCTCCATGATCACCCCGTGTGCCACTGCTCTGAGTCCTCACTGCCTCTGCTTTCCTGAGTAGTGCCCTGCACAGCTCAGCAAATGGCCCCCAGTCCCTGCTGAAGCACCTGTGATATTTTCACATGAGGGTCTTCACTCTCACATCAAGTCAAAATGTTCCTAAGGATAACGTCACCATCCTCACACTTCCTGGCTTCCTACACAAGCCCTGGCGCTGTGCTGTATGCACTGGGCACTTGGAAAATATCTGTTGGATGGATGAATGGAAGGGAGGAAGGGAGGAAGGGAGGAAGGGAGGAAGGGAGGAAGGGAGGGAGGAAGGAAGGAAAGAAGGAAAGAAGGAAGGAAGGAAGGAAGGAAGGAAGGAAGGAAGGAAGGAAGGAAGGAAGGAAAGAAGGAAAGAAGGAAGGAAGGAAGGAAGGAAGGAAGGAAGGAAGGAAGGAAGGAAGGAAGGATGAAATCACAAACAAATGAATGAGCCACTTGGCCAGATTTCCAAGGGTCTCCACCCTCTGGGCTCACTCCATTTCTCTTCTCTTCATTTCTGCTCCCAGCCACAAAAACCCAACTCTGAATGGGTTGGTCTGTCCACAGACTCATGAGCCTGCTTGACATTTCCCTCCCTCCACTCCCCACCCGCCACCAATGCCCTAGCCCCTTTCCACTACTGTCACCCTTTGGGGCCCAGATGAAGTCTCACCTCCTCCAACTGTTTCCAGTATGACTCTGCTCTCAGCTAACACATCCAACTTTGTTATAGGATCGATTGTCTGCAGATTGTCACATAGATTAATCCACTGTATCACTAGGTACTGTCCTGCATGGTTTGCTGTCAGTTCATTTGTGTTATTCTTACTTCCTCAACTAGAATCTAAGCTCCCAAGAGCTAGATCTTCCGTAGCACTTAGCAGAGAGATCAGCTGCGCAGGACAGGGATACACTTGCCGATTGCTGGATATCTAGGGCTCCCTCACCCCTTTGGCCATCTTTAATTCAACTCAGTTTGGAGAGCAAAAACATACACACCCGTCACCTTCTCTTCTCTCCATACCTTTCTGTTCTTATCCTTTTGCCCAAATTGGCAATAACTGAGTGCTAAATCGGCAAAGCCTTGCATGAACAGTCCAAACCACAGTTACCTCTCTGAGTCCAGAAGTAGAGTAAGAACAGCCTAAAACACGAGCCAACTTTGTCCCTTGCAACAGACTGCACTTCCATTGATGACACCTTCAAGACAAGGTGGGAATCATTCTGGCTGGGCCTTGGGTGCTTTGCAGAGGAGGAAGAAGCCCTCCTGCGAAGGGCACTAGGGGATAAAGGAGTAGCCAAGAGGTGGGGCACCAGGTGGGCAGGAAGAAGGAGCCAGCCTCGGAGAGCAGTTGTGGCATAGTCAGTGACGCGGGTGGCCGGTTCTGAGAGACTTAGATTCCAGCTGACATTCCCACCTTGTCCTTAGCAGGTCCTGCAGCACCCAAGGCTGAGAATGGGGACAGGAACCCGCAGCTAAGCTGGAGAGCTTTGGATTTGGTTGATGTGGTACCAGGTTCTCAAGCAAGGAAGTGGCCCAGAAAAAGCAGTATTTATGGCTCCATTTTGTCATTAGCAAACATTTCATTTTTGGCTGACTTCCTTTTGCCGTTACGCTTTGACTCAATTCTCCCACCACGGACTCAGAGCATACATACCAATCACATCTTTACCTTGGCCAAACTTAATTAGGCAAGTTAACTTGCTTTGAAATACATATTACATATCCTAAAATTAAACAAACTTAAAAAAAAGTTATCTAGGGGGGAGGTATAGCTCAAGTGGTAGCGTGCATGCTTCGCATGCATGAGGTCCTGAGTTCAGTTCCCAGTACCTCCATTAAAATAAATAAGGAAGTAAATAAACCTAATTATCTCCCCTCCCAGAAAAATAAATTTTGAAAAAAAATTAAAAAAAATTTATCCAGGCCACTCTTTCCTCCTATTGGTGTGGATTTTGCAAAGTTGATTTTAATTAGTCATGAGAATACAGAAATTACTTCTCTTTGCATCGTGTAAGCTTCACATGAAAGGACCACTTGTTTCTTAGATCTGGGCCTGCCTTGTGATACATGCAGACATTTTATTAGCCACCATTTCCCACCCGGGTTCCTCAAAGGATTGCAGGAAATTGGTGAACTTTTCTTGCTGTATATACTCTGGCCACCCATGAACTAGAACTACCATACAGTGTGATGATCAGAATAAACAAACAGAAAGAGTAATAAGGCACACCAAATAATCACTGGTGACCTCAGCAACTTTGTTAACAAATTTATTTCCCTAATTGGGTAACGTATCTCAGTGCTTGACTCAAGGGCTTTGTAATAGGTTTCCACAGTGCAGAAGAAGGAATTAATTGGAACCATTTTCTCTCTGTTCCGTATTTATGCCTGTCCACTCATCTTGTAAACATTGCGCCTGGTCTCCTCGGTCCTCCAGGCTCCTCTCTTCTGACCCCCCCCCCCAAATTAAATAAATAGTAGCGGAGAGTATAATTTCCCATAAGTGGCTCTTTTGTATATGCGGTCCACCCCCACCAGAAGCTGCATTTCCGGGTCAGAGCCATTTCGTGGTCAGAATCTGGCAGAATCATCACTTCCCATAGGACCTGCCTCTCCAAGGGGAAAACATGGAGATGCTGAGGTCTTGGTTGGCCAGTGCTGTGTCTGGGGTTGACCTTGCCCATTCAGAATCCAGGTCCAGAGCTGGGGTGATGGGCAGGTCTCTCCCACTTCATCCTGCCCCACCTCCAATGTCTCTGACGAAGGTAAGAGACATTGTCAGCTCTGTCTGCCCTGGGAGTAGGCAGCTCCAGCGAGCAGGAAAACCATAAACACACTCTCCAGGCTTTTTCAAGTAAGGTTTTTTTTTGGCCTCACAGCTCATGAGGACTGCAGCATGACAACAAAAAGCATCTTTAAATGCAAATACTCCAGAATCTCACTGTAATGCTGGCCTCTAACTCCTGCTGCACCCCTCCCATGTACTTAGCAGGGCGCCGTTTCATACTGACTGTCCAACCAACGATGACTCGCATTAGTGCAAGATGCCAGGGTACATAGAATTACCTCTGGTTTCTTAGCAGCTGTTAATATAGCCTGCCATATGTAGAGATGGCTTTTGAACATAGCTATAATTATTCCAAAGACATCTCAAGGGTATCGAGACCTCCCTAGCTACCAATAGGTCCCCTTTGAGAGCTATACTCCAGAAAAATCTAGATGGGCCCAACAAGTCTCATTCTCCCTCTTAAATATCCTGCAGGATCTGGATGAGGTTTTCCAGGCCAAAAATATAGCCCGGATCTGGTCCCTCGTAGGTGGTGTGTTCATTCCAGGAGCCTTTGTAGGTCGTGTGGGCAAAGTCGATCATCCGGATGTCAACTTTGACGACTCCTCCAGCATTGCTGCCGTGGGTCGTCTGCGGAGTCTCTGGTGGCTCCTGCCCATCATAGCTGATGAGGAGAGAGCTGGAGTAGAACCGGTAGGAACTCTGGCTCCTAATGACCGAGAGGAGGGCCTGGAGCTGGCGCTGGATGGGCTCCAGCAGCTCCGTCCGGAGGCGGGTTCCGTTGTGCAGGAACTGATGGAGGGTTTGTCTGAAACCCTCCACTGACAGTTTTCTTCCATAGTACTTGTCTTTGCAGAGAAAGTGCTTCTTATCAGTTTGATAAACCTTACATTAAAAAGAAGACAGAAATGTGAAGAACTGCAAACTTAAAAAAAAAAATCGCATCTGCTACAGTGGCAGCATCACAAGCTAATATATATACAGATTTTTTGAGAAGCAGGGCAAGAATGGTTGCAATGAATGGAAAGATGATCGTTCATCAAGCACTGGTGTAACTTTTTAAAATTGCTTTCTGTGCAAGCCTTTAATAGGAATCCAAGGTCTAAAGATCCTTCACCGTGCAGAGGTGACCCTCCACCCACGAGGAAAAGGTTTGGATCTCCTTTCTTGTGAATTTCCAATGTCAACCTCCAAATCGTGATTTAAAGCCTGGCTTCCAGCCCTCTTCAATTCAAATATTAGCAAACCCAAGCGAGAAAGCTTTAGTAGGAGTCTGAAATCACAGCCAATGGCCTTGGAAAGCCAACTAGATTCAATTTTCCCCAACAAAGTTTATAAAGTCCCTTCTCTGCAGATACTAAGGAAACCATATCGGCTCTGGGGGTAGAGCGGGGGTGAGTTGTTTGAAGATGAAAAGACAGGCTGGATCAGGTGTGGATGGAGTTTTCAGGCAGCCCGTGCAGCTCAGTGGAGCCTGGATGGAGCAGGGAGGGCTCAAAGCAGTTCTGTGGGGCTGGGTGGCTCCTCTCCTTGGCACCAGCTCCCCTCCCCTCCCCTGTCATGTCTTGGCCACCAGAAGGGAGCAGATGGAGGAGAGATGCTGATGGGGGGACAGTGGCAGCCGCTCCCATTTTATTCAGATGGCATGGGCATCAGCAGAGGCTGAATGGAGGCCAGCGGCTGGCATGCCCAGAATGTGAGTTGGCATACCTCTGCCTGGCACACCTGGAAAGGGCTGCCCGTATCTGGTCAAGACAGTTTCTCAGGTCTCCCCTGCCTTTGAATTACATGACATGTTAACAGAAAACCAGAGATGAAAAAATTCGAAAGATACAATAGACCTGGTATTGCCTTTGGAGGACTGGAGATTGGCTGCTAAATTAGCCATCATAAACACATGACAGGCATCACTTCCTAAATAAATCAGATCAATTTCGGGAGGTTTGAGGTCCAGAGAAAGATTCCATTTGCACCACAAATCATCACACTCCATTCTCTTGAGGACTGCATTCCAAGCCTTCCAAGGGACATCTGTGCAACAAATTTATAGACTCAACTTCCAGCTTCAAGGGGTGGCAGTTTCAATTAAAGAAAGCTATAACATTTACCGTCAAATCGGTGTCTGGTTTTTGCTTTGAATAGATAGACTCTCAGAGTGAACGAGTGGAGAAAGTTTATTTCCTCCTGTTCCCCTGCTGCCCCAGCCTTAAGCTACATCAGAGCAGCAAAAAATGAGGCTTGGAGTCTGAGCAATAAAAAATTAACCATTCCTTTGCTGGGCTTAGCGGGTTATGACCTTCCCACTTTGTGAACCAGAGCAAGTAGCAAGAAGAAGCAGAAAAGGTGTAGTAAGAAGAGGGAATGTCTAATAAGGATTCAAAGAGCAGACTGCCTCACGGCATCTGAGAAGAAGGCTCGGCTTCATTGTTTAAGAGAAGGAGGAATCCACGGAGCACACAGAGAAGCTTTCCCTCGGTTCTCTCCCTAGCCCTGCTCACACACTGTCATCAAAGCTCTGCTCTCAATATTGGTAGGACCTACATGGCCACTATGGAAAGTTCCAGCTACCAGAGTTAAAAAATGGTGGGGTTTTGAGGGGGAGGGTATAGCTCAGTGGTAATGTGTGTGCTCAGCATGCACAAGGTCCTGTGTTCAATCCCCAGTACCTCCATATAAATAAACAAGCAAATAAAAACCTAATTACCTCCTCCCCCACCAAAAAGGTATGTGTGTGTGTTTTTTTTTAATGGAGGCACTGGGGATTGAACCCAGGACGTTGTGCATGCTAAGCACACACACTACCACTGAGCTATACCTTCCCCACTAAATATTAAAAAAATTTTTTTCTTGGGGGCGCTAATTAGGCTTATCTATTTATTTAATTTTTTTAACAGAGTTACTGGGGATTGAACCCATGACCTTGTCCATGCTAAGCATGCCCTCTACCACTGAGCTACATCCTCCTCCCTAAATGGTGGGTTTTGACACTACTATCCTACAAGGTGCTCTTTAAAAAACCCAGTGTGTCCTAGACCAGGATTCGCATTTCCTTGGTGAAAGAGGCGCCTGGCTGCCTCCTCTGTAGCTCTTGCAAAGTGAAGAGCCCTGCGGGGGCGGGGCGGCGGTGTCTGGATGGGAGACATCCTTGTCACCAGGGGACATGCTGGGATGCTCAGCCCCTCAGCAGGCCCTCTGCCACCTACCTGCATGCCGCAGATGCGCATGCCCAGGCAGGCCGAGGTGCTCTGAGCACACTTCCTCATGTGACGGGCCTTCTTCTCCTCCGACACGTCGTCCCCGTGCTGCCGGGTCCCCATCTTCAGGTCCAGGACGCAGGGATGCTTGTACTGTGACACTACATTTTCCAGCAACAAGAACCCTGGTCACACTATGTTAAGGAAGGCTCCGAGGACATAAAGGCCCCTGCTCACCAGCGGCAGTTCGCAGGCCTCAGAAGCTGGCTGGAGATTCCCTCCTCTGAGCCCCATCCCTCCATTCCCATGTCTTTCATTACAGACCAGCCTGTCCTCACTATTAAGAATTCAAGGTATTAACTTTGCAGGCTGCTTTAATAAGTCCATTTACTTAGGGGGAGTTTACAAGTAAGTGAGCTTCTTTTCCTTTTCCTTTTTGCTCTAAGGTTGGAATTTAAATGCAGGCGTGAAATCCCTGGCAGGCCATGCTCAATTTACATTTTATGGTAGAAAATCATAAGGCTAAAACCTCGACTCACTGAATGGGCCAGTACCTTTCGGGAGACGTGGGTTGATATTAGCTTCAGAGATGAGTTGCAGGAATATTAATTTCAGAGGAGTAATTATCCTGCAAAAGCTTCTTAGGGATTCAGGCTGTAGATGTATGTTAGTAAATACTGCGAAACAGGCCACCGGTTTTGCGGGAAGGAGTCCAGTGGTGATAAAGGGGGCATTTCAAGCCTGAATTTGCTCACTGAGTATGTGCAGCCTTAGGGGGATGGGGGAGTGCCTCTCCTAAGGGTCCACCCCACAGGCATCTCCCTAAGAGAGAAAACACATACCCTTCTCACCCACCAACTCCATGAGAAGACAGCTGTGGGGAGAATTGGGAGGGGTGGAAGGGAGGTTGGGGTGCAAGGACCCACCCTTTGAGCAACCCCACTGCCCCCACCCAGTGTGGCAGTCATCATTCCCATCTGCCCACAGAGACCCCCAGCCCAACCCATCCGTACTGCCCAGGCGGCAGAGACATGATCAGTGGCCCAAGTAGGGGTACTGTGTTCAGCTTAATTCTCAGTCTGACTCTCCCAGCGGCTAATTTTTCTTTCTGGAGAGACCTGGTTTCTTTTAGGACCCAGGTTTGAGGGCTTGTGCCTCCCATTCTCCCGCCCATCAGTGTCTCCCCTCACCCCTCCCTTGGCCCTGCATGTGTGTCTCCCCTTCCCGCCCCACCCCCATTTGTCTCTGTCGTGCCCCTGACAGCACCGTGTACGGTGGGCGGCAGAGTGGGCGAGGATACGGTGCCGCTTGTTCTCTGGGTACTCAGTGCACAGGCGGCTCAGGTGAGCCTGGTGGCAGCGCAGGCCCCACGGGTTAAAGCTTCTCTTCTCGGCCTGGTTCCCGTTAGCATCTTCTATCAGGGAGGGCACTTGGGCCTCGAGGTGGAGTTCAGACCTCAGGAGCTTCGTGGCCGGGCTGCGGGCCAGGGGAGCACACGACAGTCAGGGCACTTGTGACTGACTGGGCTCTCCGGGGCTGGACCCTGATGTGGACTGTTCCTGGCTACTGTCCTGCAGGGCCTCCCAGTGCCCTTCCTGCCCCGCTCAGTCCCTGGGCACCAGGTCAGTCCATGCTGCCGGCCTCGAGGGGTCTCTCTAAACTCACAGAGCATGTCACCTCCTCAGGGGACTGAGGCGGTTTAAATTCACTTGTAAGTGATCTGGGTTATTAACTCCCTACAGAAAAAAACACTGTATGGAGGCAGAGACCCTGCCTGGAACCAGAAGACTGGAGGTTTTAGGTTGTTCCTGTGTCGTTATCTCCTGGAGACCTCAAATGCCATCGGGGTGAGAATCATGGATCCTTGGTCCAACCTCTCCCCTGCCCTCTGCATCTTGGCTTCCCCGTCTGTGACATGGAGATAATGTTCTCCACTTCCTGACACCAAGCCAGGAGGCTTAATTAGATCTGCAGTACTCCTTGGGGAAGGGAGGCGCTTTCATTGTATTAGCTCCCTTTTGTTTCCCATAAATGTTTAAAAAATCCCCAGGGATGGTTTTCACCTGAGAAAGGTCAGCTAACACTAACAGAGTTTTCGGAGACCTCTCCAAGGACCTCGGGTGCCCTGAGCTGCCTGTGTCTCCAGGGCCCCCCCGAGCACTGCGTTGACCTCTCTCCTTGTCCTGTCCCTACCTCTAAGGAAAGATGATTTCCGAGAGACATTAGCCACACTTTTCCTTTATGTCAACTATTCTGGGGCTTCTGCTCTGCACATTCTCCCTCCAAGAGACCCTTCATGGTCTCAGTGAAACAGGTATTTAATTAAACAAACCTATACCGAATGCCTACTCTGTATAGGATGCTGTGTGTGCATCCACTTCTGAGATGAAAAGCA